>NW_024870852.1:6977500-8177500 GCF_019054845.1 Dipodomys spectabilis
AGCAGCTCAGGGAGCTGCTGGGGCTGATGGCGAGGTCCTCAGAGCATCCTGAGAACGGCTGGTCCAGCTGGGACAGCAGCACACCCGGCTTGCTCACCTCTGACCCTAAGCTTCTGTCTGGGCAGAGTGAACTGCCTCCAAAGGCAGCTGTGGGTGCTGATGCCTCTGGGGTCCCCTGAGGGGGAAAAAGAAAACAAGAATGCCAGAAGGAGTTAGGGATGGCAGAGAGACAAGTCAGGTTGGGTAGTCCATTCCCAAGCCAGAGCATAAACTCAGCTCAACTCATCAGTTCCCAGCCCATAATGCTCCTGAGACCATGACCTTAGAAACCTAACCCATTGGTGGAAGAGGAGGAAACCAAGATCCTACAGCACATCATTGGTGGCCCCTCCAGGGAAGCTCTGTCACTCTCAGTGGCCTATGAGCTCACCTCTTCTGGGGAATCCTTGCTAGGCCTGGAGCCTATGGACTTGGTTCCTCCAGCAGCAGTGGGAACAGATGTAAGGCCCCAGAGGTGGTGGCTATGGGACCTGTTGGGTCCAAGCAGTTGCTCTGGGCTGCCTGGCCTAAAACTTCTGTCTATGAAGCCTGGGCATGGCAGGATAGCCAGGCATCCTGCTAGTGAAGAACAAGGCACTGAGGCACTTGGGACACCATGCACCAAACCACACTGCTTCCTCCTCTGTGAAACACTGTTGATTTGTTGAACTGAGGGCTCTAAGCTCCAAAGGACCAGAGGAGGTGGCCCCATGCCCGACCATCCTAAGGGTCCACATTTAGGAGCTCTCATGACTGTTGTCTCTCCTGGAGGGCAGGGGGTGTGGTCCAGGGGAGGCTGCTTCTCAGTTGTCCCTACACACTCAAGAAGAACCCAGGAAGCCAAGTGTTGGTGGCTTCTCTGCAGGCTGATATCTGAAGATAGCAGTTCAGAGGCAGCCTAAGCAGGAAAGTGTGAGATGCTTATCTCCAATTAATAATCAAACATTCAGAAGTGGAGCTGTGGCTCAAATGGTAGAGCACCAGCCTTGAGAGAAAAAGTTTAAGGACCACGCCCAAGCCCCAGTACCAGCCTTCCCCCAAAAGGAAAAGCCCATGGATTTTTCCCATACTGGAAACAGTATATAGACAGGAATGGGTCCAAGAACAGGCTCCAGAGGACCAGCTCTCACACCAGGAGAAAGGATTTAGTCACTGCTAGGTAGAGTGAGGACTCACCTTGGCTCTGTTGTTGCTCTTGCTTGAGGGCCCAATGCTAGCAGGCACTTTGGGTAGTGTTGTGCCAGCACGTGTTGGGTTGATGGGCAACTTGGATGGTGCTAGATGGGTGAGCATATTAGGGGGCATTGCACCAGGGGTCTTTGAGCTGGTGGGCAGCTTGGAAGGCCCTGTACTGGCAGCTGTTGGGGTAGAAGGCACTTTGGAAGCCATGGTGTTCACAGGCATCTGGGTGGTAGGAGGAGGCACTGGGTTGGTAGTCACAGAGTTGCCAGGTACCTCTGCATCACTAGCTCCCTTTGTAGAAGCCAAGCCAGAAGTCAAGGAAAGGGAGGAGTTGCCAGCAGATGGAGCTGACCCCGCAGGCCCAGGCAAGCGACTTGCCCTGGCACGGGCCAGGGGCTGAAAGGAGACAGTTGGAGACACAGGCCCACGAGTTGGTATGGGACTGGTGGCAGTACCTGCAGGCAGTAAAACAAAAGAGGAATATTTTACCCTCAGGGTTGGAAAAAAAAGGTCCCTCTACCCCAGGTCACATTGTCTCAACTGCGTCTAGGCCTCAGGATCTCCTGTCTATGAAGTCAATTCCAAAGCCCCTTTGGTCATTGCTTTTGGGCCTAAAGATTCAACAGTTCCCCTAGGTTCTTGACCTATAGCCCCAAGTCTCTCCTGTACAAGAGTGAAATAGTCTCTCCCTCCTTCTAACTTCACCTAAGGGCTTGGAGATCATTATGAAGTATTCTCGCCTCTTATCCCACCCCAGGGTACTTACTCCCACTTCTCTTATTTCTGTTTTTCCTCTTTAGTCTGGTAAAATACTGGGCCCCTAACTATGCCCAAGGAGCCCTGCTATCCAATTCCCTGGCAGGAGCAATCCTAGACCAGGCCAAGGGATAGCAAAATAGTTCAATCAAACCTCTTAAACCAGGCTGGGAAGGTGGCTCAGTGGTAGAGCGCTTGCCTTGCATGCCTGAGGCCCTGGGTTTGATTGCTCAGCCCCACATAAGCAAAAAAAAAAAAAGCCCAAAGTGGTGCTATGGCTCAAGTGGTAGAGCACTAGATTTGAGCTGAAGAGCTGAGGGACAGCACCCAGGCCCCAGAGTTCAGGCCCATGACCGGACTCAAAATAATAATAACAATAATAATAATAATAATAATATACCTCTTAAACCAGTTAAATAGTACCAAAGGCTAGCTAGCCCCCAGGGGTAAGGAAAAAGGCACTCCTGGGAGGAAGCAGCAAGTGACAGCCCATGAAAGGAATGGCATCAGGAGTCTCCCAGACCCTTAAGAATGAAAATACCAGGCCCTGAGGCAGACAAAGATCAGAGTTAAGTCTGATGGTTCCAACCTTAAGTCTAACACCAGAGAAAGTTCATGATGGCAACTGGGTCCATAAAGGTATTAAGATCAAAGTGCCAGCTGGGTGCCAGTGACTCACACCTGTTAACCCTAGCTATTCAGGAGGCTGAGATCTGAGGATCTCAGTTGGAAGCCAGACCAGGCAGGAAAGTCCATGAGACTCTTACATCCAGTTAACCCCAAAAAGCCAGAAGTGGAGCTGTGGCTCAAGTGGTAGAGTGCTAACCTTTAGCACAAAAGCTCAGGGACAGTGCCCAGGCCCTAGGTTCAAACCCTTTTGTCTCCAAATTCTAAAAGGTGTTTTACGACAAGCACACATTTCATCACAAAGCACAAATACATACTAGGAATCATTTGGGAGTGGCAGGAGTAAGACACTAAGATGGCTTCTCCCAACTTTTAATTGTTCATGTGTCAGGCCACTGAAGGCTGACCAAGTATCTGTCAGGTGGAACATGTTTTCTAACCTGAGAGATCAAGGTGAACAGTGTATACTCAGTCCTGAGGGGGGACACATAGGCCCAGTGTGCAGTCCCAGTCCATGGCTGATAAAGACCACACTTCCTCTGGGGACTGAGCCACTTGAATGGTTTGCTGGGAAATAGAGACCCATTTGAGACAGCACAGTGATGGAGGGCTCCCCTACTAACAGCTAGCTCAGCTCTGTATTGTCCTCTGTCCTCCCGGCCCTGGCCACTTCCTACAAGGTCCTTTCAGCACAGTGCCGAAAACGGCTTTGATTCTCTTCCCTACCCATACTGTTGCAATGAACAGCAATACACACCTATACAACAAGCCAGACCCTCTGTGATGACTTTGCCAGTCTTTGCATCTAAGAATGGAAGTTTCTCCATTACTTGGAGCTGAGCTAGCCTTAGAACTTATTTGGACTCCCAGAATAGGAATAGAGGGCAGCTCATGTGCATGTGCTCCGCGCCCCCCTCCTCGCCCCCCAATGAGGAAGAGGTAGAAGCAGATCTTGTGTATTTGCTGATGATTTCATGAAAGGAAATCCAGCCAAGACCAAAACTGTTCAACTGCGTCAGTCATGTGTTAAATCATGGTTGTTGTTTGTTTGTTTGTTTTGCCAGTCCTGGGGCTTGAATTCAGGGCCTGCCCATTGTCTCTGAGCTGCTAGCACTCTACCACTTGAGCCACAGCGCCACTTCCAGCTTTTTCTGTCAAGCACACTACCACTGAGCCACATTCCCAGCCCCATGGTTGCATTTTTTAAACTCTTTATTACAAAACAAATAATATACTCTCCTAAGAAACTCTCTGAACATCCTTTAGTCCTGCCTTGTTTTCTGTCCTAAGAAGGCTAAGGGGTAACTCTAATCCTCTGAATTAGAGAGCTGAGAGTCCTCAAACATCCCATTTCATGCATACCTGCTGTGTGAGTGCTGCTCAGTTCTGGGGCCTGGTCCTGATGTCTGCTGGAGGCCACAGGGTTGAGGACCGGCAAGTTAGATGATGGTCCACTGGAGGAGCCACTGGAATTCCTCTGGATGGCCCCAGATTCATGGGCCTGCTCTGAACTCTGCAAGAGAGGAAATATGAATAAGGTAATTCCTTCTCCCAAAAGCTAGCAAAGGGCAGCTGGTGTTCCTGGAGCATCTCCTACAGGCCTCAGTCCATACACTGCCAGCGACTATCTATATGTGATCTTGCATCTACCTCAGTGAAAACGAGGGGTCACTCAGCGGCACATCACTGGCCCAGCTTGCACAGGGCCTGGGTTCAATTCCCAGCACTTTATAAAGAATGGAACACAAAATCAAACAAACCCACAAACCAACCATGGGGTCCCTATCTACCTGTGTGGCTTGTGGGGAGGTCTTCCTGTCTGTGAACACTGCATAGAATCCAGAATCCTTTCTTCAGGGGCTTCTGCACAGACCTTGTGGCCTCAGGTCCACAGGACCTGTGTCTGCAGGACACCCCATGGTCCACCCATCACATCTCGGTAGAAAACTGGTTAGCTTCCCCCCCACTTCACTGCTGATAACTACAGCTCCTTGCCCTATCCATCCTGACCTCCCACACCCACCAATCAGATCACTCCCAGGCTCCTCCAACTGACGTGACATGTCAGATGATCACTGCCAAGACCTCCAAACTCTGGCCTCCTAGCTGGCTGGCAACAGAGTGTTCCCCAACACTCTGCTGCCATGGGCCTGGAGCAGCTTCCTATTGAGATAGCCCTGATATGTTGAGGGGAGAAGAGAACTTCAGGAAGGCTGGGTAGACAGAAGGGCACAGATCAGAACACAAAAGCAGGCAGACCAAGGTCAGCTATGAGGACTTACCTCTCCTGGGGATTTTGGCGGCTGGGTGTCCTGGACAGGCATGGGGTAACCTGCCTCCCCTTGGTAGCCATTGTGGGGTCTGCTGTGGGCTGTAGCAGATTCAGAGGCTCTTGAAATCTTGGCAGGAACTGCTGGGTCCTCTGGTGGGGCCGGAGAGTGGGCCGGGGCTCCTAGAGGACAAAGATACCAAGATAGGAGAAGGAATCAGGAGACTTAAATGGTGTTTGCCTAATAAGTGCAAGGCCCTGAGTTCAGACCTTAGTACCACCAAGAAAGAAAATGGTGTTATGTCCTGATGACAAAAAAGGCTAAGGTGCAGGCCTGGGAAGGAGGCTCAGTGATAGAGCGCATGAGGCCCTGGGTTCAATTCCACAGCACCACATAAGCAGAAAAAGCTGGAAGCGGCACTATGGCTCAAGTGGTAGAACGCCAGTCTTGAGCTGAAGAGATGAGGGACAGCACCCAGGCTCAGAGTTCAGACCCCACAACCGACAAATAAACAAACAAACCAAACACTAAGGTGCTTTGGGATCCTCATGTCCCCCTTCTTAACTCCAAAGGCTGACTTGATGTGATACACTTCTCAGCATTGACAAGCATCACTGGGGTAGGCAAGAGGGAGGAGACAGGAGTATTATGGAGGAAAGGAAAGATGTCAAGGGTGGCCTGATCAGTCTTTCTGTACCCAAATGGTGTTAGTGGTCACTCCTTCTCTGTCCCCAGACTTTCTCCTCCTCATGCTGTCACCCCCAAATGACCCCTTCCACCACCCACTAGAGCCCTCCCACAGCTATTTGTACTCAAAAGACCACTATTATCCCAGGCCTCATACCTATAATCCTAAGCACTCAGAAGACTGAGATGCAGAGAATTGTGGTTAAAGGCCAGTCCAGGCAGAAAGGTCTGTAAGACTCTATCTCTAAAATAACCAGCTAAAAAAGGAGGACTGGAGGTTTGGCTTGAGTAGCAACAAGGCAGTAGAGCAAGCAAGCGAAACGACCATGATCGTGAGTCTGAGTTCATGCACAATCTTCACAAGTAAAAGAGACCAGCCAGGAAAGAAAAGAGGGAGGGAGAAAAGAAAGGAGCAAAAGGCAAATGTGTGGTAACCCACAGCTGTAAATTTGACAGGGATCGAAGGAAGGCCTCTGTTATGAACTGTAAATAGGGCTGGCTTGACTTTTTCTTCCTATGTCTCTTCTCAGGCCCCATCCACCAAATCCCCTCTGATCACTGGCAGGGACATTGAAAGGAATGAAGGAGTAACTAGGCAGCTGGGAAAGAGGTGGAGACCAGGGTGTTCTCAGGGAAAAGCAGGGGGAAGAGAAACAGAGAGAGGGATGGTAAGCCAGTGAGCAGAGGAGGAAAGAACGGGAAAGGACATAAGGAAATGTGGGAAGCAAACACCACAGCTACAGAAATAACATGGGATCCCTGGCTGAGCACTGAGCCCCAACTAAGCATACAAAAGTCCTCCATGACAGACACTGCCATCAGCCCCATTTTGCAAAGAAGACTGAGGCCCGAAGAAATTAAGGAACTTGGCCAAATCGACACCAACCAGGATCCAATCGAGCTATTCTTTGCTCAGGAATTCTGGAAAAATAAGGATAAGAGAAGGTAGGAGGTACAGGGGTGGGGAGGGTAAAGGGGGGCGAGGGCAAGAAGCTCACCTCGAGGCAAGTAGCTATGGTAGACACTGGCCACTTGTCCAGCAAGCACAGACAGTTCACAGGCGTTCAATGCCCCAATGAAGAAGTCCACCCAGCCAGTCCGCCGCTGAAGGCTATTGAAGAGTTCCCAGAGTGTGTCCCGGTTCCCCAGACGCGCATAGGAGGCCCGCAGGCGATCCTGGAAGACAGCACAGCAGCTCTGCTCAAGCCAACTGCCCCACCCCCCTCACTTCTTCCCTACTTACAAGAGGGCCACTGCCCCAAGAGGCCACCATGTGACATGGTCCAGCTCAGATCAAGGCCAGGGTATAGTCCCAGTGGGTAGAAGAAAGCACAGCACAGCTGCAATCAGTAAGAGCAGCTGCCTAGAAACAGACTCTGTACCAGGCTCTCCCTGCTTAAGGCTTTGCATCAACCGTCCTACTCAGTGCTTTCATTACCCTTGCTTTCTGGATGAGGAAACTAAAGCTTTAAAGTAACAGGAATCCTGGGTAGGAATCCAAAGCCTTGGATTTAGATGACCCCCAAAACAAAGAGAATAAAGTTTGTTTGAGTTAGTAGCTCATGCCTATAATCCTATTCAGGAAGATGAAATCTGAAGATCCTAGTTCCAATCCAGTGGGAAAGTGAAACCCTTATCTCCAACTAACCAAAAACAACAACAAAAACAAAACAAGTAGAGGTATGGCTCAAGTAGTAGAGTGCCAGCCTTGATGAAAAAAGTTAAATGTGACTGCAAAATCTTGTACCTGAGGTTACAAGGTCCTGAGTTCAAACCTCAAAAGAAAGAAAAGGAAGGAAGGAAGGAAGGAAGGAAGGAAGGAAGGAAGGAAGGAAGGAAGGAAGGAAGGAAGGAAGGAAGGAAGGAAGACTGGGCTGGGAAGGTGGCTTAATGGTAGAGCGCTTGCCTTGCATGCATGAGGTCTCGGGTTTGATTCCTCAGCACCACATACTCAGAAAAAGCCGGAAGTGGCACTGTGGCTCAAGTGGTAGAGTGCTAGCCTTGAGCCGAAGAGCTGAGGGACAACAACCAGGCCCAGAGTTCAGGCCTCAGGGACTGGGAAGGTGGCTCAGTGGTAGAGTGCTTGCCTTGCATGCATGGATTCGATTCCTCAGTACCACATAAGCAAACAGAAAAAAGCCGGAAGTGGCACTGTGGCTCAAGTGGTAGAGCACTAGCCTTGAGCTGAAGAGCTGAGGGACAGCACCCAGGCCCAGAGTTCAGGCCTCATGACCGGACCCCCCCCCCCCAATAAAAAAACAGAGTTCAGGCCTCACAATGGACAAAAAAAAAGAAAAGAAAGACAGACAGAAAGAGAGAGGGAGGGTGGGAAAGAGAAAGAGAGAAAGAGAAAGAAAGAGAGAGAGGGAGAGAGAGAGAAAGAAAGAAAGAAGAAAGCAAGGAAGGAAGGAAGGAAGGAGGAAAGGAAGGAAGGAAGGAAAGGAGGAGGGGAGAGGAGAGGAAAGGAGGGGAGAAGAAAGGGGAGAGGAGTGGACAGGGGAGAGGAGACGAAGGGAGGGGAGAGGAGGGGAGGGGAGGGGAATGGAGGGGAAGGGAGGGGAATGGAGGGGAGGGGAGGGGAATGGAGGGGAGGGGAGAAGGTATAATTCCCAGCAACAAACAGATGAAAGAAGACAAAGGTGAAACAAGGAGTTGAGAGCACTGAGCAGATTCTGGGAAGATAGCAGTTGCAGAGAGAGAGAGAGAGAGAGAGAGAGAGAGAGAGAGTATTCAGATTCCCACCAAAAAAAACACACAAGCAATCAGACACAGCAGAAATGAAAATTCACAGAAACTAAGTTGGGCTTGTTGGACCATAAGGAGGAGGAGGAGGAGGAGGAGGAGACCCCACCCACAGAAAGCAAAGTACAAGGTATCCCACCAAACACCCCAATATGAGGTAGAACCAAACCTCACAGGACCCAGACCTGCATTGCAAATGGTATCTATGTGGGAGGATAAACAGGAAGCATTGGCACTTTCTTTTCTTGTATGTGTGTGTGTGTGTGTGTGTGTCTGTGTGTGCGAGCACACACATGCTGGTACTGGGGCTTGAATTCAGGGCCAGTGTGCTGTCCCTTAGCTTTTTGGCTCAAGGCTGGCACTCTATCACTTGAGCCACAGCTCCACTTCTGGATTTTTGGTGGTTAATGGAGATAAGAATCTCACAGACGGGGCTGGGAAGGTGGCTTAGTGCCTTGCATGCATGAGGCTCTGGGTTTGATTCCTCAGCACCACATAAGCAAAAAGGAAAAAAAGCCAGTAGTGGCGCTGTGGCTCAAAGTAGTAGAGCACTAGCCTTAAGCAAAAGAGCTCAGGGACAGCATCCAGGCCCCGAGTTCAAGCTCCATTACTGACCAAAAAAATAAATAAAAAATAATTAAGATGAAGAAAAGAAGACTGAAAAACAATAGTTAAAAGGAACCAGAGCCAGTAAGAGGCTAGTGTCATACTTTAGCACTACCCAAATACAACACAAGAGGGGGCGGTTGAGGCTAGAAAAGCCATCCTGAACCACACTTGTTCCTACTTAGAAAAGCAGCAAGAACAAGAAGGAAGATGCAAGAGAAAAAAAAGAGAGGAGGGGATTGGTCTTGGCCTAGGTAAAGAACTAGATTGAGGGGCTGGGAAGGTGGCTCAGTGGTAGAGCGCTTGCCTTGCATGCCTGAGGCCCTGGGTTCAATTCCTCAGAACCACATAAGAAAAAAGCCGGAAGTGGTGCTGTGGCTCAAGTGGTAGAGCGCTAGCCTTGAGCTGAAGAGCTGAGGGACAGCACCCAGGCCCAGAGTTCAGGCCCCATGACCAGACCCAAAAAAAAAAAGAGGTAGAGCGCTAGCCTTGAGCTGAAGAACCGAGGGACTGCGCCCAGACCCAGAGTTCAAGCCCCACAACAGGACCCCCCCAAAAAAAAAAAACTAGGATGAGGTTAAACTTGGAATCCCACAGTCCAGCATCTGTCACTTCTGCTCACCTGATCGCTGGCTGTAAGGCAGGGTAGGTAGGGCAGAATCTCCAGAACATCCACCCGGCAAAAACTGCTGTGATTACGGCAGATATACTTATAAGTCTTCTCTTCAGCAAAGGTCATGGCTGTTCAGCTTCTGAACAGAGGGTTCTCTAGCCCTGGGAAGTGTGGATGTACTGAGAGAAAAAGACTGGAAGAAAAGACATTATACATGATAACAAGGCTGGAAATAAAGTTGGACGAAGGCAATTCTTACATTTTAGGACTCTTTGGGATTTTCCTTTTAATTTTTCTTCTTCTTCCTTTTTCTTTAGGGCCTCATGCTCACACTCAAGTTTGTTTCTTTTTTTTTTTTTTTTTTTCTTCCTCTTGGCTAGTACTCATCAATTAAGCCATGCCTCCAGCCTGGCTTTTTGTGGTTAACTGGAGATAAGAGTCTCACGAACTTTTATACCCAGGATGGCTTCAAATCTCCATCCTCAGATCTCTACCTCCTGAGTAACTTGGATTACAGGTGTGAGCTATCAGCACCTAGCTAATCTTTAGTTTGATCAATGCAAAATAAAAGGGCTGGAGGTGTGGCTCAGCAGTAGAGAGACACCTATTAGTGTTGCTGCTTTCAGGTATACTAAAACCAAGGGGAAAGAAAGTCCAGCATAGGGGCTGGGAAGGTGGCTCAGTGGTAAAGCGCATGCCTTGCATGCCAGAGGCCCTGGGTTCAATTCCTCAGCACCACATAAGCAAAAAGAAAAAAGCCGGAAGTGGCGCTGTGGCTCAAGTGGTAGAGCGCTAGCCTTGAGCTGAAGAGCTGAGGGACAGCGCCCAGGCCCAGAGTTCAGGCTCCATGACCGGACCCAAAAAAACAAACAAACAAACAAACAAAAAAGAAAGTCCAGCATAATAACAACAGAGTCATCACATTGTATAGATGAAAAAATGAAGTATGAAGAAATTAAAGGGAGCTGTGTGCTGGTGGCTCACACCTATAATTCTAGCTACTCAGGAAGCTGAGCTCTGAGGATCAAAGCTCAAAGCCAGCCTGGGCAGGAAAAGTCCAAGACATTCTTATCTCCAATTAACCACTAGAAAACTGGAAGTGGCATTATGTCTCAAAGTGTTAGAGCACTAACCTTGAGCAGAAGAGCTCAGGAACGGAATCCAGCATCCCTACAACTGATCCAATTTTTTTTAAGTACCAAAAGAAGGCCAAGCAAGAATGCAAGGCCCTGAGTTCAAACCCTACCACCTGCATTATATACATATGTATATATATATATATATATATATATATATATATATATATATACGCATATATATGTATGGACGTATACATTTATATACACACGTATATATACACATATGACTTACTAGTCACCAAAGAAGCAAAGAACTGACTTCTTTAGGATCAATTATTTTCCAGAGCACAACTGCAGGCCCAGTACTAAAACTTGTTATATATGTGTATTCTCAAGAGGGAGACTGAGTTTCACTGCTCTGAGGCCACTGTGTGACTCAGGGCAAGTTACCAACCTTTTCCAGGTTTTCCTTCAAATGGCTCAAGGAGCTTATTTTGACAGTAACTCAGACAGACAAGCTTAAAATTTTCTAGAGCACCTCAAATACAAGCAAGCATTATTTACATAGCACTTACCACTGTTTGCCATTATCGATTCATTTGTTTGCTTGCTTTTTATATTTGCCCTCCCCATAGGGGAGTGCAGCCAGGACTAAGGGAGACAAAGTCTATGTTATCATCCAATTTATAGTCTACTGAGCTGGGACGGACAACAGATCAATAGACACCTACTGAAAAAAGAATTCCTGAAAGTAACATAAGTTATAATGAAAATAAAGAAGGACAATGAGCAGATCTTCCAGAGAAAGATATAACTCTTAAACTGGGGTGGTCAGGGGCATCCTCCCTATCTCCCCCAAACTGGTGACAATTGAATTGAGCTTTCTCAGCTGTCTGAAAATTGGCATCTTGGGCAGCAAGCATAGTAAATGCAAGTCTTAATATGGGAACCACCTTGGCACATTTGAAGAATAAAAAGCAGGCCACTAAAAAGGGTTAGAAAGTGAAAGCAGCAAGGTCAAAGCTGACAGGATCTACATACACTGATGACGCACACCTATAGTCCTAGCTAATTAAGAGGTTGAGATCTGGAGCAGCACAGTTCGACTAGACTAAGTAGATAAGTCTACAAGTTTCCATCTCTGAAATAACCAGCAAAATGCCAGGCTAGTCTTGCTCCATCCATAAGCAAGCTAAAGTAAAATACTCAAACACTGAGTTCAAATCCCAGAACAGGCAAAAAAAAAAAAAAAAAGTTGGCAAGGGATACTCATGTAGAGAAGGACTTAGGATTTTATATGGGGTAAAATGGAACCACTGGATGGTTCAAGCAGAAAAAGGAGATCTGATTAAAGATCTTTTTGGTGATTGTGAGGAAAAACATAATGGGACCAGAGTGGGAGCAGGAGGATGAGGAAGGAGGCCACAGGAAGGGAGATGAAAATGGATGCATCCAGGATAGTACCATTGAGGTGGTGAGGCAGTGGCTAGACTCCTAGTGTTTCATGGAGGTGGGAGATGAGGGAGAAAGGAGAACCCAGCATTTGCCTTTGGATTCTGGGTGCAAGGAAGGTACCATTTACAGGCTAGGGAGGCTAGAGAGGAGCTATGGTGAAGAGGAAGGTCCAGAGCTCCATTCTGAACAAGCAAAAGCTTACCATGCTGTTAGACTTCAAGGGCACTGTGGGGAAGAGAAGTAGGCAGGAGTACAGGGCCAGATGGGTGCCGTGGTAAGACCTCTGGGAGACAGCACTTCAAGCGAGCAAGGCCCATGGCTGCTGCAGGTGCCAACTCCTCTCCACATGGGAAATGGGACATCAATCCTGCCTCGTGGCCTTACAAACCCTCTCTTCATGACTCAAATTGCCAAGTACAGGTGCCACATAGCTGGTAGGGGTAAGTGCTAGTAACAGAACGGTCAGAAAATCAGGGAAGTAAGTAGGGTGCTGGTGGCTCACACCTATAATGCTAGCTATTCAGGAGGCTAAGATCTGAGGATTGAGCTTGAATCCAGCCTAGAAAGGAAAGTCTATTACTTCTTTTTTTTCCCCCAGTCCTGGGGCTTAAACATAGAGCCTGGGCTCTGTCCCTGAGCCTCTATGTGCTCAAGGCTCTACCATTTGAGCCACAGCACTACTTCTGGCTTTTTCCAAGTAGTTTATTGAAGAGAAGAGCTGCATGGCCGGGCACCAGTGGCTCACGCCTGTAATCCTAGCTACTCAGGAGGCTGAGATCTGAGGATCACAGTTCAAAACCACCCCAGGCAGGAAACTCTGTGAGACTCTTTTTTTTTTTTTGGCGGTTGTGGGGCTTGAACTTTGGGCCTGGGTGCTGTCCCTCAGCTCTTCAGCTCAAGGGGAGCGCTCTACCACTTGAGCTACAGTGCCACTTCCATCCGTGAGACTCTTATCTCCAATTAACTACCAGAAAACCAGAAGTGGCGCTGTGGCTCAAGTGGTAGAGCATTTGCCTTAAGCTGAAAAATTCAGGGACAGCACCCAGACCCAGAGTTCAAGTAGCACAATTGACCAAAAAAAAAAAGAGTCCCACAGACTTTCCTGCCCAGGCTGGCTTTAAACCATGATCCTCAGATCTCAGCCTCCTGAGTAGCTAGGATTATAGACATAAGACACCAGCACCCAGCTTGTCTATGACACTTATCTTCAATTAACCACCAAAAAGCTGGAAGTGGAAGTATGGCTCAAGTGGTAGATACCAGCCTTGAAAAGGAAAAACAAAAAACAACTAAGGGACAGTGCCCAGGCCCTGAGTTCAAACCCTAGCTCATTCTCTCTCTCTCTCTCTCTCTCTCTCTCTCTCTCTCATACACACACACACACAAATAATTAATAATAATATTTTTTGCCAGTCCTGGGACCTGAACTCTGGATCCTGTCCCTCAGCTCTTCAGCTCAAGTGCTCTACCACTTAAGCCACAGTACCACTTCTGGTTTTTTCTGCTTATATGGTGCTGAGGAATCGAACCCAGGGCCTTACGCATGCAAGGCAAGCGCTCTACCACTGAGCCACCTTCCCAGCCCCAATAATAATAATTTTTTAAAACAAGGAAAGTAGCCAGAGGAGAGTCTTCTGAGATAAAGAGTCTTCAGGAGATAAAGAAACACTGTGAAGGTGAATAGACCTCTTCTTCCCTTTTCATAGTACCTAAGAAGGTGTCAGGAGGGATGTTGGCTGAGCACTCATCTACAGCCTTAAGGCACAGATGAGGGGGAGATGACCCCCCACCCAAAAACGGAAAGGAAGTGCACATCTGTTCACATTTATTGAGGGCATCCTATATTCCTTCACTTAATCCTGATACGATATCAGAAGAGGGCAAGGGATACCAAGTCACACAGCTGGCCAGAGGTTCATGCAGGATTTGAATCTAAGATTTGATGCATCATTGCAACTGGCCTTAGATATTACAAGGAACAAAAGCCCCTGCAGCTTGGGCCACACAGCCCTTGGTCTTCATGCCGGGGAGGGGCCAAGGTGAATTCACCTTGGTGAATGGGATCACTGAATAAGGACGTCCTTGGGAGAATGCAACATCTAATCCCTTCTCTTCTCAGAATGGAATAGTTTCATACAGGGCAGACAACTTTAGCCCTGCCCTCGTTATCACTGCCTAGTTCCCAGGTGGCTTGGTTGTCTTCCAAGATGTTTTGGAAACTTCGCAGTATCCAGACAACGTCCTTCTCGCTTTGTTACATTTCATCCTCTCCAGGCACCTCCTGTCGATTTCGGCTTAAGGAACGTGCATAGTGTTCCCGATGTTGAAATGTCTCCAGAGTGTCGGACCTGACTGTCCCAGAGCCTCCGAGCCGAGCGGCGGAAAGCAACGCCCACCCTCCCGAAGGACAGACAGACAAGACAGGCCTCACGGCCTCGGATCTGCTTTCTGGGCAGAATCCGGGTCCGCCGAGGGCAAGAAGGCTGTTCAGCGCAGGTGTCTGTCACCGGGGAGAACCGTCCGGACCCAGAACCCAGAGCCGCAGCCCCGGACTCCAGGCGGGACTCCAGCGGGCCGCCACGGGTCGGTGCACCCGGGCTCCGCCTCTCCTGGGGTCACCCTGGGCCTTCAGGGGCGGGAGGAACTCCATGCGTCTCCTTCCGGCCCAACCTTTCCCGAGAACGCAGGCAGACGCCTAGGCCATCTCCAACTCTCCCCAGAGCGGGACGCGGTGCGCCGAGCCCTCGATGGCCCCGAACCCTTGGGCCGCAAGACTCCCTCCCCAAGCCCCATGCGCTCTAGTCCGCTCCCGGAAGCTCCGCACGCCCTAGACTCCGTGCCCCTGTGCGGACCCCGCGTCCCCTCGGGCTCCTGCCGCAGCAGCCCTCCTCCCCGAAAGGACTTCGGTGCACGCTGAACCCCGAGGCCCCCGCGCCCCCAGGTCGAACTTACCTGGAGTAGACTCTGCAACCAGCTGACCGCAGCTGACCGCGCGGAACCCTCCCCGGAGGTTGGGGAGGGGGCGGGGCCAGGCCCGCGCGGCCATTGGCCAGGCGGTGGGGCGGGGCTTCTCGGGCACGCCTGATTGGCTGTGTGTCACAGGGTGGGCACCCGGGTTGTGTTCTTCGAAGGTCTCTCAGCTGGGCCACGGTAGCAGACTCAGTTTCCTGCAAAGGATGAAAAGTCCCTATTCTGTTTCTTCCCTTATTCGTCTGCAGCCACTCCCAAGGGAAATCCAGGCTTCAACTAGAAACTGGGAGGGCGGCCTGCCTCGAAGTCTTTGGCAGTCTTGGAATTCTGTCCCCACCTCCCCAAGTGAAGCAAGTCCCCCTTGCTCCAGCCAGGCGTCCTTAGGAGGGCGGGTCCTCATGTTGCTCGTTGCTGCGTGCTCAGAACTCGCACACAGTGCTCAGTATATTTTGGGTGACCGGCACCAGCTGACAGGGTCGTAAGCACCTAACCAGTTGACCCGCGGTGGGCCCGTGGGAGCAGGATGAGGCCGACAAGAGACATCAGGATCATGGGGGATTGGACAGGGACACCAAGTGTAGCCAGCCCATTAAATATATTCTCAATAATCAGATGAAATAGGTTTCTCATTCCTGTTTTAAAGAGAAATTATAAGATTATGGGAGCCAGGTGCCGGTGACGCACGCTTGTAATCCTAGCTGCTCAGGAGGCTGAGATGAGGATCACGGTTCAAAGCATGCCTGGGCAGGAAAGTCTGTGAGACTCCAATTAACCACTAGAAAACCGGAAATGGAGCTGTGGCTCAAAGTGGTAAAGCACTAGCCTTGAGTTGAAGAGCTTATAGGCCAGTGCCCAGGCCAGAGTTCAAGCCCCACAACACACACACACACACACACACACAGATTTTGGGAAATGTCTGACAGTTTACTAAAGTTAAAAATAGATTCCAAGGCTGGAAATGTGGAGAGTGGTAGAATGCTTGCCTAGCATGAAGTCATGGATTCAATTCCTCAGCACCACATACACAGAAAAGTTTGGAAGTAGCTCTGTGGCTCAAGTATTAGAGGGCTAACCTTGAGCAAAAGAAGCTCAGGGACAGTGCCTAGGCCCTGAGTTCAAGCCGCAGGAATACATACCAATCATATGACCCAGCAATTCCACTTCTGGGTGTATCTACTGAGATACATACACCTTAAGTAATGTTCTGGTCATTTTATTCATAATAGGCTGGTGATTTTATTTATAACTCAACTATCCATCAGTAAAAAGAATGAAG
The DNA here is from genome assembly GCF_019054845.1 of Dipodomys spectabilis. NCBI lineage: Eukaryota > Metazoa > Chordata > Mammalia > Rodentia > Heteromyidae > Dipodomys > Dipodomys spectabilis. The sequence continues at coordinate 6,993,803 of NW_024870852.1, forward strand.
AGCAGGGCAACAGTGGCTCACGCCTGTAATCCTAGCTACTCAGAGGAGGCTGAGATCTGAGGATCATGGTTCAAAGCCAGCCCAGGCAGGAAAGTCTGTGAGACTCTTATCTCCAAGAAACCACTAGAAAACTGGAAGTGGTGCTGTGGCTCAAGTGGTAGAGTGCTCACATTGAGCTGAAGAGCGCAAGGACAGCGCCCAAGCCCAGAGTTCAAGCTCCACGACCAGAAAAAAAAAATACATGCTCTGGTTCCAGTCCTGTAAGTCCCAGCAAAAGGTAAACTATGGTACATAAGTACTATTGGCTACTTCTGGGGGAATGTATACTGGGTGAGGACAGAAAGGCACACCCTCTGTGGGTGGTGGAAATGTTCAATTGCTTGATGTGCATACTGGGCACACAAGTTTGAACACATGAAAAATTCATTCATACTACACTTACAGTTGTCACATTTTTCTGCAGCTTTTCTTCTCTTTTCTTTTGGGGGTTTGAACTTTGGGCTTGAGCACTGTCCCTGAGTTTCTTTAGCTCAAGGCTAATACTCTACCACTTGATCCACTTCTGCCTTTTTTGGTGGTTAGTTGTAGATAAGAGTCTCACAGACTTTATTGCCTGGGCTGGATTGGAACTGCAATCCTTAGATCTCAGCCACCAGGGTACCTAGCCACCGGTGCCCAGCTTTCAGTTTTTCTAAAAAGAAACACAAATGAAACTTGGCAGAGAAACTTGACAAATATCTACAGACCTAACTAGAAAGTCTGTGCTTCCAAACTGAATTGTTGGAAGATGTTGGGCCACTTTTCAGTGAGATTCTATTACTGTTCTTGGTAGCTCTCAGGATATTTTGCAACCATTAGTGTTTACAAACTGTTCTAAATAGAATCTCTGCTGTTAACAAAAGCCAGCTCTACCTTGTTTAACTAAGAGTGGGTAAGTGCTCATTAGTTTAAAAATCAGTCCTGTCTGCACCCCACCCCAGGGAGACTTGACTCCAGTAGCCTAATCTAATTCTTGCAACAATAACATTGTGTGAGGTCCTGCTTCCAAATGTGGCTGTCACCCCTGTGTGTTTGCTGGACCTTGAAGAGCATTAAAACAATCCAGCTTCCTGGCGTAAGTGGTTGCCAGTCACCTGTTCACAGTTTTAAAAAAAAATCTAGGCAAAGAAGGACACAGTATCATGCCTATGACAGTCAGGAGAAAGCATCAATAAACTCAAAATAAGATGAATTTAGGGGCTAGGAAGGTGGCTCAGTGGTAGAGTGCTTGCCTTGCATGCATGAGGCCCTGGGTTCAATTCCTCAGCACCACATAAGAAAAAGAAAAAAGCTGGAAGTGGCGCTGTGGCTCAAGTGGTAGAGCGCTAGCCTTGAGCTGAAGAGCTGAGGGACAGTTCCCAGGCTCAGAGTTCAGGCCCCACGACCGACACCCCCCCCCCAAAAAAAAGAGGCATTTAGCAGCTGTCTTATCCAATGCAGTAGCTGTAAGCTACATATACCTATTTTAACTAGAATTAAATAGAATTTAAAAGTCAGTTTTTAGCCAAGCATTGGTGGCTCACACCTGTAATTCTAGCTACTCAGGAAGCTGAGATCTGAGGGCTGCAGTTCAAAACCAGCCTGGGCAGACAAATCTGACTCTTATCTCCAATTCAGGGGCTGTGGCTCAAATAGCAAAGTGTCAGCCTTGAGAGAAAAAGCTAAGGGACAGTGTCTAGGCCCTGATTTCAAGCTCCAGAACTGGCACAATAAACAAATAAACAACAGTTCCTGGTTCCCACTAGTTACATTTCACATGTGAAACTCATCAGGCCACCAGCTGTCATGTTGGACAGCCCAAATACAGAGCCTTTCTATTGCCCTAGAAAATTATCTTGGACAGCTCTGATATACAGAATAACTCTTCAAAATTGTCATGGTATTGAGAGACAGAGACTACTACAGAGTAAAGGAGACCACAGTGCCAGGCCAGCTGGGTGTAGTGTGAGACTCTGGATCATAAAGCAGAAAAGGGACATTAGAAGGATGGTGAAATCTGGGTAAGGATTTTGTTTAATTAATAATATTTTATTGGTGTTTATGTTCTGGTTTGGATCATTGTTCTGGGGTTTTATTATATGTATTTGTGTTGTTTTTGTAATTTCATTCTAAGTCTAAAATAATTCCAAAATTCTAAAGCAAAATAAATTATCTTTTGATGGTATTACTTCATCTCTCACTGTTTATTGCAGTCACCCTAATTCATGGGTACGATTCATTGACCACTCACAAGTTGAGCTTTCCCCAGACAGGCCCAAGTTCCCAGGCCAGCATCCCTGGCTGATGATTCAGCAATTGCCAGCTCACATTTCTCCCCAGAGAGCAGAAGTTAGGACCTCAGAAAAGGCCATGCTGTCATGGTCCAGGCCTGCAGGGAGCTCTTTCAGACTGAGAAACAGAACTTAAAATATAACTATTAAATAATTGCTTGATAAACAAATATCAAAGTGGTGTCTAAAGTCTGTATAATCTATCATCATGGGAAAATAGCATACGTTTCTTTGCATGACCAAATCCCAGATTCCAATACCACTTTCATTTGTGCCTGATACTGAAAAAGACATTACAAAAACTTAGGAAGTGGTAAGAGATATGCATATTGCCTACTTTGTGGTGTGATTTCATGGATATATACATATCAAATCTCAGTAAGTCATATGCTTTCAGTATAGGTAGTACTAGGTAAATAAAGAATCCAGTTAACAAGCCAGGCAGTAGTAGCTCAACCTGTAATACTAGCTACTCAGGAGGCTGTGATCTGAGGATTGAAATTCAAAGCTAGTCAGGGTTTAAAAGTCCAAGAGAGGGGCTGGGAAGGTGGCTCAGTGGTAGAGAGTGGTAGAGTGCTTTCCTTAGCACCACATAAACAGAAAAAGCTGGAAGTGGTGCTGTCGTTCAAGTGGTAGTGTGCTAGTCTTGAGCTGAAGAGCTGAGGGACAGCACCCAGGCCCAGAGTTCAAGCCCCATGACTGACAAAAAAAAAAGTCCAAGAGACTATCTCCAGTTAACCAGCATAGCTCAAGAGTTGTAGGGTGGCAGCCTTGAGCTGAAAAAGCCAAGCAAAAGCACAAGGTCCTGAGTTCAAGCTCCAGTACCAGCACACACACACACACACACACACACACACACACACACACACACACACACACACACACACACATCCTTCCTGAGTTCAAGCTCCAGTACCAGCACACACACACACACACACACACACACACACACACACACACACACATCCTTCCTGAGTTCAAGCTCCAGTACCAGCACACACACACACACACACACACACACACACACACACACACACACAATCCTTCCATTGAATGTGCCCTTACAGCAGGCTCACTGTGTATATCTTTAATGACCTTCATAAAGCTGTAAATAGCTAGGTGACATTGGCTCATGCCTATAATCCTAGTTACTCAGGAGGCTGAGATCTGAGGATTGCGGTTCAAAGCCAGCCTAGGCAGGAAAGTTCATGAGACTCTTATCTCCAATTAACCACCAGAAAATAGAAGTGAAGCTGTGGCTCAAATGGTAGAGTGCTTGCCGTGAACTGAAGAGTTCAGGGACACTGCCCACGTCCAGAGTTCAAGCCCCAGGACATACAAAAAAAAATTAATTAAAAAAATAAAGTGCCAGACACCAACGGCTCATGCCTATAATCCTAGCTATACTCAGGAGGTTGAGATCTGAGGATGGAGGTTCAAAGCCATCCCCGGCACTAAAGTCTGTGAGATTCTTTTTTTTTTTTTGTCGGTCGTGGGGCTTGAACTCTGGGCCTGGGCGCTTTCCTTCAGCTCTTCAGCTCAAGGCGAGCGCTCTACCACTTGAGCTACAGCACCACTTCCGGTTTTCTGGTGGTTTATTGGAGATAAGAGTCTCACAGTCTCTCTTGCCCGGGCTGGCTTTGAACCGAGATCCTCAGATCTCAGCCTCCTGAGTAGCTAGGATTACAGGCATGAGCCACTAGCGCCCGGCCAGTCTGTGAGATTCTTATCTCCAATAGACCACTCAGAAAACCGGAAGTGGTGCTGTGGCTCAAGTAGTAGAGCACTATCCTTGAGCTGAAGAGCTGAGGGGCAGCGCCCAGGCCCAGAGTTGAAGCTACATGACTGACAAAAATAAATTAAAAAAATAAATCTGGGGCTGTGAATGTGGCTTAGTGGTAGAGTACTCTCCCAAGATGCACGAAGCCAGGGTTTGATTCCTCAGTTCCACAGAAACAGAAAAAGCCAGAAGAGCTAGCCTTGAGCAAAAGAAGCTTGGGGAGTGTCCAGGCCCTGAGTTCAAGCTCCAAGATACCCCTGGATTCAACCCACAGAAAGCTTATGGGACCCAGGACCCTTCCCTGTTGTGACTATAGGTAGCCTAGGTTTCCATAAGGTTTCTTTATTTATTATTAAGTTTTTTTTTTTTCTTTAGCCTGAAGCAGCTCCTCTTCAGTGTTTTGTTGCCTTGATTTTTTTTTTTGCAGTGAACAACCCAGTTAACTCAAGACACATCCCTCTGTTTGAGTTTGTGTGAAGTCTCCTCCTTCAGATTCAGGTGGCACATTTACTTGATGGAACCCAGGGCTTCATGCTGCTATGCAAGCTGTTACTACACTCCCACCCCCACCCCACCCCTATCCTCTGGTACTGCATTTTTGACTCTCAGAAGTATTTCTGTTCTTTACCAAAAACACTTGCCAGCCAGGCACTGGTGGTTCATGCCAGTATTCCTAGCTACTCAGGAGGCTGAGATCTGAGGATCTTGGTTCAAAACCAGCCCAGGCAGAAAAATTCAGGAAACTCTTCAATTAACCACCAAAACACTGGAAGTAGAGCTGTAGCTCAAAGCACTAGCCTTAGTGAAAAGCTCAGGGATAACACCCTGGACCCCTGGAGTTCAAGTTCCACAGATGGGAAAAAAATTGGTGTCTGTTTGCCCCCTTACTGAAGATATTCATGTAGTCAGGGCTTGCTCCTCTGTTTCCTATCTGGATGTTTATTTCTTCCCAATTTTAATTAGCAGTTAATTATGGAGAAGTGCTTTGAGTTTGTTTCTCATCTTCCTTTCATTTCAGGTTTTGGCATAGGAGAATATTTCACAGGTCTTCACTGCATAGAACCTGTGTATTATTTCTAGTGTGTCTAATCCTAGGTAGTGTTCAAATTGTTGGTCCTCGATCCTTATCCTTTCCTCAGTGTGTGTATGTGTGTGTGTGCATGTGCGTGTGTGTGCATGTGAGTACTGGATTCAAATCTTGGGCTCTTGCTCAGCTTTGCTCCCATCTGGCGTGCTACCATTTGACCCACATTCCCAATCCACAAATTTTTAGATTTTGCTCATCTCTTTTGCTATTAGTCGGCTACTTTAGGGCCTCTCTGAGTCTGGCCAGTTGCCTTCCTGGCCAGGACTTAGCTTGTTTTCATCATGTGGAATTCCAGGACCTGTCAAGGGGTTTCAATGTCCTCTTGTCTCCCAAAAACAATCCAGGGCAACACTCTGCCCAGTCTCCAGTTTAAGGTTGCTGCTCCAGACATTTGTGGAACCTCAGGCTGGTGTGGCCAATTTCTAATTGTGGAGACAGAAAGTGCGGCTCTGATCTCTACCATACTAAATCAGGTAACTTTCTGAGATGAGAGAAAATCTAGCCCCCCCCCTTTTTTTTTTGGCTTCCCTTGGGACAAAAAATCCTGAGCCTGGGGCTGGGAAGGTGGCTCAGTGGTAGAGTTCTTGCCTTGCATGCTCGAGGCCCTGGGTTCGATTCCTCAGCACCACATAAGCAGAAAGAAAAAAAAAAAAAAATCCTGAGCCCTGGTAACACCCAACTACAGCTTTAACCTTATTTGGAATACTGAAGGAAGTCCCTTCTTGTTCATTAAGAGCCATGTTGAAAACAAACCATAATGTGTCTTGGGGTAGGGGTGGGGCACCACCTGCCCCTGAAAAATCTCTCTTGGGACTGTTATCTTCTGCTGGGGGCAAATGCTTCATCTCTGAACCAAGCCTGCTGCTACCTGGGCAGGGAGAAGGGGACAAGGAGCCTGTAATTATTAACCATGAACTTAATTAAAAAGAAAAAGCAAGCCAGCATAACTTTGCACTAAGGAACACTGGAAGCAAGAAAAGAAGCTACTGCATGTTGGTCTCCTTGGCTTTATCTTTAGGTTTTCTTCTGGGAAAGGGACTTGTAGTTCTAGGAGTGTCACCCTTGAGAGATAAGACAGCATATTGTTTATATTTGTATCCAGGAGAAAGAAAAGGCTGTTACATGGAGCTGGTGAGTTAGCTCGGCAGTAGCTAGTATGTACAAGACCTTGGGCTTGATTCCCACACTGAAAAAAAAAAAAAATTTAACTGGGCTGGGAATGTGGTTTAGTGGTAGAGTGCTTGCCTAGCATGCATGAAGCCCTGGGTTCGATTCCTAAGTACCACATAAACAGAAAAAGCCAGAAGTGGTGCTATGCCTCAAGTGGTTAGCCTTGAACAAAAGAAGCTGAGGGACAGTGCCCAGCCCTTAGTTCAAGCCCCAGGACTAACAAAAAAATAAACTTATTCTTGTGTGCAGGTGTGCGAGTTGTGGTGGAGGGCTGCTGTGCATTAAATCCAGCCTCAAACGTGTTAAAGTCCTTAAAATTGTTTTTAATTGAAAAAAGAGAATGGTAGAGGTTGAGGGGGAGGGAAAGTAGGAGAAAAATGAGGGAAGGGGTAACAAGTTTGACAAGAAATGTACTTATTACCTTATTTATGTAACTGTGATCCCTCTGTACATCACTTTGACAATAAAAAAATAATTTTTTTAAAAAAAAAGAAAAGAAAATAGAGAAGCCTGAAAGTTGATGGAGGCAGAAATCCCAGGAAGAGAAAGAATGAGAAAACTCAAACCAGGGGTGAGAAAAGGGTTGAACACTCAAAGCATCAATGGAATGAGAATGGTCTGGTTTACAGTGGTTTGAGTTTTATTTCCCAGGGACTCACGTGTTGGTCCTCAGTGTGGCAATACTGGTAGGGGGACTTTTAAGAGGTGGAGCCTACTGAGAGGTTATTACTGGCCCATCCTGGCTTCCTGCCAAGCTTCACAATCCTGTCCTCTCTGACATGATACCAATCACCACTGACAACCATGACACCTTCATTGCAACTAGGCTGGTACCATGGAACCTCCTGACCTATAAACCAAATAAATACCTTTGAAAAGTTACACAACTGCCAAGCGCCGGTGGCTCACACCTGTAATCCTAGCTACTCAGGAGAGGCTGAGATCTGAAGATCGCAATTCAAAGCCAGCCTGGGCAGGAAACTCCATGAGACTCTTATCTCCAATAAACCACTAGAAAACTGGAAGTGGTGCTGTAGCTCAAGTGGTAGAGCGCTCACCTTGAGCTGAAGAGCTGAGGGACAGCACTCAGACCCAGAGTTCAACGACCAAAAAAAAGAAAAAAAAAGTTACACAACCTAGATACTTCACTACAGACAACTGATAACAGACAACTGATACAGAGAAAATGTAATGATTACTTTAATTGTTTTGTTCATTCTATAATATGACTCTCCTCTGTTCTCCTACTACAACAAAACGCATATTTCCTAGAGGACACAGAGAAAGAACATGCAAGCATTCCAGTGAATTTTTTTGCCATTTTAATTTCTAAATCATATGAATATATTACCTACTTGAAAAATATTTTAGGGGGATGAGAGACAGTCCTGGGGTTTGAATTCACGGCCTCGGTGCTGTCCCTGAGCTTTTTTGCTCAAGGCTAGCTAGCACTCTACCACTTGAACAACAAATCTACTTCTGGCTTTGTGGTGGTTAATTGGAGATAAGTCTCAGACTTTCCTGCCCAGGCTGACTTTGGACCACAATCCTCAGATTTCAGCCACCTGAACAAGATTACAAATGTGAGCCACCTGCACCTGGTTAATTTCCAGCCTTGAGGAGGAAAAAAAGAAAAAGCTCAGGGACAGTATCTAGGCCCTGAGTCCAAACCCCAAGACCAGCATGCGTACACATACGTACACGTACGTACACGTACGCACACACAAACACATACACACACACACGTGCATGCGCGCACGCAACTTCTATACATTTCAAAAAGACAAAGCAAATCCAGGTGGGTCCACTGGTTAACTCTACCAAGCATTTAGAAATAACACCAAAAAGCCGAGCGCTGGTGGCTCACGCCTGAAATCCTAGCTACTCAGGAGGCTGAGATCTGAGGATCGCGGTTCAAAGCCAGCCCGGGCAGGAAAGACCGTGAGACTCCTATCTCCAATAAACCACCAGAAAACCGGAAGTGGCGCTGTAGCTCAAGTGGTAGAGCGCTCGCCTTGAGCTGAAGAGCTAAGGGACAGCGCCCAGGCCCAGAGTTCAAGCCCCACGACCGACAAAAAAAAAAAACAAAAAAAAAACACCAAAATTCCCTACAATCTCTTTCAGAAAAAAAATAGAAGCAAAATATTTTCTTACTCATTCTACAAGGCCGGCATTACCCTAAGGCTTAAACCCGGTAAAGTAGTTACAAGAAAAGAAAATTACAAGCCAAGCATTGGGTGCCCAACAGCTATCAGGCCTCGGGATGGTGCAGGCAGGTTCAGCTCCATGGCCTTGCAGAAGATGCACTTTGGGAAATCAACCACATCCTTCCCCTCCAGTGAGGTAATTCAGAAGTAATTTTTGGGCTGGGACTATGGCTTGCCTAGCATACATGAAGCCCTAGTACCACATAAACAGAAAAAGTTGGAAGTGGCTCATGTGATAAAGTATTATCCTTGAGCAAAAAGAGCTCAAGGACAGTGCCCAGCCCCTGAGTTCAACCCCCAAGATAGGCAACAACAACAACAAAGTAATTTGTGCTGGCCCTGTGACTAAGAACTAAGGTCCCAGTCACAATGGACTTGACCACATTCCTGCCTGGGCTGCATTTTCTGCTCTTCCTGTTTTACCTCTCATATAAGCCATCCACACATAACCCTTGTCTCAGGCTCTGCTTAAACAAGGGCTGCCGTCCCAAGGAGGCATGTAAAGAATCGTAAGGGAATTAGGAGGGAGGAGGGATAAAGGCCTCCCAAGAAGGCTGAGCACAAAGTACACACCCACAAAGGGGCTCACTCACAAGACCAGACTGGGTCCGTTCAATTCACAGAGACAGGGTGAGGTGCACAGCCAGCACTTTTCATTCAAAATGCGGAAGATAACGTCACCCAGGTCAGAGCCTAGTGCACTGTGGGCAAAGGAGGGAAGCCCATATAGACCTTATCTCAGGCCTGCCTGGTGGGCATGGGCTTGGCACACAGGAGCTACAGACTTTCTGATGAATGGCGGTTCTGAGGAGGAGCGGCCAAGTCCTGCTGACATGATCCTTGATGATGTTGTCTAAGAAGGCCCAAAGGCAGGGGCTGGTGCCTGCCAGGGTATGGGCCCAGCTTCCCAAACATGAGGAGAATCTCCAAGATCTCTTTCCTGCTGCAGTGACTGAGGCTTTCAAAGGGGAGGGTGGGCTAAGTTCCAGGAGTCCCCTCCTCACTACTCCAACATGACTGGCTGCTAGGACTTTAGGTCAAGGACAGGTGGGGCAGTGGCTTGAGTCAAGTACACAAGAGTTCAAGGCTTAGGATGTTGTATAAAATCACTGGCCAGAATACAGACACAGCCCTCTTTCTGCCAGCTTGCTGCATCTATTTGCCCTGGGTGCAACAGCTCATCAGAGTGGAGAGCAGGGGGCTGGAAAGAGGAGGCAGAGGCTGTTGGGCAGCCTCTGCTATCCCTCCTGGCCTTCTCAGGGAAACTGTATCCCAGCCAGGGGTCAGCGGGGCCAGGCAGCAATGAATTCCTTCTCCAGACCCTGGACAAACTGATCATTGAGGAAGAGCAGCTGGCCATGGGGCAGAAAACGGGTAAGGATGCCCTCAATGCGGTCAGCCCGCAGCAGGAAGCTGGTGCCAGGGGCCAGCAGCCGGAGGTGGTCAATGAGGAGGCGGGCCAGCAGTCGGAGCGTGCTCTCGGCCAGCAGCAGATTCTCGTGGGCATCCAGTACCAAAGCAAAGCCTAGTGAGAACACCCCCAGCCATACCACTGTTCGAGACACCTGGAACGGGTCCCCTGGGGCCAGGCGGAAGGCCCCATGTGGGGCATCATGCAGGGACACGGGCTCATCTGAGGACTGCAGCTGCAGGTCCGTAAGGGGCCGGCCAGATGACTGCTGCTGCAGCTGGCACATTGACTGCACCTGCCTGGGAGAGAGGGAAGATCAGCTGTAATGACAGGCTGACAGGCCTGGTGAGGTCACCAAGGCAGCCCACAAGCTTCTGTCATTTTCATGACCACAAGTGGAGCTGCCATTATCCCCATATCTCAGATGAGAAAACCGAGGCTTAGAGAACCCAAGTGACCTGCCCACTGCTACACAGCCAGGGAGTATGATTCCATATGGAAATCTAGGGTCCACCCTGCCCCACTGTGCCCCATGGGGCAACAAGGCAGGTTCTGAGCACAGCTCCTTGGGCCAGAAAAAGAGAGCAGGAGAAAAAGATCCTGCCCCATGGCCTTCAAAGAGGCTTTCTCAACAAGCAACGAGAATAAAACCTCTCCACCCCAGCCAATCCAGCAACCTTCCCCAAATAAAACCCCCCCACCAGACAGTCAAAACTTTTTTTTTTTGGGTCCAGTCATGGGGCCTGAACTCTGGGCCTGGGCGCTGTCCCTCAGCTCTTCAGCTCAAGGCTAGAGCTCTACCACTTGAGCCACAGTGCCACTTCCGGCCTTTTTCTTTTTGCTTATGTGGTGCTGAGGAATCGAACCCAGGGCCTCGAGCATGCAAGGCAAGCGCTCTACCACTGAGCCACCTTCCTAGCCCCAGTCAAAACTTTTGGAAGCCCTTCTGATCCTTTCTGTACCCCTTCCAATTTGAGCCACACAAAGGTTAGTTTTAAAGGCATAATTGTTTTGGTTTTGTGCTGTACCAAAGGGAACAAGGTAGAGGAAAATAAGGGCAGGAAGTGGCCAAAGGTCCTCTCAGAGTGGTAAAGTCCCCCTCAGAATGAAGGGGCAAGAGACTCTGCCAGCTCTGTCTGAGTCTGGTATGGGAAGGTCCAAAGCTAACCACTCCTGCTGCCCAAGTTCCCATTGTGCTCAGAGTCTAAGGTGTTCAGGCTGTCCTAAGGATGAACGGTTCCAAACACCACATTCTCTCTCTTCCTTAGAGATGCATAAAGGTCCTCTGAAGTCCTGCACTGAAAATCACATTTAACTAGTACTAGGGTCCACCTGCCTTCACTCAACTCTGTTATGCCACTTTCTAGCTGTATAATATTGGAGAGATTTGGTTCCTTGAATGCTCTACTTACCCATCTGTAAGGTGGGGATAATAACTATAGCTACCTCAAAAGTCTACTATGAGTATGAAACAAGTTAATAATATACATAGAATTCTCAGGACACATTTACACATGCTTTCAGGACCAATAAATGCTAACTATAATAATAATATAGGGCTGGGTAGGTGGCTCAGTGGTAGTGCTTGCCTCACATACATGAGGCTTTGGGTTCAACTCCTCAGCACGACATAAACAGAAAAAGCTGGAAGTGGTGTTGTGGCTCAAGTGGTAGAGCACTAGCCTTGAGCTGAAGAGCGCAGGGGAGTGCCCAGGCCCAGAGTTCAAGCCCCACGACCAACAAAATAAATAAATAAAAAAAATAATAATGTAATAGCATTATTATGTCTTCAACCTTTTTCATATTAATACTTATAAACAGCCAGGCACAGGTAGCTCACGCCTATCATCCTAGCTACTCAGGAGGCTGAGATCTGAGGATCGCGGTTCAAAGCCAGCCCAGGCAGGAAAGTCCGTGAGACTCTTATCTCCAATAAACCACTAGAAAACTGGAAGTGGCGCTGTTCCTCCAGCGGTAGAACACTTGCCTTGAGCTGAAGAACGCAAGGACAGCATCCAAGCCCAGAGTTCAAGCCTCATGCCCGACCAAAAAAAAAAACTTATAAACAACTATATAAGACCGGGAAATGCTACTCTTAAACTTTTCTGTTTCTTAGTCCTTCTGCTTCTTTGTATGACCCACAAAACCTATCATATCCTACCATATACTCTGTGAAGCATCAAGCTAGGCTCTGTGGTTACCTGGCCACAGCCAAAATCTGTTCCTTTCGGAGGAGCCTGTCCCTCTCTGCACCATGTGGCCTTGGATCACCTGGTGACTTCTCAGCACCAAAGACGCAGGAGTAGAGCACTCTGCAAAGGCTTCGGTCTTCCACATTTGGGGACCTCAGGGTGTGGATGAGGAAGGCATGGACCATGGCTCCAGGAAGGATACTACAAGGAAGCCAGAGATGAGGTTGAGAATGAAAACTCCTGCTAGGGAAGCCCCCACAAAATGTTGTGACCTAGCAGGGTCCGGGAGTGCTGTTCAGAGCCTGGTGTAGCTGAACATGAATTCCTCTCACCCACCCAACACAATCCTAGCCCCTGGACAATCCAATACTTCATCAGCACCACACAGCAGTGTCCATAGGTGAAGACATTTTAAACAATCCTAAACCTAGTTGTACAAAACAGTTGCACAGCTACAGAAATTCCAAGGTCATGAGAGTCTGGAAAATCCCAGGAGCCTCAATAGCTGAATTCAATGTGTGTTCCTGGAATGGATCCCAAACTAAGATAGTTTTCATCTAGGGCATTATTATTAGGACATTAGCCCATATTAGGAATTCAGGTTGCAAGTTCTAAAATTCTCTTGATTGTGTGGCTTGAAGTCAAGGCTGTACCTGAGCTTTTGTGTGCAATGCTAGCTAGTGCTCTACCACTTTAAGCCACAGCTCCACTTCCAGTTTCCTGGTGTTAGTTGGAGATAAGAGTCCCACGGGCTTTCCTGCTCAGGCTGGATTTGAACCAAAATCCTCAGATCTCAACCTCCTGGGTAGCTAGAATTACACGTGTGAGCCAGCAGTGCCCAGCTTCTGAATTTTTTCCCCCTTAGTGCCAGAACTTGGGCTTGAACTCAGGGCCTAACTCTTGCTTGGCTTTTTTGGCTCAAGGTCACAACTCCACCTCTGGCTTTTTGGTGGTTAACTGGAGATAGGATTATCATGGATTTTTCTGCCTTTGCTGGCTTCAAAACAAGATCCCCAGCCTTCTGAGTAGCTGGGATTACAGGCATAAACCACTGGCACCTAGCTACTGTTACCTGATTTTGAATGTAGGAATGTGTCCTTGTGTTTTGGCTTTGTTTTGTTTTTTGTCGGTCGTGGAGCTTGAACTCTGGGCCTGGTGTGTCCTTGTTTTTAAGAAAAATACAAGAATGTACCTCCAATATAGTAGTAAAGAGATATAATCTGAAATTAACTGATGGTCTGGGAGAAAAGGGACTGAGAAAAGAGAGAGAGAAAAAAATGAGACTAACAACGGATGCATCTCAGGCAAAGAAAGCTGACTACAAGCATTTCACTATAATATTGATATCTGTGAGGCGCGGTGTCAGCCCGAAGGCTGAAAAGCAGGAGGTATGGTCAGCAGGTAGCCGTAAAGAAGGCTAAACAGACTTTAAATTGATCAATCTGGAAGATATGCCTAAGGCGCTTGGAGAACCTACCCCAGGTTCCCGGACGCTGACCTCCCGCCACCCGCCAGCAAAGTACGTCATCAGCTCCCGCCATCTTTCTCCCTCCTCCCCCGTTCCCGCCAGAGAAATGGTAGCGGCCAACACCCCTTCCGTCACTGTCCCCCGCCACCCCGCGGCGCAATGCACTCTGGGAGTTGTAGTTTCTTACCACCGTCAGCCAAATAGGAGCGAATACCTCGCCCTAAATGTACGGCTCCTGCAGCTGTAGGCCGCTGTCGTCGAGACTTGGCACTCAGCCTTTCCTCCGGACTCGTAGACTTCTAACCTGTGGAGTCACACCGCGGCGGGAGCGTAATGGCGGCCTGAGGGAGCCTGCGCACGCTGGAAGCAGACGCGCCACACGGGCGGAGTGGGTGGAGCCTCACGTTCAGGGCGGTGCTTCAGGATCGCGGTGCGGTTGGCGCCTTCCCACGCGGGGACCTGGGGCTCCCGTGGGCCTCCAGGTCCTCCCCCAGGGTTCCTCCGGGTTCGAGCTCCCGGCCGGGGCCGCGCCGCTCACGTGCAGCGCGGGCACGCGGGGCGCCGCCCGAAGCTCCGGACCAGCCTCAACCCTGGCCACCTACCCCGGAGGCCGCCAGGCCACCTACCCCGGAGGCCGCCAGGGGGCGCAGCGGCCCGACGGCGAACGGCAGGCGGACTTTCCGGAAGAGGCCCCTGGCCGTGCAGGCTGTGGCAGTGCGGGGATCCCTGCGGCCTGTTAAGATGCAGGCAGATTCCTGGGCTCTGCCCCTGGAGACAATAACGTTGCTGGGGGGGGGGGGGTAGGGTGGGGGAGGGAGGGAGGATGGTTTAGTGCAAACTCCGGGGTGTTAAATATGGGTCTGGGTTTGGCATAGGTTTCGAACTCTGGTCCTAACCGGTCACAAGTGTGTGCCCCTGGCAAGTCAGTCACCCCCAGTGACATCCGAGGCAAGCACTTATTAGGAAAGACCATTTTGTTTGGGTTTAGTGTAAGGAGGTCCCTTCACTCCTTCCAAGTAGGCCATCCGAAGGGATTTATACCTTGGAATTTAAATGGTCCTACCAGGCATTGACCTGGAAGGCATGGGCCCAAAGGTCGGCAAGGCCTCACTGGATTCTCCATCCATCTTCCCCTACTGCCCTGGGGCTTTCCTGCTTGAGTAGGCTTCCAGCCTTGTTCCTCAGATCTGAGCTTCCTGAGTAGAATTACAGGCATGAGCCACTGGCACTTGGCAGATACTCCCTTCTTAATGAAAGTGGACTCTCATACCTCTTGGTATGCCCCAAGGGTGTCCTAGTGGCCTGTGCCTCAGACCCCAACCCTTTCTGGCCGTTCTCTCAGTTTCTTCCCGTCTTCATTCTCTCCCCTTCTGCATCGTTTATCCTTTCAAATGTGCATAGACAAAGACTTTGGGAAACCTTTTTGCTAGGCTGCCCCTTGGCATTCAGCTGCCCATTGCACATTGTGAAGATCCACCTGTGGTAGTGCTGTCCCCCATGAGTACACCTGGACTGTGGCTCCCACAGTCACTCTCAGGGCAAGGTACAAGATGGGACTGGAGTGACCTGAATGCTGGAGATGAGAAATGAAGGGCAAGGTGTCCCAGGGATAGATCAGGAAGTGCATTCTGCACTTCTGGGATCCTGTGACTTCAGGTTAGGGGTGCAAAAGTATATGGCCTTTTAACCTCAGATTCAACACATAGGTTTAATTGTAGGTTCATGGAGGGATGTGCCCAGAGACAGTGTGGGGCCTCAGCTATCAGGCTGGGAGTGGACCTGGTGGAATTCATGACAGTTCCTATCCCAGTCCCTATCATTCTCAGCCAGGCTCCTTTCTGCCAGCTGATTACAGCTGTTCCAGCTGGCACATGGAACATAATATCCTGGCCTCTCTCTACTCAAAGTGAAGCCACACCAAGTCCCCGACTGCTAAAGTTGTGTGAGGTGCATGGAAAGACAACAACAGGCTGGCCTGACCCCTAACCTAGAAGACAGTGGGGGACTAGATAGAGATGGAATCAGCGTGGAGCAGGACCTGCGCTGGACCCAGTACAAGCAGCCTGGGGTTACCTGTTTGGATCCCCCTTGTTTCTCCACCACCAATTTGCTGGCAAAGTGGCTGATGCTGACTTCACCTGCTGAGCCTGGGTTGGGATCACAGATGGGCAACCAGGCCTGTTGAGCTCTGCTATCTATCCCAGACTTAAGTACCAATCCCCATGTCTAGTTCAACTACTTCTGCAGACAGACAAGTCCTTCCCCCCAAGACTGTCCTATTTGGTTTTTGTTTTTGTTATTGTTGTTATTTATTTGTTTTTTTTTGTTGTTTGTTTTTGTTTTTTTTTTGCCAGTCCTGGGGCTTGAACTCAGGGTCTGGGAACTAACCCTGAGCTTCTTTTAGCTCAAGGCTAGCACTGTACCACTTGAGCCACAGTGCCACTTCCAGCTTTTTCTGTTTTTGTGTTATTGAGTAATCGAACCCAGGACTTCATGCATGCTAAGCAAGCACTCTACCACTAAGCCACATTCTCAAACCCTCATATTTGTTTTTGACAGCTGGAACCCTAATCAGTGATCTTTAGAGAACTTGAGAGCTAGGGCCAGACTGGTTGAGCCAACACCCATATCTGAATATGAGGAGGGTGATTTGATTGAATCTGCCAGCCTCAGGCAGTGGATTTTTTTTGACTGACTCCCTGATAAAGGTGGCCAGTCACTTCTCAAAAGAACAAAGCAGAAACTAAGGGACAGGGGATTGTACTTTTTTTTTTTTTTTAATTTTTGAGAGTCAGAGCAGGATGAAGTTGGATGGATTACAGCTGCCCTAAATAAAAGACATGAAGTCAGGTAACCCTTGTCCCTCCCTGCACCCCAGCACCCCATGCCATTTCCATTTTGTGTGTGTGTGTGTGCTGAAAGCATCCCACAGATTACTCAGCTTTCCCATCCCATCTCCCCAAAACTTCCATCCACAACAGGCAAAAAGCTGTCAGACTGGCCCCTTTTAAGTGTTTGGCTTTGTTTGTTTATTCATTTTGCTGGTCCTGGGGCTTGAACTCTGGGCCTGGGTGCTGTCCCTGAACTTTTGTGCTCAAGGCTAGCTCTCTACCACTTGAGCCATAGCTCCACTTTCTGGGTTTTTTGTTGTTGTTTTGGGGTGTGCGTGTTTGTGTGTGTGTGTGTGGTTAATTAGAGATAAGAGTCTCACAGACTTTCCTGCCTGGGCTAGCTTTGAACTGTGATCCTCAGATCTTATCCTCCTGAGTAGCTAAGATTGCAGGCATTAGCCACTTGCGCCCAGCTGAATTTTATTTTTTTTAATTTAGCTTACATTAGTTATACAGAAGGAGATCTGCTTTCCACGCATTTCAACCAAATATTTTTAGGCTCTTTCTACTGCCTCACCCCATCTCCACGCACACGCAGGTGCCTGGGGTTTGGCCCTGGTCTTGGCTCTGTCCTTTAGTTTTTCCGCTCAAGGCTGTGTTCTACCACTTAAGCCACACACAGCTCCACTTCTACCTTTTGATGATTAATTGGAAATAAGTCTCATGGATTTTTCTGCCTGCAGTTGGCTTCAAACCACCAACCTCAGATCTGAGCTTCTTAAGTAGCTAGGATTACAGGTGTGAGCCATTGACACCTGGCTCCCATCTCCTCTTAATTCCCACACTGCTCCTATTTATCAGAGTTTTTCTTCCAGCAACTTGTTTGATCCAATCTATAGCCATCCCAAATAGAGGCTTTATCCTCCCCATTTTACAGATGAGGAAATAGAAGCCCAAAACAGTGAAATTTCCCATGCATCCTTGGCTATGTGCATGCCAACAGATATCAGCCTGTTCCTTCCCCTCCCCTTCCTTGTTTCTCCTTCTTCCCCCTTTCCTCCTGGTCACCCCAGGGGTTGGCTCATCCACCTCCCCACCTCCTCCAGATCTCTGCAAAACCATTAGCTGCCACCCACCCCCCCCCCCCAACCCTACCCCTCCTTACACTCCACTATGAAACCCTGGGAGCTGCCTTCCTGCCTCAGGATTGGATGTCCTTGGAGCCCCGCCTTCACCCCCATAGCCTTTTGGGGAAGTGGTCTTGGCTAGGCCCCAGGAGGATAAGGCCATATGTGATTCGTCCTTTCAAACAGCCACACTTCCTGCAGGGCTGAGTGCCAGATGACTCCACGAGGCAGCAGAGGCCCTGCCACGTGAGGCCCCTTGTCTTCCCACTGCCACAGGCAGGCTGACTCAGAGCCTGGCAGCTACACTCACCCCTTCCCCCAGGGTGTGCGTTCCAGCATGCACTGAGTGAGGGCAAGGCCACCCTCCCCTCCATCCTTGGCTCCTTGTTGGCCACAGACTGCTGTGTAGAGTGGAAGGCTTTACCTTCTGTCCCATAACCACCTGCCTTCTTTCAACACTAGATTGTGAATAATCACATCTTCAAACCTCTCAGGCAGGGATTTTTTTTTTTTTTAAACATCTGCAAAGCAGCAACTTCACTATTACTCAGCTTACCCTTCTCTGATGGTTTCCAGATTCCATGCCTTCTTCCCCACTAACAGTTTTATTGTCTGTGGAAAGTAGGGTTGTCTATGCATTCACTTTCAGAAATGAAGACTGGATTTTGGGGGCTGCTAGCAGAAGAACTTGGGCCAGTTAAGACACAAGAACTTCAAAGGGTCTTTTTTTTTTTAAAAAAAAGAATGCTAGATAAGGCTGGGATCAGAGCCTGCCAGTTACCAGAGCTCTCTTCTATACAGAGTAGCCACATTTTCTGGCTATGAGGGAGAAATTATAATTTACTGGTTGTGTTTTTTTCCCTTTGGTTGTAGAGTTTGAACTCGGGGCCTGGGTGCTGTCAGTGAGCCCTTTTGCTCAAGGCTGGCGTTTTACCACTTGGAGCCACAGCTTCACTTCCTATTTTTGAGTAGTTAATTGGAGATAGGAGTCTCACAGGGACCTTTCTGTTCAAGCTGACTTTGATCCACAATCCTCAGATCTCAGCCTCCTGAGTAGCTAAGATTATAGTTGTGAGCCACCAGCAATTTTTTTTTTTTGATCGGTTGTGGGGCTTGAACTCTGGGCTTGGGCGCTGTCCCTCAGCATTCAGCTCAAGGCAAGGCGAGCACTCTTACCACTTGAGCCACAGCGCCACTTCCAGTTTTCTGGTGGTTTATTGGAGACTAGAGTTTCACGGACTTTTGTTGCCTGGGCTGGCTTTGAACCATGATCCTCAGATCTCAGCCTCCTGAGTAGCTAGGATTACAGGCGTGAGTCACCGGCACCTGGCATCCACCAGCAATTTTGAGGACTATATGGAACAGAACTCTCAGACAGTGATAGGAAGATGAATTTGTGCAAGGACCTTGGAGAACTGTGTGGATAATTCTAAAGCTGAGCACATTGCCCTACTGTATAAAGCACTATTTGCTATCTCCCCAAGTAATGCATCCAGGGAAAGGTGTTATGTTTCCTGTCTCCTCTTCCCAGAACTGTCTATGCAGAGGGCTGACCTTGATTGCATGCCAATTAGACTTTAATCTGGCTTTTAAAAACAGTTTATTTAGAAGTAGAAGCTAGAGGTATTTTTTTCTTTGTTGCTGTTAAAAAAGAATAATTTATTTATAGCCAGAGCTGATGGTTCACATCTGTAATCCTAACTACAAAGGAAGCTGAGATCTGGGGATCAAGGCTCAAAGCCAGCCCAGGCAAGAAAGTCTCTGAGACTCTTTATCTCCAATTAACCACCCAAAAAAGCCAAAAGTAGAGCTGTGGCTCAAGTAGTAGAGTGCTGGCCTTGAACAAAAAGCTTAGGAACAGCACCCAGGCCCAAACCCAGGCCCATTGCACACAAATAGACAGACAGACACACAAATGTTTTATTGGTCTGAGAAGATAGCTCAGTAGTAGAGTGCTTGCTTTGAATGCTTGAGCGCCTGTGCTTAATCCACAGAACTGCAAAGAAAAAAATGTTTATTTTGGCTCATGGTTCAAGGTCAAGGGCCACATCTGGCCTTGGCTTTTCTGCTGGCAGATGTGAGGCAGTGCAGGGTTCACGGGGTAAGAGAAAGGAAGAGCTCTGTGTGAATCTTTTCTGCTTTTTTGTCTTTTTTTTTTTTTTAGGTACTGCGTTTCAAACTTGAGTCTTGCTTAGGTAGTTACTAAAGCACTGAGCTATATTCCCAGCTCTGTGTTTGTTTTGTGGTGCTAGGAATTGAACCCAGGGCTTTCCATAATGATCAAGTGCTCCACCTCTAGCTGCTGCTGATTCTTTTTTTTTTTTTTTTTGGGGGGGGGGCCCAGTCGTGGGGCCTGAACTCTGGGCCTGGGCACTGTCCCTCAGCTCTTCAGCTCAAGGCTAGCACTCTACCACTTGAACCACAGTGCCACTTCCAGCTTTTTTCTTTTTCCTTATGTGGTGCTGAGGAATCAAACCCAGGGCTTCACGCATGTAAGGCAAGCGCTCTACCACTGAGCCACCTTCCCAGACCCTCTTTTTTTTTTTTTTTTTTTTTTGGGTCCGGTCGTGGGGCCTGAACTCTGGGCCTGGGTTCTGTCCCTCAGCTCTTCAGCTCAAGGCTAGCGCTCTACCACTTGAGCCACAGCGCCACTTCTGGCTTTTTCCTTTTTGCTTATGGGGTGCTGAGGAATCGAACCCAGGGCCTCATGCATGCAAAGCAAGCGCTTTACCACTGAGCCACCTTCCCAGCCACCCCTTTTTTTTTGTCAGCCGTGGGCCTTGAACTCTGTGCCTGGGCGCTTTCCCTGCACTCTTCAGCTCAAGACAACCGCTCTACTGCTTTAGCCACAGCACCACTTCCAATTTTCTAGTGTTTATTGGAGGTAAGAGTCTCATGGAGTTTCCTGCCTGGGCTGGCTTTGAACCATGATCCTCAGATCTCAGCCTCCTGAGTAGCCAGGATTACAGGTGTGAGCCACCGGTGTCCGGCTTCTTTTTTATTTATTTTATTTATTTTTATTGTGAAAATACTGTACAGAGGGGTTACAATTACATGGGCAAGATAATGAGTACATTTCTTATCAAGCATTGTAGCCTCCTCCTTTGTTTCCCCTTCCTATCCCTTCCCATGCTCCCCCTGCCCCCCAACCCAGTCCTCCTCCCCCCACCCTTATTTTTTATGCTGATCATGGGGTTTGAACTTGGCCTGGTTGCTGTCCCTGAGCATTTTTGCTCAAGGCTAGTGTCTACCACTTGAGCCACAGCTCCACTTCCAGCATTTTGGTCATTACTTGGAGATAAGAGTCTCATGGAAACTGGGCACCGGTTCAAAGCCAGCCCAGACAAGAAAGTCCATGAGACTCTTATCTCCAATAAACCACTAGAAAACCGGAAGTGGCACTGTGGCTCAAGCAGTAGAGTACTCGCCTTGAACTGAAGAGCGCAGGGACAACGCCAAAGCCCAGAGTTCAAGCCCCCATGACCGACCAAAAAAAAAAAAAGAGTCTCATGGACAGGCTTTAAACTACAATCAGATCTCTCAGTCTTTGCAGTATGTAGGATTAGAAGTGTGTGCCACCAGTGCCTGGCTCCTTTCTCTCTCTTATTTTAAGATGATGTCTTGCTAGCTTGCTCAGGATGACCTCAAACTGCTAGGTTTAACATAATCATCCTGCTTTCACCTACTGGGGAATACCTGAAACTACAGATGTGTACTAATTTAATTTTTTAATAACAAATTTTATTTTATTTTATTTTTTATTTTTATTTTTTTATTTTATTTTATTTTTTTGTCGGTCATGGGGCTTGAACTCTGGGCCTGGGCGCTGTCCCTCAGCTCTTCAGCTCAAGGCGAGCGCTCTACCACTTGAGCTACAGCGCCACTTCCGGTTTTCTGGTGGTTTATTGGAGATAGGAGTCTCACGGTCTCTCCTGCCCGGGCTGGCTTTGAACCGCGGTCCTCAGATCTCAGCCTCCTGAGTAGCTAGGATTACAGGCGTGAGCCACCAGCGCCCGGCTTATTTTTTTATTTTTTTTTTGGTCCGGTCGTGGGGCCTGAACTCTGGGCCTGGGCGCTGTCCCTCAGCTCTTCAGCTCAAGGCTAGCGCTCTACCACTTGAGCCACAGCACCACTTCCGGCTTTTTTCTTTTTGTTTATGTGGTGCTGAGGAATTGAACCCAGGGCCTCAGGCATGCAAGGCAAGCACTCTACCACTGAGCCACCTTCCCAGCCCTACAAATTGTATTTTTTTGAAAAAAAATTTTTGGTTGGTCATAGAGCTTGAACTTAGAGCCTAGGCTCTGTCCCTGAGTTCTTTTTTTTTGTTTGTTCATTTTTTTGTTTTTTTTTTGGTCCAGTGGTGGGGCCTGAACTCTGGGCCTGGGGGCTGTCCCTCAGCTCTTCAGCTCAAGGCTAGCGCTCTACCACTTGAGCCACAGCGCCACTTCCCGCTTTTTCTTTTTCTTTTCTTTTTCTTTTTTTTGGTCGGTTGTGGGGCCTGAACTCTGGGCCTGGGCGCTGTCCCCCATCTCTTCAGCTGTACTCCTTGAGCCTCAGCCCCACTTCCAGCTTTTTCTGTTTATGTGGTGCTGAAGAATCAAACCCAGGGCCTCATGCATGCAAGGCAAGCACTCTACCACTGAGCCACCTTCCCAGCCCCTTGCGTTCTTTAGTTCAAGGCTAGCACTCTACCACTTTGAGCTACAACACTACTTCCATGGAGACGTTTTTAGTTATCTTTAAGTAGTTATACAAAGGGGTTTTAATTCAACATGATATTTTATTAGTACAATGCATAATGATCAATATTATCCTGTACCCTTTAAAAAATATTTTGCTTATTTATTTTGTCGCTTGTAGGGCTTGAATTGAGGGCCTGGCGCTGTTTCTGAGCTTTTTTGCTCAAGACTAGTGGTCTACCATTTTGAGTCACAGAGCTACTTACTGTTTTTGAGTGGTTAATTGGAGATGAGTCTTTTGGGGGGGGAGGGGAGTGGTCCGGTCCTGGAGCCTGAACTCTGGGCCTGGGCACTATCCCTCAGCTCTTCAGCTCAAGGCTAGAGCTCTACCACTTGAGCCACAGGGCCACTTCCGTCTTTTTTTCTTTTTGCTTATGTGGTACTGAAAGGCAAGTGCTCTACCACTGAGCCACCTTCCCAGCCCCAGAGATAATAGTCTTAAAGGGAGTTTTCTGCTTGGGCTGCCTTCAAACTGTGATTCTCAGATCTCAATCTTTTTTTTTTTTTTTTTTTTTTGGGTCCAGTCGTGGGGCCTGAACTCTGGGCCTGGGCGCTGTCCCTTAGCTCTTCAGCTCAAGGCTAGCGCTCTACCACTTGAGTCACAGCGCCACTTCCGGGTTTTTCTTTTTGCTTATGTAGTGCTTGAGGAATCGAACCTGGGGCCTCAGGCATGCAAGGCAAGCGCTCTACCACTGAGCCAACTTCCCAGCCCAGATCTCAATCTTTTGAGTAACTAGGATTACAGGTGTGAGTCACTAGTGTCCAGCCTGTACCTTATTTTTTTTAAGAAAATTTTAAAGACAAAAAAGGGCTAGAGCTGGGCACCAGTGGCTCATGCCTGTAATCCTAGCTACTCAGGAGGCTGAGATCTGAGGATCACGGTTCAAAGCCAGCCCAGGCAACAAAAGTCCGTGAAACTCTTGTCTCTAATAAACCACCAGAAAACCAGAAGTGGTGCTCTGGCTCAAGTGGTAGAGCACTCGCCTTGAGCTGAAGGGCTGAGGGACAGCACTCAGGCCCAGAGTTCAAGCCCCACAACCAAAAAAAAAAAGGGGGGGGCTAGACTATTGCTCAGTGGTACAGTATGTACGAGGCCTTAGGTTCAATACCTAGCATTGTGAATAAATAACAGAAAAAAAGAAAGCTGGAGATAGATTATATAATATAATATCTTATAATTATCTAATTATAATTATATACTTATACTATATTATATAATGCATATTATGTTATATGACACATATAATATTGTAATTATAGGGCTGGGAAGGTGGCTCAGTGGTAGAGCGCTTGCCTTGTATGCCTGAGGCCCTGGGTTCGATTCCTCAGCACCACATAAGCAAAAAGAAAAGAAGCCGGAAGTGGCGCTCTGGCTCAGGTGGTATAGCCCTAGCCTTGAGCTGAGAGCTGAGGGACAGCGCCCAGGCCCAGAGTTCAGGCCCCACGACCAGACCCCCTCCCAAAAAAAAAAAAAAGAATTCAAGCCCCAGTACCAACACAAATAAAATAGAACAAAATAAACAATTTATGTCATTGCAAAAGCTTCTGGAAGAGCAAAAGTGGATAAAGATTCTTCCCTATCCCTCCTCCCATTTCCCCTCACTTCTACAGCTTGGGCCTGGCAAGCACAGGCTGTTTGAACCCAGCCTCACACAGCTCTTTAACCATGTGAGCCAGCAGCACGTGGCAGCTCCCCGTCTCTCCAAAGCCTGGAATTTCAGCCCCACCCTAGCTTTGGCAAAACAAACCTTGAAACTGGCTAGCAGCCCAGGATTTTAAACTGCCTCTCTCCCTGATCCACTTCCCTTTAATGTCATCCAGAAGAAAGTTCAAGTTTCCACTATGGGGGAAGGGCGATTGGCACCTCTACTGACAGCCTGTAAACTTTCTAAGGACAGGGAGCAAACACTTGGCACCGCCTTGCCAGACCCAGACCCTTGCCTTCTGGATGCTAACACTTGGCCTGCCCTTTGGCACTTTTGTTTCCTGGCTTAGCCCATCCCATTCCTCTACCTCCCATCTCTTCAGCAAAATGAGCTGAATGTTCTCCAAAGCACTGAGGAAGCACAATGTCTAAGAGTGTCTGCCACATACTAAGTGTCCCCTGACTACAGCTGTGATAGAACACCTGCTCTGCTTTGTGCGTGTGTGCGTGTGCGTGTGCGTGTGCGTGTGTGTGTGTGTGTGTGTGTGTGTGTGTGTGTGTGTGTCCTGGGGCAAGTGAGTTACCTTCTCTTTTCACCTCACTTGTTTTCCTGTAACACACAAGGTATCTGGCCTCACCAGACCACCTGAGCTCTGGGGTAGGTAGGCACGTTTCAGCATGATGATGCTAGGGCTTACTTGCTCCCTGACCCCGTCCTTTCTCAGGGGTCCAGACCATCTTCCTTGTCTAAGGTAAAACCCTTCACCCAAGTAAATGTTCACTTTGGTATCAGATACCTGCTCAGTATAGAGGTGGAGAAGCTTCTGCCTTCCAGGACCCACTCTCCTTCAGCAAAGGCCAACCCCTAACCATCAAAACCCCATTCCAGCATGTTCTACCCTTCAGAGGGTGAAACCAAGCCTTCAGGCTCAAGAAACATGACAGGCCCAAGACCAATGGAACAGACTAGAGGACCCAGAAATAAAGCCGCATACGTACAGTCAGTTAATATTTGACAAAGGAATCAAAGACATAGAGTAGAAGAATCATAACCTTTTCAACTTTTTTTTTTTTTTTGGTCAGTCATGGGCCTTGAACTCTGGGCTTGGGTGCTGTCCTTGCACTCTTCAGCTCAAGGCGAGTGCTCTACTGCGTGAGCCACAGTGCCACTTCCGGTTTACTAGTAGTTTATTGGAGATAAGAGTCTCACAGACTTTCCTGCCCAGGCTGGCTTTGAACTGTAATCCTCAGAGCACAGCCTCCTGAGTAGCTAGGATTATAGGCATGAGCCACCAGCACCCGGCCAACCTGTTCAACTATTGGTGCTGGGAAAACTGTGTGGCCACATGCAGAAAAATGAATGTGGACCCTAGCCAATCACCATGCACTAACATCAACTCAAAATGGATTAAAGACCTTAACATCAAACCTGATACTCTGAAATTACTGCAGGACAGAGTACGAGAGACACTTGAACTTATAGGCATAGGCAGGAACTTCCTGAACAGAGTCCCAGGGTCACAACAAATTGGAGAGACACTGGACAAATGGGACTATCTTAAAAAGTTTCTGCACAGACAAAGAAATAGCAACCAAACTAGAAAGACAGCCAACTAATTGGGAAAAAGTATTTACCAGCAAAATATCAGACAAGGGTCTAATATGCATTATATACAGGGAACTCAAGAAACTAACCCCTCAAAAAACAAAGCAATCATGAAATGGGCAAGGGAACTAAAGGGAAACTTCTCAGAAGAAGAGAGAAAAATGGCAAAGAAACACATGAGGAAATGTTCATCATCCCTGGCTGTAAAGGAAATGGGAATAAAAACAACACTGAGATACTACCTTACCCCAGTCAGAATGGCCCACATCCTAAGTCAGCCAACAACAAATGCTGGAGGGGATGCAGAGAAAGAGGAACCCTACTGCATTGCTGATGGAAATGTATACTAATACAACCACTTAGGAAAACAGCCTGGAGATACCTCAGAAAGCTAAATATAGATCTCCCCTATGACCCAGCCATACACTCCTAGGCATCTACCCTGAGCAACAGGAATGAGTATACAAAGACATATGCACCTCCATGTTTATTGCAGCACTGTTCACAATAGCCAAGATTTGGAAACAACCTAGATGCCCCACTACTGATGAGTGGATCCAAAAATTGTGGTACCTATATATAATGGAATATTATGCAGCATTAGAAAGGGCAAAATAATGGCATTTGCAGGGAAATGGATGGAACTAGAGCAGATTATTTTGAGCGAAGTAAGCCAAGAACAAAGAGACAAATGGTACATGGTCTCCCTGATATGTGGATGCTTAAAGCCAAAATACAAGAAGCTATGGCAAACAGGACTCAAGAAACAAGAGACAGCCACCCATTTTGTCATGTCATTGCTAGATGACTCCATGTTCTTGACCATATATATGGTAGATATATGCACGCAACAGAGGGAAGCCGGAGGAGGAACAGAATAAGTGGGAACAGCCTACACTAAGCAAAAGGAAAAAAATGTAAACATCACCTGATGTGGAAAAATAGCTTGTAATGTCAAACTCATAGAATTCACAAACTATAGACCATGATAAAGACAATTTGCCTTGTGAAAATTAAAATGTGGTTGTGACTCTAAGTATCACTATTCCACAATATTGTGAAATATGTGAAATATATGTAATCACCTGATCTCAAAGAAAAAAAGTGAGAGAAGGAATGGGTTAAAAGAAATGGGTGACAATGTTGTCAGACACTTTGTACTCATATACTGTTTTATAGAATGGGAACTTCTTTGTACAACTAAAGATAAAAAAAAATGCAAATTTCAAAAAAAAACATGACAGGACTTGGTGGCTCACGCCTGTAATCCTTGTTACTCAGGAGGCTGAGATCTGAGAATTTCAGTTCGAAGCTAATCTGAGCAGAAAGTCCCTGTGAAATTCCCTTCTCCACCTCTGCCATGGGGCTTGAACTCAGGACCTGGGCACTGTCCCTGAGCTTCTTTTATGTTCAAGTCTAGCACTCTACCACCTGAGCCACAGTGCCACTTCCAGCTTTTTCTGTTTATGTGGTACTTATGTGGTACTAAGGAATCAAACCCAGGGCTTCATGCATGCTAGGCAAGCACTCTACCACTAAGCCACATTCCTAGCCCAACCACGCAAAAACTAGAAGTGGCCCTGTGGCTCAAAGTGGTAGACCACTAGCCTTGTAAAAAAGAGCTCAGGGACAGTGCCCAGGCCCTGAGTTCAAGCCCCATGACTGAAAACAAACAAAAACATGACAGACTGGAGATTACTAGGTGTTATTATATTCAGTCAGGAGGGCTGGAGTTCTTGTCCTGGTAGGAAAGAACCTACTTTCCCATATGCAAAATGGACAGATGATCATTGCACCAACTATCTCTGAATATACACATCTATAGAAAGTGGCATCACATCTAGTATACAGATACTCTGGATTATTCTTTCTCAATGGAAAGTCTCAATTCTAAGGCTTCATGCATGCTAGGCAAGTGCTGGACCCATGAATTCTTACCCTAGCTCCTGTATTAAGCAAAGGCATCATCTTGCCTGTAGTTTTATGAGCCCCTACATTCACATAGCCCACATCTGGGGTCATCTGTAGTGAAATTCAACAGAGAGTTCTTCAGAGACCCAAGCTCAGATCTGGTTCTTCCAAATTGACCTTTTGCCAGTCTCTTGTGGGTGAGGGATCATCCTTAGGAAAATGGGAGCCACTGGCAATTCTTGAGGAGTGGTGACCTCTTGCCATTTGGCACAGGGTTTAAAAAGGATGAGATGAGTACTTGGGTAGCCAGGTAAGGGAAAAGGGGGATGAATTAAGATTCTCATGCAAGAGGTTTAAGCCTTAAGCCAAAACTGGTGCTGTGGCTCAAGTGGTAGATCCCTAGCCTTGAACCAAAGAAGCTGAGACAACTCCTAGACCCTGAGTTCAAGCCACAGGACCAGCAAAAAAAAAAAAAAAAAAAGACTTGAGAGCCCAGATTAGGTTCTCCTGAAGCCTTATAAAGGAGCCCACAGGGGGCTGGGAAGGTGGCTCAGTGGTAGAGTGCTTGCCTTGCATGCATGAGGCCCTGGGTTCGATTCCTCAGCACCACATAAGCGGAAAAAGCCGGAAATGGTGCTGTGGCTAAAGTGGTAGAGCGCTAGCTTTGAGCTGAAGAGCTGAGGGACAGCGCCCAGGCCCCACAACCGACAAAAATAAATAAAGGAGCCCATGACACCAGACTGGTTATTAAGCTTGCTCAGTGCTTTATTGAACCAAGGTCCCAACAGATGGCTCATCAGGACCTTCCAGCACAGCCCTTCCTTCCCACGTTGACATTCAGAATCCAGAGGTTGCTTAGTTCTTGATTTAGCTGCTTCCATGACAATGACTCTTGAATACTTCCAAATCATAAATGTAAATACTTTTGTCCACACAGACATACATACACACATTCCCGCCACAGGCTGTCACACACACCAAAACACTTCTACTCAGTGGGTGTTTGTGTGTGTACAAGGCTCTGTGCATCCATGACCATCCATCCATCTAGCTGCCTGTGACAGAATAGCAGCAGGTTCTATCAGGTCAGAACAAGGTTCATAGCAGTGGGGACAGGGCTCCTAGACCCCCAAAGATAGGAACATTCCTGGGGAAACAAAAGCCGGGATTATGTGGGTAATTGATGTTTGACTCTCTAACCCCAGTTGTGGGGGAGAGAGGGGCTATACAGCCAGTAACTGTGTCCTGAGACATATAAAAGTCAGAGTATCAAAATCAAACCTGCAGGTAACACTAGAACAGGGAATAGTTAAGCGCTTATGTTTATGTTGTAGGTGCTTGTGCAGAAGGACAGGAGAGAGGAAAAGAGAACGAGGCAAAGCAAAGTGACATACATACCATGACTCTTGCAGAGACCAGGGGCAGCCTACTGCCTCCCAGGCCATGGGAGGGTTGTGACTCTCCCAGCCTCAGCTGACACACATAAAGGGCTTTTCTGGACACATAAAAGACAGTTAACCCAAAAAAGAAAGAAGAAAAGCAAAATAAAGGCTCCTGCTAGACACGAAATGCTTCCTTCTGAGCTGGTACTAGCTCACCAGGTTCAGCTCTTCAGGTGACAAAGTACACACAATACACTAAGATATGGAAAATGATTGGAGTGAGACAAGGAGAGTTGGGGACAAGGGCAGATGGCCATACCCAGCCATCTTTCCCTGGTTAGCACCTGAGGCCTCCTGCAGGCCCATGGGACCAGTGGCCCCAGGCCTCGCAAGCAAGGAAGGTAGCAGGACCAACACTGGCCCCTCATTGGTCCTGCAGCCTGCTACAGAGCTCGCGTCGGCTCCGCTCCCCAGCCCAGCTCCGGGTCTTGAGACGGAAGGTTCTCATCTCAGCTCTGAAGTTCTCATGGTTCATGGGCCGGTAGTCCTGGGGCTCACAGAATTCCTAATGAGAGAAGTCCATTAACAGGAGGAAACAGGTAACGTGTGTGTGGTGTGTGGTGTGTGGTGTGTGATGTGTGTGTGTGTGTGTGTGTGTGTGTGTGTGTGTCCCAGCCTTTCCTCAGCAAACCAAGGGTCACGCATGGCAAATATGGCTACCCCACCCCATTACCGGGTACTGTGGGAAGAACTCTCTGTAGCCGCCTTTGAGGATATACATCTCAGGGTAGTACAGGCTGGGGTAGTCATTGGCAGCACGGTCCCGTTCCCTGACGAATCGGCACCTGGAAGGTAAGGAAGGAGTAGGGTGAGAACTGGCAATGTGACAGGGTACACACTAATGTACTGGTTCCCTCAATCCTCCTTTGAAGGAGCAGGAATGTCAGCAACAGGATCAGTCTGGCTACTGAGTAAAAGGCTGGGATGACAGCAGAAAGGAGGAAAATTAAAGGGTTGATCTTTGTTTCTGGAAAGCAGTTACAAAACTTTTATTAGGGCAATCTGTGAGCTCCACCAGGAGAGAGGATGTAACAAGCGTACGTTATAAGAGACAGAGCCAAAGGCTCTTGAGACTCGGTGAGGACCAAAGTTGGGAGCCGTGGGCCAGAATCTCAAGAGAGAGAAGGGCTACAGAGGAGAGGGCTGTATGAAGGGCATCTGGGGGCAGATTAGCCATGGAGCCACTGGCAGTCAGATGGAGCAGGTAACAAGCCTGGAACAGGAAGCAGAGAGACAACAGAAATGGCTAAGACAGAACATGATCATAGGTGGGCCCTGGTAGCCCATGTCACTAATTCTAGGTACTCAGGAGGCTGAGATCTGAGGATTGTGGCTCGAAGCCAGACCAGGCAGAAAACTCTGTGAGACTTTTGTTTGTTTGTTTTGGTTTTTTTTTTTGGGTCCGGTCGTGGGGCCTGAACTCTGGGCCTGGGCGCTGTCCCTCAGCTCTTCAGCTCAAGGCTAGCGCTCTATCACTTGAGCCACAGCACCACTGCCGGCTTTTTTCTTTTTGCTTATGTGGTGCTGAGGAATCGAACCCAGGGCCTCAGGCATGCAAGGCAAGCGCTCTATCACTGAGCCACCTTCCCAGCCCTCTGTGAGACTTTTATCTCCAATTAAACACCAGAAAACTAGACAAGTGCTGTGGCTCATGTGACAGAGCACTAGCCTTGAGCAAAAGAGCTCAGGGACAATGCCCAGGCCCTGAGTTCAAGCCCCACAGTGAACAACAACAAAAAAAGAACATGAACATAGAAAGACAGGTAAAGGAGGAAGATGGCCCAGGTTGAGACACCAAGGCCATGATTCCAGGGGGACCAAATAACACATAACACCAGAAATGTAAGCATCATGGAAGATGGGATAGGGTTGACATCAGGACCCTTGTACTTTTTTTTGGTAGTGGGGCTGAACTCTGGGCCTAGGCACTGTCCCTCAGCTCTTCAGCTCAAGGCTAGAGCTCTACTACTTGAGCCACAGCACCACTTCTGGCTTTTTCTGCTTATGTGGTGCTAAGGAATTGAACCCAGGGCCTCATGCATGCAAGGCAAGCGCTCTACCACTGAGCCACCTTCACAGCCTGACTCTTGCACTTTTAAAGAATAACATTGCTGGGGACTTGGCACCATATTTGGAAGGGGGGGCACAGCAGGTGAACATGAGGCCTGATGGGATAGGCAATGGGGGGAGGAAGAGCAGGTCTCCTATAAGATCAACACCAGACACAGACGAAGCCTGGGCAGGGAAGGCTAAGGGCACTAGCTGGTTAGCTGGTTAGACTCACATACGAGGCCCACGCTCAGATGAAAATTCACAGTGGAAAATGAGGATGATTCTCTTGTCCAGGTTACAGAGGGCCATAGGACTCTGTAGCAGGTAGGTCTCAATGTCTCGTTCCAGGGGCAAGTTCACAGCTGACTGTTAAGAGGAATTAGGGGGAAGGGGATCAAGCCACAGCCTTTCTCCCCACAGGAAGACCCTTCCCCTTGCAGTTCCCAGACAAGTGGGGCCCTCATCACCTTTCTCTGAGCAGGCCCATGAGAGAAGGTCCAACCTCCTCTGTCATTCAGACTCTGGGCAGGGGGACCTGATCCCAGTTGGTGTGCCTCTTCCCAACATCCTGCCTCACCTTGATGTGTCCGCCTTCATACTCATAGGGGTATCTACAGTCTACAACCACAAACTTCTCCACAATGTTGCTGAACTTGCCCATCAACAGTGCCACCATCTGCAGGAGGAAATGGGGAATGAGGCCAGTAGGTGAGGC
This sequence comes from Dipodomys spectabilis, assembly GCF_019054845.1. Taxonomy (NCBI): domain Eukaryota; kingdom Metazoa; phylum Chordata; class Mammalia; order Rodentia; family Heteromyidae; genus Dipodomys; species Dipodomys spectabilis. The sequence goes on from NW_024870852.1 coordinate 7,025,495, forward strand.
TGGCAGCCAGGGACTGACCTCTCAACCTTCTGCTAGTCTGAACATGCAACCTGTCCCCAGGGGAGATCAATAGCCAATCAGGGATGTCACATGCACCTGAAGAGTAGTTCAACCATGCTTACTGTTTCTGGTGAGATGTACTTGAGGTCTTGGTGTTTTCCATCCACAGTCTGCAGCAGGAAGGCCTGAGGGGAGGATGACAGACAGAGATGGAGTCAGAGGAGAAAGTGAAGGTGGTGAGATACAGGGAAAAGATAAAAGCTTTGATCCCAAGCCCAGAGGCCACATCTGGGTTTTCGAATTCTACTACGGTTCTTGTAGCAGCTAAAAGGCGCCTCCTGGGGCTAGTACCTAAGGCACAAGCTTCAAGAGGAATAAAGAAGAAATAGAAGAAATGAATTTTGTTTCCTGTCCCCAGGCTCTGTGAGACCAGGGCTAAGGTGGAAGAAGGTTCCCAGCTGTAGACATTAGTTTTTCACAACTGAGGCACACCAGGTACCTAGCCATCAAGAGACTGAGGAGACCCAGAGGGAGGCTCCTTCCAGAGATCAAAGGATAAGAAGATTCAAAGGAAAAGAGAAAAAGCAGCTTCTGGGGATAGGGCCAAAGTAGCACCAGGGGTAGGGTCCGCAGTAATAGGCCAAGCTTCCTGAGGGCTTCATGTTAATACCTTGGAGTAATCTCCAATCAGTCCACGGTGGTCACTGTCTAGGATGCTCTCAATCTCATCATGACACAGGGACTTTGAGCGGAGGACTCGGGCTTTCTGGGAGACAAGGCAGATGGGAAACCAGTCAGGAAGTGAGTCTGTCTCTCAGTGCTCTGTCTGCCTGTGATACCATTTTCCTACAATACCCAGGACCATCTGATTTGCATCCCAGACAATATCCACTGCCATTGCCACATATCTGGCCAAGAGGACAGCAGACACATCGCCAGGTGGGCAGCAACTGCACAATCCCAGGAGAGCACTCACAGGTTCTTCTGGCTGCTGCTGCAGCTCCTCCAGGGGGGTCAAACTCCTCCTCCGCTTGTTCTGGACAGGTGTGTCCTTGTCCTGGGGCCGATCCAGTCTCTTGAGGATGGGCCGGATTACACTACAGGGCATGGATGGAGAGCGGAAGAGCCGCTGGCACTTGTTGAACACTATGAGGTCCTGAAGGGAGATCAGGGGTCAGAATGCTCAATCTCTCAACGCCAAATCCCACCTAGAGGGAAGGCCTCATCCCTCAAGTCTTCAAGGGAGAGCCACCCCAGATACCCACTTGCTCTTCTTCCTTATCCAATGTTTTGACCAGTGGAGCACTAATGAGGCTCTCCATGCCTGGGGGAACAGCGGCGTCATCCTGAGGCCAAACCAGCAAGGACATGGTCACAACCACAGGCCACAGGCCCAATCAATCCCTCAGGCTCCGAATCCAGCACAGCTTTTCCTGCCTCCTAGCAACTCTAGGCCCACTGCACTCCTGACTCAGCTAGCTTCTTTACCCAGAACAGCACCTCTGAAGCCTAAAGCTGCAGGTACTCACTTTGCTGCTGAGGCCTGCACTAGCAGTGAGAAGCCCCCCTCCCTGCTCAGCCATCTGCTCTTCTCTGATTGGCCAGAGATCAAGCTGTGACTTCAGTTACCTCAAATTCTTCTTCTGACATTGGGATGAGGTCATAGTCTTGCTGCAGAGGCCCAGAGCTCTCCTCTTTGGGGTAGTTCCAGAGAAAGGGGGTAAGGGCCTGGTAATGAACCATGGCTCTTTGTTTACCTTTAAGTCGGTTTCTAGGATGTCCACGAACCCATCATCATCCTCAGTAGACCCTTCAGCAGGGACTAGTTCCTCTACCATCTTCTGCTCTGGAGTGAGGCACTGTCCAAATGACACAGACCAGGTATTCAGTGGTGGGGACTGATATCCTTCCTAAGGACAGGTCCCCACTCTCTGGTGGACCTCAGGACCACACTTTCCTTCCCCCAAGTTTCCTTGTCAAAGGCCCTGCAGGGATTAAGCTCTCTTTATATACCATCAGATCAGGGGCCGAGTTTGGTCTCTGGGTAAAGGCCTCTCTGCGGCTGGCCCAGTCCACTAAAGTTTGGGCAGGACTGGCCTGTGTGGGCTTCCATGGCATCTTGAAGACAAATCCATCCTGTAGGCAAGATGGCAGAGGTAGTGACTGGATGCTATGAGACTACCCTGTGCGTGCTCCACTCCCTGCTTTCCCCAGAGCCCCCTAGCCCAGCCTCTGGAAGCACACATTTTCTTTGTCGTTCCCTGGGCTGTTGTTGGCAGCTGCACCACCTGCCTCACTCTTCTTCCAGCTGTCCCGAGCTTGGGAGTTGGTGATGTTCCGTAGCACAGGGCTGTGGCTCAGCAGCCTCACCTAGGGAGCCAGGAAGAGCAGCAGGTACTGAAGACTGCATTCCTCTGCCACTACTCAGGCCCTGACTTTTCCCACCTGGTCTCACACCTCTGACCTGCCCAGCCAGTCCTCTGGGAGATGACCTGGGGCAGTCTCCCGCCCCTGCCTGGCCTGCATGCCTTAGCTCCTTGCTAGGCCCTTAGGATACTCACCGGTAAGGACTGAAAGCGTCTTATGGCAAACTGCTCACTGCAGAAAGAACATGGATAGGTCAGGGCTGGGAGAGTTGAGGGCAGGAAGGAGGTCTGTGAACCAGATTCCTCTATATCCCAGGGGAGACCGAGCCAGACAGAGCAGGAAAGAACACTTACTTTCGAATGACCCTGCTAGCTGCCTGGATGGCCTGTTCAAATCTAGGAGAGAGAAGAGTGGACCCATGTGCCCTGCAGCCTGTGGCCCAATCCACAAGGGCCAGGTGAAGGGAAGGGTCAGGAAGAAGTCCATTACTTGTAGAGCCCAGGTATTGGGGAGGGAGAGGGGGTGGGGAGAGAGGAGAGACAGCTTGAGATTTTAAATGCTGCCTTGAATAGAAAAGGGCCCAGAGATAGACAGCTGGGGCAGGTCGAAGGGTCACTGAGGCGTCACCAAGGCAACAGTCTTGCCCAGCCTACACCAGCAAGCCTGCAGGCCTTCCACCTGTATGCAAATCACCTTGGTAGGCCATATGGCCACCAGAAAAGGCATCCATCCATCCCATGGTAACAGGCTATGGGTGTCCAGTAATGTGGGCTTCCCTCCCCTTGTGAGGAGCTGGCCTAGCTCCCTTCAGGGCAGGGGGTCTGCCTTTAGTGGTCCTGGATCAGCTCCAGTCAGCCATAGCAGACCCCCTGGTGACAAATGTGCAGGGTCACATCCTTTCCTCCCTCCCATGGAATTTTCCAGGCCTCAACCGCTGTCCCACCCCCCTCCTTCTGTCTCAAAGAAGCCAGCAGGCAAGAAATTCCAACAGATGTTCCTTTTGAGGTTGGGGCAGAAGCTTCTGTATATCTGCCCCACCCCCTAGCTAGGTTACTGGAGAACCACCTGTCACACAGAGCTTTTGTCTTTCTACACACACACACACACACACACACACACACACACACACACACACACACCAGCTTCTTGAAAAACTAATAGGCAAAGCAGGTGGAAAGGTGGGGTGGCATTCACTGCCAAGGGTCAGGGTGCCCCTCCCCCCAGAAGGTGCTGTACTCATGGCATCAGGCATGACCAATTTAATTGGTTTAGTTTCCAATCTGCAGCTGGGCCTTGGGGGTAAGGCCAAGGACAATGTTGCACTGCCACTAAAAATCAACCCCACAGTTGACCCACCCCCACCCTATTCTGTTTCCTGTTTGTGAACAAACCCTGAGCACAGCCCAGTCTGATCAAAACAGGAGGAAACAGTCATTGCTCTAAATCCAAAGCCACAGTCCCTTAGCCCAGGCTGGGGATGCCCAGCTGTCCCTACTAATGGCTGGCAGCTGCTCTGTCTAATGGGTCTGTAACAGCCGGATGGGAACAGGTGTGTTCAGGAAGGTACTAGCTATGCCGGGTGGGGGTGGAGTGTCCTCTCTCTATTCCCATTGACAGATGGGACCAAGTATCATCAAAGCTATAGGCTGTAGATAGGCTAAGGGCCATTTTCTGTAGGCATAGAGTGAGTTAAGAGTTTTGAATCAGCTGGACCATATTTTCATGTGATTTTTGTTTTGTTTTGGTATTTTTGGTTTTCCTTCATTCCCTCCCTTCCTCCTTTGGGCAGTTTTGGGGTTTGAACTCAGGGCTTTATACTTGCTTGCCTGGTGTTCTACTACTTGAGCCACTCTACCAACTTCATGTCTTTCATTTTCTTGAAACTGCATCTCACTATGTAGCCCAGGCTAGCCTTGAGCTCACTATCCTTCAGCTACCTGGTAATATGTATGTACCACCTGACAGGCCCATATTTTTTAAACTGAAATATTTCATACAGAAAAAAACATATATAAGAAAAAGAAAAAGGACATATTAGCTGGTATTCCTGAAAGGCAAGGGCTCATTGGAGTCAAGTATTCTTTACTCCCAGGGACTACTGTCCTTAACATGCTTGATCCTCATCCCACTCTCATGAAACAGGAAGCAGATTCCCAAGGACTGGGAAGGGCTAGATGACCCCAGGCTCCCGTGAGTCTATACAACTATGATTCCCAAAGACAGAGTCCAACTCCTTTGTAGTAGGGATTCCTCCTTCTCTACTCACGTTTGCTCTGCCATCTTGGGGTCCATAGGGCTGGGAGAATCCATGCCAAGACCTGAGGTAACAGAGCACCTTGGTTTGAAGGTAGTAGTATTGTCTGTTTACTTTCTCCCCTCTGTATCCCAAGAAGAGAAAACAAAACCTGTTTCCAGATCTTGACACACTGAAAAAAGTGAGACAAAACCTACCAGGAACTCTGAGCATGGCACATTGTCCCCCAAAGAGGAACAGGGCTCCACTTTACTATAGAATTTGTGGTGCTTTTCTGTCAGTCATGGGGCTTGAACTCTGGGCCTGGATGCTGTCCCTCAGCTCAAGGCTAGCGCTCTACCACTTGAGCCACAGGACCACTTCCAGTTTTCTGGTGGTTAATTGGAGATAAAAGTCTCACAGACTTGGGGCTGGGAAGGTGACTCAGTGGTAGAGTGCTTGCCTTGCATGCATGAGGCCCTGGGTTTGATTCCTCAACACCACATAAGCAAAAAGAAAAAAGCCGGAAGTGGCGCTGTGGCTCAAGTGGTAGAGCGCTAGCCTTGAGCTGAAGAGCTGAGGGACAGCGCCCAGGCCCAGAGTTCAGGCCCCACGACCGGACCCAAAAAAAAAAAAGTCTCACAGACTTTCCTGCCTGGGCTGGCTTTGAACCACGATCCTCAAATCTCAGCCTCCAGAGTAGCTTGGATTACAGGTGTGAGCCACCAGCACCTGGCAAATTTCTTGGTTTTTTAAAATTACAATGTTTAAATAAATAAATAAAATTATAATGCTTAGGCTAGAGGCTGGTGGCTTCTTCCTGTAATCCTAGCTACTCAAGAGGCTGAGATATGAGGATCAAGGTTTGAAGCCAGCTGGGTTAGGAAAGTTCATGAGACTCATCTCCAAGTAACCACCAAAAAGTCAGAACTGGAGCTGTGGCTCAAGTAGTAGAGCACTAACTTTGAGCAAAAAAACTCAATGAACAGGTGCTGAGTTCAAGCTCCAGGAGAGGCACCAAAAATTAAAAAATCAGAATATTTCTAAGTATTTTTCTTAACCTGGGTTAAAAATGAATTCACTTTCTAAGGCAAACAGTTATAGAATTGAAAAATGTTCTAAAAAGTCTAGGTGTTTTCTGGGTGGAGTTGTGGTTTAGCTGTCATGACTTTGGCGCCAGGTTTTGAATAGGTAAGATCTCACCTCCTACTGCAGGGCCCCACCCTCTGCATCCTCCCCAGTCTAGATTGGGTGTGTCTTCCTCCTGGTTTTGTGGGCAGGGTGGGGGAGGCTCCAGGGCTCACTAGGTTGTGGGAAAGATATTAAACTAATGTCTACTGACAAGTCTGGAGACCCACTGCAAGTCCACAAACTTCTGGCACTGGAGGACCCTGCGCCCCCTCCCCCCCAGGGCCCCCAGAGCTACCTGCATCTGAAGATTCTGAGGACTCGGATGACAGGGAAGATTCAGATGCTCTCCTAGACAGGACCAGCTGGTTTCGGAAGGCCAGACTCTTTGGGGTCTCACTGGGAAGGGAGAAGGAACCAAGGAAAGGACAAAAGTAAATAGATGGGCTTGGCTGGCCCATCTTCCCTCATTTCGCCCACCTATGAGGGGGCCCATCCAGTATCTGCACTGCCCAGAGAAGCAGCCCCCTCACCGAGGGCAAACCACTCCATAGGGTGATCACATCACTTGTCAGGTCATAGTGGCTTATTCCACTGAGGCCCTAAAGTGTCTTCTCTGGATTGATTCGTTTAGGAAAAAATCCTTTCAGGTGCAAGGAGAGATGAGCCCCACTAGGATGGAGGAGGCTGCGGGTAGAAAAGCAACTCAGAAGGGCCCGAGAGTTTCAGACTCAGTCTACCCACGTGCCTTCCAAGGCCCAGTCCTGGGTTTCTACTGCAGCTCGGACACCGCGTTGGACCCCTAGAGGCCTGCTTAGAGATCAGGATCAGCCCGAGAGAGAATGGGGGTGGGGGGGAGGAGGGTGGGCACGGGCTTGTGGGAAGCGCTGCTAGGCCACCCTCAAGTTCCCCTTAAAGCCCTGAGATATACCCTTGCCTGGGGCAAAATGGTGGCGTTTGGGCACAGTTGAGGGAGGCAGAGGGATGGAAGATGGGGGGAGAGAAGGTCCCAAGCAGGTCACCGGTAAGGGCGAGTCGGGCAGCAATCTCTGTTTCTGTACCCTTGCTATTTGAGGCTCTTGAGGGGCGTCTGATGGTCCCATGACCAGATCCCCGGGACCGGGCCTCCCATTCCACCCCCAGCGTCTACGGGGCGTCCTACCTGCCCAGGCCGGTGAGGTTGTGCATGGTCTTGGTGAGGGTGGTGACGGGAGAGGACGCCGCCGCTCGCTCCGGAGATCGCAGCCAGGGACCCGGGAGATGACCGGGACGCTGGGCGCTCCCGCGCGCACCGACCGGACTGAGGAGAGCCGAGTCCGGCGCCGGCTCCGGCTCCGGCTGGGGCACCTCCATAGCGGTGGGGTCGACAGACGCCGAGCACAGCTGGCTGGGACCCGAGAGGGAGCGGACAGGGGTCGGGAGGAGGGGGGAGGGGGAAAGGGGGGAGGGGGAGGCAAGCCACGGGACGAGGGACACGAGGGTGGAGAGGGATGCGGGGAGGGCGGGCGGGAGGGGGACGCGGGGCCCGGCCGCTGCAGCTCGAGAAGCCTCTGCTTGCAGCTGCCACCGCCACCTCCTTATATATTCGAAAAATAACAGCGGCCGCGCCGCCGGACGCCACCAATGGGGGCGCGGGTTAGCGGAGGGGCGGGGCCGAGGGGGCGGGCCCCGCGGGGCGTGCTGGGGCGAGGGCTGGACAAGCCCGGCCCGCCCAGTTTGTGGGCTTTGGGTGGAGCCGAGGAATTGGGGTTTATCTCGCACAGCCCACCCCACCCCGCATATCCCTGCCTCGTATTCCCCACCCCCCCCTACACCCCCCCAGTTCTCCGGCGCGTGGATCTTGGTTTCCACCATTCTCCTCTCCGGGTGCACATCCCTACCTGCAGAAAGCTGCACCCCATAGGGTGGCGTCGGGGACCCCTCGGGGTGTGACCTCGCGTACCCGTCACCCCCCTAGGGAGCGCGAGATGCCCCACCTGGCTGCAGAAGTTTGCCAAACACAGCTGTGCGTTTCCGGTCCCATTTTACAGACAGGGGTTGTTGAGGCATGGAGAAGGTTATTAACTCGTTGAAGGTCATGCCTTTTGAGCCACGGGCTGCATCCCGCCCCCCCCCCCCACCTCCTTCCCCTCCTCCCTTGGAGTCTCCGGGCCGCGCAGCCTCCGTGGCAGCACAGAGCAGGGGCGAAGAGCAATTCGCAAGCCGAGGTGCCAGGGTAGGAGGTGGGCAGGAGGGGGGCGGGGGGCGGGGTGGGTGGAGGGAGGGTCGGAGCGGAACTGACGGAAGCTTCCGGGTCCTGAAGGTTAGACGTGACTCCACAGGCGGGCGGGTGTTTAGCCCACAGCCTCAGAAAAGACTCTGAAGGGGGTGGACTTAGGCCAGGGATTTCTGCTATGGCCAAGATGGAGCTAGCAGCTACCAGAGAACTTGGTTATGGAAATGACACACTTATTGATGGCGTGGCTATCTTGGTATGCCAATGACACCATATTAATTGGTATTTGATGACCAGGGAGGCTGAATTTGTCATTTCTAATTACCTAATCACTTTCCAGCCAAGCCTAGTTTAATGGAAGGAGCTAGTGGGTGGTTAGAATTTTTCATCCCCCTTCTCAAGGAAGAGACCCCTGGCTGGGTGGGGAGTTACAGTTCAGGAAGGCAAGAACCTAGTACCACCTTGCTTTGCAGAAGGGAGCATCCTCCCTCCCGCATTCGGGGGTGGGGCAAAGGACCTGGGAGGGGGCACTGAATGGGCAGGTGTGGGAAGGTAGGCAGAAAGGAAGGCCCTAGACCCATCAGAGAAGAATGAACTAGGTGAGAACCAAGACCTATCCTCAGCATTTTGCCTAGCTCCTGTGCCAGGTATTATATTGCCAGGTGGACACATTTCCTGTTCAGGTCAAGGGTCAAGCTTCATACCTCTCACCCAAAGACGGGAAATAAAACTGTCCTGAGGGCTACATTTTCAAAACCAACACAAGTTCTTCAGGGAACATACTCAACACAGACACATCTCCACTGGGTCTGTGATTGACAGACTCGTTGTGTTGAATCCTTTGGATCCCATGGAACCCACAGCCAGAAGGGGGTCTGTGGGCCAGTGGGAAAGCAGGACCACAAAGATGGCTCCAAAGCATCCATGTATGAACTCTGGACCTTTCTGAATCTTCTGCCAATTAGAAGTGTGTCATAAACTGGGGCCGATGGCTCACGCCTGTAATCCTAGCTACTCAGGAGGCTGAGATCTGAGGATCACAGTTCAAAGCCAGCTGGAGCAGGAAAGTCCAGGAGACTCTTATCTCCAATTAACAACCAGAAAACCAGAAGTGGTGTTGTGGCTCAAATAATTGAGTGCTCATCTTGAGCTGAAGAGCTCAGGGCCAGCACGCAGGCCAAGTTCAAGACCCACGACTGACAATAAATAAATAAATAGTTAAGTTGTGAGCTGGTGGCTCATGCCTGTGATTTTTGCTATGCTGAGATATGGAGGGTTGTAGTTTGAACTACCAGGTAGAAAAGTCCATGAGACTCCTTTGAAATAACCAGAAAAAGGCAGGGCTGAGGCACCAGTGGCTCACACCTGTAATCCTAGATACTCAGGAGATTGTGATCTGAAGATTGCAGTTTGAAGCCAGTTCAGGCAAGGAAAGCCTTGAGATTCTTATCTCCAATTAACCACCAGAAAGCCAGAAGTGGAGGGGTGGCTCAAATGGCTCATCACTAGCCTTGAGCAAAAAAGCTCAGAGGCAGTGCCCAGGGCCTAAGTTAAAGCCCCAGGACCTGCACACACACACACACACACACACACATACACACACACACACACACACACACAAAATCATCAGGACGGGGCTGGGAAGGTGGCTCAGTGGTAGAGCACCTGCCTTGCATGCATGAAGCCCTGGGTTCGATTCCTCAGCACCACATAAGCAAAAAGAAAAAAGCCGGAAGTGGCGCTGTGGCTCAAGTGGTAGAGCACTAGCCTTGAGCTGAAGAGCTGAGGGACAACGCCCAGGCCCAGAGTTTAGGCCCCACGACCGGACCCCCCCCAAAAAAAAAATCATCAGGGTTGGGGGCATAGCTCAAGTGTTAGAGTGATAGTTGAGCAAGTATGTCAAGTGAGCTTGAGGCTCTAAGTTCAAATCCTGGCACCACCAAATAAATAATGAGTTAAAATAAGTACTTGCAGCCGGGTGTGGTGGTACACAACTGCAATCCAAGCACTCAAGAGGCAGAGGCAGGAGGACTGAGTTCCAGACCAGCCTGCAGTATATGCACAATGAGAAAAAGAAAAATTGCAAGCAACAAAAGGACCATTTTCTCTCACCCTGCCAAGCCCTGGTTACACCACTTGTGGTTGTAGAAGAACTTATTTTCCCATGGAAGCAAATATTAGGACTCAGTATGTCAAGTCCTAAGCTCCTTCAAGGGTATCTGACGTGATTCTGAGGCTTAGGCAGAAAAGCAGGAAGTATTACCACTTGTTTCAAAATTCCCCTTTTTTTCCTCCAAGCTTCCTTCCACACAGTTGGTTCCACACACTTTTTGGTGCCTTTGCTATCATGACTTGTAGCATATTAAATAGTTGCTGTTTTGTGTCTGTGTGTGCTTTTTTCAGACAGAGTCTAAATGTATAGTCTAGGCTGGTCTTGAACTCATAATCCTCCATGCCCAGTTATACTGTTTGAAAATGGTTTCATAGGTCAGGTGCTGGTGGCGTATGCCTATAATAATCCTAGCTACTCAGGAAACTGAGCTCTGAGGATACCAGTTTGAAGCCAGCTTGGGCAGGAAAGTTTGTGAGATTATCTCCAAATTAACCAGTAAAAAGCCAAAAATAGAGCTGTGGCTCAAGTGGTAGAGTACCATCCAGAGGTGAAAAAGCTAAGGGAGAATGCATAGGCCCTGAGTTCAAGCCCCAGGATGGACACAAAAATTTTGAAAAAGTTATATTACACAGACCAGGTGCCAGTGGCTCACATATATAGTACTAACTACTCAGGAGGCTGAGATCTGATCAGAAAAGTCCTCAAGACCATATCTCCAATTAATTAGCAAAAATGTTGGACTGGAGGCATGAATTCATCATGAATTATGGCTTTATCAGCCATGAATGACAAGGCTGAGTGAAAGCATGAGGCCCTGAGTTCAAGCCCCAGAATGAAAAAAACAATTACATGAGGCTAGGTATTGTAACTCATGCCTGTAATCTCAGCACTTGGGAGGATGAAGCTGGAGGAACATAAGCTCAAGTTTGTTCCAAACTACATATGGATTTCCAGGCCAGCCTGGGTTACACTGTCTAAAAAAAACAAAACAAAACAAAGTCACTGGACACCAAATATTCAGACAAAGAACATTTAAATGGCAATGAAGTGAGTATCCCCCTCCCAAATCTCCAGGACCACTATTGTAGAATCAATCAATATTATAAATGTGTTGTGTATTTCCTAGGTAGTCCATAACTAGCTAATGGCAATATAATGGCAGGACAATTGTAAGCTGTAACAGATTTTAAGATTTCCTAGTACCCACGTTCATGAAAGTAAAGAGTGGTTGGATCTGAAGTTCAATGACAAAGTGATGGCCTAGCATGTACCGGGCCCTGGGTTCAATGCCTAGCACTGCAAAATATAAGTAAAATAAAAGGGATCAGATGAGGTTACTTTCAATATTTTATTTAACATCTAATATTTTATTTCACATATTATCAAATTATTAGTGGGAAATTTTAAATACTTTGGATAGCCAGTCTTCAAAATCCAGCATAGGTTTTTATACTCAGAGTATCTCAATTTGCACTTGCTACCTTTCAAGAACTCAATGGCCATATGGGGCCATTGGCCACTGTACAAAGCAGGTCTTAACATTTCCAATGCAGAGATAATTTAAAAATACAAGCTGGGCACCAATGGTTCATGCCTGTAATTGTAGCTACTTAAAAGGCTGATATTTGAGGACTGAAGCTCAAAACCAGCTCAAGCAGGAAAGTTCCAATTACATCTCACCAAAAAAATAATATGTATATATGTATATCTCAAACAGTTTTTTGTTCTGGACAAAAAGCTTGGGACTGTATTTGAAGAATAAGGAAAAAAAAAGTAGCTTGAAGAGTGGCTGGAGTGCCTACCTGGCAAACATAAGGGCCTAAATTCAAACCCCAGTACCATAAAATAGATGAGGATGGGGGGGCTGGGAAGTTGGCTCAGTGGTAGAGTGCTTGCCTTGCATGCCTGAGGCCTGGTTCAATTCCTCAGCACCACATAAGCAGAAAGAAAAAAGCCTGAAGTGGCGCTGTGGCTCAAGTGGTAGAGCGCTAGCCTTGAGCTGAAGAGCTGAGGGACAGCACCCAGGCCCAGAGTTCAGGCCCCACGACTAGACCCCCCAAAAAAAGAAAAAAGCCTGAAGTGGCGCTGTGGCTCAAGTGGTAGAGCCCTAGCCTTGAGTTGAAGAGCTGAGGGACAGTGCCCAGGCCCAGAGTTCAGGCCCCACGACCGGACCCCCAAAAAATAAATAGATAAAATAAAATAGATGAGGATGGGCAGTTTGTATAGGGATGCCCAACAGCTAGCAGGGGCTTAATAAGTAATTGTTGATTATTGAATGATTACACATTGGACTACCAGGAGTCTTTTGACTAAAAGTATGAAACTCACTTAACATTGGTATTTGTTGTCATGAAAAAAGTGTCGGCAATATGGGCTACAAAGTATTCTAAATGTAGTCCAATTAAAAACAATATGCATGCCAGATGCCTGAGGCTCAAGTCTATAAACCTAGCTACTCAGGAGGCTGAGATCTGAAGATTAAGGTTGGAGGCTAGCCTAGGTAAACAAATTCTTTTTTTTTTTTTTTTTTTCAGTTGTGGGGCTTAAACTCTGGACCTGGGCACTGTCCCTATTTGTTTTCTTTTCCTCAGTTACCACTTTGAGCCACAGCTCCACTTCCAGTTTCCTGGTGGTTAATTGGAGATAAGTCTAGTGGACTTTGCTGCCAGGATTAGTTTGAACTGTGATGCTCAGATCTCACCCTCCTGAGGAGTAGCTAGGATTACAGGTGCGCACGTGCGATGGCATTAAAAATGGTTACCTGTGCCAGGCACTTGTGGCTCAAGCCTATAATTCTAGCTACTCAGGAGGCTGAGATATGAGGATCACGGTTCAAAACCAGCATAGACAGTAAAGTCTGTGAGACTTTTATCTCCAAAATAACCACCAGAAAACCAGAAATGGTGCTGTGGCTCAAGTGATAGAGTGCTAGCCCTGAGCTGAAGACCTCAGGGACAGCCCCCAGGCCCAGAGTTCAAATCCTACAACTGCAGGAACAAAAATATCATGTATATTAGATTGGAAATTATTGCTTTTTTATTATTAGCTTATATTAGTTAATTTTTTTTTTTTTTTTTTTGTCGGTCATGGGCTTGAACTCTGGGCCTGGGCACTGTCCCTGCACTCTTGAGTTCAAAGTGAGCACTCTACTGCTTGAGCCATAGCACCATTTGCAGTTTTCGAGAGGCTTATTGGAGATAAGTGTCTCATGAACTTTCCTGCCCGGGCTGGCTTTGAACCGTGATCCTCAGATCTCAGCCTCTTGAGTAGCTAGGATTACAGGCGTGAGCCACTGGTGCCCGACTAAATGGCAACTCCTTTTTACAACTACTTGAAGATAATAAAATAATAAGGCATTATCCACAAACTGACAATGTTTAAATTAATTAAAAGTATATATTCTCAAGCCAGGTGCTGGTGGGTCAGACCTGTAATCCTAGCTACTCAGTAGGTTGAGCTTTAAAGCCAGCCTGGCAGAAAAGTTTGCAACTCTTAACTCCAGTTAACTAACAAAAAGCAAGTGAAGCTATGGCTCAAGTGATAGAGTTCCGGCCTTGTGTAAAAAAGCCAAGTGAGAGTATAAGGCCTGAGTTCAAGCCTCAGTATCTGTACACACACACACACACACACACACACAAATTCCTTGGACTTGGTGAGCTGGCACTGTACCACTTGAATCATACCTCCATCCCCTACAAGCTGGTTTTTGTTTGTTTTGCCAGTTCTGGAGCTTGAACTCAGGGCCTCGGCACTGTCCTTGAGCCTCTCTGTGCTCAAGGCTAGCTTTCTACCACTTGAGCCACAGCATACTTCTGGCCTCTTCGTTTGTGTGGTATTGAGGAATTGAACCCAGGATTTCATGCATGCTTGGCAAGCATTCTACCACTAAGCCACATTCCTAGTCCACCAAAAGCTTTTATTTTTTTAAATTCGTCATGGGACTTGAACTCTGGGCCTGGGTACTGCCCCTCAGCTCTTCAGCTCAGGGCTAGTGCTCTACCATTTGAACTACAGCGCCACTTCCAGTTTTATGGTGGTTTGTTGGAGATAAGAATCTCACAGATGGGCTGGGAAGGTGGCTCAGTGGTAGAGCACTTGCCTTGCATGCCTGAGGCCCTGGGTTCGATTCCTCAGCACCACATAAGCAAAAAGAAAAAAGCCGGAAGTGGCGCTGTGGCTCAAGTGGTAGAGCACTAGCCTTGAGCTGAAGAGCTGAGGAACAGCGCCCAGGTCCAGAGTTCAGGCCCCATGACCGGGCCTCTCTCCCCCCCCCAAAAAAAAAAAAATCTCAGACTTTCCTGCTTGGGCTGGCTTTGAACCATGATCTTCAGATCTCAGCCTCCTGAGTTGCTAGGATTACAGGCATGAGCCACAGGTACCTGACCCCCAAAAGCTTTTAAAAGTCCATAAAAAGACAGAGGTTGAGGGTGTAGTTCAGTGGTAAAGTATGTGCTTAGCATGTACAGGGTTTCATCCCCAGTGCCAAATCAATTTAAAAAGAAAAAAAAGGAAGAAAGGAAAGAGGGAGGTGAAAGAAGGCAGGCAGGCAGGCAGGCAGGAAAGACAAATATGGGCAAAAGTGGAAAATCACAGGATTCAAATGGCCAATAAATATATGAAAGGAAAAAGGCATAATGAAATAGCAGTTAGTTAGAGTCTGTCCTCAGGTTCCAGAGTGCTGCACTGGCCTGTTTTTCCCATAGTGGCTTCAGCTCCTCCAGAGTTGTATTGCTGGTCCTTTCTTCAGCCCCATAACCTTGATGCTTCCAGGGCACTGTTTTTAGTTCATTTCTTCTGATACACCTACTCCCATGAAACGTCATCTGCCCTAGGTCTCCAACCTATTTTGCTGGGTTGCTGATCAGTGAAACTTCATATATATGTACTCAATGGGTTGTGTTCAGAACTGATAAACAGGGCACCAGTGGCTCATGACTAGCTACTCAGGAAGCTGAGATCTGAGGATAACGGTTTGAAGCCAGCCAGGACAGGAAAGTCCATGTGACTCTTATCTCCACTAAACTACTCAGAAAAAGTGGTATCTGGCTCATGTGGTGGAGCCTTGACCACAGAGAGGTCATGGACAGCACCTAGGCCCTGAGTTCAAGTCCCAGAACCAGCAAGAAAAAAAAAAGAACTAACCATTTTGATGTGTTTGGTGTTGTAGTCAGAGGCATCAGAATTTGTGTGTATATTTGCATATGCAAATACACGTCGCTATTTCTGGAAGGGCAAAGATACATATGACTCCAATCATGGAAAAGGACACATTTTTGTTATCAGTGTCTACAGATTGTAACAATACAATAATTACTACCATCAAATAAATTTAAAACTGTATGGTTGTCTATACAAATAAAGTAAATGTGTAATGACTCGTAACAGGTTCGTATTCACCCACACTTGGAACAATTATTCAACCATTAAAAAGCACGTGGGCAATGATTTGTACTGATATGGCAAAATTCTTAACACGTGATGCCAGGTCAAGCTTTATGTCAGTCTGACACAAAACATTTGAAAACAAAACTGCCCAGAGCAAGGAAATGTATCAAAATGTTACCTGTGCATCTCTCCAGGTGCTCACGAATATGACAAGCGAGTTTTAGCTTCTGGGATTTTTCCGTTTCTGCCAAAAAGAAAAAAATAACCCAAAAAACAAAAGAGCGGGTTATTTTTTTTACTTAGATTAAGAAAGAAAAAAAAAGGTGGTTGTGCGTTTTTATGCTGCAAATCGCTGTCCACTCGGCCCCAATGGCCGCCCCGTGCCCCGCCCGCCCCGTTGCCTGGGGGGGGGGTCGCCGGAGCCCCGGCGGGTCCCGCAGGCCGCAGCGCCCCCGGTGGCAGGACCGGGGCAGCGGGAAGGGGCTGGGCACGGAGGACCGGGAGGCGGCGCCGGGCGTCCCCACGCTTCCCGCGAGATCCCGCTCCGCCCGCTCCGCCCGCTCCGCCCCGCTCGCCGCGCTCCCCGCTCCCCGCGCCGCGGCACTTCCTGCCTTCCGCGCCCGCGCCGCCCGCCCTCTCCCTGCGCCCCCCGCTTGCCCCTCGCCGCCCGGCGTCGCCTCCGGAGGTGCCTCCTCCGGCCCGGCCGGGTCGCCGCTCCGCCCGCCGCCCCGCGAGCCGCTTTGTCTCGGGCGGGGCGCTCGGGAGAGGCCGCCTGGTGCCCCCCGCCGCGGGCCCGGGCCCCCCGCCCCGGGGTGGCGGCGGTGGTGCCGGGCCCCGGGGCGGGGGGCGCGCCGGGATGGGCCCCAAGCGGCGGCAGCTGACGTTCCGGGAGAAGTCGAGGATCATCCAGGAGGTGGAGGAGAACCCGGACCTGCGCAAGGGCGAGATCGCGCGGCGCTTCAACATCCCGCCGTCCACGCTGAGCACCATCCTGAAGAACAAGCGCGCCATCCTGGCGTCGGAGCGCAAGTACGGGGTGGCCTCCACCTGCCGCAAGACCAACAAGCTGTCCCCTTACGACAAGCTCGAGGGGCTGCTCATCGCCTGGTTCCAGCAGATCCGCGCCGCCGGCCTGCCCGTCAAGGGCATCATCCTCAAGGAGAAGGCTCTGCGGATAGCCGAGGAGCTGGGCATGGACGACTTCACTGCCTCCAATGGCTGGCTGGACCGCTTCCGCCGGCGCCACGGGGTAGTGTCCTGCAGCGGCGTGGCCCGAGCCAGGGGGCGGAATGCCGCCCCCCGGACCCCAGCGGCACCTGCCAGCCCGGCCGCGGTGCCCTCTGAGGGCAGCGGTGGGAGCACACCGGGCTGGCGCACGCGGGAGGAGCAGCCGCCGTCGGTGGCCGAGGGCTACGCCTCGCAGGACGTGTTCAGTGCCACCGAGACCAGTCTGTGGTACGACTTTCTGTCGGACCAGGCCGCGGGGCTGTGCGGAGGGGATGGAAGGGCGCGCCAAGCCACCCAGCGCCTGAGTGTCTTGCTGTGCGCCAATGCCGATGGCAGCGAGAAGCTGCCCCCGCTGGTGGCTGGCAAGTCGGCCAAGCCTCGTGCCAGCCAAGGTGGCCTGCCCTGCGACTACACCGCCAACTCGAAGGGTGGTGTCACTACCCAGGCCTTGGCCAAGTATTTGAAGGCCCTGGATGCTCGAATGGCCGCAGAGTCTCGCCGGGTCCTGCTGCTGGCTGGCCGCTTGGCTGCCCAGTCCCTGGACACTTCAGGCCTGCGGCACGTGCAGCTGGCCTTCTTTCCTCCGGGCACTGTGCATCCATTGGAGCGGGGAGTGGTCCAACAGGTGAAGGGCCACTACCGCCAGGCTATGCTGCTCAAGGCTATGGCAGCGCTGGAGGGCCAGGATCGCTCCGGCTTGCAGCTGGGCCTCATGGAGGCCCTGCACTTCGTGGCTGCGGCCTGGCAAGCAGTGGAACCTTCGGACATAGCCACCTGTTTTCGTGAGGCGGGTTTTGGGGGTGGCCCTAATGCCACCATTACGGCTTCTCTCAAGAGTGAGGGAGAGGAAGAGGAGGAGGAGGAAGAGGAAGAGGAGGAGGAAGAAGAGGAGGGTGAAGGGGAAGAGGAGGAGGAGGAGGAAGAGGAAGAGGAGGAAGAAGGCGAGGAGGAGGAAGAAGAGGAAGCAGGGGAAGGAGAGGAGTTGGGAGAAGAGGAGGAGGTGGAGGAGGAGGAGGGTGACGTTGATGACAGTGATGAAGAGGAGGAAGAGGACGAAGAGGAGAGCTCTTCAGAGGGCTTAGAGGCTGAGGACTGGGCCCAGGGAGTAGTAGAGGCCGGTGGTGGCTTCGGGGGTTACAGCGCCCAGGAGGAGGCCCAGTGCCCTACCCTTCGTTTCCTGGAAGGTGGGGAGGACTCTGACTCAGACAGTGAAGATGAAGAGGAAGATGAGGAGGAGGATGAGGAAGATGAAGACGATGATGATGATGAGGACGGCGATGAGGTGCCTGTACCCAGCTTCGGGGAGGCCATGGCTTACTTCGCCATGGTCAAGAGGTACCTGACCTCCTTTCCTATCGACGACCGGGTACAGAGCCACATCCTCCACTTGGAACATGATCTGGTCCATGTGACCAGGAAGAACCATGCCAGGCAGGCAGGAGTTCGGGGTCTTGGGCATCAAAGCTGAGCTGCTGGGCATAGCTGTGTCCCTGACCCAGATGGGCAGCACCAGCCTAGGGCAGAGAACCCTCTCTAGGCAGCCGCTATAGATGGAGCTAGAGGGGGGAGCCCCAGGGCCTTGAGTAATGGCTTCTTCTGGCCCTGAGACAGTCCCAGGGCTAGGTCCACCTCAATGCCTGCTTATTGCCTCTTTCTCAGAATCCTCTTTCCTCCCCATTTGCCCCTGGGCTTGGGGGCCCCGGTGGGGTGGGTGGGGAGCTGTCTGGTGCTACCACACCATGCCATCAGTGGACTAGACCACAGCAGCAGCCAGGGACAGGCCCTGGAAGCTCCTGGCCAGAGAGTGCCTCTCCCCCCTACCATCCAACCAGGTCTTTGGTGGGGGGAACCCCAAAGCCATTCTGGGAAGGGCTCCAGAGGAAGGTCCAGCCTAGGCCCCCACAAGGCTGGCAGCCCCTTACACCCACCCTGGGTCGCTTCAAGAAGCACAGTCTAACTTACCATAGGCTCCTGAGCCTGCCTCTGCCTGCTTTCCACCCCCTTAATCCCTTTCTCTGGCCTAGTCTGTGTGACTTTGGCCGCCCTTGGTTTTCTTTCCAGATTGGAGGTTTCCAAAAGGCCCTCCAGGAGAGTGATGGTGGGCACCTCCCTTGTGGTCAGCTGCAGGCCTCATGCCTCTCATCCCTCTCTGGCAGGGTCCCATCCTGGGCAGAGGGGCCTGGGGCTGAGCCCAGAGTCCAGCCACCCAGCTGCTCCCTTTCCCAGATTGAATTCAATAAATCTGTCCACTCCCCTTTTGTGGGGGTGAACGTTTTAACAGCCAAGGGTGCATCCTTCATGGTCTGGGCTTGCGTCTGTCTTGGGGACACATTCTTTCCCGACTCCCTTTGGTCCTTGCCTTGATGTGACATGGAAGCAAGGGTTGACAGGGTGGCCTTCACAGGGGTGAGGGGCTCAGCCAATGACACGGATGTCTAAATGCTATAAAGGCTTGGGGAGGGAAGATCTTTAGTGTACTCAGCTCGGAGGAACCCTAGCGTTCTAGTATTTTGGGGGTAGAGAGAAGCTTGGGTCACTTTTCTGGGGCAGGAGGAAAGAAGCCAACAATCTCTTCTGGGCCAAATCAGGCAAAATACACCCAAGGACCAGGCCTGTCAAGATTGGTTAAAAAGGGTCCTGGAAGGAGCGGGAAGATGTAGGGCCTGTTTGAAGTGTTGGCTCCTGAGAGCCAACTTGGAGTTGGAGGAGCCTACAGGGAACTCTGGTTTACCTTGAGGCAACCCTTTAGGCCTTGTTTGTCATTCTCAAGCCTAGTTGCCACAAGGGCCCTTGGCAAAAGGAAGATGAAATTACTGTGAACAGATTGCACCCCCAAGAGGCCCTCCAAAGCCTCACTCCCCACTTGCTCCCCATTACCCAGTCCATAGGTAAAGACAGGTCCTTTGTCAGTCTTACCTTTCTCCTTTCAGGGCCAGTCCCTTCCCTGTGGAACCCTCCCTCTCTGAGGCCCTCTGGCCCCAGTGGTTCCAGCTAGGGGAGGGACTGAGCCTGCACAGGGCAAGGAACCCTGATCCCCAAACCGGTTTTCCTACCCTGCCAAGAGCTGGCATATCGCCTCCTTCCCAACCCCTCATCACCCCCTAGTCACCAAGTTCCTCCTCTCCCCACCATGGAATGTTAGGGGGTGGGGGATATCCAGGTCCTCTTTTGTCCCTGGCCTGCCATGGGTGTGTCCCTTCCAGAAAAGTAAGGCCACTTGCGCGACTTTTAAACAAGAAGTGTGGTAAATTCCACTCCTGGCCTTCTGAACTTCTAGCACTTCAAAACCTTCAAAGTTTTGAAGCAAAATGACAATAAAAAGGAGTTGGGATTCCCCTTAGCTTTCCCTCTTTCCCAATCCAAACTCTAGGAGAACAGAAAATAAAAAAAAAGAAGCCCAGCTGACGACCTGGGCCTGCTCTAGAGAAGGCAGGAGGAAGCGTAGCCTTCTCCCTAAGTTTTGACTAATCCAAGTCCCTTATCTCAAAGTACCAACAAGACAAATCACTTTCATCTGTCTCTTACCAACAACTACTCTTGCTGGAACTGAGATGATCTCACTAATGATAACATAAGCTGATGATACTAATAGGGTCCTTGACGTGTACTGAGCCATAAATACCAGGTGCTCCACAGAGCCCCTATAAGGTAGAGAAGGGTAGGGAAAATTGACAAAAAGAAGGATATTCAGCAATTTGTCCAATGCTATACCATTAGTTGGAAGCAAAATTTCTCCTCAGGCTGGATCTGTAAGTACCCCTTTATAGCTATTCTGTATCCCTTCACAAGGCAGGGACTTAAAACAGGGTTACCTGAAATCCTAATCCATGATAATGCTAGGAAGATGAGGATGTCAAAGACAAGGAATGTGGGAGTATCTACAGGAGCTTTTGCTGCTTCTATACCTATAACTGGCTCCCATGTCCAACTCATTCAAACACAGGTCTTATATCAGTATGAATTTATTATAACTTTCCCCCACTACTCCATAGGGACAAGTAAACAAGAATTGTTCCCATTTCACAAGGGAGGAAGTAGAGTAAAGGCATTACATGACATGCCAGAGTTTAAGATATTGCCTTGAACGCTGGTGCTCCCTTGAAGTCTGAGTTACATACTGCATACCACAGTAAAACCAACTGCTGGGATAGAGGAGTAGCAATGGCTGTATGCCGAGGGATCCAGTAAGGAAGCACACAGCTTATCACATAGTTTGGTAGCAGATTATTAACAATGGACCTCCCACCCCACCCCGCAGGCAAAACTGGAAACAGGTATGCTGCTTCCATTTAGGACTGACACCTAAAGGTCACAGAAGGGGGATTCCAGTTCAAGGGATGCTGGTTGGTGTAAGGGTTCTGAGGGCCTGGTTGACTTTGGAAGATCCAAGACTGGGTCAGTAGCTGGCTAGCGAATACTTTGGGTGCAGAAATGACCCTTTCTTAGGAAAGAGGGGAAATAAAACACACCTG
Organism: Dipodomys spectabilis; assembly: GCF_019054845.1. NCBI lineage: Eukaryota > Metazoa > Chordata > Mammalia > Rodentia > Heteromyidae > Dipodomys > Dipodomys spectabilis. The sequence goes on from NW_024870852.1 coordinate 7,046,635, forward strand.
TCTTCAAAGCTGGGGCTCCAAAGGAGGTGGTGAGGGAAAAACTACAATTCCCAGAAATCTCTGCTCCCAGTCGACTAGGTGATGGTTGCCATGGTTTCAGAAAACAATATGGCTGCTCCCAGATGGGAGGCGAGTCTCTGTGTGAGGCAGGCAGAGTCAGAACAGAAAGCCGGCTGTGGAGCAGTGGCAAGAGAGTTGCTTGAGGAGTTGTGAGGCTGGTGCTGAACTCTATCTAGCTGGTACGGATTGGCCTTACTGAGGACACAAATGGCAAGCAGCGTGGACGAAGAGGCCCTGCACCAGCTCTACCTGTGGGTAGACAACATCCCTCTGTCCCGGCCCAAGAGAAACCTCTCCCGGGACTTCAGTGATGGAGGTGTGTGCCTCTGAGTGTTCCTATGTGTTCTGTGTTGAACGTATGTGTGAGGGGTCTGTGTGCATACTGTCTTTTTGTACTTATGTGTCTTAGGATTTCAGTTGTGAAAGTGTGTGCTTTTGTGTTATTTCTGTTTGTATTTCTGTGTGAACAATGCGTTTTCATGTTTAGCCTACTCTTTTCCTACTCATGTGCATATGAGGTGTGTGTATGTGTGTGTGTTTGTGTGTCCATCCCTCCAGGGTCTTTGAATTTAGGTGTATGTATTACTGCATCTCTGTATACATCTGCTTATCATTGTATGCTCTATAGATGTGTCTTGTAGGAGTCTGAGCATATGTGTGTTCATATATGTGCTGACATATTCTGTCTTGAATATGTTTGAGGGAGTCTTGTGTGCCTATGTGTTTCCTTGTGATTATGTAAGTATCTGTGTTTCAGAAATGTTTCCTGGGCTTTCAATGACAGAAATATATATTTTTTGTACATGCATGTCTGGCATGTATTTTTCCTATGTATCTACACATTCTGCCTTGTATGTATATCTGTACAAGGATCTCACTGTGTGTGTCTAATTGTGAGACAAATAGACAATCTGTGTGATTCTCCTGGGACTTTGGGGAGTGTGTGTGCGTGTGTGTGTGTGTGTGTGTGTGTGTGTGTGAATTCCTAAGGTGGAGAGACCCACAGGCTTCTGAAGAGCTCTCTTAGAGACTCATTTTCAGTATTGCTATGCCCTGAGTTAATGGGGGAAGGGATGCGACTTCTCTGAGGTGTACTATGTCCTAGTTTGATTCCTGATCTGCCTTTGTTTCCTTCCCTGTAGTCCTTCCCCTTTTTGTATCTCTACTGGGTTCTACTACCCTATTGCTTCTTCATCCTTACCCTCCTCTTCTCCCATTATTTTCTCCCCACCTTCTGTGTCTATGTATACTCTTCAGTCCTGGTTGCAGAAGTCATCAAGTTTTACTTCCCCAAGATGGTGGAGATGCACAATTATGTCCCTGCCAACTCTTTCCAGCAGAAGCTCAACAACTGGGGTCACCTGAACAGGTAGCATAATACCTGGGTGCAGAAATGGGACTCTCCAACACCCACTGGAGTTCCAGGAACTACCTCAGCCCTTTTACTTTCTATGGACTTAACACCTAAACAGGGACCCTCCTGGTGGCAGAGTGGGGAGGACCAGCCCAAACAGAATCTATCTAGTAACAAAATCAAAGAACTCTTATATAGAAAGAGACAGAAGGGAACCTAAGAACACCTAAGGAATAGGGCTTAGATACTTTTCCCTTTCAGTTTCCCAGGGCTGCAGTTTCCATAGACTGCAGCACTGTATTCCTTCCTCCTTCCCATGAAGTCCTGGCTTTATTCCCAATAGGATCCAGTATGTCTTCCCTGACCTACCCCATAGGAAGGTGCTGAACAAGCTGAACTTCTCGGTGCCAGATGATGTGATGCGCAAGATTGCCCAGTGTGCCCCTGGTGTGGTGGAGCTGGTGCTGATTCCACTGAGGCAGCGCCTGGAGGAGCGGCAGAGGCGCAGGAAGCAGGGCATGGGCTCCTTACAGGTGCCACTCTGAGTTGGGGACATTGTTTCCTGCTACTGGGGCACCAGGGGCTTCCCAGGCAGCAGAATGCCTTGTCTTGGGGATGTGTGTGTGGGATAGAAGTAGGGTGTGCCTGAGAAATCCTGCTCAAAGGGATTCCCTGGGGATGGGTAGGCCTGGGCTCACAGTAGACCATGGGGGCGTTTCTTTCAGGAGCTGGCACCTCAGGATAGCAGTGGCTATATGGATATGGGTAAGGTGTCCTTTCCGCCTTCTGCGCCCCAGGAAAAGTTTCCTCCTGTCTTTCTCATCACTTTGAGGGTCAGGGGGAGACAAGAGACTAGGACTTTCAGCAAGGTCACACCTCCACTTGTTTTGTCTCAGGTTTGCCCCAGAAGGCCCGAGGGGAGGGTGCCCCGGAACCCCAGGGAGGAGGGCAGCTCAGGTAAAGCAGCTGGGAGTTCGAACCTCACCAGTTTTAATAATCCCGCCCATTCCCCACCTCCCCTCCCCCCACAAGGCTGGAAGGGGAGGGGGAGGGGCTGGCTGTGCCTGGGAAGGTAGGGCACTGGAGAGACAAGAGAAAGTAACGAAGGAGGGCCTGGCTGCTGGCAGTGGAAAGGTGAGGGTGGCACCCAAGCTTCCGGGGAGTGCTAAGCTGTTTTCCACTCCAGGGGGAGCCGACCGCCGGCGCCTCGTCCTCCTGGGTATAGCCAGTCGCTGCAGGGCGACCCAAGCTTCGTCCTCCAGATCGCTGAAAAGGAGCAGGAGCTGTTGGCCTCGCAGGAGACGGTGCAGGTGAGGGCGCCCCAGGAAAGTTGGGGAGTGAGGATTTGGGGAGTGGGTTTGTAGAGACAGGGGCAGCCAGCAGCTGGGCTCCATTTCCTGGCGCTGCCACCCAGGTCCTGCAGATGAAGGTGAAGCGTCTGGAGCACCTGCTCCAGCTCAAGAACGTGCGCATCGAGGACCTCTCCCGGCGGCTCCAGCAGGCCGAGCGCAAGCAGCGGTGAGCGGCGACCTGGGCCCGGGCAGCTCGGGGGCCCCCCTTTTCCTCGCCCGGATGCTACGACCCTCCCTCCGACGACGCACGAGTAGGAGGGTGGAGCCAGCTGCTCGCGCGAGCCTCCAGCGCCCGGAGCTCCTCCCTGCCTGGGGATGGGGGTGAGTTGGGGAGTGGGGCTGGACTGAGCCACCTCATTACGCTCCATCCGGACCAGGAAAATGGACCACTTTCCAGAGCCCAGGAGCCATGGGCGGAGACCCGGCTTGCCCCGCAGCAAAGCGGTGCCCAACACCTGGGGCCCCGCCTTGAGTCTCCCTGCGCTAGGCCTTGGGAGGCGGTCCCCTGGCTCTGCCCACACCCCTAGGGCCGAGTCACTACCCAGCTCCGAGGACAGCAGCTGCGTTTCATATCAGGATGGCTCTCTACACTCGCAATCATGTGGGAAACTACCTCCGGAAACCGAGGGGCTCCCTTGCCCCTCTTGGGTGCTCACTTGGGACCCCTCCCTGGGCTGGAGACCACAGCAGCTGGAGAGGCAGGGGTGAGGAGTCGAACCAGCCAGGAATAGTGAAGACATCCCTCAGTGCCTGTAGCGATTTCCCTATTCTTCTTCTTCCTCTTCCCCCACCTCCCTTTCTCCTCCTCTTTCCCTTCTCGATCACACATATTGTTGGGAGTGTCTGGGGGATATGGATGGAACTGCCCCCATTAAAGGTGGCATACTTTTCCTGTTCCTGCCTTCGCTTTCTGGATCCCTAAAGACGCGAGTTCCTGCTCTCCTTGTCCTCCTCCCACCCACACCTGTCTTCACCTGTTCACCCCCTTAAGTGAAAGAGCCTTGTGGATCCAGAAGTGGTCTTACTTTGTGGGTAGTCAGTCCTGTATGCCCACAGCTTAGTAGATTTCTGTGTGCGTGCGTGTGTGTGTGTGTGTGCACGCGCGCTCGTGCACGTGCATGTGTGCGCGCATGCCTGTACTGGGGCTTGAACCCAAGGCTTGGGCACTCTCCCTTAGGCTGGGGCTCTACCACTTGAGCTACAGCTCTACTTCAGCTTTTTGGTGGTTAATTGTAGATAAGAGTTGGGTGGGCTTCAAACCATGATCTTCAGATCTCAGCCTCCTGTGTAGCTAGGGTAACAGGCACTCTAACTTCTAACCCAGGCTTAGATTATCCCTTACCCCCAACATAGTATCCTCGAACCTTTTTGAAAACCAACACCAAACACAGGCTTCAGATTTCCCCAACTGTTAACACATCTTTGCCTTCAACATGGATAGACCCTTAACTTGGACTTCTATATGACTCCAAACCTGCCCATGCACTGATCTCAAGTTTTGTGGACCAAACTGTCCAAGCCACTATGCCATGGTTTGACCTTAATTCTGGCTTTTATTGATTTATTTTTGTGATACTGAGATTTGAACAGGGCCTCATACCTTCTAGGCAGTTTACTCTACCGAGTGAGCCACCCACCCCCAGCCTTGACCTGATAATTTATATTAATAAATTCTGAGACCTGGAAATTCCATTTGTAGGCATATACTCAGAGTATACCCAGGGGAAACAAACGCTTGTGTTCTTTGTTCTGAGAGACACTACAATAATTTTCATAGCAATACTCTTGTACTAGAAAGAGAACTGAAAAGAATCTGTATTAGTTATCTAATACTGTATAACGAATTACTACTAACTTGGAGGTATAACACAATACATGCGTATTATCTCACATTTTTCTGTGGGTCAAGAGTCTGAGTTTGGCTGAGTCCTTTTTTTGTTTAGGGCCTGGGCACTGTGCCTGAACTTTTTTGTTCAAGGCTAGTCCTCTACCACTTGAACCATAGCTTCACTTCTAGATTTTTTGGTGGTTAATTGGAGAGAAGAGTCTCATAGACTTTCTGGCTAGCTTTGAACTGTGATTCTCAGATTTCATACTCCTGAGTAGCTACGATTGCAGGTGTGAGCCACCAGTGCTTGGCCCCTCTTTTTTCTTTCTGTGCAAGCCAGGCTGGCCTCAGACTTGAGATCTTCCTGCCTCAGTTTCCTGCCTTACTCATTTGGGTGGGACTCAGCCCATCAGTTGAAGCCTAAATAGAACTGAAAGTTTGATCTTCCCTGAATTGTAAGAGAATCCCTAGTGTCTAGTGGCCTCTGAATTAGCCCATCAGCTTTCATCCTATAGACTCAAATGGAAATACTGGCTCATGCTGGGTTTGAAGACTGCCGACCTTTGGACTGGAATTATACCATCAGATCTCCTGGTTTCAGGCCTTTGGACTTGGTTAACTGAATCTAACTGAACTGTTGGCTCTCCTGGGTCTCCAACTTACCAACTCACCTTGCAGGTCTTCAGACTTGCCAGTCTACATAATTGTGTGAGCCAAATCCTTATAAAGGTAATTTCTCTCTCTCTTTCTCTCTCTCTCTCTCTCTCTCTCTCTCCCCTCTCTCTCTCTTCTCTCTAACAGTTCTGTTTCTCTTGAAAACTACTATAAAATATTCCCATATCTGTATACTGAAAACATCCTTTGTTTCCTTTTGGCCACATGAAATAGGCTTTCTGGCTAGCTTTGAACAGGGATTCTCAGATCTCAGTCTCCTGAGTAGTTAGAATTATAGGCATGAGCCACCAGCTCCTGGCAGAGCAGTAATCTTGAGTGAAAAATCTCAGGTCCTGAGTTCAAGCGCTAGTATGGGAACAACAACAACAACAAAATAATATGTGTTTATATTCCTGATATTGTGAACTTATTCTGTACAAGTAGAGGCTGAAGACTGTGGATTGTTGCTTTGCTTTGTCTGTTTTTACATAGTGTAATGTTTCCACAAAATTAATTACTAATTTCCACTTGTTGATAAAGGTGGGATGAAACTGGAACTCTCATATTCTGCTAGTGGGAGTTTAAATAAATGCAAACATTTTAGGTAACAGTTTGGCAATTTCCTATAATTAACTAGTGCCTATGTTATATCAGTTAGACAATGGAGTTTGGACTTAGGGCCTCACATTTGCTAAGCAGGTTTCTCTATCATTTGAGCCATGCTTCAGCCCCAGAAAAGGATTTCTTTTTCAGTCATGGGGCTTGAACTCTGGGCCTGGGCGCTGTCCCTTAGCTCTTCAGCTCAAGGCTAACCCCTTGCCACTTGAGCCACAGCACCACTTCCGGCTTTTTCTGCTTATGTGGAGCTGAGGAATCGAACCCAGGGCCTCATGCATGTGAGGCAAGCACTCTACCACTGAACCAATCCAGAAAAGGATTTCTTTAAAAGATTTGACTTCAGGTAATTGTGGGGGCTGCTTAACAAGTCTCTGGCAAAGCTCTCGTTTGTGCATCTAATACTGGAATTTACAGTTCACAGGTTAGAAGTTGGAAAGGAAATGTGTACATAAAGTGGGGGACAGAAAGAACAAAATGGAATTCGTGAGCAAAAGTTATAGAAGTCTTGCTGGGTGCCGTGGCTCATGCCTGTAATCCTAGCTACTTAGGAGGCTGAGATCTGAGGATCGCAGTTCTAAGCCAGCCCAGGTAAAAAAGTCCATGAGACTCATCTCCACTCAAGTACCTGAAGAAAGCCGGAAGTGGAGCTATGGCTCATGTCAGAGTGCTAGCCTCCAGCAAAAATGCTGAGGGACAGCACCCAGGCTGTGAGTTCAAGCACCAGGATTAGGAAAAAAAAGTCATAGAAGTCTTAAGAACAAACAAATTCATGTCAGCTTTTACTGCCTTCAATCTTGATGATGTGAGTGAACAGAGAAGAAGCTGTCTTCTTTGTCATCTGACTCAGGAGTCAGAAAAGTAAAGGAAGATGGAGGGAAAAGCTGAGTCCATGTAGGCCTAGCTGCTCCCCCACATGAGGTAAATCAGCAGATCAGCAGCAAAGTGCGTGGGCTACAAAGTTCCTGCCTGGAGCTTACAAATGTCAGATCCTGTATAGCTGCTGCTCTTTTCTTCCATCTTCAAACCTCACTCAAAAAATGTCCACTGTGGTCTGCCCTAATTGGAAACACACAGAGAAGGGAATTTGGAAAATGCTGTCCAAGCTAGCAAAGTAGACACATTAGAAAGCCATCATAGCTGGGTGCCGGTGGCTCATGCCTGTAATCCTAGCTATTCAGGAGGCTGAGATCTGAGAATCATGGTTCAAAGCCAGCCCAGGCAGGAAAGACTGTGGGACTCTTATCTCAACCACCAGAAAACTGGAAATGGTGCTATGGCTCAAGTGGTAGAGCACTAGGCTTGAGCTGAAGAGCTGAGGGACAGTGCCCGGGCCCAGAGTTCAAGCCCCACAACCGACCAAAAAAGAAAGAGAGAAACACAGCACTGTCCCAGCAATTCCTAGATATATGCTTCAGAAAAACGAATACATAAGTTAGCCAAAAAATATGGACTAGACTAGTGGAAATGTATTATTTAATGACCAGTGTTTTGGTCAATATTACCTGAAAATCATGTTGTTGCATGTATTAGGCATGTTGTCACAGATATTTACCATCATACAAATATAGAACAATTTATTATTATTTTGCCAGGCCTGGAGCTTGAGCTCAGGCCTGGGCACTGTCCCTGAGCTTCTTTTGCTCAAGGCTAGCACTGTACCATTTGAGCTACAGCACCACTTCTGGCTTTTTCTGTTTATATGGTACTGAAGGGTTTCATGTATGCTAGGCAAGCACTCTACCACTAAGCCACATTCCCAGCCCTATTACTCTATTTTTTTGTGTCAGTACTAGGGCTGGAACTCATGACCTTATATCTATTTCTGCTCAAAGCTGATGCTTTACCACTCAAGCTGGTGCTCTACACTTCTGCTTTTTGCCAGGTAATTGGAGATAAGAGTATCTCAGATGTGACAGCCAGTGGTGGGCTTTGAACCACAATCTTCAGATCTCAGCCTCTTGAGTGGCTAGAATTAAAGGCATGAGCTATCAGTGCTCAACTACTGCAATTGATTCATTTTATGAGTAAATTTGGATACTTTCCAGTTTAGAGCTATTAACAAATGCTGCCATGACCCCTTTGTACGATTAATATACACTAATAAAATTTTTAAAATTTTGCCAGAAATGTTTGCCTCTCTTCTGGTATACATTGGCTAATAAGGTTGGTATGTACCAATTTTATTACATATCACTAAACAGTTTTCTAAGGAGATTATAGTTTATTATTAAAAAGAATAAAGAGTTTGGAGCCCAGGGCTGAGAAGGTGGCTCAGTGGTAGAGCGCTTGCCTTGCATGCATGAGGCCCTGGGTTGATTCCTCAGCACCTCATAAGCAGAAAAAAAAAAAGCCGGAAGTGGTGCTATGGCTCAAGTGGTAGCATGCTAGCCTTGAGCTGAAGAGCTGAGGGACAGCGCCCAGGCCCAGAGTTCAGGCCCCACGACCGGACCCCCCCCCCCCAAAAAAAAAAAAGAGTTTGGAGCCCAAACATGTACTGTATGTGTTTTCCTAACCTAGAGTTGCTCCTAATTCCCTCTTATACTGCCCCCAATTCCAGGGAGCCTGATGGGGACTTGTAACTTAATATTGAGTTCTGCTACTCTATAAGACTCTTTGCACAGGAAGTACCTAGTCCTGGGCACTCTCTTCTTGGCACACAGGATCACCATGCAACCATGGAGTAGCCATGCAATTTCTTTTTGGTTGGCCATGGAGCTTGAACTCGAGGCCTAGAGGCTGTCCCTGCATTCTTTTGCTCAAGGCTAGGGTCCTATCACTTTGAACTACAGAGCCACTTCTGGTTTTCTGATGGTTAATTGGAGATAAGACTCACCTCCTTCCCAGGCTGGCTCTGAACCTCCATCCTCAGATCTCAGCCTCCTGAGTAGCTAGGATTACAGGAATGAGGAACCAGCGCCTGGCTGCCATATAATTTCTATCCTGACTTCCTCCTGCCACTAAAAGTCTGGATTTCCCCAAAGGTCTTCTGGAGAGGAGATACTATGTCTGCTCTGTACTATAGATCCTCCCCGCTTAGCCAGATTGCTCAGAGTCCAAGAATGTGAAAACTTTTGGCAGAGACAGGAGACAACAATTCTTTCTTGTGGTGTCCCTACCATACAACATTCCACATAGCCTAACACAGAAACTTGACTGTTAGATACATTCAGTAAATATTTATTGAAAGGAGATTGATTTGGAAATGGTCTCCCGCAGTGGACTGTTAACAGCTAGTCTGTGTTGTAGAAGCTGAAGAAGGTGAATTTCCAGGAAAGCAAGCAGCACAAGGAGAAGGAAGAAGTCATGAAATCAACCATCTTCACAGACCCAGACAGTAAAATTTACATGAGAAACAGGAATTGGTGGCGACTATGGCAAATGGAGTGGCAGCTCTAAATGTCAGCCTTTGGCACCTGGCTGGAATGAAAGTTCATGTTATTAAATCTTCAGCTATTTCAAAAGAATGCTTTTGTAAGAAAGGACAAAAAACAAGAGTATAAGGAGGACATGGAGCAGGAAGGAGAGAGAAGGGTAGGGGAGAGGAAGAGAGGAGGAAAAATTATTTTTAAGAGCCTTATATGGACTAAACGAAAAACATCTGAATGCTACTTTGGCTCTACTGTCTGCCAACTTGGAGGAAGTAGATATGAATACATGGGGGATAGATATCGAAGTGCATGGAATGGTGGGAGTGGGTGGTGGTGAGTGGGCAGGAATAGGTGGGTTGGGGACAGAATGTGGGAACTTCTTAACATCCGCGCTGGAGCCCAGAGCCTTCTCAAACGCCAGAGAGCGCACGAATCACTCCAAAATGCAAAATACCACTCAAGTTTGTGACGCTCTGTGGGAGACAATCCAGGATCACACAGCACTTGGGAGCATGAGAAGGACTCTATGGAAGCAATCGCTCAGAACGATTAATTTGCCAAAACAATATGCAGGAGATCGCTTGGGGGTAGGGTGGGGCACAGGGATCCAGTGAAGAGTGGACCCCTTGAGGACTCCTCAAAGAGAGCGACCCCCCCCCCCCCCCGCCTTCGGAAAGAAGGCTGGTCCTCAGCCGTCTAAGTCCTCTCTCCCTCTACTAGCTAGGTTGGAAGAAGCTGGATGGCACTTTAGGGAGCCTGTCCCCGCCCGCGAATACGCAGGGAGGGGAGGATGATTATCGACCGGCGTGGGGAACTGCGACAAGAACCCCTCTCCGGAGACCCGGAGGTCACGCCTCGCTTCCGGGCTCAGTGCAGGGCGCCCACGACACACCCCGCGGGACTGAACACGGTGCATCCCGCTGCCATGGCAACCGCCTCCACCAAGACCCGGAGCAGAGGCCGCGGTCCCTGGGGGTCCCCGCGCGGGCTCTCCAGCTTCCACCCTGCGCGATGCTGGTCTGGGCCGGGCCGGCTTCGCAGGACTCGTTCCCGGTCCGTGTGGCAGAGGACTGGGGTGGACAAAGAAGCCAAGACCCGAGGTTCGCCCGGCCCAGCTACCGGACTAGACTAACGTGAAGCCTGCCTTAGGGCAGGGCCCAGGGGAGACCCCGTCCAAGCAGAAGGTGCAGACTCCATAACAGAAGGCACGATAGAGCGGGGCGTACACGAGCAGCAACTCCTTCCTGGGGTTCGCTTGGTGGGATTCCGGCTCCGGGGTACCAAGGGCTGCCTGGCAGACTTCATCGCGAGAAGACGCGAGGCCCCCGCGCAGACGTGGGATGGCAGGGCGCAGCCTCAGCGTTCCCTGCTCTTGACGTAGGGTAGCACTCCGCTCATTGGTCATTCTCTGGAGCCAGTTCATTGGTCCGAAGCGGCCCTCGCCCCACCTCCCAGGTCGACCAATGTGCGGCGGCGGGGGCGTGTCGGGAGGCGGGCGGCCGCGGCGCGGGGCTCCCTTCCTCGTGCTCGGCGTTAGCCCGGGCTGCCTCCACCGCCACCGCCGCCGCCGCCGCCGCCGCCGCCGCCGCCGCCGCCGCCGCCGCCGCCGTCGCCACCGCAGTTTTCTTCCTTTCCTGGCTCGGCCTCGGGGTGCGCCCGCAAGGTGAGACTGTCCCTCCGTTCCTCGCTTCCCAGTCCGGTCCTGCTCGCCGAGATTCCGCTCCTCGCCTTCCCGGTCCTCAGCCGTCTGTGTCTGGGACTCCACCTGCTGTAATGAAAGGGTTGGGGCGGGGGGCGACGCGGGCGGGGCTGGGCCTGGCGGATTCCCGGTCCCCGAGAGTGGAGATGGCAGGTTTGGGGGGACACGGGTGACCGTTAGCTGTCGTGGAAGGGGTGGCGGGGACACCAGTGGCCCCTGGGAGGACGGGGGCGTACCGGGGTGGGCGTCGCCTCCCCCTCGGTGCCGCGATCGCCACCGCTTCCCCGTGTGACCTTGGAAGAGCCGCCTCTCCGAGCCTGGGAGAGGGGCTGCCTCGGCACCCCTCAGGGAGGAGGGCGGCGATGTCTGCGAGAGCGGGCTGAGAGCCTCCTGCGTCAGCTGGGGTGAGGTCGGGAGCACGGGGGATGCTCTCGGGAGCGACCGAGCCACCCCTTGGCTGCTACGGATGGGTACGTCGGAGGCACGTCCAGCTCCGTCTGCCCTCACCGAAAACGAGAATGAGGTGGGAGCGAGGGTGCCACACCCACAGGGATGGCGGCAGGCAAGGATACCGGTCCCCTACTCGGGCTCCCTGGCCCGTGCCCCTGGGGACTTGGTCGACGACCCCCTCCCTCCCAGTGTCAGCCCAGCAGGACTGATTTGGACTAGTCTTTCTGTTAGCAAGGCCCTCTTGGGTTGCAAAGGGCGCCACTGCTTGCATTTCCTCTTGCACCTTGGCACGGGGAAGGAGAATAGAGCATTATTACTGTGCTCTAGTTTGCTGTCGAAAAGTCAAGGGCAGCTGTCATCCCCAGAATCCAGACTGACCTTTGATTCTTGGGAACCCCCAAGTCAACAGCCCAGCCCAGGGCCGAGTCTGGGTAGGGGGGTGGTAGTCTGGAGGCTAGAGGAGTCCAAGCACTCTATGGTTGAGGGCAGGGCAAGTGGAAGAAAGGATGCTGGGAAGAAGAGGGCAGCACTGGTAAGACAGAAGGGATGGTGGGACCCCTTCCCCAGCTCAAACTTATCCTCTCCTGTTTGTGAAAGAGAAGACACCCATACCCATCCTTGTACCCTTGGTCTGCTAGAAGGAAGACAAAGTAAAGTTGGATCAAGACTGAGTTGATAGGACCTCCAGCCTTGCTGTGCCCTGGCTGTGTGTTCTACTCCTATGTCATGTTCTGGAGAGGCCACCAGTGTGGGTGGCCCTATCCTGAGACCTCAGGGGGTGTTCTTTTGACAGACTTGAGCTTTAATGGAGGGGGGGAAGGGGCTGAATAGTGCTGCCTGGCCTGAGTTCTCAAGCCAAGACTGAGCAATAGGATGGCAGGAAGCCTTAGGAAGGGTGGAAGGTGGCTTGTCTGGCTTTGCTCAGACAAAGCCCTCTGCCAGGTTGAGAATGAGGATTGAAGAATGATTGAGAAATGATTGAGAGGATGGGGACAGAGCCCTTCCCTGACCCTATGACACCTTGGGGCTTGGTGACTGCCTCTGGAGCATAGAGGTGGTATGCAAGAAGGCAGCAGTTTTAAAAGCTCCCTTTGCCATATCTAGGCAGTAGCTGACCCTTTCTCACATTGGGGCTTGGGCCCTAGCATGGAGCAGCCTGAACAGTAGCCAGCACTGTAGTGTATCACTCTCTATTCCCCAGACGGAAGGTACCCACATTTTTCCTGAGAGCAACGGAGAGTCTCAGAAGACCCCTAGATTTTTGTTCCTGCTTTTAGCTCTCCCCATCCTGAGACTGTCCAAGGACTCATCCTTGGCAGGTTGGCAGCTATCTCAGGGAGGCATGATTTGTTTTGCTATGGTAGAGGGGCTAAGATTACATTCTCTATATCTCTCTAGCCCTCCCTGGAGGCCTGGCTGTCGTGGGAGTGGAAGAAGTGGAAGGTCAGGGATAGTAAGGGGGAGGGAGGCCCCCTTAATCCTTGAGCTGGTTTTTTTTTTTTTTGAGCTCAAGTCCCTGGGGTCCACCTTCAGGGCCACTTTGGCTCCTCTAGGATTGACCTGAAGCGCCTGTTCTCCAGTGCTTCTCTTTCAGAACCTTGCTGTTGTTTTAGAAACCAAGCCCTCTGGGATTTGCTTTTGCAGAGTTCTGAAGTGGGAGCACAGTGGGGTGGGCGCATTTTCAATTTGGTGCAGGCACAGCTGCACCAAACCCTGGGATAATAAGCTGCTGCTTATTCCTGTGTGTCACAGAAGTGAAATGACTTGCCCATGCCTCTGGGGGCTTGCGTAGCTTTTGGGCCACAATGAGGACTTGGCAGGCACAGGAGGTTGCCTGGAGGCAAGGCCAGGTCAGGGGCTACAAGGTGGACTAGCAGTTCTCTGTGGACATGGCTGCAGCCAAGAAGGCCGTTGTCCTCGTTTCCTGCTTCTAATGAGGAATTTGTGTACTGTGAGTCTAGCTCCTAGGGGACAGCTACTGGTAGATTCTCTGTTGCGAAAGAGATTTGGTTTTCCTGTCTCCTTTAGGCTCCTTTAGTTACTTCTTTCCCCACTACAGCCATGTTCTCACAGAGGATTTCAGGTACTTCGTGAGTGATTGCTCTGTCCAAGTTGCAGGCACAGAGGGAGACATGGGTTCCGTCCTCAGCAGCCTGACCATCTCAAGGTTGGCCTGAGCAGGGAACCATATGACTGTGGCAGGATCAGAGGTGTGCCCAGGAGGAAGCCACACTGGGAGAAAGGGGGAGTGCCCTCTAGAGCAGGCATTAATTGGGGAAGTTGGGGGGGGATTCCTGCAGGTAATTGGCCCTGATTGTACCACATCTGCTTGGAGGGCCCAATAAGGTCCATACTTGGGCATTTCTAAGGGTGATTGTTCATTCATTCAACAGGTATAAACTGAATACAGCAGCTTTGTCAGTGCTTTGCTGTGCTCTGGAGACACAAGGTTTGGCAAAACCACAATCACTCCCCTTTTTCTTTTTTTTTTTGTCAGTTGTAGGGCTTGAACTCTGGCCTGGGTACCATCCCTCAGCTCTTCAGCTCAAGGCTAGTGCTTTACCACTTGAGCCACAGTGCCACTTCCGGTTTTCTGAGTGGTTTATTGGAGATAAGAGTCTCATGGCCTTTCCTGCCCAGGCTGGTTTTGAACCGTGATCCTCAGATCTCAGCCTCCTGAGTAGCTAGGAGTACAGGCTTGAGCCACCATGCCCGGCTAATCACTCCCCTTTTAAGGTGAGGAAGACTGAATGAATGACCCAGAAGTGAGACTAGGAATCTTGTAAAGAATTCTAGGCCTATCCTAAGACTTGAGGTGGAGTAAGAGAGTGTTCCCTTAAAAGGATATGCTCAGGCAAGCCCTCAGCTAAAGTGTGGATAGGGATTACTTTAATGGGACAGGAGATTGCTTCCGTCAGATGGCCTTGGCAAAGGCAGGCAGAGACTAGGCAGTGGGGTTGGGGAAGATAGGGTGGGACTGTAGTAGTGGACCAGAGTGTTTTGTGGAAAATCCTCCCAGTAGCTTTTGCTCACCAGCCAGGTGTCCAAGAAGAGTCCTAGGGAGACTGCCCCACACCTGAAGAAATGTGTATGAGTAGGATCTTCAGGGATGGATGAAGGTATGGCTCTTACATTTGCCTGTTTGCCACAGTTGGGTAGCTGGAGTGGCTGGGTTGGGGCAAAGTTCTTTCCAAGGTCAGGCTTCTGACCCCAAGCAAACTGACCCCAAGCAGCCCTGGACAGAGTTGAGTAGGGTAGAGTTTGCCTTTCTGCATCCTGAGGCCTCTGAGGATGGTGCTAGTTCAGAGCAGTTCCCTCGCTGGCAAGTCCTGCTTTCTAGAGGCGAACCAGGCCCCTCCATTCATCTCTCTAGGCCCAGGAGCCTTCTGGGACAGATGAAAATGGTGAGCTCACTACTTAGGAGGCAGGGCTTGGGCATGGGTGACTTGTCTGATAGTGGGAGTAGAAGTAAGGTCATTCCCATTCCCAGGGCTTCTAAGCACCCAGGGGACCTTGAGTTCATGTCTTGGACAGGCCCAGCCCCTGACAATAAGGCTGCTCTGTGGTTTCTCTTCATTATCAGGATTAGCCAAGGTCACGCATGGGCCTCTCATCTCTAAATACTTTCAGTGCGTTTCTCAAAAAAAAAAAAAAAAAAAATTCTGTATAGTATATTTCCACTAAACAAAATCAGCTCATTTCTTTTTTTTTTTTTTTTTTTCTTTTCTTTTTGCTAGTCCTAGGGCTTGAACTCAGGCTCTGGGCACTGTCTCTGAGCTTCTTTCCCTCAAGGATAGTACTCTACCACTTGAGCCACAGCTCCACTTCTGGCTCTTTCTATATATGTGTTATTGAAGAATCCAACCTAGGGCTTCATGCATGCTAGCCAAGCACTCTACCACTGAGCCACATTCCCAGCCCCTCAGCTCATTTCTTAATGTCCATGGCTTTTGTTTCCCCAATTATCCCCTGAATGTCTCTTTTAATGGGGACTTAGAAACCCATTCCCCTGTTTCCTTTCTCCTCTCCTCTTCCTCTACCTCCTTCTCTCTCTCTCTCTCTCTCTCTCTCTTTCTTTCCTTTCTTTCTTTTTCTTTCCCTCCCTCCCTCCCTCCCTCCCTCCCTCCCTCCCTCCCTCCCTCTCTCTCTCCCTCCCTCCCTTCCTCCCTTTCTTTCTTTCTTTTTTTTTTTTTGCTGGTCCTGGGGCTTGAACTCTAGCTCTGAGTGCTGTCTCTGAGCTTTTGTACTCAAGGCTAGTGCTCTACCACTTGAGCTAAGACTGGTTTTTTGTGGTTAATTGGAGCTAAGAGTGTCATGGACTTTTCTACTAAACTGACTCTGAACTACAATCCTCAGTCTCAGCCTCCTGAATAACTAGGATTATAGGAGTGAGCCCCCCCCCTCCCCCAAAAAAAGGAGTGAGCCCAACTCAAAAAGTTTCCTCTAGGGGCTGGGTAGGAAGGTGGCTCAGTGGTAGAGTGCTTGCCTTGCATGCATGAGGCCCTGGGTTCGATTCCTCAGCACCACATAAGCAAAAAGAAAAAAAGCCGAAGTGGCTCTGTGGCTCAAGTGGTAGAGCGCTAGCCTTGAGCTGAAGAGCTGAAGGACAGAACCCAGGCCCAGAGTTCAGGCCCCAGGACTGGACCAAAAAACAAAAACAAAAAACTTTCCTCTCCCCCACGGTATAACCCCTGTTTTCACTGTATTTGATGTTGGTATACTTTGTGTAGGGGAAGGGAAAAAACAAATTGTTTAAATAGGGATACAGGTGGACCCATGGCAGCAATGAGATGTACAAGACATTATGTCGAAAAATGAACTTTACAACTTTGGCCCGGGTGAGGGGGCGTGGGGGGGCGGGGGAAGCAGGGGGAGAAGGGGGAAGATGGGAAGGAAACAAAAGAGGAGGCAACAATGCTTGATAAGAAATGTACTCAGTACCTTGCCCATGTAATTGTAACCCCTCTGTACGGTATTTTCACAATAAAAAAAAAAAGAAATCTTTCCTTTTTGTAGATAATGTTGTGTGATCCGGGGGAAAAAAAACAGATCAATTGTCCTAAGATTTTCCTGCCTTCTTGGTCCACCACATACATATCAATGTAGAACATAGGTTTTTAGACTCTGTAAAGGGCTAGATGGTAAATATTTTAGACTTTGCAAGCCATATGGTCTTTGTCACACTAGTTAGAATAGTTTTGTTTCAGTGCATAAACTGTCATAGACAACATGTAAATGAACTAGAGTGGTTGTGTTCCAGTAAAACTTTATTTGCAAATGACTGGCAGTAAATGGCTCAACAGCCTATAATTTGCCAATTCCCTATCTAGAACAGTCTTCCCTCTTTTTTTTTTTTTCCTTGAAGTTTGAAGAAACAGGTCAGTCATCCTGTGACATACACTGCCTTCTGGGTTGTTTCATTGCTCACTCAGTCACTTAATTTGTTCAGCTATCCTCTGCATTTTCATTAATGAGACTTTGGGGCTAGAAGCTCAATTAGATCCAGATTAAGTGTCTTTGGCAAGAATCCCTTGTCAGTGATACTGAGACTTGTCTGCCTCACTCCAAGAGGCATCAGCATGTCAAACTGTCCTGTAGTGAGTGAGGAGAGATAGATCTGTGTGTGTCTTGGTGATGTTTCATTCCCCTCATTACAAACTTGTATTTTGCCTCTTTAAGACCCAAATCTACTGGGCACTAATGGCTTATACCTGTAATCCTAGCTACTAAAGAAGCTGAGACCTCCTGAAGGATTGGGGTTTAAAGCCAGCCTGAGCAGAAAAGCCTCTTGAGACTCCATCTCCATTAACTAGCAAAATGCTGAACTCAAGTGATAGAGACCCAAGAAAGTTGAATTTAAGCATGAGTTCCTGAGTTCAAGCCCAAGTACACACACACACACACACACACACACACACACACACACACACACATCTCATTTGTTAGTGGCATTTGTGGATCTTCTGGTCTCTCTCTCTCTCTCTCTCTCTTTCTTTCTCAGTTCAGAGTCTATTGATTGTCATTGCCTTTGGCATTTGTTTCTTTTTATTATTTTTTTAATTAAAAATTTTTTTTGTGCAGGTCCTGGGGCTTGAACTCAGGGCCTGGGCACTATTCCTGAGCTTTTGCTCAAGGCTTGTGCTCTACCACTTGAGCCATAGCATCATTTCCAGCTTTTTCTGAGTAGTTTATTGGAAATAACAGTTTCATAGACTTTTCTGCCAGGGCTAGTTTCAAGCCACCATCCTCAGATCTTAGCCCCCTGAGTGACTAGGATTACAAGCATGAACTACCAGTTACTGGCTTGTCATTTGTTTCTTTATGGGGTGCAGAATGACTTGGCATTTGGCCATTCCATTGTTATTTATCAGCAACAAATTGCCTGTGAAGAAGAGCTTTCCATCACTACCAGAATAGTTGGTTTACGAGAAAGACCAAGAAACAGACTGAATTATTTTTCTTTAATCTCCAGTTCTCAGAGCAAAGAGTTAAGACACTGCTACTGTCAGTAGTGACACATGAGGGTTTGGGTTTGTTTGTTTTGCTTTCTTCTTTTTTGTAATCTCTGTGAATGCTCTGGTTTTCTGTATTCCATCTGTTTTCATCAGTTGTGCTCATTACTCGTTTTGATGCTTGAATCGGTCCTGCACAGCCCACCAGAGGCTTCCTGGGGTGCTTTATGTTTACTGCTGCCCTGAGACAGCTAATCTGAGCGGC
Source organism: Dipodomys spectabilis (assembly GCF_019054845.1). Taxonomy (NCBI): domain Eukaryota; kingdom Metazoa; phylum Chordata; class Mammalia; order Rodentia; family Heteromyidae; genus Dipodomys; species Dipodomys spectabilis. Next base: position 7,064,735 of record NW_024870852.1, read on the forward strand.
CACCCTGGGATTCAGGCCAGGTCTGCATGGCAGGTTCAGATTATGGGCACCTCCCATGGGCCTCTGTTCTGTATATAGTCCTGGTTGAATACTAGGATATGTTCATTTTATGCTGTCCCTTTTTTGCCCACCTTCAAACATACTGTTGACTGACCTGTGCCCAGCTGCACCAGTGTGTGACCTGAATAATGTGGTTCTTGCGACCCTTTGTGGTCAACATTGTTACAAATGGCCTCTGAAAAATACCAGTAAAGCCCTCCTTCTTTCTAGATGGTCCTTCCTGCTAGCCTCAGGTTGGCTGGGCACATACATCCTGTGCCCATCTGGAACCTTAGCATATGCAGGCAGGGCTCTGGGTTGGTAGGGTGTCCAGCAGGGGTGAGGGCTCTTGAGTATGTGAGTGATGGCATAAGGGGTTGGGCAGAAGGCCCAATGTCAGAGGATTTGGACCCGTGTGGCTGCTGAGAGCAGCAGAGGTTTGGGTCTTTCCTATAGGGAGTCTTCTGCTCTTCCCTAGTCATTGGCTCCTGTGTGGTCCTGACCCTTGTTCTTCTTCATCCTTCAGGCTCCTATTGGTGTCTCTGGAGCATGGGAGGCTGCTGAGCTTGAGTGGCGGTGTCCGGCAGGAGCTGTGTGTCTTGCTTGGTGGCAGGGAGGACGTCCATGGCTGCAGCCAACAAGGGTGAGTGCTTTCTTTGCCTGCAAACGTTTCCAGCTAGGTCCCCTTCAGCCTTAAGTGTGGGTGTGAGACTCAGCGTCATTCAGAATATGCTAGTGTAGCCCGGACACCGGTGGTTGTAATGTTAGCTACTCAGGAGACTGAAATCTGGAGGATTGTGGTTCGAAGCCAGCCTGGGCAGAAAAGTCCCCATGAGACTCTTATCTCCACTTAACCACTCAAAAACTGAAAGTGGAGCGTGGCTCAAAGTGGTAGAGCATAGGCTTAAGCAAAAAGAGCTCAGGGACAGTGCCCAGACCCTGAGTTCAAGCTCCATGACCACCACCAATGACAAAAAGAATATGCTAGTGTTCATTCTAGGTCCTTGGGATTGCCCAGACCCTAGCAGGGACCCCTGCTGTCTCCTTGCCTTGCTGTTCTTCAGAAGCATATGCTTCTCTGCCATCTTTCATTCTACTGTTAAGGGGTAGGGGACATTCAGGGTTATGATGTGTCCCAAGACTGGGGAGGGGGATAGGGCCACAGCAAGCTCTGAACGGGAATCTAAACTCTGGTAACAATCTAGAGGACTTCTGCTAAGTATTCAGGAGCCCAGACCAAGGGTGCCCCAAGTCCTTCCACCCAGAGGACTCTACTTGAGGCTCTTGGAGGCCTAAGGGATAATGGGGGAGGAGGAGACTAGCAGACAAGAGCCATTTGGTTATTTATAACATTGTTTGCAGGTCATACAAAATTCTTTCTTTCTTTCTTTTTTTAATTTATTTTTTTGGGTCCAGTCGTGGGCCTGAACTCTGGGCCTGGGTGCTGTCCCTCGGTTCTTCAGCTCAAGGCTAGCGCTCTACCACTTGAGCCACAATACCACCTCTGGCTTTTTTTTTTCTGTTTATGTGGTGCTGAGGAATCGAACCCAGGGCCTCATGCATGCAAGGCAAGCGCTCTACCACTGAGCCACCTTCCCAGCCCCATACAAAATTCTTAATTCAGGCAAATGGTAAATGACATGAAGCATTCCAAAAGTATATGTGTCTGTCCTGTCATGTACCAAATGACCTATACAGCCCATGGGCTGGATGTTCCCCATTCCTGGCTAGAGGATCAAAGGGGATCCTTCTCTGGCCTCCCAAAGGGTGAGTGTCCATGCAGACCAGGCCCTCTGTTGGCTCTTTACCTTACCACTCATCCTCTCTAAACCCCTGCCCTTTCTGGCCAGCTCAGGGACAGCCAAGGGCTTTAAAAGGGGCTAAGCAGGGGAGAAAATGGTGTGGAGTGCTAGGAAGCTCTCCAGCTTTTTCCTTCTTCTTCTTTTTGTTTTTGGTGGTTGTTTTTGGTCATGGGGCTTAAACTTTGGGCCTGTGCTGTCCCTGAGCATGTGTGCTCAAGGTTAATGCTCTACTACATCTAGACTTCTGGCTTTTAGGTGCTTAACTAGAGAGAAGAGTCTCACAGAGCTGGGTGCCCATGGCTAACGCCTATAATCCTAGCTACTCAGGAGGCTGAGATCTGAAGGTCAAGGTTCAAAGCCAGCCAAGGCAGAAAAATCTGTGAGACTCTTATCTCCAATTAAGCACCTGAAAACAGGAAGTAGCGTGTGGCTCAAGTAGTAGAGCACTCACCTTGAGCTGAAGAGCTCAGGGACAGCGCCCAGGCTCAGAGTTCAAGACTTACAACATGGTTGGGGGGGGGGTGTCTCACAGATTTTCCTGCCTGAGCTGGCTTCAAACTGTGATCCTCAGATCTTAGCTTCCTGAATAGCTAGAATTATAGGAGTGAGCCACTAATGCCTGAGTCAACTTTTTCCTTCTTACCTGCCAGTGAGCAGCTAGCTTTAGTAGCAGCTACAGCATGGCATAGTATGAGTTTTCACTTCCATTTTTCCCACTGCAAGCAAGTCCCCAAGAGTACATTCCTATACCTGAGCTTCCTTCCTCCCTTCCCTCCCCATGTTATACTGGTTGGGGTCATCAGGAGGCACAGGCAGGAAAACCTGGGAGAAAAGATGCCAGGCATGGTGAGCTTGGCTCCCTCTAGGAAAGGCTGGGACAGGACATGCAGAGGCCCAGCCCTGTACTGTCTGGGCAGAAGGGGAAGGCCAAGAGGACTGTGTCTTCTTGTCTCTGATGCCAGCTTCCTCCCTTCCAAGTGAGGAATCTTATCATCCAGCCTCAAGTTCCTACTCCCACCATTTCTATGCTGAAGGGAGAATTTTGTGGGAGTACTGGGCAGGTAGGGCATAATGAAGGTCCTCAAGCCTTATGTCCACCATTGTCCATCTCAGCCAGGAAGGAGCTTGCCAGTGGATACTGGGTGATATCAAGGACAGCTGGGGAACAAGGGACATGGTTTGCTGGGAAAGAGAAAGCTAGTGGCCCCTGGATTCCTCTCCCACTCTTTCTAGGCAACAAGCCCAGAGTCCGGAGTATCCGCTTTGCGGCAAGCCATGATGCAGAAGGCTCCCAGGGCCATGTCCATTTTGATGAGAAGCTGCATGACTCAGTGGTCATGGTCACTCAGGAGAGTGAAAGCAGCTTTCTGGTTAAGGTAGGTACATGTCTCCTCCATCATAGATCCCTCCGTCCCCTTCCTTCCTGCTTCTGCTGGGCATCTTCCACCCATTACTTCCTTCCCTCAACTGGACTCAAACACATCTTTGCCTTGGTTTCTCCATCCGTAAGATGGAAGGTGGGAGAATTGATGAGAGAAATACCTTTTGTTGTTGTTGTTGTTGTTCATGGGGCTTGAACTCTAGGCTGTCCCTGAGCTCTTCAGCTCAAGTCTAGTGCTCTACTACTTTTAGCCACAGTGCCACTTCTGGTTTTCTAGTGGTTAATTGGAGATCAGAGTCTCATGCCTGCAATGGCTTTGAGCCACAATCTTTAGATCCAGTAGCTAGGATTATAGGTGTGGGCCACCAGTGCCTGGCTGACAGTCTTATTCTTGCTAGGCAAGTGTTCTACCACTTGAGCCATGGACATTTTTTGCTTTTTATGATTTTTTTTTAAGATGGGGTATGCATTTTTGCCTGGGCAAGCTTTTTTTTTTTTTTGGTCGGTCATGGGAGCTGAACTCTGGGCCTGGGCGCTATCCATCAACTCTTCAGCTAGCACCCTACCACTTGAGCCACAGCCCACTTCTGGCTTTTTTCTGCTTATGTGGTGCTGAGGAATCGAACACAGGGCCTCATGCATGCGAGGCAAGCGCTCTACCACTGAGCCAGCTTCCCAGCCCAGGACAAGCTTCTTATTTTCACCCTTGAGAATCATTAGGACCATAGACATGTGCCATAACCAGCTTTTATTTTTCCTCTCCTTTATTTTTTGGCTATTCCAGGGCTATACTTAGGGCCTTGCACTTGTTAGGCAGGTGTTCTACTGCTGAGCCATGCCACCAGCCTGTTTTTGTTGCACAGGTTATTTTTTCTACCTTGTAGTTTGTGTTTTTTTAAATCACTCACATTTTATTTTTTGTTTTTTGTTTTGTCAGTTGTGGGACTTGAACTCTGGGTCTGAACGCTGTCCCTCAGCTCTTCAGCTCAAGGCTAGCACTCTACCCACTTGAGCCACAGCGCCACTTTTTTCTTTTTGCTTATGTGGTGCTGAGGAATAGAACCCAGGGCAAGTGCTCTACCACTGAGCCACCTTCCCAGCCCCACTCACATTTTATTTTGTGCTTAGATAGAATCCAAAGCCTTATGCATGCCACACATATAGTGTACCACTGAGCTGTATACCAGCCCACCCCGTTCTCTAGTGGAACACCCCCTTCTTCTTAGAGCCACATCTTACCCCTGACAGGGGTCTTCCAGTGTACACTGTAGTGCCTCATATCCACTTGGAAGAGGCAGAAAGAACTCTAGAGGGGCTGGGTTGGGGAAAACAGATTGATCAATCAGTCAGAGGTCCAGGTCTGAGCAGGAGTGCCCTGTGCAGGGTGGGACTGAGGTCTGGTCTTTGGTGAAATCCCTGAGAAGTAGCTGGTTGTCCTTAGAGAGGGGCCCAGATTTCTCTTCAACTCTAAAGTCGTTATTCTTTCCCTTGTAGCTGACAGTTTTCTCCAAGGAAATAAATAGCATGAGCTACAATTTTTTTTTAAAGTAGTACTGTCACTTCATTGCAAAATATATACTAGAGAAAATTTGGAAGATAGAAAAAAATAGCGTGGCTAAGGATATAGGTCAGTAGTAGACTCTGCCTAGAATGTGTGAGGCCCTGGCTTGATTCTCAGCACTGCCTAAAAAAAATTAAATTAAAAGAAATTTAAAATTAGCCAGTCACACTGTAATCATGGTTACTATTTTGATATGTGTCATTCTAGCTCTTTTTTTTTTTTAAAGCTTCATTTCCAAAAACAAAGAGCTGGTATCACCATGGACATGCTATTTTGCTGGCATCTGTCTGTGAACTGCTTCTTGTCTGTGTCAGGAAATAATTTTCTACATGATTTTATTCCTGCTTGGTCCTCCAGACTGTGCCTCACATTGATTTGGCTGCTTCCTGTTCCTGGGTGTTACGGTGGTTTGTTTCTCTGTTATAAATAGGGCACTAATGAGTATTGTTTTGCACATCTCTGAGTATCTTTCCTGGAAGATTCTGCAAGTGGTACAGTTGGGCCACAGGTTATAGCAAACAGGTGCAGCCAGAAAGCTTTCTTGAGTGGTGTGCCCTCCAATAGCAGAATGTGATATAGGGGTCACATGGAGTAAAGTTTATCATGTGGTAACATCAGCCTAGTTTCATCAAAAGACTTCACTCCTAACCTGCTCCCTGAGGTGAGGCTGTTCAGCTCCTGTAACTATATGCCCAGCTGGGCCTACTAGACTGGCACCCCTTACCAGCCCCCCTACTTAGCAGCCACCTCAACCTATGACCCCTCACATCTCTGGAGTTTCTAAGGATGGCGTCTGTCCCAGAGGAACATTGGTTGCCAACCACTGCATGGACAGCGGAGACTGCTGGGCACACTGAGCGTTTGGGTCAGCAGGCAGGCATCTGTCATCAGTCTAGAGTCTGAGCTCTGTGATTGATGCCAAGTCTGGGGCCAGCTGTGGTCTAGCGTTCCCCCCTCCCTCCTTTTCTTTTTTGTTGGAAGTTTATGGGGATTGAACTCAGCTTCCCACACATGCTAAGCACACTACTCCTGAGCTACATCCCTAGACCCTAGGGTCTTATTTATCGAATCCCTCTCCTCCCCTCAATCTCATGCTGTGTTGGGTAGTGTCTCCACATGAATGTCTGGAGGACCAGCATCCCTGACCTTGAGCTACTGCCTCTGAGCAAGTGCTGGAATGGTGAGAGTAGGTAGGTGATCTATGTCATAGGACTTTGTCACTGCCCTCTGGGGCAGTGGTTGGTGACATGCTGTGTGCCATGCAAGTAAGAAATGGTCAGAAGTCTAGGGAAGACTTCTTCCTAGTCACACAATGTGGTTTCCGTGTGTCTCATCTATGAGGACTGTGGGCCTCTGACACACATGCTTTGGATTGTGCTGGTTGGTTCTTGGGAGATTCTGTCACAGGACCTGGAGCCATCTGATTAGGGATGTGGACCAGATGGAGTAATGGAGGAGTAATGGACTCCCAGGGAAGCAGGTGCTGGGGGTCACAAGGATTATAGGTAGCACAGCCTGGATGGACCCTGGATGAAGCAGTAAGTGAAGTGCCTCTTCCCTCTTCTCCTGCTGCAGGTTGGCTTCCTGAAGATCCTGCACAGGTATGAGATTACCTTCACTCTGCCCCCCGTGCTCAGGCTGAGCAAAGACATCCATGAGGCACCTGTCCCCAGCCTGCACCTCAGGCTCCTCAGTGTCATGCCCATTCCTGAAGGTATGTCACCTGGGCTGCTGAAGGCCTGCCCTCATCCAGTGGTCCTGGCTGTGAGAGGGAATGAGAGTGTGGCAATGGGGGCGGGGGGGTAGGCAGTTCACTAAGTCAGGGACATGGTACCACTATGAGTTTGCAGTGTGGCAACTTTGCAGGGCTACATCTGCCCACTGGCTGATGGTTTCCTCAGTGGGGAGGCCACTGAGGGCCTGGTCAGCCCTCTCCCCCTGGAGGGCAAGGTTGGAACTGCAGGGACTCTGGGTAGCTGACTTCTAGTGCTCACCTTAGATCTTAGGCTGTTTCTCTCTACCCAGCTGGCTTTAGGTCATGTTCCACCCCTGCTCCAGCCTGGAAGAGGCTAGAGTATCAGTTTTGTGGTGTGCTGCCCATTGCCCCAGCTTCAGTTCCATGCTCCCCCATTCATGACTTGGCACTTAGTGGATTGAGGAAAACCCCTCAAGCTTTTGCTTTGCCTTTTGCCACTTGACCCACTCAAAGCTTGCTTGCTTGCTTTCTCTCTCTCTCTCTCTCCCACCCTCTCTCTCTCTCTCTTGCCAGTCCCGAGGCTTGAACTCAGGGTCTGGGCATTGTTCCTGAGCTTCTTTTGCTCAAGGCTAGCACTCTACCACTTGAGCCACAGGCACCACTTCCAGCTTTTCTGTGTATGTGGTACTGAGGAATCAAACCCAGAGCCTCATGCATGCAAGGCAAGCACTCTACCACTGAGCCACCTTCCCATCCCCTCCCCCCATTCTTTATCACCACTCCCTTTGTGTGGAAGCAAACCTCTTGGAAGCCTGGGTTGGAGCCTGCCTCCCCCTTGTAGCCATGTTAGGCTTCAACACCGTATTATTGAAGAAAGTTTCCCAAGTCCCGGTGCCCCCCTTGTGCAGTTGGGTCTCTGGAAGGGCCATCCTTGCCCCTTTCTGGTGGGTGGAGCCCCATGGCTACAGGAGACAATTTGGGAAGTGTGGGAGGTACCAACTGGCCCATCCCTGTCCCCCTGCAGGTTATAGCATCAAGTGCGAGTACTCCGCACACAAGGAGGGCGTCCTGAAAGAGGAGATGCTGTTGGCCTGTGAGGGAGGCACTGGTGCCTGCGTGCGTGTGATGGTGCAGGCGCGGGTCATGGGTGAGTGAGGAGGCTGGCATCTGGTGAGAGGGAAGAGGCATAAGATTGGCCTAGAGGTTTCTTTGCCGATTTAGGGCTTTAGCCTCTGGTGGGGGCCTCCCCACAAATCCCAGCTGATTGGGGGTAAGGATCTCCTTGGAGTAGACCATGGGGGGGAGGGCGGGACCAGGTGTGAACAACAGTCCAACCCGTGTCCTAATTTGCAGACCGGCACCATGGTACACCGATGCTGCTGGATGGTGTCAAGTGTGTGGGTGCCGAACTGGAGTATGACTCAGAGCACAGCGACTGGCATGGCTTCGACTGAGGCCAGCCTGCCTTGGGGCTTCTCAGCCTTAAACCCTGCCTCCTCTCCCAACATGCTGCGTGATGATGTGGCTTCCTTACCCCTCCCTAGGGTCGGCATGGGAATGGCATGTCCACTGCCTAGGCCGGGCCTAGTGCCTCTCACCTCTGCCTTCATTCTGCCACCACCCTGCCTTTCCTATGTCCTCCTCTCCCACTTCCTCCTCTTCATGTGCCTCAGTCTCCTGCTGGAAGAAATAGGTTGAGCTCCCAAGGTGGGTATCCGAGGAGAGGACAGGAGGGCCTGGTGTGGGATCTACCCACTCTCCACCCCAAGCCTTCGGGGCTCCGGCCTGGGCCTGGGAGATGACAGAGTGGCTCTGTGATGTCGACCCCCACCCCCATTGCTGCTGCTGCTGCTGCCTCACCTCAGCCACCTCTCCCACCCCCCCCTCCTTTCTGACTGCTGCCCACAGAGTAGGAGGGAGGCTCGGTTCCCAGTTCCTACCCCTCAGGTCTGTGTTACTTGGTTTTTAAATGACTGGTTGGAACAGAACCTTAAATAAAACTTCCAGTGGATACAGGGTTGTTGTTGGTTTTTTTTTTTTTCCCTCTGTGGTACCAAGACTGCCCAGTCCCTCACAGATGAGCCAACAACAGACTTGGGTAAACTTATACTTTCAGGAGGCAGGGGTGCTGCCATGGTGGGCCCCAGAAGGAAGTGTACAGGTCCTCCGAGGTAGTTTAGGCCTTAGACCCAGTTGCCCAGTGAGTTTGGATGGGGAGCAGCCTCCTGCCCTGGCCTTAGAGAATCCTGAGAAGCTGTTTGGCATAGTTGACAGGGAGAAAGCAGCACCCCCTTCTGGCCAGTTCCTTCCCTGCGTGCGGCTGAAACTCCTGTATCCGGCACATATGTCTCTCACCCTACTCCCATTATTGGGGTCTCTACTCACAGGGCACCAGCAGACTGTAGCTTCCCCTGGAACATAATGCTTTATTGTCACTTTAGGGTGAGTTCTCAGGCAGGTGGAGCTGTTGCATGTCTTTGCTGGAGGGAAGTGCCCCATCTCACACTTGGGGAAAGTGAGGCCCATGGTGACCAGGGAATCTTCCCTAATGGCACACCTATGAATGGCAGATTGGGCCCAGCCCCCATGGCTTCCGTGGGAGCAGGTGGGTTATTCATAGGCTGCCTTACCCCCACTTCCTGGCTATTCCCATATCCCCTCAAAACTGCCCTCACCATAACATACCCTCCCCCATGAGTAACTACCACCTTTCTACAACAGTCATTCTTAGGTGGTCAGCACCACATCCCGGATGGTGTTATTACACTCGTGTCCCTCTGTCCACTGTCATTTTCCTGCGGTATGGTGTCGCTCTGCCTGGTTCCTCATGACTGGAGCCCATCAATTAGTGAAGACCCGTCCCTCAGGTCTAGGCCCTGCAGTCTCCTTCCCACGGCCCCACCTGCAGCCTACCTCACTTGACATATCCCAGAAATCGAGGCCATCACCTGGACTGCGCTCCCAGGCAAACCTCCTCGAGGCCTCCCATTCCCCTTTAGCCTCAGTCAGAGGACCAAGGCCCTATCCCAAGGCGAGTGCCCGCCCCCATGACCTCACCTCTCCCGGGCTGGGGGGCGGGGCAAGGGGCGCTGACCTCAGAGCCGCGCATTCCTCGGCCCCCAGCCGGCTCCCCCAACCCGGGGACGAGGAGGGCGGGGCCGGTCCGGGCCGGCCGAGCCGAGGGGGCTGGCGCCGCGCCAGGGCGCCCTCAGTTGGAGAGAAAGTCGATGGCGGCACGCACGGAGCGATTGGTGCTGACGTCGACGGCAGTGACCTTAATCTCGGTGTCGCCAAACTGCATGGCGGCGCGGATCTCGCGGCGGCCGGGGGTTGCGGCGGTGCCATCGGGGCCGCCGTCGGCGGGCTCGAGCTCCAGGCTGAGCGCGCCGCACTTGCGCACGCCCGGGTCGGTGATGAAGCGCGCGTCCTCGGCGGCGCAGCAGTACAGGTTGATGAGCACGCGCCGCTGGCCGGGCCGCGCGGGGCAGTAACTGCGCCGCACCTCCTCGCCCAGCGCCACCGACTGCTCGGCCGCCACGAAGCGCTCGAAGACGTCGGTGCACCAGCGGCGGCCGTCGCGCACCAGCAGCTTGTCGGGCGGGTGGCGCCCGGCCACGAAGCGGTTGAGCACGCCCACGCCGTAGGTGAGCGGCGAGCGGCGCACCCGCACCACGCCCGGGGCCTGGCCGAAGAGCACGGCGCCCTTGAGGATGGTGAGGCCCACGTCGTGCGGGACCACCACGCGCAGGCCGCGGGCGCCCAGCGCCGCCTGCACGGCGTGCTGCAGCACCGCAGACTCGGCGAAGCCGCCCACCAGGAACAGCAGCTTCACGCCCTGCACCTCGGGGCGCGCCAGCAGCGCCTCTGCGGGGCAGTGGGGAGTGGGGAGGAGAGAAAAAGTCTCTAAGGCCGCTGCTTGGTGGAGATGTCCCCTCCCTCGCCACTAAAAACTAGTCCTTTGAACTAAGTTGGGACTAAAAACAAAAAGCAAACACCACCAACAAAAAACAACACTAAATGTCTCTTGGTGCTGGTGGCTCTGGCCTGCAATCCGAGCTACTCAGATCTGAGATCTGAGAATGGTGGTTCCAAGCCAGCCCGGGAAGAAAAGTCCATGAGACTCATCTCCAATTATCCAAGCGCAAGAGGGAAAGAAAGAAAAGAAAACATGGGGATTGTGACTCAAAGAGGTAGGGTGCTAGCCTTGAGCAAAAAAACTTCTGGACAGAGCTGGAGTCCTGAGTTTAAGTCCCCTCCCTCCCCCACCGAAAAAGAACCCAAACCAAAACAACAAAAAAGTCTGGACGCCTTTCACTCAGGTGAAGACAATACTCACAGCACCCCACCTAACGCACTCCCAGATTCCCTTCTCTCCAGTGGAGGGTGAGGAATCAGGACACACATGCAAGTGGCTGCAGGTCAATGTATCCACTATACACAAAACTCATTTAGTCCCTGTGATAGCTTTTAGGGAACCCAGTTACTAACACCCTATTTTACAGCTGGGGAAACTGAGATAGTAGAGGTTCTTTAACCTGGCAGGACTACACATGATCCTCCTAGCTCTTTTTTTTTTTTCTTTTGTCGGTTGTGGGGCCTGAACTCTAGGTAGGCCTGGGCACTGTCCCTGAGCAATTCAACTCAAGGCTAATGCACTACCATTTGAGCCACAGCGCTATTTCTGGCTTTTTCTGCTTATGTGGTGCTGAGGAATCTAACCCAGGGCCTCATGCATGCAAGGCAAGTGCTCTACCACTGAGCCACCTTCCCAGCCCCTGATCCTTGTAGCTCTTGATTACCACTGCATTGCCCAGTACAGCCTTTACAGATGACTGTGGGTCTCATCCCAGTCCTGGGAGGTGTGGTAATTTCCGGGTACTGAGGAAGGAACTTATTCCCAAATCTAGAGCTAAATGAAGGGACTGAGCCCAGACACTCACCTATATGCTGGATGATCCCACTGACCGTGGGCTGAAAGAGCTCGTTCATGGCCTCACAAGACATCCGGAGCATCCCTTGTGAGGACCACTTTACAAAGTTCACACTGTAGGTGACCAAAAAAAGGGGGGGGGCACAGGCCCATAGGTCAGAGTCCAGCTGCTTACGGGGGCTTGCAACTTGTAGTCCTCATTCCCTACCCGTCTGACCAGGACTGTGAGTTGTGTGTGTGAAAGGTCCTTATTCTCAACCCCAAGAAATGACCTTGCTCTGTGCAGCACTGGCTGGCAGGCTAGGGCAGGGCAGGGAGAAAATGCACACTTGCACTTCCCCTTACCCCTGGCCCATGACTCTCCCCCTTGCCAAGTTTGGGCAGCGGGCTCCTGCTTAGATGCAGCATCTGCTGCTCTGAGTACTCCCATCCCTGTCACTGTGTTTTGCTTATGTGGAACAGATCAGGTGGGCAGTTTCCCCCATCCACTGGAGCTCAAGACTCTTGCAGGGGCATTTCCTATCAGCAAATTCTGCCCGAGCGTCCCTCTTCCCAGCACTGCCCACCTGCTCCTGCGCAGGGCGGTCTCCACGTTGTGGCCTCGTTGCTTGCGGTAGAAGTCAATGAAGGAGAAGGGCAGCGAGATGTTGAGTGCCCCCGCGCGGTGTGGGGCCGCCGTGCGTTTGCGGGCCTCGAAGGCGATGGTCAGATCCACCCAAGCTGCGGGTCGTTGCCTTTTGAAGGTGGCGATGAAGTCCTCGCCGAAGATGCGGCACAGTAACTGCTCGAAGGCCAAGTCCACTCCCACCGCGCCATAAGGGCCGCCTGCGGTGGGGCAGAGGACGGGGAGGGTGTCAGTGTCCACTCGGCCGCCAGGGGGCGATGGCGGGGCCGGCACGCGCTGCGGGGGGCGGGAGACGGTCTGCGAGGGCGCTCACCCGACGCCTTGTAGAGCTCTTTGAGCGTTCCGTGGGGCTGCTCCAGCTGGTGCACGGTCAGATCCACAGTGCCCCCGCCGCAGTCTGCCACCATGTAGCGGTCTCCTGCAGCGACCAGGGCAGGAACACACTGCCTCCTCACCCAGGGACTCCTCCAGCCCCCACCCCTGCCCCAGGTGCCAAGACCAGCCTGTGTATGTGGCTGTGTGTCTGTGTGTCTCTGTGTGTGTCTGTGATTTCAGGTGCTTGAACCCCAGGCTATCAAATAGGAGCTCAAGGTGTGGGAGAGAAAATCTAGAGGGTTAGAAATGGTTCATCCACGTGTCTGCAGAGACTCTGAAGGAGTGGATTTGGGGGTGCAGCTATGAGTAGGGTGGGGTGCTCGTGTCTGCTCAGGAGGCTGTGAGGAAGGCACTGAGGGGGTGAATGTGCTTCCTCACCTGCTTGCAGCTCTGCCCACAGCTCTCCTACACCTGACTCAACCAGGAATGTGCGGCTGTGCCGGGACCTCCGCAGCTGCTCGCGGGCTGGGTTTGGAGGAGAGCAGAACAGTGAGATTAGAAGGAACTACCACCATCTTCAACTCCATCTTCCTGCCAAGCTCCCCTCCCACCCACCTCCCAGCACCTGGAGCAACCAGCACTGAAACTCCTATGTGCCCGCTCTATGAGAGGCAATGCTGACTCCAAACCCTAGGCTCTGTATCCAAGAGCTGGAGGAAGTATTTTTTTGGACCCAAGACCTTCCTTTAACCCAACTAGAATCAGGCCACAGTCAGAACTAGGAGGACTCTGAGGAGATAGGTTGGGGGACACTGGGAGCCTGATCTCTTTCTCACTCAAGATGTCCTTTGGGAGGATGATCAAGATCAGCTTTTGGTGGCCTCAGTGCCTGGTCCTGGAATCAGGAGCTTGGAGCTGCTGAGGAATAGGGCTGGGGCTGATAGAAGACAACAGTGGATGCAAGTGACTTTCGTAAAGAGGAGTGTGGGTGGGGACGAGGGGGGGGTGGTATGTGGCTTAGTGGTAGAGTGCTTGCCTAGCATGCATGACGCCCTGGATTTGATTCCTCAGTACCACATACACAGAAAAAGATGGAAGTGGCTCTGTGGCTTAAGTGGTAGAATGCTAGCCATGCACAAAAGAAGCCCAGGGACAGTGCCCAGGCCCTGAGTTCAAGCCATAAGACTGGTTTAAAAAAAGGGGGGGGGGGCTGGCTCTCTTCTTCATCAGTGCCCACAGGGAAAGCTAAGCCTCTCCCATACTCAGACTCAGTGCTGAGTCCTGTCTTTCTCAGACCCTGCTGCCTTGGGCAACATGATCTATGGGCTCCTAGGGTCAGTGCCCTGTCTCCCCCACAGACTGAACTCTACCAGGATGTTTCTGTCCCTTCAGATTGGGCTTCTCCAGGTTAATATCCAAAATACCTCTGATCTTCCTATGCCTTGGACCTTCTAAGGGCAAATGCCTCCAAGTCCAGTGCTGGGCAGGATCCCTGGAGGTGCTTACCCTGCCTGAAGCTGGAGTCTATGGAGCGGCGCTCTCCCAGGCGCCCGGTGCCAGGGTTCCGGCTGCTCAGGTCCATGAGTTGGTGTAGATGTAGCTTTCGGCAGTAGACAGACGCAGCCTCTGGCTCCAGGGCAATAAGTAGTTGTTCTGCATTCTCTCGAGACACCAGGCCAGCCTGGGGATGGGGATGGATGGATAGGACACCATAACGGGCTGCCACCTAAGAAAGTATCTGGGGCTCCCACCTCCTCCTCTGGCATCATATCCCACCCATGCCAGGCTGCGAGGCCCCTTCATGCTGCACGCTTAGAGTTGCCTCACAGCTACCACGTAACCAGGCTGGAAAAGGTCATGGCCATGGCAAAAGGGTTGCCCAGCATGAGGGAAAGGTGTAGCTGTAGCAAGGTTCCCCTTCCCAGGTGCAGGGCTGCTCAGCCAAGCACTGGTTGGGATGTTAGCTGGGACTCTGGCATAGTATGGAGGATGCAGTGCACAGAGGAGATTGCGGGGCCACCCCACGGCTCACCAGGCTGGTGTTAGACACTGGCCACAGGCCGCCCCATTCCCAGGACAACTTTGTTCCCAGAGAATCTGCTATCGTAGGAAGGTAAGAGTGAAACTGCAGGCACTAAGTGAGGCCAGTGGGAGAGGGGGAGACACTTGGGTTCTATTGTTTCCTGCACCAGAGCAGGGGATCCCTTTGGGAAGTCCTTTAGGGTTTGTGGGGTTTTCTAGATTCTGACCAGGTGGGGGAGGCAGACTGTCCATCCTGGGCTAGCCTTTCCTGAGCTGGCATGAAGGAAGTAAGGTGGTAAGTAAGGCAGGGTAGGTAAGTGGGCAGGGGGATGCTAGGGTGGAGATGTTTATTCTGGTTGATGATAGCCCTGCTTCCCCCCTGATCCCTGCAGGTATACCCACGGGGCCCCCTGCCAGCTCCTCCCAGGGACAGGCATCCCTACAGAACAAATGCCTGAATGATACCTGGCCACAGGTACAGATGTACTGGGGACCTTGGAATCTCTAAGGGGGCCCACAGGCAAATCCCAAGGGCAAGGCCAAGCCTGTGAAATTGTAACTCCTCTGACCTCACTGGAGAGGATAGTGTGTGAGCGCCCCTGACCCTCCCCGCCAACCTTTCCCCTGACCTTTGGCATTTCTGTGATAGGAAGACCAGCACATACTGGCCACAGTCACTCCTTTGAGTTTCACAGTCCTTTTCCTCTGGTCAGGAACCTACAGTGACTGGGGCCGGGGCAGGAGTGTTCCTGAAAGTCCGCTGGCAGCTGAAGTGGGCATTCTTGGTGTCTTACATGCTGCCAGGAGGACTGGTTGCTGTTCCTGCTCTTGTGCAACTTTCACAGCCCAATAGGAACCAGTCTGATTGATCAGATGTCCCTCTCAGTCCCCCAGCGATCAATGACTGATGGGGACCCTTGCTTCACTGTAGCCGGTTCTGCTAAATTCTCCCTCAGAGCTCCTGTGTGCTCAGGCTCAGGGTGGACCCCAGTAAAACCAACCCTTGCACAGCTCTCTCATTTCCTACTTCCTAGCTCTTTTTTTCCTCCTGAAAGCTAACAGATAACCCCCCCCCCCCCCCACACACACACACACAGCATAGGCTCTGCTTCTATCTAGAAAACCTGACTTAAGACCTTGTCTCCACTGGGCTGTGCCTCTTGTCCATCTGCCTATTCCTGCAGGCCTGTTCCCTTTCTTGGTGATAATAGTCTTCCCAAATTCCCAGCACAGAAAGGCCGGAGGCCTTTGCTCAATGACTAGGTGGTCCCAGAGGTGGCAGGGAAATGAAGTGTGGGGCCTCCAGAGCTTTCTCAGGCAGTGTCCCCAGCCCCAGGCCCATCCTCACCAGGTAAGCGGCCTCCCGCATGAACTGCTTTGCTGGCTGTTTCCAGATGGCTGGCACCGTCAACACCCAGCGCACAGAGTCCTTCTCAGGCAGAGATGGGCACTGCTCTCTTAGCTCCTGAAGCAGGAGAGGACAGTCAGGGGAGAGCTGGCTAGGGGCATCTTCCACTCTCTCTGGGAGTTGGAGGAACTAATCAAACCCCAGGAAGGACTTCCGAGCTGAGTTGGAAGAGTGTCCCCTCCCCACTGGTTCTGGTACAGGTTCTACAGACAGGAAGACAAGAGACAGGGAAAGATGGCCTGTGACCTCTATAGTGAGGACCTAACTGATGGACAGCGGACAGTAGGGAATAGGAGGGCCCGGGAGTCCCTGCCACAGGGCTGAGCAGCACACCTGCAGAGCATGCTCCTTGAAGAAACGGAGGGCATGGGCAAACACCTCCAGGGCCGGCATCTTCTTCCCATTTACTGCCTCTAGCTGGGTCTTCAAGGTGAGATCCTGGAGGATACCGGGTCAGTATGCAGGAAGGAGGTCATAGCTCGGCCCCATTTCCTAGAGTTTCCCAACCCTGTTTCACCCCAGTCCCAAGTTAGTTCTGCTCCTGCCTCTTCTCAGTCACGTCCATCTTGTATTCCTTGCTCACTGAGCCCTGCCAGTATGAGTCCTGCCTACAGTGACTAAGCACCGCCCATCTCCCGGTTCTTCCCGCCACTCTTTAGCTGGCCTTCTTAGCCATCCTTCAGGGGTCACCTGCTGTGTCCCACCTTCCACTAACCCTGCCCCTTCCCAGCCCTGTCTTGCCTTCCTGGCCAAAGCCCCGCCCTGTAGTGGCTCACAGTGGCACTGTGTATCTTCATCTTGAATTTTTCAAAGTACAGCCAGTCCCGTGCCTCCTCGGGGTCCAGGTCGTGGTAGTAATCCCGGGCAGTATAGCCAAAACTGTGAAAGGTGCCCTCTGGGGTCAGCAGCAGACAAGTAGGGGTCTTCTGGTGGGCCACACCGGGATCCCCACCCTCCCATTTCCTGCCAAGGCACAGGGTGGTCAGTGGTGTCTGTGGCTACCTTTCCTTAGTTGGGGCTGTGGGCTCACTGTGATCCTGGGCAGGACACAACTTTGAGTCTCAGTCCTTCTCTCTACAGAATGGGAATAATAATAGTGCCTCCCTGGGTTGTGGTGAAGAACAAATGGCACCCAACTAAATCTCCATAAACACCACCGTGGATCCTTCCCCATCCCATCTGACCCCTGGCCCTTCTCTTAACCCCCTTTCCTTTCAATCAGGCACCTCATTTGACTGCTGCTTTCTGGACCCTTACAACAGCAGCCAAGTCATCATCCATTGGCTTGGATCTGACCTTGCTGTCCTCAAAGTTGTCTTCCAAGGCCAGGCTCCTTCAAAAAGTCCCCCCTCTCTCTCTTCTCTTTACTAACCTTCCTTTTCTTTCCTTTCCCTTCATTCCCTCTCCTCCTTTTTTTTTTTGTCGGTCATGGGCCTGAACTCTGGGCCTGGGCGCTGTCCCTCAGCTCTTCAGCTCAAGGTTAGCACTCTACCCCTTGAGCCACAGCATCACTTCTGGCCTTTTCTGCTTATGTGGTGCTGAGGAATCGAACCCAGAGCCTCATGCATGCAAGGCAAACACTCTACCCCTGAGCCACCTTCCCAGCCCCACCCCCCCTCCTCTCCTTTCTTTCTTTACTTTTCTATTAAAGGCTGTCACTCCACCACTTCCAGCTTTTTGTTGGTTGGTTAGAGATAAGAGTCTCTCCAGATTTGTCTGCCTGGGCTGGCTTTGAGCCGAGATCCTCAGATCTTAGTCTTTTGAGTAGCTAGGATTACAGGCATGAGCCCTGGGCATCTAGCCCTCCTTCAAATTCTCTCATGCTCACTTCTGTCTGACCCATGTTAGCAGCTACGTCCCAGGAGACTGCATCTCAGCAAGTCTCCCTAATCTGAATGACATCATAAACTGCTCTCTGCAGGCATTAGGGTAGAGCTCCCATGATCTAACAGCTTTATTAGAAGGAGAGGACAGTCACTGGTGGTTCAGGCCTATAAGCCTACTACTCAAGAGGCTCAAATCTGGAGGATTGTGGTTTGAGCCTGAATAAAAAAGTTCACTAGACTCCATCTCCAAAGTATTCAACAAAAAGTAGGGATGAAGCATGGCTCAAGTGGTAAAATGCCAGCAAGCTGAGTGAATATGAGGTCTTGAATTCAAAACCCAGTAGTGGTGAGAGAGGGAGGGGGAGGAAGAGAAGGAGGGAGGAAGGTAGAGGTGGAAGGGGGAGGAAGAAGGTGAGGGAGAGGGAAAGGGAGTGGGAGAGGGAGAAGGACAGCAGACACAGATATGTACAATAGATGTACTCCTTACCTCTGGCTATATTATGACCTGTACCACCTGAGAACTTTGCCAGCAAAAAGGCCATCACTAAATGTAGTCCCTCCCAAACCATGAACTAAGGTAATCCTCTTTGTTTGGCTGGGGGAAGAGTCCTAGGGCTTAACTCAGGGCCTGGGCACTGTCCTTAAACTTTTTTTTTTTTCCTTCTCAAGACTAGTACTCTGCCACTGGAGCCACAGCTCTACTTCTGGCTTTTTGGTGCTTAATTAAAGATAAGAGTTACAGACTGGAGCTGGGTGCTGGTGGCTCACACCTGCAATCCTAGCTACTCAGAAGGTGAGATCTGAGGATCACAGTTCAAAGCTAGCCCAGTCAGGAAAGTCTGTGAGACTCCAATAAACCACCAGGAAACCGGAAGTGATGCTGTGGCTCGTGGTAGAGTGCTAGTCTTGAGCTGAAGAGCTGAGGGACAGTGCTCAGGCCCAGAGTTCAAGCCCCATGACAGACCAAAAAAGAAAAAAAAAAAAAAAAGCTACAGACTTCCCTGCCTGGGCTGGCTTCCAACCATGATCTTCAGATCTCAGCCTCCTAAATGAATAGGATTAAGGGCAGGAGCCATTGGCACCCAGATTTTTTTTCTTAATAAAGCAGCCTGTCTGAAGTATTGTGTTATAGTAATGAAAAATTGATTTAAAAATCGATATAGATGTTTTCACACAAAACTCAATGACATACAAAATGCATTTTTTTTTTTTTGGGTCCGGTCATGGGGCCTGAACTCTGGGCCTGGGCACTGTCCCTCAGCTCTTCAGCTCAAGGCTAATGCTCTACCACTTGAGCCACAGCGCCACTTCTGGCTTTTTTCTTTTTGCTTATGTGGTGCTGAGGAATTGAACCCAGGGCCTCAGGCATGCAAGGCAAGTGCTCTACCACTGAGCCACCTTCCCAGCCCCCAAAATGCATTTTTTGAAACATATCTTCCATATCCAGAGATGTGTGACTGGTACACCTCTGAACCTCTGTCACCTTATTTTTCATTTTACCTGTGTGAGAACTAAGAATCGGCCTCTAGAAAGGTAACCCCCTAAGATCCCAGGGCAAGTTTTAAAAGGACACTCATTGCAGCAATATGCATAATTGTGATGAATGAGAGAGAAAAAATCCTAAAAAAAAAAAGAGGGATAAACAATGACAGGAGGGTGTCCAGTGGAATAGGACACAATTTTGAAATTAAAATCAAAGCCCTAGCTTGGGGTTGTAGCTCAGTAGTAGAATACCTATCTAACATATTGCCAGGCCCTAAGTTTGATCCCCAACACTGCAAAAATAAATAAAAAAAAATAAAAATTTAAATTTAAAAATCAATAAGGGGCTGGGAAGGTGGCTCAGTGGTAGAGCGCTTGCCTTGCAAGCCTGAGGCCCTGGGTTCGATTCCTCAGCACAACATAAGCAAAAAGGAAAAAGCTGGAAGTGGCACGGTGGCTCAAGTGGTAGCGCGCTAGCCTTGAGCTGAAGGGCTGAGGGACAGCGCCCAGGCCCAGAGTTCAGGCCCCACAACCGGACCCAAAAAAAAAAAAAAAATCAATAAGATCTGAGCGGGTGCTGGTGGTTCATGGCTGTAATCCTTGCTACTCAGGAGGCTAAATCTTAGGATGGCAATTGAAAGCTATCACAGCAAAAAAAAGTTTGTGAGACTCTTATTGCTAATTAACCACCAGAAAACCAGAATTGGTTCTGCGACTTAAAGTGCTAGAGTGCTAGCCTTGAGCTGAAAAAGCTCAGGGACAGTGCTCAGGTCCAGAATGCAAGCCCTGTGACACACACACACACACACACACACACACACACACACACACACACACACACACACACACACACACACACACACACACACACACACACCCCTCTTATTTTCTGCAGAGTGCAGAAGAGCTCCACACACACACACACACACACACACACACACACACACACACACACACACACACACACACACACACACACACACACACACACACACACACACACACACCCCTCTTATTTTCTGCAGAGTGCAGAAGAGCTCCAACTGAGCACTGAAGCCCACCTCCCAGTCTCCTGTCACTGGGAAATCCCAGTCTAGGGATGGAAGGGGTTCACACAGAGACTATATGGCTAGGGCCAAGCTATGTCAGAGTTTGAGGACAACCATCCCCCCACTTCCCACCTTCTCCCAGCCCAGCAGCCTTCACCTCATCATGTGGATAGCCTCAGGGTCACTGGCAAAGCTGAAGGCATAGCCACTGGATGTGGTACCGAAGTCAATAGCCACCACCACGGAGAAGGAGGCCTGCTGGGGGGCTCGAGTCTCCGGCTTCTGTAAGTCCAAGACCTAGAGTTAGCAAGCAGCCAAGCAGGGACCAGCCAACTGCCAGCAGGGAACACCTCCAGGGCTGGCTGTGGTCCTAAAAAGTTCCTCCCTACCTCACCCTCTCTGCTCCTTTCCTAGATTCCGCTCTGCTCCCAAGCTCCAGGCTGAGTTCTGGACATGTCAGCTGCTCTGAAAGCCCAAGGCCCTTCTGGTAGTCACTTGCACATTTGCACTCAAGTGCCTGCTTTCCTGCTTCCAATTCTCCACTCACCTTGTGCCTGGCTTTTCAAAGCCCGCCCCCATCTCACACCATCTTCAGAGCCTGCCACCAGCCTAGGCCCAGCTGGGAGCAATTTCATTTCTCTGGGCAGCTTTATAGCATATGGACCTATGTATATTTCATCCTCTTTCTTGGGTGGCTACAGTGACACAAACCAGACTCTTGTCTGGTTTTGTAGCACACAGAGAGAGAGGCCTCTGCTCATGTGGACTGGCCCTGGTTTTTCTCAGGCTCCCTGAGAACAATGGGGTCCCCAAGCTGGATCCCCAGGGCAAGACCCTCCAGGGCATTTTGGTGTCACCCAGGAGTATGGGGGCTGGGGAGGCCATGTCCTGGAGACTTCAAGAGAGTAGTTTCCAAACTTTTTTTTTTTTTTTTGGTCATAGGGCTTGAACTCAGGGCCTGGGTGCTGTCCTGAGCTCTTTTACTCAAGGCAAGCACTCTACCACTTTGAGCCACAGCACCAATTGGTGGCTACTGGAGAAAAGAGTCTCGCCATCTTTCCTGCCCCACCTGGCTTTGAACCTTAATCCTCAGATCTCAGCTTCCAGAGTAGCAGGATTATAGGCAAGAGCTACCAATTCCAGCCTCCAGAATCTTTTAGCCACATACCTCTTCTGCCCCAGATATGGGTTGGTTTAAGGTGGGGCTGTGCTTGGCAGGTAGGGGAGTAACCCTGGCCCCAGTTCTCTCAGCACCTAGAAAACCCACGTCTGCTTGCCACTAGCCCCCGTGGCCCCCTCCCCGTTCCTCCCCTCCAGCTATTTCCTGCCATGGTTTAGCCAGGCACAACCCTCCTCCATGCTACCTAGGCCACGCCACTGTCCCCTAGGCTTACTGGAGACTGCGAGGGTGTGAGGGGGGCAATGCCACAGCTTTCCTGGGTCCTTGGTGAGCCGGGTGGGCTGGGCACCGGGGACCGTTCTGGGCTGGAACCTGCGGAGAAGAGAGGGCAAGTCACCCTGGAACAATCAGGGCAGTTGGGTCTGGCACTGGGAGGTGCTCTGTCAGCCCTTGCTAGACAGAGGTAAGGGCCCCCTCCCCAGGTTGCAAGAAGATGTATGAGGCAGGGGCAGAGGCTAAGGTCCTAAGGTCTTATTAGTTTGAGGGAACCTCCCCTACATATCATTGGGGCTCAGTGTTGGCCCCAGAACCTCTCAGACACAGCAGACAGGCATTGTGTGTGGGGAGACTGAGCCCAGAGTTGGGAGGGATGGGACAAGTGAGCTCCTGGGGACAGGAGCCAGAAGAGGCGGGAGCTTCAGACATATAATGGCTGGGAGGTAGGGCAGCCAGCCCAGAGGTGGGGCTGTGCCTTTCTGTTAAAGTTGGGCCACATGGTTCTAATCAAGACTTAAGGCAACTCCCCCTTCCCCCTTTCCCTCCCCTCCACGAGCCACAGACAGACCCAGCTGGCTGCCTGGGGACCACAGGAGAGAGAGAGCGGCACCTCCCCCAATCCAGCCTGAGCCTAAGGATATATGTAATGCTAGGAAGTCTGGTTACCTACACACACACACACACACACACACACACACACACACACACACACACACACACACACACACACACACACACACACACACACACACACACACCAGGAGAGAGACACCAAGATGATCTTTGCTAAGGATCATGGGGGTAAGGGGTGCTGGGGCTATCCTGAGACAGGCATGAAGACCTCTGGATAAATCAGCCTATCTGTCAGGCTGTACACTGCCACAGGGCAGAGGATCCTGCTTCTTCACCCACAGTCTGGCCAAGGGACTCTAGACAGGGCTATGTGCGTTGACCTTGGGCTAACCCAGGCAAATATATAAGGGGTTGGGGGTGAAGGAGATCCTAGGAAGTGGCTGTAGTCTGGATGCCAGCGGGGCAGGGACATGAGAGTCACACTCTGAGGGTTCCCCTTCCAGCACAGACTTGGTCTTGCCACCAGCTCCAGCTTGAGAGGCCAAATTGCTGTGGCCAGAGCCTGGGAAGGGAGGCAGGAAGGAAGGGCCAGCCCGCCAGGTCTTTGTGAATGGACTTCCTGAGGAGTGTCCTCCTGCCTGCCCTGCCTCCCACCCCCGCAGAGCCAGAGCCTGCTCTGGGACCAGGCCAAATGCACAGGGCTCAGGGCAAACATGCCCACCTGCAGATGCTTCCCCCAAGGTCCTGGGCACACAACTGTACAAAATATAGGCAAAAGCATACAATCATATGCACACAGACCCTCCCTACATATACAGGTGCACACACATGCACACACAGATAAACACTGAAGGTTCTTGGGAACAAATCTATTCAATGCACATAATGTCCCCTCCCCCATTCTCATATCTGCATAGAGTTTCTGTGAACAGGTCTGGCCTAGTCTCATATTCATGTTTACATACACAGACTTATGTACAGAATTCTCCCTGATATGAACGCACACCACACACATGCACACACACATGCACAACACATTCACAGCTTCCAGAAGCCTCTGCTGGAGAGGTCTATGTAGGTAGCAGCCAGTGAATATCTATAGCCCAGTGAGGGAGGTGTGGTCAGGACTGAGCTGGGATGGGGGTCTTACCGATGTACAGCCCCTGCATGCCCACCTCTGGGACAGCCAGCATCCTTGCAGGCTCTGGAGCTGTCAACAGGAACACACAAACAGAATGAGGTTGAATTGTTCCTCTGCCCTGTATGTTTATTTATGCTACTTGTTTATTTTTGTCTGGAGTCTTTGAAGCTAACCCGGACATCATGATGTTTCACCTATCAACTCCTCAGTATATTTCTCTTAACAAAGATTATGGGGAAAACACCACCACAACCCCATTATCATAGCGAATCAAATTTCCAGCAAGTCCTTCATTCCCTTTTAAACCTTTGTTCTACTGACCCGGCTTAGCTCAAAAAATGACAATGAACCCCAAGACAAGTATTCAAATTTTGTTTTTGTTTTTTTTTTCCTTTCATGCAATTGTTTCTAACATATTTATAAGATGATTTCTTTGTTGCTTTGTATGTCCCTCCCCCATGGTATAACCCATGCTTTCACTGTATTTGATGTTGGTATAATTTGTGGAGGGGAAGGCAAAAAACAAATCGTTTAACTAGGGATACAGGTGGACCCATTGCAACAATGAGATGTACAGTGGTTATGTCAAAAAACGAACTTTACAACTTAGATGGGGGTGGGGGGGAGGATGGGAAGAGATGGGAAGAAGAAACAAAGAGGAGGCAAAAATGCTTGATAAGAAATGTACTCATTATCTTGCCCATGTAATTGTAACTCCTCTGTACTGTATTCTCACAATAAAAAAAAAAAAAAGAAAACAAAACAAAACAAAAAAAGACTTTGCTAAGCCGGGCGGCTGGTGGCTCACGCCTGTAATCCTAGCTACTCGGAGGCTGAGATCCGAGGATCACGGTTCAAAGCCAGCCCGGGCAGGAAAGTCCGTGAAACTCTTATCTCCAATAAACCACCAGAAAACCAGAAGTGGCACTGTAGCTAAGTGGTACAGCACTAGCCTTGAGCTGAAGAGCTGAAGGACAACATTCAGGCCCAGAGTTCAAGCCTCACGACCGACAAAAAAAAAAAAAAAAAAAAAGACTTTGCTTTGTAAGAATCAGATCTTCTTCAATGTGTTCTAATTGCAGAAACAAAATCATACCCAGATAATCATGTAAGTGATTTTGAGATGACAAATAATGTATGGGAATGTGGCAGCAGTGTGGGATGGAGAGGACCTTGTAGACCCTTTTTTATACTTGATTTTATATAAAGTATAAGAGCAAGTTTTGGGGGGAGAACAGTACTAGGGTTTGAACTCTGAGCCTCACATTTTGCTAGGCAAGTGCTCTACCACTTGAACCACGTCCTTAGAATGCAACTGCAAATCTGGATGGATTTGAAGTGGCAGAGCAGGGGTGGCGCCTGACCCAGTTTGCACTTGGGGATGACCACAAACTTGGGCTGCATATGAGGATAGACTGCTGGGAGGCAATATGGAAGTGGAAGTCCACATAGACTGCTATAGCTCTCCAGGCTCCAGGATGGTGGCTGCTGTGTACCTTGAGACAGAACTGGAGACATTTAGGAGGCAGTAGCTAAAATCAACACAGCCAATTAGATTGGTCATGGGGATTAGGAAGAGGATGTTATGGTGACATTGTCTGGCTCTGCTGGGAGATGGATAGAGCTGGAGAACACTGGAAAAGGGACAGACTAGTAATGGGAAAGCACATAGTCTGGGGTGCAGTTTAGAATTAAGAGAACTTAGTTGGACTCTGGTGGCTACTAGTTACTCAGGAGGCTGAGATCTGAAGCTCGAAGTTCAAAACCAGCCCAAGCAGAAGAGTCTAGTAGTCTTATTTCCAATTAACTACCAAAAAGGCAGATGTCGAGTTGTGGCTCAAGTGGTAGAGTACTAGCCTTGAAGGAAAAAGCTAAAGGACAACACCTATGTCCTAGTTTAAGCCCCAGTGCCTGTGTGTGCACACACATGCATGCGCAAGCACACACACACACTCACACACACACACACACATACACACCCTAAGAGAACATACATATCATGCAGTCAGATGATATGTGATCTGGAGGTCAGGAAGAAATCTGAGTTGGAGATGTGCATTTGAGTCACTGTCACGGCCAATAGCAGTGTACATGTAGAGGTGAAGGAGATGAGAGAGGAGAATGAATAGAGGAAGGTGAGCTGGTCTAGGGACTGAGAAGCCTCCTGTAGTTTCATGAAGAGCACTCACTATAAGAGAAGTGAGTGAAGCTAGATGTATTTCAGAGGTCTTTGGATGGGAATGCAAACACAGGCAGGTAAGCCAGGTGAGGTGTGAGGGAGAGGTGAAAGAACTGAGAATTGGGAATAGATACAAGGGCAGTGGCTAGAAGCAGGCAAAGAAGGACATTCATTTTGTTTTGTATGATAGGAGGAACTCAAGCTTGTGTTTGTCAAGTTCTAGGCATCAGGCTCTAGGTAGACTCTGCCAAATCCCTACCCGCTTTGTTACTGAAACTGTAACCTCGGGCTTGGCAGCACTGGCATCACCCTGCATCACCCAGAAGCTTGTTAGAAATGCACAGCCTCAGGCCTTGTCTCTGAGCTGCCGAATCACAGCTTATGTTTTACGGACATCCCCAGGTAACTGGATGCATGTTTTAAAGTGTGAAAAGGGGGCTGGGAAGGTGGCTCAGTGGTAGAGCGCTTGCCTTGCATGCCTGAGGCCCTGGGTTCGATTCCTCAGCACCACATAAGCAAAAAGAAAAGAGCCGGAAGTGGTGCTGTGGCTCAAGTGGTAGAGCGCTAGCCTTGAGCTGAAGAGCTGAGGGACAGGGTCTAGGCCCAGAGTTCAGGCCCCACAACCGGACCAAAAAATAAAATAAAATAAAGTGTGAAAAGGGTCTGCACAAGAGTCTCTGAGGCTCACCAGTCTACAGATGACCAATACTACTGTCCTTATCTACAGGCCTGGTTGCTCCTCTAAACAAAGGTTGGGGCTGTCCAGGGCCCACTCCCTCTCTGTGGCCTGGTCAGGAAGTTTTGCTAACAAAACACAAGCAGACACAGAGCTGGACACTGGCACACCCATGCACACATGTACACACCCTTGCTCATACACCGTTTGAACAAACCCAGCCTCATCATGGACACACCCAGACTCCCACATATTTTTGTGTATTGCAGGGTATTCCTGTATGACCAGCACCATGGAGGTTTCCAGACACAGGCAGTCTAGCCACCTCCCTGTCCCTAGAAGTACACGGTTGGTTATTCAGGAATCAGAATCAGAGGAAGGATAGGGGTTGGCTGTGGGTGTCCAGAAAGCAGTAGGATGATGCCAAGCAAAGAGTAAGCCAATAGAGGGGGTCAGTGGGGACTTTGGGAGCCAGGGACAGAAGCACAGCTCAGGGTGACAGAATGGTGTGCTGGCAATGATCCTCAAACTCCCCAGAGCTGACACTGTGCCTCTTTTCCCAGTTCTGTATTCATGGACATCCCAATGGTAGCTTGAAATCAGCCATGGTTGGGAGAATTTACTCTACTAAAATCAGCAAACTCTCCACATCAGGCTTCTTTGTCTCTCTCAAGAGAGTTGATTGTAAAATATTTTCCCTCTCAGAGGGTTGTGGCTGGATCAAAGCCACAAGGGCAGGGCTAACAGCTCTATTTGTACATTTCAATTCCTCAGAAACCCTTTATTAGGCATTTCTTTATGCCAGGTTCTGAGGGAAGTGCTGGGAATCACTGTTGAATGAATGAATGGATTTTCTATTGTACCTAGAATTGCCAAGAAAAGACTGGCAACTGTATGCCTATGATCTCTCCAATTCTGAAGCTTGTCAAGTTATCTAAGTGTAAGCTACACAGAATATCCCTTATACTGGGGTCTTAGGCTGAGGGCTGATTAAGGCACCTGGCATGAGTGCATCATGTCACCTTTTCTAAAAATGGGTGACACTGGAGACTTGTGAGGACCAAGTTTGGAAGGTATTGATTAAAAAAAAAAAAAGCAAGTTGGGCATGTGTGAACAATGTTTTTCCCTTCACTATGTGGATGCTGTATTTTCTTTTTTTTTTTTTTTTGGGTCCGGTCATGGGGCCTGAACTCTGGGCCTGGGCGCTGTCCCTCAGCTCTTCAGCTCAAGGCTAGCGCGCTACCACTTGAGCCACCGTGCCACTTCCAGCTTTTTCCTTTTTGCTTATGTTGTGCTGAGGAATCGAACCCAGGGCCTCAAGCATGCAAGGCAAGTGCTCTACCACTGAGCCACCTTCCCAGCCCTGGATGCTGTATTTTCACTTGTTAATGTTTGGTTTTACTGAGAATTTCATCTTACTCATCCTGAGTTAACTGGGAAGGAAGTAGGAACTGAGTCAATTTATGCTAAAGTCGAAGTTTCCTCGGATTCCCTGAGAAACAGAGGTAGAACAGTGTGGAAACCACACAAGAAGTCACACACTCCTGTGTATCTTTAGGGTCCCTCTTCATGCACACCCCCAAAAACATTAAAGGAGAATGTGATCATGGGGCTCAGGATAAGCTAGCTCCTGAAACTAGGTCTGGGCAGAGTCTATAGCTAGAAATGGGAGAAGGAAGACCTCTATTTCAGGGATTCAGTAATTTCAGCCTGGTGATTCCTATGAATCTGAGAGTAATTGGGTGGAGCAGTTTGATTTACACAGAAAATAACTCCACTTTCACTCTGCAAGAGCATGCCAAATTCTGGCCCCAGCCTGACCCTTCCTTAACTCACCCAGAGACAAATTGTACATGGACAAATTCTTAACTCTTGGCCTCATGTTGACCTCTAGTCTTCATAGTCACCTTGACCCCTGGCCCTGACTTCTGTTCAATAGATGTGGCCAAATAGGACCCACTTCTAAGACTTCCCTGAGTGTTCCCTGCCTCACAATAGCTAGGGAGAGGATTCTCTGAGATCTCTTCCTGGGGTGGAGGCCCCTGGCACTCTGCAGGTATGTGCTATGGCTGAGTTTCAGGACTCCACAGATGAAGGTGTGGATGAAGAGGTTCCCTCCTTCCAGTCCAGCTACCTGCTCTGCACCCTCCAGCCTGCTCAAGGACCAGGATTGTCATTTGGCTATGTGAGGCCTCAGGCATTTCTTCCAAGCCACAGACAGGGTCAACCAACCAGGGTGTAATACAGGCCAGATCACAAATGGCACCTCAAAGGCTGCCCCACCCTATTTCTGGAGAGAAGCCCATGGGGAGAGGTGTGTGTGGGGAGGTCCTCCCTCCTATACTGGGACAGAAGTGACAGAGCTGCTTCCCACAGTCCCTCCTTGTCTTCAACTTTGCTTTCCATATATCCTGACCCCTCCCCTTGGGTCCTCATCATGGGAGCAGCCCGTTCACAAACAACCTCTGTGTCACAGCACCCTGAAGCCCCCCATCTCTGCCCAGTGGTGCCCAATGACCCTGCTCACTGACCTGACTCCTGGGTCCATCTGCTCACTGGAATCTGGTTAAGAGTTCCCTCTTGTCCGCCGCTCTCCCCCACCCAGCTTGTTCCAGGCGCCTAGGGGAGTCTAGACCCCACCCAATCTGGACTCCAAGCTGGCCTCATTCAAAGAAACCTGCGAAGTCCCCAGTGGAGGCACCCACACTTTGACCACCCATCCACCACCCTCCAGCATCCCCAGATTACAGAGCCTGGGCCCTGCCGGGCACCTCCCTCCCCAAATACACATGCATTTGACCCCCCAGTTTCCACTTGGGCTAGGCAGTCGTCTAGCCCCCCAGGGAGGCCCCAGCCCCCAGAGGCTCTCCAGCCAGCCCTCCCCCCCTTCTAGGTACAGGAGTCCCTCCTGCTCCCCGACCTCGGTACAAGTAGGGTCTCAAAGCCTGAGTAGGAGCGTTTTCGTGGGGTCTCAATCCACCCCTCCGCGCCTCTCTCGGTTTGTTCGGGGAGCCCGGCAGCCCGCACCTCACGGCCGCCCGCACCTCAGCACTCACCCCCGCCCTTCCGAGGGCTCCACGGGCTCCTACACACGCCGGGGGATCCCGATCCGCGACGTCGGTCGCCGCGCTCGCTCGACGTGCGCCCGGCCGCGGCCTCCCAGCGGCTCTGGCCCCGCGCCGCCCACCGCGCCCGCTCCCCCTCCCTCCTCGTACCCCCTCCTTCTCCCACCCCCCCTCAGGCCGGATGGCCGCGCTCCGGGCCCAGATGTGCGAGGTCGGGGCGGGGCCTGCTTGCCTGCGAGCCTCCGCCGAGGGGCCCCCGCGCCCGCGCCCCTCCCCGCGCCCCCTGCGCCTCGCCGCCGCGGCCCGCCGCGCCTCCCCGGCCCCCCGCCCCGTTCTGCGGGCGGCCCAGGAGGTGGGAGAAGCCGAGGGGGGGACGAGGGGAGAGAGGAGGAGGAATTCCAGACCCTCGCCCGCCTCCCGCTGCGCCCTCACCCGCCCCCGCAGCCCACCGTGGGGCTCAGCCCAGCCATCGGCTGCTTCCAGGGGCCTAGCTGGGGACCCCACTTTGGCCCCAGGGAACACTCAGAACTCACCCTGCCACCGCGGTAAGAAGCAGTTGCCTCTTTCATATGGGACGCACAGCCTTCTTGTCCCATGGGACCAGTTGCTTTCTTGTCCCCAGCCAGGCTCTCTTGGGGACGCTAGGAGGTGCCCTCCAAATAAGGGGTTGGTGGGGTGAAGACTTAACTCCCCCGGCTCAGCCTGCCTCGCCCCTCACCTAGGCTCTTGTGGCCCACTGCATCCGTTCTGTGACTGCTCCCCAGCCACATGGACAAGGCCTCTGCACTTCTGGGAGGGACAGTTCTGCTGTCTTCCTCCCTCTTATTTTGCATCGGCCATGTTCCCTCGTGAACTGCTTTCCCTCTTCCTCTCTGTCCTTGCTGTCCTTAATTTCAGGGTCACTATCCCAGAGGGTCCCCCTCCCCCTTTTGTGTACTAGCCCCAAAGCTTGAGCTCAGGGCCTGGGTACTGTCCCTGAGCTTTTTATGCTCAAGGCTAGTGCTCTACCACTTGAGCCACAACTTTATTTCTGTAGTTAATTGGAAGTAAAGTCTTTCACAGGGATTTCTGGCCTGGGGTTGGCTTCAAACTTTGATCCTCAGATCTCAGCCTCCTGAGTAGCTAGGATTCCAGGCATGAGTCACTAGTGCCCAGCCCAGAAGGGCCTTCTTAATGAAATCAGAGAGGAGAGGTTTGCACCTACAATTCTGGACATTTAATATCTAGCCAGGAAGCCAGCAAGGTGTTCAGGCAGCCCTTTCCACTCTCCCCCACCAAGTATGTATCTGTCTGTGTATATTATTTATGAGTGTTATTGTGTCTTTCTGTCTATATGTGTTTTTGTCTGCACTTGTCAGTGAATCTGTCAGGAGGCCTTGGTCAGGGGCTGGCAGGCCTGAAGCTCATTTCAGACTGGACCAAGCCAGGGAGGATTGCAGTGTGAGTACATGGGCAGGGGAAAGAGTCTGGCCTTGTGCACATGGCTGCTTCTTGTTTATCTCTTTCCCTTCCACGTTTGTCCATCCATTTGCTTCTCTCCCTGCCCCCAGCCTTTGGCTCATCCCCGAAGGCCACAGCAACAGGCGCCAAGCAAGAATGAAGACTTGAGGGCGATCCCTGCTTTGCAGCTCCTCCACCCTGCTTCAGGCTCCCTCAGACTGAGGCTGGAGTCACAAGCCCCACCCTTGGGCAACTTCCAGTCTAACACCAAGAAAGACAGCAAATGATCTCAGGGAATCCTCGATGCATGATAGAAGTTCAATTTAGTTGTACCCCATGGGCCTGGACAAGAATCTTGCAAAGTTCCCACCTTTCACCTCACTATGCCCTGGTGTGTTTCTCTTGCTCCTCTTCAGGTCATTTTGGGCCCATCCACTGACCTCATGGACTTTCTGTACCTCCCTGGGTGGGGGAAACATGAAGCAGGATTGGCTTCTAAATGTGTCCTCTCAGAGAGCAACCTCTTCCCACGCCAGACCTCCCTTCTCCAGGCCTCTGCCCTGGTCTTCCTCTCTCAGGGGATACCTTTGTTTCCAACCTGCTTTTATAAGCCATTTCTAGCATGCAACTGGAGAGTCATTTAAAGGTGCCACCCTGAGCTGGTGCCAGTGTGTCATGCCTACAACCCTCGCACTCTGGAGGCTGTCATCTGAAGATTATGGTTTAAAGTCAGGCGGGCAGGAAGCCCATGAGTTTTTTGTTTTATTTTGTTTTTTGGTCATGGGGCTTGAACTCTGGGCCTGGGCACTGTCCCTCAGCTCTTCAGCTCAAGGTGAATGCTCTGCCACTTGAGCCACAGCACCACTTCCAGTTTTCTCGCGCTTTATTCGAGATCAGAGTTTCATGGACTTTCCTGCCCGGTCTGGCTTTGAACCGCAATCCTCAGATCACAGCCTCCTGAGTAGCTAGGGTTACAGGCATGAGCCACTGGTGCTGGCAAGATTCTCATCTTGAATTAACTATCAAAAAGTTGGAAGTCGGCTGGGTATGTGGCTCAGTGGTAGAGTGCTTTTCTAGCAGGCATGAAGCCCTGGGATCGATTTCTCCCTACCACCTAAGCAGAAAAAGCCGGAAGTGGTGCTGTGGCTCAAGTGGTAGAGTGCTAGCCTTGAGCAAAAAAAGCTAGGGGCAGTCCAGGTTCTGAATTTAAGCCTCAATACATGCACACACGCACACCACAGGACAGGGGCTGGTGAAGGCATGATACCTCCAAACTCCTAGCTCAGGCACCGTGTTTCCTAGCTGGCAGTCAGCCGGCTACATGGGGCTAGGGGTGGGCCATGGGCAGCTTCTGGGACAGAGATCTCAACATGTTCCTCTACCAGATTCCTGAGGTGTGAGCTTCCTTCCAGGAATTACTCTGCCTGCCCCCACCCAGATGGATTTCCTCTCCATAGCCCACAGCCTCAGGCCTCAGGCTGCATGGTTTTCCTCATTGGAAATGGGGGTCCTGGAAGATCTAGCCCCTCCCCACTGCTGCAGGAGCATGATGGCTCAAGCTCCAGGCTAGCCATGGTGGCTTCTACTGGCACTACTCAGTCTAAAGCTGGTACCTCCTGCTTCATAAAAAGAAAAACGGGTTCTGGGAACTGGTGGCACATGCCCGTAATCCTCGCAACTCAGGAGGCTGAGACCTGAGGATCATGGTTTGAAGCCAGCCCGGGCAGGAAAGTCTGTGAAACTCTGGTCTCCAATTATTCACCAGAAAACTGGAAGTGGCACTGTGGCTCAAGTGGTAGAATGCTAGCTTTGAGCTGAAGAGCTGAGGGACAGCACCCAGGCCCAGAGTTCAAGCCCCACGAACAACAACAACAACAAAAAGAAAAACAGACAGGGAGGGGAGTGCTGGGTTCTGTGGCTCACACCTGTCATCCTAGCTACTCAGGACATAGAGATCAGGTGAGTTCAGGCTAGAATGGTAATAATGTTAGACCCTATCTGAAAAATAAAGCAAAAGGTCTGGAAGCATGGCTTCTGCCCAAAGTGTGAGACCTTGAGTTCAAATTCCCGTACTGCCAAAAAGAAAGAAGAAAGATTAAGAAAAATGAGGTTCCATTTTTCTAAGGAATTTCTCCAGTGCCCTGTCCTAAATGGCATCCAATGTACCAGGATTGTACCCACCTCCCACACTCTGTTCTTACATCCCCTATTGTAGCTCCTTTTCTCATTGTGGCCCTAGGGCTCTTCTGGGAACATGGAGGAGCCTTCTTATAGGCGCTGATCCCAGATTTGAGTCCTGAAGGAGGGCTCACATGGAGAAGTGGGCGGGGCACCGGAAGTGGAAGGGCGGAGCCACTGGAAGTCAATGGGACTCAACATCACTGGCAGCCAATGGGTTGAAGATCTCGGCCTCCTTTGTATCTTCCCGAAGACCGTTCTAGATCTAGGCACAGGAACCTACAAACCCATATGCTCCACTTGGCTGACTTCTGTCTGGGGTCTTTAGTCTTTGAGATTTCAGGTCTCTGGGAGTTGGCACTTTATTATACAATTGTTTCATGTAGTTTGGGTGAGATCTCCCCGTCTTAGCTCCTGCCTCACAGAATTGCCCCTGGAGAGGGGACACAAAAGTAGCAAACTTAAAGGAACTGGAAATTCTGGGTAAGGTGAGATTTCCACCTCATCCTTGCCAAGGATGGGAGATTGTGGGGCTGCTCTGTAGAAGATAGTGGTTTCCCCTACTCCAGCATCTAGGTTCACTCCCCCAACCTTATTTTTTTTTTTGGTTGTTGTAGTTGGTTGTGGGACTTGTACTCAGGGCTTGAGCACTGTCCCTGAGCTTTTGCACTCAAGGCTAGTGCTCAACTCCTTTGGGCCACAGCTCCACTGGTGGTTAATTGGAGATAAGAGTCTCCTGGGGTCTGGGAATGTGGCTTAGTGGTAGAGTGCTTGCAGCATGCATGAAGCCCTGGGTTTGATTCCTCAGCACCACAAACAGAAAAAGCTGAAGTGGTGCTGTGGCTCAAGTGGTGGAGTGCCAGCCTTGAGCAAAAGAAGCTCAGAGACAGTGCCCAGGCCCCAAGTTCAAGCCCCAGGACTGGCAAAAAAAAAAGTCTCCTCCCTGGGCTGGCTTTGACCCACAATCCTCAGATCTCCTCCTCCTGAGTAGCTAGGATTACAGGCGTAAGCCACTAGTGCCTGGCTATGTTCATGTTCGTTCATTCTTTCTCTCTTTCTTTTTTTTTGTCGGTTATGGGTCTTGACCTCTGGGCCTGGGTGCTGTCCCTCAGCTCTTCAGCTCAAGGCTAGTGTTCTACCACTTGAACCACAGCACCACTTCTGGTTTTCTGGTGGTTAATTGGTGATAAGAGTCTCATGGACTTTCTTGCCCGGGCTGGCTTTGAACCATGATCCTCAGATCTCAGCCTCCTGAATAGCTAGGAATACAGGCATGAGCCACCAGCGCTCTACTTATGTTCACTTTCTTAATGGAGAAATCCTAGCTTCTCAAGAAGCTAAGATCTGAGGATCAAGGTTTCAGCCAGCCCAAGCAGACAAAATCCTTGGGACTATTATCTCCAATCAGCCAGCCCAAAGCCGGAAGGAGAGCTGTGGCTCAAGTGGTAGAGCATTAGTTGTCAGCAAAACAAAACAAAAGTCAAGCAAGAGCACAAGGCTCCAAGTTCAAGCCTCAGTACTGGCACAGAAACAAACATCTCTCAAGTGTGGCAAATACCTGTAATCCTAATACTTGAGAGACTGAGGCAGGAAGATCAAGAGTTTGAGGCCAATACAATATAAAAAATAATGTATCCCTCAACCAGCCTCCCTTCCTGTAACCATTAACTCTGGTTAGTAAGTATAGCAGGAGATGCTAGCATCTAATAGCATCCTTCTTGCAACAGCTGGTGGGTGCCCATTGTCCTTCATTCTTCATCCTGCTTTGTCCCATCCTGCTTTCTGGAATGTCCCTGGGATGGCTGGATTGAACTAAACCCTACTTTGGACTGTGAGGATGAAGGACACAACCTAACAATCGCAGATCAGTGATTTGCAAGAAGGCTGGGCCCAGAAGCAGCATCTGCGTGCCAGTCCCAAGCTGGAGATTTCCAGATTTTAAATCCAAGAGAAAGAAACTCTTTTATTTGGGACACTATATTTTCGTCTCTGTTACAGCAGAAAGTAATCCTATCTGACTGGATTCCACAGGGAAATGTTGACTAGGCATTTAGTCTGCGGATCTGCAACTCTCAGTGGTTTGGGGCTATGGGTAGAAATTTGGCAATCTTTCTCAAGAGGTGGGAATTGAAGACATGAGGGTGAATGATCTCACCAAGACAGAGTGAGAAGGGAAGAGGTCTGCCCAGGGGGCCAGCTTGCCACCTTTGCCCAATACTCTGTCTCTTCTTGTCCACAAAAGAGGATTCTGGCTTTATTCACCTAGTTTCATCCACCCCCTGCTCTCAACATTGCCTTTCCAGACCACTTCTTAGTATTCATGATTCGTAATGAGATAAGAGAGAGGGGAGGAAGATAAGAAAGTAGTGCATGGTGAAAAAAAATTTTGTGCCTGGGGCTGGGAAGGTGGCTCAGTGGTAGAGCGCTTGCCTTGCATGCCTGAGGCCCTGGGTTCGATTCCTCAGCACCACATAAGCAAAAAGAAAAAAGCCAGAAGTGGCGCTATGGCTCAAGTGGTAGAGCGCTAGCCTTGAGCTGAAAAGCTGAGGGACAGCGCCCAGGCCCAGAGTCCAGTCCCCACGACCAGACCAAAAAAACAAAAATTGTGCCTGTCCGGGGCTTGAACTCAGGGCCTGGGTGCTGTTCCTGAGCTGTTTTCTATCAAGGCTAATGCTCTACCACTTGAGACACAGTCTTACTTCTGGCTTTTTGGTGGTGAGTTGGAGGTAAAAGTCTTTCCTTCCTGGGCTGGCTTTGAGCTAAAATCTTCAGATCTCAGCCTCCTGAGTAACTAGGATTACAGGTGTGAGCCACTGGCATCCAGCCTCTCTCTTGCTTCCTTAATTGCTTGCCTGTGTATGCATGCACGCGTTGGGTGGTATGTGTGTGTGTGTGTGTGTGTGTGTGTGTGTGTGTGTGTGTGTGTGTGTGTGTGTGTGTGTGTGTGTATGTGATCTATTCTAGGCTGGCCCCAAACTTCCAATCCTCTTCCCTTTGGTTTCTAAATGCTATGATTACAGGAATTTATCATGATGCCCAATCTGAAAGATTAAAAAAAAAAAATCACACTGGGATCCAGTGGCTCACGCCTGTAATCCTAGTTACTCAAGAGGTTGAGATCCAAAGGATCCTGGCTTAAAGCTGGCCCGGAGTGGAACAGTCTGTGAGACCCTATTTCCAAAATAACTGGCAAAAAGCTGGACTGGAGGTTTGACTTAAGTGGCAGTGCCTCAGCCATGAGCAAACATGCAGAGTGAGAGTCCTGAGGCATTGAGTTCAAACCCCATTACTGGTACCAGAAAGAGGGGGAAAGGGAGGGAAGAGAGAGAGAAAGGGAGAGGGAGGGGAAAATGGAAGAAGGGAAGGAGGGAGAAAATTGCAAGATTGAGTGTCCCTGAGTGAATTAGAAAAAAGAAGGGAAATATGAGTAACCTTTTTGTGGCATTCAGGAAGACACAGCGATTGAGGTAGCACAGCCTTTAGCCCTGGCAGATATGCTTGAAATCCTATCTGAAAAATAGCTAAAGTGTGGAAGTGCTTATATTTCAAACCTGTAATCTTAGCTACTCAAGAGGCTGAGATCTCAGTATCAAGGTTCAAAGCCAATGTGGACAGGAAAGTCCATGAGACTCATCTCCAATTAACTGCCCCCCCCCCACACCCTGGAAGTGGAGCTGTGGCTCAAGTGGTAGAGCACCAGCTTTGAGCAACAAAGCTTAGATACAACACCCAGGCCCTGAGTTTAAGCTCCAGGACTGGTGATTCCTTGAGGGAAAAAGCTAAGTGAGAGGCCCTGAGTTTAAGTCCCAATATTGGCATTAAAGAAATATTCCTCTTCTAGTGCCAGTTGCAGTTATTGGTCAGAGAGCATAGCATTCTTCCCTCTTCACACTGTTCCCCTTATCATTAGCATCTTAGGTTAAATGAATCAATACTGGCTACAGTGAGCCAGCAGTAATACCAAAGTCTGTGGTTTACAAGGTTCTGCCTCCTAGGTATGCTGGGGCTACAAGTGTAGTCACTGAACTCACCAAACGTTCACTTTTTTTTTTTGGGTCCGGTTGTGGGGCCTGAACTCTGGGCCTGGGCGCTGTCCCTCAGCTCTTCAGCTCAAGGCTAGCACTCTACCACTTGAGCCACAGCGCCACTTCCGGCTTTTTTCTTATGTGGTGCTGAGGAATCGAGCCCAGGGCCTCAGGCATGCAAGGCAAGCACTCTACCACTGAGCTACCTTCCTAGCCCCGTTCACTTTTTTTTTTTTTGTCGGTCATGGGGCTTGAACTCTGGGCCTGGGCGCTGTCCTTCAGCTCTTCAGCTCAAGGCGAGCGCTCTACCACTTGAGCTACAGCGCCACTTCCGGTTTTCTGGTGGTTTATTGGAGATAGGAGTCTCAGGGTCTCTCCTGCCCGGGCTGGCTTTGAACGGTGATCCTCAGATCTCAGCCTCCTGAGCAGCTAGGATTATAGGCGTGAGACACCAGTGCCTGGCCCTGTTCACTTTTTTTTTTGTCGGTCATGGGGCTTGAACTCTGGGCCTGAAGGCTGTCCTTCAGCTCTTCAGTTCAAGGCTAGGGATCTACCACTTGAGCCACTGCACCACTTCCGGTTTTCTGAGTGGTTTATTGGAGATAAGAGTCTCACGGACTTTCCTGCCTGGGCTGGCTTTGACCAAGATCCTTAGATCTCAGCCTCCTGAATAACTAGGATTACAGGTGTGAGCTACCGGCGCCTGGCCACCTGTTTTTTCTTTTTTTTAGTCTGTAGTGGGGCTTGAACTCTGGGCCTGGGCACTGACCCTCAACTCTTCAGCTCAAAGCAAGGGCTCTACCACTTGAGCCACAGGGCCACTTCCGGTTTTCTGGTGGCTTATTGGAGATAAGAGTATTGGAGATTAGAGTCTCACAAGTGGTGCTGGGGCTCAAGTGGTAGAGTGCTACCTTGAGTTGAAGAGCTCGGGGACAGTGTCTAGGCCCAGAGTTCAAGCCCCACAACCGACAAAAAACAAGCAAAAACAAAAAACAAAAACCCAAAGAGTCTCATGGACTTTCCTGTCCAGGCTGGCTTTGAACCATGATCCTCAGATCTCAGCTTCCTGAATAGCTAGGATTATAGGTGTGGACCACCAGTGCCTGGTTTAAGGTTCACTTTTTGTGACATAATTTCTATAGATTCTGACAGATTCATACTGTCACATATCCACTACTACTAAGATCCTCCTATGTGCAGCCTCCTGAGGATCAGAGGTGTGCATCACCACACTCAGATTACTTGTTTAGGTGAGAGTCTTGCTAACCTTTTAAGTGGGCTGGTCTTGAACCATGATCCTTTTATATAATCCCAAGTAGCTGAGATTTCAGGCATAAGCCACCGAACCTAGCCCAATATTGATCATCTTTTCACACGCATGTCTACTGTATGTATACATTTGGTACAATGTCTGTTCCTATCTTTTGCCCTTTTTTTTGGGGGGGGGGCAGGGAATCTGGTCGTGGGGCCTGAACTCTGGGCCTGGGAACTGTCTCTCAGCTCTTTAGCTCAAGGCTAGCGCTCTACCACTTGAGCCACAGCACCACTTCCAGCTTTTTTCTTTCTGCTTATGTGGTGCTGAGGAATTGAACCCAGGGCTTCACGCATGTAAGGCAAGCGCTCTACCACTGAGCCACCTTCCCAGCCCCTCTTTTGCTCATTTTAATGTAGTTGTTTGATTTCTTTCTGTTAAGTGTTGAGTTCTTTGTATACTTTGGACAAAATTTCTTTTCTTCTTCCGTGTGTGTGTGTGTGTGTGTGTGTGTGTGTGTGTGTGTGTGTGTGTGTGTGTGTGTGTGTGTGTTCTGGGGTTTAAATTCAGGGCCTGGGTGCAGTCCCTGTGCTTTCTTTGCTCAAGGCTATTGTTCTTCCAATTGAGCCACATCTCCACCTCCAACTTTGTTGGTAGTTAATTGGAGATAAGATTCTCATGGACTTTCCTACGGCTGGCTGGCCTTAGGAAGCAAGTGTTTTGCAAATATATCCTCCAAGATTATTTCCTCGCAGATTTTATTTTTTTTCTTCTTTATATTCATTCTATATTATATTCTCCACTTTCGCCTTTTTTCTTCCTTATAGTCATCCCACATCTCCCAGATCTGTTTGTCTAATTCCAGGTGAGAGCAGATACAAAAGGTGTCTTACCCTTGTTGTTTGTTTGTTTGTGGAAATTGGCTATGGCTGGATGGGGTGGTGGCTTCAGGATGCTGGAAGGGCATCTAGGAAGTGAAATCTTGTTTTCCAGGCTCCATAAGTACAGGAAGACAAAGTAGAAGGGGTGGGAATGGGGGCTGACAGGCAAACCCGCTATATAAACCCAGGGGCTGGGCCCACGGGATGGGTGGGGGCTGATGATATGATGTGGAACATGTAGGCAAAAATACTTTAATCAGTTCAAAATGGAATAAAATGAAAAGCCAAATTTCCCACTCCCTGTGCTGCTCCTCAGAACTCTTTCCACTTTTAGACATCATCTTTCCAAATAATGTTCTTCTCTGTAGCTTTTATAGAAAATCTGTTTGTTGACTTAGTAACTCAAGAGACCATCCACAGATACCTCCTCATGTAAACAAGGGATGTATTCATGTGTTTTATTGAGAGAGGGAGTCTTCCTATGTTGCCCAGGCTGGCCTTGAACCCCTGAACTCAAGTGATTCTAGCCCCCAGCCTCCCAAGTAACTGGGACTGCAGGTATGAGCCACCATGCCCAGCTAAGCAAGGGATGTAAGTCACCTCCTCCAGGTCTACTTCATTGGCTTTATTGCTAACTTAATATTATAGTCTTGTGTTGTCATTATTTATAGTTCTAAACAATCTATATTTAAATTTTAGTTCCTTACCCATCAACTTCAGAATGTTTTCAGTTCCAACAGCATATAAGAAAAATTAGTCTCTCTGTGCCTGCCACCTCCTTCTCCACCTTCTAGTTTCTCTTGATTGCTCTTGACATTTCCATTGCCAAAGTTTGTAACATTTGCATTTTGTTCTGGAATTATAATGAAAGCCTCTATGCTTTATCTTCAGGTTGGTTCTGAAAGTTGAAAATCAACCAATGCTGCATTTATATAAACCCTATTACTGTAGAGCTGAGTAATGAGAGGCTCCTTAGAGGAAGAGATGAGCTATGACTCTGCACTCCATGCTGCTCACAGGAGAGCATTGGCCCGTCCAAAGTCAAGGTCAAATGAATTGTCTCTTCATACTCTCCACTGATGGCTCAAAACAATCCTGTGTTGCTTCGTATTTGGTTCCTGGAATAGATTGTGTTGTTTCTGGTTTTCTAATTGCCTTTCTTATTTCTTTCTGAGAGAAGAAACAGATGTCAACTCATTACATCATCAGAAAGCCCACTTTCCACATTCACAGTACCTATCTCTGGCCTGGGTCATAGCTGAGAGAATTGAGATGTGTTGTTGGGTTGCATTCAGTTTCTTCCTCCCTCTTCCTCCTTCCCCCGCCCCGCCCTTGCTGGGGTTGTACCCAGGCCTGCACATGCTAGGTGTGTATTCTGCCACTAAGCCATACCCACAGCCCCTCCTCTTCTTTATTTTTAATTGTCATTATTAAGGTGGTATACAGAGGGGTTACAGTTTAATAACTCATGTAATGAGTACATTTCTTTTTTTGTATGTTTTTTATTGTAAAAATGCTGTATAGAGGGGTTACAGTTACATGAGCAAGGTAATGAGTACATGAGTACATTTCTTTGGGACAATGTCAGTCCTTCCTTCACTCTCTCCCAGTTTTTACTTCCCAGCCCCTCCCCCCTTTTTGATGAACTGCTTATGTGATTTTTATCCCCTTATTTACAGTTTTTTCTTTGGGGTGATTTTAACCAAGATCATTTACCTTGATGATGGATAATCTAGGGGATAGACAGACAACTGAAATAAAAACTTGAGTCCTATGGGATATATATATATATATATATATAAAAAATATATATATATATATATATGCCTATTTATCTAGCTGTCTGTCTGTATATATGTATGTATTCCAACCCTGGGGCTTGAATTTAGGGCCTCAGCAATGTCCCTGAGCTTCTTTTGCTCAAGACTGGTGCTCTAACAATTAAGCCACAGCTCCACTTCTGGCTTTTTGGTAGTTTAGTAGAGATAAGAGTCTCACACACTTTCATGCCTAGGCTGGCTTTGAACCTTGGTCCTCAGAGCTCAGCCTCCTGAGTAACTAGGATTACAGGCGTGAGCCACCAGTGCCCAGCTTGATCAGTGCTATTAGGAGAGAAGCATTCATCTTTTAGCTTCAGGCCAGGCTTGATCCAGGGACTCAATGATATCATTAAGAATCCAGGGTCACTATGTATCTTTCCTTTGCCTCAGTGTTGTCCTAATTCCCTGGTTTCTCCTAGTTAGAGGAGCATGATTCTCTCCTGTGGTGGATGGAAGAGAGATCAATTTCACGAATCAACTCAAGAACCCAGGAATTCAAATGAAGGCTTTTTCTAGAAAAACAAAAGAAGAGTGACTGAATTTTGTTAATCCAAACCCCAGATATTCATACTCTTTCCTATTAAATTGCTTTTAATGTTAGCAACTTCTTTTTAATTTTCAAGAAGTATTTCTTGCTTTCTTTTCATAACTGTCGCTTGTCGTGTTGTGAATGTAACAGTCTTAGAGTTTTCCCTTTTTCTAGTTGTCTTCTGTTCCTTGAGTGATATTTCCTCTGGGATCAGTTTGTTCACCTCTCGGTTTCAGCACATTGCAGGGTTGAGCCGTGCAGATCCCGGCCAGGCTCAGGAAACAGGCAGCCTTTGTCCGCATTCCATGCTCGACCCCTGACTAGCTATGCAAACCTCACCCAGTTACTTTGCTTCCCTGTGACTCAAGCTTCCTGAGACTGCAGATAACGACTGCAGCCAGCCCAGAGGCTGCAGGGTAAGGCAGTGAGTGTCAGATGCCCCAATCACGGCCAGGCCCACACTGTGCGCTCACCAGTCCGTCTCTATTCCAGGGCTGAGGGTAAAATCCAGGCCTCCTGTGTGCTAAGCAAACACTCTACCACTGCCCTACGTACTCTCCTAGCTCTTTTGCCTTTAGTTTATGTTTCTTCCTTGGGTGGTACTGGGATTTGAACTCAGGGACTCACACTTGCTAGGGCAGGTGCTCTATGGCTGAGCCACACTTTTAGCCCTTTTTGCTCAGGTTACTTTGAGATAGGCTCTCTCTCTCTCTCTCTCTCTCTCTCTCTCTCTCTCTCTCTCTCTCTCGCCTAGATGTGTGCCTGAACCTTTATCCTCTTATTTTAGGCTTCCTGCTGTAGCTGGCATGACAGGTGGACACCACCATACCCAGCTTCTCCCATTGAGATAAAGTCTTGCAAATGTGTTCGCTTTGGCTTGTCTGGAACTATGGTCCCTTTGATCAAAGCCTTCCATGTATCAGGGGTGATGGGAACGTGCTGCTGTGCCCTGCTATTGGTTGAGAAGGAGTCTCAAACTTTTAAGCCAGGTTGACCTTCAGTCTTCACATTCCTAATCTCTGCCTACAGAGTAGCTAGAATTACCAGCCTGACTTTTCTTTCTTTAAATACTGGGACTTGAACTAAGAGCCTTGCACTTGTTAGATAGGTGCTCTACTACTCGAGCCATACTTCTGGACCTAGGTACACCTCCAGCCTCCTGGGCTTTGCTTTTTTTTTTTTTTTTGTTATGAGGTTTGAATTTGGGGACTGGGCGCTGTCCCTGAGCTCTTTTTGCTCAAGGCTAGTGTTCTTTGAGCCAGAGCTCCACTTCTGGTTTTCTGGTAGTTGAGATACTAATCCTTCTAATCTCTGTCTCCTCACTAGTTGGGATTATAGGTACTGCATCTATCCTCCCTCCCTCCCTTCCTGCCTCCTCTCCTCTCCTCTCCTCTCCTCTCCTCTCCTGCCCTCCCCTCCCCTCCCCTCTCCTTCTAGAACTGGGGCTTGAACTCAGGTCTTCAGGCTTGCTAGACAGCCAAGACCCCAGCCTTTTTTGCTTCAGTTATTTTTCAGGTAATCTCTCAAGATGTTGCTCAGAACTTGTGTCAGACTGCAATCCTCCTACTTATACCTCCCATGTAGTTGGGATTACACCAAGTTTTTGGTGCAATAGGGGAGATCTAGCTTTTCTTGCTGAGGCAGTTCTCAAACATCTTGTTCACTTTTTAATTCTCTCTCTCTTGCCTTTTTTTTTTTCTTTTTGTGATACTGGGGTTTGAACTCAGAGCCTGATGCTTGCTAGGTAGGCTCTCTACTGCTGAACTACGCTTCCAGACCTTGTGTGTGTGTGTGTTGGTTATTTGTGAGATAAAGTCTTGCTTCCTGCTCAGGCATGCATCTGGACACCACTGCACCTTTTTTAGGCTTACTGTAGTAGCTGGGATTGCAGGAACATACCACCATGCCCAGCTCCTTTCATTGAGTTTGAGTCTTGAGGAGTTTTCTGCTAGGTCTGATTTAGAACTCAGATCCTCTCAATTTCAGTCTCCCAAGGAGCTAGAATGACACACATGAGTCTCAACTCTGGTTAATTCTTCTCTTTTTTGTTCCTTTTTCGCCACTGCCTTCCATTTCCTTGGGTGTGTTGGCTTTCTGTGGAGACTCCACTCCTGCCTCCCAGCTCAGGGGCTGTTTTGTCATGAGTGGGTTTTGGCTCTGGTTTCCTGGGATCCTACTGTCCCTCATGGTGAGTCACCTTCTTCCTTGTCTTCTGAAAGTAAATAAAAATTCCCAGCAAGCTAGGTACCAGTGGCTGTAATCTTAGCTACATAGGAGGCTGAAATCTGAGGATCCATGTTCAAAGCCAATCTGGACAGGAAAGTTGGTGAGACTTTTTTATTTTGGCTTGAACTCTGGTCCTGGGTGCTATCCCTCAGGTCTTCAGCTCAAGGCGAGTGCTCTACTACTTGAGCCACAGCGCCACTTCCGGTTTTCTAGTGGTTTATTGGAGACAGGAGTCTCATGGTCTTTCCTGCCTGGGCTGGCTTTGAACCGTGATCCTCAGATCTCAGCCTCCTGAGTAACTAAGATTACAGGCATTAGCCACCGGCTCCCGGCTTGGTAAGACTTTTTTTGTGTGTGTGCCTGTCCT
Source organism: Dipodomys spectabilis (assembly GCF_019054845.1). NCBI lineage: Eukaryota > Metazoa > Chordata > Mammalia > Rodentia > Heteromyidae > Dipodomys > Dipodomys spectabilis. The sequence goes on from NW_024870852.1 coordinate 7,108,620, forward strand.
GAAGCTTGAACTTGAGGTCTGGGTGCTGTCTTTGAGCTTTTTTGCCCAAGTCTAGCATTCTACCACTTTAGCCACAGCTCCACTTCCAGCCTTTTTCATAGCTAATTAGAGATAAGAATCTCACAGGCTTTCTTGACTGGGTTGGCTTTGAACTGTCATCCTCAAATCTCAGTCTTCTTAGTAGCTAAGATTACAGAAGTGAGCCACTGGCACCTGCTTGGATGAGACTCATCTCCAATTAATTACCAAAGATGAGAAGTGGAGCAAAGAAGCTCAGGGGCAGCACCCAGGCCCTGAGTTCAAGCTCCAGTACTAGCACTAGCACTTCTCTCTCTCTCTTTTTTTTTGGGGGGAGGTCCGGTCGTGGGGCCTGAACTCTGGGCCTGGGCGCTGTCCCTCAGCTCTTCAGCTCAAGGCTAGCACTCTACCACTTGAGCCACAGTGCCACTTCCGGCTTTTTTCTTTTTGTTTATGTGGTGCTGAGGAATCGAACCCAGGGCCTCGAGCATGCAAGGCAAGCACTCTACCACTGAGCCACCTTCCCACCCCCCCCCTCTCTCTCTCTCAAATCCTTGGGCAGCCATTGTTTATCATCCTATTCCCTTCCCTTCTATTATGGATTAATTCTCTTTTCCTTTTCATCATGGGGATCTCATCAGTGTTGTAGGGGTCAGGACTAGCATCTTGAACTGGAAGGGGGCGGGGATTGCTTTGTCTGCTTTCTGTGTTGCTGGGGATGGAACCCAGGCCTCACCCATGCTTCAGCCCCCTTTGCTGCCAGAATTATGGCAGGGCCATCAGTTACAGAGCTCTTTCCTCATTCTAAGCCTTCAGAAGCTCCTAACAGAGTTCCTTGACTCCCATCTATCCCCAGGCATAGGTCTGTCTCAGTTGCACCACTGTGGGTGGTCCAAGATGCAAAGCCCTGGTCTGAAAGCTGAGGAAGCAGAGGTTTCGGCGCCCTCTAGGGGATTCAGGAGGCTCTGCAGAGATACTGGCAAGGAGGTGGGTAGGGTCCTGGGGATGGAGTCTGGAATCTAGGTAGGGTTAAGGAATGAAGAACTTAGGGTCTTTGTTGCTTCATACAAGTGCAGAGTGTCCTTCTTCACATTCCTCAGGAATATACCCCAATTATTTACCAAGGCACTCTCTCTACAATGACAAGGTGTTAAGACTTTGTGACTAAGTTCTGACTAGTAGTATATAACAAGGTGTTGCATGTAATCTAAGGAAATTTAAAGTGGGAACACAAGCTACATTTTCCCTTTTGCCATTATGATACATATATATATATATGATATATCATATACATGTGTATATATATATATATGCACAAGGTCCTGAGTTCCTCAGTACTGGCACAAACACACACGCACACACACACACACACACACACTAATTTGAGGCCAGTGTGGGCTATAAGGTGAAGCCCTGTCTTAACCCCTCCTGCTCTTAAAAAAAGTGGATGCCCACACCAATTTTAGAAAAAGGAGACACATTTCTTTTTAGTGATACCACTGTCCTTTGAGGTTAGGTATTTGTAGAAAATTGTTTTGCTTGTTTTTTAGTGCCAATGCCAGGGCTTAACTCAGGGCCTCATGCCCTTGCTTAACTTTTTCTGCTCAAGGCTTGTAATCCTAGTTACTCAAGAGACTCAGATATGAGGATCAAGGTTCAAAGCCAGCCAAAAAGCAAAAGAAAAGCCAGCAGAAAAGTCTGTGAAATGCTTACTTCCAATTAACCAGTCAAAATCTCAAGTCATAGAGCTCCAGCCTTAAGCAAACTCTCTCTCTCTCTCCCTCTCCCTCTCTCTCTCTCTCTCAGATAGTGTCAGGCCCTGAGTTCAAGGCCCAGTACTAGCATAAAAACACAACAAAAAAGATCTTGTTCATGCCATGTCCCCTCACATCCATTGGCTAGAATAGGTCACATGGCCATGACCAAAATCAATGTATTTCTCCCACTGTAGGGTGGATAAATGGAGTCTATAGAGGATCAAGAATTAGTACCAGCTGGGTGTTGGTAGCTTGTGCCTATAATACTAGTTACTTGGATGGGTACCGGTGGCTCATGCCTGTAATCCTAGCTACTCAGGAGGCTGAGATCTGAGGATCATAGTTCAAAGCCGAACCCAGGCAGGAAACTCTATGAGATTTATATCTCCAATTAACCACCAGAAAACCGGAAGTGGCGCTGTGGCTCAAGTGGTAGAGCACTGGCCTTGAGCTAAAGAGCTCAGGAACAGTTCCCAGGCCCAGAGTTCAAGCCCCACAACCAAAAATAAAAAATAAAAAACACTAGCTACTCAGGAGACTAACATCTGGAGGTCTGTAGTTGCAGATAAGCCCAGGCCTTAGCCTCCCAAGTGCTGGGATTACAGTCATGAATCGCCATGCTTGGCTGCTGCAAGCGGGGTGGGGGGGGGGGGAGGGCTGAGGTTGGAGGACAGGAAGGAAGCAAGAGAAGCAAGAGGAATCAACCGGAGGGATGTCAGCATATTGGGGCCCCTGTATCCCCCACAAAGGGCTTGGTTCTTGGGAGATTCTTAGTTTCCACTCATCAGTGTGGCATAGGGTAGTCTGTAAAGGGCTTGGAGAAGAAATGCTCTGTTCTGGGCACCCGGTCTCTTAGTCATCTCTCTCTCTCTCTCTCTTGTTGGCTGTGAGGCTTGAAATCTGGGCCTGGACACTGTCCTTCAACTCTTCAGCTCAAGGTTAGCACTTTACCAGTTGAGCCATGGCACCATTTTCCGGCCTTTTCTGTTTATGTGGTGCTGAGGAATTGAACCAGGGCCTCATGCATGCTAGGCAAGCACTCTACCCCTGAGCCACTTTTCCAGCCTCCAGTCATCTCTCTTGAAGCACTGGCTCCCTCAGTGTCCCAGGCTTCCCTCCAGGGGCTAAGCTGCCCAGAGAGAATGATGTGATTGAGGCTGGTAAAGGGGGTACTTTCACTCCACTTTCCCCTTTGCTTAGGAGGAAGCTTTGGTGAGGTCCACATCCCACTTCTGCTTGCTGGAGTTCCTATGTCTTTCGCCTAGGGACTAAGTCCAGCCCCCTTCCCTCCCTGCTTGGGCTGTTCCTGTCCTGGTGTTGTGCAAGGCTCCCAGCTGCCTCTTGGATCACACTCTGCACAGGGGCAGAAGGGCCAAGGCTTTGGGAAAGAGGAAGCAGCCCCCGAGACTGGATCCTCCTCTCTCAGGGCAGCAGAACCAGAACTAGGAGCCAGCTGCGTGGAGAGCTGAGGCCTTCCTTCCTGTTCACCTCTGCCTGGTCTTCCTGCCCTGCGATCACTTCCTTCTGTGGAACAGGTACTCCCATCCCAAGCTGGGAGGGGATACCAGAGGGGGTTGGGAGCGCTGGGGTAGGGCTGGGGCTGGTGGGTGTCAAGTTGTGAGTGCCAGACCTTCAGCCAACCCAAGCCTAAGCCACAAATCAGAGCTGTATGTGCAACCCAAGCTACTTCATCAAACTAGCTTCTCCTGAACCAGCAACCCGGCCCCAGGCTCAGCCATCAAAACATTATCCCAACCCACGGGTTACAGCCCAGCCCCTCTCCCACCTTTATCACATTGCCACTGTAGTGGCTCCCACCATTCCCTAATTACCTTCCTCATCCAATCCCAGCCAATCCCTCCGCTGGCTGTGATAGTGCACTTCTGCAATCCCAGCATCTTGAGAGCAGGAATGGAGACCAGCCTCAACAAAGTCAGGGAGTCTGAGTCTCAGTAACAAAAAGAAAAGGGCTGGGGGCTTGGCTCAAGGGTAGAGCACTTAGTATGCTCGAGACCCTTGGTTCAAGCAAAAACAAACAAAAACCAGACAAGCCAGGTACTGGTGGCTCACACTTATAATCCTAGCTACTCAGGAGACTGATCTGAGGATCACTGTCCAAAGCCAGTTTGGAGATTTTTTTTGGGGGGGGGGTGGTCTGGTCGTGGGGCCTGAACTCTGGGCCTGGGCACTGTCCCTCAGCTCTTCAGCTCAAGGCTAGCGTTCTACCACTTGAGCCACAGCACCACTTCCAGCTTTTTTCTTTTTGCGTATGTGGTGCTGAGGAATCGAATTCAAGTGCTCTACCACTGAGCCAATGTGAGGATCATGGTTCAAAGCCAGTTGTGAGATTCTTAGATCCAAAAAGTTGGAAGTGGAGCTGTGGCTTGAGTAGTAAAGTGCTAGCCTTAAATGAAAAAGCTCAGAGACAGTGCCCAGGCCCTGAGTTCACGTCCCAGGACTGGCACATAACCCTCCATTCCCACCCCTCACCCCCACAAAACAGATAAATGGATGCTTCATTCATCCTGACCCCAACCCTGTCCCCCTCATTCAAACCCACCTTATCCTAATCATCACCTGCATCTAGGCCCATCTGTTACCCAAGCCCAGCCACCCTCCATTCAAGGCAGCCCTGATCCCAGCCTGAGTTCTATTCCAAATGCAACCTACCATCTCCAGTGGGCCTGGGCTAGCCCTAATCTTTCCCTACTCTAATCTAATCCACTGGGTTTCGTTCCTCATTACTTCAGCTGAAAGCATTTAGATCCAGGTAAGGAGTAAAATGTTAAGATGTCTACTGCTCTGGTAGAAGCTGGGGTCTTTACGGATAGATCCCATAGCTTGCCAAATGAGCACAAAGCAGTTTGGGGGTTTCCCTCTGTTTGGAAGACTATGGGAACTGCCTATCTGTAAAGCAGTTTGGGGGTTTCCCTCTGTTTGGAAGACTATGGGAACTGCCTATCTGTACCCTGACTTCCTATCTTTGGGCCAGAGCCCTCCAGCTGGCCTCATCACCCTGATAGGGAAGTTGGGAGAAGCCCTGGTATCAGGAAACAGAAACTGAATCCTGAGCGCCCCCCCCCCTCCCCCAGGAAGCTGACTGGTCCTCCCTCCCCCTGAGACGTGGCCTCTGGGATCAAAGATCAGGACCGTGGGGGCCCAACATGCTCTTGTGTATGTGCTGGGACACTTGTTCTCACATACAGAGCAGACCTAACCCGGCCTGACTCAGCACATGCCAGTTCCAGGAGTGGGGATTGAAAGCTCTGTCTCCAGAACCCTTAGGATTTGGAGACACAAGGATGAAAGAAATGTTCAGAACTCCCAGATGGGAGGCGATGTGGTCCAAAAGAGTCATTGTTCAAGGAAGGGACTGTTTTAGGTTCTCAGTGGTACTTGTCCTTCAGAATACACAAGACCTCCCTTTTCCCCAGGGCTGGATGCAATCCTCTACCACCAGGGGGCGCTGGACACCAGGCCCACCAAGCCCACTCCAAGCCCACAGGCCCCCGGCCCTCTGCACCAGGCGTTCACACAGGACAAGATAGCCTTTCTTGAGGTGGTCCCTGCTCCTTCTTTTTTTCCAGTTCCATGGGCTGACCTTGGTCTTTGAGGGAGAACAGGATGAGCCAATATGCTGGGCTCCAGTGGGACCCACCCTTGTAGTGTTAGGACTGGGTTTGGCAGAGGTGACATCTAGAGGCGACATCATAGGGGTTCTAGAAAGCTGCTCTCACATGCTCACTCAGGCGGGGGAGGGCTCCAATGTCCAAATCCTTTACATCCTCCCATGAGATTCAGCATTGCTCTTTCCTGCACCCCCCAAATAAGATGTCTCTGGAGGCAGAGAAGCTAGCCCTGACACTGCCTATCTGGGTGTCTGAAGGTCTGCCTTTCCTCACAGTGACCAGCCTGAGCCAGTCTTAAGCAGCCAAAGGCTTGGTGTGGAGGCTGTGGGTGCTGGAGCAGTCCTCTGAGAGGTCGGGGTCCCCTGGGGGCATAGTCTTCCTGTCCTGAATAGACACTAGCTGGGACCCCTTCAAGGATGTCCCCTCTGACTTCTGCGCTGGGTCAGACGCAGTCAGGCATCCTGAGGGCATCTCAGGCCCCGTCCAGGCCCAGGTCTCAGCTCAGTCTTCCCAGGTGTGCCCGCTGGTAGCCAGCAGTCAGCCACATCCAGGCCATGGGGCGGATGGGCTGAGGGGTGAGTGGATGTCATGAGTTTCCTGTCCCAGCTTCCAGCCTCCCCCCCCTCCCCGCCCTCCTGCCACTCTGCCAAGTCAGCAAACCCAGGGGAGGATTGCAAAGCTAGCAACCTGTGTGTGTGTGTGTGTGTGTGTGTGTGTGTGTGTGTGTGTGTTAATATGAAGTTTGCTGTTTTAATTGAACAATTCAGTGGCATTCAGTATATTCACAATGTTGTATAGCCATTACTAACTGTCTTTTTTTTCAGAATGTTTTTTATTTGTGTGGTGCTTGGGCTAAACCCAGGCCCTCATACATGCTAGGCAAGTATTATATCTCTTGAGCCAATGCCCCTAATCCTTCTAGAATATTTTCACCAGCCATAATAGAGATTCTATACCCATTCAGTATTAACTTTCCCTTCCTCCTCCCCACATCTCTGGTAATTTCTATTCCGTGTCAGTCTCTAAGAATTTGTGTATTCTAGATATTTTGTGTAAGTGAAACTATACTGTATTTGCTCTTTTGTGTCTGACTGATTTCATACAACATAATGTTTTCCATGCCTTCCTGTAGTAGAAGAAATACCTGAATTTCATTATTTTTTTCCCCACGTGTGAATCTATTCTGCTCTCTATCCATAGACCACATTGTGTTTAACCATTCTTCCATCAATGCTCACTTAAGCTGTTTTCCATCTTTTGGCTGTTTTCATAACTGCTGTGGACAGTGTTTGTCTGGGTCCTTGTCTTCAATACTCTTCTATCTATCTATCTGTCTGTCTGTCTGTCTGTCTGTCTGTCTGTCTGTCTATCCATCCCTAGGAGTATATATATATATATATATATATATATATTATATATAATATATTATATAAATCCTGATTCTGTGTTGACTTTTTTTTTTTTGGGGGTCCGGTCGTGGGGCCTGAACTCTGGGCCTGGGCGCTGTCCCTCAGCTCTTTAGCTCAAGGCTGGCGCTCTACCACTTGAGCCACAGCGCCACTTCCAGCTTTTTTCTTTTTGCTTATGTGGTGCTGAGGAATCAAACCCAGGGCCTCGAGCATGCAAGGCAAGCGCTCTACCACTGAGCCACCTTCCCAGCCCGTGTGTTGACTTTTTGAGGTACTTCAAACTGTTTTCCACAGTAGTGGCCCCATTTTACATTTATAATTTGGACCCATTTCTGTTTTCCTGTTGAGTGTTCTTCCCAGCAGAAGCACTCTATGGCACAGGGCATACCTTCTTCTCTCCCCCCCCCCCCCCATCAGTCGTGGGGCTTGAACTCTGGACCTTGGGCACTGTCCTGAGCTCTTTAGCTCAAGGCAAGTGTTCTACCACTTGAGCCACAGCACCACTTCCAGCTTTTTCTGTTTATGTGGTGCTGAGGAATCGAACTCAGCGCATGCGAGGCAAGCACTCTACCCCTGAGCCACCTTCCCAGCCCCAGGGCCTACCTTCTTATGTACAGTAGACAGTAGGCACTTAATTTATGCCTCCAATATCTCGAGCACCCCTTAGGGGAGGGGAGCAGGGGAGGGGAAAGGAGAGGAGAGGTCCATCATAGAAATAGGATGCCCATCATAGAAACTTAAAAAGGAGTGCTATTCTTATCTACCCACCCAGCTAGGTGATGTGGGTTTACCATTAGCTGGGTCTGGTGACTGAAGCCACATGTCTGAGGTCCCACTGCCCTTTGCACTGATCCTTACCCTCCCATGACCTCTACTCTACTGGCACATGCTGTGGAGAGAACATGCTAAGCCTCCTAAAGCAGGCTTGTCTATCAATCTGGTTTTGCAGTTATCTGTTTTGTTTTTAGGAAAAGCCCCTGAGATGTTCAGAAGTTCTCTATGGGGAGGGAACTTCTTCAATCCCTTGTTGAAACTTGATCTTACTCAAGTTACCTTCAATTTGGATTTAATATTTAATTTACATGCCGACCGTCAGAGAAAAGTAGATACCTACAATTGTGGGTTTCTTCCCTCTAGATTGCTAACTTGACTTGGAAAGGATTTAAATGGGCCAACCTTTTGGAATAAGCTTTTGAGTGAGCCTGTGTTTTACCCATATGGACCAAGATGCTTCCTGCTCCTTTGTGTTTGTGGGATGTGCATTGGGCCACTTCCCTGCTCCTACTCTAACCCCCTGCGGGACCACACCCCACTCTCACCCATTGAATGCCTGGGGGACTCAGCGCTATGGTGGGCCACATCTCCTGGATCCTTAGTCCTCTGAAGTGGCTGTTCACTGTGCTAGGGAGAAAGCAGACACAGAGAGACCATAGGGACTCCTATGGGAGAGTTGCAGCCCAGAGTCCATGCAAGCTGCACCTTGAAGGCTAAACAAGGCTTCAGTCAGCAAAGTTTGTTGTGGAGACAGAGCTGGCAACTGGGATAGGCAGGACTGCCCCAGGGTGGCAGCTCAGGAAGGAGCAAGAGGCAAGAAATGGGAGCTTTTCATGCTCCTTTCTTTTGGTAAATTTTTATTGTTATTATAAAGGTGATGCACAGAGGGGTTACAGTTACATACACCAGGTACAGAGTGCATTTCCTTTTGGACAAGGTCATCCCTTCCCTCACTCTCTCCCAGTTTTTCCGTTCCACCTCACCCACAAGTTGTATAGCTCATTTTCAACATAGTGACTAGTGAGTACCACGGCTGCATTTGTTCACCCCTTGTCCCCCATTTCTGTGCCTCCCTTTACGCTCCCAAAGACATATAAATGAACAAACAACAAAAAGAAAGGGAAATAGAAACAACCAAAGAGAAAAAAAACTTCAGTTTCCATTTCCTGGAGTTCATTTCGATAAATGAGATGTTGTATGATCAGATGCACATAGACATTGTGTCTTTCTCTTCCTCACTTAAGGCCTTTCGTATTTCATAAGCAATAGGGAATGGGCGGGGAGGACTCTTTAAGATAACATTTTGTTAAGTTCAGCTCAATCCTGTTATGGCTGGTAAGGCTGGTGACAGGAAGATAAATGTCAAACAAGAAGTTACCATGTTTACTGGGCACCCTGGACTAAGTCACTGAGCCTTTCTGGGCTCAGCACTGTTGGTTTAGGTGGTAGGAAGGGGGCCAGGGTAGAGGGAGGAAGAGAGACACAGCTGTTCCCTGTCCCTGGTGGGAAAGCAGAACTTGGGGGTGGGGCCAAGGCATACTGTAGCCACCACACCAAGTGAAAACATTTCTGGGCACAGCCTGAGCCAGGACTGTGGGTTTCTGATCCTCGCTGGTGGCTGGCTACAAGTCTTTGGGAGCCCTGTCCTCTCACTGGGTCAGCCAGCATAGCGGTTGGGAGACCCAGAGCTGAGCTTTGAAAGACTGTGGGGCTGGAGCGCCCTGAGGTGTTCCAAGGAGCTTTCTAGGTGCTCAGCAGCTCTGTGTGCCACCTTCTTAGGCATCAGAACCAGCCAAGAGCCTGCTATGGGTTTCCTGATCTGCCTGTTCCTCCTGGCCACCGTCTTCCCTCCAGGTGAGCTGGGGGCCTAGTGTCCCCCCTACCGGGCCTCAGAGGCCCAGCCCTGCAGGCTGGACTATATATCTAGGTCAGCTTTGGCTGCTGAAGTCAAGGGAGGGCACAGGGGAGCCTTGGCAGGGAGCTGAGCAGAGGGCCAAGCTCTCAGTGTCACTCTGCCAAGCCTCTGAGCAATTCCCAGGCAAGGGCCCCACCCCACCTTTTCCCCCAGGTTCTGAGAAGGAAGCTGTGCTAGTCTCACTGTGAAGACAAGTACAGGGTTTGGGGGTTCACATGGGGTACCTTTCCTAGGGTTCTGTGTTGTTGTGTCATCTTCTTCTCTGCCCTTGTCCCACCCTTCCCAGGCCAGACCTCCTGGGGTATCGCCAGTCCCAAACAAGTGCAAGGTGTGAAGGGCTCTTGCCTGCTCATCCCCTGTGTCTTCACCTTCCCGTCTGACCTGGAGGTGCCTCATGGCATCAAGGCCATCTGGTACTTTGACTACACGGCAAAGAAGCAGGTGGTGAGCCACTCAGCGAACCCAGGGCTGGTGGAGGCCCACTTCCGGGGCCGTGCTCGGCTGCTGGGGAACCTCGGTCACAAAATGTGCAACCTGTTGCTGACTGACCTGCAGCCAGAGGACTCAGGCACCTATAATTTCCGCTTTGAGATCACTGAGACCAACAGCTGGTCAGATACCAAAGGCACCATAGTCACAGTGACTGGTGAGGAGTGGGGACCCCTCACCCCCTGATACTCATCCCTGGCTCCTAGCTCTAGCCTCTGGCCTTGTACCAGCCCTGTTTTACCTTCCCCATCACCCAAGTGGGGCTGGTGGTAAAACACAGCAAGACCCTGGGTATAGCTCAAGAGATGTCGGGTGTGAAATGCTCTCCTGATTCGTTCCTGTCTTTGTCCTCAGATGAGCCCAGTGTGCCCACCATTGCATCCCCAGTAGAGCTGCAGGAGGGCATGCAGGTGACCTTCAACTGCTCCACGCCCTTCGTGTGCCCTCACGAGCAAAACAGCCTGCTATGGCAAGGCCAGGACCCCACTCGCTCTGCCACCTCCAGCCACGAGGAGCTCGAGCCCACTGGTGTTAGCCAGATGCAAACCCTCTACATGACCCTGTCTTGGCAGGACCACGGCCGGAGGCTGAGCTGCCAACTCTCTCTTGCCAAGAGCACGAGTCAGAGCGAGGTTCACCTTCGTGTGCAGTGTGAGTGTCGGGGGACTCATACCGCATTTCTGAGGAGCTGTTCCAGGATCTGAAGGGGCCTCTTAGAGACCAGGTTGGACAGAAGAGAAGGGGATACAAAGGGCCTCAAATAGAAACTACCAAGTAGCTTTGGGGGTCAGGAGTTACAAGCTGGCTAACTCTTCTGAGGGGTAACTGGACACTGCCTCTGGCCTATTCTGTGGCTGTTCCCTTACCAACAGCTAAGATAGGCTACTAAAGCAAGCAGTGTGGCGCCTGTGTTCTTACCTCTGAGTAGAACAGACGTAACAGACAGGGTCATGAAGTAGAAAGTCATAGAAGGCGGTGTAAACTGGACACTAGGCCAAGCATCACCTTGGCAAAGCAATGGAGAAGGAAGCGGGCGGAAGTGCATTGTGGGAGGGGAAGATGCTGGGAACTGGTGCTTTCTCTAAGTGGCCTTCCTTAGAGCAGAGTTTTGAAAGAGAGGTATGCCACCCCTACCCTTCCTGGCACCTTACTTGGCACCCTTTGATGCCTTGCAGATGCCCCCAAGGGTGTGGAGATCTTCCTCAGCCCCATGGGGCAGAACATCCTTCCAGGTGATCTGGTCACACTCACCTGCCAAGTCAACAGCAGCTACCCTGCTGTCAGTTCCGTGCAGTGGTTCAAGGACGGGGAGCTGCTCAAAGCTGATGGCCGTGTGCTACAGTTGTCCCAGGCAGCCTGGAGCGATTCTGGGGTCTACACCTGCCAAGCAGGGAACAGTGTGGGCTCTTTGATCTCACCGCCGGTCAGCCTCCACGTTTTCAGTGAGTCCAGGGTGAAGCTGGATCTAGACAGAGTTGTGAGGTGGGGTCCAGGTCTCTGGGGCTGAGGGAGATCAGAGGCTGGTGTGGTCCAGTAATCTCTGGGATGTGCAACGGATGACAGTTTATCCTGTAGGGGGAGCTATCAGAAGGAACCAGTAAGTGGAACAGAGAGACTCCCCGAGCTCTGCTGTCTTAGGGGCTGTGTGTGGAGGGGGGTGCAGTGGAGTCTGCAGAGATTGGTTGGTGGCCACCTGGGACTCTGAGGAGTTGGGGCTGGAGGTCAGCTGGGAGCCCAGTGTACTCTGTGCCTTGCAGCGGCCGAGGTCACGGTGAGCCCTGCAGGTCCCATCCTGGAGAACCAGACAGTGACGCTGGCCTGTAACACACCCAAAGAGGCACCCAGTGAGCTTCGCTACAACTGGTACAAGAACAATATCCTGCTGGTGGGCATCCACAGCCCCACCTTGCAGCTACACAAGGCCACCAGGACTGACAGCGGCTTCTACGTCTGTGAGGTGCAGAATGCCCAGGGCAGCGAACGCTCCGGCCCTGTCAGTATGGTAGTCAGATGTAAGTGGCCAGTCTCCAGTGCACCTGTCACTTGTCAGTCAGAGATCCCATGGGAAGGCCAGGGTCCCTGGCATACAAGCTGGCATACAAGGCCACTCAACCCAGATGAGGATTTTGTAGCTAGGTGGCCTGAACTCACATCCCAGGTTTGCCCACTTGAGCAAGGCTTTGACCTCCATGAAAGTGAGGAAAGTTAGTTTCCTCCTACTTTAAAAAATAGTTTAACTGGCCGCCAGTGGCTCACACCTGTAATCCTAACTACTCAGGAGACTGAGATCTGAGGATCACGGTTCAAAGCCAGCCCGAGAAGGAAAGTCTGTGAGACTCTTATCTCCAATAAACCACTAGAAAACTGGAAATGGCGCTGTGGCTCAAGAGGTAGAGTGCTCACCTTGAGCTGAAGAGCTCAGGGATAGCACCCAAGCCCAGAGTTCAAGCTCCACGACCGACCAAAAACAAAATAGTTTATGCCAGGTGCCTATGGATCATACCTTGTAATCCCAGCTATTCAGGAGGCTGAGATTTGAGAATCACAGTTTAAAGCCAACCTAGGCGGAAAAGTCCTTGAGACTCTTCTCTCTAATTAACCAGCAAAAAGCCAGAAGTGGAGCTGTGGCTCAGTGGTAGAGTGCCAGTCTTTAGCAAAAAAGCTAAGGGACAGCACCAAGTCCCTGAGTTCATGCCCCCATACTGGCACAAAAAATAGTTTATTTGAAAATAGCTTCAAACTTATGAAAAGCTGCAAGTATAGAACAAACATTACGTACAGAGTTTGAACTCAGGGTCTTGTGCTTACTAGGTTTGCTTGATCAGCTGTTGCTCTTACTTGAGCCATGTGACCAGCCCAGCTCTTAGCTGCTTATTCTAGAAATTAAATCTCTCAGAGTTTTCTGCCCTCTTTCTCTCTGTGCCTGTGCTGGATAGAGATTAAAGTCAGGACCTTATGCTCTTGGTCAGCTTTTCCACTCAAGGATGGCGTTCTCCCACTTGAGCCACACCTTACTTCCTGCTTTTTGCTGATTAATTGGAGATAAGAGTCTCTTCAATTTGTCTAACCACGCTGGTTTTGAACCTTGATCCTCAGATCTCAGCCTCTTTTTAAGCAGGGGGGGGTGGGGGGAGAGAGTTGGCTTGAAGTCTGGGCCTGGGTGCTGCCCCTCAGCACTTCAGCTCAAGGCTAGGGCTCTACCACTTGAGCCACAGTGCCACTTCTGGTTTTCTGGTGGTTTATTGGAGATAAAAGTCTCACAGAGCTGGGCGCCGGTGGTTCATGCCTGTAATCCTAGCTACTCAGGAGGCTGAGATCTGAGGATCACGGTTCAAAGGCAGCCTGGGCAGGAAAGTCCGTGAGAGTCTTATCTCCATTAAATCACTAGAAAACTGGAAATGACGTTGTGGCTCAAGCAGTAGAGCACTCATCGTGAGCTGAAGAGCACAGGGACAGCACCCAAGCCCAGAGTTCAAGCCCCACGACCAAGGGGGAAAAAAAAGAGTCTCATGGACTTTTCCTGCCCAGGCTGGCTTTGAACTGTGAACCTCAGATCTCAGCCTCCTGAGTAGCTAGGATTATAAGCATGCGCCACCACTACCCAGCTGTCCTGTCTCTTCCTTTTCTTATCATGTCTCTATAGAATAGTTCCTTTCCTTATCTTTCATGATGTTGAGACTTGGAGTCAGGCCTCCATTTGCATTTTCTGAGACTGTGCACTTAGACTGGCAGGGTGTATGGCACTGTATTTGCCTCAGTTCTCTCAGGGAATATGCGGAGACATACAGGGTCAATTTGTCTTATGGTCCCTCTGATCCTTGCTTATGGTGCTGTCTGAAGCCCAATCCCAACCATATCTCTAATCTTAAAATGGGCCCTGACCCTCACAGGCAGGCTGATCATGAGGACTGGCAGAGCCAGCAGAGTGACTTGTCCAGCCTAGGGGCTAGAGTGCATTTGGCTAGTATTCAGGGACTGCTGGGATTGTTCACTGTCCCAGGACATTGTGGTTCAAAAGGATACAGGATCATAGACTAATGGGGGTGCAAGAAGGTTCTACTGGAGAGTCACAGGTCCACTTCTGGTCCCCACAGACCCACCCCACACCCCAGATTTGACTGCCTTTCTGGAGACAAAGGCTGGGCTTGTGGGGATTCTGCATTGCTCAGTGGCCAGTGAGCCTGTGGCTACCCTAGAGCTGTCACACGGGGACCTCATCCTGGCCTCCAGCTCTGGGAAGAATGATTACAGCCCACGCTTCAGCATCATCTTGGCTCCCAACTCCCTGCACCTGGAGATCCAAGACTTGCAGCCAGCGGACAGTGGGCAGTATAAGTGCTCAGCCAACAACTCCCTTGGAAATGCCACCTCCTCCCTGGATTTCTTCGCCAATGGTAACATGGGCACAGGCTGCAGGGAGTGAGTGGAGGGAGGCCCAAGAAAAGCGTTCCATATAGGAGTTTAGAGGACTCAGCTAAGAGGTTTAACTAGTTGCTAGGTCACATCAAAGTTCCTCAGAAGTTCCTAGAAACCAAAGCAAAAATGGAAATATTATTCTTTTTTGCACATACTCTGACACTGAACTTAAAAGGCCTTTCGTAAACAGTGTTTATTTCACGTTTATTAAGCTTTTGGTGCAGGCTCTGTGCCTGGAGTTAGATGTGGGAAGCAAACTAGAGAAGCAGAGTCCAGAATCTCTGCTGTCAGTACAAACTTTACACTTAGCTAGCTAGTAAATCAAACCAGGCTGGGGATACAGTGTCCTTCTGGGTTGGCATTCTGGGCCATGCCCCCCTGATCTAGCACATATCTCAATAGTCAGGTGGGGAGAAGAGACTCCTAGAGGGCTTCTTGTAACAGGTAGCATGAAGAATGGGTAACAGCCTCACCCACACCTCCTCCTTTCTCCCTGTCCCCCAGAGGCCCGACTCCTCATCAGCCCAGCAACCCAGGTGGAAGAAGGGCAAGCAGTGACTCTAACCTGCAAGAGCGGCCTGACCCGGACACCCAATACTCGCTTCTCCTGGTACCTGAATGGAGCCTTGCTTTTCGAGGGAAGCAGCAACAGCCTTCTGCTCCCTGAGACCTCCAGCATCGATGCTGGCTCCTACCACTGCAGGACCCAAGATGGCCACAGCACCAGCGACCCGTCCCGGCCTGTGGTCCTCACTGTGCTTTGTGAGCAGCCTAGCCACTGTCTGCCGTGGGGAGGGTCAGCCCACTGGGGCCACCAGCCACCCCACCTCCACCCTACTCCTGCCCTGGGCTCCATTTCAGGGAGGTAGTCATAGGCCTGGCCACTGTAGACTTCAAGTTGGGGGATGATACCGAGGCCTCTTCTACATCTTCATGTCTTGCCTTCAATTGCAGCCCCATTGCCCCTGGTGTTAAACCCAGAACAAGAATGATTTTCTAGTTGGGACAAAGGCCTCCTCATACCCCCACATCCAAGATGTCTTTCTGGGTGGTCCAGGATGCTATAGGACAGCAAGTATGCCTATGCTCCTTGGCTGAGCCCTCCTGGGCTCCCACACTCCAAGGCAGAAGCCCCAGCATGGAGACAGTCAGTCCCTTGGCATCCTGCCAAGAGTGGGTGCTTCCTGTTAGTGCTCAGGGCACGTTGAAACCCAGATCTCCCCTGGCAGGGGTGAGCAGGGCAGTGTCCCTGAGTTTCCAGGTGTCAGAGTGAGATTATACAGGGCTTTGGTTGCTGGCTTATCTCAGGAAGATCTGAAAAGAGACTGTTGTAGGTATCATGTAGCTCCGCAGGAGCAGGGCGGCTCAGGAGTAGGTGAGACTTAGTCAGGGTGGCCATGAGCCACCATAGAGCCTTTGTCCCAGCTAGAAAAGAATTCTTGTTCTGAGAAGACTCAGTTTAATACCAGGATGCAGCTTAGTGAGCTGCATGAACTACCCTCATGGTCTGGTTGGTCTTATGCAATGCTCAACCTGCACAGCTGTTTGTGACTACTCTGGGGATGTACCTGTGTCCAGTATGCTATGGAGTAGACCCAGGAGGGCCCTGTCAGAGGCCCCAGGATAAATATTTATGCTCTTCACAGATGCCCCACGGCAGCCCATTTTCACTGCTCAACTGGATCTTGATGCCTCTGGAATGGATGCTGGTCGGCCAGGCCTCCTCTTGTGCCGTGTGAAAAGCGATCCCCCAGCCCAGCTACAGCTAGTGCACAAGGGCCATGTTGTGGCCACTTCTCTGCCATTGAACAGCAGCTGCAGCCCACTTGGAGGCTGCTCCCAGCGCATAAAGGTCACCAAAGCCCCCAACATGCTGCGCATGGAGATTCACAACCCAGTGCTGGAGGATGAGGGAGAGTACCTGTGTGAGGCCAGCAACACTCTGGGCAAAGCCTCCGTCTCAGCCACATTTGATGCTCAGGGTAAGGGTGATGGGCAGAGGTGGGTGGATGGAGGCAGTGGTCAGAGCTCCAGACTAGGCGGAACGCCCCACTCCAAGAGAGGTTGATCAGACCAAAACCGTCTGTGCCAAAAGTGGGAGGAGGCAGAGCTGCCTTCAGTGACAGGTCCTGGGAGTCTTATTATCCCTCACCCCCCACTGAGGAGTCTCAAAGCTACGATCAAGGGTGAGAGGATTGGCTCAAGTGGTAGAACACCAAATCTCCAATCATTCCAGATTCAGTTTTCCATCTGGGACAGGCCTATGATAGCAAGGCTGAGCTCTGATGACAGCACAGTAGGTCATCTTTCTACCTTGTTCTTTTTCCTAGGGTTTGAACTCAGCCTGGGCACTGTCCCTGAGCTTCTTTTGCTCAAGGCTAGCACTCTACCACTTGAGCCACAGTACCACTTCTGGCTTTTTCTGTGTATGTGGTACTGAGGAATGGAACCCAGGGCTTCATGCATGCTAGGCGAGCACTCTACCACTGAGCCACCCTCCCAGCCCTTTCTCCCTTTTTTGTGACCTTCAACCTCCAGCCCCTCATCCCCCAGTGTTAATCTTTTATAGGCTGTGAGCTTGGTTGTTTCTCTCTCACCCCAAAAGCACCCCAGGAGATGTTCTTCCCAACCTCCTGGCTGGGAGGCTGGAGGCTCTGACCCCAGGGTAGGGCATGGTGGTCAAATGCAGGCTTGTGTCCGTGCGGTAAATGTGTGCTGCCTGCTCTCCAGCTACTCGCCTGCTCATCACACCGTCAGCCACGCTTCAGGAGGGTGCAGAGGCCAACCTGACCTGCAGTGTGAACCGGGAAACCCCTGTCAGCTCTGCCAACTTCTCCTGGTTCCGGAATGGGGCGCTGTGGGCCCAGGGTCCCCTGGAGACCATGAGGCTGAGACCCGTGGCCAGGACTGATGCTGCCATCTACACCTGTTGCCTCCTCGAGGATGGTGCCCAGCTCTCTGCTGCAGTGGTGCTGAGTGTGCACTGTGGGTGCTGAGCAAGGGCAGGCTTGGGGGCTTGGGAGCCAGCAGGGCTGAGGTTGGAGGCAAGTGCTTGGCCTGGGCATGCCAGGGTAGGCTCATGACGTGTGAGTAGCAGGGAGGTGGAATGGGGAAGACTGTGTGGCAGCCTGAATGCAATGAATTTGATTGGAATTGTCTGAGCCTCCTTTCCCCACTCTGTTCCTACAGATCCCCCAGATCCTCCAAAGCTCTCTGCCCTCCTGGATGTGGGCCAGGGCCACATGGCAGTGTTTGTCTGCACTGTGGACAGTAGTCCTGTGGCTCACTTGTCCCTGTTCCATGAGGAGCACCTCCTGGCCACCAGCCTGAGACACCAGCACCCATCCCACAGCAGGCTCCAGCCCAAGGTCACTGCCAACTCCCTGCAGCTAGAGGTCCGACAGCTGGGCCTGGAGGACTCAGGAAGCTACCGCTGCGAAGCCAAAAATGTTTTCGGATCAGCCAATGCCTCGCTTTTCTTTAAGGTCCGAGGTGAGTGTCAATCCTCCAATGATGGGGTCCACCCCATGCATGTGTGTGTGTGTGGGGTCCTTGACTAGACTATAGGCTGTAGATTTTGTGTAGAAATGCAAGTCTCTTGTAGGTAGGATTAGGGGACAGTTTGTGTCCAGCCAGCAAAGGCCTCCTTTTGCCCCTACTGGATACTTTTCACTCAAAATAGGTGAAGCAGCGTGAGGAGGCAGTGGCAGCTATGTAAGGTAATTTGCTTCATTGAAGCACTTTCTGGCCAAACTGTGTGTGTGTGTGTGTGTGTGTGCGTGCACGCACGCCAGTTCTGGGACTTAAACTCAGGGCTTCTCAATCTCACTTGGCTTTTTCATTTGCGGCTGGCACTCTACCACTTGAACCACAGCTCTACTCTGGCATTTCACTGATTAATTGGAGATAAGAGTCTCACAGACTTTTCTGCCAGGGTTGGCTTCAAACCATAACCCTCAGATAGCCTCCTAAGTATCTAGGATTATAGGCATGAGCCACCAGCCCCTAACCACAATTTTTTTTATTATTATTATTCCACTATTAATTTTGTAATGTAATTTTGTTACATAGTATAAAGTCAAGATATGGCCGGGTGCTGGTGGCTCACATCTGTAATCCTAGCTACTTAGGAGGCTGAGATCTGAGAATCACAGTTCAAAACTAGTTCAGGCAGGAAAGTCTGTGAAACTCTTATCTCAATTAACTACCAAAAAGCTGAAAGTGGAGCTGTGGCTCAAGTGTTAGAACACTAGCCTTGAGCATAAAAGCTCAGGGACAGCACCTACGCACTGAGTTCAAGCCTCAGGACCAGCTCACACAAAAAGATCAACATATGTGTGTTATACACATATATTTCTCTCCTTTATTTTTTTTTGTCAGTCATGGGGCTTGATATCAGAGTCTGAGCTTTTTTGCTCAAGGCTAGCACCCTACCACTTTTTTTTTTGATAATGGAAATATTTTATTTATTTATTTATTTTTAATTTAATTTAATTTTTTTCACCCTACCACTTTTAACCACAGCTCCACTTCTGGTTTTCCATTGGTTAATTGGAGATAAGAGTCTCATAGCCTTTCCTGCCTGAGCTGGCTTTGAACCTCGATCCTCAGATCTCAGCCTCCTGAGTATTTAGGGTTATAGACATGAGCAACCAGCACCCAGGTGACACATATATACTTACATATGTCATATTTTATTCATTATAGACTAATATTTGTTTTATACATATGTACTATATATACTATATATACACACATGCATACACACATGCATACATACATATATACATACATATTCTCTATAAAAATTCTCTTTAAGAAAACCAGACATGATGAACATGCCTGCTATCCCAGCACACTCCAAGCTGAGTCAAGGCCAGATATTGTGGCTCATGCCTGTAATTGCATCTACTCAGAGGCATCATTAGGAGGATCACAATCTTCTTATGTTGCCTGAGCAGCAGAATGAGTATAAGGCCAGTGTGGGATCTATAACAAGACCTTGTTTCACATAGACAGAAATATATATCCTTCTTCCATAATGACAAGCAGCAGTAATTTTTGAACATTGACTTTAGGCCTTGATTGGATGTATGCTTTCTTATTTATTGTACTTATTTTCCAGGCAGAAAAACTGAGAGTCAGAGACTTAGAAGCTTGCTTGTGAGCACTGGACTGCCTGCTTCTGATGCCAGGCTGGCCTGGACTCTGAGTCACTATCCAGGCTGTCCCTCCTCTTCTCTCCCCTGCCCTGCCCTCTTCCCTTTACCTGTGCCTCAGTACCTGGACTCCTGTAACCTGGAGCCTGGGTACAGGGTTGCTGAGAGGGCTGGACAGAACTTAAGGCTCCACAGCTACCATCTTCCCTAAGCTATCAGCCACATGCTGAGTGCAGTTCACAGCCATCAGGACAGTGGCCCCCAGCAAGACCTACACTCTCCATTTCAGTGGAACCAACACTTGTCAAGATCTCAGCACATGAGTGAGGGGCCTGGCGCTGATTGGGCTTGCAGAGCCCATAGGCCTGGTGCCCAGGAGGCTCACCCTCCCGCAAGGCAGTGTGATTGACAGTGCCACATGGAAACTCCAGGTGGTGAGTGATCAGGGCTATGTGAGCAAGTGGAGCAAGTGAAGCAGAGACACGTGGGGCTTCAGGATGCCCTGGTAGTGCATAGAGGGGAAGCTGTGGCTCCTAGACCCAGTCTTCTGTGGCACACACTGCCTCAGGTGCTCATCTGCCCCCACTTCCTCCCTGCAGAAGCCTGGGTCCAGGTCTCACCATCACTGGAGCTCCAGGAGGGCCAGGATGTGGTCCTACGCTGCCAGGTGCCCATGGAGGTCCCTGATGGGACCTCATACCAGTGGTATCAGAATGGCTACCTCCTCCAGGAACATACTTCAGCCACGCTCCGAATTGCAGCCATAGCTCCCAAGCAAACTGGGGCCTACCATTGTCAAGTTCAAGTCCCAGGTGCAGCCACCCCCAGCTTGGCCGCTCCTGTCAGCCTCCATGTGTCCTGTAAGGGGGTGTTGGAGAAGGGAGGCATTCCCTGGTTCTGGGCTCTGCCTGTGTGACTGGCCCAGCCCTGATCACTCCCTTCCCCATGCAGACTCTCCACGCCATGCCACGCTCACAACCCTGCTGGCTACAGGTCCAGGACGGAGGAGCATCCTTCTGTGCACTGTGGCCAGTGATCCCCCATCCCAGCTTCGGCTGCTCCACGGTGACCGCCTGGTAGCCTCCACCCTCCAGGGTGTTGTGGAACTTGCAAACACCTCTTCCCAGCTGCAAGCAGTGGTGTCCCACAACCAGTTGCGTCTGGATATGGAGTTCACAGGGCTGGAGGATGAGGGCATCTACACCTGCGAAGCCACCAACAGCCTGGGCCAGACCTCAGCTTCAGTTAACTTTGATGTCCAGGGTGAGTGAGTGAGCGAGTGAGTGTGTGTGTGTGTGTGTGTGTGTGTGTGTGTGTGTGTGTGTGTGTGTGTGTGTGTCCTGGAGAGGAGAACAGGTGGGAGAAGGCTCTAGAAGCCTTTTAGGGAGCATAAAGACAATCTCCATTCTCACACTGCCCCAAGGACCATATTCTCTGACTTGAATTGTAGAAGGGCTCCTTTTCTTTCTTTTTTCTTTTGTCAGTAATGGGGCTTGAACTTGGAGCCTGGATGCTGTTCTTGAGCTCTTTTGCTCAAGTCTAGCACCCTACCACTTTGAGCCATGGCACCACTTCTGGTTTTCTGGTAGTTAATTGGAGATGAGTCTCAGTCTTTCCTGCCTGGGCTGGCTTTGAACCTCAATCCTCAGATCTCAGTCCGCTGAGTAGCTAGGATTACAGGTGTGAGCCACCAGTGCCTGGCCTCTCTTCTTTTTTTTACTCCTCTCCTCTCCTCTCCTTTTTCTCTTCTCTTCTCTTCTCCTCTTCTCTCTTCTCCTCTCTCTCCTCCCCTCTCTTCCCCTCCCTTTTCTCCCATCTCTCATGCTGATACCAGGGCTTGAAGTTAGGGCCTTGAACTTTCAGTTTGCTTTTCCATTCATTCACAGCTAGCGTGCTACCACTTGAGCCATATCTCTAATCTGGCAATTTTGTTGGTTAATTGGAGAGAAGTCTGAGAGACTTTTTTTTGGAGGGGGGTGAGGGCAGGGCTGGCTTTAAATCACTATTCTCACAATAGGATTATAGGCCTGAGCCACCAGCACCTGGTTGGAAGAGTCTTTTTCCAACACAGAGTTTTCCAGGAATGCTCAGTGGATAAAGTGAATCAGAAAGAGCACCTTAAGGAGAAGGCTTTGTTTGCCTTCCCCCAGGGTTATGGAGGAAACCCGTGCTGTCTAGGTCTCCATGGGACTGCCATTTCCCTGTGACCTCTGAGCTCCTTGTATGTGTATGTATGTTGGTCCTGAGCTTGAACTCAGGGCCTGGGCACTGTCCCTGAGCTTTTATGCTCAAGGCTAATGTTCTGCCAGTGAGCGTGGCCTCAGGCTCTTCATGCAGTGGCTGCTCATTCGAGAACTATGTGGCCACAGCTCCACTTTGGCTTTTTTTTTTTTTTTTTGTAGTTAAATGGAAATAAGTCTTACAGACTTTCCTGCCCAGTCTGGCTTCAAACCACAATCCTCAGCTCTCAACTTCTTAAGTAGCTAGGATTATAGGCTTGAGCCATTGGTGCCCACCTTTCTGAGTTCCTTTCATAGAGGTCTCCTGAAGCTCACAGATCTCCAGGGACTCAGCAGCAGGGGTGACTGTCCCGCATTAAGACAGGGGATGATTTACACTGCCTCAGCATCCTCGCCGACATCCCTGCGCCTTCCTTCTTCCCTAGCTGTGAGTGTGCAGGTGTGGCCCAATGCCACTGTGCAGGAGGGGAAGGAGGTGGCTTTGGTCTGCCATGTCTGGACAAATGAGGAGGCCTCTCTCACCTACACATGGTACCGCGATGGGCAGGAGTGCCAAGGTGCTCACTCCTCCCAGCTCAACGTCACGGTCAAGAATGCCACCTCTTATTACTGTGGTGCAAGTCTCCCTGGCCAGGCACCCCGCCTCTCCAGACCTGTCACCCTGAATGTCCTCTGTGAGTCTGGCTGTGTGCAGGGGTGGGGGTGGAAGGGATGATGGCAGCTCACAGGGATCAGCATATGGCGCAGCACTCACTACCTGTGCAGCCGATGGAACCATGGACAAGGGGTATTCGAGCTGGAGGAAGAGGGGAATAAGTCCATTCCTGGCAGAGTAGCAACATCTCAGATTGGACTATGTGGGGTCCTTGGGTTGGGGAACCAGGACCCTTGTCTGTCCCAGTGTCACCTGAAAACTAGCCTCCTGGAGGCTGCCCTCTGAGCTCTTCTGGTGTCTCCTGGGCCTCTACAGATGCACCCCGTAGACTGCGCCTGACCTACCTCCTGGACAGCCAGGGACAGCAGCTGGTCCTGATACTGTGCACTGTGGATAGCCGCCCACCTGCACAGCTGACCCTCAGTCATGCAGGCCAGCTCGTGGCCTCCTCATCCGCAACCTCTGTCCCCAACACCCTGCGCTTGGAACTTCGGGATCCAAGACCCAGTGACGAAGGGCTCTACAGCTGCTCGGCCCGCAGCCTTCTGGGCCAGACCAATACGTCTCTGGAGCTGCGGCTAGAGGGTGACCTGGGGCTAATACCACAGGGGAGGGAGTCATCTGTATGTGTGACTGGGCCCAGCTGACTCTGACCCCCTCGGTACAGGTGTGCAGGTGAAGCTAGCTCCATCTGCTACAGTGCCTGAGGGGACCCCTGTCACAGTGACCTGTGAAGACCCCACTGCCCGTGCACCCACCCTCTATGCTTGGTACCACAATGGCCGCTGGCTGCAGGAAGGGCCAGCCACCTCACTCCAGTTCCCTGTGGCCACACGGGCTCAGGCTGGCTCCTACTCTTGCCAGGTTCAGGATGCTCAGGGTACCCGCAGCTCTCGGCCAGTTGCCCTGCAAGTCCTATGTGAGCAGGGGATCCTGGATGATGAGGGTGGAGGAAGTGCTACCAGGCTCTGGGTGAGGGGGGGTAAGGGTATGCAGTGGGCTCAGGAATGGGTCTTTGGGGGAAGAAGGACTCACTAACATCCGCTGGGTGAACAATGGGTCATACAGGATACTTTGGAAGGACTCATCTCTGTCATTCTGCCCCACCCAGATGCCCCTCGGGATGCTGTCCTGTCCTCCTTCTGGGACTCAAGGGCCAGACTCATGGCCGTGGTACAGTGCACCGTGGACAGTGAGCCACCCGCTGAGTTGACGCTGTCCCACAATGGCAAGGTGTTAGCCACCAGCAGTGAGCTACACGGCTCAACATCGGGGATGGGCCTTGTTCAGGTGGCCCGCAATGCCCTGCGTCTGCAGCTACAAGATGTACCGGCTGGTGATGATGACACCTATGTGTGTACAGCCCAGAATTCACTGGGCTCCGTCAGCACCACTCAGCAGCTACGAGCAGAAGGTGAGTGAGGGAAGAAGAAGGGATCTAGAGTTTAGAGTTGGGGTGCTGTCCCTGTATTGGGCTGGGGCTCCCAATACAGAGAGCTACCTAGCCTGAAAGGATACAAGGCAGCCCTGCCTGACTAGTGTAATCTGATGGAAGGGACCACACAGTCTGCGGGGGGGGGGGGGGGGGGACGGAGACATGGCTTGGCTCTTAGAGACCTTCTTTTGAGGGAGAGGGAAGTGTCGTAATATCTAAGGCACCAATATTCTGGAGGGGAGACGTACCCTGCTTTCACAGAGCCCAATCAGTGCAGAGACAGACCTGCCCTGAGAGAGACAATTCTACTCTGGGAGGCCAGACTGAGGGCAAGATGAAGCCTCACCCATCAGATTGTCTGCTATGTCAAGAGAGGCACATCCTGTCCAGAGAGCTCCCCCACCTCCACCCCGTGCATGAAAGAAATCCATGCTCTCTCCTCAGCGGTCAAAGGGGACACACAGTCCCATCTTGGAGAATCCAGACTGCAAGATAAATTGAGATCTCCACCACACACAGAGGCAGGACCACCCAGCCCTAACCACCTGCCTGTCCTTTTGTCTGCAGGTGTGCATGTGGTGGCCGAGCCAGGCCTGCACGTGCCGGAGGGTGCAGCTCTGAATCTAAGCTGCTGCCTCCTTGGTGGCCCCAGGTTAGTTGGCAACTCCACCTTCACATGGTTCTGGAATGGCCAGCCACTGCATGTAGAGCCTGTGGCCACGCTCACCTTCACCCATGTGGCCCGTGCCCAGGCTGGGCTGTACCACTGCAGGGTTGAGCTCTCTGCCAGAATGGTTGCCACCTCTGTTCCAGTCATGCTCCGGGTGCTGTGTGAGTATGCCCCTCCGCCCCCGCTGCCACTCTGCAGCAGATTGCCCATATCTCTATCTCTACCTCAGCCCTTCCTTCTCTTCTGCCTTCATGGAGCAGGGGTTTCACAGGTGTGGATTGTTGGGTTGGAATCCTGCTGTACAACCAACTGGTTCTATATGCTCTTACGTATCTGTGTCTTCATTTTCCCACGTTTAAAATGGGTGATACGTCAGCTCCCTCCTTCTGGAGTTGTATAGGATGTACAGTTGTATAGCACGCTGAGTGGCGCACTGTAAGTTTTCACCATCTTGGGTCTCCCAAGTACCTATTTATCCCCAAACTCTCAGTTCTGTGGATCAGAAATTTGAGATGGACTTTAGATGGGCAGTTCTTCTACCAGTGTCACCTCCTGTGGCTGCGGTTGTCCAGTGGCTTCATTGGGCATGACCGGTATGAGATTACTTCTATCCTTGTAGCTGTGGTTGGGTCACAAGTGCTTAACAGGCTTGCCTGGGTGTCCCACAAGGTGGCATCTCCAGGGAGCAGAACAGCAGTTGCAAGGCTTCTGGACGCTTAGCTCTTAAGTCCCACAAAGTCGCTTCTGCCTTCAAAATGAGTAAAACTCAAAGAGAGAGGAAATGGGCTCCATCTCTTCACCAGAGGCCCAGCTAAGTCACCTGTGCTGGGTGTCACCAGGAGGGAAGGATTTGTGATCATTTTCTGCATCTGGCATTCTCTTCCCCCCACAGACCCTCCCAAGATGCCTACAATGACTGTGTTTGTGGAGCCTGAGGGTGGCCTCCAGGGCATCTTGGATTGCAGCGTGGACAGTGAGCCCCCTGCCAGCCTGACCCTCCACCTGGGCAATCGACTAGTAGCCTCCAGCCAGCCCCAGGGTGCTCTTGCTGAGCCACACATCCACGTGTTAGCCTCCCCTAATGTCCTTAGGGTGAACATTGAGGAGCTGAGCCCCAGTGACCAGGGAGACTATGTGTGCTCTGCCTCCAACACCCTGGGCTCCACCTCTGCCTCTGCCTACTTTGGCACCAGAGGTGAGAAAAAGCTTCATCTCCCCAGCCATTCTGCACAAAGATCCAATGTCTGCCTTCCCTGTGCTAGTCTAAACTGCTTACACAGGGAAGAGAGAGGGGTTTGGGGAAATGAAGGGAAAGAATAGATGTCATCTTGGGTGGCTTACCTTGTGGAGGAGCATCAGGGGTTTGGAGTCTCGGCTGCCCCCCTGAGCATCTTTTGCACGTTCCAGCTGCTCGCCGGCTGCATCTGTTCCAGCAGCTGGTCTGGGTCCTGGGATTCCTGGTGAGCTTCCTGGGCCTGCTGCTGGGCCTGGGGGCCTGCTACACCTGGAGGAGGTAGGTCCAGAGAGTCTATTTCCTCTAACATCTTCCCCTTCCGTAAAGAACCTTTCTCCTAGTAAATTCACAGCCCATTCCCTGTAAATTTCAAAAATCTTTCCAGACTGGGCCCTACACCCAGCTTTCTGTATCTTTCTTCTCTCCTTCACAGGGCTCCTCCTGATCTGTGTAATGGGCAGCCTGGGGCCAGCACATGGGAAGGGAAGGGGAGTGGTGGAGTGGGTGGTCAGGAGTGGGGGCCTGAATCCACTCTTACCTATACAGAGGAAGGCGTTCTCACGAGAGTGCCATGAAAGAGAACTCACTGGAGATGCCTTCTCAGAAAGAAACCCTGCAGGTATCTGGCATACACCCGCTCTTGTCCATACTATACCCAACTAATCTGTAGTCCCTGGCTGCTGTTGCTAGCTAGGGACTGAATGGAGCCTGGGATGAGGGGAGGTAGTGGTGTAATACTAGGATCCAGGACCTCTTCAAGAGATGGGGGCAACTAAACTCAAGAACAGTCACATGTTTACCGGCTACCTGATGACTCATATGGACTTTCTAGTCCTAGCAGAATCAAATCGCCCCCACTTTCAAGTCACATTTTTTTATTTCTCTACCTTCCTTTATCTATCTGTAGTAGAGTTTGAACTCAGAGCCTCATGCTTGCTAGATAGGTCCTCTCCCATTGAGCCATGCCTCTAGCCCCTTTTTTGCTTTAGTTGTTAGGTTCTTGCATTTTGTTTGTTTGTTTAGGGCTGCCCTAGGTTCATGATCCCCCTACCCATGACTTTCACTGAGCTGGAATCATAGGTGTGCCCCCAGGCCCAGCTTATTTGTGTGAGATGGAGTCTCCCTAACTCTTTGTCTAGAACTGACTTCAAACCATGATTGTCTAAATCTCTGTCTCCCAAGTAGCTAAGGTTAGGGACATGAGTCACCATGCCCAGCCTCACAACCTTTTGTTTTGAGATTTTCCTTCCACATTCCTGTCCAGCCATCACCTGGGCAGGGGTAAAAATCTGGTTCTGGTTCCTCTCCCCTGAGATGCTCCTCTTCTGCAGATGAGTGACCTGGTGGGTTAGGGTCTGAGCCACAGTGTCAGCCAGGTGCATTCCCATCAATCTCTTGGAATCCATACCCAGGGTGACAGGGGTTTATGGAGGGCATCTACCTTTGCACCCCAAGTCCTCCAGTAACCAGAGTTTTCTTTGTGGGAAGCTCCTTGATCCTGACACAGCTTCGTCCTGTACGCTGCCCTGAGCTCACCGGTGACCTTACCTGCCTTCAGGAGGAGGTTGCTGATGCCTGTGACCAATCAGACACTGTGAAGAAGGCAGCACTGGGTCCTGCCAACCTCTGCAGAAACAGAGTTGTGACATCTAATTTTCTATGACCTGCCTCTGAGCCTCTTGACCCACAGAAAAATGGGAGGAGGGTTTGACTCCTCAGGACCCTGAAAAGAACTGAGTTGATCATGTGGCCCACTCCTCTCTCTTTCCTCTGGAGCTCCTCTCTACCTCCAGTTCTCTTCCAAAGGAGGCCCTGTCCCTTCAGAGCTTTCTCCTCAGAACTTTCTATGAATGGTATGATACTGTATGCATAACAACTGTGGGAAATGGTTTGGCAAGATCTATCAAGGCTAAAATACTCTTCCCAGGGTCCCCAAAGGACTCCCCTGGGTATTTACTAAGGAAAAATAAAGTCTCATGCCACTGTGAAACTTACACTAGAATGTTCACAGCATTGCTCTGCATCATCATGGCCTGAAACTGGAAACAATAAGCACACACGATCACAATGGAATAGCTGTGCTCATGGGACAGAACTGAACAGCAACAATGAGCTCCACTGCAGATGAGGACCTGAGGTTCAGTGACAGAAGCCAGCTGCAAAGTGCACAGACTGCATGATCTCATTCCTGTGAAATTCAAGGATAGGCAAAGCTAAGCAGTGGGACAGAAGTCAAAGTAACAGTGATGCGTAAGGAAAATGATTGGAAGGGGCCACAAGGACTTTTACAGGCAAGGATGGCACTGATTAGGCCATATGGGCATGTTCACTTGGGGAAAATTCATTGAGAGGCTCACTTTCTTGGATATATATTATTATATTTCAGTTAGAAAGTTTAAAACAAACAAAATCTGCCGGGTACTGGTAGCTCACACTTGATCCTAGCTACTCTGGAGGCTAAGATCTGAGGATCACAGTTCAAAGCCAGCCCAGGGAAGGAATGGCTGTGAGACTCTTATCTCCAGCTAATCACCAGAAAACCAGAAGCAGTACTGTGTCTCAAATAGTAGAGTGCTAACCTTGAGCAGAAGAGATCAGGGACAGCGTACAGGCCCTGAGTTCAAGTTCTATGAATGACAAAAAAGACAGAAAGAAAAAGTCCTACCTTAATTGTGTGATGACATATGCCTGTAGTCCCAGCTACTCTGAGGGCTGAGGCAAAAAAGATCCTTTGAGCCAGGAGTTTGAGATGAGCCTGGGCATCATAGCAAGACCTTGTGATGACATACATACCTATAATCCCAGCAATGTGGGAGGCAGAGACAGGAAGTTCCAGTCTCAAGTAGGCCCTGGCAAAAACAAACCAGCAAAAAGAGCTGGAGATGTGGCAGAGCACTTGCCCAGCAACAGTAAGCCTTTGAATACAAACCTCAGTACCATCCAAAACACATACCTAATACATTTTATGATGGCTACCCACAACAGTCTATCAAAATTCCAGCTGATGATTATTTTCGAAGGAACCCCTTCGCTTTGCCTAGTAGTAACAGGTTCCCCTTTGGATGTATCAAGCTGTCAGAGATGGAGCCTTCACTGTGACTTTAAGGTGCTACATTCAAAACCTCACTCTTTCGAGAGCATCTAAACACTGGCCTGGCATCTCCAGGTGCTGCCCTGGGCATGTCCATGGCTAGAGTTTACAGTGGTCTCCTTTAGCTGCTCCCTGCCCTGGGCCATACTTCCTTAGCGAAGTCATTCACGTGGTAGGGTGATGCTTATTCCTAGAACCAGGTTTACCTCTTTCCAGAACACAATGGCTCTCTGAGAGCAAGCATTTCTCAATCATCTATCAAGTAACCAGGTGTAAACATGGGGCTGATGACAGGTGTTGTAGGAACCATCTCCTCCAAATGGCCCCATCTCCTCCTCTGAAACCTCACAATGTAAACTAACAGTTGCTCAGGGATGGGCAGCAGACCCAGGCACTGGGTAATAGCTTCTCTGGGGTCAGTCCCCTCAGCTTTGCAAGGACTGATCTCCACATGGTTCTTAGGTTACAGACACCTTGTTTTATTGTCCTCTGTGACAGGCTCTGCTGAGTGCTGAAACAGACTCATATTCCAGGCATCATAGAGCTTGGAGTATGTGGGGGGGGAAGACAAGGAAATGGGTAACACACACACACACACACACACACACACACACACACACACACACACACACACACACACACACCACACACACAATCTACTGATTCTATTTCTCAGGAGAACCCTGAGTGACACAGAAAGGGATTCAAAACTGTGTATTTGTCCAAAAGGGGAGTAGATCATTGAAGCATAAAAATGAGGATACACATACACAAGATGCTAAAATTAAAAAGATTGGCAACTTGTCCCCCAGGCTGGAGGTATAGCTCCAGTGGTAGAAAGCCTGACTAGTAAGTACAAGGCCCTGAGTTGAATCTCCCATACTGCCAAAAATAAGTAAATAAATATATATATAAACACACACACACACACACACACACACACACACATACATACTTAGAGGGAGAAAGAGAGAGAGCATCAGTCACCAATGGCTTACACCTCCAAGCTACTCAGGAGAATGAGATCTGAGGATCTCAGTTGGAGCCAGCCAGCCTACATAGACAATCTGAAAGATTCTTGTGTGTGTGTGTGTGTGTGTGTGTGTGTGTGTGTGTGTGCGCGCGCGTGCACATGCCCTCATGAGCACATGACCATCAATCCTGGAACTTGAACTCAGGATATGATTCTGTCCTTGACCTTTTTGTTCACTTCCAGCTTTTTGGTAGTTAACTGGAGATAAGAATCTCCTGGACTTTCCTGCCCAGGTTGGCTTTGAACCACAAATCCTCAGATCTCAGCCTCCTGAGTTGCTAGGATTATAGCCATGAGCCACTAGCACCCAGCTGCAGAGATTCTTATTGTGCTACATAGCAATGTTCCGGTAATGAGGGACCATGTATACGAAGGAAAAATGGGCCTGAAAGAGGAGCACTTAGGATTTTTCTGATCCTTTCTAGTGATTAAATACAGTTAAAACCACAGAGGCTTTTCATTATATTACAGTTGACTACAGGGTTCCTCACAGGTATTTGCTGGATAGGTTTGTAGCCTGGGGAAAGTAGGTCAAGTCCACATAGAATCCTGGGCCAGACCTAGGTTAGCTGTGCAGTCAGAGCAATGATAAAATGGGCATGCATGTTTCTGCAAACTTGCGGCCATTGTTAAGCCAGGTGTGACTATGCTGCTGCACTAACTAGTGTAAATGAATCTCCTAAAAAGAAAGAGGGAGTAAATCTAAACAAAAAAGGGTATGTGCTGCAGGATTTCATTTATATAAGTTCTAGAACAAGCAAAACTAATCTGCAAAGGGAAAACAAATTAGTAATTCTGGGTTTGGGAATGAGAGATTGGCAAGGTATAGGAAAACTTTGGGAAGGTTAAAGGCGTGGCTTAGGTGGTTGAACACCAGTGGTAGAACACCAGCCAGTGAGCAAAAGTGTCAGATATTGAGTTTAAGTCCTAGTCTCTGACAAAAAGAAAAGAAAAAAAAGAAAGAAAAGACAACTTTGGGGAAATATAGCTCTACTGAGGGGGTGGTTTTACTGGTATACACAGCTAGCAAAACTCATCCATGTATACAGTTCAATCATTGCATTGATTTTTTTTTCCTTTTTGTTCATCATGGGGCTTGAACTCTGGGCCTGGGCACTGTCCCTCAACTCTTCAGCTCAAGGTGAGTGCTCTACCACTTGAGCCACAGCACCTCTTCTGGTTTCTTGGTGGTCAACTATAGGTAAGAGTCTCATGGATTTTACTGCCCGGGCTGGCTTTGAACGGCGACCCTCAGATCTCAGCCTCCTGAGTAGCTAGGATTACAGGCATGAGCCACCGGTACCAGGCTCAAACCTTTAAGATATGGAACGGATGATGTTGAGACCAAGCTGGAAAGGACTCCTCACTCCCGGGAGTCTGGCGGGGGGGGGGGGGGGGGGGGGGGGGGGAATCTAGCCTGAACAGAGGAGCCATCTGGATGCTCCCCCAGGCGCCTCCACCGCAGGGACAGAGAGGCCTGGCCCCGGAGACTTGTGGGTGGGGGGTCCTCGGAGGACTTGGTCTGGGGTGACCTGAGCCGCCTCGGCCTCCCGATCTCGCTGCCGTCCTCAGCGAGCTTTTCCCGCGGTCCCCGCTGCATCCTCAACCTCGGTGGCCTTCGCGGGGACGCGGGCTGGATTCCTGCCTCCGCCCAGCGCAGCCAGCTCGGCCCCCTCGACGGCAGCGGCGACCGGAGGGTCGTCCCGGCTCCCCGGCCCGGCTCGGGCGGGCTCACCCGGGGAGGCGGCGCGCCGGAGAGGCCAGAGGGTAGGTAGGAGGCGGCGGGCGGGCGTGGGTCGGCCGCCGTCCAGACGGGGCGGAGCGAGCAGCTTGCAGCCTGTGCTTAGTTAGCTGTGCTTAGTTAGCTCCCCGCTATGGGCCGGGAGTCCTGGAGATCTCGGGGGTTGCTAGTGGCGGTGGTGATGCTGCTGCTGCGGCTGCCGCCGCTTCCCCCGCGGCTATGGCCGGGCGCCCGGGCACTTCCAGGTGAGGACGCGCGCAGAGGCGCGCCTCTAGGGGCGGGTGAGAGAGGGTGGTGAGCTGGAGGCTTCAAAACCCTGGGGCTGCCACGGCTAGGAAGGGAGGACAGGGCTTGGGAGGGTTGAGGTGGCATTGGGCCCACTTGCCCACATCCTGGGCAAAGCAGAAGGGCAAGATCCTTCCTCCTTCCGCAGCTGCCAAGTACCCTGCCCTTTCCTCCAGGAAGGCCCCCAACTCTAGTCCACTCCTGCCTCCAACCCCCACCTCATGCTCTGCCTTCAGGACTCCCTGTCCCCTCCTCCACTGCCCTGAGCAGGGTGTATATTGTTTATAGAGTTGCCTTGTTTGGTGAGACTCACAAGGACCTCTCCAAACAGAAGGTGTCTGTCTGACAGTGCTTCTGGAAGCCCGTGTCTGTCTCTTCCCCTGTGTCAGGGCTCTTAACCTCTCTAAGAGGGCCAGAGGACTCTCCAGGTCCTGTACAGCAAGTACAGAAAGAAGGCAATGGGTAGGAAGGACTGGGCTGGGGGAAAGGGTCCTCACCCACAGGTTGGTGCTGGGAGACCCCCCCACACACACACCTCCATGAGCTTCTGCCCTATTCCATCCAGCAAGGGGAAGGAGACAGCTGTCTTGCTTTTGGGGACCAATCTCTAGGCATTCCACTGCTAGGACTCTTAAAGCTCCAGACTTGAGGCAAGGGATCATGAGTGATGGGATCCCCAAAGGGAGAAGGGTTCCATAGTCTGCAGCTCAGACTGGTTCCCTCTATTCACTCCCGTACAACTTACAAGCTGCTCTTCACAGCCCTGCCAGGGAGCAGAGAGTGTGCACATCTGTCCACACACTGCGCCTCAGGCCCTGGGGCAGTGAAGCCTCTAGGGCTGAGGGATCCTCCCTGATTGTCCCTCTCTCCAGGTCCCTCAGCTTCTATTCCAGAGTGGCAGCTCCTCACCCCCCAATCTAATTGATAGCAATTGGTTCATCAATGAAGGAGGGCATGGGCCTTGAGGAAGGGGGTTCCAGGAGCTGCTGCCATTCCTGGTCTTTGAAGCCTGAGGTCTGAGGAGGAGATGGAGGAGGAGGAGCAAGGGGGAGGAGTTGGGATGTTGCCACCAGAGGAGAGATCAGCCAGAATGTGGGGCTGGGAAGTGGGGGGGGGGGTGTGTGTGTGGAGGGAGCCATGTGTTTTAGGAGCTGACCCTCCCCCCACCACCCCAGGCTGAGTGGCAGAGGGTGGGAGGGCCAGCTTTGGGCTCTGGGTGCCTGGCTCCCTGGGGCCTGTTGGGGGTGAGGAGGCAGGAACATTCCAGGGGAGCATTCCAGGCACCCTCTGAGCAATGCTTGGCTTCAGGCTTCCTCCTTAGAGCCCCTTTTGGCACCAACTCCCTCCCCCATTCTCAGCACAGAGGCTCTGTCCCCTAGCTTCCCCTCATCTTGAAGACAAAAGGAGGGCGCCAGGGTTCCTAGGGACCCTGCCACCAGCACCAAGTCCCTAAGGAGAGTGCTGAGCAAGGTGGACCTCTGGAGACATCTGGCTGTTGCTTTTCTCAGATGGCGGGGAGACACAGGCAGACTCACGTCACAGATCTCTCACACTAAAGGCATTTGCTGCCCAGCCTAAAAATACCCAGGCCTGCCTCCTCCTTCCCTTCCCCTCTGCACGGTGGGCCTTGGTCTCCCTCATGACCTCTGACCCTAAGCCTATCCCTCACCCCTCAAAGATCAAGCAGATCCTAAATCCCCAGCCAAGTTGTTCCTTCCCAGGCTCCTCGTCTCCTGCTACCTCTGTGGTGGCTCTTCCATTCCAAGGATGCCCCATGGCTGTCTGTCCTGCAGACGGAGCCTATGAAGATGGATGTGCCCTTTTGGGCTTCCCCTTCTCCCAGTTCCTTGGGTGTCCCTCACTCTGTGCTCTGCCTTCACTCAAGGAAATGCCCCTGGAGAGCCCGTCACCCCCTACTGGGTCCTGGATGGTCCATCCTGGCATGCAGTCACCCTGGAAGAGCCGGTTAGTATCTCTACCCTGTCCCCGGCAAGGGCCCCATGGTTTCCAAACCCTCTGCACTTTGCACTTATAGAATAGCAGTTTTTCTGGGGTTCCCAGAACCAAGTCACTACTCTTGCAGGCCCCACCCCACCAGGCAGGCGGGGCAGGAGACAGCTAGATAGGAGAGCCTGCACACATGGAAGTCATTTTCAGCTTCTTCCTCTTCTTCTTGTATTACTCCAAGCCTCCGCCCCCACTCCCAGAGATGAGTTCAGAGTTAGAGGCTTGAAGCTCTAAGAAGACACCAAAATATCTTCCTTTGACTTGTCTGGAACACATGGCCCTGTGGGCACACTGCTGTCCCTCCCAGGCCCAGCCGTTCAAATGCCTGCAAATACAAAGCTTATGGTCTTGTGACAATAGTCATTCTTGTGGTGTCCCTAGAGGCAAGCCCACACCATTTTGTACCTCCCTCCAGCCTCCTGCCAACTCTGCCTATCACATTCTTCTAGAATAACCACATCCCAGATGTTGGTGTCACCACATCTGTGTTGCAAACCAAGAAGCCAATAGCCTCTTGGTGCGCATTTTACAAAGGGGCAAACTGAAGCTCAAAGACATTGGATCATGGTCACACAGCTCTTTGAGTCTAGAAGCTTGAGATCTGCTAAGGTCTGAAAAACTTTCTATCACTGGCCACCCCTCACTCAAGACTGGGGAGCATTCAGTTCTGAGTTTCTAGGCCAGAGTGGACAGTCCCTCTGCCCATGCTCAGGGAGGAGGAAGTCAGGCCAGTGCAATTGCAAAGATGGGGGGCGGGTTTCCCCAGAGCTCCCTTCACTGCCTTCACTGCCCACCTCCCCCCTTCCTCCTCCTCCCCCCACCCCCCCAGCAGCTTCTCCCCTCAACTGGTCAGACACACAGTGCTGGCCCACACTTTGAGATCTTTTTTGACACCTCCAATAAAAGGGTGGGAGGAGCAAATACTGGGGTCACCTGGCCTGTGCCTGCGCTGACCCCACCCTGCTTTGCCTACTTCTGGTCTCTGCTCTAGGAAGCCTGTGAGGACAGGACAGGGCAGGAGGCTGTGCTCTGGCAGACAGATGTCCTCTCCTAAAGCTAAGGGTGCACTTATACTGCAGGGTGGGGGTAGGGCACATCGTGGGGGCGGGCAGGGATACCAAGAAGCCCAGAAGTGAAGGCAGCAGGGGCTACAGAGAGACAGGGACCTTGAGTGTGGCTTTCTATCTGGACCACTGCCTTTGTCTTATACAAACTCTTTCTCCAGTGAAGCCAGTGGCATTCCAGCCATATGAGCTCATGTTAGGGCCTTGTGGGGTCCATGGCTAGGGAAGTGAGAGCTGTCTGCTCCCCACCTGCAGAGGATGCCCCCTCCCTTCCCCAGGACTTTGAGCCCCTTGGCCAGGGTCCCAGCACAGTGCACTTTGAGAGAAAAGGGGAGAGTCAGCCAGCAGGGTGGGGAAAACATTCCAAAGATACAGCAGCCCCCCAGGAATCTCCTGGGCTTGCTCCAATTCTGGGCCCCCAGCCAGGCTGTGTGAACAAGGGGGAAGATGGGATATCCTGGGGGGTGAAAGAGGCGAAAGGGGCGAGGAGGGGGAGGAGAGGAGAAGCTGCCCAGCCCTCCTGACAGCTGACCAAGAAAGCCAGTGCTCTCCCCTAGCTTGGGATGGGTGGCTGTTTACTTTGTGAGCCCAGAAGTGGGTGACTGCTGGAGGCTGTGGAGGATTTTAGATGGCACAGTTTGCCCAAATTAGAGGTAGAAAATCAAGTCTGGATTCCACAGGGAATGAGAGGAAGCAAGCTACAGAAACTAGGGAATGTGGATGCAGCTCATTGGTAAAGCACTTGGCTAACATGTCCAAGGCCCTGGGTTCAATCACCAGTACACACACCAAAAGGTGCGCGCGCGCGCACATGCGCACGCGCGCGCACACACACACACACACACACACACACACACACACACACACACACGGCCTGATGCCAGGTGGCTTGTACCTGTAATCCTAGCCACTTAAGAGGCTGAGATCTGAGGATCGAAGTATGAAGCTGGAAAGTTTATGAGACTCTTTTTTTTTTTTTTTTTTGAGTCCAGTTGTGGGGCCTGAACTCTGGGCCTGGGCACTGTCCCTCAGCTCTTCAGCTCAAGGCTAGTGCTCTACCACTTGAGCCACAGCACCACTTCTGGCTTTTTTATTTTGTTTATGTGGTGCTAAGGAATCGAACCCAGGGCCTCATGCATGCAAGGCAAACGCTCTACCACTGAGCCACCTTCCCAGCCCCAAGTTTATGAGACTTTTATCTCCAAAAACCACAAAAAAAGCTGGAAGTGGATCTGTGGCTCAAGTGATAGTGCACTAGCCTTGAGTAAAAATGCTCAGGACAGCACCTAAGCCCTGAGGTCAAGCCCCAGGACCAGAACACACATACACACACACACACACACACACACACACACACACACACACACACATACCCCACACCTCCAGATAATACAGAATCCATGAGAGGGTCCTTACCCCCAAATACCCAGATACCCGTGGCTCCCACAATGTCCATATGACCCTTGTGTCCCCTGCATTTCATGCTCCAGAAAACAAGGCAGACCAAGAGCCCAGTAACTGTGAGCACACAAGGTACCTTTCTGGAGTTCATCTCTAGGGACGATGTGTGTGCTCCTGACAGGCTGTTTATGCACCTCCAATTGGCTGTTGTCATGACCATGAACATACTGATTTTGGGAATATCTTTCTTTGCTTTTACCTCACATCCAACCATGCCCTCCATGCACTTTCTCAATAGCCAGCTGCACATCCTACCAGCTCACGGGCAGGCAGGTGGACTGTAGGCCATTATCACAGCTTGTACTCCTTCTCAACCAGATCTTGACCCTAGATGTGGGGATGTTGGTCTTGGAGGCTGAAGGCCAGGAGCTCCTGCTTGAACTGAAGAAGAATCAGTAAGTATCAGGTTGAGGAACCACTGGACGGAGAATGGACCATTTCTCAGGGGGGGAGACGGGGGAGTGGGGTAGGAGAATCAGTACAGACCCCAGCAGGAGATTAATGGAGAGACTTAGAAGAAGTGCAGGTGTCATGGAGAGTCATACCTGTCACATCTACTCGCAGCTGGCCCTCTTCAGGCTGAAGTGGACTGTAGAGGTGCGGACACCTTCTGTGGCCACATCTCTCCTCCCACCCTAGGAGCAGCTTGGCAGCTGTGTTTTCACCACCTAGTGGACATTCTCAAAATACATGCAGTCAAAAGGGAAACCTAGGAAATCAAGCCCCAGCACAGGCAGAGAGGGAAGAGAGGAAAAGAGAGAGGGAAGAGGTAAAAGGGGAGAGGGGAGAGAAGAGAGAGGCAGACTTATACAGGATTCCCACCGACAGGATGGCACTCCAGGAAGGGGCAAAATCACAGTGGTCACAAAGGTCAAAGCATCCATCCAGCAGTGGCAATTTGTCAACCCTATCTGGAGTGTCTACACCTTCAGGTGAAGAGCATAGACAGAGAGATGAATTTGAGGAGTCCTAGTACATTAGGGACTCCTAGGCATTAAGTTCTGAAGATCCTGAACATTCAGAGCCCAAGATTTTGAGCAGGGTAGTGCCTCGGACTGAGTGGGGTGGTTGTCAAGATGGAGTTATGGTGTCATAGAACCAGGTAGACTGGAAGCAGGGAGTGAGCATCACTAAAAACCAATGAGATGAAGCCTCTAAACTTGAGGGGGTCTAAAGGCCTCAGGAGATTTCAAGGAACTGGAATGGGAAGGGTTGGGGTGAGAGGGCTGACCAGATGGTCAAGAAGTTAGGTAGCAAGTAGGGGTTCTCAGGCTTTAGTCTCCTCCTTGGCTCCAAGTCTTACCTTCCCAGCATCTGCTGAGTCTGCCCCCCACCTTCCAGACTGCCTGCTGCAGACCTCAGGAACCACAAGACCTCCTCCTCTTCTCCCTTCCCCTCCTCCCTGGTACTTCCCATATGCCCATCTTCCACATCTAAGCCATCACAAAGGCTCCTTCCTCGCTTTTACCCTTCATTCTCTAGGTTTTCCTGAGCTGAACAATGCACAGCCTCTCCTGTATCCTTTCCTTAAGACATTTACGGGGTGCCTCACTCATACAGCTGCTTAATTAGCATTCAGGCAGGGAGGCAGGAAGGCCACCAGGAGCAGGAGGCAGGGCTAAACCAGTTGACTCGTAAAACACCTCTCCCAGCAGGCTGCTGGCCCCGGGGTACACAGAAACCCACTACAGCCCAGATGGGCAGCCTGTGGTGCTGGTCCCTAACTACACGGTGAGATATTTCCTTGGGCTCTTGAGGACAGGGTGAGGGGTGTTGGGGATGCACCCTCTGTGGTGCATCACTGAAATGCGCCCATTGTTCGCACTCTGTTCCCTAACTCCAATCTCTGAGAGGCTGGCCTTCTGCCCTCCAGAGTCAGCCCTGGCTGAGATTTGGGGCTGGGCTGCTTCCTCTACAGGATCATTGCCACTACTATGGGAGAGTGAAGGGCTACCAGGACTCCTGGGTAGTCCTCAGTGGCTGCTCTGGGATGAGGTGAGGCGTTTGGCGGAGGGGGTGGGGCCTGAGGTAAGCGCCTTTCCCATCCACTCTGCATTCCTCTGTACCCTAGTGGCCTGATCACGCTCAGCAGCAATACCAGCTATTACCTGCTTCCCTGGCCACCTGGGGACTCCAAGGACTCCTCAACCCACATGATCTTCCGGACAGAGAGGCTGTTCAGCTGGAAAGGGGCCTGTGGCTTCCGGGACAATCAGGGCAGGACCAGCCTTCCTCCAGCTCCCCGTAACAGGGTCAGGGGCACAAATAGGGGTGGAGGTGGAAATGCACAGTCCCATATCCATAGTATTCCCAATCAGAAGAGACAGAAACACAGGCTCCACAGCAGGGCCACTTGTCCTGATCCTTTAACTCAGAAAAGGAGAAATACATTCTAGCAACAAGTCTCAAACTGTTGTCTCTGAGAACTGGGATTGATGGCAGAACTCTACCCTAGCAGTCTGCCTCTCAGAGTTCCCGTCTGTACCTTGCAGGAGAGGCGAGAGGCCCACGGTAAGAGCCCAATGTACCTGGAGCTGTACCTGGTGGCTGACCACACCCTGGTGAGGGAAGGCCGAGGGGACTGGTAGCGGCTGGGTGGAGTTTGCTTGTCCCTCGCGCCTAGAATTCCTGCCTTCCTAGTTCATGATCCAACATCAGAACTTGAACCACACCAAACAGCGTCTCCTAGAGGTCGCCAATTACGTGGATCAGGTTGGAGATGGGGCAGAGAGGGGGATGGGGGTAGGGGAACGGGACAATGGCGCACAGGCGTACAGTAGGAAGGTGGGTTCCTGGCTCCAGCCCCGCTCCTCCCTGCCCTCAGATTCTCAGGACACTAGACATTCAGGTGGTGCTGACCGGCCTGGAAGTGTGGACAGAGCAGGACTACAGCCAAATCACACCGGACGCCAATGCCACGCTCTGGGCCTTCCTGCAGTGGCGCCGGGGGTTGTGGGCGCGGAGGCCACATGATTCGGCACAGCTGCTCACGTGGGTCCCTCTGCCCTACGCGGGGGTGGGGTGGGCAGGGCGGCCCCGAACCCTGACCCATCACCAGCGTTCTTCCTCAGGGGTCGCACTTTCCAGGGCACCACCGTGGGCCTGGCTCCGGTCGAGGGCATGTGCCGAGCCGAGAGCTCCGGAGGTGTGAGCATGGTAAATCTCTGTGGGGACTTGGGGCGGGGGGGGGGGGGGGGGGAGGGAAGGGGCCGGGGCTTGCGGCCCCAAGGTGACACCCCCACCCTCCCAGGACCACTCGGAGCTCCCGATCGGCGCGGCTGCCACCGTGGCCCACGAGATCGGCCACAGCCTTGGCCTCAGCCACGACCCGGACGGCTGCTGCGTGGAGGCCACAGTGGCACAGGGCGGTTGCGTCATGGCGGCGGCCACCGGGTGCGCACAGAGAAGGGGCTTGGTTCCTTACCTGAGTTTCCTTGCTTAACCCTCAGTTCTCTTTTCTGTGAAAGGAGGATTCATAGGTACCTGTCCTTAGGGTGTTTTATGCGCCCGTTGGGGGAAAGATGTAGGTAAAATGGATTCTCAAGAGTGTGAAGGTGGAATCTAGATTGTAATGCCAGCTACTGGTAGGTAGAGATCGGGAGGAATCTGGTTCGAGGCCGGCCTAGCAAAAAGTGAGAGGCCATCTCAAAACAAACAGATGTAGAATGAGGTTCGAGGCCAGCCTTTGCAAAAACAAATACAAGATCCTACCTAAATAAATAAGCCGGGCACCAGTGGCTCATGCCTGTAATCCTAGCTCCTCAGGAGGCTGAGATCTGAGGATCACAGTTCAAAGCCAGCCCGGGCAGGAAAGTCTGTGAGACTCTTAGCTCCAATAAACCACCAGAAAACCGAAATGGCAATGTGGCTCAGGCAGTAGAGCACTCGCCTTGAGCTGAAGAGCTGAGGGACAGAGCCCAGGTCCCGAGTTCAAGTCCCACGACCGACACCGCCCCCCCACACACGAAAACTTAAAAAGAGAAAGGTGGTCCCCGCAGGCTGACGCCCCCCCCCGCAGGCCGACGCCCCCCCCCGCAGGCCGACGCCTCCCCCCCCCCCGCAGGCCGACGCCCGCTCCCCTCCCCGCAGGCACCCTTTCCCGCGAGTGTTCAGCGCCTGCAGCCGCCGCCAGCTGCGCAGCTTCCTCCGCAAGGGGGGCGGCGCGTGCCTCTCGAACGCTCCGGGCCCCGGGGTTCCCGCGCCTCCGGCCCGCTGCGGGAACGGCTTCGTGGAGGCGGGTGAAGAGTGCGACTGCGGCCCGGACCAGGTCAGGTGGGCTCGCCCGCCCCTGGGGACGGAGAATGGACAACTCCCTCCCCCCCACGCTCGCTCCCTCCCCGGAAGTCTGGGGCACTGCGCCCTCACCGGTTCCTCTCTCACCTTTCCGATGACAGAGGTGCCCGGACTCCTGCTGCTTCGCCCACAACTGCTCGCTGCGCGCGGGGGCGCGGTGCGCGCACGGGCTCTGCTGCGCGCGCTGCCTGGTGAGGACTGCCGGGCGACCCGGAACCGCCGGCCGGCCGGTCTCCACTGGTGGGCGCCCTCTGGTTTCCCTCCTGGGTGCTGTCTCAACTCTAAACGTGGGTCCTCCTGGCGCTCCCGCCGCCTCCTGCGTCCCCCTAAGCCCGGATCTCTCACTGTGCTTTGTCTGTCTGCTCTCCTCTAACCGGCTCACCCGCGCAGCTGAAGCCGCCCGGGACGCTGTGCCGTCGGGCTGTGGGTGACTGTGACCTCCCCGAATTCTGCACGGGAGCCTCCCCTCATTGTCCTCCGGACATTTACCTACTGGACGGCTCGCCCTGCGCCGGGGGCCGCGGCTACTGTCGGGATGGCACGTGTCCCACTCTGGATCAGCAGTGCCAGCGGCTCTGGGGCCCTGGTGAGATGGCGCAGGGCTTTAGGGCTGGGGGGAAGGAGGGAGACGGAGTAGGGGATGGGGGAGCTGGGGTCACCGAGTGTGGTTCAGGCCTGCTTGGCCCTAGCCCCTCTTCTTCTCCCTCAGCCTCGCGCCCAGCACCACAGGCCTGTTTCCAAGTGGTAAACTCCGCGGGAGACACGCGTGGGAACTGTGGTCAGGACAGTGCGGGTGGCTTCTTGCCTTGTGCACCAAGGTGAGGGGGTGGAGTTGGGGGCAACCAACGCTGCAGAGTAGGTCAGGGTAAGGGGTACAGGCTTCAGGTAGACCACCCTCTACGTTTCTCCCCAGGGATGCCCAGTGTGGGAAACTGCAGTGCCAGGGTGGGGAGCAGAGCCCACTCGTGCCACACATGGTGCCCCTGGACTCTACGGTTCACCTAGAGGGCAGGGAGATGGCTTGCCGCGGAGCCCTTGCACTCTCTGATGCGCAGCTGGACCTGTTTGATTTAGGCTTGGTAGAACCGGGCACCCAATGTGGACCTAGCATGGTGAGCCCTGCCCACCCAGCCCCTCCCGGTCCCTTGAGTCCCTCCAGGCCAAAGTGTCCCCTCTCACAGCCCTGTGAACATAGATGTGCCAGGACAGGCGCTGCCAGAATGCGACTTTCCAGGAGCTGGAGCACTGCCTGAGTACCTGCCACAACCATGGAGTGAGTGCAGAAAGTCTGGAAGTGACCTTGGGGGGGGATCCTTGAGCCCATGTGACCCTTCTTTCCTTCTCTTCTCTGCAGGTTTGCAATAGCAACCATAACTGCCACTGTGCTCAGGGCTGGGCGCCTCCCTTTTGTGACCAGCCAGGCTTTGGTGGTAGCGTGGACAGTGGCCCTATGCAGCCTGAAAGTGCGCCGATGAGGGACAGGCGGGCAGGACCTGGGGTGGTGATTGGTTCACCACTTAAAGCCCTGTTCTCCACAGCGCGCGATGCCTTCCTGCTGGCCTTGCTCCTCAGCTTCTTGCTGCCTCTGCTCCCTGGGGTTGGTCTGGCCTGGTGCTGCTACAGGCTCTCAGGACTTCCGTTCCAGCCATGTTTCTGGGGCTGCAGGAGGAAGCCCATGGGCAGCCGGTAGGCTGAATATCCAGTCTCTGAGGGTGCTGGTCCCTCTTCCTGAGTTCACTCCTGTGATTCTTGCTTCTCAGAGCTGCACAGGCTTGCAGGGAGCTGGATGGTGTCTTCAGCTTTGAACCTAGGTGCAGAGAGACCTGAGGCAGGGCAAAAACGGGACTGGGATGGCCTCCTAGGCAAGCCTAGATTGTACTCCTGTCCCCACCCACACTCAGAGCTTAGCCTTTCACTCCCCCACCCCATACTCCCCCACCCCATCACCCTTCTAGTCCACTTCAACTTCTCCACAGG
Source organism: Dipodomys spectabilis (assembly GCF_019054845.1). NCBI lineage: Eukaryota > Metazoa > Chordata > Mammalia > Rodentia > Heteromyidae > Dipodomys > Dipodomys spectabilis. The sequence continues at coordinate 7,151,372 of NW_024870852.1, forward strand.
TGGCTGCCTCATCCCTGACTTTGCTGGGTTTGGGTGGGTTCCCCCAACCAGCTCCCAAGACAGTGGAGGCCTCTGTAGCCTGCTTCAGGAGTTTTTGGCCCTCTTTCACTTCCTATGCCCTAGGCACTGTCACTTCTTTCAAGTTTCCCAGGGACTGAGCGTGCGTGTCTGTACTCCATACCACTGGTCAGCTGTGGTGCTGACAGTTCTTATGCCAAAGGATCGCTCCCAACCCATCTTTCCCTGACCTGAGGGGAGTGTACATAGTGCTAAGGGAGTTTCCCCTAGGGCTATCTCTTCACTGCCACTCTGGGCGAGGGTGACAGCCTGGACTTGAGAGAGCTGAGCTAGAAATGGGAGCAGAGGGCATCCAGGCAGGGGCAGGGAGCTGGCCAGGCCCCAGCTGCCAGCAGAGAGGGCCTTGGCACAACTGAGGAATGATAAGGGGCTGAGGGCAGAGGAGAAAGGTGGGAGGAACTTGGGGTGTCACCATGGGAAGGGGAGTCTGCAGAGTGGTGGCAGCCGCATCCCATCTTTAACATGGGCTTTCAGGGCAGTGGAGACTGTGGCGATGTCAAAGGAAGTGGGGAGGTCTTGAGAGATGGGGGGTAGGGGGAAAAAGCTTGGAGTGAAGCAGCAGGTAGCTAATGGCAAGGAACGTGGGCAGGCACAGCTCCTGCTTTGGGGGGGGGGCACATCTAGGCACTCCAACCTTAGGTGGGACCTGAGCAAAGCTACATCAGGAAGGTTGGGGGCTTGGTGCCAAAGCTTGGGAGAAATGTCAAGGTTAGAGAGGGGAGGGGCAGGGTGTCCTGGAGGGCACAGGTCTCAAGGAAAGCATGGACTCCAAAGACTCCTCCAGGAGGGGGCAGGAAGTGCAAGCCAAAGCAGAAGAGTAGAAGCTCAGCCAACACAGAACTTGGTTGGGTACCATGGTATGAAGAAGCAGACTCCGGGTGCCCTGCGCAGAGTCAGTCTTCCAAGCTCCTCATGGTTTAATGCCACTGCTTAGGTCCAACAATGGCCCACGAAGGGAGCACCTCCCAGGTGGAGTTCACACCATGGAGTTGGGCCCTACTGCAGCTGGAGAGCCCCAGCGCCTGGGTGAGTGAGGGACCAGGGGACATGAGGAGGGAAGTGAAGATGGAGTGTTTGTATTTGTGTCTGTCTGTCTGTGTGTGCGCACGTGCACGCATGCACACATGCACATGCTAGCACTGGGGCTTTAACTCAGGGCTTAAGTGCTGTGCTTTAGCTTCATTTTGCCCAAAGCTGATGCTTACCACTACAACCACAGCACCCCATGCAGCATTTTGGTGGTGAACTGGAGATAAGCATCTCAAACTTTTCTGCCTGAGGTGGCCTTGAACTTCCATTCCCAGGTCTAGCCTTCTGAGTAGCTAGCATTAGCTGGCACCCAACAAGGATGGTATCTTTCCCCCTGCCTCTTTTCTGTTGCACCCCTCTTCCCCCACTGTGTGCCCAGCTCTCTTGAGTCTCCTGTGTGATGCCCAAGCTCCAGGGCTCCTGCCAACTGTGTTCACAACACTCACCCTCCTTCATTGCCTCCAGAACTCAAGAATACTGCCAGAGCCCAGCAGCCACCCTGAGAAGCCTGTAGCCATGTAGCCCTGCCTTCCTGTCCCCCAGGTAGGTGTGGCCCCTGAGCTCTTCCCTCTCACTGCGAAGCACCCCCTATTCAAGTCCCTGGGCTTGGGTTAGTCAATAAGCAAAAGAGAAAGTGTAGTCATGGATACAGATGCGGAAAGCCCTTGGGGCAGGGGAGGGAGGACTGTGGCTCTTCCCTGGTGACTGGTCCTCAGCTACTTGACTTGTAGCCCAGGACACCAGCCTTCAATGAGTGACCCCCTCCACCACCACCACCACTTCATTTTCAGCAGGTCAAGCCCAGAGACCCGAATTCTGTCTGTGAGGAGAAGTATTTATAAAAGACAAGTGACCACCAAGAGCCACTCCAGGAACTTGGACTCTAAGGACAATGACCTGCACCTTCTGGCAGCTTGGAAGGGTTATACCCCCAGTGGAGCTCTGTCACTCCTATTCCAGGACCCTAGAGTCATCAGAAGCTTACCCAGTGTGGTCTTTGGCTTTGAGGGCTGGGGCATTCTGGGTATACCCTCCAGCCTCAGAATGCATCCACAAAGGAGCAAAGGTCCCATGGCTCCCAACCCCCCCATCAGGGGAGGGTGGGTCCCTGTGGGTATCTGAAGAGGCTGGGTCCTGAAAGCCTGGCTGTGTCTCCTCTATGGGCCTCTTCCAGATGTTGTTGTGTAGAGGGCAGAGTCCTAAGGGTCCTAGGATTCAGGCTAAGTCTCTGCCCCGGATCTTGGTCCCTGCAAACAAATAGGGAAATAAGCAAAATCTTTGGGACCTTCTTTCTTGAGTCTCTTCTGGTTCTTTCCTATACCCTTGGACACTTCCTCAGCCCCCACCCCCTTCTCCAGTTCTCACCTGAGGTTGTGGGGGTATGGGTATGCTGCAGCCTCCTTTGCTTGGGCATTCATTACTCAACCTCCCTCCCTTCCATGGGAGGAGACATTTGGTGACATTTCAGAAAAAGCCACAGAGACGTTGGAAGAAAGACATGCTGCTTGGGGTGGGGGTGTATCACTGTGATTCTTTTGTGGTGGTTGTTATAAATTAAAACTTTGGGGGCATCCTGAGGGTCACAACTGGTGGGTAGAGCTGCAAAAGCAGTCAAGACTTCACACAGGGGCTGGGAAGATGGCTCAGTGGTAGAGCGCTTGTCTTGCATGCCTGAGGCCCTGGGTTTGATTCCTCAGCACCACATAAACAAAAAGAAAAAAGCCGGAAGTGGCGCTGTGGCTCAAGTGGTAGAGCGCTAGCCTTGAGCTGAAGAGCTGAGGGACAGCGCCCAAGTCCAGAGTTCAGGCCCCACGACCGGACCCCCAAAAAACAAAAACAAAAAAGACTTCACACAGCTGTCTGACTAAGAGGTTGCCCTTCACCTTCCTCTCTTGTTCCTGTGGACATTCTTATTCTCTCATGACTTCTTGCAAGAGTCAAGTAGTTGTTGCAGTATAACAAACTACTCCAAATCTGAGGTGCTTAAAACAATAAGCAGCAAAATCATATTCTAGTAGGTGGATAGAATTGGGGGAAGCTTTGCAGCCTACCACTCCTTCCATTGACAGCCAGAGAAGCCAGAGTCCCAACTCATCTATTTAAAACATCCAAATTAAAAGAAATCCCCAGGGCTGGGAATGTGGTTTAGTGGTAGAGTGCTTGCCTAGCATGCATGAAGCCCTGGGTTTGACTCCTCAATACCATAGACACAGAAAAATCTGGAAGTGGTGCTGTGGCTCAAGTGCTAGCCTTGAGCCAAAGAAAGGACAGTACCAACACCCTGAATTCAAGTCCCAGGACTGGCAAAAAAAAAAAAAAAAAAAAAATCCCCCAAATAGAGGTTTTTTGATTTTTTGTCAGTCATGGGGCTTCAACTCCAGGCTATCCCTGAGCTCTTTTGCTCAAGGCTAATGCTCTACCACTTTGAGCTACAGTGCCACTTACAGTTTTCTTGTAGTTAATTGGAGATAAGACTCTCACAGACTTTCCTGACATAAGCAGAAAAAGCCAGAAGTGGTGCTATGGCTCAAGTGGTAGAGCTCTAGCCTTGAGCTGAAGAGCTGAGGGACAGCACCCAGGCCCAGAGTTCAGGCCCCAGGACTGACAAAAAGAAAGAAGGAAAGAAAGAAAGAAAAAAAAAGAAAGGAAGGAAGGAAGGAAAGAAAAAGAAAAAAGAAACAAGATTTCCTTGGTTGTTCTGTGGCTGTTGCTGGGTGCGTGATATGTGGAGGGCTAGTGTGTTGGGTTGGTCCATTTAAGCACAGGCAGGTGTTCTGGTGGCTCTTTAAGGGTATAGCCTGGGCGGGGACAAAGTAGAGAGGGCAGGTGTCATGCCCACAGCCCAGGCTCCTCCCAGTGGTAGATTGTGAACCATCACAGTCTGGTGTCTGGGTGTCTGCTGAGCTCCTTCTCAGGAGTTCTACTACCCAGGTCATCAGGGGACTAGGGCTCTGTCTCCTGCCATCCTTCTATCTTCAGTGTCCAGCATGGCCTGCTGTTTGGGGTCTGCACTGCTGTTGCTGCTGCTGCTGTTGGGTAAGCATCTGTCTCCCACTTTCCCCCCATCTCTCTCTTTCTTGTTCCTCCCAAAAGGTAGGAGGGCAAGAGGGTGATCCAGGGAAAAGCTGTAATGCAGGAATGACCACTGCAAGAGGCCTGTATCCTGTGACCGTGGACCTCTGACAGTCTACCCCCACAGCATTCACCTTGCACCCTATTTCCAGGCCCAACAGGGACCAGTGGAGTCATCTCCCTCCCAGTTCTCACCTTGATAGCTCTTTTCCCCAGGAACTTTTCCTCTCCTGTCTCCTCTCCTAACTTTTCCTACCCTTTACTCTTCCTTCTCTCAGCTCCAGAGCTCCACTTCTAGTCTGGGCATTGCTATGTCTAATTCACTGCTGGACATTTTCATCCATTTATGGGGTGAGGGTGAAGAATGGAATATGGTGAAAATTTAGGCAGAGATCTTGGAGCTCAGACACACTGCCTTTTTTTTTTTTTTTTGACACACTGCCTTGAGAGTGGAGAAGAGCTAAAAGTGCTTCTGTCAAGAGAGACCGGTAACCAAAGAGCAGGTGGGCCCGAGTACTTAGGTGACACTAGGTGCAGTTGTGTGGGACTGAGGCCTGGCAGTGTTCCCAGCATGACTGAGAGAAGAGCCTTCTAGAAGGAAAGGAAGGGAAGGGAGGGGAGAGAAGGGATGACTCTCCCATCTCCTGTCCCCTCCACTCATGCACTCCACTCTTCACAAGCCCCAAGCATAGGTCTACCCTTCCTAGCGAGCTTAGGGTACTGAAGCCACAGCCAATATCACTATGATCCAGGACCTAGAAAAAAGAGGAGCCCTGCTCTCAGTCCAGAAGCAGGAGACCTCCCATGCACAGACCCCCCCCCCCCACATCAAGATGGAGGAAGGGGCAGGATGGGCATTTATTCTCAGGCTGGGGTGCTGATAAGTCTTACAGTCTCAGCAGGAGGCTGTGGGGAGGAAGGGGTAGGTTAGACTGGTTTGGGTGACCCAGGTCCTAGGAAGTCCTGATTCCAGATACCCTGGCTTGGCTGAATGTAGATATAGCAAGCGTAGCTGTAGCAGCTTGCCTTAGGTCTAGGATGTGTAATTCTACCTGGCCAGACATCCTCTTTGAGTGGTCACCTGTCACCGGCCACCCTTCATTAAACTAGTGACATACCTCCCTGGCCAGTGTCAGCCTCAGTCTTGGAAGGATGGAGAAACATATAAGCCCACCCAAAAGGATCTCCATGTAGGACAAGGAATAGGCTACACTCAGTCCCCCCCACCCTCCCCACACACTTGGGTTTTGGACCACCCCCAACTTCCGAGGGCAGTGGTAGAGTGGATCGTGCCTGTGGGGTGCACTGAGATCTAACTGCACCTGCCTGCCCCTCCACCAGGGTCCGCGAGCTCCGCGGGACAGAACCACTGCTTGGACGCGGCTGAGGCGTGCACAGCAGACGCGCGGTGCCAGTGGCTGCGCACCGAGTACGTAACCCAGTGCCTGGCTCGGTCCGCATCCGGTGACTGTGACCTTGCCCGCTGCCACCGCGCCCTGCGCCGCTTCTTCTCCCGCGGGCCGCCCGCGCTCACCCACGCGCTGCTCTTCTGCCAGTGCACTGGCACCGAGTGCGCCGAGCGCCGGCGTCAGACCTTCGTGCCAGCCTGTGCCTTCGTCGGGTCCAACCCATCGCCGCCCTCCTGCCTGGAGATCTTGGAGGCCTGCGAACTCAGCCCAGTCTGCAGGTGCGCGGGGGCGGGGCCTGTGAGGGCGGAGCCTGGGGCGGGGCCTGTGAGGGCGGAGCCTGGGGCGGGGTTCACGGGGCTAGGTGGGTGCGGCTATAGCCTGGGGGCGGGGCCCCCGGGGGCGGGGCCCCCGGGGGCGGGGCCCCCGGGGGCGGGGCCCCCGGGGGCGGGGCCCCCGGGGGCGGGGCTCCCGGGGGCGGGGCTCCCGGGGGCGGGGCTCCCGGGGGCGGGGCTCCCGGGGGCGGGGCTCCCGGGGGCGGGGCTCCCGGGGGCGGGGCTCCCGGGGGCGGGGCTCCCGGGGCGGGGCTCCCGGGGGCGGGGCTCCCGGGGGCGGGGCTCCCGGGGGCGGGGCTCCCGGGGGCGGGGCTCCCGGGGGCGGGGCTCCCGGGGGCGGGGCTCCCGGGGGCGGGGCTCCCGGGGGCGGGGCTCCCGGGGGCGGGGCTCCCGGGGGCGGGGCTCCCGGGGGCGGGGCTCCCGGGGGCGGGGCTCCCGGGGGCGGGGCTCCCGGGGGCGGGGCTCCCGGGGGCGGGGCTCCCGGGGGCGGGGCTCCCGGGGGCGGGGCTCCCGGGGGCGGGGCTCCCGGGGGCGGGGCTCCCGGGGGCGGGGCTCCCGGGGGCGGGGCTCCCGGGGGCGGGGCTGGGTCACTGATCACCCTCTCGGGTCCCTGGTGCAGACCTCGCCTCCTGGCCTTCCAAGCCTCCTGCGCCCCAGCTCCAGATGTCTGCCTGCGAGGTCAGGGTCCCCGCTGTCTGCGCGCCTACGCAGGCCTCATGGGTACGCACCGCTGAGGTCTGAGGTGGACGGGGGCGGGGAGGGGAGGGTCTCCAGGAGCTGCTTCTGCCAGCTTGGGCTGATCACCCGCCACCGGGGTCCGTTCCTGCAGGCACCGCCGTCACCCCAAACTACGTGGACAACGCGAGCGCGCGCGTGGCCCCCTGGTGCGACTGTGGAGTCAGTGGGAACAGGCGTGAAGAGTGCGAAAGTTTCCGGGGGCTCTTTACAAGGAACCGCTGCTTGGGTGAGGGACCCCAGTAGGAGAGGGACGGGAGCCACTTCCAGGCCCTCTAGCAAACGAGGAGCCCATTTTAGAGGGGGAGGAAATCGGGTTCTTTGATGAAGCCTCGAAGCTCTCGCCCTCTGCAGTCGTCTCCTCTCTGGGGAAAACTGCTCCAGATCAGGTCATAGACCCTAAGGAGAATCTTACAGGTATTATTGAACTAAGCTTTTGGAATTGGTGTTCTAGCACTTGAGGCACGCCTCTAAGACCCACTTTTTCTAGTTAATCAGTTACTTCGTCTCTGAACTTTTCCACCCTGGCTGGCTTCGAACCGTGGGGTCATTCGAACCGTGGGGTCATCAGGATCTCAGCTTCCTGAGTAGCTAGAACTCTTAAAACGGTAGCAACTAGCACCCAGAAAGGGCAATAACCGTTAAGACAACAGGGTGGGACAGTCAAGCTGGTGTTTCCCACACTTGTGAGCAGATCCCTTCCCCATCTCCCCCCAAATCTCCCTCCCACAGGTGATCCTGGTCTTGCCTTTTGAGATTGGAATAGCTAGCGGTCTGGATTTAGAGGGCTTCTGTTGAAGTTGTGATTTGCCACTTACTAGCTGAGCATACACTAGAAACCTTTTCTGTGCTCAACTGTAAAATGGGGTGATAATTTTCACCCTGCCCTATGAGGATGGAGGACTATTCACTTGTGGTTTTTGTTGTTGTTTTTGTCCATCATGGGGCTTGAACTCTGGGCCTGGGCGCTGTCCCTCAGCTCTTCAGCTCTAGGATAGTGTGCTACCACTTGAGCCACAGTGCCACTTCCCTATTCAGGTTTTGAGTTGCTCTTACCCCAATTGTCCTTGTTTGACATTGCTCCACACATACCTCCCATCCCAGAAGTTCTTCCTTGCAGGTAGGGAGGGGGTCTCTCAATTTGTCCCCAAGGAACTGGGGATTCTAGGCTAGGATTTCCCAGCCAAGCGCTCTGTGGACTCATCCCTCTGTAGATGGTGCCATGCAAGCCTTTGACAGCGGGTGGCCCTCAATCCTGCAGGAGCAGCTGGACTCCCACCAGGATCCTGGGCACAGCCTCCTACAGGTAAGATACTGGGATGGGGTGGGTCAGCTAGAAGTTCCTGCAGGCATGAGTCCCCTGGGAAGGAGTGCAGCAGAGGACAGCACACATTCCTGCATTGAGTCTTCTCTGTGCTTCCACCCCTCAGATCTCCTCTGCTGACCAGTCCCTGGAAGGGAGCTCCTTGCTGGCCATTCTCTCTGTCCTGGCTCTCAAGCCCCTGCTTTGACTAGGACCACAGACCTGGGACAACACGTCTGACTACCCACCTTGCATAGTTTGCTGGATCACATCTCTGGCCTATTGCCCACTGCAAAGGGACTGGCTTGACCTTGCTGCCACTCTTTGTGGGTGTGGACATTGGTGTGCCTGTTCCCTGGAGTGTAAGTTGGAGGGCCTGATTGCAAAGCTTCTGGTTCTCCTATTCATGGGCATCTTGGTTGGATTAATCACAGAACTTGAGATCTAGAGGTCGAAATCTCCCAGCCAAAAACTCACTGAGTGCATCTGGACAGACCCATAGGCAAGACTCGCTCTAGCACTGCAGCCTTGCATGGCAGCCTCCCAGTTAGGCATTACCAGTAATTCAATCCACCTGTGTCCCAGGACTTTCCATCGTGATACTCCACATTGATGGGCACCAGCTGGAGTGAATGTGGTTCCCATCCCTGCCAGGCCCCCAGGAATACACTGGCGAAAGTCATCTTCCCAGAGGTTTACCCTCAGCATTAGCGTTGGCACACTGTACCAAATAAACCTACATGCACTGATACTGACTTTGCTTTCCTGTTGTCATTGGCCTGAGAGTCTGGAGACCAGTGTGGTCTATGCTGGCCTATATGGCCTTGGGTAGCCTAGCAGCTTTCCAGTTCTTGTCTCATAGCTGTAGAATTGAATTAGCTCTTAAGTCTTAGTGGCAGGGATTTTCTTTGCTTTTTGTCCCTTCTTCCTTCTCTGTTAGTTCTCAGATAAGGAAACTACATTTCCCAGCCTCCTTTGCAGCCAGAGGTGGCCAGCAGACACACACTAGGTAGTGTCTATGACCCAGTGAATGAATGAATGACTATATATATCTCCGGTCCTGGGACTTGAACTCGGCCTGAGCACTGTCTTTAAGCTCAAGCACTTTACCACTTGAGCCACAGCACCACTTCTGTTTTTTTTCTGAGATTAATTGGAGATAAGAGTCTCATGAATTTTCCTGCCCAGACTGGCTTTGAACCACAATTCTCAGATCTCAGCCTCCTGAGTAGCTAGCATTACAGGTGTGAGTCACCAGTGCCCAGCTTATGGGCAATATTTAATTGCAGTTCTTGGATTAAGTGTGCAGCCTATGGTAGAAGGCTTGCTTAGCATATGTAAGACCCTAGGTTCCACCTTCTTCCAGCCCCACTAATTAAGTAACAAAATTTAAAAAATGGTCTGCAAAGGGGTTTGGGGAGGCAGCCTTTGCTTGGAAAGCTTGGAGACTTTTGTCATCCTTACCAACAGGGCTGCCACTTCCCAGGTCAATTTGAGGCGAGGCAGGAACTGTGAAGTGTGCTGTGGTGGAGACTGTTGGCGCTCTGCTCAGAGAGGCCCTGGGCCAGTACAACTGAATCATAGCTGCAATCTGGTGCTACTAAACAAGCTTAGCTGTCCTTTTCCTAGAGTCATTGACCAGAAATGCATATTAGCTTATTCTCTGCTCCTGAGGTTATGGTAGCCAGGACTGACCAAGGCAGGGACACAAGAGCCTGGTCTGGCTGCTTCAAGGAATCACAATTACATTTTCCATTCAAGCCCCAAAGCCAGTAGAACAAGACTGAGGTTGCACTCTGACTGAGATCACCTCATAGCTCAGCCCTTGCTCCATCCTGCCTCCCTCTCGCCTCTCTCCAGTGTGTGAGAATCCTGATCTAAGACACAAGGGTTAGGCACAAACCACACCAAAACTCAGGCCTTCGATTGTCCATGACCATTGCAACTCACACCAAACCCACAAATATCATTTGTTCACACTGTCAGCCAGTTCCCAACCAGTCAGTTCTCTCTTGATAATAACAAAACACATCAAAGTGGCTTAGGAAAGCACTGGAGCAACTTGGGCTTCAGGCACAGCTGTCTCCAGGGGTCCAAATGATGTTGCTCCTGCTGGTCTTTCCAGCAGTTTCTCTCAGTAGCCAGGCAGACTCTTGCTGAGGGGTGAATAGGAAGTCACCAGTGTTCTATGTGAAGGACCTCTCCTTTTAATTATAAACTTAGTAGAGAAAGACTGCTCTTTCCCAGCTCATGGGCTGTCCTAGGCAGGACACTGGTAGGCCTGGGGGAGTGGTATCATACCACAGGGTCACCTGGAATGGGAAGAGCCATTGGACAGAGGCTGAGTTCAATCTCTTCTTAATTGATGAGAAAGAATCCTCTCTGCCATCTGCACCTGCATGGGAGTGGACACCTATGTGTGTGCTCTGGGGCAAGATGGGGAGGGTGGGGGAGAGATAGTGATAGTACCATTCTGCCCTGCTCACTACAGCTACATGGTGACCCAAGCACAGGATTGTGCCTGCTAAGTGACTTCCGTAGGTGAATGTGTTAAACTTGGCTCCATTTTAACTCATAATCAGAGTGAAATGTAGATATCTTAACAGAGTGAAAGTAGAATTTCTGAACAGAAAAACAGGCAGACATTTTCCAAAAGATTGGGACGATGAAGTGAGAAGGTGGTATTTGAAAATAGTGAGAACCTATCTGGTCTGTGTGTCTGTCTGATCTCTCTACATTAATTTTGTGTGTGTAGGGTGAGGTGGGTGGAGGGGTGCTGCCCCTTAGTTTCTGCACTCAATACTGAGCTCTCCCACTTGAGTCACAGCTCCACTTGTGGCTTTTTGCTGGTTAATGGAGATATGAGTCTCATGGACTTCCCTTCCCAGATATCTTTTTTTTTCTTCTTTTGGTCGTGGGGCTTGAACTCTGGACCTGGGCGCTGTCCCTGAGCTCTTCAGTTCAAGGCAAGCGCTCTGCCACTTGAGCCACAGCGCCACTTCTGGTTTTCTGGTGGTTAATTGGAGATAAGAGTCTCATGGACTTTCCTTGCCTGGGCTGGCTTTGAACTGTGATCCTCAGATTGCAGACTCCTGAGTAGCTAGGATTACATACACGACCAGCATTGTTAAGGAGACATGTGAGTGTATGTCACAAGAGCCTACTTGGGAAAAGGCTATGTAAGGATAGGCAGAGAGTGGAATGATGCAGCCACAAGCCAAGAGATATCAGGAGCCACTAGACTATGGAGGAGACAAGGCCTGAGTTCTTTCAGGGCTTTCAGAAGGAATGTGGCACTGCCAGCACCTCCATTCAGACTGGGCATCCAAAAATACTATTTTTGGATAAACTTTGGATAGACTTCTATTGTTTTAAGTCATCAAGGGCAGGGGTAATTTGTTACAGCAGTCCTAGGAAATCAGATTTGCCTATGTCTGTTAAGAGTTTGGTTTCTGTTACTTCTACCTAAAAAAGGCTCTGGTTTATGTACAGGACTAAGTCTGGCCAAATATATTAAGACTAAGACCAGCTGTGGCCCCATGGCCATATCTGTGTCAGGCCCCATGTGTTTCCAAGGATCTGTCACCCTTGTACACACTCAGGGAGACTGACTGTAGTCCTGGCCCTGGATCTCTGGTTGCTGTTGTAAATATTGACTCCCCAGCTGGCCAGGTGGCTGGTACCGGAGCAGAGATGGAAAGGCAGATGCTAGAAGCATCCATGGATTTATTAGTGGAAACTTCATGGCTCATAAATGCCGCCCCCCCCCCCCCCCGCCATGGCTTCAGCCCAACTAATTTTTGCAGGAAATGTGGACAGTGGGGAGTGAAATTTCCAAAAAGCCAGCAGCTGTACAGAACTTCAGAGCAATCCCAGCAGATGGCTAGTGAGCCTTAGTTTGCTCATGAAAAGAGGTAGGGACACGGTCCTGTCTTGCTAGTCTGTAAAGTTCTGGGCCCAGGGCAATCTTATAAAGCTGCTCTGCAAGGGACATGTCTCTTGGAGCCTCCAGGAGCTGAGCATAGCGGCACATGCCTGTGATCCCAGCATTTGGGAGACTGAGGCAAGAATTCCCAAGCCAGCATGAGTTACATAGTGAAATCTTGTTCCAAAAAAACAAAAAAAGAAAAAAGAAAAGTGGAGCCAGTGTAGCTACAATGGTAAATGCCTACCTAGCATGCTCAAGGTCCTGTGTCTAAACCCTAGTACCACCAAGAAGAAACAAAATATTAACCTCTCAAAAATGAAAAGACAAAAAAAAATAACAAAGCACCTTCAGATCAGGGTAGAAGATGCAGAGGGAAAAAAAACAACTAAAGTGAGTGCTCACACAAGAGAAGAAAATTCACAAATGGTTGAGACAAGAATTAAATAAGAAGGCTTAGCTTCCAAGTGAGTGCTAGCAATCTAGATTGCTGGGTTTATCATTCAGTGTAGAACATTTGCTTGGCATGTACAAGACCCTGGATTTGAACCCCAACAGTATAAAAATATAAATATTAAAAAGTAAACAAATGAACTGGGTACCAGTGGCTCACTCCTGTAAATCCTAGCTACTCATAATCTCAGATCAGAGCATCATGGTTGGAAGCCAGCCTAGGCATAAACATTCATGGGACTCCATCTCCAAAATAACCAGCAAAAAGGCTGAGCTGGAGGTATGGTTCAAGTGTAGTCCACCAGCTAAGCAAGCAAACTGAATACAAGGTCCTGAGTTTAAGACACTGTATCAGCACACATACACCCATCTGGTAGCAGGGCTGTTTAAACTACTCTACCAGCATATACACACACACACACACTCACATCCTTTGATAACAGAGCTGAGCTGTACTATGTTCAGTATATTTCATACAGTCTTGAATCAAAATCATCTGATCTAATCAATAATCATTTTTTCTTTTGTCAGTAATGGGACTTGAACTCTGGGCCTGGGCACTGTCCCTGAGCTCCTCAGCTCACAAGTGCTCTACCATTTGAGCCACAGTGCCGCTTCCACTTTTCTGGTGGTTAACTGGAGAGATGAGTATCACAGACTTTCTTGCCTGGGCTGGTTTTGAACCGTGATTCTCAGATCTCAGCCTCCTGAGTAGCTAGGATTATAGGCATGAACCACCGTCACCAGGCCTCACTAATCATCTTCTTGGGCTGGAGACTTGAGAGTGCTTGGAAGGATTCAAGCTATGGTAAACAAAACAAACTGCTTTTCTGAAAAAAAATAAAAACAACTTTTGTCTATTAAGCCATCTTTCAAATACTGTGTTTAAATAGAACTACGTTATATATTAAAATAATTAGAATGAAAAATATTTCATCTCACAAGTATCAAGCAAGACATTTGAAAGCTGGGTGGGATGTACCCATTACAAGATGTCTACCTTCAAGACATTGCAAATGGAGCAACAGTGATAGCAGCACTGAGGTAGCATTGTGCTTGGTGGGTCCAGACACTGACAAGGCAGCCAGGATGGCTGGAACTAAGTGGGCGAACAGCAGCAGCAAAGGGCAGGGCTAGGTAATGTAAGGCAATGGTTATCAACAGGTGTATTACTGCCCTCTATGGTGCATTCTGGAATTAAGTGGCAATTGTGACTTGCACAGGTACAAGGTACTCTGGGCAGTTTTGTACCTTCACCTTCATGACTAAGTTCTTCATTGGAGGAAGTGTGAAACATTGGCAATTTTTTCTTTTGGCAGTACTGGGGTTTGAATTCAGAGCCTTGCACTTACAAGGCAGGTGCTCTATCACTTGTGCTTCCAGATCTCTTTTGCTTGTTATTTTTCAGGTAGAATCTTGCATTTATGCCCAGGGCTGGCTTCAGAGTATGGTTCGCCTACCTTCAACCCCAGTTTAACTGGACCACAAGCACCCAGACACCATGCTCAGTTTGTTGACCAAGATGAATCTGTCCTTGGTAAACCTCGATTCTCCTTATTTCTGCCTCCTCAGTAGCAATATTGTTTCTTTTCTTAAATTCTAATGACCAAAATGAAGATACAAATGAAACCAGGCAAAATTAGAATTAAACACTTAGAGCAAAACCACATTTTACCAGATCTATTTTATTTCAGAAGGAGTTTGTATTATAGTATTTACTTTTATTTATATACAAGTGCTTCACATTTGTGTTTAAAACGCACAGGCCTCCCTTAATTCTCTTCTTCCTGCTTAAATTAGCTGTTATTTTACAATACAAAAAATACCAAAAAATTGCAGTCCTAAATGTATGTATAACACCCACAATCCCAGCAATGAAATAGTTTACAATACTTACTCCATATTTACATGAGTGCAATAGATGCTAAATTATACATATTAACAAACTAAGCTTGAATCCAAACAAATGAACAAAAACTGTAAATAACTGTAAAACAGAAACATTTCCAGAGCCAGAATTATTTCAACGCAACAAGCTTCACTAGTGTTCAGAATGTTATTGTGCACAGATTTAGTTACGAAAGTCAATTCTGTTATTGCATTTGGAAGGGAAGGTGCTGGGTTCCCTCTGTGCTGAATCCAGAGTCTCCCTGCGGGCTGGATGTGTGAGCTCCAGCTGCTCTGCTTGGCCAGCCAGGGCTGGGGTCTCCAACCAGAAGCTGTGTCTGTGTGTGTATGTGCGCATGCGTGTGTGTGTGTGTGTGTATACATGGTTGCAGACCACACAGTTTAGTCACGGGGTAAACATTCCAGATTTCTGAAAGGGATGCCTTCTTAGTTCTGTCCTCAGGATGGGTATTCTCACAGAAACCACATAAGGAAAGATCACCTTGTACTTCTAAAGAGCTATTTTTTCTTCTCAGTCCCTGTCCTAGTGTTTAGCATTAGTGTTTAGCATTAGGAAACAAATGGATGCATCTGTAGAAAAGAAGGTGTTCGTGAAAACATCACCATCTCAAGGAAGTGAATTGCCATCCCACCACCCCCTGCCTCCACATTAAATTGAAGGAACAAGACAGGCACCAGTCAGAAAAATGTCTTCCTACCCAGAGTGTTCTGCTTTTACTTGCCTGGTTTCAGTGCACATCCAATTTTTTACTTCAGGAATTGCACATGGACATTCTGGTACTTTCCTTCTACTGACAGTCTTCCTCCAGGTTAGCTCAATGGAGTATGGGTTGCATTCTCCAAAACCCCTCCTACTTTACACGTGACTCTCAGAGGGAAGCACTAGCCCCTCCCCACACTGTGTAGGGAGGGCTGGGGGGTGGCCAGGAGGCCAGGGATCTCCACGGGGAAATGGAGCTATTCACCAGCAACTGAGTTCTCCTTTCCATTCTGGTTTTACTATACACTATGGTTCTCAGAAAGTCACTATCAATTTAGACACTATGAAAAACAGCTTGGAGAACCTTGTCTTTGATCTTAAGATTAGAGAAACATCTCTCAGGGTGGGATTAGTCATCTTTTGGGCCTTTGAGTATGGAGAGTCTGCCAGAAGATGCACAAGGAGCTTGCAGAGCCAACAACAGCGGTGGACATTCTTGCTTCCTGAGCCCCCTTGAGTACAGCTGAGTACAGACCTACCGCCTGACTCTTGGTTCATTAATTTTTTTTTGGGGGGGGGGAGCAGGATTTCACTATATAGCCTAGGCTGGCCTTGAACTCAATCCTTCTGCCTCAGCCTCTGAAAGCTGGGATCACAGGCATGCCCCACCATGCCCTGTTCTCTTCCTAGGTATTCTGAAATATATGAGTCCTGTTTTGAGTTACATACTCAGTACCAGATGCAAATGGACACATCAGCACATGGTGGTGCAATTCTTGGCCTGAAGAAAGGACTTCTTAGAGCTTGGATACCCATTGTATGGCACAGAAATATATTAGGTGAAATTCACATGTCATTACATTTAATAAAAATACACTACAGAGCCAGGTGCCAGTAGCTCATGTCTGTAATCCTGGCTACTCAGGAGGCTGAGATCTGAAGATTATGATTTAGAGCCAGCCCAGGCAGCAAACTCCATGAGACTCATCTCCAATTATCAGCAAAAAAGCTGAAAGTGGAGCTGGGGCTCAAGTGGTGGAGCCCTAACCTTGAGCAAAAAAGCTTAGTGACAGTGCTCAGGCCCTAAGTTCAATCCCCAGGCCCAGCACACACAAAAAATACATTACGATATTTGTTCTGTTTTATGTACACTCTGAATGTCTGAACATTCTGGACACTACTGTATAGTTATGTACAAGTGCAAGATCAATGTTTTCATGACTATTTTATGTACAAGCTCTTCTGTGACAGGGGAAGGTACCAGGTGACAACCCATTCCCTCTTGGTAACTGGCTCTGAGCTGAGCAACTCTTCCCTGCCACTCCCGTTCTGCCCCAGGCTAGGAAGAAGCTGTTCGATGTTGGCTGCACAGTAGAAGCAGGTGGATCCAGCTGTTTCTCCATGGCTGGAGCAGAATTAAACTTCATTTGCTTCTTTCTTTTTAAAAATAAACATCTTTTAGAGGAAAAAAGTATATCATCAGGGGGCTGGGGGTCATGGTGCATGTTATTTCAAAACATGGGACTAATGTGGTGAAGAAACTTCTTTGGCCAATTTAATTTGGTCCTTTGATCCAACCAGGAGGAATCTTCCTAGTAGGGGGACGAGCCTAGTGGCCTCCCTTTTGTTTCACCAAGAGGCCTCCTGGTAGCTAGGTACAGAGGAGAAGGGCCAGGCTACTGCAGACACTCTGAAACTTTGTTCTGTGGAGGGGATGTAGGGAGCTCCTAATTCAGGGTCTTTTCTAGAACTGTCCGCTCTTTACCAATGACATGAAACAGAAGCTTTTTGAGAGGTGAGTCTCACAGTAGAGGTGTTTTGTGCATCAGTGTTTTATGGTTCAACTTCCTTGGGAAGATCTTTCCAAGAGCTTCTTTATAGGAGTGGGGTTAGTGTTGGGTTAGAGAAAAAACTCCCTCTCTAGGCACTGCATTTAAAGGTGAAATGCCGCAGTTTTTGCTCTTTTGAGTGTTGATTTCTCCAAATTCACAAACTTGAGCAATGCTGTCCAGACGCCAATCCCAATCGGGTAATTCCAGAGAGTTGCGGGTCTTGAAGCAGAAGAGATTGTGGGAGGCTGCATAATGCCAGAATACAGAGCACCATAAATGGGGAAACACAACATTCAGTCAGGGCCCTGTGGGAGAAGAGCAGGGGACTGCCCCACTCCTCTTAAATTTGGTCATTTTCCATTTGGCAGAGTGTACCCTCCTTGTCCATTTTTCATGTGCTTTTCATCCTAATTCAGCATTCACTGCCCTCCTCACAACCACCAGCTTGATCTGTGAGGAGGATGGGTGGGCCAGGCCAAGCCTGTGGAAGAAAGGGCAGACAGCTCCAAGTCCTTCTCCAGGTTCTGAGCAGGAGCTATACAACAACAAAGGCCTGTCCCTCTCCTGGTGTCCACTTACCCTTAACCTGTGGATGACCCACAGATTTGGGGCAAGCTACCCTTTGACCCAGGTGTCTCAAGCGCACTCAATACTCTTCTCTGCTTAAAGGAGACACATGAAATTAAGCGACTCTCTTCTTCTATGCTGCCCAGTCAGGAGGAGGCAGAGGGTTGATCAAGCATCAGGCCAATGACATTGGGTGGGGCAGGTGGCACATATCCTCTTGACTGTCCTTTTTTTGCAAACAATAAAAACAGGAGCTTTCACAGTTAGTTCATTTCTCTGTTTTCTTCAGTCCTTGCTGTTAGGTCAAATGTTTCTTGGGTGAGAAAATTCTTTCCTGGCTGCAAATTAGATTTTAGAAAAAGAGCAGATTGCCAATGATAGCTATTTAAATTTTACAAGAATGTAGGAATGCAATTATGTAAAAACTTAGGCTCACTAACTTTCCAATTGCTAGATCTATTTAAAGTCTAGGCACTTAGTGTGTGTGTGTGTGTGTTTGTGTGTCTGAGTGAAAGAGGGAAAGAGAGTGAAAGAGAAAATTTCAAATGGACTAAGACTAAATTAATCAAGTTGCTATAGAAAACTATTACATCCATTTACACTCTAAGTAACATTGCTGACCTTGACATTTAAAATAGCCCCCTTCGGTCCTAGTTTGATATGATTTAAAAGAGATGGACCATTATTAATGGTCAACTAGAAAAAAGCTACTTCTTGGAAACGATATCTGCGGAAATTGAGAGTAAACAGTGCATCTTTTAAAAAGATAGCAGGCTTCAGATGAAAAGTTATTTCATCTGACTAGTGTTTAAAAGACCATGTTGAAGAACTGGCGACGACGATGGTCTCTTTGTAAACACTGTCTTTCATTTTTTGCAGTTGAAACAGTCCCAAGAAGAGTTCCCACAAGTGAAGAAGCTGGGTGTCATTCCTAGCTCTCTCACTGGCTTTACATTGGCCTCCTCCAGCAACAAGCAGAACATTCCTGGACAGGTAATTAAATCTATTGTTTCCTATGCAAAAATAAAAGGTTAGATGCTTGACACAGATGGGAGAAACCGTCAAAGAAAGCTTGCGATCATGCAGATGAGGTGGATGCTTCAAGGGTTTCCAGTCTTCTGCCCTGCACTGCACCACCACTTCCCTGCCTGCACCTTCCCCTGCAGCTGGGCCACACACTCCTGCGTGCATGGAGTCCCTGGCCTCAGCATCAAATGCAGGTACCAGGCTGTGCAGGGGGCTGCTGCTTCCGGTTTCTTACTGCTCCTGACTTCTCCTTGTACACTATTGGCATCTGCTGAGAAATGTCCACCAGGGCGCTGGCTACGGCAAGACCTTGGGAGAACCCAAAGGAAACATGTCAAGGAAAAGCTTCTTTTGTTTCTAGAATATTTAGGATTTTCCTTTTATATTTCCATGGTAGGGGAAAAAAGAAGATATATAAGAAAATCTTCCTCCTAGCCTGTCCTTCTTTCCTTCTCCCCTGTCCATCTGGGAGGTAAACCCATTTTCCTGTTCTTTAAAGGTTCATTTACAAAAATGTGACTATAACTTTTCTTCCTTTTCAATTTCTGACACAAAAAGAATAGCTGTTTGCAGCAATTTACTTAAGTGTTCTTCCACAGAAAGGTAATGGAGACCTCAGAAAAGCAGTTTGAGGAACAAACAAAAATGGAATTATCTCACTGAAGCGTTGGCACCCAGTGAGGTAGCACTGCTCAATACTGCCCTTACATCCTTACACTCTCTACCAAAGGGAAGTCCCAAGGCTCGGCTCCTTCAGTGTAAGTAGAGCCCATCTACTCACCTGACTGTCCTGGGGGAGGGATTCCACCCAGGCCTCGAGGGAGCCTCACAAACACAGAGAGAACTGCAGCTTTGTTGCCAAAACATGGTTCCAGGGCAATGGGTTTGGGAACAGTCTGTTGGAAGAATAGTAAGAATTATTATAACCTACATAGATACTTCACAGCCAAGAACCACCTTCAGGTACTCACAAGAAACATCACAGCACTGGTGGTTGATGTTAACTCTTGGCTTTAATTATCCTCCATATTCTTTTTTTTTTGCCAGGCATGGGGTCTGAACTCTTGGCCTGGGCACTGTCCCTTAGTTCATCAGCTCAAGGCGAGCGCTCTACCACTTGAGCCACAGCGCCACTTCCAGCTTTTTCTGCTTATGTGGTGCTAAGGAATCGAACCCAGGGCCGCATGCATGCAAGGCAAGCACTCTACCATTGAGCCACCTTCCCAGCCCCTATCCTCCATATTCTTATCACTTGTCATAGTTCCTATTTTCTGTCTTTGTAATACAGTCTATAAAATCTTCTCAGGTTCTTCCTCCAGTTCAAAAATATTCTCACTTGTATCTATAGTGCCAGTCAACATGTGAAATGAATTTAAACTTTTAGCTAGTATATTTTTCATTTCTAGAAGTTTCGCTTGGTTATTTTTCAGATCTACTTGGCCATTCTCAACTTTCATAGAATCTTTATGATTCCATTTTTTAACTTCTTGCATTTTTTTTTTTTAATGAGACAAGGTCTCATTTTGTAGTGTGGGCTGGTCTTGACCTTAGTATGTAATATAAAATGGCTCAAACTATTTTCCTGACAGGATTACAGATGTGCATTTTAAATACTTCATTTTTAGCTCTATTATATTCTCTAGATGTCAGTTCTAACACTTGTGGTTCTATCTAAATCCATCATCTGTAGTTTCTGTTGATTCTTGTTCAGGGTGGCCTGCCTTTTGTTGGTGATTATTAACTGCTTGATCTTGATCTAGGGGATGCTCCCATGCAGACTATTTGCTTATCCTTCAGCAGGGCATAATGGTACGTTACCAATCTGGAACCCAAGGTTTTGGTTTTGGTTCATGATTTGTTCTTTATGGAGGAGGGGTGAGTAGACCTCTACTTCTGTGAACTCAATAATGGTTTCATATGTATGTTTCAGAATATATATAGCTATTTGCCCACAGTATATAAAATATTTTGTCATTTTGCCAAAATATAAAATCTTATCACTATCATTTGGGGATAGTCAAATATTTATCTTCCACACAATATACAGTAACCATTTTGTTGCTTTAAAAAGTACTTAAAGGGCTGGGAAGGTGGCTCAGTGGTAGAGCGCTTGCCTTGCATGCGTGAGGCCCTGGGTTCGATTCCTCAGCACCACATAAGCAAAAAGAAAAAAGCCAGAAGTGGCACTGTGGCTCAAGAGGTAGAGCACTAGCCTTGAGCTGAAGAGCTGAGAGACAGCACCCAGGCCCAGAGTTCAGGCCTCACGACCGGACTCAAAAAAAAAAAAAAAAAAAAAAGGGGGGGCTGGGAAGGTGGCTCAGTGGTACAGCACTTGCCTTGCATGCATGAGGCCCTGGGTTCGATTCCTCAGCACTACATAAGCAAAAAAAAAAAAAAAAAAAAGAAAAAAGCCGGAAGTGACACTGTGGCTCAAGTGGTAGAGTGCTAGCCTTGAGCGGAAGAGCTGAGGGACAGCACCCAGGCCCAGAGTTCAGGCCCCAGGACCGGACCCCCCCCCCAAAAAAAAAAGTACTTAAAAATATAAAAAAAACAATGATTCCCCCAGCATGGTGACTCATACCTGTAATCCTAGCTATTCAGGAGGCGGAGATCTGAGGATCATGGTTAGAAGCCAGTCTGGGCAGGAAAGTCCATGAGACTTTTATCTCCCATTAACTACTCAGATAAGCCAGAAGTGGCACTGTGGCTCACATGGTAGAGTGCTAGCCTTGAGCACCAAGAGGCTCAGGGACTGCACCCAGACCCTGAGTTCAAGCCCCAGGACCAGCAAAAAAAAAAAGGCAAAAAACAAAACAAAAAACAATGGTTCAGTTTAGCTACTTAATGACATAAACAACTAAATAATGAGAGCCAAAGAATACTTGATAACCTCAGTGTTTTAGCTAATAGATAAAGAGAGAAAAGAAAATTAGGAGGTAAGAGAATAAGGCATTTGCTCTTTCTGGTTTGCCAGATTCAGAACCCTGAGTTTTGAAGTCATTACAGGGACTTTAGAATCATATTCTCACCTTTATACTCCCCCCAATAAGATCAGGCGGCTCTTCATCTGTTTCCAAGGCAACATTTACTGAGGCAAAGGGACGGCTAGCCATCTGCTGCATCTCTCGAAGAAGTTGCTAATGAATTTAAGCAGGCATTAATGCAATGAGTACTAAGGGGAGTTTTATTAGTGAATACTACTTATCAAAAATACTTTATCCTTCCTGATTCAAACAGATGCTTCAAAATGATGCTCCTGTGACAGCTGGGGCAAATAGGACATGGGCTAGACATCATTACCAAATTCTGTTGGATGTGGTAATACTATTTTGTTGTTGTTGTTAAAGATACATGTTAGAGATACATACTAATGTAGTGATGGGCATAATGTTAGAGATTCAGATTAACACAGTAGTGGATATGATGTTAGAGATTCATACAACACAGTGGTGGACATACTGTTAAGATTCATACTAACATAGTGGTGAATATAATGCTACGATGCTTGCTTGTAGAATGCATAAAACATCATAGATCCATTTCTTCATATTTTTATTATTAAACTAAAGCCAGTCTTACTTTCTTCCTGCTGAAACCAGAACCAAATATTCACAGAGCAACAAAAAACTGAGCAAACAGGAACTGAGAGATTCAAAGAGATTGTAAACTAAAAGCATACACATATGTGAAATTCTGCAGAATGGAGGAAAATGTAGATATAAATCCCTGCTCCAACTTTCTTCAGCTATATGACCTTAGGGAAAGGGTTTAACGTTTCTGGATTTGTTTCTTCTTTTCTGAAATGTGTTTTCATGTTGTAAGATTGTTATTAGGATCAGATGAGACACTATTACATTACAGCATCTAAGATAGTGTGTGGTCATTACCATATCAGCAAGGATAGTAGAGATCTTCTGGGCATATTCTCGAAGATTTGAGATTTTGCCATGGAAGACAAATAAGCCTTGCTTCGAACTACCTTCAAACAAGATACTGTACAGAGGGGGTAGAGTTAAATAAGTAAGGTAATGAGTACATTTCCTATTGAGCATTGGTACCCCCTTTTAAGCTACCTAGTATAAGAGACAATCTTCTTCTTCTTCTTTTTTGTTTTTTTTGTCAGCAGTGGGGCCTGAACTCTGGGCCTGGGCTCTGTCCCTCAGCTCTTCAGCTCAAGGCTAGTGCTCTATCACTTGAGCCACAGTGCCACTTCTGGCTTTTTCTGCTTATGTGGTGCTAAGGAATCGAACCCAGGGCCTAATGCATGTGAGGCAAGCACTCTACCACTGAGCCACCTTCCCAGCCCCTAAGAGACAATCTTGAGGCTGCATTGATCATGGATCCATTCTAGAAGGGCATTTTTATGTTAAAAATTACTAATTGGGTCAGGCACTGGTGGCTCAGGCCTATAACCCTACCTACTCAGGAGGCTGAGATCTGAGGATTGTGATTCCAAGCCAGCCTAGGCAGGAAAGACTGAGACTCTTCAGTTAAGTACCAAAAAAGCCAGAAGTGGAGTTGTGGCTCAAGTAGTAGAGTGCTAGACTTGAGCAGAAAGCTCAGGGATAGTGCCTAGACCAAGTTCAAGCCCCAGGACTGGCACAAATAAACAAATACTAATTGGTAAATAATTCCTACCTTTTTTTTAGAGTCTATGTAGCCTAGGCTTTCCTCACACTTGCAATGGAGTCTAGGTTGGCTTTGAATTTGCAACCTCTCCTGCCTCAGCTTCCCAAGTACAGGAATTATAGGTCTGTGCCACTATTCCTAGTTTCTTACTCCCTTAACTTTTTCCAGAACATTGCACAACACATCAGCATTATAGCCATTTTAGATGGACACCAGTGACTCATGCCTGTAATCCTAGCTACTTGAGAGATGGCGAATGGCAGGATCTCAATTCAAGGCCAACCCAGGCAGTAAGGTTCCCAAAATCCTTCCTCAATTGACAGCTGTGCCCAGTGGTATATGCCCGTGATCCTAGCTACCATGGGATAACATTGGTGGGTCATACCCAGATACATACCTGGGCAGGAAGTGAGCCTTTATCTAAAAAAATAATTATCTGAATCAGGGCTGGAGGCATGCCTCAGCAGTAAAAGTGCCTGCTTAGAAACCACAAGGCCCTCTGATACTCTGCATCTGAATATATATATGTTAATCTTGGGAAGGGAAGGGGAATAACAAAACGCTGACACAAGGACACAGGATAACCCATTGCAACAAACATACCCACAGGATAGTATATTGGAAATGAACTTTACAACTTTGGGTGGCAAGGGGGGAAGGGAGGATAGGAGTGTGGGAGCTGGAGGAGGTAAGGGTTAGTAAGACAACAACAAGGAAGGGAAGGAGTAACAATGATCAACAAGTAATGTACTCATTTCCTTACTCATGTAACTGTAACCTCTCTGTACAACATCTTAACAATAAAATTAAATTAAATTAAAAAAAAAAAGAAAGCTCAAGGCCCTAAGTTCAAACCCTACTACCACAGACAAAAACAAACAACAAATCCTATTTTTTTAAAACTATTTTGCTTTTTTTTCTTTTCCTTTTTGGTACCGGGGACTGAACCCAGGACACTGTACTTGCTAGGCAAGCCCTTTGTCACTGAGCTACATCCCAGCCCACAAATCCTATTTTTAAAAACCCTCTGGGGAGAGATGGGGGAGAATGATGAAAGGGGTGACATTGATCAAGATGTTCTATTCTGGGGTTGGAGATTTAGCTCAGTGGAAGAGCATTTGCCTAGTATGTATAAGGCCCTGAGTTTGGTACTCAGCTCTTTAAAAAAAAAAAAAAAGCCAAAAAAGATACACTGTACTCACAAACTGACATGTTGAATTGAAACTCCTTTGTACAACTACTTAAAGATAATAAAATAGGGCTGGGAAGGTGGCTCAGTGGTAGAGCTCTTGCCTTGCATGCATGAGGCCCTGGGTTCGATTCCTCAGCACCACATAAGCAAAAAGAAAAAAGCCGGAAGTGGCACTGTGGCTCAAGTGGTAGAATGCTAGCCTTGAGTTGAAGAGCTGAGGGACAGCGCCCAGGCCCAGAGTTCAGGCCCCACGACTGGACCCAAAAAGAAAAAAAAAAAGGAAAAAGAAAAGCAAAAGGAGTTGGTGTATGATTCAAGGAGTAGGATACCCAGCTACAAACACAAGGAGCTAGGTTCAAACTCCAGTACCATTAAATCAATCAATCAAACAAACAAACCCATCCCTGCTGAATGTTGTCCTGTGAATTAAAAACCTACAGGAACAAGGATGCCACATTATCTCTATGATAGCATCACTCTATGTGGGTGGTATGGCCTGCAAGAAGAAGCCCCTCTCCTGGAGCTAACCTAACCCTATTACAGACATTAAGACCAGTGAAAACTGCTGGTAATTTGTGATTTTAGGTGTTCTCATGGTCTTCTAAAAAGCCCAGCCCTAAGTGAAAAAAAAAATCAAGGGTACATTCAAATCTGGATTTCACACATATGAACATTTCCTTTAGCAACAGACAGGATGACTAAAGGAAAACTAATGCAAATGAAAGCTAACATAAAGCCTTTATGTTGTAACTTCTAAGTTTACTTACTTGAATTTGTCCATTGTAAATATTTGACCTACTTTTGGAATTAAGATCTGGAAAAAACCAAGACTCATTAAAAAATAAGACAAGGCTGGGAATGTGCCATAGTGGTAGAGTGCTTGCCTAGCCTTCATGAAGCCTTGGGTTCGATTCCTCAGTACCACATGAACAGAAAAAGCAAGAAGTAGTGCTGTGGCTCAAGTAGTAGAGTGTTAGCCTTGAGCAAAAGAAGCTCAGGGACAGTGCCCAGGCCCTGAGATCAATCCCCAGGACTAGCAAAAAAAAAAAAAAAAAAAAGACAAGTTAAAAACATATTTATTTTGTCGGACACTGGTGGTTCATGCCTGTAATCCTAGCTACTCAGGAGGCTGAGATCTTGGAATCGAGGTTCAAAGCCAGCCCAGGAAGGAAAGTCCATGAGACTCTTATCTCTAATAAACCACCAGAAAACAGGAAGTGGCACTGTGGCTCAAGTGGTAGAGCGCTAGCCTTAAGCTGAAGAGCTGAGGGACAGTGCCCAGGCCCAGAGTTCAGCCCCATGACAGTCAAAAAACAAAACAAAAAACAAAACATATATTTATCTCTTTCACTGAACAATAAAGGAAAATCTGTAGTGTTTAAATAGCTGATTTGCCCTTTTTTTTTCTTTTCTTGGTGGTGCTATAGATCAAACTAGGGCCATGGCACATGCTAAACAAGTACTCTATCATTAGGCAACATCTGCAGCCCTGTCACTGTCATACTTAAGAAAACTGTTCTTATGAAAACTGTGTCAAGCCAAGCAGTGGTTGTGATCATGCAGAATTCTAAGTCTGCTGACCAAATACTACAAAGGGCAACATGCATCTAACAGTGGTAAATCCATCAGTTATCACTGGACTGGTAAAAGTGACTTGCTTAAAAGAGAAAGAAAGAAAAACACTGTTTTATGGGGAATCTGTCATTTATTTTTTTCCATTGATGCTTACCTCTCTACGCCTGGAGGCCCAACAACTTTGCTTGATCTTCCAAACCACAGCAGCCACCAGCAGCAAAGAGAGGAAACAACTGTGAGAAAGAAAGTGCTGTTATAATTAGGCCTCACAATCAGCACCACTACCTTCTATAGCTTGGGTCCCATGGGGAACAACCTGCCAAACCCCAAAGCGAAGCTCCCTTCTGATACTTATTACAATGTTCTGGCTCAAAGGGAGGTGAGTTGGGCTTCCACCCCTGATCTCTCAAGGGCAGAGAACCCTGATCTCTACCTGCCTTTATTCAAAACAATCCCAAGTAAGAAAAACAACTGTGGGCTGGGAAGGTGGCTCAGTGGTAGGGCGCTTGCCTTGCATGCCTGAGGCCCTGGGTTCGATTCCTCAGTACCACATAAGCAAAAAGAAAAAAGCCGAAGTGGCGCTGTGGCTCAAGTGGTAGAGCGCTAGCCTTGAGCTGAAGAGCTGAGGGACAGCGCCCAGGCCCAGAGTTCAGGCCCCACAACTGGACCCCCCCCCCAAAAAAAAAAGAATTGTTAAATAATGACCTCAGAAATTGTGATCTAAAATAAATATATACATTTATAAAATTTATTTGTGTGTGTGTGTGGCAGTCCTGGGGCTTGAACTCAGGGTCTTGGCACTGTCCCTGAGCTTCTTTTGCTCAAGGCTAGTGCTCTCTACCACTTGAGCCAAAGCAGCACTTCTAGATTTTTTTCTGAGTAGTTCTTGAATCTCACAGCCATTCCTGCCCAGGCTGGCTTTGAATTGCTATCCTCAGATCTCAGCTTCTTGAGTAGCTAGGAATACAGGCTTGAGCCACCAGTGCCCAGCTTAAAATAAATATTTAAAAAAATAAATTTATCATTTCTTTATATTGGGAACTTCAACATCCTATTTCTTATTTTGAAATATTCAAACTAACTGTCCTCAACTATAGCATCTTAAGTGCTACATGATATTGTTATTCCTATCTTACTTCTCCTCTGTATCCAGTAATTATTCTCTCCCTCTTTCCTCTACACCCTTTCTAGGCTCTGTTAACTACAGTTCTAGTCTATACTTTCATTTTTTGAAACAGTCTTGTTATGTAGCTCAGGCTTAGCTAAGACCACAAGCTCTCCTATAGGAAGAGCTAGATTAACTGTGAGAAGTGTAGGGTACAAGCAAAGCTGCCCCCCAAACCAGAAGATAAAAACAAATGTTCTCATTTTATCAGGTTACAGTGAACTGTATCTGATATATCTTTCAAGAATGTGTATGAAATTTTATCTGTTACAGAAACACAAGATTATTCTTCTACCCTCCATGAAATTATGGAATTGAGGGCCTGAATCAAAAGAACAGGTGTAGTTTGTATGTAGAAAATTACCTGAAGAAAGTCACGAAGAACTGTACCAGATCCATAAAATTGCTATGTTGGGAGAAAGCAATCTGTGGAGATAGACAGGGTGAGGGTTACACAGGCTACATCATACCACTGATCCAGCCTCCTCTTTTCAAGAGTGGAGCTACAATACTTTACTCTTTAAAGATATTAATGAAATTTTTTCACTGAAGACAAAGTGTCTTACCCTCTAATTTTTCTTCTTTACCTCCAACCCAAAAGCAATCTTCTGAGGCATAACTTTCTGCATCCCACCTCTGCACTTCACACCAGCTCTGAAGCTCCCATAGTCTGACCCTGAAGATTGCTTGGACTCCTACCATGAAACCCCAGTAGAGGCTTATCAAAAGACGGGAAAAAAAGGAGCTAGAGCTGGGAGCTGGTGATTAAGATGTTGAAGATCATGGTTCAAAGACAGCAGGAAAGTTTGTGAGACTCTTATCTCCAATTAATGACCAAATACCCAGAAGTAGAGCTGTGGTTTAAGTGCTAGAGTGCTAACCTACACAGAACACTTACCTGGGAAGTGTGACACCCTGAGTTCAAACCTCTATACCTCCAAAAGAATTTTTTTTTTTTTGTGGGTCATGGGGCTTGAACTCTGGGCTTGGGCGCTGTCCTTCAGCTCTTCAGCTCAAGGTGAGCGCTCTACCACTTGAGCCACAGTGCCACTTGTGGTTTTCTAGTGGTTTATTGGAGATAAGCATCTCACAGATTTTCCTTGCCTGGGCTGACTTTGAACCGTGATCCTCAGATCTCAGCCTCCTGAGTAGCTACAATTACAAGCATGAGCCACCGGCGTCCGGACAAAAGAATTTTTTTAATAGTAGTTCTTATTTTCCAACTATCAGAGAACAAATGCTTTCTGTTCTTACTAGGTGCTATAAACAAAATCCTCAAAAACTTGAATGGGCAAATAATGAATGAATGCTGAATGACTACGGAAAAACTACTAAAAGCTTGAAAAAGGGGCCTCTTAACTTGCCTTTAACATCTTTTCCATCAAGCCTTTCATCATATGAACATGCAAGACAGGGAAGATGGGAAGGCATAGCTGGCCTCTTTGTAAGGCTGGCTTCAGTCTGCCAGGTACACACAAATGATGTATGTCTGTACATGGCAGACTAATCCCACAGTCCCTGAAGCCAGCAAGCTCCACCAAGGCTGCGAGCTTGCCTGAACCCTCTGTTCCTGACTCTTCTCAAGGTTCCAGAGTCCTCTGGAGTGTCCATCCCTCATATGAGGTGCAGAGAGAGCATACGTGGCCATGGATGTCATCAGTATAGGTCTGACTATGCTAATCTTCCTTCAGAGTTCTGAACACGGCACGGCAACAAGCCAGAAGAAGACTGAATCTTTCCATAGAAGCTTAGGCCTGTTGTCTGCAAACAGGCATAATCTTTGCAAAGAAAGGGAGATGCACCTCCTATGAGTTTTCCTATGACACAAAGTTTTTTTTTCCTTTTAAAAACTAAGTTGCATATAGAACTCTGTGTAGATACCACAGTCCTGGACTGGGTCCAGTGATTATCACCTGGCCTCACATACCACCCACCTAATGCTGGTTTGTGCTGGCACAGAAACTGTATACCCAAGCTCTGTCAGAGCCTCAAGGCCAGTTAATGCCACTGGGCTGCTCATAGATTCCATGCAAGCTACTACTTCCAACCTCAATGGTAGAATACTTGTCTAACAAGTGTGAAGGTCTGGGTTCAATCCCCAGCATCATAGACAAATGCATGAGTGAATGTACATCTGATATTGTGCATGAGAGCCAAAAAGTAAAAAAAAATCCAAATATCCCTCAATAGAAAAATGGATACACAAAACGTGGTACACAAATTCACTGGACTATCATTCAGCTTTAACTAAGTACTAAAACAGACTAAACATGAACCTTGAAAATATTATGCTAAATGAAGAGATGCAGTCACAGAGGCCACATATTAGTGACTTAATTTACATGAAATATCCAGAACAGGAAAATCCACAGTTGGGAAGTATAGATTGGTTGTTGCCAGGAGAGGGAGAAATGCTAGTTGGTTCTATTTGGAAAGATAAAAATAATCTAAAATTGATTAGGAAATACTAAAACCCACTGAACTGTATACTTTAAATGGGCGAACTGTATGGTATGCTAACTATATCTCAATAAAGCTGTCAGTTTTAAAAAGTATATCTGAGTAAACAAAAGTTTCCCACATCTCTTGCTTAGTACAGCAATCCTGTTAGTACCCATAAATATCACTCTAAAATCCAACTGAATGCCCAGTTCTAAAAACAAATTTTGAGCTGCTTTCCCTTGTGAACACTGGTCTCTCACATGAAATACCAAGCATGGAGAGGACTTTTAATATTAGTTCCACGTTACAATAACAACCTCTGTTGTAGAGTTAGCAACAAGTCAGAACCCAGTTCCACCACCCACCTTCCAACCCTCACGAAAAGTCTGCTTGTCCCATCTCTATGTTAAACACCTACCCTCCCAAACTGTGGGCACAAAGGAAGCCAGCTGAGCCCCTGCTTCCTGAGAACAGCCAGGATGACTTTTAGAAAGCTGAGGCTGAAAGAAGGGCCCTCACCCACAGAAACAACTGGCCAGAAAACAGGCATAACTAGCTTCAACACACCCACTACCCTTCTATACGCAGACCTTTTCAGTCTGTTTTCCCCCCTACACACACCCCTTAACTGCATCTACAAAGATTTTTATAGTTAGTTTCAAATACCATCAGTAGTTAAAGGTTTTGATCTGTTCCTAATTATGGAAAAGAACCTTGGGGTTGGGGCAGAGCGAAGGAACTAGAGTTTAGCGTTACCATTTTTAAAGCACCAATGTTTACATGAATTTCCGAGTAAAGAATTAGATTTCCTCAGCTACTTTGCTTTAAAAAACAAGACTCCAAGGCAAAAAGGCTTTGCCTGTATTAGAAATTTTACCAAGATTAAACTTAATGGCCTCTATCGTACTGGTTAGACATTTTCCTACTCTCTTCCTTAAATATGTCTCTATGCTTTTACTGAACTAGTATAGTTGGTATATATATTTGAGAGCTATACTAAAACTAGAAAAGCTGTAGCTCAAGGAAAATAAAACAGTAAGAGAGCCTATGTTGAAAACTCAATACACCTACCCAGAAAGACAGTGCATAGCCAACTACCATACCAAGTGTAGAGAGCCAGTGTCCTCCCAGCTCTGGGTGAGGACATGAGGACACAGGATGCCATAAGTTCAGTCATTGTTTATAAATACTGCTGTCACTTGTACTAAAGAGCAAAAGACACATTTTCAGAGTACTTACCTGCTTTTTCAAGGAAAGCTTGGCAAACTCGGTGGTGAGCACGCCATCATTTATTTTCATAAGCTCCTTAATGTAACTTTCACAGGTGGATTTTATTCAAACTAGTGATCAGATAAGGAGTACCAACAAGTTGGGGAGGGAAATCAACACCTCTGATTCTTGAACTTAAAATTCCTACTTTTAAAACTAAATTATGGGAAGAGCTCCCTCTAGAAGGACAGCTCTAAAACCATGTCAGTGGCTTTCAGAGGGTGGAGCCACAGGCCGCTGAGAGGAAAAAACTAGAACTCTGCATTGGCAACGGCACAGCTATCTCCACACAAAAGCCTGCTTATGTGCACAGAGCCCTCTTTCCAACTGGGGAAAACGTCAGCAGTGTAAGTCAAGATTCTCTGAAAAATACTAACCACTTTCCAGAGATGAGCAATAAAGCTTGGTGTTCATTGAATTCAGAGTATGAAAACAATCTCAAATCAATACATTTACTTACTAGGACTCAAATCAAGTATTTACATAGAAACAACCTATCAAATGTATACCATACCAAACTGAACCCTATCAACAGATGAAAGGACACAGTAAGGTATAATACATACATGTATATATGCATATGTATGAATATATAGGTTTCAAATTTCTCCGATGAACTAGGTATGGTGATACAATCTTGTAAATCCTAGGTACCTGGGAGGCAGAGATAAGAGGGTTGTGGTTTGAGGCCAGCCTGGGTAAGCACACAAGATGCCATGTGAAAAATACATTTAATAGAAAAGGGCTGAAGAGGGCTGGGAAGGTGGCTCAGTGGTAGAGTGCTTGCCTTGCATGCATGAGGCCCTGGGTTCAATTCCTCAGCACCATATAAGCAAAAAAAGCTGGAAGTCGTGCTGTGACTCAAGTGGTGGAGCACTAGCCTTTAGTTGAAGAGCTGAGGGACAGCACTCAGGTCTAGAGTTCAGGCCCACGATCAACAAAAGAAAAAAAAGAAAAAAAAAAGAAAAGGGCTGAAAATATGACTCAAGTGGTAAAGCACTAGCTAGCAAGTCTAAGGCCCTGACCATCAACCCTTAATACCACCACCACCACCACCAAAAAAAAAACAAAAAAAAAACAACAGAAGGACTTATTTACTTGCAGGGAAGGGGAATACACAGGGTGTGTACAGGTGAAAACCTTGAGGGTGAGGTCTTAGAATTTCCCTACCTTGTCTGGAGACGGGGTTATCAGGTTCTAGATGTTTCTCTGATCCTAGGAAGTTGAGTTCTAGACACAATTTATTTTTTCCTTTTATTTTATTCATTACTTATTGTAAATTTAATGAACAGGGGGGTTACAGTTACATATGTAAGGTAGTAAGTACATTTCTTCAGCTCAAGGCTAGCATTCTACCACTTGAACCACAGCGCCACTTCTGGCTTTTTCTGCTTATGTGGTACTAAGGAATCGAACCCAGGGCCTCATGTATGGAAGACAAGCACTGTACCACTAAGCCACCTTCCTAGCCCATTCCTTTTATTTGTTGTGTCTTGTTTGGTGCTAGGGATTAAACTCATGGCCCCAAGCATGCTAAGTATTCAAGACTCTCATCTTTAGTTAACCACCAAAAAGTCAAAAGTAGAACTGTGACTCAAATGGTAGAGCACTAGCCTTGAACACAAAAGCTCAGAGATATCACCTAGGTCCTGAGTTCAAGCCCTAGGACCAGGATACATGTGCAAGTGTGCGCATGCACGCGCACGCGCGCACACACACACACAAAACCAATCTTCACAAATGAAATAACAGACTCAAATGATCTAACAAATACTTGGTATCCAAGTAATTCTAATCTTACTTCTGTTCCACAGATAAGAAAAAAATAACCTTCCCATTGTAACTAAAATCCAGTTCAACTTGGCATTATCAAAACCATAAAAAAGGCTGGAAAGGTGGCTCAGTGGTAGAGTGCTTGCCTTGCATGTATGAGGCCCTAGATTTGATTCCTCAGCACCACATAAGCAGAAAAAGCCGGAAGTGGCTCTGTGGCTCAAGTAGTAGAGTACTTGCCTTGAGCTTAAGAGCTGAGGGACAGCACCCAGGCCCAGTGTTCAGGCCCATGACTGACAACAAAACAAACAAACAAACAAAAAAACCACAAAAAAGACAGTGCCCAGACCCTGAGTTCAAGTCTCGGGACTGACAAGAGAAAGAAAGAACGAAAGAACGAAAGAAAGGAAGGAAGGAAGGAAGGAAGGAAGGAAGGAAGGAAGGAAGGAAGGAAGGAAGGGAGGGAGGAGGGAGGAGGGAGGAAGGGAGAGAAAGAGGGAGAGAGAGAGAAAGAAAGAGAGAAAGAAAGAAAGAAAGAAAGGAAGGAAGGAAGAAAGAAAGAGGGGCAGGAGGGAGAGAGAAAGGGAGAGAAAGAGAGAGGGAAAGAGAGAAAAAGAGAGAGAAAGAAAGAAAGAAAGAAAGAAAGAAAGAAAGAAAGAAAGAAAGAAAGAAAGAAAGAAAGAAAGAAAGAAAGAAAGAAAGAAAGGGCAATTAATGAATTCACTTTGACAAAGTGGTGGGCTGAGAGGTAAACAAGGAAGAAACAAAGTAAGGGATGTGGGCCTTGCTTAAAAGACTGGCTGAGGAGGGAAGCAGAGTGTGTGAGAACAAAGAAGCAGATCAAAGGGAATTTGTAGACCATTTAGACAGGGTAAACAGAGGAAAATGAGGAGAAAAAAAAACCACACTTTCTGTCTTCCACATCTAGAAGGGAAAAATTAACTGCTCTTTAGCCACAATCCAAGGCATGAAGACACAACCACCAAAATTAGGTTAAGCCCATTCTAGTTAGTTGGTACCCATTTGCTTCTAAAAATAATCAAGTAACAAGTCCAAGTCCAGCAACCACACTTCCACAACTAAAAGTGAACCAGTCCTCCAAGTTCCACACAAGCATAATCTCCATGTTCACCAAGGAGATATGGAGCAGGAAGTACAGAGTCAAGACCTCTGATAACATTATAAAAAGCTCACCTGGGGCCATGGGTCTTGGGTAGGAGGGAATACACTAGCCTCATGAGAAAAGAGGAAAAGAGCAAGTTGACCATATAGCAGGCAACACCAACTCTTACAACGACTCTTTAAGTCACATACACAATGAATATGCCACTTGGAGAGCTCCATGATTTACCCAGAAGCCAGAAATCAAACCTCCTTCTAATATACTACAAGGCCTATGCTCTTACATACAACTTCATGCCTACTATTGCATCTATCTTGCTTTATACGCTAACATTTTTGGGATCTTTTCCTACACCTATTTCTGAATTCTGCATTTCACTGGTTATAAGTGCTTGTTTCCTGTATACTTACCTTATACATTCTATAATTGAAGCTCTCTTTGGATTCCTATGGCTTTTTACATGGTAAGTATTCATGAAGAAATTAATATACATATAACTACCTAATTTGATATATGTCAGCTTGCTTTTCAAAGTGCTCAGAAATTTCCACTGATATGGTAAATAGTATTTCCAGTACAATCTTTGTAGTATTCATGTGCTCAGCACTCCTTTGCCATAGAGTGTATAATGGCAAACAGTGTAAGTTAAACGTACAATGATGAATTTAAGTTTTTTAATGAAGACTACATCTTTGCATGAATGATACCAAAAAGTACTTCTCACCTGAATTTTGATGGGCCAAGTAAAATTACTGACATAAACGAAGAAAGTAATATTTGGATGGTTGCGAAAATCAAACTTCTCATTAGAGAAGCTATCTTTGTATTCCTTAATGTTGGTTTTTGAAACAACAGGCATCTCTTCTCCAGCCTGGGTTCCAGCTGTTTGGAAGAAAAAATATGGAAATAAGAGACTCCTTCTTTTTGGACATAAGTTCCCTGAACACTATTCTAGGAATAGCCTTTAACAGTTCAATCTCTTTTAATCCTCTTAATACTCTACTATCCTTATTTAGGAAATTGAGGTTCTGAGAAATTAAGTAACTTGTCTCAGGTCAGACAGTCAGCAAGGATACAGCTGGGATTTGAAACTGAACAGGCTGGTTTATAAGCCTGTGCTCCAAAGCGGAATGGATCTACTAGGAACCTCTGCAACACTCCACTGAACTCCTTTGTCCCCCCCCCCCCCCCTGAAATTAATGGTGATAAAATTAAAGATGTCACCAGAGTCCCATTAACATCACCAACATTTATTCTGTATGAAACACCCTGATTCCTTTGCATAGCTTCACATCTGTGTGGGGAGACCCTGATGTCTGTACCAGAAACACTGATTCACTTCTCACTTTCTAACTAGTAACTGCCTCAGGTCTCAACAGAGAGGAAGGAGCTTAAGGAACAATTAGCCCTCCTTCCTCCTATCAACTATCACTGTACTTACGTTTCCACAGTCTAGTGTAACTTCCATCTAATTCTACACAGCTCTCACTGTAGCTACTAAAGCCTCATTTTACTTAAAAGGTTCTCAGTTCTAGAAACTCTGAGATACTAGAATTTTCTCACCTCTGATGCATGGATGTGGATGTTGATGGGAGAGCAGAGTAGGGACCCCAGTAAGGGTGTGAGTGGTGGGATAAGGCAGGTGGAATAACAATCTACTGAGCCTGAACCACAGTAGGCATTGGAAGGTGCAACTCATTTCATCTATACAATGCTAATTAAGTATTATTATGTTAACTTTACAAATGAATAACCCTAAAGTCTATAGAAGGGTTGAAGACACTTGCTCTAGGTCGCACAACTAGTGACAAAGGTGGGTTTTCAACACATCCACCAGCAACCCCTGTCCCAAAATCTATATTACATTTTGCAATCCATTACCTCTACTCATAGTCTTTACTAGATGAGTCTTTACCTGAGAAGCTGGCAGCCCAGGTGATGTTGAGGTTGAAGTTTTTGGAGGCATTGATAAACATATCCAAATCCCTGTTTTGCTGATGATAGTTGCAAATAATTAGAAAATTAATTGTAATAGTGTTAACATTTTTTAAAAAGCAACAATTAGATTTTACTACTTGCAATTGTCTTAACTATTGATGATTATAAACTATATAATTTCTCAAGAGAAACTTATGCTTACAGAAGTGTTAGCATGAAGACTCCTAACCAATTTTCCCCAACAAAAGTAATATATCCCAGATTAAAGTTCATTTCCCTCCCATAAAAGTATATAGAACTCAGTGATTTATCAAATCCCTAAATTTGAAAAGGAACCTTTTAACAAGGACCTCATTAGCACACTTTACTCCTCAGGATCCTCTAGGCAGCTGTTTTCTGACATGAGGATCACATTTACTAGGAAAACAGCTGATCTAGTGCCTCCCTCACTCCTTTCTTTTAGATAGAGTCTTTGTACCTCCTACACTGATCTCAAGCTCATCATCTTCCTATCTCAGCCTCATAAGTGCTAGAATTACAGGTACTGAGTCAGCCACCTGACTGCCCAAACTTCTACTTATTTATAAATTAAAGTCATATACTTCTTAATTCATACATTAAGTTTTCTCCCAACTGGGAATTATTTTAAAAGTATATAAAGCTAAAATACAATACAGTTAACAAGAATTTAATTTATATTCATTTATGACTTAAAACCATTTTTCTCTTGCTTAAAATATTGTTTCAAGAAATATGGCTATGCTTTCTTCGCTTTGAAAGCTTTGGTTTTCTTTAGAGATACAGCAATTCAAAGGACTAGTCTCATTAAATTAACTAGACTCTTGGGTTTTAATGCTTAAAAATTTATCTCTGAGAAATTTGTTGAGCCAGATGGAAAAAGACATTGTTGGCTGTGCTATATAAATTCTAATACTAATTTTCAGTTTTTGCTGAAATGTGACTAGTAAATATCTTTCTTGTAGTCAAACAAATGTTTTTGCAAACAAACCAGATGTTGTATTCTTATATAATATGGGTGGATCCAATCATTCTGAAATCATTCATTTTATATAAAGATCTTAAAACAGACTATGAAATTAGATCTTTAATGATATTTTGGAATTCACAGCAAAAAAAA
Organism: Dipodomys spectabilis; assembly: GCF_019054845.1. Taxonomy (NCBI): domain Eukaryota; kingdom Metazoa; phylum Chordata; class Mammalia; order Rodentia; family Heteromyidae; genus Dipodomys; species Dipodomys spectabilis. The sequence goes on from NW_024870852.1 coordinate 7,187,985, forward strand.
ACCCACAACAATGAAAACATCAATTTTCAAAATGTAATTTTTATTTTTATTTTGCTGATCCGGGGCTTGAATTCTTGATCTGGGCACTGTCCCTGAGCTCCTTTTGCTGAAGGCTAGCACTCTACCAATTGAGCCACTGTGCTACTTCTGTCTTTTTCTGTGATTAACTGCAGATAAGAGTCTCCTAGACTTTCCTATCTGGGCTGGTTTTGAACCACAATCCTCAGTTCTCAGCCTCCTGAGTAGCTAGGATTACAGGTGTGAACCACTGGCATTCAGCTTCAAAATGTAATTTCTAAACCAAAAATTTCTCTCACAAAACAGTGATCTCATTTACTAGGAAAACTTCCCCTTCTCTTGTAAGGACAGTAAGAGAAGCTGATATAAGTAAGCCTGAAGACTATACGACACTGATGACAATGTATTTAGGGGCTTCTTAGTAACTTAACATCAAGTTTAGTAAAATTTCCTTCAGTATTGGAAAGGGTATTGAATGATTTTATATTTCACTAAGGAACTGGGCTAGAGTAGTTTAATGATAATGTTCATGCTTTGCATGAACAAAGTCCTGGATTTGATCTTCAGCATCAAAGATAAAAGAGAGAAAAGAAATGTAAAAGTATATCATTGTGTTATGGATGCTTTTATTTTTTTGGGTCCAGTCGTGGGGCCTGAACTCTGGTCTTGGGCACTGTCCCTCAGCTCTTCAACTCAAGGCTAGCGCTCTACCACTTGAGCCACAGCGCCACTTCTGGCTTTTTCTTCTGCTTATGTGGTGCTGAGGAATTGAACCCAGGGCCTCTTGCATGCGAGGCAAGCACTATACCACTGAGCCACCTTCCCAGCCCTGGATGCTTTACTTTTAAATGGCTCCTTTCTAACAAGTGGGTAACACCTTCTGGTAGGCTGGGCTTCATCACTGAGAGTAGATATAAATCTACATTCCAAATAATCATTTTTAACTATTTCAATAATTCCTTTTCAACTTCTTTTCAGACTTCACTAAATCTTCGCTGTTTTGCTTTCTGATGAAGCTAGGAATTTCTCCCAGGAACAAAAGTGTTACCTCTGCCATCTTTCTTGCTGTCCTATAGTGCTTGTATCACTGGCATTAATTTCAGTGAGCATTTTTTTTTTTTTTGTGGGTAATTTTTCTTTTTTCCAGTAGTACTGTAGTTTGCATACAGGATCTTGCACTTGCCAGGCAGACACACTACAACCTGAATCATGCTGTAAACCCTATTTTTTGCTTTTGTATTTTTCAGTTATGGGGTTTAAACTCAGGGCCTGGGTGCTATCCCTGAACTGTTTTTCACTCAAGGCTAGCACACTATCACTTTGAGTCATAGCTTCACTTTCAGTTTTCTGGTGGTTTATTGGAGATCCAAGCTGGCTCTGAATTGCAATACTCAGATCTCAAGTTCCTGAGTAGCTAGGATTACAGGCATGAGCCCACCCGGCCCTATACGCCCTTTTTCTTTTTGTTATTTTTCAAATACAGTTTCACATTTATGCCTGGAGCCAGCCTGGATTGAAATCTCCTAGTTATGGTTCTTATGTAGCTAGGATAATGAGCATACACCACCACACCAACTTCTTACTGGTTGAGAAGGGGGCCTTGTGAACATTTTGCCCAGTTGGCCTCCAACCAGCCCTCACCCAATAGCTGCCTCCTAACTAGCTAGGATTATAGGACTGAGCTATTGTGTCCTGCCTCTTAGGCAAATTTTCATTGTTGGGTCTATTTTGAGAGAATGAAATTGGGCTCTGACATTTGCTCTCTGTGCATTGCTGATGGAGCTCATGTATGGGCTGTTATGAACTGACAAAATATGTAGAGTCAATGCCAGTCAGTGTTCAGATCTTGATAAATCCTTTAAGACTGTTCTTGCCTTTGGGATGGAAAGAAGATTAAAACATAGACTTTAATATTTTTTTCCTACACCTCTCCACAGCATCCTGAGACTACTGCTAAGGTGGTGCCTCTATCCATGATAACCAAGAAAATAATCAGAACAAAATAAGTTAAAAAAAATCTTACTTCATCAGGAGTTGCCACAAAATTGATGGCTGTGTAATAACGGTCATCTTCCTGGGACAGGCTAAAAGTGAACTGATAGTCAATAAGAAGAGTATCTATGGAAAGAAAGATATACATACTTAAAAACTGATATAAAACAAAACAGATCATGTCTCTGGAAGTATAGACTGCTTTTCTCATAAACTTAATAGCTAGGAAAGGATTCTGACTCACCTATACTCAGGTTTTTCAAAAGAAATCAGGTGCTCAGTTATATGATTTGTGTACCCCACCAAACTCCTCTTTTCATGACAATGTTTAAGATTTGGGCTCCAGTGTAACTCACCTACAAATAATAACTGATTGCCTATACATGCTAGGTTTGGCTTAACCAAGGATAAAAAAATTAATAGTATAACAGAAACCAGACCTATGGAAGGTCTGGGGTAAGGAATATGTTTGTTATATTATCCAGAAAGCATAATATGATATAGCTACTCACAAACAGTGTGATAGAGCTTAAAAGAGAACTTCCTGTCTCAAACTGGCACAATTTAATATTCAAATCAACTGTACTCAATCCAATACAACAGGTACAGAATTAAACTGGAAATGCCAAATATTAACTCCTTTCTCTCTGGCTCTGTAATATGACCTACTATGTGGATTCTCATACATTTACCCATAAAGATCTGGTCAACTTACCAGATTCACTTTTCACTCCAAGAATAATTACTGGTATTTTATTTTATTTATTTATTGCCTAACACAGATTAGCTCCAGAAAGAATGATGAAACTTAGTCTGAATTCTAAGAATTGTTTTTTTTTGTTGGTCGTGGGGTTTGAACTTTGGGCCTGAGCGCTGTCCCTCAGCTCTTCAGCTCAAGACTAGCGCTCTACCATTTGAGCTACAGTGCCACTTCCAGAATTTTTTTTTTTTTTGGGTCGGGTCGTGGGGCCTGAACTCTGGACCTGAACGCTGTCCCTTAGCTCTTCAGCTCAAGGCTAGTGCTCTACCACTTGAGCCACAGTGCCACTTCCGGCTTTTTTTTTCTTCTGCTTATGTGGTGCTGAGGAATCGAACCCAGGGCCTCAGGCATGCAAGGCAAGCGCTCTACCACTGAACCACCTTTCTATCCCTGAGAATTGTTTTTTTTTTTAAAGCTACATCCTGTAATATAAAACAATAACTTCGATCAGGTATGATAGATTCAATAAGGCTTCTGAAAAATTTGAGATTGTACTGTCCCCTGCTATATGAGCCCCAGCATGCTACCATAAACCATGGCCACAATTAAAACAGCTGAAAACAGTGTTCACAGGCAAGCCCTTTAAGCTGGGAAACTTTTTAGTTGTTACAGTCCTCAAAAACCATTCTCAAACCATGTTAAAGAAAACAATGGAGTTTTGCTGAACTAGAAATAAGAATCACAAAACACTTACAATAACATGTTCCTTTGAGAGGATTTCCCTGGTATCGATTTTCTACTTCACATCTAGGAGAAAAAAAGTGAGATTATTTCTATTGCTTTTAAAAATAGAATATATATGTATATATATACATATACATATATATGTGTATATATGTGTATATATAGATATATATAGATATATCTATATATATGGGTAATAAAGTTTGAACTGAAGGCCTTGTGCTTGCTGGGTGTTCTAACACAAACCCATAATTCCAGCCTGAATCTATACTCTAAAACAGACCCATAATTCCAACTTGAATCTATACTCTTAAAGTTAAGCAGATTCTTTTGTATAAACTACAAAGTAGTGAATCATAGGCTAGGGGTGTAGCTCAAGTGGTAGAGGGTTTACCTACTAAGTGTGTTGTCCTGAGTTTAAACTCAAAGAATGGGAGGGAGGGAGGGAAAGAGAAAGGGAGGGAGGGAGGGAGAGGAAGGGAGAGAGGGAGGGAGGGAGAGGGAAGGAGAGGGAGAGGGAGACAGGGAAAGAGGGAGAGAGAAAGAAAGAGAGAGGAGGGAGGGAGGGGGGAAAGGGAGGGAGGGGGAGAGGGAAGGAGGGGGAGAAGGAGGCAAGCAAGGGAGGAGAAAAGCGGGGAGGGAAGAGAGAAATTGTGGGGGGGGTTTTGTTTTGTTTTTTTGGTCAGTTGTGGGGCCTGAACTCGGCGTGGGCACTGTCCTTCAGCTCTTCAGCTCAAGGCTAGCGCTCTACCACTTCAGCCACAGTGCCACTTCTGGCTTTTTCTGCTTATGTGGTGCTGAGGAATCGAACCCAGGGTCTCATGCATGCAGGGCAAGCACTTTTACCACTGAGCCTTCCCAGCCCGAAATGGTTTTGAATCATGATAATTAAATACTTCATTATTCAGAACTGGTGGACCAGTAGGAGTTTTAATAAATTTTCCTGCTGATTGTCAAGCAATTTATACCACTAATATATCAAAAAAAATGGATAAACATTTGCCAAGATACTGTGTAATAAGGCTAGACCCCATTTATTACAATGAAAAACCCATTTGTTGAGGACTATATATCCTAAAAGTATAATTAAACATTTTAAAAGTATTAATTTCTCATTATTTTCTGCTCCTTTTAATACAAGCAAGGAAGACCTAAATACCAACAATCACTTTAAGAAAAACCTACCCCAAAATGCTTCAGTAGCTGTACACTAAAGAAAAAAATTAATTCTACCTAAAAAGAATTATTTCAAAAAAATTTTTGAGACAAACTGTCCTTTAACTTTTCATCCTTTTGCCTAGAATCTAATCCCAGGCACTCTGAATGCTAGAAAACAGTTGTCTGCTACTACACCCACCAAAAAAAGTTAATCTTTCTCCACAGATGTCATCTACAAATGTCATCATTAGTCACAGAGCCACTTAGGCAAGCATAATAGCCACCTTGCATAGAAAAGGAGAGCTTAGGTAATGTTATAGTAAGCTAGAGACAAAAAGTCCAAGTGATAACATGCATTGTCATAGTCATAATCTTTTGGAAAGTTGAAAATCTCATCGGATGCCACACCTCATGTTTTTGTTGTGTCCCTAAATAATAGTAATTTTGCTCTATCAAGTTTCTCGAATCAAAGCATTCAACTTAATCTTTGGTTAAGAGTTTCCTTCATATACTTTCATTAGAGTAGAATGCAACTAGTAACAATATACATTGATGTAAACTGTAAAGTATACAGAGATCAATTCTCTGCTAAATCACACTAAAAATGTCTCAATTGCTGAGGATTAGTACTGTTCTTTTATTTTTTGGGGGGTACTAGGTCTGGATTCAGAACCTCAAGTGCTCTACCATGTGAGTCATGCTCCCAACTCTTTTAGTTCCATTTTCAGACAGACTTCCATTCCTGTCTTGGACAGTAATCCTCCACTATCTCCTACATAGCTCAGAATACAGGTGTGAGCCACCATGTCCAGCTTCTTTCTTGAGATAAAATCTCACTAACTTTTTTGCATAGGCTGGACCTGAATTAAGATCCTTTCATATTCATCTCCCAAATAGCTGGGATTAGGGTACCACACTTGGTTCACTATTGTTCCTTAAGACAAACAAAATTTACCAATGATAAAATCTGATGATATGACTTAATATATCCACATCCAATTGTTCTCTCTGAAGCATCTACATGAGAGAAGAATAAACCTCAATGTATATATTTCAGGAAGTTTCCCAGTAAGAAAGAGTGATATATGTAAACTAGGGGACAATTTCTCTCATGCCAGCTAACCAAGATACTAAAAATAATTATTGCAAGGCATTTGTTGATAGATGGGGAAATGGAAGCTTAATGGAGGCAAAGCCAGGTCTGAAACCCAATTCTGCCTTTGCTGAATTTGGAAACCCTCCCCTAGAAGACATTAAATACATTTCACCAAGGAGAGGGCCTTAACATGAATGGATGGGTTAAAGGCAAGAAGATCAATTCTACTACCAGACAACCAAAATGCTAATATTCATACCAGCTCTTCTAACTCAAAAGAGTACAACCCTCTGACATGAAAAAATTGAATAGGTGCTGAAGATGCATGACTAATGCAAATTAGCAAGCCAGGAAATGTTAGCATCATATATATATGTATATATATATACATATATATATATATTTTTTTTTTTTTTTTTAAGTAAATGAAAGAGCCATTAAAGAATAGTTGCTAATGACTCCTCAGTTTAGAAGTTGATCTTTGTGAAGCAGGATGGACATATTTTCAAACTAATTAACCAGAGGTCTCATAGGGAAGGTATTTTTCAGGGTTGAGGCAGCTTCATGCCCCTGGCTTCCCTGGTGGTAGAATGTGGTACTCACAGCTGGCACTCATCCCCCTTGACACCTTTAGTGGTGCAGAAGCACTTGCCCGTGTTGGTGTTGCACAGTGATGCATGCCCATTGCACTTGCATGCTGGGAAAAAGGAAAGGGAAAGCAGGTCACAATGGGTTTAGATTATTATGATCAGATTTTTTTTCCTTGTCTTTCCTAGGAAAGACAAACCAAAACAAGAACAGCTCATAAGATTCATGAATTTTTGCAGCTAAATTTATCGCTAATAATGTAAAAGCAACATTAAAAGACTCAAGGTCAAAGGATAGAAGGAAAAGAGAAGCTGGTACCTATTGCCACCTGAAGCAATTGCCATTTCCATTTTGACAGACCTTTTTTTTTTCTTCCAGTATTATTTCCATTTATTCAATAACTATTTACAAAGCATCTCTAGCTTGCCAGGCACTGGGTCTCTGCTCTAGGTGGAGACTTTAACTTGGTTGGAATGCCTTCCAGCTCAGCCAAGAAGCATTTTTTCCTCAGGAGCAACATTTTGAAACACACATGCACACACACACCCCACTCAGAAATGAGGCATTTCCAAGGCCCTTCTCGCACTTGTCACTGTCATTCTCATTTCTCATTGTTGGCATTGGGGTCACAGCAGCCCACCCATAGCTGACTTGGACACAGCTAGGCGCTACAGTCTCTCAAGAAGCTGAAGTCAGGAACTTGGCCCCCAGTCAGTCACACTTCACGGGCACTTTCAATTCTGAGCTCAGGGACTCTTTGTGGGAAAGCAGGGGAGAACTATGAAGATACTTTCTCTACTCTAACTTCCCACTTCTGGGACTTCCTTCTCTCCCTCCTTCATGGTGAGATGATCCCACCCACAATTGCTCTACTTCCCTTTCTGGTGTACTGTTTCATGGGCAGAGGCAGGGAGGGTGAGGAATTGGCTCTTTCTCCTAGTTTATACAACTGCTTAACTCTTTCATTGTTGATTTGCTGCTTTAACCAGCTGCTCCCACATCTAAAGGTTCAACTCCCAGTTCAGCAACATCCAAAACCAAATGGCTCTTTTCCTTCTAGATATTCAACAAAAATACAAATATGTATACTCCACATGACTTGCAATCAGCAAATCTGACCCATGTGACTTACGCTGACATTTGCCTCCATTGGTAGGATCTCCATAGAAGCCAGATATGCAGGTCTCACAGTGCTTGCCGGTGGTCAGGTTCTCGCACTTCTCACATATACTCTGGTTGATGCATTTGCTGTGGCCATTGCACTGGCAAGCTGAAAGGAATAAAATTTCAAGGAGCCTCTCCAGAGCAGAAGTGGATGGAGTAAGTTTGACAAGATTTATTTGCATCTATCCCTGAGTTTGTTATTGCCCTAAATATAGAATCATCAAAACTAGCCAGGCATAGTGGTGCATGCCTGAAGCCCCGGTTACTTTGGAAGATAGAGGTAGGACTGCTTAAACTCAACCCAGGAGTTTAAGGCTACTGAGCAACATGGTGAGACTAAATCTTTTCTTTCTTCTTCTTTTTTTTCCCCCCACCAGTCCTGGGGCTTGAACTCAGGGCCTGGGCACTGACCCTGAGCCTCTCTGTGCTCAATACTAGTGCTCTACCACTTGAGCCACAGTGCCACCTCTAGCCTTTTCTGTTTATGTGGTACTAAGGAATCGAACCCAGGGCTTCATGCATGCTAGGCATGCTACCACTAAGCCACACTGCCAACCTGTGAGACTCGATCTTAAAAAAAAAAAAAAAGCCAGGGGCTGGTGGCTCACACCTGTAATCCTAGCTACTCAGGAGGCTGAGATCACGGTTCAAAGCCAGCCCAGGCAGGAAAGTCTGTGAAACTCTTTAATAAACTACCAGAAAACCAGAAGTAGCACTGTGGCTCAAATGGCAGAGCACTCCCCTTGAGTTGAAGAGCTGAGGGATAACACTAGGCCCAGAGTTCAAGCCCCACAACCAAAAAAAAAAAAAAAAAAATCTAAACAGGCTTTTGAGATAATCAAAATTTCAAAAATGAATTATTCCAGAAGTCTTTAACTCCCATTTCCTGCATGAGGAGCAGGAAATGTTTCTTTCTCCTTACTTTAATCCTATAATAAAACAACAACAACAAAAAAGAAAAAAACAAACAAACAAAAAAAGAAAACTAGCAGTATTAAGCACAGACAGGTAAAAGTCCACAGCAATATAATTTGTTATTATTCATTGTAAAAAAAACTAATGCTCATGCCTGACACTAATGGCTCACACCTGTAATTAGAGCTACGGGAGAGGCTGAGAATAGGAGGATTACAGTTCAAGGTCAGGCCAAGCAGAAAACTTCACAAGACCCCATCTCAGCCAATAATTAGGTATAGTGGTATGTGCTTTTCATCCTAGCTACATGTAAGTATAAATGGAGGATTGTGTTTCAGACAGACTGGGCAAAAAGCATGATCCTATCTCAAAAATAATCAGAGACTAGGCACTGGTGGCTCATGCCTTTAATCCTAGCGTAGGACACTAAGATCTTAAGATCACAGTTCAAAGCCAGCCTGGGCAGAAAAGTCCATGAGACTCTAATTTCCAAAAATAAATTACTTAGAAAAAGTTGGAAGTAGCACTGTGGCTCAAGTGGTAGAGTGAACTAGCCTTAAAAAATACAATCTCAGGGACAGTATCCAGGCCCTGACTTTAAGCTCTAGGACTGTCAGCAAAATAAATAAGTAAATAAATAAATAATATCAGAGATAAAGAGCCTATAGGTATAGCTCAAGCAGTAGAGCACCTGTTTAGCAAGTATGAATTCAAGCAAGTATGAGTTAAAATCTCAGTATTCAAAAAAAGAGGAAACTTTCTTAACCTGATAAAAACTGTAAATTAAACATCTAAATCAGTATCATATTTAATGGAGAAAGATTGAATTCTTTCTCTTAAGAAAACAATGACATCTACTTCTAACCACTATTATTCAACATTAAGTAGAGTTTCCAGCCAGGACATTTGCTCCTCCTAAGAAAAAAAGTTATTAAGATTGAAAAGAAGTATACCTGCCTTTATTAACTGATAGTATAGCCACTTATGTAGACAATCCAAAGAAATTCATTTAAATAAAAACTAGTAGACAAAAGCCGGGCGCTGGTGGCTCACGCCTGTAATCCTAGCTACTCAGGAGGCTGAGATCTGAGAATCGAGGTTCAAAGCCAGCCCGGGCAGGAGAGACCGTGAGACTCCTATCTCCAATAAACCACCAGAAAACCGGAAGTGGCGCTGTAGCTCAAGTGGTAGAGCGCTCGCCTTGAGCTGAAGAGCTGAGGGACAGCGCCCAGGCCCAGAGTTCAAGCCCCACGACCGACAAAAAAAAAACAACAAAAAAACAACTAGTAGACAACAGTTCAGCAAGGCTGCGTTATAATTGTTTTTCTGCTTGATAATTGTTTTTCTACGCATGAGCAATGAACAATTAAAAATAAATTAAGGGGACTGGGAAGGTGGCTCAGTGGTAGAGCGCTTGCCTTGCACGCCTGACGCCCTGGGTTCGATTCCTCAGCACCACATAAGCAAAAAGAAAAAAGCCGGAAGTGGCGCTGTGGCTCAAGTGGTAGAGCACTAGCCTTGAGCTGAAGAGCTGAGGGATAGCACCCAGGCCCAGAGTTCAGGCCCCATGACTGGACCCAAAAAATAAATAAATAAATAAATTAAGGTGACAATTCCATTCAGAATAGCATGAAGGACTGCTTTAGACAAGTTTAACAAAATAAGTGCTGAATAAAAGCCAAGAGGTAAATAAATGAACATTTAAGGTTTATAGTGACTGGAAGATTGAATATTGTTAAGACGGCAGGCAAAGTGATCAATAAATTCAACCCAATCCCTGTTGGCTTTTTGTTGTTACAGAAAGTGACAAGCTTATCCATTTTCTAAAGAAATGCAAGAAACCTAGAATAACCATAACAATCTGGACAAGCAAGAATAAGGTTATGAGGAATCAGACTTCCTAATTTCAAAACTTACTGCAGAATCATGATAATCAACTGTGATACTGGCACAAAGTGATCAGTGGGATAGAAATGAGGGTCTGGAAATAAATTCTTAGATACATTAAGTTAACTGATTTTCAACAAATATGACAAGAAAATTCAGTGTAAACACCCCTACTCCCAGTCTTTCCAAAAAGGTGCACTTCAATATTCAAATGCAGAATGAAAGTTCATGAGAAGGAGTTACTTTTATCTAGAGAACATACATATCATAGGTTACACATACTTGGTTATTTATTTATTTGGTTGGTCCTGGGGCTTGAACTCTGGGCCTGGGCACTGTCCCTCAGCTCTTCAGCTCAAGGTTAGAGCTCTACCACTTGAGCTATAGTGCCACTTCCGGTTTTCTGGTGGTTAATTGGAGATAAGTCTCATGGACTTTCCTCCCCAGGCTAGCTGTGAACCGTGATCCTCAGATCTCAGCCTCCTGAGTAACGAGGATTACAGGCGTGAGCCACCAGTGCCCTATTTCTTTCCTTCCTCCCTCCCTCCCTCTTTCCCTCCCTCCCTCCCTCCCTTCCTTCCTTCCCTCCCAGTGATGGGGCTTAAACTCTAGGCCTGGGCACTGTCCCGCAGCTCTTCAGCTCAAAGCTAGCACTCTACCACTTGAGCCACCGTGCCACTTCTGGCTTTTTCTGTTTATGTGGTGCTGAGGAATCGAACCCAAGGCCTCATGCATGCAAGTCAACACTCTACCACTGATCCACCTTCCCTGACCACGCTTGGTTATTTAAAAGGATAAGATTTCTGTCTCTCGTCTCTCTGCTTGAGACATACAACAGTATGGTTTAATGCTTATTCTTTTCATTCATGAGGAGGAATTTTCAGATTGGCAGGAGATAATATTTTTTAATTTTTCCTAATAATTGCCATGATGTCCTTCTAAATAAAAGGAAAATTGTAAAATAGGCCTACTATACAAGCACAGTATTTTTACATTAAAAATATAAATATTGTCTGCAGTATCTACATCAAATTTGTTAAATCTCTAGCCTGGTATTTTACTGGTAAATTGAAGATGGATTTTCTTGGACTTTTCTTCCTAGTGCTGGCTTTGAACTTAGATCCTTTACATTTCAGCCTCTGAGTAGCTAGAATTCAGTTCTATTTTATATACACCTATAATACCTTTCATAAAGTATTATTTTTAATAAAAATTAGTAAAACAGGGATTGAGGGCAGGGTTCAGATGGTAGAGTACCAGCCAATGAGCAAAAGTGTCAGATACCAAGTCTGTGTCTTGGTTTCAGAAAAAAAAAATTCTTAAAATAACTCACATGCAGATCTCAATGTTTTATTGATATTAAATGTTTTTCACATGAAACTATTCCTCCTGAAATGATGCTACATTGTTTTTCATAAAGGAAATCCATGGTAAGTACTATAGCTTCCAAGGTTTTATTCTTCATAAACTTGTAGTAGATACAGAGGCATCTTACCTGGACAGTGGATGAAAGACCAGTTATATCTGCTGTCCTCCAGACACATGCTGGAATTCAGAAGGGGCTGTGGATAGGCATTTCCACTAGAGGACTGTGAAGGTATCTTCACTGGTCCTTTATAGGAGCCTTCGATGCATTTTCCTTTCCCAGTATTGCTAGGATCAGTACACCAGCCACAGCCTGGCTGCTCTAAGCAATGACTGCAAGTACAATAGCCTGAGCAATTTTCAGCTATAAAAAAAAACACAAGTTGCAATTTACTATGAGGGGTAGATTTGAATTTATGTTTAAATGAACTTTTCTTTAACAGACTAACATCTATGATTCAAAGTTACTATTCTATAGTGGCCATTTAAAAGAGATAATGAGGTTAAAAAGCCTAATATTTTGTGCAAAATATACTAGATACTTCTTCTCCAACTTCTGTACTCTTATCGATCCTAGATTTGATTTATTTAAATTTATCACTGTGTCTGATTCTGTGTGCAGTCTGTCATCAAGCAAGCTTAGCTTAACATAGCTTCTGAACAGACTTGAACAGAAGATCAAATCCAATATGTCCATCAAATATTCAAGGACTGAGATCATTGCCAACGTCAAGCACTTGTCACTCCCACACTGGGCACTCATGAACGTCTGGGTTGCTTTTTAACTTACGAGGGCAGCTGCTCATTGTATACCACTCCATACACTGGCCGAAAGGGAAGGAAGCCACATAGGCATTCGAGTCCACACACTGCTTCATGTTGCTACACCACATGCACTCAGAGCTGCTGCTGGTGCACTCTCCACAGGCTGTCCGCAGGGCACACGGTGTTCGGCACTGCTTGGCACTGTGGTTGGCTGAGGATTAAACCCAAGAGGGATACTTTTAGAGTGACAATGTGCCAGCTGCGGTCAAAGATCTTCAAATGTGGGTTGTGACCTATTAGTGTGTCATGGAATCAATTATAAATCCCTGCAATGCTATGAATCTACTCCTACACCTCTGTATTCCTCAAATTACAGGACTTTCCTTCACTTGGAAATAGTATAGAGTCCAGCCTTCCCAAATTAACTTACAATTCAGCCTATTGCTATGAGTTCTTTCGGTATGTTACAGAAGCTGTCCTGGCGCTTGCCTTCATGGAGCCTAAACTTAGTTCCCATCAAGATGCAAACCTGAGAAGGTACTCAATGTGTTTGACCACTTGGTACTCTACCATAGCATCAGCATGGCTCTTGTTGGCTTCTGACACAGAATTGCTCTCATCATTTTCCTCCCTGCTGACATTAGCTTTCTCAATACTACCTTTGCAGTGGCTTGCTGGTTTTCTAATCTTGTGTTTTATTTTCCTTTTTGTTCTTTCTTCCACAGCATTTCTCTGCCAACACCAAGAAATGTGCCTTTCAGAGAAATTTACAACACTAACTGGAGTCAACAAATCATTTGGTTTCTATGTTAATTAGAATACTAGGTTCTTTGAGTAATGCTATTTTCAGTTGTTGTGTTGTTGGTTTTTTGGTTGTCAGAGGCACAGATTATTTCCCACTCCATTTAAAATTTGGAGTTATGCTATGCTTGAATATAACGGAAATCAATACTCCATCTGTTTTTGTGATTATTTAACACATCTCAACTTGACTATGCCTCCTACATACACTCTCAAAAAGCTTCCCAGTACACCTTATTCACCCATGTCCTTACCAGGCCTTTCACAGACACTGCCATTGAGTGGGTTGATGCAGGTTGCAGCCTTCAATCCCCGAGTACTAGGTTCTGACAAGATTCCACAGAAGCCAGCATCACTGGGCTCAGATGGCATCCACTGCAGTAAACTATTTGTAAATGGAGACATATCTTCCCAGCACCAATAGGATACATTAATCTTTCGAAGGCCAACCCACGGAGTTAAGGTAAGCTTGGACTATAAGTAAAACAGACACACTTATGAACACATCAATGTCTTGACCAAAATAGGCTTCTCACAGATACAAGAAAAGCTCCTATTCTCTAAGCTCAAGACATGTCAGTTTAAGATATATTATCTCTTCAATTATAGTCATTTTACAAAGGACAAAAATATAGCTCAGAGAGTAAATTACAGAGATAAAAAAGCAATAATCATGTTCCAAATGTCTATATCCTATGAGATGCTATAAAGAAGATTGTTATCCACAAACTTAATTAAGATAACCATTCTTATATGAAGTAATTTAACCAATATTTATAAAATATTGATTATATACAAAGAAGTATTGCTCTCTATGCCTTGTTTTTTTTTTTTTGTAGGTCATGGGGCTTGACCTGGGCACTGTCCCTAAGCTTTTTCACTCAAGGCTAGCACTCTATCTCTTTGACCCACAGTACCACTTCTGGTTTTCTGGTGGTTAACTGGAGATAAAGAGTTGCACAGACTTTCCTGCCTGGGTTGCCATCAAACCACAATCCTCAGATCTCAGCTTCCTGAGTAGCTAAGATTATAGGCGTGAGCCACCAGTTAGTATTTTAAATTTTTAAGAAAAGAAAATGTTAAATGAAGAGACTGACAGTGTAGTTCCAAAGGCTATTATGATACATTCACTTGCATTCCTCCCCTTGTCAGTACATCTCATACAAGGTAGGGACTGGCAACAGCAGGTCTGAGGATATTAGTTAACTCACCATGCTCTGTGATGACTGCATTATTCGTAGCTGTTTAAGGACAAATTCCACCTTCTTCTGGGTTGTGAGGGAAGCCAAAAAGGCATTGTGATTCCTACAGGACAATTTAGCATTGTCATAATTCTCTTTGGCAGTAGTAATTTTCAAACATGAATTTCCAACCAAATGCCAGCCAATACCACAAATGTTTTCTGTGGGTGGGGGAAGGAAAAAAAGTATTTTAGAAATCATACCACAGTACTATATTATTAGCTCAAATTACTGAACACCTAAATGATCCTTGTGATTCAAATTCTAGGTGTTTCCTTATGATGTGGTAAGAACATCAGACACATTACTTACTCATTTCTAAATACAGAACACAAGGAATAAAAAAACATTGATGGGCTGGGTGGTGGAATGTGAAGTGGTAAAGTACCTGGCTGGCAAGAGTAAAGTCCTGAATTCACACTGCAGCCCTCCCCAAAGGTACCGAATTAAAAAGAAAGGGGGGGAGGGGTTCATTAATCATATTTCCAGAATCTTGGGAAGCATATTCTGAAGAAATCTCCTGGTCTTTGAGGAAAACTGTTTGGTGTCAATGTTCTATTGCTACACTTCTTTCTGAAGAACAATTAAAAAGAATACTAAAATCCTTATGACCAGCAGATAAATGTAAGTCAGAAATGGAATAGAAAACTGCAAATACAGCAATATTTGCAGTCTCCAAATGCTGGGACTGTTTACATATCAACAAGCAGAAGGTACAAACAAGTGCACAGATTCTCAAAAGTGATAAGGCTGTAGCAGCAAGCTTGCAATCTGTTCCTGTGATCATGCTGAACTCACACAAGGTACTGTGCAAAAGCTATGGATGCTCCCTGGACATAAAATGACAGCAACTGAGCCAAGTAGCTCCACCAGATCCAGAATATCTGAGAGACATGATCAACAACGTTTATTATCCAAAACAGCCATTGAAACCAATAGAAAATACTTTGAGAAACATATCATTAAAGAGCAGGTAGACTTCTTCCTCAGTGTGGCACTGGAGACCAATTAAAATGCAGACTCTAGGGCATAACTCCAGATCTGTATTAGAAGATGTCTTTTAGGAAGATGCTCAAGTGTTCTGGTACATTAAAGTTGAGACACAGAGTAAGAAAGAAGAACAATTCTATAAATTGAATCATATTCTTCTAAAGGATATTCAAAAGGGGGCTAAGTTCAGCCCAACTGTCTTGCTAATGCAGAGAGCACAGTGGCAGAGAGCCACAGTTCCCTTTCCTGGACATCACAGGGAAAATATACCATAGGGATTCAGTCATATCTTGCTGCTCTCAGCCTGTTTATCCCCAAACCTCAGGATACCATAAGGTATAGGGCTAGAGTTTCCTTCTCCTAGGAGAAGCACCCAAGGAAGTAGATTACAAATTCCACTGGCCAGTAAGAAGTACTCATTATGACTTGTCCTGATTGCCCTGAAGGCTGGCTGCTGACACTGTGTAGATCTATCACAGGGAAGACCATTGGACAGGATCAGTGACATGCAGACAAACTGTCATTTGATTCTGTCAAATTGTCATTGATTTAGGAACTGTATTTTAGTTAAGAGGGCAAGGGAATAAACAAACACATTCCTGTCTATTAGGTTCAATCCACTCTACAATACTGAGGAGGTGGAATGAAGTTTTGGGTCCACACACAAAGTAAACCACAAGGCCTACCAGGCAAGGCAATGCACTCCTGATTCCGGGGCTCCCACTGGCAGTTCTGGTCCAGGGCACAGCTCCTGCAGCTGGTCTTCTTGTTACAGTAGTACATGGGGTTATCCTTGGGACACTTCTCATATCTGGAAATGGAGATCTAGAACACAGTGGACAAAAGATTTTTCTTATATTCAGAGAGTAGGGAGCTGGGTACTGGTGGCTTATAACTACAATCCTAGCTACTAAGGAATCTGAGATCTTGAGGATCAGGGTTCAAAGCCAGCCGGGGCAGGAAAGACCATGAGACTCTTATCTTCAATAAACCACCTGAAAACTGTAAGTGGCGCTGTGGCTCAAGAGTAGAGCACTCTCACTGACCTGAAGAGCTGAGGGACATCACCAGAGTTCAAGCCCCATGACTGACAACAACAACAACAACAAAAAAAGAGAATAAGATAACTAAAGACAAAAAAATCTAAAGAGGAAGCAAATTTTAACTAAAGAGACAAATCAAATGCAGATGAAGCAGCACTGTAATAGGAAAACCATATTGGAATATTCTGCTCAAGAACATGCATTTTAGCTGGCAAGGAAACAGACCTCTTTTAAACATCATGCCTCAACCTGCTAACCACAAAATGGGAATGTTGAAATTGCTCCTTTTCAAATGTTTTCTACAATGGTCTAAAAGTTTGTATTTTAAAAAGCACATTAAACTAACAAAATGTCCTATTAAATTGTTGAAGCTAGCTGGGTGCTGGTGGCTAACATTTATAATCCTAGTTATTATTCAGGAGGCTGAGATATGAGGACTGTGGATCAAAGCTAGCCAGAGCAGGAAAGTCTGTGAAATCCTTATCTCCAATTAACCACCAGAAAACTAGAAGTAGTGCTGTGGCTCAAAGTAATAGAGCACCAGCCTTGGGCAAAAGTGCTCAGGGACAGAGCCAAGGTCCTGAGTTCAAACACCACAACCAAAATTATTGAACCAGGCGCCTGTGGCTCACACCTGTAATCCTAGCTATGGTAGGAGGTTAAGATTTGAGGATCACAGTTTGCCAGCCCAGGCAAGAAAGTCTGTGAGTCTCTTATTTCTAATTAACCACCAGAAAACCAGAAACGGCACCGTGGCTCAAAGTGGTAGACTATTAGCCTTGTGTGAAACAGCTCAGGAACAGTGCTCAAGCCTTGAGTCAAAGCCCCACAACTGATAAAAAAAATATATAGATAGATAGATAGATAAATTTTATATATTTATATATATATAGAAACTAGAAAAACTGGGTCATTTTATCTTCTTTGATCTTTTTTTTTTTTGGTCCGGTCGTGGGGTCTGAACTCTGGACCTGGATGGTCTTCAGCTCAAGGCTAGCGCTCTACCACTTGAGCCACAGAGCCACTTCTGGCTTTTTTCTTCTTGTTTATGTGGTGCTGAGGAATCGAACCCAGGGCCTCATGCATGCAAGGCAAGCGCTCTACCACTGAGCCACCTTCCCAGCCCTTCTTTGGTCTTTTATAACCAAAAATTCAAAATTCATGTTTAGAAACCACAAGATAATACATAGATGTGAGAATGCTGGGTGTGGTGATACATGCCTATAATCTCAGTTATCTGAGAGGCTGAGAAGGATCACAAGTTTAAGACCAGCTTGGGAAATATAGTAGGACAACCTCCCCCCCCCCCAATTAAAAAGACAAAGAGATTTTGCAAAGATTATTCTTTCTATAATTCAATATGGGCTACTATACATCTGACTCAAATCCTAATTTTTTCCCTCAGACCTTACCCAAGTGCAATGAGCTCACCATTATAAGCTTCAGAACCAGAATCTAGTTTAGCTACCACCATACTCAGGAACAAAATCTTTAGACAAAAGTCTTACCTTCTTCTAAAGTACCATGCACAAATTCTTATGGATAGTAAGAGCCTCAAAATCAGAAAATATATATTATCTTTTTCTAGAAGAAAACTTGAGCAATGATAAAATCTAAGTCTACATCACATTTTAAAAATAACTCTGAGGGGCTGGGAAGGTGGCTCAGTGGTAGAGTGCTTGCCTTGCATGCCTGAGGCCCTGGGTTCGATTCCTCAGCACCACATAAGCAAAAAGAAAAAAAAAGCCGGAAGTGGCGCTGTGGCTCAAGTGGTAGAGCATTAGCCTTGAGATGAAGAGCTGAGGGACAGCGCCCAGGCCCAGAGTTCAGCCCCCATGACCGGACCCCCCCCCAAAAAACAAAAAACTCTGAGGCTGGAGACATGACTCAAATAATAAAACACTAGCCAAGCAAGCCAAACAAGTACAAGTTCAGACCCAAGTACTAGCAAAAAAAAAAATCTCTGGACTCCAATGGTCCCAGTCCTGTAATCCTAGCTATTCAGAGGCTGAGACCCAAATGATTGAGGTTCACTAGCCTAGAGAGAAAAGTCTGGGAGAAACGCCACACCCCAGTATTCATACTCACACGTATACACATGTGCATGTGCACACAAAACATCTGGACAATTACTTATGCCCTACATTCAACCTACATCTATGCCCAATTAGGATTATTTTTTAGCCTGTGAAGCCCTTGAGTAACGGCCCCTGACCTGGCCTTCTGTGCAGCTGTGGTTCATAGGGACACAATGGTCATTGCACCAGTGGCAGTCATTGGTGTTGGCTGTGCAGCTGTAACAATCCGTGTGCTGGTCACATCTGTCATGCTCAAAAGCTATAAGAGAAGAAAAACTCATCAGTTTTGAGAGTTTTGGTTAAGCACAAGCTTAGATAGATTAATAAAAAAGCTAACACCTCATAATATGGTTGAGAAGTAAACTGGAGAGTGAAACTGGAAGGAAAATATATTCTTATGTTTAGGCAAAAATAGCAGGACTTAAAAAGTTTTAAAAAGTTGGCAAAAACTTAAAAGCAAAGGTAGGTCAACAACTATGATGCACAATTGATGTACAAAGTAGGTCTTGGAATACTTTTCTTCCAAGGGTGGGGGAATCTCAAGTTGTAATAGAATAAACAACAGGAGCTATTGACTCCTTCCTAGTCACAAAAGCAAGTCAAATTTAGGCACAGACAGAGGCAGTGCCATGGAAGGAACTATATACTACTAGTGGAATCAATACTAAAGGAAGCACTAGACAAACTGCATTTTGTGCACAAACGTATATTCAAGAGTGTGAATTTCAGAACTTCTGGGATACTGCAGACCTGCTACACTCTGCAGAAAAGTGAAACTGTAACCCTCTTGTGATTTGTTAAATCATCTCAGGGGTATGGTACATAGTGGAACCCACAAATTGGGCCCACCCAATTTGGTTCTTACTGAGAATTTACATTCCAAAGCAGGTTAAATTAGGGCATGCCAGCAAAGTAAAAGCTACCATACCACAGTTCACCATAACTTTCAACACCACGCCTACTAATTACAAAATCTAGTCAATGTATTTAAATTAACTGAAGTCTATAAATATTTTGTATATACCATCTTCTTACTTTTAAAGACTTTCTTACACACAACTTCACTATGTTGATCTGTGTTCACAGCAAAAGGGCAAGAAGCTTAACAAGCAGGATGAAGAGAATAGCTTGGAGGTTCTAGAAGCATAGATCATTGCTTATCATCAGTAACTATCTGTCTTACTATCATTGATATATCCAACTAGCACAATTAGAAAATACTTTGTAAGTACAGCAGCTCTATCCACCAGAACTTCTGGGTTCTGCTCCAGATCTTATGCTTAATTTTAGACCTCCAGGAACCAGTATGGTAACCACAAGTACCATGTAGTTTACAGTAAAATTAAAACAAAATACAAGTTTCTATTCCTCAGTAACAGCCACATTTTAACTTATCTGATAGTCCCATGGCTACCATCCTGGAGCAGTGCATCTATATAACATTGCTATCATCAAAAAAGGGCCATTACCAGGTGCTGGTGGCTCATGCTTGTAATCCTGGCTACTCAGGAGGCTGAGATCTAAGAATCATGGCTCAAAGCCATCTGAGCAGGAAAATCCATGAAACTCTATCTCCAATTAACCAGAAAACTTGAGCTATGGCTCAAGTGGGAGTGTGTTAGCCTTAAGAAAAAAAAAACAACATAAATAACTGTTCAGGAACAGCACCCAAGCTCTGAGTTTAAGCTCCCAGGAGTGGCACAAAACAAGTGCCACAGCCAGGCCTGATGCCATATACCTATTATAGCCCTAGCAATCAGGAGAATTAAGGTTGTGAAGCTAATCTGGGCTACACAGCAAGAATTTGTCTTAAAAAAAAATTCCACAGGTTAATACTGCCTCAGACTAAGGCAGATAGTTCTGAAGTTGATATATAAAGCCTTATATAATGCCTGCAGTTTTGTCTCCAATCACTAACAGTTTCCAGGAAGCATATGGCATTCTCATCCATAGTAAAGATGTTTATAAACCAATTTTCAAACACTTAATAAGGATGTACTAGCAACTAATAATTTTGGATAATGAGGTGAACATAACAAGTGCTCAAATGCTAGATTCTTTCATAATTAAATAAATTAAAATCTCAAATTCTAAGTAGAGAAAAAAACATACTTCTTTTGGAAAAACATTCTGATTTTAACTTTTGTGCTTGTTCTTCAGTTGTGAACTCCCAGGAGATACACTGAGCTGATCCTGTGTCCCACACACACCGGACACCAGGTCCTGCTGCTATGCAAGCAGCCTCACTCCGGTGCGCTTCACACTGCTCTGAGGTGAATATTAAGATGTCACTGAGGAGAAGACTGTTGAAACCACCAAACACATACATGGTGCTAAGAGGAAAAAAGAGAGAGGGAATTTACTGAGAATTTATATAACAAATACATGATATACTTTTGCAGTCAATCTTCAGACAAATTTTACACATCAGAAGTCTGCAAAGAAATTATTTTTCAAGGTCTCAAAATCATTCTTATTCTACTTCTCAAATTCAATCTTTCATCCTGATTTGTGGTCATCTGTATTTACATAAGACTTCAAGAATACTTAGAAGATAGCAGAGAAGCCCTAACTATCTTTTCTTACTTAGAGAAATATGAGTTACTGAAGACACAAAAAGTAAAAGCCAGGGCAGATTGTATAAATTTACAGAACTTTAAGTATATTCCACAAATTACAAACAGATCCACCAGCAAATAGTAGAATCCTTTATTGATTGAAGCTTTTGAGAAAAACCACTGGCTAGTTTCTGGCTGAACACTATGCTACAATGATCTAGGGACAACCCACAGGAAGTCAGGCTTAAAGTTAGAAACAAGAATAAACAATTACCCCATGACCAACAACAAAAAGAATAAACAATTAAGTAGAGAAATCAGTAGTGGAGAACCTAAGTAAATTACAATCCCAGTGGTGCTGGTAAGGCAATCAGAATCCAGACTTATTACAATATATTAATTACTTTCAGTACTAAAGTTTGAACTCAGGCTCATGAATTTGTTAGGGAGTGTTCTACTAAGTAGTGTTTTGCAATTTTTGCTGGGTCAGCCTCACACTCTCCAACCTGTGTCTCCCACATAGTTTTTATTTGAGGCATGTAACACCATGCCTAGTCCTTATATTGTTTTAAATGTTTTGTTTCTAATAAAATATTGCAAAGTATGCAAAGAAATGAAAAACAACTCAAACAGAGAAAACAAATTCAATAAAACCTCAGGGTCCCATGTATTGAACTGAGGAGAAAAATACTTGCAACTATTATATATTAAGGAAATTTTTTAAAATTTTGTCTAAATATTAAATGAAACACTGATATGAGTGCCTCCACATATACAGAACTAAATATAATCAAAAGTAACTGCAATAATAGCTTGAGGAAAAAAATTACTTTGCTAATCAGTCTGCTACGACCTTCCTGGAAAAATTTTAAAATGTTATTCTCAAAATTCTTAACAAGGCTAACAAAATTTATAAAAGTGATTATCCTTTGTACCATAGAGCGTTTAGGGCACATGTACGATGCCTCTGTGCTTCTATACACTGTTCACTAGGTTATCTTCAATCCTACCAAACCAATGCCAGATTAGAAGCTGAAGAAAGGATTGGTTGGAGGTTGTGCAAACAAAAGAGTTAATATTATAATTAAGCCGGGTGCTGGTGGCTCACGCCTGTAATCCTAGCTACTCAGGAGGCTGAGATCTGAGGATCGTGGTTCAAAGCCAGCCTGGGCAGGAAAGACCGTGAGACTCCTATCTCCAATAAACCACTAGAAAACTGGAAGTGGCACTGTAGCTCAAGTGGTAGAGTGCTCGCCTTGAGCTGAAGAGCTGAGGGACAGCATCCAGGCCCAGAGTTCAAGCCCTACAGCCGACAAAAAAAAAAAAACCACCAACAAAACTATATTTAAATATCTGAAGGAAAAGTAAGGAGCTTCCTTCTCAAGTGAATTTTCCATTTTTGGACAGGTTTAAAGGTGTGTCCTTACTAGGCATTTCTACCAACCCTGCACAGGAGTAAAGGGGATCCCTATATCAACTGGGAGTTTGGAGCAGATGATTTCAAGGTTCTCTTCCAAGTCCCAGATCTTAAACTCTGCAATAGTAATCTACAATAAGGATTAAGTGATTCAGTCATGTAATGCCTACATTTTCCCCTAATCAACAGAGGACTAATTAAAAAATAAAGATTATGTGGCTTTTTACATATTCAATACTATCGCTAAAAACTGCACATTTCAATAACCAAGAAAATGAACTCTGAATACCAAGTTTCTTTTGATTTCTGGTTGGTAGTAGAGGTTGAACTCATGATCTGGTCATAAGGAAGTGCTTTATCACTTAAGCTACACACACAACTCTTGTTGCTTTCGTTATCCAGATGATAGGATCTTGAATTTATGCCCAGACCGATATGGACTGTAATCCTCCTATTCTCTCATAGCTGGGATAAAAGAAATGCCCAGTTAATTGGTTAAGATGGTGTCTCATAAACTTTTCAGGGGCTCACCACCAAATGTGATCCTTGTAATATTCCTGCCTCCTGAGTAGCTAGAATTACAGGTGTGAGCTACCATGCTGGGCCCCAGGTTTCACTTTCAATCCCACTATCTCACATGAAGCAGGCTAGATTCAACTAGCCAATTTGTTGCTTAAACCACATAAGCTCATTCCTCCAGTAGAGTTGTGTTCTCAGCAATTTTGAAATTGCCTGCTGGTTCTGGGAGAGTGAAGAAGCCTTCAAGGATGCTTGCCTTTTCCACAGTCTCAGAGCCTTACAACTCTTACTTTCCCTTTCATTACTCTCAAAATCACAGTCCAGTTGACCTGGCAAGAAACACTTAAAATATGCAGCTACTTGTAAGGCAGAGATAGGAGGACTGTAGTTCAAAATCACTAGGCAAAAAGTCAGTGAAACACTATCTTGGGGTAGGGTGGGGTGGGTGGGGGGAGGGAAAGAGGGAGAAAAATGAGGGAGGAGTAACAAGTTAGACAAGACATATACTCACTATCTTACTTATGTAACTGTAACCCCTCTGTACATCACTTTGACACCAAAATTTTAAACACCTAAAATATGTTTAATAATATATTTTTTAAATCCACTATCTCAGAAAATGAGCCAGACATTGTAGTACATGCTCATAATCCCATCGACTCAGGAGGCAAAGGCAAGAAGATTTCAGTTTAAGGCCAATCCAAGACAAAAATATAACCTTATCAATAAAGCATTTGAAGTAATTCATATCTACACCAAATATTTTAAGCATAAATCAGGAAATTTAAATCTATGTGGTTCTGTGAAAAACTAATGAGATGAAAAAATCCTTGGAAATAATACAGAAGTCCAATTCTTCTTCATTTCTACTTCATTTCAAATACAAGAAGAGTAAGCATTTTTCTACTTACCTGTTGTGTAAGACTGCTGTATGGCCAAATCTATTAACATCATGGTGGAGATCAGGTCTGGGAAGCACTGACCACCGATCACAGGCTAGGAGCAAGAAAAACGTATTTTAGAGCAGATTGCCACTCATAATCAAAAAGAACTTTGCTAGTCATGCTATTGCCCTAAGCTAGAAAGCAGCAGTAGCAAAGCAGATGGCACAGAAGAAATACAGATCACACAGCAATGCAAACCAGTGAATCATCTAGATCCATGAAATCCCCCAATTTCCTATTGCTTTACCTACCCAAGTATGATTGAACCCAGAGTCTTACACGTGTTAGACAAGCTCTACCATTTAACTATATCCCAAACTCACTAGAATGTTTCTAATTTTTAGAAAATCTCATATTAGGGGCTGGGAATGTGGCTTAGTGGTAGAGTGCATTCTAACATGCATGAAGCCCTGGGTTTGATTCCTCAGTACCACATAAACAGAAGAAACCAGAAGTGGTGTTGTGGCTCAAGTGGTAGGGTGCTAGCCTTGGCCAAAAAAAAAAAAAAAAGCTCAGGAACAGTGCCCAGGCCCTGAGTTCAAGCCCCAGGATTGGCAAAACAAACAAACAAAACTTCCTATTTACAAAGCTTATTTGAGTAAAACATGCAGGTTCCAAATTTTTCTCCCCTTCTCTACACTGAATTGCCCTAACTTTAGTAGCTGTAATGGAAAAATTCAGATGGAAAATTATGGGTTTTGTGGTAAACCTTCAGTTTTACAAGTTTTAATTCAACTGACTTGTAAAAAGATTAAAATGTTAAGTTTTATACAGTTTTATATGCATTTATCATGGTAAAAAATTTATTTTAAAAAGAATATTCGATATTTATAGAAAAAGCATTTGGTATCTGCTTTTCATGAATGAATAAATCCTGCCATCTTCTGGTCAAGTATATTATCACACCAAGATAATATGTGATGCCTGTTTTCTATGAAATGAAATACAGATAATCTATGTTAATCCACTTTGACACAATATTGATGGCTACAACTACATACCACTACTATGTAAAGTACATGTGTCAAAGGAGAAACCAGTTAATTTAAGTCAGCCTCAAAAATTAACATTTATATTGCTTATAATTACAAATCATTCCTCTGAAGCCAAAACAGCTTTGGACAACTTACCAATGTCATAAGCCATGAAATCTGAAGAGAAGCATTTCGCTCCGTGGCTCATAGATGTGTCATTGTGTGTGTTTCCTCCAAATACAAGCATGGTTCCACTCACTATTACAGCTGTGTGCAAGTAACGGAAAAATCGGCTGTCCTTAAGAATGGTCCTTTTGCATTTATTTAAAAATAATAAACAGAAGGTTAGTTCTTAAAGAATACTTTTCAATCTGCTAATGCAAGCATAATCACTTTTTAACTTCCAGACTTTTCTTCCTATAAACCACCTACACCCTAAGGTTACATAATTTCAGTTTCTGGTTAAAATGATATAAAATATAGACAAAAGTTTACATACAATGTTATTTCCAACTGCACAGGCTTAGTATGACCACACAACAAAGTATTACACAGTCACCAATAATGACAATTTTTTAGCAGACAAAATGTAAAATCATATTCATGGCATCATGTCAAAAAATGTGAGGAAATACCAAAGAAAGGGAGAATGTATTGCTTTATATTAATATCATTATTTCACAACTTAAATTTACATTTGCTAAAATTAATGTAATATTTAAAGTGAGGAGAGTTCTGCCAAATTGGAATGAGAACAACTTGTCTGATGATTTTATGGGATGATGCCAGTAACTTATGCCAAAAAAGACACTGGTTATCAAAGGAAGATTTTTTAAAAAATTAATCTATCAGCTGAACACTAGTGCCTCATGTCTCTAATCCAAGCTACTCAGGAAGTTGAGCTCTGAGAATTGCAGTTCAAGACATCCAATCCCAGGTAGGAGTCTGTGAGCCTTTTATCTCCAAATAACTTCCAAAAAAGCTAGAAGTGTACCTGTAGCTCAACTAGTAGAACACTAACTTTGAGCAAAAAAGCTCAGGGACAGGGGCTGGGAAGGTGGCTCAGTGGTAGAGCGCTTGCCTTGCATGCATGAGGCCCTGGGTTTGATTCCTCAGCACCACATAAGCAAAAAGAAAAAAGCTGGAAAGTGGCGCTGTGGCTAAAGTGGTAGAGCACTAGCCTTGAGCTGAAGAGCTGAGGGACAGTGCCCAGGCCCAGAGTTCAGGCCCCATGACTGGAACCAAAAAAAAAAAAAAAAGCTCAGGGACAGCACCCAAGCCCAGGACCAGTACACACACATAAAAAAATTAATCTAGGGCTAGGAAGGTGGCTCAGTGGTAGAGCGCTTGCCTTGCATGCCTGAGGCCCTGGGTTCAATTCCTCAGCACCACATAAACAAAAAGAAAAAAGCTGGAAAGTGGAGCTGTGGCTCAAGTGGTAGAGTTCTAGCCTTGAACTGAAGAGCTGAGGGACAGCGCCCAGGCCCAGAGTTCATGCCCCACGACCAGAAACCCCCCCAAAAAAAAATTAATCTAGCTTGATATGAGCATAGCTCAGTGGTACTACATTTGTCTACCATGTGCAAGGCCCAAATTTTGACTCTTACACAACTAAGAAACAAAAATATATTTTTTTTAAAAAATGTCAGCTATGTACGTTATTCCTTAAAATTCTGAAGGAACAAAATTGTACAGTAGTACTTAGTATATGAAAACTGAAAATACAAAATGTCAAGCATTTTCTTTTTCTTTTTTTTTTTTTTGGGTCCGGTCGTGGGGCCTGAACTCTGGGCCTGAGCTCTGTCCCTCAGCTCTTCAGCTCAAGGCTAGCGCTCTACCACTTGAGCCACAGCCCCACTTCCGGCTTTTCTTTTCTGCTTATGTGGTGCTGAGGAATCGAACCCAGGGCCTCATGCATGCAAGGCAAGCGCTCTATCACTGAGCCACCTTCCCAGCCCCATGTCAAGCATTTTCTAATCATCCTTCTATATAAAAATTACCAGAATAATGCAACAACAAAATATACTAGCTGGGTGCCAGTGGCTCATGCCTATAATCCTAGCTACTCAGGAGGCTAAGATCTGAGGATCATGGTTCAAAGCCAGCATAGGCAGGAAAGTGAGACTCTTATCTCCAATTAACCACCAGAAAACCAAAAGTGGCGCTGTGGCTCAAGTGGTAGAAAGCTCGCTTTGAGCTGGAGCTGAGGGACAGAGCCCAGGCCCAGAGTTCGAGTCCCACAAACAAACAAACAAACAAAAATATATATCATTTTTTAAATCTTATGGCTACTTCTTAACTTCTCTAGTTTCCAATGCTAAATAGAATTATCTGCCGACCTGAAAACAAAAACAGAACACATTTTCCCACCAATTGCTTATATAGAATTCATAGTATAAAGTAAAAGCTCAAGAAAAGCACATACCACATCCGGGTGTCCACATCGTATCTGTAGAGGTCGTCTGCAAGCCGATATTTATTAGCACTAAAAGCCTTGTAGCCACCATGAACATACAGGGCCTTGGTTTTGGGATCATAAACACTGCTATGGCCATAGCCTCCTTGCACAAGGGCACCTTGGGTCTGTAATATATTCCATGTGTTTTTATCTGGAAAGGAAAAAAAAAAAAACAGTTAAGCCATGCGCTGGTGGCTCACACCTGTAATCCTAGCTACTCAGGAGGCTGAGATCTGAGGATCGAGGTTCAAAGCCAGCCCGGGCAGGAGAGACCGTGAGACTCCTATCTCCAATAAACCACCAGAAAACCGGAAGTGGCGCTATAGCTCAAGTGGTAGAGCGCTCGCCTTGAGCTGAAGAGCTGAGGGACAGCACTCAGGCCCAGAGTTCAGGCCCCACGACCGACAAAAAAAAAAAAAAACAGTTAAAAGCAAGTTCTCTAATAACTAAACTCTTATTTTTAAAAGAAGGCACCTTAGCAGGGCAGCAGGTGCTCACACCTATAAAACTCTACACGATGAGATCTGAAAATCACAGTTTGAAACCAGCCCAAGCAGATAAATCTGAAAGACTCATGGTCAATTAGTCAGCAAAAAGTATGGAGGAATAGGTAGAGTGGTAGAATGCCAACCAGACATAAGTGAAAAAGCCAAGGGAAAGCTTGAGGCCCTGACTTCAAGCCCCCATACTGGCAGGCAGGCACATTCGTGCACATGCATGCCCACTCATATACACACACAAAGGAAGCCACCTTGTTAAGCATAATAAACACCTGTAATCCCAGCATTAGGAAGGCTGAGACAGGATTCCAAGTTTGAGATCTGCCTACACTACACAGCAAAGTACTGTCTCAAAAAAAAAAAAAAAGAAAGAAAGAAAGAAAAGAAAAGAAAAGAAAAGAGAAAGAACAACTAATTAAAGACTCCTAAAATTTTTAACAGTCATGATGCTAAATTCTGATCTCTTAAATATTCTAATGTTCTAACTTGCTAAGTAAGAAAAGAATTTCACTAAACTTAACAGTCAGATTCTCCCCCAAACATTAATTTCCTATCATGTTTAGTGACCAGTATACAAGCAATTCTTAGACCTGTTTTCTCAAAATGTTAATTTTGGATGATATTCCTACCACACAGATGTAATGAAAAATTATACACTAATTGGGAATCAAATTTCATTAAACCAATTTCTAAAGGACTACCCTCCCAATTTTTCAGGTTATGTGTTCTTTTGAACTATTTTTATTTACTTTCTTTTCAAAGCTTCTAGGACCATTTTTGGCTTCTTCCTAATTAAAATAAATACATACTACATAAGGGCAACAATTATCTGAATTTCATTGCGAGTACATTAATGTTAAAACTGCATTTCAAAATAAAATATTGAATCAAGATTAGAGTCTTATTAAACTATCCTAATAATAAAGGTAGATGTAAATTTGATGTGCAAAATACATCTACTGGAAAAAAATATACCTACCCAAGTCATATTCTTGCACACTGCTTATATATCCATAGAGTGGGCAGTGGCCAAAGATGACCAGCATGACCACTCGGCCACTTTGGAGGGTAACAATGTGTGCTGAGTGCCCAACCACTGCATACTGCTCCTTTGCCTTAGGGGTCAACAATACCCATGATTCATTATGGATATGAAACACTCTTAACTCATTGGTCACATTTCCGGTTGAGTCAATTTTTCCTCCATACATGTAAATTTTATCCTAGGGGAAAATGTAAACAGGATTTTAGAAACCATTAAAAATTCAAATCTAAGAACAGACGATGATTTATTTAAACCCCGATATTATTCTTAGCTTAAAAATATTAGTGAAATGCACTTTTCAGTAAATATGAGGTCAAGAATAGAGAAAGGAATAAAATATAATCACATTCTGCATTTCTAAAACCTTGCCACTTTTCCTGAACTTCCTCATATGAGATCTACTACAGGATAAAATGACTTGAAAAAATAAAATTGCTCCATCTACAACATACCTACAAAAACAAGAAAATGAACATGATTATTCAGTTATAGTATAATGTGGCTATCCTTGGCTAAACCTGCTAGTGAGCATAAAACCTGTAAATTATGACACTTTTTAATCTGTATTTTTAACCATATGGCATCATAATACTCAGTAGTTTGAATCCAATAAAATCTTACATTTAAAAAATTTAGATCCACAAGTGGTAGAGCGCTAGCCTTGAGCTGAAGAGCTGAGGGACAGCGCCCAGGCCCAGAGTTCAGACCCCACGACCAGACCCGCCCCCCCCCAAAAAAAAATTTAGAGCCAGGTGCTGGTGGCTCACGCCTGTAATCCTAGCTACTCTGGAGGCTGAGATCTGAGGATCATGGTTCAAAGCCAGCCCAGGCAGGAAAGTCTGTGAGACTCTTATCTCCAATTAACTCTTATCTCCAATTAATCTCCAGAAAACCAGAAGTGGCACTGTGGCTCAAGTGGCAGAATGCTAGCCTTCAGCTGAAGAGCTGAGGGACAGCACCCAGGCCAGAGTTCAAGCTCCACGACTGAACACACACACACACACACACACACACACACACACACACACACACACACACACACACACACACACACACACACACACACACACACACACACACACACACACACACACACACACACACACACACACACACACACACACACTCTTTTACTTCAAGGCTGGGAATATGGCTTATTGGCAGTGCTTGCCTAGCATGCATGAAGCCCTGGGTTTGATTCCTCAGTACCACATAAACAGATAAAGCTGTAAGCAGCACTGGCTGAAGAGGTAGAGTGCTAGCCTTGAGCAAAAGATACTTAGGGTCAGTACCCAGGCCCTGAGTTCAAGCCCCAGGGCTGGCACCAAAAAAAAAAAAGTTACTTCAGTTTTCACTTATAACTTAGCCAATCAAATATCCTCATCCCACTAAATAGAAAGTTCCCCCCCAACAACTAATAACTAATATTGAATAGCTTTTCCACAGCATAAAGTAATTTAGAAGAGTTGAATTTCTTGCTTAGTACAGAGTAGAGAGATTTTTACCTTATACAATGCCAAAGAATGACCATATCTAACAACCACATTGTTCACAGAACGGTTCAGTGGAAGCCATTCCCTAGAGGTAAGGTCATACCTACAAAACAAACAGATCATATTTGCACTCATGACAAAACAGAACATCCTACACTCTTTTACTTGTGTTATAACACTGTTTAGAAATGCTCATTAAGTCTACCATGTATAAGAAGGTACCTGTCAATCTGGCAAACACACCTGACACCTGGGGCCCTAGGGCCTGTTGGAACTCAGGAAGAAGAGTTAGACTACACAATCCTGGAAAGAAATAAAAGTTTACTGCCAGTACTGGGACTTGAACTCAGTGTGTGGGCACTGTCCCTTATGATTTTTGCTCAAGGCTGTGCTCTAACGCTTGGGTGATAGCTTTACTTTCTCTACTGGAAGTTAATACTTTTTGAAAACCTTACCTAGGGGGGGAGGGGGGAGGCTGGGAAGGGATGTGAAGGGTAAACAAAGGAGGAGGCTGCAATGCTTGGTAAGAAATGTACGCATTATCCTGCCCATGTAACTGTAACTCCTCTGTACAGTATGTTCACAAATAAAATTAAATTAAATTAAAAAAAAAAAAAGAAAACCTTACCTATACAAAGTCTAAATCTCTTGAAGCTTACATCATACTAAAGAGACTTAGATTTAATTTCTTATAACCTTTCTCTCATTTAATTAAGAAAAATTAAAGACCTGTCTTTAGTAAAGTCTTTTTAAAGTATCTGACTTTGGGCTGGGAAGGTGGCTCAGTGGTAGAGTGCTTGCCTTGCATGCCTGAGGCCCTGGGTTCAATTCCTCAGCACCATATAAGCAAAAGGAAAAAAAGCCGGAAGTGGGGCTGTGGCTCAAGTGGTAGAGCGCTAGCCTTGAGCTGAAGAGCTGAGGGACAGTGCTCAGGCCCAGAGTTCAGGCCTCACGACTGGACCCAAAAAAATAAATAAATAAAATAAAAAATAAAAAATAAATAAAGTACCTGACTTTAAAAAAAGGATAATTAAGAAAATTACTAATCTTTCCTTTTAATTATGTAGTTCACATACTTTCAAGAAAGAATGTCACTATATAGTATTTCAAGTACACAATGATTATATTTAAAGAACTCTGAAATACATAAATGACAAAAAGAAAATAACATATTCCTATTTTTATAATTTATGCTAATGAATCATTATATCATTATTATATAATCACAATCAGTATCTTAAAATACTTTCTTTCTTTGGCTTTTGAGAAAAGTCATCATGCTACTGCTATTATAAAAATCATACGTGTTCACTATGAATACAAGTAATGTAAAAAAAGAGCTGAACATTTTAAAAATTATTTTATGTTCCATCATCCAGAAATATTATTAACAGTAAGTACAGCTCCAGATATATTCTATGCATATATACACAGAATAGAATCAAAAAATGAATATACTAGATGATACCTTAATTGTAAATTTTATAGAATAGAAAAAAAGAAACCAAAAGGAAATTAAAATTATTGTTACATCTTAAATAAATGTTTCTTTTTTATAGGAGTTTACTAGACTAATCCAAGTTTGGTTTTTTTTTTGTTGGTTATGGGGCCTGAACTCTGGGCCTAGGCACTGTCTTTCAGCTCTTCAGATCAAGGCTAGTGCTCTACCACTTGAACCACAGCGCCACTTCCCTAATCCAAGTTTTTTGTGAAAAATAATAAGATTTGCCAGGCGCTGGCAACTCATGGCTAAATATATAGTTTTGAGATTTAATTTAAATTTCTTGAATAAATTTCTATGTTCTGCCTAGTGCCAGTGGCTCATATCTATAATATTCAGGAGACTGAGATCTGAGGATCACAATTCAAGGCCAGGCCAGGTTGGAAAGTCCATGAAACTCTTATCTCTAATTAAAAAAAAAAAAAAAGCCAGAAATGGAGCTGTGGCTCAAGTGGTAAAGTACTATATAGCCTTGAGCACAACAACTCAGGGATAGCACCCAGACTCTTAAGTTCAAGGCCCAGGACCAAAAGAAAAAAAAAAAAAGAGAACTTCTATTGTTCCATCTGTACTTCCACTAACTTTCTTCTGTTTTCCCCCAACCCCCACCCCATTCTTCTTTGACTAATTCACTGGGATTTTTGTCTTGGCTATGTTTTTTCAGTTTTAAGTTTGTTGGTTTGATTTTTCCTTATATCTCCGATTTTTGGGGTGAGATTTACTACATTTGTTTCAAACATATGTAATTATTCATTTTAGCTTTTTTTGGGGGGGCAGTTATGGGACTTGAACTCAGGGCTTGGGCACTGCCCTTGAGCTTTTTTACTCAAAGCTAATGCTCTACCACTTTGAGCCACAGCACCACTTCTAGTTTTCTGATGGCAAATTGAAGCTAAGAGTCTCACAGACTTTCTTGCCCAGGCTGGCTTTGAACAACGATCCTTAGTTCTCAGCCTCCTGAGTAGCTAGGATTGCAGGCATAAGCCACCAGCACCCAGCATCATGGAAGCAGTTTTATAATGGCTATTTAAAAATTCTTGTAAGATAATTCTAACATGTCATGTTAGTGTGTCTTCATTGCCTTTTTTCATTCAAGTTGAGATTTTCCTGGCTCTCGGCATGACAAATTATTTTCTATTAAAATCTGAACACTGTGTATATTATGTCATGAGATTTAGATCTTATTTAAACTTTGTTATAGTAAGTTTCCTCTGATAACCATTCCAGTGGAATGGGGAAAGAGGACTAGTTAGCGTCATTACCATTAGGAGTAATGTGAAGGAGGCCTTTTTATGGCTAGGTGGAGATGAAAATCCAAGGTTCCTCGATGGCCTTCTAATACAACTCAGCACAGGGGAGGGGAAGGGTGATTGGGGCATCTCACTAGATCCTGGCACTTCCAGGCTTTCCACACAGAGCAGGATGGGGCTACATTTCCATCATTTTTAGCTGGAATACAGATTACTATTAAAAGCTTTCAGGCTACAAGTATGGCTCAGATTGGTAGAGCATTCACCTAGGAAGCCCAAACCCTTGAGTTCACCTAGAAGCACAAACCCTTGAGTTCAAACTTCAATACTGACCAAAAAAAAAAAAAAAAAAAGGAAGAGGGAAAAAGAAAGAATGGGTTTTCTTGGGTTTTCTTTTTCCCTCTTTTTTTTCTTTGAGGTAGTAGGCATCAACGTTAGGACCTCATGAACACTAAGCGGGTACTCTACCACTAAGACACATCCCAGCCCTTTCCTTGGGCTCTTGGCTTTCGTCTGTCAGCATTTCTAAACTGCCCATTTCCTCAACAGCAAGTCTGAAGTACCCAAGGCAAAAAGAAAACCCTCAGAACTCATCGGCAGTTCAGTTTGTACCCTAGCCAGACTGTAGCCTTTTTTCTACCTTTCAGCGTTTCTTCGTGTGTTTTAATACAGTAAAAAGTTTTCAACTGTGTTTTCAAAAATAAGTAACTTTCATTTCTTTATGATAACTCCTAATATTTAATTTCCAAAGTAGTACTTAATGTTTATTTTTCGTGTCCTATACTTCTGAAATGTTAAAGATTCTTAACTTCTATTCTCTCATCAGAATGTTTCTAATTGATTAGATTTTCTTTCACATTATGTATCACTATATTGTGTTTTAGCTTATTTTGGAATGCTGAAATATTTTTCATCAGTTTAATATTTTCTATATATCACAATTTTATCCTCTATCCTCTTTTTTGCTTATAAGAACCTTCTATGAGAGTTGGCATTGGTATTTTAAAGTGAACTTGCTTCTCACTCAGCTTTTACAGGGCAAGTTTGGTGTAAGACAGCTCTTAAAACATCTTACTCTTCTGTATCCATGGTTCAGTGTTCCCACAAATGGCAGCTTCCTTGTTTGTTGAGATCTTCAGCTCTGTACCCTGCTGACTATTACCTGAACTTTCTTTTACTTTGTCTGTATTGTCCCTGTCTTGTGAAATTTGAATTATATTCCCAACATTTCACACAGTATGGAACTTTCTCGGGCAAAGAAACAGGCTGGTTCATTTGGTGAGTACATAATGTACTAACTGCTCCAGACCCTTCCAATCCTACTACAGATCCATTAGCTCCCCCTGGTACTAGAATATTCACAAATTCTCAGTGTCAGCTACTGTTTTTAAATTGATTTTCTGAGCTTTTAAATGAATACACTCTAACCATTCTGAACTTATTGGTCTCCCACTACTGCACAGACACTCATATTATACAAGTCTTGCAGCTATCAATGGTTCAGCCCCAATCTATTCCTGAAGATACCTTCAGATCAAGTTTTGTTACAGATGTTGCTTCTGTGTTGTCATTTTTCTATCCTAATTGTTCTGGACGGTTTTTTTTATTGTTTTTGTACTGGGGCTTGAACTCAAGGCCTCATACTCTTGCTTGTTTTGCTCAAGGCTGATACTCTATCACTTGAGCTATGCTTCCACTTCTGGGATTTTGTTGGTTAAGTGAAGAGAAGAGTCTCACAGTCTGGTCTGCTTAGCTGGCTTCAAACCAGGATCCTCAGGTCTCAGCCTCCTGAGCAGTTAGGATTACAGGTGTAAGCCACCAGTAACCAGCTTGTTCTATGTTCTTTAATGACTATATTTGGGGGAAATTCAGAAACAATATACCCACTGCCGTATTTCCAGAACCCTTTTAGGAATAGATATTGGTGCTTTACAATCTTCAATAATAGAAAATTCCTAGAAAAAATTCTAGACCACAAAATCAGCCTAAGTAGTGTTAATAAATCTCTTCTAAAAATTAATCTTCATAGCTAAATTTCTCTATGATAATATACATTATTCTTTCAAAACAAGTGGCAGAGTATGCAAACAAAGCTCAAACCTGAAAAGTATTAGACAAAAGCAAAATAGTAAAGTATACATTCAAACAATTTTTGCATTTGAAAATATTAATTATACTAAAAGGAACAGCAATCCCCTATTTACATAACCTATTTTGGGACCTAAAGCAAAAGATACTAAAAAATATCTCAAAAAGATCATTATTCTTATCATAACAATGAATTCTTTGTGGGTCTCAATTTCAAAAATTCAGCATATATAAAAAGGGTTTGGAAGACTACCAAAATATTAACCGATTTTTCTCAGGTGGTAGAAACTACTGACCATTTCTTTTTAGTTTGCTTGTTTGCCCTTTAAATTTTTCAGAATGGAAAACTAAGCTTCTTACAAACAACTTACGCTAAAACCATGTTGCAATCTGAGTGGTTGAACATATAGCCTCCGACAATCCACATTATATTTCCATTGACCACAGCTTTATGAGAGGCTCTAGGGAGCTTTAAATGAGAATATTCTTCTCGAGTCCAAAAAGACTGGTTAGCTGGCACAGGAATTGAACATCCAGGACCTAATAAAACACAATAAATTAGTATCACAAAATACAGTTTCAAAGCTTATTACATTTCAAGTTTTAAGCATCTGAATGTAACATATTTAAAGAACAGTCTTTCCTCTAGCACTTAAATATTAACCAAACAAATCTCTCTAACTTGTGTTTTTAATATACTTAACGTACTGACCAAAGAGAATCCTCAATAAAATTCAAAATCACAAACTTTGTCTGGACTTGGTCATATTTAATAACGAAAAAATATTTAACTAGTACTCAGTAAATTTCAGTAATGAAAAATATTTAACTAACTCTCAGTAAACCTTAGTAATGAAAAATATTTAACTAGCTCTCATAGAAGACTATACAAAGAAATTATTATTTCAAATGAAAAACATCTTAAATTATACACTTTAATAGGTGCATTTATGTATGTTAATTATGTCTCAATAAAGCTGTTTAAAAAAATGTTGGGTCAGGCACTAGTGGCCTGTAATCCTAGCTACTCAGGAGGCTGAGATCTGAGGATCTCGGTTCAAAGCCAGCCCGGACAGGAAAGTCCGTGAGACTCTTATCTCCAATAAACCACTAGAAAACTGGAAGTGGCATTGTGGTTCAAGAGGTAGAGCGCTCACCTTGAGCTGAAGAGCTGAGGGATAGCGCCCAAGCCCAGAGTTCAAGTCCCACGACCGACCAAAAAAAAAAAAAAAAAAAAATGTTGGGCACTGATGGTACACCTGTAATCCTGGCTATTTGGGAAATGAAATTGGAAGCATCAAGATTCCAGGCCAGCCTAGGGGAAAAAGTTCACAGGACATCATCTGAACCAATAGCTAGGTATGGTGGCACATGCTTGCCATCTCAGTTACATGGGAGATTGGATTTGGAGGATTAAGGTTCTAGGCCAGCCTGGGCAAAAAAGTTCTTAAGATCCATATCTCAACAGGAAAAGCTGGGTGTGATGGTATGTACTTGTTATCCCATGTACAATAGGAAGAATAAACTAAGAGTATCATCATCTAGGCATGCCTGGACAAAAAGGGAGATCTTGTCTCAAAAAAAAACTAGAACAGCTATGCACCAATGGCTCATGCTTGTAATCTTAGCTACTCAGGAGGCTAAGATCTGAGGACTGAAGTTCAAAACTAGCCTGAGCAAGAAAATCCATAGACTTTATCTCCAATTAACTAACAAAAAGCCAGAAGTGTAGTTGTGGTTCAAGTGGTAGAACACTAGCTGTTAGTAAAAAAGCAAAAAAAAAAAAAAAAAAGAGCATGAGGCCCTGAATGCTAACATCAGCACAAGCAAAATATGTAAACCAATCACCAAAGAAAAAAAGCCTGAATGTATGGCTTAAATAGGAGAATACCTGCCTAGCAAGTATGAAGCTCCAAGTAAGGGAACAAGAGAGAGGGAGCAAAACAAAGAAAAATTATAGGGCTAAAATACAACAACCAGACCTAGTCACAGTAACAAAACCTCTCGATCCTCTGATTAAGCCAAGAACTTTATAGATGCAAGAGACAGATTCCATTCTCTGGAGGTTTAGCTGCTGCTAACAATATTTAACTCCAGCTATTAACTCCTCAATATCAGCACCACATAAGCAGAAAAAAAGCTGGAAGTGGCGCTGTGGCTCAAGTGGTAGAGCACTAGCCTTGAGCTGAAGAGCTGAGGGACAGCGCCAGGTCCAGAGTTCAGAACCCACAACTGGACCTCCCCCCGCACCCCCCCCCCAAAAAAAGAACATTTCTGGACCTAGAACAAATCATGTTAAGTTAGGTAAGCCAAGCTCAGAGAGACAAACACCACGTTTTCTCTTCTATGTGGTAGTTACATCTAAAATACTCTGGGACATGATAAATTATACAGAACTCTAGACATTCACACATAGTGAGACTAAAGAAGGATACTCTTAGGGAAAGAACCCAAAGGTTCAATGCCTTCATGCTTCTGAAGATACAAATGATATTTTATATGAATTTCAGGAAATGGAAAAAATTTTTTTTACTGCTGTTGAAGATGGCATTGTGATCGCATTTTTGTTGGTTTATTTTTGTTTATTTCTTGAGTTTTTCTCTTTGTTTGGTTTTGTTTATTCTATTATCTGTCTTTGTAGGGTAGTGGGACACAGAAATGGAGGGACAAAGGGTAAACAAACACAGTAGTACTCAGTAGACACTATGTTGAAAATGAACTATACAACTTGTGGGTAATGACAGGAGGGAAAAACTGGGAGAGAGCAAAAGAAGGGGTGACACTGCAGAAATGTGTTTATTACCTGACTTATGAAACAGTAACTCCTCTGTACATCACCTTAATAATAACAATTTAAAAAAAGAACAACTCTGAGGAAATAGTACTTTTGTCAACTCTTGTTGTCTGCTATGCTCTCTCATGCAATGTCTGACATGGTCTCTTATGGCACTATGGTTTAGCCCAAGTTCTGCAACTTCCTTGAATGAGCTGAAGAGGATGTCAAACCCTCCATAGTACTAAGGAGACCACAAACACAGATGCAGAAACAATGAAAGAATGTGAAAGATTAAATGCTATATATTTTATCAACATAAATTGTACAGACACTAAGAATAAATTCAATTCCGATGCATTAAACAGAAGCATTCTGTGAATTAAAAGAAGTTCCTACCCTGCCATTCGGAGAAGCAGGAACATCCTCTAACATTACTTGAATTGCAAATGCCTTGATGAGGAAAACCACAGTTGTTTGTACAGTGAGGAATGTCACATGATTCACCTTTCCAGTTTTCAGAGCACTCACACTCAACAGTGTTGCTGCTGTTACTAATCTTACATTCTCCTCGGCCTGAGCAATTATTTGGACACATGTCAAAACTATAAAGACAGAGAGGGGAAAACAAAGTCAATACAAAGCAATACTCGTTTACCAGAACTTCCTCCTACACAGGTTTAAAGATCTCACTGTCTCTTCAATTCACTTGGCATAATTGCACTTATCATTCAGCCCAAGTGGAGTCACTCAACACTGCACAGCTAGCACCTGAGCTACAAATAATGAAATCAAATCAACCCTGTTGGGTTCTCATATGAAGAAGACAAGAATAATTGGAGATAAACTGGGTCTCACAATACTTAAAGAGTATGAATTTCATGATGACATGACAAGTGCATATCTGTTATTTACTTAGTAAAAAAAGAAAGACACAAATGTTTCTATCCAATACTAGGAAAAAGTGACTCTTCCAGAGAAGCTCCATGGCAGGTTGAAATTGTGGTCCTGCCACTTAAGATGAGAATTTTACTTTTTCTCCTCATAAGAGAAGTAGAAAATCAGTTCCTACAACTCTGTTTAGTGAAATACCTGGTGCCCTATATTTTCTTGTAAATATCACAAAGCTAGATTTAAATATCTTACTTGTAAGTGATATTAAATCCAGTCAGATTATAAGCAGCATCACTAAAAAAATGCAGCAGGGCATAACCTGATGTGGCAACAACCTCGGGGACAGTTTCATTACCATCTCTCTCAGGAACAATTAGGCCACTGAAATAGAAACACATTTCTTTTAAGGGAAACACAAACAAAGATGCATCAAATTATGGCAGATATAAATTCAAAACTGGTTTAACAATTTTTTAAACCACATCCAGTTAAAGAGATGAATTCCTAAGCTCAATGCACAAAGCTACCCTGTCTGTTCGGGATCTGCTGAGAAAAAGATAGGCTAGGCTTCCTTTAGTTTGGGGTTTTATCCCTAGAAAGATTTGAAGTCAACGGCTCACTCCCTCCTTCCTTCCCTCCTTCCCCCTCTCTCTTTCTTTCTTTTTTTGCCAGTCCTGGGGCTTGAAATCAGGGCCTGGGCGGACTTCATGCATGTGAGGGAAGCACTTTACCGCTAAAGCCACATTCCCAGCCCTCTCTTCTTTCTTTATAAAATGTGTTATAAAAAAATTTTTTTAAAGAAAATGTACTCAAAATATGTTATAATACTCCTAAATCTCCACAATCACATGAAGTAACAAATTTGTGAATGCTAACTATGTACTACTGAAAGTTATAGTTACTTATATAAGAATAAAAGGAATTATTAAATTATAATTTATATATGTGAATATAAAGAAACTAGAAAGACTTCAAACCCCAACTCTATTAGCATTCTAATGTATTTGTTTGCCTACCTGGTTATATATTTTTTCTTTTCTTTTTATTATCTTCATGGTATCATTTCTATATTGTTTTATAAATAATACTCCATAAGAATTCCCTTTCACTAAAATCTTTTAGGTTGTCCTTAGAACTTCTCTCAGGGGCAGTAACAACACTTCTGGATCTTAGGCTTCAAAGACAAAAGACTCTGATCAACGTGCACAGACAACCATCCCGTAATCACCGCAGAGTGGCTTCATTTGTATAATTACATATATTGTTATAGTTTGCAGCTTTTTTGTTTTAATGTACACGTGAATGGCCTAAAAAATCTATATTTGTGTCTAAAGTTTACAATAAACATATTTAACACTAAAAAAAAAAAAAAAGAACTTCTCTTGGAGCCCAGTACATAATATTCTAAATAAGCACAGATTGGGTGCCAATAAATCTAGGTGAGGAAATGAATTACCAAGTTAAAGGATTTAAATGCCACATTTAAGGCTCTTAATCCATAATACCAACTTCTTTTCCAGAACTG
Organism: Dipodomys spectabilis; assembly: GCF_019054845.1. NCBI lineage: Eukaryota > Metazoa > Chordata > Mammalia > Rodentia > Heteromyidae > Dipodomys > Dipodomys spectabilis. Next base: position 7,228,469 of record NW_024870852.1, read on the forward strand.
AAATACTAACTTAAAATCCTATCAATACAAAATGAAAAGTTGAAAGGTTCCACCTCACCTTGTCTGATTTGCTTTGCTAATAAGTGATTTTTATACAGTTAAAAAAGTGATTTTTATACAGTTTTGAGTCCTTTTATATTCCTGATGTTTATCATTTTTCCTGGTTGCTTATCATTTGTATTTCTATGTCCCTGACTTTTGTCCCATTATTGATTCACCACCAGCATTACATACAGATAACAACTAGATCCTTATCAGGTCCCATGTAATTTTCTCCCCACCTACAACTCCACCTAATAAATAAACAACCTATGTGCTTCTCCATAGGGAGTCAGTTAAATGAATCATTAGGAATCTGTAAACTGGCAAAGACTAACAAGCAGAGACTGCAGAACAACAGGTCTAATATAAGAGGACATTTATGTGAACTTAGGTTGAATATATATAAAAGTAACTGAAGGAGTACCTAAGTAAGGAATGAAGATGAGGAAAGGATGGGATTTTCATTTACTTTTTAACATGAAGATAGAGTCCTGGAACAATAAGATCCAGGGATTACAAAGTCCTGGTGCATTTTCCATTATGTACGTGTTCAATTAACAAGTTTACTAAGCACTTACAACGTGTGAGGCACTATTCCATGTAGCAGGAATAAAACAATGACAAGACAATATCCCTGCCCTAGTGAAGTTTAGCTGGAGAAATAAATAAGCCTGGATATATCCATGCACACAGGTGCATATGTATATACAACACCAGGCAGCATAATGCCATGAAGTAAAACAAGGCAGAGGAAAGAACAGAAGGTGCTGCTTTAGAAAGGCTGTTAGTGAAAGACACTGAGGTGAAATTTGATCAAAGAGCTTAAAAAATAAAGGTTTCAGACATCATGCTTTCATTGGCTTTCTATAGCTGTTGGTTAATCTTTATCCAAATACTTGAAATCAGATTTGTTTCAGATTTGGAAGTATTTGCATATACATAATACCTTTGGAGTTAGGATCCATATCTACTCAGAAAAGTTTATATTTCATATATACCTATATACATAGCAAGGAAGTAATTTTAAATGTTATCTTTAACAATTTTGTACATGAAATAAGGTTTAATGGTATAAATTTTACATTTGTGGTATCATGTCAATATTCAACAAGTTTCAGGTTTTGGATCATTTGAGATCTTAGGTGCTCCATCTATTCCAGGATCCCCTAAAATGTTGGCAGGATATATACTTGCAAGATCACTAAGAAGAGCCACTGAGAAACAGGTAGGTTGAAAACTTGGAAATTTCAGTCACATGTGTGAGATCCTGCACTCTCTGTTAGTCCACCATGAATCTGAGGGTCAAATAGACAGGAGCTCCAATTCTTGTTCCATATACCTGAGCATGTTACTGACATCTCTGAGCCTCTGCTTCCTCAAATGTAGGTCAAACTCACAGTGAGACAAGGATTAAACTGTTAGAGCTTATACAGCACCTCACTAGCAGATACTCAATAAGAAATGGTTAAAGGTCTTCTTCATATGGTGAAGACATTTAAATGTGTATGATGGATGACTTTACCAACTCTACATGACGCTGGAAGAGATGGATCAGCTTCCCAGTGGCAGACGCTAGGCATTTACTTCCATTCTCTTAAAAAATTTGAAATTAAGACATTTGTGCAGTATATGAATTTCTCTCAGAGTAAAAACAAAACAATTGGCTTATGACAAAAATGAACTTTGAGTAAATATACACTAACACATCTCACTCAACACACAGTGCAATGGAAAACATATGAGAAAGAAATACTGAAGGTATCCCAAATGTCACCCTAAGCTACCTCATACCTCCCTTATACCAGCCCCTAAAGAAATTAGTAAATACAAATAGATACTCACTATTCAGTAGCTAGTTGTTCAACCTGAACAAAGGAGAAACTGTCTTAAGGCTGTTCATAGTTTTATACATTAAACACAGCCCTTTATTGTTTAAAACCATTTCTGAAAATTTGGGGAAATAAACCACCTGGATATTTCTTTAAGACCTGAAACTCAGCAGAATTGCCTCAGGCACATATGGGCTCTCCAAACATACTTAGGGCATAATCTGACTACCAACTAAACTCTGCGAGTACAGCTTCAACTGAGTGTGAGACAGACTCCTGCTTCCATAAGTCTTCCTCTATAATCATCACAGTTTAGTAACTACCTCATCATGTAAGACTTTCTTTAAAAAAAAAAAATTAACTCTAGGCTGGGCTCACGCCTACAATCCTAGCTACTAAGGAGGCTGAGAGCTGAGGATCAGGGTTGGGTTAAAGCCAGCCCCGGCAGGAAAGTCTGTGAGACTCTTACATCTAATAAACCACTAGAAAACCAGAAGTGGCACTGTGGCTCAAGTGGTAGAGTGCTTGCCTTGATCTGAAGAGCTCAGAGACAGCGCCCAGGCCCAGAGCGAGTCCTATGACTAACAAAATAATAATACAAAATACAAAATAACAAATGAATCTACAACAAGTAATATAACATCATACTTAGGTTTCATACTTCTGTTAAAAATCTGAGGTGCATTTTGTCATAAAACAAGGTATGTTTCAAATTCTGGCATAAAGGCATACATGCTCAATACTTTGGCAGATATAATTCTAAATGCTTCACCTGGCCTAACCATGGCCTGTTCTTTTGGCCCTGTAAGTAAAACTTTTAGTCCCAGAACGTGGTCTTGGTTTTAGTTCAGAGAAGTGAGTAAAAAATCTCTCCTGAGCAATAGAGGTGAAGATGCTGGGTGCTGGTGGCTCATGCCTATAACATAATAAACACTGCTACTTACTGTTAATAAATACTAAAGTATCAGAATAATAAAGAATACCCCATAGAGTTTGTGAAACTATTTGACTCTACTAATGTAAAATATATTTGCTGGAGAAAAAAATAATCATAATATATAACTATTATATTCCTCATTCTCAGGTACTCACTATTTTATGTGTATTCTTTCCCTTTGCCATAAATAATGCATATCCATGAACACATACATACACATACACACACACACACACCCCTATATTTGCATTCAACACATAATCCCTAAAGGCCTACATAATATTAGGAACAAGATGGACATAGTTTCTAATTTAAAATTTTCACAGAAATAAATATTATTCAAGTTACCAATCACAAAAAGAATTTAAAATATTTACTACCACCAAGAAGACCAGGTAAACTTGAGTGTTATTACCATTTTACACATCAAGAAACTGAAAACAGGGGCTGGGAAGGTGGCTCAGTGGTAGAGCGCTTGTCTGGCATGCATGAGGCCTTGGGTTCGATTCCTCAGCACCATATAAGCAAAAAGAAAAAAAGCCAGAAGTGGCGCTGTGGCTGAAGTGGCAGAATGCTAGCCTTGAGCTGAAGAGCTGAGGGACAGTACCCAGGCCCAGAGTTCAGGCCCCACGGCCAGACCCAAAAAAAAAAAAGAAGAAAGAAACTGAAAACAGATCAAGCACACTGCCTAGAAACTTAGTATCCACAGAAACCCAGTAAGGACTAGCACACAGGTGATAGGACTCCAGAACTAGTTTCTCTTCCATTAAATAAATGTTCAAAATGATAGCACAAGTGAATTCAGTAAGAATGTAATCCAGAAAATACCTTTAAATTTAAAAATTAAATAATGGTTACCTGATATTTATATGACTGAACCTACCTAAAGGCAGCAATTAGTGGTGCATAAATTGAGTCCCCATCATAAACATATAAATGGTCCCAACTACACTCTGTAGCAAAATGATTAAAACGAAGTCTCATTATTCTATTTGGCCTGAAAAGAACAAAAACAAAACAATCATCATCATAACCATTAAACATTTTAGAAAAACGACTTTTTAAGAGCTTACAAGGAGAAATGAAGTTAATATGTAAACAACATTCCTTTCCTTTTCAAACATTTATTTAGTACTATGTGCAAGACTATTAAACATTTGATAAGAAACAAAACAGACATGGTACATGACTCTCTGGACTTACAGTTCATTTAGTAGCCAGTCTTTAATATACTCTGAACCAATCCAGTAGCCCTTCCATTTCTGAACTTCCTCCCTTGTTCAACACACTACATCATTTCATATACTATCAATTTTCTAAATTTGCCTATCCCTGTGCCTTTTCATGGCACTGTCCAGTAAAAGCCGACAATTAGGAAAAAATTTATATGCTTTGACTTAGATTGAGTCTTATGATAACTAAGTTGTACTGAACAAAGCCACCCTACTGGGCAGACTAGTTCCAATATTACTATTTTCACTACTTCATGTGACACTTTGATTCTGCAAGTAAGCCCACCACAAGTTCTCTTTCCCTCTCCACACTGTCTTTTGTTTGATTTTTTTTTTTCTGCCAGTACTGGGATTTGAACTCAAGGCCTCTTACTTTTACTTAGTTTTTTGCTCAAGGCTGGCACTCCACCACTTGACTCATATCTCCACTAGTTAATTGGAGATGAGAGTTTCATGACTTCTCTCTCCAGGCTGGCCTTGAACGTCAATCCTCCCATCTAACCTTCTGAATAGGAGGTTTACAGGTGTGAGCCACCAGTGCTCAAATCACATTTGTGTATCTTATTTCAAATCATCCAGTCCTTCCAGCATCTAGACAAAACTACTGGCAATTTCTATTTTTTGCAATAGATAAACCTGCCAGTCTTTTTTTTCTCAAATACTTAAAATTTCCTTCTCATTTGCAACTTTCCAATCTATGTTTAAATCTGATTAAGTATCAAATTATTTTTTTTTAAAAAGGAAAAGGAAATCCTGAAGTAGCTAGTCATTAAAGGGATTTGGAAAATGTGATATAGTGCTACTCTTCTTAATACCTATAGGGATTTTCCTCCATAAAAACATCATTTATGTCAACATAAGGTAAGTTTATAATTGTTGCTTTAAAATGAATAAATATATTGCACATAAACAAAGGTTATTTGGAATGAAATTTCTAAATTTAAGAGTGTAAAGTTACCTTGAGACTTTGAGAAATATTGAGCTAAAGTCTACCATGAAAACTGGGCACAGTAGTGCATGCCTGTAATCCTAGCTACTCAAGAAGCTAAGAGATCTGAGGATTGCAGTTCAAAGTCAGCCTGGGAAGGAAAGTCCATGAGGCTCTTATAACTAATTAGCCATCAAAAATTGGGAAATGGTGCTGTGGCTCAAAGTGGTAGAGCACTAACTTTGAATGAAAACGCTTAGGGACAGCACTCAGGCCCTGAGTTTAAGACCCATGTCCAAAAACAAAACAAAAGATCTACCATAAAGAAGGCATGAGCTAGAGTGGCCACAGAAGGAAACATATTTAAGCAATAATACTTATTTTGGTTTCTCTGCCCACAATAAAAAACATGTGCATACAAAAATGATACAGTATTAAAGTTTCATAATGCTTTTAAAGTTAATTATTAAAAAACTTTAATAGTTTCACTATTACAATTGAAAGTATGTAAATTTCTGATGTGACCATTTATTTCATTATTGCTACAAAGTGTTGTATTCTTTTTTTTTTTTTTTTTTTTTTGAGTCCGGTCAGTCGTGGGGCCTGAACTCTGGGCTTAGGCGCTGTCCCTCAGCTCTTAGCTCAAGGCTAGCGCTCTACCACTTGAGCCACAGTACCACTTCCGGATTTTTTCTTTTTGCTTATGTGGTGCTGAGGAATCGAACCCAGGGCCTCATGCATGCAAGGCAAGCGCTCTACCACTGAGCCACCTTCCCAGCCCTCTCAAAGTGTTGTATTCTAAAAGAGTAAAATTGAAAAAAATTACATCAACCAATACTACTTACTGTCCTTCAATGAGCCATGTGCACTTCGTTTTATATTTATAGTTTCCAGGTCCATCTGTTACAAACCCAGAAGATCCAGTTAGTCTGTAATTTAAATAAATGTTTAAAAAGTCAGTCTGTCAATCATCTATCAATATCTTTCTTAATTCTCAATGCAATGCAAAGTAAGCAGATTGGGTAATGTACACCATAGTAGAAAATTATCTTATATATTCAGTTTATACAAATTTGGATAAAACATTTCCTACACATGTAAAAAAATGAATATGTAAACATTAAAGCCAACATAGATGAACAAAAAACATACTTCTAGCTGAGATGGGAAAGCTATAGTTTATACTATAAAAATAAAAATGGCTACAAGATCTTACGTAAATAGGATTTTGTTTAAAAAAATAAGAACAAGCCATGTACACATAAAACAACAGTACTGAGGCCATCATAGCTATGGTGGGAAAACACCTCGAACCATAACACAGCCCACCTACTGTGGCCATTTAGCAGTGTGTACTAGCATCTCTCTTCCCACACATTCCTAAATCTGAAGTTTCAAAACACTTTTAGGTATTGACAAAATGATAGCAGATCCTGTCTCATCAATTTTTTGACTTCACTAATCCTAGGGTTGCAATTTATTTTCATTATGCAGCCACGCACTGGTGGCTCACGCCTGTAATCCTAGCTACTCAGGAGGCTGAGATCTGAGGATCGAGGTTCAAAGCCAGCCCTGGCAGGCAAGTCCTGAAACTCTTATCTCCACTAAACTACCAGAAAACTGGAAGTGCACTGTGGCTCAAGTTACGGACAGCACCCAGGCCCAGAGTTCAAGCCCTATAACAGACAAAAACTAAAAAAAATAAATAAATAAAAATAAAAACTACTTTACTTTAGTCTTCTAGTTTTATAGATAAATAAATTTCCCACTGGGTATTATTTATTTTGTGCATGTGTTTCCATGATTCTTTGTTTTAGGCTCAAAAAGTTTTATAGCTCTCTATCACCTTGTTTGTTCTGAAGAGTTTCTATGGACTTCTAAGAATAGTTTTAGGTTTGCAAATCAGTTATCATATTTAGAAAAGGTCTCTTTACTTGAAATACTTATTTGATATCTTTATTTTTTTATTATTTTCCCCTACCATCTCTGCCCTCCCATCTCCACGACTATACTTCCTCCACCCCACCTCCCCCCACTTCAACCCACCTCCCCATTTCACCCCTCACCTCCCCATTTCACCCCGCCTCCCCATTTCACCTCCCCACCTCTCCATTTCAACCCCCCCCACCGCCCGGCTTCAAAAGTTGTAAAGTTTGTTTTTCACCATAGCATGTTGTACATCTCATCTCACTGTATCCCTATTGAATCAATTTGTCTTTTTCCCTTCCTATCTCCCCCCTAAAACAAGTTTTCTTCAAAGCGAAAAGAGATCAGTGAAAGAGACCCCTCAGCAAAAGGAGAAGCCAAAAGCGGATCTCTGAAATACTTATTTGATATCTTGAAACATAGTTCTACAAATAATGTACAGAAATGAACAAGCCTTTCCCCCTCACTAATGAACAATTCTCCCTTTTTATTCACCCTCCCAATTACTCCAACTACCTCCAATCAAGATACACATTTAACTACCTTTCAAGCATCCTTAACTATTTTCTTCATAACTCATAAGCCTATAATATATGCATGATTATCTTAAATCAATTTTGGTCACAAAGATTAATTACTATACAAACTTTTTTACATCTTTCTCAGCAAAACTGAAAGAACCTCTTCAGCTAATGGGAAATAGTTGAATGCATTCCTTTTCATGAAGCATATTCCAAGCTATGGACGTTATCAAGTTTTCTGCCTTTCTGTTCTTTTGGTTAGATGGCATTAATAACACTGCTATAATAAATATCCCTTTACACATGGCCTTACTTAACTTGTGCTTTTATTTCTAAGAATAAAAGCTTAGAGGATTACTATGCCATAGGAATACCAATTTCCATTGTTAACCCCATGCTGCCAAATGATTTTCCAAAGTGCTTTTAACAACTCATTGCAAAAGCAATGTATAAGAATATGCTATTCATGGCCAGGCGCTGATAGCTCACACTTATAATCCTAGCTACTCAAGAAGGCTTTGAACGAAAATGAGCTTTACAACTTTGGGCTGGGGAGGGAGGGAAAGGAGGAATTAAGAGGGGGGGATGGGAAGGGATGGGAAGGGGAAACAAAGGAGGAGGCAACAATGATTGATAAGAAATGCACTCATTGGGGCTGGGAAGGTGGCTCAGTGGTAAAGCGCTTGCCTTGCATGCCTGAGGCCCTGGGTTCGATTCCTCAGCACCACATAAGCAAAAAGAAAAAAGCTGGAAGTGGCGCTGTGGCTCAAGTGGTAGAGTTCTAGCCTTGAGCTGAAGAGCTGAGGGTCAGCGCCCAGGCCCAGAGTTCAGGCCCCACGACCGGACCCAAAAAAAAAAAAAAAAGAAATGCACTCATTACCTTGTCCATGTAATTGTAACCCTCTGTACGGTATTTTCACACTGTTCAAAGCCAACCTAGCCAGAGAAGTCCCCATGAGACTCCAACTAACAACTCAAAAACTGGAGGTGGAAGTGTGGCCTTAAGCAAAAGAACTCAGAGACAGCACCCAGGGCTGAGTTCAAGCCCCACAATTGACAAAAAAGAAAATGTATTGGTGTTTTTTCTTTTATATTTCACCAGCTTTTTTCATTTGTTTCGTTTTGTTTTGGTACTTGAACTCAGAGCCTAGGTACCATCCTTTTAATTTTTTACTCAAAGCTGGTGCTCTACTACTTGAGCCAAAGCTCCACTTCTGGCTTTTTAGTGGTTAGTTGGAGAAAGAGTCTCACAGACTTTCCTGCCTGGGTTGACTCTAAACTGCAATTCTCCTATCTTAGCCTCCTGAGTAGCTAGGGTTACAAGCATGCCCTCCTGGCACCAGCTTATTTTCACCAGTTTTTAATTTTAAATTCTCTGTGTTCTAATGAATGGTCAAACAGTTACTGAAAGAACAGTTACTGAAAGTTTAGAGATTTGAAAGGCAAGTCCACATATATTATCCTAAAATCTCAGATGGATTTTAACAGTATCACTGATGACCTAGATGTGGTCATGGATATGGCCTGCTGTGTACTAAGGAAAGCTAGTTTACTAGAGGTAACACAAAGGCACTAAATTCAAACATAAAGCGATTCCCACAATACAAGGCCAGAAATACTAGACAGACACACATACATATAAACACACACAACACTCCTTACCACTACCAACTTCTCAGTTTAAGAAAACACTAAAACTTCAGTACCACCAAAAGGGGTGGAGGGGTAGGAGAACTAGCGATGTAGCGTAAACAGTAAGTGCCTGAGTTCAAACCTCAATACAATAAAATACATTAAGAATAATTCTGTAATAGAAACAAATATAGGCAGGATAGGGGAACCTTTCGTGAAAAGAGCTTGCAAAGGAGTCATCCTATAAGTTACCTTTCTAATTTACCCAACTATGTGGATTGCAAAATCTCAACTTTACCCATGTTAAAATTTTCTTTATCAAGTATTTTGGACATTGACAAACTTTAACCAAAGCCCTTGAACATGGTTGGGGGGCATTACTTGAGAGACTGAAGAAGGAGGATGGAAAGTTTGAGATAAGCTTAGTTTAACAAGACCTCTCAAAATAAAAATTAAAAAAAAAATTGCTGGGCGCTGGTGGCTCACATCTGTAATCCTAGCTACTCAGGAGGCTGAGATCTGAGGATCAAGGTTCAAAGCCAGCCTGGGCAGGAAAGACCGTGAGACTCTTATCTCCAATAAACCACCAGAAAACCGGAAGTGGCGCTGTAGCTCAAGTGGTAGAGCGCTTGCCTTGAGCTGAAGAGCTGAGGGACAGCGCCCAGGCCCAGAGTTCAAGCCCCATGACCGACAAAAATAAAAATTAAAAATTAAAAAAAAATTTAAGGGCCAGAGATAAAGCTCAGTGTTAGAGAGCTTGCCTGCCATGCATGAGGCCCTGGGTTCAATCCCGAGACTCTCTCCCCACCCCCCCAAAATCTATTGTAGTACTCTAAAACACTATTTCGTTATATATACCTGTAATTAGGTTTTTAGAAAACATCTCATTTCCTCATACTTTTTATTTTTTACCTACTATATTTAATTCTAAGAAACATACTGATATTTCATACATGACTACTATATCGCATTTTTCACATTGTTTTTGCTTTATTTATCTATTTAGCCACACAAGCTTATGAGTATTAGATGCTTATAAGTTGTACCTTTAATTATGGTAATACCCACTAATCATTTTGATGCATAAATTCCACTTTATCTATTATTACTTCACTTTTTTGTTGTTTTCTTGTAATCCAACTGTTTTCAGCCTTTTTGCTCAAGGCTAGTACTTGGCCACAGCTCCACTTGTGGCTTTTTTGGTGCTTAATTAGACATGAATCTCACAGACTTTCCTGCCCAAGTGGACTTCGAACCATGATCTTCAGATCTTAGCCTCCTGAGTAGCTAGGATTACAGATGTGAGCCAGGCTTTTATCTTTATAAATTTTCCAAGGTTCTGGGCTGGGAAGGTGGCTCAGTGGTAGAGCACTTGCCTTTCATGCCTGAGGCCCTGGGTTCGATTCCTTAGCATCACATAAGCAAAAAGAAAAAAGCCAGAGGTGGCACTGTGGCTCAAGTGGTAGAGCTCTAGCCTTGAGCTGAAGAGCTGAGGGACAGCACCCAAGCCCGGAGTTCAGGCCCCATGACTGGACCAAAAAAAAAAAAAAAAAAATTTCCAAGGTTCTTTCTTCTACATAGTACCTGGCTATGTTTTGTTTCTTAACATAATCTGATAGTATTTTACTGGATCAATGTAAGATGATCTACTCACATTTAGTATAATATGACTGCTATATTGATTTGATTCCTTCCAACTTTTTTTTTTGGGAGGAGAGGGGACTTGCTTGCTATATATAGCCCAAGCTAACCTCAAATTTGTGATCCTAGCCTCAGCCTCATAAATACATGTGTCATCATGGCCAGTTACAACCAGATTTTTAACCATCCTGATATGAGGAATAATTTATATGTGATAAAGTGCAAACACCTTTAAAAAAATTAAAAAGCAACCATTTTTAAATGTATACTCCTACTTCCCTTTGCAAGTAATGCTTCCCAACTTCTACCTCAAAGATTGATCCCAATTGTGTCACTACTGATCAGTTTTAGAGAACCTGGCTTAATGGAATCGCAGAAATAGTTTTTGATCAGCCTGTGTCTGAGTATTTTATCAATAGTTTGCTCCCTATTGTTTAGTATTCTGTTATATTAATATATCATTTCTTTATCCATTTGATCTTCACGCAGACTTGTATATGTCAGTAGCTTTACTCATAAGATCCAATAACCTAAAACATCTAAATTATGTATTTCTCTCTCCTTTGCCTTTCTGATATGTGAATTACTAGTACAAATACAAAATTCTTTTCATCATCAATGGAGATAAAAATAGTAATACTTAAAAATATCAACAAATTATTGGTTTGTTTATATTGTTTTTGAGTTTATCTTTTTGTAGTTTTCCAAGTAGTTACTATAATGTAAACATATGAGTTATTGGAGACATTCTATCACTTTGAAGTATGGAAAATTGGTTTTCATTTAAGCCTTCTATCTTCATATAAATATCATCTTTAGAATCAGTTGGGGTTTTATTGTTTTGTTTTTGTTGGTCGCGGGGCTTGAACTCTGGGCCTGAGTGCTGTCGCTCATCTCTTCAGCTCAAGGCAAGCGCTCTACTACTTGAGCTACAGTGCCACTTCTGGTTTTCTGGTGGTTTATTGGAAATAAGAGTCTCAGGGACTTTCCTGCCCCAGCTGGCTTTGAACTGCGATCCTCAGATCTCAGCCTCCTGAGTAGCTAGAATTACAGGTGTGAGCCACCAATACCTGGCTAGAATCAGTAGTTTTAATTTTTTTTTTGGGGGGGGGGGTCCAGTCGTGGGGCCTGAACTCTGGGCCTGGGCGCTGTCCCTCAGCTCTTCAGCTCAGGCTAGCGCTCTACCACTTGAGCCACAGCGCCACTTCCGGTTTTTTTCTTTTTGCTTATGTGGTGCTGAGGAATCGAACCCAGGGCCTCTGGCATGCAAGGCAAGCGCTCTACCACTGAGCCACTTTCCCAGCCCAGTAGTTTTAAATTTTGATTAAATCACCAAATATAATTTTTAAAACTCAGAAGTTTGCCTAGCATGCATGAAGCCCTGATTTCGATTCCTCAGTACCACATAAACAGAAAAAGCCTGAAGTGGTGCTGTGGCTCAAGTGGCAGAGTTGCTAGCCTTTTTTTTTTTTCTTTTTGGTTGGTCGTGGGGCCTGAACTCTGGGCTTGGGCACTGTCCCTCAGCTCTTCAGCTAAAGGCGAGTGCTCTACCACTTGAGCTACAGCGCCACTTCTTAGTTGCTAGCCTTGAGCAAAAGACGCTCAGTGTCCAGGCCCTGAGTTCAGGCCCTAGGACTGGCAAAAAAAACCCAAAAAACAAAAACCTCAGAAGGAAAAAAAAATATTATTCTATGTGTTCAAATTCTGCTCTCTTCATTGTGCCTTCTTCCTTTCTAATGTCCTTAGTCCCTTCATTTATCATCTCCTTTCTGTTTAACCAACTTCTAGCCAATCTTTTTTTGTTGTTGGGCTTGACCTCTGGGCCTGGGCACTGTCCCTCAGCTCTTCAGCTCAAGGCAAGCACTCTAACACTTGAGCCACAGCACTACTTCCGGTTTTCTAGTGGTTAATTGGAGAGAAGACTCACAGGCTTTCCTATCAGGGCTGGCTTTGAACCACAATCCTCAGATCTCAGCCTCCTTAGTAGCTACGATTACAGGCTTGGACCACTGGCGCCGAGCTCTTTTAATTAATCTTAATGGATAGTTGTGCTAGCAACAAACTGTGTTAGTTGTCCATCATCTAAGAATTTTCTTGTTCCCCTTTAATTCCTGAGGGATAGTTTTAACAGATACGGAATTCAAGATGGACAGGTCTCTCATTTGGCATTTGAAAAATAATGTGCTGCCGGGCACTTGTGGCTCATGCCTATAATTCTACCTACTCAGAAAGCTGAGATTTGAGGATCGCAGTTCCATGCCAGCCTGGGCAGAAAAGTCCCCAGTGAGACTTATCTCCAATTAACCACTCAAAAACTAGAAATAGAGCTGTGACTCAAAGTGGTAGAATACTAACCCTGAGCAAAAGAACTCAGGGATAGCACCCAAGTCTTGAGGTCAATCCCCACAACTGTCAAAAAAGAAAAAGACAGCCGGGAGCCAGTGGCTCACGCCTGTAATCCTAGCTACTCAGGAGGCTGAGATCTGAGGATCACAGTTCAAAGATAGCTCAAACAGGAAAGTCCATAAGACTCTTATCTCCAATTAACCAACAGAAAACTGGAAGTGGCACTGTGGTTCAAGTGGTAAAGTGCTCGCCTTCAGCTGAAAAAAAGCAGAGACAGCACCCAAGCCCAGAGTTCAAGCCCCATAACTGACAAAAAAGAAAAGAAAAATCAAAGAATGTGCCACTTCCTTCTGGCACAGATGAGAACTTTATGACTATCTGAATTGATGTTTACTACAAGTAATGAAATGCATCATCATTTCTCTTGGCTATTTGAGGTAACTTCTCTGTAGATCTCAAGAGCTTAATTTTGACATATCTTAAGTCTGATTTCAGTGGATATATTCTGGGTTTTTTGTTTAATTTTATCAGTCATGAGGCTAGAACTCTGGGCCTGGGCACTGACCCTGAGCTCTTCAGCTCAAGGCCAGTGCTCTACCACTTGAGCCACAGAGCCACTTCCAGTTTTCTGGTGGTTAATTGGACATATGAGTCTCACAGACTTTCCTGCCAGGGCTGGTTTTGAACTGTGATCCTCAGATCTCAGCTTCCTGAGTAGCTAAGATTACAAGCGTGAGCCACGGGCACCCAGCAGAGAAGGTATTCTGTATGGAGAGTTTGCATGACTTCTTGGTTTCTTGTTTCTTTTGCCAAACATGGTATGTTTTCAGCTGTAATTTCTTTCAAATACTCTTTTAGCCCCACTTTCAATTTTTTTTTTTTTTTTAGTCTGCTTTCTCTCTGTCATTTAAATTAAGTGAATTCGGGGTTGGGAAGGTTGCTCAGTGGTAGAGCGCTTGCCTTGCATGCCTGAGGCCCTGGGTTCGATTCCTCAGCACCACATAAGTAAAAAGAAAAAAAAAAGCCGGAAGTGGCGCTGTGGCTCAAGTGGTAGAGCGCTAGCCTTGAGCTGAAAAGCTGAGGGACAGCGCCCAGGCCCAGAGTTCAGGCCTCACAACCGGACCAAATAAATAAATAAATAAATAAAGTGAATTCTACTGTTCTATCCTCAAGCTCACTGATCATATCTTCTGACTGGTTCTTTTTATTTGGCTGGTCTATTTTAATCTTTGCTGTGAATTTTGTATTTTTTAATTTTTTTTCAAGATAATATGGCGCCTGTACTCTTATTGGGCTTTTTCTGATTATATCTGGTACTCTACCACTTAAGCCATGCCTCTCTATTTCAAGCTTTTTGCTGGTTAATATTCCCCCAGATGGGCACCAGTAGATCACAGTAGCTACTGAGGAAGCTGAGATCTAAGGGTTAAGGTTCAAAGCCTGCCTGGGCAGAAAAGTTTGTGAGACCCTTATTTCCAAATAACCAGCAAACCTGGAGGTGGGGCAGGGGATGTGGCTCAGTGGTAGAGTGCTTGCCTAGCATACATGAAGCCCTGGGGTCAATTCCTCAGTACCACATACACAGAAAAAGCTGGAAGTGGCACTGTGGCTCAAGTGGTAGAGCACTAGCCTCGAGCAAAAGAAGCTCAGAGACAGTACCCAGGCCCCAGGACTGGCAAAAAAAAAAAAAGACAATAAAGAAAAAAAGGAAATGTTTGGGCTGGGAAGGTGGCTCAGCGGTACAGTACTTGCCTTGCATGCATGAGACCCTGGGTTCGACTCCTCAGCATCATATAAACAGAAAAGGCAATAAGTGGCACTGTGGCTCAAGTGGCAGAGAACTAGCCTTGAGCTAAAGAGCTCAGGATAACACCCAGTCCTAGAGTTCAAGCCCCACGACTGACAAAAAAAAAAAGAAAGAAAGAAAAAGAAAAGAAAACTGGAGGTAAAGGTGTGGCTCAAATGGTAGAATGCAAATTTTTTTTTTTGTCGGTCATGGGGCTTGAACTCTGGGCCTGGGTGCTGTCCCTCAGCTCTTCAGCTCAAGGCGAGCGCTCTACCACTTGAGCTACAGTGCCACTTCTGGTTTTCTAGCGGTTTATTGGAAATAGGAGTCTCACAGACTTTCCTGCCCGGGCTGGCTTTGAACCTCGATCCTCAGATCTCAGCCTCCTGAATAGCTAGGATTACAGGCGTGAGCCACCAGCGCCCGGCTTAGAGTGCAAATCTTGAGTGAAAAAGTAAAAAATTAGATTGTGAAGCCCCAAGTTTAAGTCCTAGTGCTGGTGCACGTTCACACATGTACACACATATACATACACATGCGCGTACACACACATATGGAGTCTCTCCAATTTGTCTGCTTCAAAACTCAAGCCTCAGATTAGCCTCCTGAGTAGCTAGGATTATAGGTGTGAGCCACATGTGCCTGTACTGATTTATCTTGTGCTAGTATCTGTTGATGGTCTTCTTATTCAAGCTATGGCTTCCTATGGTGGTGTTTTCTACTGTATTCTGAACATTTTTTGTCTAGTAAGTTATGAGTCTGTCATATATGCTGCTATCAAGTGTTTTATTTTAGCAAATAGTCACCACTATTAGTTTCAGTGTACGGATCTCAGTCTACTTTTTCTGGGTTATTGTTTCAATGGCAGACTGACTTTCAGAGCCGTAATAGTGTTATATTTGGCTTGCTTTATTTAGCTCCCCTTGGTTCCCATGGTCTGTGCTGGAGTGTTTTAGGGGAACGAGGAGTTCCCCCAACTAGGCTGCAGGGGATCTATTAGTAAGGGAGGAGGGTGGTGGCTCAATATTGCTCTGTAAACTTTTCTGGTATCTATGAGTAGGAAAGGCAAGGCTGAGCCCTCAGAAACAAAGAGGCTTCCTGGATTAGCCATTTGTTATAGATCAGACCTCTTGTCAGTTCAGAAGTTGATGAGACCCAAAGATACTTGTTATTCTAGGCTTTTTTTTTTTGTAGCTGTGTGCTTTTTTGTAGGTAATACCCAATGGCCAGGAAGGGGAGTTTCAAGCACATAGAGCAAAAAGTATTCTCAGCTGGGCGCCAGTGGCTCCCACCTAGCTAATTCAGGAAACTGAGATCTGAGGATTGCGGTTCAAAGCCAGCCCAGGCAGGAAAGTTCATGAGACTCTTATCTCCAATAAACCACCAAAGAACCAGAAGTGGCCCTATAGATCAAGTGGTTGAGTCTAGATTGCTTGCTATAGCTAAGTCTCTCTTGCCACTTCTGCATACCTTTCTTGGTATGTCTTGGGAAAAAGTAAAGTGTCAGAATACATGAGGAAAGGGAGTGCTTTGTCTTAACAGATGTACAGTGTTAAGATTACAGTTCTCAACTGATGCCCTTTACCAATGTTTTCAGGCTTCTTCAATATCTTCAGAGGGAATGCGTTTGATTCAAAGAAGGGATAGCATCTATGGACTCTGTTCTGTTGCTAGGTCAATGAGTCAGGAAACACAGTCTAAGAGAACATCCTCTGTTGGATAGGAAAGAATAAAAGATGCTTGGTGGCTATGATGTTCTTCCAACGCTGTGGTCCTGAACCAATTTAACTTTGTACAATCTTCAAGAGTTCTCCTTTATACTAATTCTAACAGTCTACAGGGAGAAGCAAGAGGAAATGAGTCTTTACTATCTTATCTATCTCTCTAAGAGTCTGTTTCAAGTATCTATTTTTTTCTCATGAATGTATCTGGTTGTTTTTTATTCAATACCAGGGTTACTTTTTACTTTTTTTTTTTTTTTTTTTGGGGGGGGGGGTCCGGTTGTGGGCCTGAACTCTGGGCCTGGGTACTGTCCCTCAGCTCTTCAGCTCAAGGCTAGCATTCTACCACTTGAGGCACAGCACCACTTCTGGCTTTTTTTCTTTTTGCTTATGTGGTGCTGAGGAATCGAACCCAGGGCCTCATGCATGCAAGGCAAACCCTCTACCACTGAGCCACCTTCCCAGCCCCAGGATTAAGTTTTATAATATTAATGGATATATGCAATTGTATATAGCTAGCTACATATTATATATTATCACTAAATAGGTAAAAACGTATACAGATAATTTGGAGCAATACTTGATATTGTCTTCCTCCACAGATGTACATTTGCTTCTAACAAGCTATAGAGCTGGGAACAGATCTCTTTAATCCAATCAAGGATTGAGGTAATTTGAAAGGTACGCTTCAGCCTTTGTGAGAGCTGATCTATTTTGAGTTCACTCTTAAGCAGAGATGTATAGCCCATTCTTGAGGGCTGCCAACTAAAAGTCTAGAATGTACTACTCTCGTCTTTGTTTAAAGGCTCTAAATTCCCAATTCTGTCTCTTCACCACTGCACAGTTACCCAAACTCGCTTAGAATTTAAGTTCTACCACTACTTTCTGCTCAACCACCTAAACTGTACATTTCAAATCAGACAATCAATCCCTTCATGGGAAAAACTGTATCAAAACTTGTTTCACCCCTCTGAGCTTACTTTCCCCAAAACTTTCATCTCTCGAGTCCTTTAGCTACACTGCCCACTTTCCAAAGCCTTCAAACAATTATTGTTTTAATATTTTGCAGCTTTTTAAGTTGTTCTCAGTTGAAACACTGGCTTAGATAAAGCCGTTCTATGGCTGATAGAAATGGAATCTCCCCCAACAATTTGATAATAGGAAATGATGTTCCAGTTTAGAATTTCTGACACTAAGAATAAATAAGCCTAAGGTCCCTGTAGTAGGAATTGTGATTTAGAAAGTATATTACTAGAAATGTTCAATAGTAGGTTGGTTTGGGTTTTTATTGTTGTTGTTTTCAGTACAGAACACTAGGAAATATTTTTTTTAAAGACAGAAAATACAGCATAATTTCATACTGATATCTCTAACTTAAATTTAGGATTCTAAGATACTTATCCAACTTCTTTGATTTTACCTTTTTATCTGTCTTACAGCTGGATAAATCAGAATGTGAAGAGGCAAATTTTTTTTTAAATTTTGAGGCAGTAAAATACAGGAGACTATCTTTACAAAGCCAGTATAGAAAAAGTTTTAAAATATAACTTCACAAAAACACAAGCCAAAAGGAAAAGACTATATTAGAATATGAAATTTGTGGGCTCTGGGTGTGGCTTCATTGTAAGACATTTATCTAGCATGTACAAGGTTCAATTCAGCATCACCCAAAAAAATTGTTTTTGAAAGTTCTATTTAAAAATGCTATAAAGACCTTACTGTGCTAGTAACAAAAATTGGAACAATTCCCCTCTATATAACACATTAATAGTAACAATAAAATTATTTTGTGGGGGAAGAAGGGATAGTAGGGAAAAAAACAAAGGAGTGGGTAACAATGTTCAACAAGAAATGTACTCATTACCTTCCTCATGTAACTATAACCCCTCTGTACAGGATCTTTACAACAAAATTTTTAAAAATCTAAAAATTAGGATAATCTCTTCAGAAAGCTAATTGACTCTATGTAATAGAATTTCAGATGCACATAGCTCCTGTACAGCAATTTAACTTCTAAGAATTGAATCCTAAAGACAAATATACAGGTGTGTAAAATGACATGTTTGTAAGGTTATACAACATTTTTAAATACACTGACACATCTACACAAAGATACTGCTTCTACATAGTAGATTGTGATATGAAACTATCTCTGAGATACATTATACAATGAAGAGTGAAGAAGAAATGCAAGAGACAGCTCAATGGAGCAGCCACTTAGGTAAAAGTACATGAAGGATGGGACATAACATAATTGTCCACATACTCCGCTAACATACCAGGAAGGCTACACAAGTAACTGGTAACACTAACTACTCTCAGGAATAGGAAGGGAAATTTCTCACCATTTGCTTTTCTGTAGCTTTTGGCTATACAGTACCTAATTAAAAACAAAACAAAACCGTATTCATCTACTACTAGATGCACCTTTTATTCCTTCATAGCTATGGAATCAGGGTACCTCTTCGAACTGATGCCATACCTTAATTTTACAGGACACATTTTTTTTCTTAATAGTAAATAAAACAATGGTATACCATATAGAATGGCACCTTAGAACTAATAAAAGTCAAAATTTCTTAGTAAAAGTTTAATATAACTTTAGATATGCAGAAGAGTTGCACAGATGATTCAAAGAATTCCCCTCTCACTTAGTTCACCCTAATGTTAACATTTGAGATCACTAAGGTACATTTGCCAGACTAAAAACCATGTCTATTTCGTAAATTCCAAACATTACCCAAGGTTTCCCAATTTTTATGCTAGTAACTAGCTTCTGTTCTAGGATCCAATCCAGGATACCAAATGGCATTTATTTATTATGTCTCCTTGTTTCCTCTGCTCAGAGACAGCTCTCATTCCTTCCTTGCTTTTCGTACCTTAACGGTTTGGATATTGTATACGTTTATAGAATGTCCCTCCAGGTAAGTTTTTCTAATGTTTTATTCATGATCACATTGACATTGTGACTTTGGGGAAAAACCACCACCATGGGGGCATTCCTTCCTCATTGTGTTATATGGTTATATCTGATAGCAACATGTCATCACTACATAGTTAACCCTAATTTTTCAGGTAAAATGGTGTCATCTTACTATCTTACACCTGTTTCCATACTCTCTATTCTTTTTGTTGGTGGTGGTGTTGGTTGTGGGGCTTGAACTCAAGGCCTGGGCACTGTCTTTGAGCTCTCTAACTCAAGGCTAATGCTCTACCACTTACATCCAAAGCACCACTTCTGGTTTTCTGGTGGTTAACTGGAGATAAGAGTCTCATGGACTTTGCTGCCCAAGCTGGCTTTGAACTGCGATCCTCAGATCTCAGCCTCCTTAGTAGCTAGGACTACAGGCGTGAGCCTCCAGAGCCCAGCTTCATACTGTCTAGTCTTTGGATAAGAGTTACCAACTATACTTAAATAAAAGTAAAAGAAGGGAATTAAGATCTACCTCCTAGGGAATGAGAGGGTATGAGAGGGAAAGAGGGAACAGCGTAACACTAAGCAAAAGGAAAGAAATGTACATACCACCCAGTGTGGAAGAAATAGTTGTATTGTCAAAGCTCATAGAATTCACAAACTTTATAGACCACAAACATAACAGTTTGCCTCATGAAGGTTAGAATGTGTTTGTGGCTTTAACTAAGTATCACTATCTCACAATACTGTGAAATTTGTGAAATTTATGTTGAATCACTTAATCACAATAAAAAAATATTTTAAAAAATCTACCTCCTAAAAGAGGGAATATCTATTTAGAATTGGAACTTTTTTGTAAGGAAAACTTGTACTTTCTCATCATTTATCCAATCATTTACAGATAATATTTCTGAAATAAAATATAACAAGATATTCACTAGAATGGAATGCTAGTAGCTTACGCCTATACTGTCCAGAAGACGAAGAGGTGAAAATCATGAGTCATGAGACTCTTTTTTTTTTTTTTTCTGGGTCCAGTCGTGGGGCCTGAACTCTGGGCCTGGGCCCTGTCCCTCAGCTCTTCAGCTCAAGGCTAGCGTTCTACCACCTGAGCCACAGTGCCACTTCCGGCTTTTTTCTTTTTTTCTTATGTGGTGCTGAGGAATGGAGCCCAAGGCCTCATGTATGCAAGGCAAGTGCTCTACCACTGAGCCACCTTCCCAGCCCCATGAGTCTTTTCTCTACAATTAACCAGCAAAAAGCTGGAAGTGGAAGTGTCATCTAGAGTGAAAACACAACGGTAAATACAAGGCCCTTCAAGCTCTAGTATCAACACAAATAAAGATATTCTCGAAGGAAACGATTCTCTGTTTCAAATCACTGTTGAATTAACATCCAGATCACATGATAAACTATGAATCAATAAAAGCAATACAAAAAAAAAGCTTTTTTAAACATTGTGAAGACACCCTTACTAGTAACCAAGAAAATGCAATAAATATCAAACTATAGTATGCCATTTATCTCCATATTAGAATGAAACACCTAACTAGAACATCCAAACATGAATGATGGAAGTAAAATACTAGACCAGTTCCTTTTAGAACAATTTAGTAAAAATGTAAAATTGGAGTACTGTAGCATAGCAATTTTATTCATAGGGATGTATTTACTCCACAGAATAGCCTTCAAATGACCTGAGTTGGTATGTAAACATTTTCCCAAAACATAGTATCTGAATCATGCAAATGTTTAAAAAAAGGAATGATATTTTCAATGCTGGACACTAGCTCATGCCTGTAGTCCTAATGACTTAGAAGACTGAGATCTTAAGAATCTTGGTTTGAAGTCAGCCTGCACAGAAAAGTCCATAAGACATGTATCTCTAAGTGAAGAAACAGAGGTGTGGCCCAAGTAGTAGAGCACCAGACGAGCAAAACAGCCAAGCAAAAGCACAAAACCCTGAGTTCAAGCCCCATTACGGTTACATACAAACAAAAGAGTTTCACTTAATTTTGTCTTATTCTAGCAGATAGGTAACAGCACGAAGATCTGTGTGTGTTTTTGTGTGTGTACCAGTCCTGAGGTTTGAACTCAGGTCCTAGATGCTGTCCTGAAGCTTCTTTGTTCAAGATTAGTGCTCTACCACCTGAACCACAGCTTCACTTCCAGCTTTCTTTGTATGATTAATTAGCAATAAAAGTCTCTCAGACTTTTCTGCCTAGGCTGGCTTCAAACTGCAATCTTCAGATCTCAGCCCCCTGAGTAGCTAGGATTACAGGCATGAGCCACTGGTGGCCAGTTCATGCAGATTTTTTTTAAGTGCCATCCAATCATCTTTCCCAGTATGAGATACTTTTTCAATAAAAATGTATCTATGTTTATGAAAATTTGTATTACATTTAGATGATTTCCTCAGAAATAACTACAGTGACTGGTTCATCCAAAAGAAAACATTTGGCAGGGCACCAGTGTCTCATGCCTATAATCCTAGCTACTTAGTATGTTGAGATCTGAGGATTACTGTTCAAAGCAGTAATGAGACTATTATCTCTAATTAACCAACAAAAAGTTGGAAGTGGAGTTGTGGTTCATGTGGTAAGAGCTCCAACCTTGAGGAAAAAAAAAAAGCTAAGGGACAGTACTTAGGCCCTGAGTATCAAGCTCTAGCACCAGCATAAAAAAAAAAAAAAAAGGGAGGAGGGTTGGGAATGTGGCTCAGTGGTAGAGTGCTTGTCTAGCATGTATGAAGCTAGGTGTTCAATTCCTCAGTACCACATATAGCGTAAAAGCCCAAGTGGCACTGTGGTTCAAGTGGTAGAGTGCTAGCCTTGAGCAAAAGCTCAGGGACAGTGCCCAGGCCTTGAGTTCACAAGGCCCAGGACAAAAAAGAAAACAAAACAAAAGAAAAAGGAATGAAGGAAGGAGAGAAAAAGAGAGGAGAAGGAAGGAAGGAAGGAAGGAAGGGAGGGAGGGAGGGAGGGAGGGAAAGGAAGGGGAGGGAAGGGAGCAAGGGGAAGGAAGGGAGCAAGAGGAAGGAACAGAAGGAACGAACGAAGGGAAGGAGGGAAGGGAGAGGAAGGAAAAAGGGAGGAGTGGAAGGAAAAAAGGGAAGAGGTGAAGGAAAGAAGGGTAGAGAGGAGGAAGGAAGGAAGGAAGGAAGGAAGGAAGGAAGGAAGGAAGGAAGGAAGGAAGGAAGGAAGGATCTTTAACATATAGAGTCTAACGGTAATAGGACAAAACTTTCTCATTATATAAAAATCTTCATTTTAGAGAAGTATGGCTTTACAAAATACCTTCAAGCATAGAAGTATTAGAAAAATCTTGTATAGGAGAAACACCCAACATACATACAAACTAGTGCATGTGCAATTGGTGAAATCTGGAGTGTCAATTTCATGGTTGTGATCCTGAACTACAGTCATGCATAATGTTACTCCTAAAGGAAATGGGTGAAAGATAGTTCTCTGTACTATTACCCACAATTGTACATGATTTTTCAATTTTCTCAAAACATTTCAATAATATAGGAAAAAAAGTTTGGTCTTAGAGCTTGAACTCAGGGCCTGGACTCTGTACTTAATACTCTACCACTTACTCAGAAAAAGCCAGGGAAGTGGCACATCAGAGATAAGAGTCTCACAGACTTTCCTGCATAGGCTGGCTTTGAACCATGATCCTCAGATCTCAGCCTCCTGCAGATTACAGGTGTGAGCCACCGGTGCCTGGCAGGAAAAAAATTTAAGACACTACAAAAGCCACAGAAATTAAGACAGCATAATACTGACACAATATATATTTCAAGAAATACAACTCAATAGAATGTAATTGAGCATCTAGAACTAAACCTATATATCTAAAAACTGTGTTTTGACAAGAGTGCCAAGATCATGAACAGGGAAACAATAGTCTCTTCATCAAATGGTGCTAGAACTACTGTAAAAACTTGTGAAAGAACAAAGTATACTGAAATTAGACTTAGAAAATAAGACTAAAATTAGCACAAAATGGATCAAAGCCCTAAATCTAAGAGCTAACCCTATAAAATTCCTGAAAAACAAGTCTTCATAGCTTTTAATTTTAAAATAGAGGAATGTGGCGTAACTGCTGATAGGTACAGAATTGCTTATAGTTTTGGTTTGTTTTTGCCATAATAAAAATACACTAGAATTAAATAATGATAATTGTACTACTTTATCTAAAGATCACTGAACTATACTTTTAAAAATGAAATTATATAGTATATAATATCCATATCGACTGGACAGAATTGATAATCTGGAAAAAGAATATACATGGGAGCATTAGATGAAAATAAGAATTTAAAGGGGGGAAAATGGACCACACAAAAACTGTTAAAAAAAAAAAAAAAAAAGCCCTTCCTCATGTACCTCATGTATGTTTCAAATGAATGAGTAGGTTTATAAACTGCTATAAAATTTAGTTCCTACTTGATATAACTTTTTAAGGTTATGTTATGGGATTTCTCAGTAACTATAATACACTAAAAGTTTTATTTTTGCAACAAAATAATTCATTTTTAATGACATATTTCAACCTAAAATTAAGCAAGGAAATAAACAACTTAAAACTTATTTGGAAGCAGAGCACCAGTGGTCCATTCCTATAATACTAGTTACTCAAGTGTTTGAGATATGAGGATCAAGTTCAAAGCCAGCCTAGGCAGAAACTTTCATCTCTAATTAACCAACAAAAAGCCAGAAGTGTGATTCAAGTATGGAGTATCAGCTAAATGAGAGCTCCAGTAAATCGAGCCCCAGTACGTACACACACACACACACACACACACACACACACACACACACACACACACACACACACACACACACACACACACACACACACACACACACACACACACACACACACACACACACACACACACACACAGAGTTATTTGGGAGGTATTCCAAAAGTCTGAAGATCACTCTCCCTCCCCCTGAAAAAAAAATCACACACAGGTGCAAATCTCACACAGGTATATGAGAATATATTTAAACAATGTTAACTGTTACTATTTATAACAGCAAAAAGTTGGACAACTAAATGCTTATTAGCAGAATAATCTGGAATTCTTTAATGAATGTAATTATGAATCAATTAGACCTACACATATGAACAATGACAAATCTCAAGTATATTATTAGATGGGGAAAAAATGTCTCAGAGCTGAGCATGGTGGTGGTGGACACACCTGTAATCCTAGCTACTCAAGACGTGGGAATCATGAAGATCATGTTTTGAGGCCAGCCTAGGCAAAAGTTGGCAAGATCCCATGTCAATTGGCATACTTGTAATGGTGGTTCATGTCTATAGCCCTACACTAAGGCACAGTTGGGAGAATAGTGGACAAAGACTGACCTCAGGAAAAACTCAAGACCCTACTGAAAAAACAATCAAAGCAATAAAAGATCATGAGTATGGCTCAACTGGTACAACACCTGCCTAGCAAGTGTGAAGCAAGTTCAAACACCAGTATGAGGGTAAGAGAAAGTCACAGAGAAATTTTTTACAAAGTTTAAAAATACAATCTTGTGTCAGATACCAGAGATTCACACTTGTAATCCTAGCTACTCAGGAGTTTGATATCTAAAAGATAAAAAAAAAAAAAAAAGAACCAGTAAACAAGTGGTTATTGCCTGGCACTGGTAGTTCATACCTGTTATCTTAGATAGTAAAAAAACAGAGATATGAGGATCATAGTTCAAACCTAGCCCAGCAGGAATTTCCATGACACTGTCTCCAATTAATGACCAAAAAAAAAGATCTAGAAGTGGAGCTGTAGAGCATCAGCTTTCCGTGAAAAAATCTAAATGGCAGTGCCTAGGCTGAGTTCAAGCCCCAGTACAGGCTTTATATATAATGAGCCTGGAAAAATGGCTCAAGTGGCAGAACATTAGCATGGAAAAGACAAACCCCAAGTTCAAGCCTCAATACTGTCCAGAAAATGTGTGTGCATGTGTGTGTACATTTTTTTTTTTTGTGAACTGGCTGGTGGTACTAGGGTTTGAATTCAGGGCCTCCAAGTGCTCTACCACTTGAATCACTTCCATTCCTTTTTGCTTTAGTTCTTTTTCAGATAGGGTCTCGGTATTTTCCCAGGGCCAGCCTCAAACCATGATCCTCTCACCTATGGCTCCTGTGTAGCTAGGATCATAGACATGTACAACTATTCCAGGCTTAAGATTGGGTCTCACTAACATTTTGCCTGGGATAGTCTCTAATTAAGAGTTCTTCAGATCTCAGCTACTCCATTCCTAGTAGCCGGAATTATAGGTGTGAACTACTACGCCTGGCTGTAAACATTCCTCATATATACCTACATAATTTGCTTTTATTGTATACTTAGGTAGCCAGAAACCCATGGCTACTCAGGAGACATCTGAAGATTTGGCTCAAAGCCAACTTGAGGCAGACAAATCTCTGAGACTCTTTTACCTCTCTAATCAGCACAAAGCTGGAACTAACAGTGTAGCTCAAGTGGCTGAATGCCAGCTATGAGTGAAAAAGCCAGGCAAGAACTCAAATCTCAGAGTTCAAGACCCAGTACACCCCCCCCACACACACACACACACACTAGCAAACCTGCAAGGAAAACAATAAGCATCAACTTTACCATACTAGTTAGTTACCTCTGGGGAGAAAATAAAATAAACCCAATTAGGTATGAATAACTAGAAACCTTTTGTTGGTATCTATATACTATTTTACTATGTAGAATAAAATTAATATGAGAGAAATGAAGCAAAGCTGAGCAGTTGGTTCACAATTTTTTTAAATCCTTTGCATTTCTTCCTTTTCTCTTTCTTCATTAAAAGGAAATTAAAGTCCAGAAACTAAACTAGCACCAAACATATGATCACTTTAAGGCAACCAAGTACTTTTTGTCAGTTGTAGTCACAATTTCTCAAGCAGTAGTACAACTGCTGTTCTAACTAAAAGACAGTAATGATATCTATGAAGAGAAGCATAAGACACAAGTGTAGCCGGGCGCCGGGGGCTCACGCCTGCAATCCTAGTTACTCAGAAGGCTGAGATCTGATGATCACGGCTAAAAGCCAGCCCAGGCAGAAAAGTCTGTGAGACTCTTATCTCCAATAAACCACTAGAAAACTGGAAGTGGCGCTGTGGCTCAAGCGGTAGAGCACTGGCCTTGAGCTGAAGAGCTGAGGGACAGCGCCCAAGCCCAGAGTTCAAGCCCCATGACTGACAAAAAAAAAAAAAGACACAAGTGTATTTAAGTACAAGTTATTGAGGTTTATCAAATGTATCTAATAATGCCTCACATTGGCCTTTGTCAAGATTTCTGATCAAATGCTGTATATAGCTTTATAAGTTGTCTTAAGTACTTCAAAAACCAATGCTAAGCCAGACACAGGTAGCTCACGCCTATAATCCTAGCTACTCAGGAGGCTGAGATCTGAGGATCATGGTTCAAAGCCAGCCTAGGCAGGAAAATCCATGAGACCTATCCCTACTTAACCACCAGAAAACTAGAAGTGATGCTGTGGCACAAGTGAAAGCGTGCTTGCCTTGAGCTAAAGAGCTAAGGGACAATGCCCAAGCCCATAGTTCAAGCCTCACAACTGACAAAAAAAAAAATCACAGCTGGTGGCTCACACCTGTAATCCTAGCTACTTGGAGGCTGAAATCTGAGGATAATGGTTTAAAGCCAGCCAGGGCAGGAAAATCTGTGAGACTCTTACCTCTTAGAGCACTTCCCTTGAGCTGAAGAGCTGAGGGACAGCTCCCAGGCCCACGACCAAAAAAAAAAAAAAGGAGAATCACAAAGAGCGAACAAATGAGACAGTGGTACTCACTAGACACTATGTTGAGAATGAACTATACAACTTCTGGGTGGGAATGAGAGGGGAAAAACTGGAAGAAAATAAGAGAAACAATGACATTGTCCAAAAATAATGTATTCTTCACCTGAGTTATATAACTGTAACCCACCCCCCGTACCTCACTTTTAAAATAATATTAAAAAAATTTTAGAGGCTGGGAAGGTAGCTCAGTGGTAGAGTGCTTGCCTTGAATGCATGAGGCCCTGGGTTTGATTGCTCAGCACGACATAAGCAGAAAAAGCCAGAAGTTATAGAGTACTAGCCGCGAGCTGAAGAGCTGAGGGACAGGCCCAGAGCTCAGGCCCCTCAACAGACAAAAAAAAAAAATTAAAAATTAAAGGAGAATCAAGTGACAAGTACAGCCATTTGGGCTTTTTATTCATAGAAGAAAAAAAAGAAAACCTGTCCACTCAGGAAATGAGTTAATTATAAAGAAATGCTTACAAATAGCTGGGAACTGCTATAATTTAGAAGCAAAATGCAAATATTTTTGAAATTTTTTAAAGCACAAGTGCATGAATGCCTTTTTTTTTTTCAGTTGTAAGGCTTGAACTCTGGACCTGGGCGCTGTCCCTCAGCTCTTCAGCGCCAGGCAAGCACTCTACCACTTGAGCCACAGTGCCACTTCCGGTTTACTGGTGGTTTACTGGAGATAAGAGTCTCACCAACTTTCCTGCCTGGGCTGGCTTTGAACCGCAATCCTCAGATCTCAGCCTCCTGAGTAGCTACAATTACAGGTGTGAGCCACTGGAGCCCAACTAGAATGTCTATTCTTTAACAGCATAAGAGAGTAAAACTCAGTATTTCAATATGCATTGAATGCCAAAATTAAAAATCACTTTTTAAACTGTTACAGATCATGTTTTTCCTTATAAAACAACATGCACCACATGTTAAAGTGGGTACAACATCAAGCAAGGCTTTACCCAGAGACTGAGAAAGTCGAGTCCTCAGCTCCTAACTCTGCTTATCCTCCCTCTTCTAGAAGTTGCTCTGATCTCAGGAAAATTCTTCTCAGAACAGCAATGATAACTAATAGTTTCTGGCCCTACAGCTTCACTATGCAGACAAGACAAAGCATTTCCTCCATAAATGCCCCTAGAGGAAAAAAACTCTCCAGCAAAAATCCTAAGATCCACTCTCATCAGGCAGCTTATGTCACATGCCTATGTCAAAACAGTAACTGCAGCCAGAGATTGGAATGCCCTAATGGGTGTGTCCTTGGTTAAGGTCATACCTGGAAGCTGGACACTGTCAGGAAATGAACACAGAAGGTCATTATCTATCATCTTCTAGACTCATCTTCTTCCATTGCAGAACAAAATTCACAAAGTATGTTCCAATTATATCCACTTAAAGATTTGGAGGTATACCCAAAAACGTATGAGTCCTAATTTGGCAGCTGAATCTATGCAGATGCAATTGGGTTAGGATGAGATCATATTTGTACATACAAATATGAGTGATGTCCATAAGGAAAGGATGGAGGGAAAGTACCATGTGATGTAGGCAGAACAGAGAATAGATGAATCTACAAGCCAACAAATGTTGAGAAGAAGCTAAAGAAGGGCATGGAACAGATTCTCCCCCTAGAGTCTTTAGAGAGCAAGACTCTATGATTTGACATGTACCTTGATTTTAGACACATAGCCTTTAGAACCATGAGAAAAACAATTTCTGTATAAAGTCACCAGTCTGTGGGACACTGTTTTAACACCCTAGAAAACTAATACAACAAGTATGAGGATCATTGGTTCTTGGCCTTTGCATAAACTTTTCATTGCTTCTGAAATGCCTTCTCCCTCAGAGGGTCTATTCACACTCAACTTTTTAGATCTGCCCAAAAGTCCTCTCCTTGTGATGACTTTCATTAGAGCCTCCAGACTTAGTCTTCCTGTCACATACTAATCCAGCACTGCAAATTGACTATTATTTTTTATCATGAAATGTCTAATTGCCTATGTCATTAACTGTCTTCCTTTGAGACTTAGGAACTTGCTAAGGAAAGAACAAAGTTTGATTCCCTCCTACTCTCATATCCTCAAGTCAGGATATAGTATCTAACACTTAATCATTTGAGGGCCAAGTATGGTGGCTCACACCTGTAGTTCCAACTATTCAGGAAGAAGAGATCAAGAGAGGATTGCAAATTGAGGCTAGCTCAAACTGGCCAAAAGTTAGCAAGCCCTCATCTTAACAAATAATCAAGGAGTGGTGGTTCATGCCTATATTCCAGTTACACAGGAGGCAGAGGGTAAGGGATCATAGAATGAGGGTGGCCTTAAGCAAAAATGTAAGATCTTATCTGAAAAATAACTAAAGCTAAAAAGGGGTGTGGGGGAGAAGGGGGAGAGAGGAGGAGTGGTTCAAAAACAGTAGAGTGACTGCCTATCAAGCATAAGCCCTGAGTTCTAACAGTGCCACATAAAAAAAATAGACCATTTGGAAGATATCTATGAACTGAACAAGTTGACAACACAACTCACAAGATAGTGACTGATATGATTGGGAGAACTAGCTATTATAGAGAACTGAAGATGGATTTGGAATGTAGAATTTCAGTAAGTAGAGAAGAAAGTGGGGATGGTAAGTAAGGAAAGTGCTAAATTTAATGAGATGTCAGAAAAACTATAAGTAGAGGATTTGGTAAAGGGAAAAGGGATATAAGAGAGCAGAAGCCTTCTTCCTCTGAGGGATATTTTACAGGTAATAAGAGAAATGTTGAGTCAGATACTGGTGACCCATGTTTGTAATCCTAGCCACTAAGGAGGCTGAGATCTGAGGAACTTGACCCAAAGCCAGCCCAGGCAGGAAAGTCCATGAGATTCTTAACTCCAATTAACTACCAAAAAGCTGGAAGAGAAGATATGGCTCAAGTGTGAGAGTACCAGCTTTGAGAAGAAAATGTCCCAATACTGGCAAAATGGGACATGCATTTTAAGAGATTCATATGGCAGAAGAATGGACTGAGGATGAAAGGCCAGGTGCATTAGACAGCAGCAGAAAAAATAAAAAGGAGCAGACTAAGATGATTTTAGACACGAGACACTATGTTGAAAATGAACTATACAACTTGAGGGTGAGGATGAGAGGAGAAAATTGGGAGAGAGTGAGAGAAGGGATGACACTGCCCAAACAGAAACATACTCTTTACCTGACTTATGTAACTGTAACCCTTCTGTGCATCACCTTTATAGTAAAAATAAAAATATAATGATGATAATAATAATAAAAAAGAGAGAGGATTTCAGAGAAACTGAACTGGTAGAAAGGGGCAAAGGCACACTTTGAAACTGTGACCTTTGGTTAGCTAAAGTAGGATTTGTAATTTCATAAAGTATGAAGGAAAAGATTTTTTC
This sequence comes from Dipodomys spectabilis, assembly GCF_019054845.1. Lineage (NCBI taxonomy): Eukaryota > Metazoa > Chordata > Mammalia > Rodentia > Heteromyidae > Dipodomys > Dipodomys spectabilis. The sequence continues at coordinate 7,259,151 of NW_024870852.1, forward strand.
AATGAAGGTGTTTAGTGTTAATGATGACTCAATATTCAATAACAGCAAAACATCCCAATAAAGATGCCTAGCAAACAGCAGAAGACAGAAATTCAGGAGAAATATGAGGACAGAAGACTTACATAAGTTGGGCACCAGTGGTTTATGTCTATAATTCCATTACTCAGGAGTGTGAGATGTGAGGATTGAAGTTCAAAGCCAGCCCACCAGCCCAGCAAAAGCTGGAACTGGAGTCATAGTTCAAGTGGTACAGTTCCAGGAGTGAGCGGAAAAAAAGCAGGACAAGTGTAAGACCCTGAGTTCAAGCCCCAGTACCACCACAAACAGAAAAAGACATATGAAGGAGAGGGGGAGGGAAAGTGGGAGAAAAATGAGAGAGGGGGTAACAAATTCGATTAGAAATGTACTCAGTACCTTATGCATGTAACTATAACCTCTCTGTACGTCACCTTCATAATAAAATTAAATTTAAAAAAAGACATATATCAGTCATATGGAAAAAGACCTTTTAAAGTGTCATAAGAAATACATTATTTTGGGCTGGGAAGGTGGCTCAGTGGAAGAGTGCATGCCTTGCATGCATGAGGCCCTGGGTTCGATTCCTCAGCACCACATATGCTGGAAAAAGCCAGAAGTGGTGTTGCGGCTCAAGTGGTAGAGCACTAGCCTTGAGCTAAAGAGCTGAGGGAAAGCACCCAGGCCCAGAGTTCAGGCACCACGACTGACCCAAAAAAAAAAAAACGAAATACATTTTTTTATTCCTCCACTCAACAAGTATTTATTGAACACTTTGTCCCAAGCACTATTTTAAGCTCTCGAAGAATACTGAATAAAACAAATAAAAGTCCCTCCTTCATGGAACTTACAGTCTACTTAGGGAAACAGATGAGTCTAAACTGGGCTCATGAACATAAATTAAGAGCTTCAGGGTAATACTACTATAAGAAATACTATTATAGGCTGGGAAGGTGGCTCAGTGATAGAGCACTTGCCTTGCATGCCTGAGGCCTTGGGTTCGATTCCTCAGCACCACATAAGCAAAAAGAAAAAAGCCGGAAGTGGCACTGTGGCTCAAGTGGTAGAGCGCTAGCCTTGAGCTGAAGAGCTGAGGGACAGCACCCAGGCCCAGAGTTCAGGTCCCACGACCAGACCAAAAAAAAAAGAAAAAGAAATCATCCATGTAAGCTGGGCGCCGATGGCTCACGCTTGTAATCCAAGCTACTCAGGAGGCTGAGATCTGAGGATCACAGTTCAAAGCCAGCCCCGGCAGGAAAGTCCATGAAACTCTTATCTCCTATAAACCACCAGAAAACCAGAAGTGGTGCTGTAGCTCAAGTGATAGAGTGCTCTCCTTGAGCTGAAGAGCTGAGGGACAGCGCCCAGGCCCAGAGTTCAAGCCCCATGACCGACAAAAAAAAAAAAAAGAAAGAAAGAAATCATCCATGTAAGATTTTCATTTTCATTAAACTGACACGATTTCCCTTATCCTATGTAATCTATAGCATCCAACCTTTAGAAAACAAATTAGATAGCTAACTGCAACATCTGACAATTTAAATTTTATACAACATCCTCAGTTTCCTGAAGATTAAAATGGTACCATGTGGCTGGATGCTGATAGGTCACATCTGTAATCCTATCTACTCAGGAGACTGAGAACAAACCCCAGGACCAGCACCAAAAAAAAAAAAAAGGTACAATATATATAAAAATGCTTAACCAAGTCACTGCATACAATGTAAAGTCATAGTTTTAGTGAAATCTAACTCTTTATCATCCAACTTTTTATTCAATTAATGAAAAGACCTTAACTTGATGCCATTCTAAATCAAAAAGGTAGACTGGAGATTTGGCACACCTACCTAGCATTGAGGTGTGAGGTTCTCTCACGCCTGTTTCCCTAGCTATTCAAGAGGCTAAGATCTGAGGATCATGGTTTGAAGCCAGCGTGGGCAGGACAGTCATTGAGACTCTTATCTCAAATTAATCACCAAAAAGCCAGAAAAGGAGCTGTGGCTCAAGTGAAAGAATACTTGCTTTGAGGAAAAAAAAAAAAAAAAACAACTCAGGGACAGGGACAGTCCATGCCCCTGAGATGAAGCCCCAGGAAACACACACACACACTCTCTCTCTCTCTCTCTCTCTCTCTCTCTCTCTCTCTGTTCTAAACCAGAATGGCACTCAAGTGAAAGAATACTTGCTTTGAGAGAAAAAAAAAACAACTCAGGGACAGGGACAGTCCATGTCCCTGAGATGAAGCCCCAGGAAACGCGCGCGCGCACACACACACACACACACACACACACACACACTCAGGGACAGGGACAGTCCATGTCCCTGAGATGAAGCCCCAGGAAATGCACACACACACACACACACACACACACACACACACACACACACTCAGGGACAGGCACTAATTCCATTTACTAAAAAAGTCTTGTAAGTTAAATAAAGATATATATCATTGTAATCAAAACCAATATTTCCAAAAAGTAATTTATGCCAGGCACACTGGTGCTCATGCCTATAACGCTAGCTAATCAGGAGGCTGAGATCTGAGGATCACGGTTCAAAGCCAGTCCCGGGCAGGAAAGTCAGTGAGACTCTTATCTCCAATTAACCACCAGGAAACTGGAAATGGAGCAGTGGCTCAAAGTGGCAGAGCACTAGCCTTGAGCAAAAAGAGCTCAGGGACAAAGTCCAGGCTCTGAGTTCAAGCCCCAAAACCACATACACACACACACACACACACACACACAAAATCTCCAAGCTTAACACATGGCGGGGGGAACGGGGAGTTTTGGGGACCACAGGGGGATGGTTTAGTGGTAATGAACACCTAGCATGCACAGGCCCTGTGTTCCATCCCAGTGTGTGTATAAGGGGAGGGGGGTGCACTCCAAGCTTCAGTTGACCCATCTATGAAATTAAATTGACTTCATTCTAGGGACTAAAAGGGGACAGTTTCTAAATGTACCTAGTACAATGTGGGAGGGGGGAGTAGAGAAATGGTTGAGAAATGATGGGAGCTACTGCTGTAACAACCACTACTATATTACTTGCATTACAAAACAAATTCTGAGTAAGTGCTTTCTTCTTCTACAGAAGATACATCTTAACAGCATGGGAAATTATATGGCCCCAATTCACTAAGCTATTCTTTTCAGTCCTCCCAGGAGTTTTGTACAGTAGGAACTTAAAAGAATTAAATGCATATTAATATCACAAATGACTTAATTTAATATCTTTACTTTCTAACTTTACATAGGCATATTCATTCTTCAAAGAAAATTTTCAATGGTGATATGAAAAATAGGAAAAATGGTCAATGAATTAAGAAGATTCACATAAAAATTGATAAAAAGGGAGCCGGGCGCTGGTGGCTCACGCCTGTAATCCTAGCTACTCAGGAGGCTGAGATCTGAGGATCCCGGTTCAAAGCCAGCCCGGGCAGGAGAGACCGTGAGACTCCTATCTCCAATAAACCACCAGAAAACCGGAAGTGGCGCTGTAGCTCAAGTGGTAGAGCGCTGGCCTTGAGCTGAAGAGCTGAGGGACAGCACCCAGGCCCAGAGTTCAAGCCCCACGACCGACAAAAAAAAAAAAAAAAAAAAAAAAAAAATTGATAAAAAGGGGAATGGTGCTGTGGCTCAAGTGTAGAGCGCTTGCCTCGAGCTGAAGAGGTCAAAGACAGTGCCCAGGGCCCCAGAATTCAAGCCCCATGACAGAAAGAAAGAAACAGAGAGAGAGAGAGAGAAAGAAACAGAGAGAGAGAGAGAGAAAGAAAGAGAGAGAGAAGAAAGAAAGAGAAAGAGAAAGAAAGAGAGAGAAAGAGAGAAAGAAAGAGAGAGGGAGGGAGGGAAGGTGGGAAGGAGGGAGAGAAAGAGGGAGAAAGGGAGGGAGGGAAAGAGGGAATGAGGGAGAGAGAGGAAGGGAGGAAGGGAGGAAGGGAAGGAGGGAGGAAGGGAGGGACGGACGGAGGGAGGGAAAAGAAAAGAGAAAAACATTGATAAAAGGGGTACTGCCTTAGAAATCATCCATGTAGGTCTGGGAAGGTGGCTTAGTGGTAGAGTGCTTGCCTTGCATGCATGAGGCCCTGGGTTCGATTCCTCAGCTCCACATAAGCAAAAAGAAAAAAGCCGGAAGTGACACTGTGGCTCAGGTGGTAGAGTTCAAGCCCCATGACCGACAAAAAAAAAAAAAAGAAAAAAGAAATCATCCATGTAAGATTTTCATTTTCATTAAACTGACACGATTTCCCTTATCCTATGTAATCTATAGCATCCAACCTTTAGAAAACAAATTAGATAGCTAACTGCAACATCTGACAATTTAAATTTTATACAACATCCTCAGTTTCCTGAAGATTAAAATGGTACCATGTGGCTGGATGCTGATAGGTCACATCTGTAATCCTATCTACTCAGGAGACTGAGAACAAACCCCAGGACCAGCACCAAAAAAAAAAAAAAAAGGTACAATATATATAAAAATGCTACCCTTGAGCTGAAGAGCTGAGGGACAGCGCCCAGGCCCAGAGTTCAGGTCCCACGACCAGACCAAAAAAAAAAAAAAAAGAAAAAGAAATCATCCATGTAAGCTGGGCGCCGATGGCTCACGCTTGTAATCCAAGCTACTCAGGAGGCTGAGATCTGAGGATCACAGTTCAAAGCCAGCCCCGGCAGGAAAGTCCATGAAACTCTTATCTCCTATAAACCACCAGAAAACCAGAAGTGGTGCTGTAGCTCAAGTGATAGAGTGCTCTCCTTGAGCTGAAGAGCTGAGGGACAGCGCCCAGGCCCAGAGTTCAAGCCCCATGACCGACAAAAAAAAAAAAAAGAAAAAAGAAATCATCCATGTAAGATTTTCATTTTCATTAAACTGACACGATTTCCCTTATCCTATGTAATCTATAGCATCCAACCTTTAGAAAACAAATTAGATAGCTAACTGCAACATCTGACAATTTAAATTTTATACAACATCCTCAGTTTCCTGAAGATTAAAATGGTACCATGTGGCTGGATGCTGATAGGTCACATCTGTAATCCTATCTACTCAGGAGACTGAGAACAAACCCCAGGACCAGCACCAAAAAAAAAAAAAAAAAAGGTACAATATATATAAAAATGCTTAACCAAGTCACTGCATACAATGTAAAGTCATAGTTTTAGTGAAATCTAACTCTTTATCATCCAACTTTTTATTCAATTAATGAAAAGACCTTAACTTGATGCCATTCTAAATCAAAAAGGTAGACTGGAGATTTGGCACACCTACCCTAGCATTGAGGTGTGAGGTTCTCTCACGCCTGTTTCCCTAGCTATTCAAGAGGCTAAGATCTGAGGATCATGGTTTGAAGCCAGCGTGGGCAGGACAGTCATTGAGACTCTTATCTCAAATTAATCACCAAAAAGCCAGAAAAGGAGCTGTGGCTCAAGTGAAAGAATACTTGCTTTGAGGAAAAAAAAAAAAAAAAAACTCAGGGACAGGGACAGTCCATGCCCCTGAGATGAAGCCCCAGGAAACACACACACACACACACACACACACACACACACACACACACACACACACTCTCTCTCTCTCTCTCTCTCTCTCTCTGTTCTAAACCAGAATGGCACTCAAGTGAAAGAATACTTGCTTTGAGAAAAAAAAAAACAACTCAGGGACAGGGACAGTCCATGTCCCTGAGATGAAGCCCCAGGAATCGCGCGCGCGCGCACACGCACACACACACACACACACACACACACACACTCAGGGACAGGGACAGTCCATGTCCCTGAGATGAAGCCCCAGGAAATGCACACACACACACACACACTCAGGGACAGGGACAGTCCATGTCCCTGAGATGAAGCCCCAGGAAACGCGCGCACACACACACACACACACACACACACACTCAGGGACAGGGACAGTCCATGTCCCTGAGATGAAGCCCCAGGAAACGCACACACACACACACACACACACACACACACACACACACACACACACACACACACACACACACACACACACACACACACACACACACACACACACACACACACACACACACACACACACACACACACACACACACACACACACACACCCTAAACCAGAATGGCACTAATTCCATTTACTAAAAAAGTCTTGTAAGTTAAATAAAGATATATATCATTGTAATCAAAACCAATATTTAACTCTTCACCTAAAAAAAAATCTTTCAAATGCTTTTATAAAAGACTAGCAACACAACTTCTTCATTTTAAAATGTAAATTCCAGAAGCCATTTAATATAGTATCATCAGGATGTCATAATTGTTTGCCTAGGAAAAAGCACTGATATCACCTAGTACCAGCCCAAAGGGAGTATCCATCCAAGGGAGAATCTCTGTCACTTACAGGTGACACCACCATTTAAGACAATAATGTTTTGTCATGCCTACTTCCTCTATATACAGTGGTTCTTCTCTGGACTGTGTAAGTGAACATTCACACCTGATTCTTTCTCTGGCAATCTCCCACATAGCCAGCTTATTCCAACACTTCTATGTGCCAGGTTTGTACCCTGACAGCACCTCAATGTTTGCAAAATTAAAACTGTCTCAGACCAACTCCTCCTGTATGTCTACATTTGTTAAAGATATTACTTAATGGGCCAATATAGGGTCTAGTTTTCTTTCCCTCAACATTGCCCTCTCTCTTCCCAAGAGCAAAACAGTTTCCACGGCAGTCAGATTTTACTTCTGCAACACCGCCAGTCTCCATTCCCACTATCTATCTCAGGCTTCCATCACCACTGTCCTTGACCTATGTCAGCAAATGCCACCTGGCTGAGGTCTCTCCTGTAAGTAATTCCCTTCCCATTGCCCACAAAAAGTCTCAAATTCTCAATCCAACTGACAGATGTCCTCTTGGCCTTAACCTGTCTATGTCTTGTCTTGCTTTGTCTTTGCTCTCTCTGCTCCAGCCACCTGGATTTATCTCCAGCCAGTCATGATTCAACTCATTCCCCAGACCTTTTGCCCCTCAGGTAGTAGCACCATCTCAACTCATTCTCACTCCAACTATGCCAAATCCTCTATCCCTATTTTTCACCTTTATAACCTTAAACAAACTTAAACTGACTGTTCTATGTTTTCACTCTCAAGTTAGTAAGTAATCTTCACAACAGAACTGTATCTATCTTGTTTATCATTAAATCTCATGATTTAAAACAAAAGAGCTCTCTTGGTAAGGTACTAGTGGCTCATACCTATAATCCCAGATATTCAGGAAGCTGAGATCAGGGGATCGAGGTTCAATGCCAACCAAGGCAGAAAAGTCCACAAGACTCTATCTCCAATAAACCATCAAAAAAGCTGGAACAAGAGAGATGACTCAAATGGTAGAGCCACTAGCCATGATCAAAAAAGCTTAGTGAAAACAGAGTGTCAATGACTCATGCCTTTAATCATAATCTCAGGAGGCTGAGATCTGAAAATCAAAGTTTGGAGCCAGCCTGTACAGACAAATCAAAAGACTATTATTTTCAATTAACTAGCAAAAAGCCAGATCGAGAGGTGTGGCTCAAGGGGTAGGGTGCCAGCTAAGTATGACTGGCTATGATTTCAAGCCCCAATCACAGAGAGTAAGACCCGATCTTCAAACCTTTGTACCAGCACACACACAAACACACAAGAAATAGAAAGAAAATACAACTATGTACAGATTATAGATTTAAAGAACTATATGTTGATTCTGTTTGTTTTTGTTGGTCATGGGGCTTCAACTCTGGGCTTGGGCACTGTCCCTCAGCTCTTGCCCAAGGCAAATGTTCTACCACTTTGAATTACAGCACCACTTCCAGTTTTCTGGTGTTTTTTTTTTTGGAGATAAGAATCTCACAGACTTTTCTGCCCAAGCTGGCTTGGAACCAAGAGCCTCAGATCTCAGCCTCCTGAGTAGCTATGATTATAAGTGTGAGCCACCAGTGCCCGGCTATATGCTGATTCTGAAATCCTTTGTTTCTCCATCCATAAACTGAAGTTCTGTTCATCTATTCACTGCTCTTAGTTCCCTAAATCTGACATTACCTGGGTCTATCATTTTGCCATTCCTAATTTCTCCTGCCTAACTCTCTTCTACATAAATATTAACAAGACTTCACTTTCTGGTCTCCACAATTTTGTAACCTTCCTTCCATCTAGGATCTTTATTCCCAGCTTCACATTTGCAAATCCTACTTGGCCTCAACTGCTCAAATTCATGTTGACCTTCTCCTTTTAGGCTTCCTTGCTTATCCCTTAGCTAGTCACGATCTCTTCACCCTTAAATTTCAACAAGTTCTCCAGTACTTCATTTAGGTCTCAGATCAAATGGCTCTTCAAATAGAGCAGGTGACTCTAGAGAGTTACCAATGGTTATAATTCTCTATCAGACCAAACTGTTTTTATTTTGTTGTTAGCGCTAACCATTATCTGAAAGTATCTTTCCTTTGTGTGTGTGTGTGTGTGCACCAATACTAGGGCTTGAACTCAGAGCCTTGGCACTATCTCTTAGCTTTTCCACTCAAAGCTGGCACTCTACCACTTGAGCCAAAGCTCCACTTCTGGCTGCGTGCGTGCGTGTGTGTGTGTGTGTGTGTGTGTGTGTGTGTGTGTGTTAAGACAAGTCTCATGAATTTTTCTGCCCAGGTTGGCTTTGAACCTCTAACTTCAGTTCTCTGCCTCCTGGGTCATTAGGATTACAGGGGTGAACCACTAGTACCCAGCTGCCATTCCACTTCTTTACTTGTTTAACTGCCTGTTACCCTTCCTGCTCCACAAAGGAACATAACAGCTATGAGAATGGAGACCCCAATCTGTCTTGTGTACCACTTTTTCCCACCCATCATCAAATGTGGAAGGTATTTCATAAATAGCTGGCAAAGGCATGAATACTCTGTAGTTGTTAAGACTAGGGGTTTTCCGTACATATCTTCCTCTTGCTATACTAAACTCCTGTGGACTAGTCCAAAGTCTGACTTATCTATTTGCATCTATTATCCACAAATCCTTGCACAACTGAAGCAAGTATCAGATAACTGCTAATTAACTAGTAAGCGATCCCTCCAAGAGGTACTACCCAAACCAGACCAAGACGTTATTCCATATTGTCTAGAATCCAAGGCAAACAGGAATTTCCTTTCATCCCCTCTCCAGAACAGACCCTGTTCCACTTGATGCCACGGACAGTGAGTTTCAAAAGACTAGTTCCTTACCTTCCTTTTGCCAACAACCACTGGTACTTATATCCCTAAAATCTCACAATCTTACCCATTCCTTTCTATCCCTGTTTCTTCAGAGCACACCACATCTCCATCTGTGTGGGGAATTCATCAAGCTCGAGGGCAAAAGGGGGATGTTAAAACCTCGTGCTTAAGTAAGAACTGGCCTCCTCACTCATCTTTTCCTGGATTTCTTGTTTATCCAAAACAGGCCTGCTTTCTGAGACTGGCTTTGATACTCTTTGGGAACCTAAATCATTCTTCCAATCTAGCCCTCAGCCTCCAAACACCTAGGGTGCCTCCCACTCACGCCTCGCACCTTTTCACCTTCTATCACAGAAAGACCCCAAGCCAGAGACAAAGATCTCCCTGGAAGCAGAAGACCATCTCACACAGTGGGGTGGCCCTGCCCTCCTCACTTTCTGTCCAGCATCTGCCTCTGGCCTGAAGCCGCTTCCAGCACCCCCTCAGCCCCAGCCTCCAGCAGAGCTCGACCCTCCAACTCCACCCCCACTCACCTGAAGCGGCCCCCGCAGTGTTGGCATTGCTCGCCCACCCAACCGGCGGGACAGACGCACTGGCCGGTGCCAGGGTTGCAGCGGCCGCCGTTGACACAGGGCCGGTCACATTCCTTGGCCTCGGCCGCAGCTGAGCCCGATACCACCGCCGCCGCCGCCGCGGCCTCGGCCTCCCAGGACAGCAGCAGCAACAGCGGCGAGAGAAGCAGCAGCCGCGGCAGCGACGGCGACAGCAGCCGCGGGAGACGCAGCCCGGCCCCCAGTCCCGGCCTCTCGGCCCCGGTCACGTTCCCGTCTAGGGGCCGCCCGCCCTTCCTGTCCGCGGGCGCCGCCGTCACCGCCGTCTTCCCCCTCAACCTCGCCTCAGTCGCCGCCGCCGCCGCCACCATCTTCCCGGGGCTGAGACGGGGCCCCGCGAACACATACACACACACACACACACACACCACACACACACACCACACACACACACCACACACACCGCACGGCCGGCTCAGCTTCGCCTGGCCGTGCGGGGCGGGACTGTGCGGACGGTGGCCGGTGCGGTCAAAGCTGAGGGCGGGGCGGGGTCTGCGCGGTGGGCGGGGCCGGCGTGCGTGCTGCGTGGGCGGGGGGCGTGCGCATCTCGGTCCTGCGGCTCTAGCTGCTTTTCGGGGGGCTGCCTTCCATCCCGAGTCTGGGTGGGGTTGGAACTCTTTCGCTAACGTGGTACTCGAACGCTCTGGTTTTCGCCATTCTCCAGAGGTATCAGCTGGGGTGGTCGCCGTCGCCCGGGAGTGACTACCTTCCAAACAGGTGTCCTGGAGGGTTGCCCTCCTGCACAACCCGTGCACGTCTGGCTCTGACCCTGTTCCAGCCGCAGGGCCTGAAGGGACTAAAAAGCGGCATAATGATGTGGAGCTCTGTGGGTTCCTGAGAAGTGCTTCATTTGCACTCTAAAATAAGAATAACGAAATGACACGTGTGCTGACAACCTAGTATATCTATAAATGCTCAGCAGACTGCCCGGAGACACAGCCAGGGTTCCCTTGATAGCAGGCTGAAGCACTGGTAGACCAGACCATCACACACGCCTTTTATTCTGTGGTTGAAGCTTAGGATTATCTTGAACCCCACTGTGTGTCTTCCAGCCATATTTTCTGAAGAGAGGACAGTTTAGAGCATCTCAGACAGCAAACTCCAGAGCCCTTCTTGGTAACTTAAGTGACACCCAATGGAATCTGCACTAGGTCTATGACTCCATTTACCCAATAGAAGAATATGGTGATAATGGCACTTTAAAAGGCCCTAGAGCTGGTGCCAGTGGCTCATGCCTAATCCTAGCTACTCAGGAAGCTGAGATCTGAGGAATGTGGTTCAAAGCCAGCCTGGGCAGGAAAGTCTGTGAGACTCTTATCGCCAAATAAACTACCAGAAAACCGGAAGTGGCCCTGTGGCTCCAGTGTTAGAGGGCTAGCCTTGAGCTAAAGAGCTAAGCGACAGAGCCCAGGCCAAGTTCAAGCCAGAAGACCAAAAAAAAAAAAAAAGCCCTGGGCCATGCTTAAATTGCTCACACTTGAAAGCTTGTAATCCTAGCTAACATCTATCAGATGCTGAGATCTGAGGATCTTCATTCAAAGCCAGGCCATGCAGACAAATCCATGAAACTGTTATCTCCAAATAACCAGCAAAAAGCCAAAACTGTAGTTATGACTCAAGAGAACTGGAGTTATGACTAAGTGGTAAAGTACTAGCCTTGAGAGGAAAAAACTAATCAAGAGCATGCATTCAAGCACAAGAAAAAAATGTAGTAGTCCTGAGCAGTAAAAGAAATATGCAGAGATCACATGGAAAGTGAAAGGCCCCAGATACATTAACTTGGTAAGTTCATCCTAGGTGGGGTTGGACCTTGAATGCAGAAGTCATCTGGGATGTTGTGCCATCTGGATTGTTCCACATGTCTAGAATAGAGACAAATCTTTCCTACTATGCTTTATGAAAGGATAGCCTTGGGCTGGGAAGGTGGCTCAGTGGTAGAGTGCTTGCCTTCCAAGCATGAGGCCCTGGGTTCGATTCCTCAGCACAACATAAGCAAAAAGAAAAAAAGCTGGAGGTGGCACTGTGGCTCAAGTGGTAGAGCGCTAGCCTTGAGCTGAAGAGCTGAGGGACAGCGCCCAGGCCCAGAGTTCAGGCCCCATGACCAGAACCAAAAAAAAAAAAAAAAGGATATCCTCATTGCTGTTTTATGCCTCTTAAATTTTAGAGACATTTCTTATTCAGCCACAGATAATCTGTGAAGATTATTCCTAAACAGAAAAACCCCTCATATACATGGGACACCTCTGCTTCACTCTCAGAGCACAGAATTCTAAAATTCTAGAATGTGCCCACCTCCATACTCATACACAGTTCCACTCTCATACTCACTTCCTGACCTTTACTCAGCGTTCCCTGGTGAAGTTGAACTACACAACAACCTCAACCCAGCTCACCACCTGCACATACTTACCATACCCTACAGGAAATCTATTGTTTGGCCCAAGCCCTGCCTAGGCTCTAGCACTGGCATTCTGGTTTTCAGGTAGTGTATGTGCAGCAGTATCCTCCACACAGCTGTTTAAGATGAGATAGGGAAATCAAAGACATGGCCCTAACTTGAGGCAGGCTCCATCAGTCAGGAGATCTAATCTGAGTGTACTAGCTTCAGGAGACACTGATGCCTCTACTCTTCCAGGCTAGAAGTAGAATCAGCCTCCCCAATACTAAACTGAGCCCAGGCTGTGGAATTTCCCATAATATTCCCATAATTTTACGAACTGAAAGACTGTTTTCTGAAGCCTGAAAACCTTGCAGCAGCAAACATTCTCTTTCTTACTTCCTTAATGTACTCCTTGCTCTAGCTCTTTTTTTCCTGTGCTAAAATTATGTTGTCTTTAAAAAACAAACAAAATCTGCTGGATGCTGGTAGCTCATGCCTTCAATCCTAGCTACTCGGGAGGCATAGATCTGAGGGTAATAGTTTGAAAACAGCCTAAGAAGGAACATCTGTGAAACTCTTATCTCCAATTGACCACCAAAAAGCTTCAAGTAGAGCTATAACAAACATGGTAGAGCACAGCCATAAGGAGAAAAAAACTAAGGGACAGCACCCAGGCCCTGAGTTCAAGCCCCAGCACTGGAAAAAAAAAAATCTTACCCATGAAGAAAAATATGGATAGCTTCTTTGTCTTTGCTATTGTTATCAATAGTCACCTACACACTTTATTCCTGTGTAATGGACTAAAGATGGCTGCAAAGTCTCTAACACTCCTTCCATGGAGAGAAGGGATCCAGTGACCCTACTTCTTGAATATGGGCTGTCCCTTGTGGTTTGCCTGCCCAATAAACTGTGGTGGAAATGATATGCAGGGACTTTTGAGGCTAAGTCTAGAAGTCTCATTCTGGAACTGGATTGGTTACCAGAAGAACAGGTTGTTAAAAAGTAAGTTCAGGGGCTGGGAAGGTGGCTCAGTGGTAGAGCGCTTGCCTTGCATGCTCAAGGCCCTGGGTTCGATTCCTCAGCACCACATAAGAAAAAAGCCGGAAGTGGCGCTGTGGCTAAAGTGGTAGAGCGCTAGCCTTGAGCTGAAGAGCTGAGGGACAGCGCCCAGGCCCAGAGTTCAGGCCCCATGACCGGACCCCAAAAAAAAAAAAAAAAAAAAAGTAAGTTCAGCTTCCTTGACTTTCTCTTCCTTCTTTTTTGCCCACACACACTTGTCCTCTTGATTTCCAACATAAGTTGAAGTAGCAGGAAGTTCCCTCTGGAATCAATGCTCTTGAACTTCCTTACCTCCAGAACTGTTAGCCAAAATAAACCTTTTTCTTTATAAATCTACCAATTTCCCTATCAAATCTACCAATTTCCCTAGAAGCAGAGCCTGAAGGAAAAGTTGAGAGTACAATTTATTATCTTATAAAAGAAAAAAGATCAGGAAAGAGAGCTAAGTGGCTGGGCACCGGTAGTTCAGGCCTATAATCCTAGCTACTCAAGAGACTAAGATCTGAGGATTGTGGTTCAAAGCCATCCCAAGCATAAAAGTCCCCAGGAGACTTTTATCTCCAATTAACCACTCAAAAACTGGAAGTGGAACTGTGGCTCAAGTGGTAGAGCACTAGCCTTAAGCACAAAGAGGTTCAGAAACAGCACCCAAGCTCTGATTTCAAGCCCCACAACCGACAAAGAAGAAAGAAGGAAGGAAGGAAGGAAGGAAAGAAAAAAGAGAGAGAGAGAGAGATGTGGCCTTTCCTGTAATCAAGCTTCAGGCTGACCCTATGGAGAACACTAGACATGAAATGTAGTGTGGAATTGAACCTATCTTGAAATAAAGGATTAGTATTTTTACACTCCCCTTTATTAAGTAGTCAACATCTACAGAAGAAAGAAGAATCCAGTAATGAAAATTGGGGATGAGTTCTATGGAATATTGTTGTATGTTTACTTCCTAACAGTGACTACTATACAGCAAGGATTGTTTGTTGCCTTGGTAAAATTGATCTGATTGACCATATGACCTTCAAGCATGACCAGGCCTCATTCAGCATATTTTAGTATGTCAAAGTCTACATGTAACCAATTAATTCTTTGATCATAAATATCAGGATTTCATCTAATAGGTAAGATAATTTGTTGCCTGTGAAAAAAAGTATACTGTGAAAACTTTGGGGAAAAATATTTTGGAGACTATTAACAGGTAATAATAAATCTGTTGAAATCTCCATTGAGTGCCCATTCAAAGGCTAGATCAATTTACTAATAATTCAAATTATTCCTAGGAAGGCTTTAGGAAGACATTATTTTCAAGGAGTCCTTGATCCAAGAGCTTAGAGTTAGTTAGACCCCTGAGTTGTTAGCAAAGCTCTCCGTGACCTCCACAGATAAGCCCCACAAGCACAGGAAGTGACTTTTTGTCAGCTTAAGGAACTGGACCCAACACTGAGCTCATAAATTTAAAGGTTTTTGTTTAGCTTAATTTTTTGGTGGTACAGGGAATTGAATCTAGGATCTGGATCAAGCACTGTGCCACTGACTGAGCTACATCCCCAGTCCAGACTTGACATTTCTATTGGATGAGCTGGATTCATATTCCCTCTGTCAAATTTCTGCAACAGAGAACAAAAAGTTTCTCATATATATGTGTGTATATATATATATAATCATGAAAACAATCATTAAAAGAGAAATGAACTTGCTGAATATAGACACGATGAAGGATTTCAAATTAGAAGTCTCTACCCTTTTAGATAAAAGCCCCCAAATATCTCAAAATCTACTTTTAAGAACTCTTTGCTAAGGTATCACATAATGTCCAGAAAAGTAGGAACAGCACATATATACAACCCAATGCATAGTCACAAAGCAAGCAACACATTCAAATAACCAGCACCCAGATGAAGAATTAGGACATTGTCACGATAACCCCTTACTTTTGTCCTCTCATTATTATCTACACAAGGGAACCACTCTCCTGACTTTGTACACCAGAGATTAATTTTACTATATTTTTTATTCTAAATAAATAGAACTTTCACATGGACTATATTGTATCTTCTTCAGTATTATATTTGTGAGAATCATCCATATTGTTGTATATATAGGTCACTTATTTTCACTATTTTTGTGTATAAAAATAGGTATACAAGGGGGGTTGGGAAGGTGGCTAAGTGCTAGAGTGCTTGCCTTGCATGCATGAAGCCCTGGGTTTGATTCCGCAGCACCACATAAACAGAGAAAGCCAGAAGTGGCGCTGTGGCTCAAGTGGTAGAGTGCTATGCGTAAGCTGATGAGCTGAGGGACAGTGCTCAGCCCCAGGGTTCAGGCCCCAGGACTGAAAAAAAAAAAGTACACCATAATACAACCAATTTTTGGTCTCTTTTACTGCTAGTGGACATTTGGGTAGTTTC
This sequence comes from Dipodomys spectabilis, assembly GCF_019054845.1. Classification (NCBI taxonomy): domain Eukaryota; kingdom Metazoa; phylum Chordata; class Mammalia; order Rodentia; family Heteromyidae; genus Dipodomys; species Dipodomys spectabilis. The sequence goes on from NW_024870852.1 coordinate 7,274,832, forward strand.
CAGTTTGAGGTTGCTATGAATAATAATTCTATGAATAGTCTGGGAATCTAATGCAGGTCTCCTGGTGAGTATTCATTCACATTTCAGTTGGATGTATACTAGAAGTATGCTGATAAACGTTGAACAACCATCTCACTAGGGAAGAAATGCCCTCATGCATAGAATTAGTTGATTTCTTTGATGTAAGTATTTCCCACTATGACCTAGTTCAAGCTACAACATATACTGAATGTAGAATAGGAAAGACAGACATAGACTGTGCTCTTCCATCAGAGGGAACCAAATGCAGTCCTGTGTATGCCTGTGAGGTCTACTGAGAAATAGATGCCAAGACAGAATTAGACATGCAAGAGATCTATTGGGAGAAACGTCTGTGAAGGATAAAGGGGAAAAAGCCAGAAAAGACGAGGAGAGGACTGGGATGGGAATAAAAATCAGATGCCTATGAAGAAAATGGAGAAGATTGGTTATGGGTCTGTCTCAGGTTTGGAAATGGTGGCTCACAACTGTAATACTAGCTACCCGGAGGCTGAGACCTGGAGAATCATGGTTCAAGGCCAGACCAGGCAGAAAAGTCTTGAGACTCCATCTCTAATTAACCAGCAAGATTCCATGCTGGAGGCGTGGCTCAAGTGGTAGAGCACCAGTCATGAGCAAATATAGCTGAGCAGAAGTGGCAAGAAGAGCCCTGAGTTCAAGCCCTGGTACAAGGGGGGAAAAGTGTCTAAGGATCATGTCTGTAATCCCAGCACTCAGGAGGCTGAGGCAGGAGGATTATGACTTTGAGTGAGCTTGTGCTACATAATGAGACCCTATATCAAAAATCAAAAGTATAGCTGGGCACCGGTAGCTCATGCCTGTAATCTTAGCTACTCAGGTGACAGAGATTTGAGGATCTCAGTTCAAAACAAGTCAGGGCAGGAAAGTCCATGAGACTTTTATCTCCAATTAACCACCAAAAAAGCCAAAAGTGGAGCTGTGGCTCAAGTGGTAGAGAGCCAGCCTTGAGCAAATAAGCTAAAGGACAGTGCCCAGTCCCTGAGTTCAAGCTCCAGTACTAGCATAAAACAAAACAAAAATTATAAAAATCAAAGAAAAAAAAGAAAGAGGATGACAAGGAGGAAAAAGAGGAAATATGACAGTCAGACTAGTGCCGTTCCAAGAACAAAAGCTCTCTCAAGCCAATAGAGAGCCAACGTTGCCTGTTGAAGCAGTCCTATAATATTCAGGAGACAGCCTGCATTAGCACAACTACAGTGCCAGAACCAGAGACAGCAGCTGGTGCTGCCAGTCAATTACAGTCCCCCAGCAGGAGATCTGAGCAATGCATTTCACAGTTGCCACATCTGGCAATGTTTCTTCGTACCATCTTCACTCAGAGGAAAAGTGGCTTTTTAGTCAGGGTCCCCTCTAGAGGTCCAACAATTAAATACATAACTCTCTAGCCAGGTGCTGGTGGCTCACACCTGTAATCCTAGCTACTCAGGAGGCCAGCCTAAGCAGAGAAGTCCCCTAGAGACTCTTACCTCCAATTAGTTACTCAAAAAAGAGAAGCGGTGCTGTGGCTCAAGTGGTAGAGTACTAGCCTTGAGGAAAAAGACAGTGCCCAGGCCCTGAGTTCAAACCCCATGACCCACAAAAAACAAAAAATAAACAACAACAACAACAAAAACACCACAGCTCTCGTTTGATTGACTTGTTTGAAAGGTAGATTGGCTGTTTATTTTATTTATTTTTTATGCCATTACTGAGGCTTGAGCTTGGCCTGAGCACTCGCTATCTCTTAGCATTTATTATTATTTTTTTTTACTAGTCCTAGGGCTTAAACTCAGGGCCTGGACACTGTCCTTGGGCTTCTTTTGCTCAAGGCTAGCACTCTACCACTTGAGCCACAGTGCCAACTCCAGCTTTTTCTGTTTATATGATACTGAGGAATTGAACTCAGGGCTACATACATGCTGGGCAAGCACTCTACCACTAAGCCAAATTTCCAGCCTCCCTTAGTTTTTTTGCTCAAGGCTGTCACTTTATTACTTGAGCCACAGCTCCACTAGCTGTTTTTGAACTGTGATCCTCAGATCTCAGCCTCCTGAGTAGCTAGATTACAGGCATGTGCCACTGGTACCTGCTGGCTATAGCTACTTTAGATGGAACAGTTCACAAGATTCTTAGGTCATTCAGGAGGAAAAAAGGTGCTGAAGCAAAAGAAACTAGGTTCCCCCCAATAAACACAGATAAGTGCTGTACTTACTGATTACAGAAATATGAGCGTTTACCATGCAACAGACATATATGGCTTAACCACAAAGATACATTCTGACAAATGCATTGTTAAGAAACTTCATCAGGGCTGGGAAGGTGGCTCAGTGGTAGAGCGCTTGCCTTGCATGCCTGAGGCCCCTGGGTTCGATTCCTCAGCACCACATAAGCAAAAAGAAAAAAGCCGGAAGTGGTGCTGTGGCTCAAGTGGTAGAGCGCTAGCTTTGAGCTGAAGAGCTGAGGGACAGCGCCCAGGCCCAGAGTTCAAGCCCCACTACCGGACCCCCCCCCCAAAAAAAGAAATTTCATCATTGTGCAAACATCACAGAATGTACTTGCACAAACTAAAATGGTGTTGATGTCACTAGATGATATAATATGGGACCAGCATTGTATATGTGATGCATGACTATATACCCCCAATTGATGGTTTTGACCTTATTGAAGTAAAAAGAAAAATGGAGTGAGCAGTTCAAAAACAGAAACTAAAAAAGACTTCACAACACAAGTGATAACTAGCTGATGAACTAAAAAAAAAAAAAAAAAAAAGCATTCTAACAGACACATTTTCTTTGGGGAAAGACAGTTGCCTGTCATAAGGACATTCCAACAGAGAGGTCTAGGAAGGATCTGACATCACCCACCAAGACACAATCAATTTGCCTACTTGGAAGCTGATTCTCCAGCCTAGTCAAGCCTTCATATGAATGAAGCCCTAGCTGACATCTTGACTGAAACCTTATGAGAAACTCTGAGCCAGAATGACCTAGCCAAGCTGACTGTGAATTCCTGACCCACAGAAACTGTGAGGATTACAAGCTGTTGCTGTAAATCACCAAGTTTTGATGCATCTCACAGCAGAAATATAATATATATATATAAATATATATAATAGACAACTAGTGCTCACCAGCGATGCACCTTTCAGCATGCAGAAGTAAATTTTGCTTTGCTGAGAAAAAAAAATGTGTGTATGTGTATTGTACAAGCCACAGAGTTTGAAAGCCCTCCTACACAAACCCTATTATCCTAACAGGAGATTATCCTAACAACTTCTTGGAAGGTATCTGGTTCCCCACTTCCTGCTTTGGCTCACAGAAAAGCCAGCCACTGTCCAAGATGACTGTTATCAAAACCTATTGTCTGCCAGATACTGGTAACTCACACCTATAATCCTAGCTACTCAGGAGGCTGAGATTTGAGGATTGCAGTTCCAAACCAGTCCAGGTAGAAAAGTCCCCGTGAGACTCTTACCTCCAATGAACCACTCAAAAACCAGAAATTGCACCTTGGCTCAAGTGATAGAGCGCTGGGGCTGGGAAGGTGGCTCAGTGGTAGAGTGCTTGCCTTGCATGCATGAAGCCCTGGGTTCAATTCCTCAGCACCACATAAACAGAAAAAGCTGGAAGTTATGCTGTGTGCTCAAGAGGTCAAGCGCTCACCTTGAGCTGAAGAGCTGAGGGACAGCCCCTAGGCCCAGAGTTCAGGTCCACAACCGGCAAAAAAAAAAAAAGTGATAGAGCACTAGCCTTGAGCACAAAGCAGCTCAGGGACAGTGCCCAGAACCTGAGTTCAAGCCCCACAACTGACCTTTTGGGGCTACCAGAAGCACTACTTGTAGTGCTAGCCCAAGGCTGATACAGACTGCAGCTGGGGTTGTGTCCAAGGGTTTTGTGTCCATAGAGGTCTTCATCTCACATTGCTGCCAAAATCACTAGCACCAACTCCTAGTATCTGAAACTCTAGTAGCCATGTAGCCTTCATAACAGCAAACTGGTTCTTGCCTTTACCTATGTCCCGACTGTGGCAGGAGACCCAAGGAGAAGGGAGGATCACAGGTAATCAACCCTGTGTACAGAAACAACTGGCCCAAAGACTGGCTTGGGGACTAAAGGTGTGGTCCAGATTTCAATGTTTACCAGGTTAAACAGGCTGAAGCTAGATCATCATATCAAAAAATGGCATAAGGAAACCGAACAAGCTGGATTCAAAGGCATTGATTGTGTACAAGGTTCAAAGAGGACACAAAGAAAGCAGACTAGCAGGAGGCCTGTAAGCCAGCAACTCTGGCTTTGGTAGCTTTGAAGTCTGTGCCTGTAGCCTGGTGGGAGGGTGAGGGGGAGAGGGGAAGAGAAGGAACAGAGAAAGGCCCTGTCTTTCATATGTACTTCAAGGGAAGCTGTAGGGTTTTTTTTCTTATGCTCATGTGGAAAGTTCCCACAGAGTTGCTAGGACCCAGGCTCCATCCATGCTGCCAGGGAAGCTTGAACATTTTTTTTTATATTTATTTAGGTTTCCCAGGAAGAAAGCCCTGAGGGAAGGATTCAAGTTTTATGTGGTATATGAACCCAAAAAGCAGGTGGCAGAATGAGGAAATGAGACAGAAGGAAAGGGAAGGTAATTAATATAGATGGTTGCTAATGATACTGTTAAGAGATGTTTGTTGTGTGAACAACTAGAAAGCTTAATTCTTTCTATAGGAGAAACTGGGAGATATGGTGTGGGACTCAGAGGGGAGAGGCAGCTGGAATATTTGGGTGGGGAGAGGTCAGCCATGAGTATCCATGGGGGATTAGTTCTACCCTCAGGTACTAAAGTTTGTGGATGCTTATGTCCCTTATATAAAATGGTGTGGAGATACTGCTATACCCCTAAGCTGTTAGGAAACTGAAGCTGATGGTCACTTCAGTTAGCAGTTGGAAACCAGCATGGACAACATAGTGAAAATTCTCCAATTCAAAACAAAACAAAACAAAAAGATTGGTAGAGAACATGACTTCCACCAGCCCGACCTCCTCTTCAACTCTTGCTTTGGACCTTCAACCTTATGGAAATGCTGGCAGTGTAGCTCAGTGGTAGAGTTTTTGCCTAGCATGTCCAACACCCTGGGATTGATCCGAGAACTGTGGTGGGAGAAAAGTACACAATAATCAATAGAGCAACATTTATAATGTGGGTCTTTTTATACAACTCCTACCACCAAATGGCCACCTTCTTTTTCCAATGAAATATGTGAGTGGTCTTTGACTATGAAGCCTCAGTACAAAAGTCTTTGTCTTAAATAAATTGGTATAGTATTTGAATATAACACATGCATTTGTGCATATACTTTAAATCATCTCTACATTATGTAAATTGTTATTTTGTTTAGGGAATAATGACAAGATAAAAGTCTATACATGTGGGGCTAGGAAGGTGGCTCAGTGGTAGAGCGCTTGCCTTGCATGAATGAGGCCCTGGGTTCGATTCCTCAGCACCACATAAGCAAAAAGAAAAAAGCCGGAAGTGGCGCTGTGGCTCAAGTGGTAGAGTGCTAGCCTTGAGCTGAAGAGCTGAGGGACAGCGCCCAGGCCCAGAGTTCAGGCCCCACGACCGGACCCAAAAAACAACAACAACAACAACAAAAAGTCTATACATGTTCAGTATGCATGCCATTTTTCCCCTGAATACTTTTGGTCTGAGATTGAATCCATGCACATAGGTGAGTTCCAGTGGCCCATACCTACAATCCTAGCTCTTCAGGAAGCTGAGATCTGAGGATCATAGGTCCCAGCCAGCCCAAGCAGACACCGGGTTTGGGGGGGGGGGGGGAGGGGGTTGTTTTTTGTTTTGGCCAATCCTGGGGCTTGAACTCAGGACCTGGACACTGTCTCAGAGCTTCTTTTGCTCAAGGCTAGCACTCTACCACTTGAGCCATTTCTGGCCTTTTCTGTGTATGTGGTACTGAGAGATCGAACCCAGGACTTCATGCGTGCTAGGCAAGCACTCTACCAATAAGCCACATTCCCAGCCCCAAGCAGATACTCTTGTCTGCTTATCTCTAAAAAGCAGCAAAAAGCCAAAAGTAGAGCTGAGAGAAAAAAAAAATCCAAGCAAGAACATGAAGCTTTGGGCTGGTAAGGTGGCTCAGTGGTAGAGCACTTGCCTTGCATGCTCGAGGCCCTGGGTTCGATTCCTCAGCACCACCTAAGAAAAAAGCTGGAAGTGGCGCTGTGGCTCAAGTGGTAGAGTGCTAGCCTTGAGCTGAAGAGTTGAGGGACAGCCTCAGGCCCAGAGTTCAGGCCCTACGACCGGCCCCCTCCCCACCCCCCTTCCCCGAAAAGAACATGAAGCTTTGAGTTCAAACCCCAGTTGCAAAAAGAAAATTAAAAAGAATCTGTAGCTATGGTTGACAGTATCTATAAAATGTCAACCAATCATTATTGAAGTTACTAGGGGAGAGGATGTAAATTATTCTGGTAACCAACACAGATTGAGATTCTGACTACTATTGGAGAGATGCCAAAAGCATGATGATATTCTGCCCAACTTCTGGTTGTTAATTGGCCATTTGAATCTCCCTTTTGTGAATTATACATTCATATCCTTGTCCCATTTTTCTATTAAATTGCGTATATTTTCTTTGTTGATTTATAGCAGTTACTTACGTGTTAGAATACTAATTTTTGTTACTATACGTGTAGCTAATATAATTTTCCAGATTGCTGTTTATCTTTTCATTGTATTTTTAGTATTGTATAATAAGTAATCCTTTCTGAAATACACATGAATGTCTTTGCTATTTGTTTTATTTAAGAATTTCTAGCCGGGTGCCGGTGGCTCACACCTGTAATCCTAGCTACTCAGGAGGCTGAGATCTGAGGATCGCTGTTCAAAGCCAGCCCAGGCCGTGAGACTCTTATCTCCAATAAAATACTAGAAAACTGGAAATGATGCTGTGGCTCAAGTGGTAGAGCACTCACCTTGAGCTGAAAAGCAGAGGGACAGTGCCCAAGCCCAGAGTTCAAGCCCCATGATCGACCCGCCCATCCCCCAAAAGAAAGAATTCCTTTCCTCTGAAATAGAAGTGAAGATCCAGAAATAAATCTAAATAGTTTACAGTCATCTGATTTTTGACAAAAGAGCCAAAGACAAATGTTGGAGAAGAGACAAACTTTTCAATAAATATTGTTAGGAAAACTGGATACCACATATAGAAGACTTTAAATTAGATCCCTGTTTCTCACCCTGTACAAACATTAATCCAAACTGGATCACATATCTAAATGTAAGATCCGAAACTTTTAAAGTACTACAGGAGCTGTGTGCTGGTGGCTCACACCTATAATCCTAGCTACTCAGGAGGCTAAGATCTAAAAGATCACAGTTCAAAGCCAGCCCAGGCAAGAAAGTAAGACTCTTATCTCCAATTAACTGCCAGAAAACTGGAAGTAGCACTGTGGCTCAAAGTTGTAGAGCACTAGCCTTGAGTCTAAAAGCTCAGGGACAGCACCCAGGCCCTGAGTTCAAATACCATGACCAACAATCCAAAAAGAAGAAACTACTAAAGGAAAACACGCGGGAAAACATTTGCCAATACAGACATAAGAAATTCCTTTCAAATTAAACTCTGCTCAGAATGAAAGAGCAAGAACTGACAACTGGAACTTCGTGTTAATAAGTTAATTTCCAGAATCAAAAGACAACTTACAGAATGGGTAGTTTAAAAAAAAAAAATAAAAGCTTGCTGGTACTAAGGCTTAACGCAGGCCTGGGTGATATCCCATTGCCTTTTCTACTCAAGGCTGGCTTTCTACCTTTTGTACCACAGCTCCAGTTCTGGATTTTTGCTGGTTAATTGGCAAACAAGAGTCTCACAAACTTCTGCCTGGGATGGCTTTGAACTGTAATCCTCAGATCTCAGCTTCTTGAGTAACTAAGATTACAGGCAGGAACCACAGGCACCTGGCAAAATATGAGAAAATCTTTACAAGCTAGTCACCAAAGGATTAGTATCCAGAACATATAAAGAATTCAAACAAATACCAAAAGAGAAAATAACCTAATTAATAAATGGTCAATAGAATTGAACAGACATTTCTCAACAAGTACAAATCATGATAAATACATGAAGAAATATTCAATATCCTTACCTATAAAAGAAAAACAAAGCCAGGAGTCAGTGGCTCATGCCTGTAATCCTAGCTACTCAGGAGGCTGAGATCTGAGGGTCAAGGTTCAAAGCCAGCCCGGGCAGGAAAGTCTGTGAGACTCTTATCTCCAATAAACCACCAGAAAACCAGAAGTGGCACTGTGGCTCAAGCAGTAGAGCGCTCGCCTTGAGCTGAAGAGTGTAGGGACAGCACCCAAGCCCAGAGTTCAAGTCCCACAACCAACCAAAAAAAAGAAAGAAAAAGAAAAACAAAATGTCACTAAGATTTCATCTTGTCCCAGTTAGAATGGCAATCATCAACACAACAACAAAAGCTAGGAGGTTGATAAGAGAAAAATGAATTTTTTTTTTTTTTTTTGCCAGTCATGGGGCTTGAACTTTGGGCCTGGGTGGTGTCCCTCAGCTCTTCAGCTCAAGGCTAGCACTCTACCACTTGAGCCACAGCACCACTTCTGGCTTTTTTTCTGCTTATGTGGTGCTGAAGAATCGAACCCAGGGCCTCATGCATGCAAGGCAAGCACTCTACCATTGAGCCATCTTCCTAGCTCCAGAAAAATGAATCTTTATATACTGTTGATGGGAATGTAAATTAGTGTAGTCACCATAGACGTCAGTATGGAGATTACTCAAGAAGTAAAAAGTAGGGGCTGGGAATGTGGCTTAGTTGGTAGAGTGCTTGCCTAGCATGCATGAGGCCTTGGGTTCAATTCCTCAGTACCACATACACAGAAAAAGCTGGAAGTGGCACTATGGCTCAAGCGGTAGAGTGCTAGCCCCTTGAGCAAAAGAAGCTCAGGGATATCACCCAAGCCCTGAGTTGAAGCCCCAGGACTGGCAAAAAAAAAAAAAATAGTCCTCTCTCATGGCCTCAACATACCACTCTAGGGCATATATCTGAAGAAATGTAAATCACTATACAAAAGAAATATTTGTACACTTATGTTTAACACAGCAGAATTTACCATAGCCACTATGAGGTAAGTATTCCTTTTCTTTGTCCTCTAATATTTACTATAATTTCTAACTGGGCAATGCTTATGATAATAGATTTATTATTAAACACCTTGAATGTCATTCCTTACCTAATGACCTTCAAATTTTCTGAATTTATTGTTTTTTGACTGAATTACTGAACTCTTTTTCTTTGTTTTTCTTTTTTTGTGACAGAGTCTTGCTCAGTCTGGCTTTAAGCACCTGAATTCAAATGATCCTCCTGCTTTAGTATCCCGTGTATCTGAGACTATAAGGACATATTACCATATCCAGCTGCTGCCTTCATGGTTTTGTTTTAAGTGGTTGCTATTTCCCTACCGTCCATGAGTTAGTGAACCTATCAATCAAAGAACTTAACTTCCTACTCTACAGAAGTGGAAAAGAATTCAAGGTCACAAGGAAGTTTACATCACATGGGTAAACTTTGACCATTGTGATATAAGAGACAGGAAGGAATCAGCAATAATCTTTCCTTTTCAATCCACACTAGACCATTCCAAGACAGATCGTGTTTGTATAACTTTTTAGAGAAGAATTCTGTGTAACCAGCCAATCTTGTGAAGTTATGGTCAGCTCAGTAATATATAACCTTAACTATTCCTTCATTTCCCTTGTCCCTAAGTTTTATTGCTCTAAAATTGTGCCCCTCATTAAGGCTCTACCATTTAGCCCCTGCCTTTTGCTCTGTTCTCTGACCCCAAAGACAATTTCCTTCAGAAGAGTGAAGAGCAGTTATGGAAATTTATATATTTATTAGGCATCCCAAGTGAATCTTATGATCATTGCTGACATGCCTTAAGGCATCCTGGGGTCTCAGATCTTTCATTAACAGGAAATGAGCTGCAAAAAACCATGTGAGATTCAGTAAGGAAATCCATCTCAGGAATCCTCTAGATGTGGCCATGAACAACCACAGATGGATGAGCACAATAAGCAGCCTAGAGGTGGTGAAATGTACTAACGAAGGAATATTATCTGCTACCAAGAACAAGAACAATTGCTGCTCTGTCTTCCAAGGAACTAATGTGTGCTTTGAACTGAAGACCATTTTCTGATCCCCCTCTCTCCTATTCCAATCATGTGCTTCTATTGAGGTTCTTTCATCAACTGGGTTTGAGGTGGGGAGAGTGTTACTTCTGTTGCTAGATCACGCGTAGCCACATCTAGCTTTAAAAGAAGGCAGCTAGCTCTCAACTAAAGGAAGTTTCTCTCTCTCTCTCTCTCCCCCTCTCCCTCTCCCTCTCTTTCCTTTCCTCCCTCTCTCTCCCACACTTTGTCCTGCAGCAGATATGGCATAACTTGAGTTATTTATCTTTGGAGAAGGGATGTGTTACCTTAGGAAGCATTACCTGAGACATCGAATCCACTGCAAGGATATGTGGGAAACAAAGGAAAATACTGGTGGAAGAGTGAAGAAGTGAGACAAAGAGGCTATGAAAGCCAACATAGAATGCATTAGCAAACTGGTTTCTACTGAGTACAAGTGGAGCTTGATCCTGTGGGAAACTCTAGGAAACAGTATAGAATACACACCACAGCATTATCCCACTGTGAGGAATGAGGGGGCTGACGTTTTCATTCATCAGCTCTATGGAGAGTAGCTCCCAGGGAAGGAACTACTCCTCCGCAATTTTGGCCTGTTGTGCAAGTGATAAAGTAGGCAACAGTTGGAGAAAGCCTTCAGGTAAAGAAGTGAATGTGCTGACAGTTGGAAGTTAGGCCAGTGTACATTAAAATAGTAAGGACAGCCAGTGCCTGACTATGGCTCACACCTATAATCCTGGCTACTAAGGATACTGAGATATGAGGATCACAGTTGGAAGACAGCTGGGCCAAGAAAGTCTGTGAGACTCTTCAATTAACCACCAAAAAGCAGAAGCAGAGCTGTGGCTTAAGTGGTAGAATGCTAGCTTTGAGCACAAAAGCTCTAGGACAGTGCCAGGCCCTGAGTTCAAGCCCCAATACTGGCGCGCGCACACACGCACACACATGAGCTGGGCAGTCAGAGAACTGATATGCATATAATGTCTGATTCTGCTGTTTAGAATTGCCCTTTTCCCACCTATGATTCATTTAAATCATCAGAGGCAATGCAAATAAAAACCACAATGAGGTATCACCTCATCCTCTTAGGATGGCTATTTTCAAAAAGACAAGTGATAACATGTGTTGGCTGGGGTGTGGAGCCAAGAGAACCCGTTTATATGGTTGGTGAGAATGTAGATTAGCACAACTATTGTGAAAAACAGAATGGTGATTCCTAAGGAAATTAAAAATAGAACCCCTGTATGATTCCAAAATGTTCCTTCCTAGCAGAGGAAATGAAATCACCAGCTTATAATACACCTGCACTTCCATGACTGTTAACTGCATTATTCACAATAGCCAAGATGTGGAAACAACAGAACTGTCTAACAGCTGATGAATAGGTAAAGAAACTGTGAAATACGGTAAACACAACAAAATACTATTCAATCTTTTAAAAGGGGGGCCAAAGCAGGTGCTAGTGGCTCATATCTGCTCAGGAGGCTAGGATCTCAGGATCATGATTCAAAGCCAGCTGGAGGAGGAAAGTCTCTGAAATGCATATCTCCAATTAACCACCAAAAACTGGAACAGGAGGGTAATTCCAGTAGTAGAGTGCCAGACTTAAGTGGAAAAAAGCTAAGAGAAAGCCTGAGGCCCTGAATTCAAATCCCAGTTCTTGCACACACAAAAAAATTGGGGCAGAGGGAAGTTCTAGCATATACAAGGTCCCGTATTCTGTTTCCAACATCACACATGTGTGCACATGTATGCATGTACCCATGTGAAATCCTGACATTTACCACAGGATATGCCTGGAAGATATTCTGCTAAGTGAAATAAGCCAGACACAGAAAGAAAAATACTTGATGATCTCACTTACAATGAAAATGAAAACAATAACAGGGAAAAGTTACATACACAGAGATAAAAGGGTGATTACCAGAAGTGGTACTGAGGGAGGAAATGAGGGTGCATAGTATCAAAGGGTAGAAATATATAGAATAATCTAGAGATCTAATGTACAATAATGCCCTCCCCTCTTGTCTGGAGTTTTACTGTTTACAGTTTCAGCTACCAAGGTCAACAAGAAGACAAGAGAGTAAATACAGCACAATTGGATTTTGAGAGGAAGAAAGAGATCATATTCACTTATTGTTACAATGTTCTATTTTATTATTGATCACTTAATTTTTTTTTTTTGGTTGGTCGTGGGGCTTGAACTCCGCCTGGGTGCTGTCCCTCAGCATTTTAGTTCAAGGTGAGCACTCTACCACTTGAGCTACAGCACCACTTCCAGTTTTCTGAGTGTTTATTGGGAAGATAAGAGTTTCACAGACTTTGGGCTGGGAAGGTGGCTCAGTGGCAGAGCGCTTGCCTTGCATGCCTGAGGCCCTGGGTTCGATTCCTTAGCACCACATAAGCAAAAAGAAAAAAGCCGGAAGTGGTGCTGTGGCTCACGTGGTAGAGCGCTAGCCTTGAGCTGAAGAGTTGAGGGACAGCACCCAGGCCCAGAGTTCAGGCCCCATGACCACCCCCCCCAAAAAAAAAAAAAGTTTCACAGACTTTCCTGCCTGGGCTGGCTTTGAACCACAATCCTCAGATCTCAGCCTCCTGAGTAGCTAAGATTACAGTCGTGAGCCACCGGCTCCCAGCGACTGTTAATTTTGTATTGTGTCAATGTATAAATTTTATCATAGGTATGTACATTTAGGAAAAACAGTCTACATTGAATTCTCTTTTAGTTTCAGATGTTCTCTACATCTTGCAATGTATCCCCTATGGATAATGGAACATACTTTAGGACTAGAATTAATAATATTGATTTGTACTTAGGACTTTTTCAAAAGTAGATGCTTTCATACATATGTAACTAAGTGAATTGGCAGCTTAATTTGCTTGTATATAGCTATTATGTATATAGCTATTATGTCCTCATATAAACATAGTGAAATGGTTATAATTGAATGGTTATAGTGAAATGACTATATTACTATATGGATAGTTATATAAGTATTACATATATATGATGTTTTCATATATGTATAGAGAGTGAAATGGTAACTACAGTCAAGCAAATTACTTGACTATGTATCATATATACCTTAACCACAGCTTTAAGAAAAAGCCCACCTCGGAGGCTGGGAATGTGGCTTAGTGATAGAGTGGTTGCCTAGCATGCATGAAGCCCTAGGTTCGATTCCTCAGTACCACATACACAGAAAAAGCCAGAAGTAGCACTGTGGCTCAAGTGTTTGAGCAAAAGAATCTCAGGGACAGTGCCCAGGCCCTGAGTTTTCAAGCCCCAGGACTGACAAAAGAAAAAAAGAAAGAAAAAGAAAAAGAAAAAAACCTACCTCCTTGACACAGAGCAGAAATGACTGCAGCAGGCCAATCGAATTCACTGAAGAAGACACACAAATGATCCATCCAGATCCCTTTTATTGTAGACCCATCCCCCAGGACATATGAGTGCTGCCTAGAGGATCCTAGCTGCACCTTTCTTCAAAGAATTGCCCTCATCAGGAGAGGTCCCTTGTCTACAGGCTTGACTCTCCAGGGCACAGTCCATATCCAATGGGAAGGGGGGGATACAGTAAAAGGTGACTTTCTGGGAGACGATTATGAAGCACAATTCCTGCTTCCCAACTCTCCCAGGGACCAAGATGAAGCCAGAGGTAGGTGACCCTTCATCTTCCCTGGCTCCTTTCCCTACTCTACACTGCTTTCCTGGATCCTTTATAGGTTCCTCAGAGCATTTCAAAAACCAGGAGCAGCTAAAGATCTATCCCAGGCTCCATTTTTAGGATGGATCCCAGAGAACACCCATTCTGTAGGAGACAATAGTGGCTTAGCCTAGCCTGGGTATATAGAGCCTTTGGGGTATCAACATGAACTCTAAGTAAAAGTAGATCTCTGGGGGAAAAAAAAAAGTAGATCTCTGTCTAAGATTGAGTAACATGTAAGGATGTTGAAGTAGATGTGTGTTGTTTTTTGTTTTTTGTTTTTTTTTTTTGGGTAGGTCATGGGGCTTGAACTCTGGGCCTGGGTGCTGTCCCTGAGCTCTTTAGCTCAAGGCCGGTGCTCTACCACTTAAGCCACAGTGCCACTTCCGGTTTTCTGGTGGTTTATTGGAGATAAGAGTTTCATGGACTTTCCTGCCTGGGCTGGCTTTGAACCGCGATCCTCATATCTCAGCCTCCTGAGTAGCTAGGATTACAGGCGGGAGCCACTGGCACCCGGCTTTATCTGTTCTTTTTACTCCCTAACATTTATGTCATATATACTTTTTTAAAATATATTTTTATTGTGAAAATACTGTACAGAGGGGTTACAATTACATGGGTAAGATAATGAGCACATTTCTTATCAAGCATTGTAGCCTCCTGCTTTGTTTCCCCTTCCCATCCCTTCGTATCCTCCCTCCTCCCCCACCCCCCCACCAAAGTTGTAAAGTTCGTTTTTTGACATAAGACTTGTACATCTCATTGTTGCAATGGGTCCTCCTGTAACCCTGTTTTAACAATTTGTTTTTCCCCTTCCCCTCCACATATACCAACATCATATATAGTGAAAGTAGGGGTTATACCATGGGGGAGGGATATACAAGGCAACAAATATACTTTTGTCTTAATAACACTGCACTGATTTGGGACCAAAGGTGAGGGAACTAGTCCTATTTGCTTCCTAGTTCCTTTGGATAGAGGTGACTTTTCTTTGAGTTCATAGGTGGGAATGTGCCCATACTTGATAAGTCACATTCTCATGCCACAAGGAGTTTGGCACAGTCACCTGGACCCAATCAAAGCCATTAAAATGTTAGATTAAGAAAGGAAACACTCTTTGTCCCCTGGACTGAGAAGATTAAGTATGAGAGAAGGGGGAGTCTAGAGCTGCTGGAAACTATCAGCAACTATAAATCCAACACAGTGTAGGGTACCAGTAGCTCCTACCTGTAATCCTAGCTACTCAGACTTTTTTTTTTTTTTTGGGGTCCGGTCGTGGGGCCTGAACTCTGGGCCTGGGTGCTGTCCCTCAGCTCTTCAGCTTAAGGCTAGCACTCTACCACTTTGAGCCACAGCGCCACTTCCGGCTTTTTTCTTTTTGCTTATGTGGTGCTGAGGAATCGAACCCAGGGCCTCAGGCATGCAAGGCAAGCGCTCTACCACTGAGCCACCTTCCCAGCCCAATCCTAGCTACTCAGGAGGCAGGGATCTGAGGATTGCAGCTTGACGCTAGCCCAGGCAGGAAAGTATATTAACAGTTTAAGAAAAAAAAATTGGAAGTGGAGCTGTGACTCAGGTGGTAGGATGCTAGCCTGAGTGAAAAGTGAAAAGCCTAAGGGACAGAAAGCTCAGGCCCCAACTTCAAGCCCCTGTAACAACAACAACAATAACACACACACACACACACACACACACACAGAACCAATACAAAAAGTCAGGACACTGGGAAGAGTGAAATGAGTCCTATTCCACAATGCTGAAGCTCTTGCCTCTGGACAAACACATCCTAGATTATATCTCTTTCAATACACAGGCAAGTAAGCCCCCTTTGTGTGCTGGTTTGTACTGGATTTTATAACACCACCTAAACAGTTTTGACACATGCAGTAATGGCAAGCCTGAAGTGGCTAAAAACACATTGCTACCATGTGATTCACACCCTGGGAGCATGAATCACAAAGGAGAGCTACAGCAAGCACCAGTGATTTCTGTGAATGACATAAAGCACCAAGGATCCTGCTTTTCTTGAATACTGTTCCCTGCAGTGTTCAATTATTTAAACCAGCAAATTCATTTAAAAAAAATTTTTAAGAGTTAAGTTTTGCATCAGGGGCTCATGCCTGTAATCCTAGCTATTCAGGAAGCTGAGATCTAAGGATCACAATTCAAAGCCAGCCAGGGCAAGAAAATGCATGAGATTCTTTCCTCCACTAAATTATCAAAAAAAAAAAAAAAAAAAAGCCAGAAGTGGAGTTGTGGCTCAACTGGTAGAGCACTAGCTTTGAGCATAAAAGCTTAGAAATAGAACCCAGGCCCAGAGTTCAAGCCCCAGAACAAAAAACAAAACAAAACAAAAAAAAAGTTTTTTCAGTTCCAAAGGAAAGAAGTAGAATACACCTCCCTTTCTCATTTTCATTTAATTGTTTCAAGTACTGAAAAGTACTTTGTTTTCTGGACATTGATCTTTTGTCTTTTGTTTACTATAATGTCCTTTTTTCCATGATTTTCTTTTCTTTTTCTTCTTCTTTTTTTTAACTTTGTGCTATTACTCATTGTTGAAATGTTTGTTGTTTTAATAGGTCTTAAGTCAGGCTGGGAATGTGGCTTAGTAGTAGAGTACCTCCCTATCATGCATGAAGCCCTGGCTTCTATTCCTCAGTACCACATAAACAGAAAAGACCAGAAGTGGTGCTGTGGCTCAAGTGGTAGAATGCTATCCTTGAACAAAAGAAGCTCAGGAACAGTGCCTAGGCCCTGAGTTCAATCCCCAGGACTGGCAAAAAAAAAAAAAAAAGAGGTCTTAAGTGACATGCTTTATAATCATTGTTTTGGGGCTACCATATATAGATCTTTTTTTGTTTGTTTGTTTTGTGGTGGTACTGGGGTTTGTGTTCAGGGCCTCATGTTTGCTTGCCTTGCTAGCTTAGCTGACATTATACCACTTGAGCCACACCTCCAGCCTACTTCTACTTCTTTTTTTTTGTTTGCTTGTCTTTTGGGATGGATCTCACACTAATTTTGACTCTGGCCTTGCATCTCAATCCATCTACCACCTCCTCTTGAGTAGCTAGCATTGCAGGTATGTACAAATATTCCTAGCTTGTTTTTGAGATAAGGTCTTGTTAACTTTTGCCTGGGCTGCCCTTGAATGGTGATTCTCCTATCTCTACTGCTTGAATGTTTGGGATTATAGGTGCAGACTACCCTATCTGGTCCAATTCTTTTTTTATTTTCTCTTTTTCTGCTATATTTTACTTTTCAAAATCTTTTTCCTTGTTCCTTATATATATTTATATGTATATATGTATCTAAATCTAATCTATACCTATTTATATAAATCATTCTGATTTTTTTCCTAGATGTAAAATTTCTAATCTCTAGAAACATGGAAATTTTTTTTCCTGTTCCTTGTCAGTTGTGTGTTTCCTTGAGTTCCTTTATTCTGTTTGTTAAGCTAAGTTAGCAGGTTCCCTTCACTGTCTTGTGATCTATGGTCTCTGTCCACATACATATGAACTCAACCTCTGCAGCTCTGCATGGGATTTATTGACTGTGGTCATATGAGATGGATAAGGAGGTGGTCATTTCTGAAGGAGGTTTTACTCAAATGTCAGTTTCTGTTGCTATTTTTCTCTGGCCTGGTCATATTCTGTAGATAAGACTCCTACCTTTTGTCTGATGGGATTGAGGTTGTTACACCTGGGTTCAAATGAGTAGTGTATAGTTATAAGTTTTTTTCCCCCCCAGGAAAATGGATTAATGCTATCATCTCTGTCCAAAATGTAGATTCATTCTATTCCCCAAGGTCCACTCTAGCATCCTCAGCTGTTTCACAAAGCCCGAAACCTAGAATTTTGGAGTCCAGTACTCTCAAATGGGAAGTCTGGGCCTGGGTGCTGTCCCTCAGCTCTTCAACTCAAGGCTAGCACTCTACCACTGGAGCCACAGCACCACTTCAGGGTTTTTCTGCTTATGTGGTGCTGAGGAATCGAACTCAGGGCCTCATGCATGCAAGGCAAGCATTCTACCACTGAACCACCTTCCCAGACCTCCACTTTAGTTTTTTTTAGCTTTTTTTGCTGGCTAAATGGAGATAAGAGGCTCACAGGCTTCAAACCCTGATAATCAGATCTCAACTTCCCTAAGTAGCTCTGGCACCAGCAAACATTTAAAAAAAATTACATAGGCTGGGAAGGTGGCTCAATGGTAGAGCGCTTGCCTTGCATGCCTGAGGCCCTGGGTTCGATTCCTCAGCGTCACATAAGAAAAAAAAAGAAAAAAAAGCCGGAAGTGGTGCTGTGTCTCAAATGGTAGAGCACTGGCCTTGAGCTCTGGCCTTGAGCTGAAGAGCTGAGGGACAGCGCCCAGGCCCAGAGTTCAGGCCCACGACCGAAAAAAAAAAAAAAAAAATTACGTAACTCATGAAAGAGGGAGCCAGAAGGTAGGCAAAAGAAGTTGGCTTGATTGGGCTGAAAATAAAAGTATACTTGTGCCTCTGTGTGAGTGTGTGTGTGTGTGTGTGTGTGTGTGTGTGTGTGTACCAATAGGTAGACAAATGTAGCCTTAGACTTCAAGGAATTCCAAGAGTATTGGCTAGGTATAATTCAAGACTGATTAAATTTCTATAGGGCAATAAAATTCTTGTAGCCTAACCACAGAATCCAGTTGTAAAATCATAGAACCTATTCATTTCTAAAGTTAAAGTGTAACTTTATAGAATCATAAACTTGTCTACTACTCAGGGTCATTGTGGATTACTTAGATAAATTGAAGCAGTGGAATGTCATTCTTCAGGGAGTATAAAATGTGGTGAATTTCCAGTATACAGTTTTGCTTTTATTTAGTTTGAGAAGGTGTTCTCTCAAGATCTCTGGAATCAAGCCATCATAATTTCCCTATTTTTTCAAGTTTGGAATATTTTTCTCCTCTGTCAGGAGAAAATATCTAAAATATTTATTTATTTAATTATTCATTCATTTATTTTGCCAGTTCTGGGGCTTGAACTCAGTGCCTGGGCACTGTCCCTAAGCCTCTTTTGCACAAGTCTAGCACTCTACACTTGAGCCACAGTGCCACTTCTGGTTTTTCTGTGTATGTGGTACTGAGGAATCAAATCCAGGGCTTCATGAATGCTAGGCAAGCACTCTACCACTAAAGCCACATTCTCAGCCTAAAATATTTATTCTTTTTTTTTTTTTGTCATGGGGCTTGAACTCTGGGCTTGAGTGCTGTCCTTGTGCTCTTTAGCTCAAGGCGAGTGCTCTACCGCTTGAGCCACAGCACCACTTCTGGTTTTCTAGCGGTTTATTGGAAATAAGAGTCTCACGAACTTTCCTGCCCGGGCTGGCTTTGAACTCCGATCCTCAGATCTCAGCCTCCTGAGTAGCTAGGATTACAGGCGTGAGCCACGGGTGCCCGGCTTAAAATATTTATTCTTAATAGTACTATCACAGTCTTGCCTTAATATCCATTCTTTTTGTCCTTGTGGTTTTATGTCCCCTGCCACATCCAATTTAGAGATATTTGGGGAGAAGGCCAGCAGAAATGCATGGATTCAATTCCTTTTTTTTTTTTTTTTTTTTCTGATCACACAAATCCTTTTGTTCTTTAGATCTGGGACTGTCTTTTTTTTAGGGGGGGATGTGCAATTGTGGGCCTGAACTCTGGGCCTGGGCCATGTCCCTCAGCTCTTCAGCTCAAGGCTAGCGCTCTACCACTTGAACCACAGCACCACTTCCGGCTTTCTTTCTTTTTGCTCATGTGGTGCTGAGGAATCGAACCTAGGGCCTCATGCATGCAAGGCAAGCGCTCTACCACTGAGCCACCTTCCTAGCCCCATATCTGGGACTTTCTTGAAATGGATGGCCCGTTGTCTTTATGCTATTGATTTTTTATTTCCTTCTTTCATGTATTCTCTGGATTTCACTGGGAACGTTCAGTATGAGGAAGAGCATGTTCTATTTACAATCTTGATCTAGGCCTCTTTCTGAAATAAAATGCTTTATTTCAAATATCAAAGATCTCCTTACCTTTGGGAATGGAAGCAAATGGTCATCATTATTCTGAGAATTAAAAAAAATCAATTTCTGGTTCAAGATAGTGATCTGAATTACTATCTGAGTAATAGTGCAGGCCTGTAGTTCTTGCTACTTGGGCAATGGAAATCCAAAGTAGAATCTCAGTTGGAGGCCAGCTGGGGCAAAAAGCATTCTAGGAACTCCATCTCAACCAAGGACTGGGTATGGTGGAGAATATAACACAGGGAAGCACGAGTATGAAGATAAAAGACTAAGGTAGCCAGGAAGAAAAATGAGACCCTACCTGGAAAATAACCAGTGCAGAAAATAGAGGGGCAGAGGATAGGGGTATGACTGAAGTGGTAGAGAGTCTGCCTAGCAAGCATGAGGCTTTAGACCAAACCCAGTACAAAAAAAGGAAAGAAGGAAAGAAAGAAAGAAAGAAAGAAAGAAAGAAAGAAAGAAAGAAAGAAAGAAAGAAAGAAGGAAAGAAAGAAAGATTGTTTAAGAACAACAAATATCTCATTCCTAATCCCAGCCTCTCCATTTTTTTTCCATCTTCAGCTGCAGAAGACACATTTTCTTTGGCCTTTTTACCCATAGGTGTTTCTAAGTTTCAGCTATATCACTTAGTAGGTGTGGGACCACCACTCTTGTTACTTTTTTTGTTTGTTTGTTTGTTTTTGTCGGTCGTGGACTTGAACTCTGGGCCTGAGTGCTGTCCCTCAGCTCTTCAGCTCAAGGCTAGCGCTCTACCACTTGAGCTACACCACCACTTCCGGTTTTCTGATCGTTTATTGGCGATAAGAGTCTCACGGACTTTCCTGCCCAGGCTGGCTTTGAACCTCGATCCTCAGATCTCAGCCTCCTGAGTAGCTAGGATTACAGGCATGAGCCACCGGCGCCCGGCCTACTTATATTTTTTTGGGGGGGGGGGTCCGGTTGTGGGGCCTGAACTCTGGGCCTAGGCGCTGTCCCTCAGCTCTTCAGCTCAAGGCTAGGGCTCTACCACTTGAGCCATAGCTCCATTCCCAGCTTTTTTCTTATGTGGTGCTGAGGAATTGAACCCAGGGCCTCAGACATGCAAGGCAAGCGCTTTACCACTGAGCCACCTTCCCAGTCCCCCGGCCTACTTTTTTTTTTTTTTTGCCAGTGCTGGGACTTGAACTCAGAGCCTGGGCACTGTCTCTGAACTCTTTTTGTTCAAGGCTAGTGCTCTACCACTTAAGCCATAGCTCTTTTTGCAGCTTTTTAATGGTTACTTGAAGATTAAAAAGTCTAATGGACTTCCCTGCTCAGGTTAGCTTGGAATTGTGATCCTCCGATTTCAGCCTCCTGAGTAGCTAAGATTATAGGTGTGAGCCACTAGGTCTTGGTGGAGTTGTGTTGTTCTATTTTCCAGCTTTGGACATTGGAAATTGAGTTTTAAGTTTTTCTACAAATTAAAAGGCTCCAAACCAAGGAGTTAACAAAACAACATTTTTCTGATCTTTTCTGGCTTCCATTCAACATGTGAAGAGCTATCAGATTTGGAGCATTTATTCTACAGAGTGCCTTTAAAACCTAGGCCTAGGTCTGAAGGTACTGTGGAGAGAGAAAATGGAGAAAAAAGTAGCAGAGGGCTGGGAAGGTGGCTCCATGGTAGAGTGTTTGCCTAGCATGCATGAGACCCTGAGTTTGATTCTTCAGCACCTCATAAACAGAAAAAGCCAGAAGTGGCACCGTGGCTCAAGAGGTAGGGCACTGCCTTGAGCTGAAGAGCTGAGGGACAGTGCCCAGGCCCAGAGTTCAAGCCCCACGACTGACCAAAAAAGAAAGAAAGAAAGAAAAAGAGAGAGAGAGAGAGAAAGAAAGAAACCAAGAAAGCAATCAAGCAATCAAGCAAGCAAGCAAGAAAGAAAGAAAGAGTAGCAGAGAAAGGACATGACACACATTGCATCTGAGTTTCTCTATTTTTGGCTGAATCCTGAAGAAGGAGAGGCAGTTTGAGAACTTGGCTTACTTCAAGGTCAGGAGGTTTTGCTCCACTCCATATTTGAGATTTTGGAAGGAAGCCACCATGTAGAATGGCCCCAACTGAACCCAGGAAAAGCAATGTGCAGAGTGGCCCAAACAAGGATTCAGCTGGACTCCTGCTGTGACTCTCAAGATCCCTCTTAGTGCAAGTGTTAGCTGAGAGCCAGTAAGTCTCCATAGGGACCACAGGGCTGCTGGTCTGACTGAGCAGGCAGGACAGGTAGAGGTGTATACCAGACAAGCAAAAGCCAATGAGAAGTGATTGATCAGATACAGGTTAACCCAAAGCAGACAGTAATGCATCAGTTACAGATGTCAACAAGTAGGTGACAGACCCGTAAGTTTACCTGTCCTATCATCCAGATGCTATAAGACTGGGATAGAAATCTAGAAATTGACTGTTCCTAAAAGATCCTGTTAGTTACGCTATTCCTACATAATAAATAACACAAAAACCATGACGTAACTAGTGTTAAATCAAAGTTTTTTTTAATGCTTGGGGAATCTAACCCAGGGCCTCACACAGGCTAGACAAGTGCTCTACCAACCAAACTACCTCCCCTGTCCAAGTTTTGGAGACTAAGAGGTCTCTAAAAAGAAGAGGTTTATTGAGCTGTACAGATGTCAATTAATGAATGAAATGACTGGTCCTGGAACAAATCCCCAAGCCACAGAAGCAGCATCGCAGATGGCAATAGGCAAAATGTATTTCAAAATAAAAATATATTTTAGAATAAAATAAATTTTAGAATAAAATTTAGGAGAGAAAAAACATAAATAATTTACACTGGACTGACACTGGTTATAGATAAAAAGGCCTTTTCTTACAACTTATCTCCTAACATTCTCTTGGACATACTAAGTCTCATAGTCAAGTTCAAAGTCAATGGAGTTGGAATAAATAATGTATACTGGGAGAAAATAATGAGTTGAGAACAGTAATCCAATCTACTTCAGAGACTAGGCATTACCTAATTACCAAATTAACACATTAGACTAAAATTGGTATTATCTGTCAAATTATTATATTCAACTAAAGTTGAACAGAAAAAAGTTGTAGATAAGGATTTATGTTGGGTCTAGTTCTCTAGGAGCAGGGCTTAGAATGAGGATTCTTGTTTATTTTTGGATGAGGATTCTTACGTATGTAATCTCCTGAGTATGTCAGGATGAGAGCCAAGGATGGAAAAGGAGAGGAATAAATAATGTATATCAGGGAGCAAGGGAAGAATGTGATCTCAGCTGGAATCTTTTCTATAGCCACAAGAGATGGGAGTAACAATTATACTACAAGTCCACTTTCAAGAGAGGGTAATTAGAGGTACATGTAATCGAACATTGTATACATGTATGAAAATGTCACCATGAAACACATTAAAATTAAAATGTACAAAGAGAAAGCGTAGTCCCACTGGGCACTGGTGGTTCACACCTGTAATCCCAGCTACTCAGGGGGCTGAGATCTGAGGATCATGGTTCCAAGCGGCAGGGCAGGAAAGTCCATGA
This sequence comes from Dipodomys spectabilis, assembly GCF_019054845.1. Lineage (NCBI taxonomy): Eukaryota > Metazoa > Chordata > Mammalia > Rodentia > Heteromyidae > Dipodomys > Dipodomys spectabilis. The sequence continues at coordinate 7,298,306 of NW_024870852.1, forward strand.
GACTGTTATCTGTAATGAACCACCAGAAAACCAGAAGTAGTGCTGTGGCTCAAAGTGCACTAGTCTTGAGTGAAAGAGCTCAGGGACAATGCCCAGGCCCTGAGTTTAACCCCACAACTGACAGAAAAAGAAAAAGAGAAAGAGTTGTCCCACTCAAGAAGGCTTTTCACCTTCATCAGTGGGTTTTGGACTATCTCCCTGTCTCTCAGAGCATCTACAGCCTTCCAGGCACTCTTCCTGTGGTGATGTGAATTGTGAAGGGCAATTGTCTGGAGAGAAAGTGGAACTGAGACAAACCCAAACTCACAACAATTGGGGGATGTGCCCACTAGCTGATTAAAGGAATGTGAATGGGTCTCCAGCAACAGTTACTACATGGCTCATGAAAGACCATGACTGAAATTTGGAACTCCAGTAGGGGAGAGTTATTCTTACGTTTTCAGAAGCTGCTAATGGGTTCCTATGGGTGCTATTATAATATTGATATTTTTTTCCTTTTCTTTTTTTTATGTTATACTTAAAAGAAAGTATCTTAGCTGAGTGCTGGTGGCTCATGCCTGTCATCCTAGCTACTCAGGAGGCTGAGATCTGAGGATCACAATTCAAAGTCAGCCTGGGCAAGAAAGTCTGTGAGGCTCTTATCTCCAATTAACCACCAGAAAACCAGAAATAGTGCTGTGGCTCAAGTGGTAGAGAGCCACCTTTGAGCTGAAAAACTGAGAGAAAGTGCCCAGGCCCAGAGTTCATAGCCCCACAACTGACAACAACAACAACAACAACAAAAGACAGCGGGGCTGGGAAGGTGGCTCAGTGGTAGAGCGCTTGCCTTGCATGCATGAGGCCCTGGGTTCAGTTCCTCAGCACCACATAAGCAAAAAGAAAAAAGCCGGAAGTGGTGCTGTGGCTCAAGTGGTAGAGCGCTAGCCTTGAGTTGAAGAGCTGAGGGACAGTGCCCAGGCCCAGAGTTCAGGCCCCCGGACCAGACCCCCTCCCCACCCCCCAAAAAAGACAGCATCTTTTGTACTGTGTATCTGTAGAAAATGAATAATGCAACTTTTTTTTTGCACTGGTTGGTATGCATTATATGTAGACTGTGTGCTTCTTTGATGAAAGTTAACTTTTTTGTGTATGTCAATACTGAGGCTTGATCTCAGAACCTCAGGGTTGTTTGGCTTTTTCTTTTTCTTTTCTGCCAGTCACGGGGCCTGAACTCAGGGCCTGGGCACTATTCCTGAGCTCCTTCACTCAAGGTTAGTGCTCTACCTATTTGAGCCACAGCTCTACTTCTGGTTTGCTTGTGGATAATTGGAGATGTGTCTCACAGATTTATCTGCCTAGGCTGGCTTCAAACCACCATCCTCAGATCTCCGCCTCCTGAATAGCTAGGATTACAAGTATTTAACCACCAGGGTCTGGCTTGTTTGGCTTTTTCATTAATGACTGGCACTCTACCAATTGAACCACATAGCCAGTCCAGCTTTTTGCTGGTTAATTTGAGGCAGAATTTTGCTTACTTTTCTTCCCTAGGGTTGGCTCTGAACTTCAATCCTCAGATCTCAGCCTCTTAAATAGCTAGGATTGCAGGCATGAGTTACTGGTGTCAAATCACTGTTGTCTCTAATCCTAGCACTTCAAAAGCTGAGTCAGGTATTGGTTGCTTACATCTGTTATCCTAGCTACTCAGAAGGCTGAGATCTGAGAATCTTGGGCGATTTGAAGCTAGCTTGGGCAGGAAACTCTGTGAGACTATCATTTCTTTTTAACCACCAAAAAAAGCCAGAAGTGGAGCTGTGGCTCAATTGGTAGAGCTCTAGCCTTGGAAGGGGGGGGTGGGAATGAGGGAAGAGCATCAAGAGTTAGAGGACATGCTGGCAGGCTACAGAGTGAGATTTTTAAAACATCAACAAATAACAATTGCTTGGGATGGGTTGGGGGATTTGACTACAAAGGAGTCTCAGATAACTTTCTATGGTTATGAAAGTGTTCTTAGCAGGAAAGACAATGGTTCTACAACTGTATAGTTGTCAAATCTTTTGTCATAAAATGAGTCATACATTTTATTATTCATTTTTTGATAAGAAAAGTATACCACTATAGACTATTTTTTAAAAAGAGATATTGTGTGGATTATACTCAGTAGCTCGGATTGACAGATATAGCAAACAAAAATAGGGCCTAGTTGAATTTTTATCTAATTGCTTCTGCAATATGCATTGATCTAAAAGAAAAAAATGTCACAGAGAACATATACTCAAACTATATTTTCATTTACAAGAAATAAATAGTAAATAACTATATTTTTCCTTAATTATATTTTTCTGACCATCTTAGCTAACCATTCCTTCATAATTTGTTCATAAAATTCCCTGCAAATCTGGGTGCTGGTGGCTCCTGCCTGTAACCCTAGCTACTCAGAAGGCTGAGATCTGTGGATGACAGTTTGAAGCCAGCCCAGGAAGGAAAGTTCATGAGACTCAGCTCCAATTAACCACCAGAAAATTAAAAGTAGAGCTGTGGCTCAAAGAGGTAGGGCACTAGCTTTGAGCAAAAGAGCTCAGGCAGCGCCCAGGCCTGGAATTGAAAAAAAATTCCTGGCAGATACGTTCATTTTCATTGATCACATTTAACTTACTTCAGTCTATTAACCATATTAATTAAAAACATGCTCAACATTAGCATAATGAGTTAGAGTAAAGTTAACAACCCAGAGAATTGCTCTTTAAATTTAGCTTGTTGAAACAAATACCAGCCTTCCACTCTTCAAGATTATATTCATTTCCTCTCTTTCTTTCTCTCTGTCTCCCTTCTTCACTCTCTCCTTCCTTTTGAGATAGTGTCTTAATATATAGCCCAGGCTAGCCTGGAACTCACTAAATTCATGTGCCATTTTAGGTACAGCCATGTTAACACCTCTTGATCAGTAACTCTTAAAAGAGATTATGGCTCCCTAGTATAGCACTTGTCTAGCATTCCTGATGCTCTGAGTTTAATTTTTAATACCACACACACATTCAAACATTTAAAAAAAATGGTAGAGCCAGATACTAGTGGTTCATGCTTGTAATCCTAGCTACTTGGAAAACTGAGACTGGGTGGATCTCATGTTGAAGCCAGCTCCACATATGTACAAGACCATTTTTCAGCTAATAGCTGGTGACAGTGGCTCAAGCTTGTCTCTCAGTTTTGTGAGAGATTGGGATTAGGTGGATCATGGCTCCATCCTGTGTAAAAAAGACGGTAAGTATATCTCAATGGAAAGAAGCTAGGTATAGTAGTATACATTTGTCATTCCATATGGTACAGAAAGCCTAAAATAGATGGATTGTGGTCCAAGCCCACATCTAGGCTAGAAGTAAGACCTTACCTCAAAATTAACCGTACAAAGCAAAGAAAGGGGTGACATTGCCCCAAAAGAAATGTATTCATTACTTGACTTAAAATGGTAACTCTTCTGTAGAATAACAATAAAATAACAATAAAAAAGAAATTTAACACCCAAGTCTATGTAAAGTAGACTTCTGGCAGTCTTTACAGTCTTCAAGATGAGCATGAGATGGAGGACACTAAATTCTCTCTTATAGACTCTACAAACTTCACAAGAAAATTCAAAGGGAACCCACACTTTCCTAAAAATAAACAAAACAAAAACAAAAGCAGTGCAGAAAAGGTCAGAGGAGTGGATTAACAGCAGTTGTGTAAATCCTAGTACCATCAAAACAATAATCAATCAATGTTACATAGCTAGCTGGAGGGACCACCCAGGATATCCTGATTTCCAATGCTTTTGTTTGGTGGCATTAGGGAGCACAGGCCTTTGCACACATACTATGTAGGCACAGTATCATCGAGCTGTATCCCCAGCTGCCTACCTTCCAATGTTAACTCATGTTTTGGAAACCTTTCTGCATACATGGCTGAATGTGGAGGTCAGAGCCTTGGGTTCTCCCCAGGGTCTAATGATTAGAAGGATTCACATACCAGTTCAAAGGCGGGGAAGGGTTAAGGGTAGAGGTCATTTTCTCCACTTCCCCCAGAGCTGGTGAGGAGGAAGATATAGTTGTTTTAAATCTGGTCCTTCTCACTGAAATGCTTACTCTGTTACTGAGATTCCTACTCTGTGCTGAGAATTCCAAACCGCCCCCACAAGACAAAAAGCATTAGCATAAATTTTTATTATTTTCCTCATCAACTAGACATAGTTTTATTTTCTCCTACACTAGAAGAGCATTAAGATCCATGCAAAAGAATACAATTCTCAGCCAGGTGCTGGTGGCTCATTCCTGTAATCCTAGCTACTCAGGAGGCTGAGATCTGAAGATCACAGTTCAAAGTCAGCCCAGGCAGGAAAGTCCATGAGCCTCTTATCTCCAATTAACCAACAGAAAACCAGAAGTGGCGCTGTGGCTCAAGTGGTAGAGTGCTTGCCTTGAGCTAAAGAGCTGAGGGAGAGCATCTAGGCCCAGAGTTCAAGCCCCATGACCAACAAAAGAAAAAAAAATAAAAAAGAATTCTCCATGAGATGAAATTCAGTTTTAAGATTAATCATGACTGCTCTTTTTTTTTTTTTGCCAGTCATGGGGCTTGAACTCAGGGCCGGGGCACTGTCCTTGAGCTTCTTCTGCTCAAGGCTAGCACTCTACCACTTGAGCCACAGCAACACTTCAGGCTTATTTCTGTGTATGTGGTACTGAGGAATCAAACCTAGGGCTTCATTCATGATAGGCAAGCACTCTACCACTAAGTCACATTCCCAGCCAATCATAACTACCCTTAGAGGAGAAACACAAAGGTACAATGCCCCTGTGCCTCTGATTATATAAAATATTTATTGAAATGAACTCCAGGAAATGGAAATGAGGATTTTTTTCCCTTTACTTTTTTATCTTGTTTATCTGTCTTTGGGGAAGGGTAAGAAGGGAGACAAAGAAATGGAAGAACGAAGGGTGAACAAGTGCAGCAGTGGTACTCAGTAGAAACTATGCTGAAAATGAACTATACAACTTATGGGTAGGACAAGAGGCCAAAACTTGGGGAGAGGGAAAGAACAGGTGACATAGTCCAAAAAGAAATATACTCATGCTGGGCACCAGTGGGCACACGCCTGTAATCCTAGCTACTCAGGGAGGCTGAGATCTGAGGACTGCAATTTGAAGCCAGCATGGGCAGGAAAGTTTGAGACTCCTATCTTCCATTAACCACCAGAAAATTGGAAGTTTCGCTGTGGTTCAAGTGGTAGAGTTCTAGCCTTGAGGTAAAGAGTTCAGGGACAGTGTCCAGGCCTAGAGTTCAAGCTCCAGGACCGACCAAAAAAAAAAAAAAAAAAAAAAAAAGGAAAAAAATACACTTACTACCTGACCTGTGAAATGGTAATCCCTCTGAATATTACTTTTATAATAATAATAAAAAATAAATCATGACAAGTATTATAATACTTGCTTCAAGTAGAATTTGTCTTCTTGCTGCTTCTTTTCCTCTTCCTTCTCCCCACCCCTCAACCCCTAGCTCAGGAGACTGAGATCTGAGGACCACCGTGTGAGGCCAAGCCCAGGCAGGAAAGTCAATTTCTCATTTGTTTACAAGGGCGATCAATACTTGCAAGGTAGTGTCTGAACAAAACCAGAGGCTGTATATAAGGTTTTGATCTTGGGGGACTTTTCAAGAAGTTGGAGTGTGGAAGTGGCGTTGTAGCTCAAGTGGTAGAGCACTAGCCTTGAGCTGAAGAACTGAGGGACATCAGGCCCAGAGTTCAAGCCCCACGACCGACAAAAAAAAAAAAAAGTTGGAATGTTCAACAATCAATAGACTCTGCTATGAGATGGTCACTGGAGCAAGGCAGCTGAGGATAAGCTTTTAGAAGCCTGGTCCTTGGTGTGAGGCAGTCGCTGATTGGCTAATGGTTAGAAACCTAGAACTGTTAATGATTAGCTGGCTTTCAGAAGCTGTTGGTGACTAATTTTCAGAAGCAATAAACCCCTGAAATGAGATTATCAATGACTGGCATGTGTTATATGATACGTAAATCATGTCTAAATGGTAGTTACTTACTTGTTCACAACTTGTGACTTGAACAATAATAACATCTCCTGTCTTGAATATGAAAAGCAATTGCTTTTATTTCCTCCTACTTTCTTCCTGTCTTCCTTCAGACAAACTTGGCGGAAGACTGTCAGGATTGGAGGTTGTTGGGGCTGGGAAAGTGGCTCAGTGGTAGAGCGCTTGCCTTGCATGCCTGAGGCCCTGGGTTCGATTTCTCAGCACCACATAAGCAAAACAGAAAAAAGCCGGAAGTGGCGCTGTGGCTCAAGTGGTAGAGCGCTAGCCTTGAGCTGAAGAGCTGAAGGACAGTGCCCAGGCCCAGAGTTCAGGCCTCACGACCGGACCCCCCCCCCCAAAAAAAAAGATTGGAGGTTGTCAAGGTCTTTATTTCGAGGATTTTCAGCTAGTATTACCATTTAAGTGATTCAAGCACCAAGTCCTATGTTAGAAAAACAGCTGTAGCTAACTGTTGTAATTCATTGTGAAAAGGTGAATACAAGGCATTGGAGACATCTGGACAAGGTCAATCAATACTTGGTGCAAGATAAAAATCATTAAACAGATCCAGGACGCCTCGGAATCCTTCTCAAGGAATTTTCTCTATTTTATACAGATTATTGACTGAGTTTTATTTTTTTTTTAATTTTTATTTTTTCTGTTCCATGTGTAAACAGCAGGAAACGGGTCGACCTGGGAGTCTCAAGGCCTAAGCCCCGCGCATGGCTGGGCGGCGCATCACTAGCCAGAGGCCCTCTGGGAAGCGGGATGGATGTTGAAAGGGAAGATGTGGACGAGCAGCAAGGGGAGAGATCCTGGGATGAAAGCAGGGCGCCGAGGATGTGGACCAGGGTGGAAAAGGCTCCCACTGGAGGCCAGAGCCCGACAGGCGGAAAGGGGCGGTACCCAGTGGGCGGGGCACGGCGGAAGCAAGCTCCACCCCCTTGGGCGCGTCCGTGTGCGTGGCTGGTGGACGCTGCTCACAGTCCCACTCGACGATGCAGAGCCTGAGAAGAGGACCCAGCAGCTCTCTGGTGTCCATCTTTCTGGGGACCCGTCACCTCAACATCCAGCCCGATCGTCTCACAGCTTAAGGAGGACGCGTCCCTGAGACCGCTCGCCAACATTCTCCCCCCTCCCCCACCACACCACATTCACACAGCAGGTCCAACGCGACACCCCCACCCGCGCTCCGCGCGCGTTCCCGCTCCGCCCCGCCCCCGCCTGACGTGCTCCCTCACGCCGCGCCCCCTCCCACCCGGCACGCCCCTCCGCTGCTCCCGGCCGTCGCGGGCCTGGAGCCGCCCCGCTGGCCTAAGCGACCCTCTTCGCGGAGCAGTCCTCCTCCGCCCGCTGCCCGCCGCCCGCCGCCCGCCGCCCGCCGCCATGGACGTGTACACTTCGCACCGGCTGGGGTCGCCCCGCGCGCGGCTCCCCGGCAGCTCCGGCCGCGGGTCGTCTTTCGTCAGGTACGCGGGGTCGAGGCCCCAGAGGAACGGCTTGACTAGGCGGTGGGGAATGCGGGCTGTCGGGGTCCCGCGGACGCCGCAGGGCGTGGCCCGACATGGCTTCCTGGCGGACGATTCTTTAAACGGCTCCTGGAGGAACGTTTTCCCAGGAACGGCGCCCTCTGAAGAGGCCCTTCCACCGCTCGGGTGTAGACAACCCCACACGGCTCCTTGTGAAGAGCCCTCCCTCCCCCATTGTGACAGTCCTCCCTCCGTGGGACGTTTCCCCCCACCCCGCAGGAGCCCACAGTGGCTTCCCAGAGGATAGCTCACTTGCCTTCGCCTGCTGATAGTCACCCTAAAACAGCTACCTCTGGAGACTGTCCCTTCCCTCACACAATGGGCTTCCCCCTGTGTAGGACCCCAAAGGCGTCTCTCTCAGAAACGACTCACGTAGGAAACCCCATTATTGTAGTTGTCTGGAGTCTTTGCCCTTGATAGAGTCTCCTCTAAAATCCCTCTCGACCCCTACACACAGACACACACACACACACACAGACACACACACATCACATCCCTAATTTCGCTTTTCCCCACCGTCCCCTACCCTAGACTGCATGGCGACGCCCCCCTCCCCTCACTCCACAATGGGGAACTCAGGTTGGGGGAGGTGAAGGTCATTAGGGTCGCAGGAAGGAAAAACTAACTGGAGGATAAAGAAGAGAGGTCCAGAAGCTGTGAAAGAGGCGGATGCAGAAAGAGAGAGCCCTCCTGGGGTGACTTGGCATGGGAGGGTGTCTGGTATTGGGAGAGTATCTGGTATTGGTTTTGGGGAGAGAGTCCCCTCTTCCCTTGTTGAGATGGGAAAATCTGTTTCCGATTTCTGCTCTCTGTCTTTGGAATTGACCTTGCTGGTCTGGGCATTGTTTGTGACTGAGCTGGCATGGGGCAGTTAGGGAAGTGTGGAGGTTGGAATGATGGAAAGGTTGCAGCTGAGACCTTTTAGAGGGAAGAAGAGTGGGCATTGAGCTTTGGTAGTACTGCTAAACTGCTATTAAACCAGAAGAGCACTTTGTTTGCGTGGTTGCTTTTTCTTTATTTTAGCCACTCAGCAAAGCAAGTGTGGTATTGTATTGTTCCCTTGAAAAGAGGCCGTCAATTTATATGCTAGAATGGCTTTCCCATATTCTTATTATGGTACTTAAGGTTTGGTGGGATTTTTTTCCTTTTTGCCCTGCTGGGGATGGACCCCAGGGCCTTGTAAATGCTAGGCAAGCACTCCACCACTTGGCTACATCCACAGCCTTGTGTTTGTGTGTGTTGTTTGTTTTTACTAGATGGAATTTATGCAGAACAAGAACTCATTCTTAGAATTCTGACCCTCTTTTCCTTCCATTCCTTTGCACACACTGAAAACGAATGCATGTTTGTAGAATGAATAAAGAATGGAAGAGCTTAAGAGAATAAAAGATGGTATCAGGACACACCTGTAATTCTGGGACGCTAAGGCAGAAGAGGATTGAGCCAGTCGAGGCCACATTGCAAGACATTCTGTGTCTCAAAGTGGGGGAAAAAAAACAAACAAAATTAAAAACAGCTAAACAAAATCAAGGTGGGAGAATTAGGGCTAGACTCCAATGAAATAATGTATTTTCTGCTAATTTTCTACTAATTTGACACTGTGTGAACTCCTCTGCTTTGTGGCATTCCTTCTGGGCTTTACAGTATCAATTATTTAATTGTTTTTAGTAACCTCCAGTCATCCAATGCTTCTGCCAGATAGTTTCACTGCTTGAAAGTGTTTGTTTCATAGAAATTGTCTAGGGGACTGGATAATTCTGTGTCTCAAGTGGTAGAGCACAAGCAGTGAGGAAGCAAGTTGAGTAAGAGCTTGAGGCCTTGAGTTTAATTAATCCTTGGTGTACACACACACACACACACACAAATTGTACAGGATACTTTAGAACTTGGAGGAGTTGGAGACATGGTTCATGTGGGAGAGCACCAGCCAATGAGCAAAAGTATCCGATACCAAGTTCTAGTCCAATTTCGGACCAAAAAAAAAAAGAACTAGGAGCAGCCATCCATTAAATCTAAGCTCTCTGTAAACTTGGAGTTTAGTTCCAGACAGTCTCCAGCTCAGGAAACGTGTGTGTGCGCGCGCGTGCGTGCGTGTGTGCGTGTGTGCGTGCGTGTGTGTGTGTGTGTGTGTGTGTGTGTGTGTGTGTGTGTGTGTGTGTCCGTCCCTGGAGACCAAATGCAGAACCTTGCCCATAGTAGTCAGGTTCTGTAGTTCTGGGTTGTATCCCAAACCTTAGCTCAGGAATATCATAGTGAGTTTTGTGTGTGTGTGATTTCTAAGGGGGAAAATACAAATATAAAAGTATAAAATCTTATGCTGGGCGCCGGTGGCTCACACCTGTAATCCTAATTACTCAGGAGGCTGAGATCTAAGGTTCACTGTTCAAAGCCAGCCTGGGCAGGAAAGTCTGTGAGACTCTTATCTCCAAACCACTGAAAAACAGGAAATGGTGATGTAGATTGAACGGTAGAGCGCTGGCCTTGAGCTGAAGAATGAGGGACAGTGCCCAGGCCCAGCGTTCAAGCCCCACAACTGACAAAAAAAGTATAAAATCTATAAAACATAAATCTGTCTAGAAAATAACTGCTGGGTTACTTGTTTGTGTTAACAAAGGAATGCTTTTTTTTTTTTTTTAATTGTCCCAATCCTGGGAGCTATCCCTGAGCTTTTTGCTCAAAACTCATGTTCTAGGGCTGGGAAGGTGGCTCAGTGATAGAACTCTTACCTTGCATGCCTGAGGCCCTGGGTTCGATTCCTCAGCACCACATAAGCAAAAAAGAAAAAAGCCAGAAGTGGTGCTGTGGCTCAAGAGGTAGAGCGCTAGCCTTGAGCTGAAGAGCTGAGGGACAGTGCCCAGGCCCAGAATTCAGGCCCCACGACCGGACCCAAAAACAAAACAAAACAAAACTCATATTCTACCACTTGAACCACTTCTGATTTTTTGGAGATGAGTCTCACAGACTTTCTTGCCCAGGCTGTCTTTGAACAGCAATCCTCATGTCTCAGCTTCCTGAGTAGCTACCATTACAAATATGAGCCATCAGTGCCCAGCTGCTTTTTTTTTTTAAAGGCAGTGTTTATATTAAAAGGATGTTATGATGGCTTTTAGTCATACCCAAATTCTGAATTTTCCATCAAATAGTTTAAGTAAAACTTAGGCTTCAGATAAGTATGGTGGGGCTAGGAAGGTGGTTTAGTGTAGAGTGCTTGCCTTGCATGCATGAGGCCCTGGGTTTGATTCCTCAGCATGACATAAGCAGAAAAAGCCAGAAGTGGCACTGTGGCTCAAGTAGTAGAGTGCTAGCCTTGAGCTGAAGAGTTGAGGGACGGTGCCCAGGCCCAGAGTTCAGGCCCCATGACTGGCAAAAAAAACCCCAAGCAAACAGGTAAGTATGGTGAGAGTAACACCAAGACCTAGCTGTTCTTTTCTGTAATTTTTGCCATCCTGGATCTTCAACTCTGGGCCTTGTCTCAGTCCTTGAGCTTCTTTTGCTCAAGGCTAGTACTCTACCACTTGAGCCACAGCACAATTTCTGTTTTTTTTTCTGAGTAGTTCATTGGCGATAAGAATCTCACAGACTTTTCTGCGGGCTGGCTTCAAACTGCAATCCTCAGATCTCGTCTCCTCAGTAGCTAGGATTATAGGTATGAACCATTGGTGCCTGGCTTTTTCTATACCTTTGATAAAGGAAATTCAGTGAAGTTTCCCCCTCCTTTTCTCACCTCTATATAACTGAACATGCAATTTAAGCCTGTCCCTTGCCTTTTTTTCCCCTCCCTAAATACTGGGGCCTCTTTCGTTCATCTTACTTGTTCATGGCAGACACTTCTACTTGAGCTATGCCTCCAGCCCAGCATTTTGCTTTTCACTGGCTTCAAACTGTGATCCTTCAGATTTCAGATTCCTATGTAGTTTAGGATTACAGGCATGAGCCACTGGTACCTAGCCTTTCCCTTACTTTTGACATTGAACATTGCTGATAGGTTTGGGCTAAGCACCTTCCAGTCACCCATATTGGCTTCTCTGCTACTCTAACAACTGAGTGATGAAAGAAGCAGGCTTAACTGGTGAAGTTACATTCCTAAAGACCCATAGTACCTTGCAAGTGCAAGGTTCTTTTCTACAAGGGAGTTCATTTTCACAGATGGGAATGGAGATCAAGAGTTAAAATATTATTGCTCAGAATTGGAGGTGCCTTTTCAAGGGTATGATAGTCATCAGTGCTGTCTATCAGATAATGTTGGTATCTGTCTCTTGAGTACAGAGTAGAATCATAGTTTCTTGCTTTGAAGTTGTCTATGGCTATGCAAGTTGCTTTTGGTCAGTGAAATGTATATAGGAATGTGTAACCCCTTGGTGATAAAAGCTTCAGGTATATAATTTGTCACTCTATTTTCTTCTGTTTTGATGGCTGTTGCTGCTCCAGATGGTGGCTACTCCATCAGTCTGGGGCTCAGAGTAAGAATGAGCCTGAAGTGAAATGCCACTGGGATTTTGGAATTATTACCAAAGTATAACATAGCCTAAATAGACTGGCACTAAGGAATCTGAAAACTTTCCTGCTTTCAAATATTTTTTCTTTTCTTTCTTTTTTTTTTTCCTTTTTGGTGCTGGTCCTCTGGAGCTTGAACTCAGGGCCTGGGTGCTGTCCCTGAGCTTCTTTGGCTCAAGGCTAGCACTCTACCACTTGACCCACAGCAGCACTTCTGGCCTTTTCTGAATAGTTTATTGGAGATAAGAGTCTCATGGACTTTCTTCTGGACTGGCTTCCAACCGTGATCCTCAAATCTCAGTCTCCTGAGTAGCTAGGATTACATGTGTGAGCCACCAGCACCCAGCTCAAATATTTTTTTCTATTGAAGGGTCCATTGCTGCTTGGGATTTGTTTAAGAGTTTAAACTACCTCTTTTCAACAAGCAATTCAATATACACTGTATTAGGTCTGTAGATTTGATGAACAAGATAGTCCCCTGCTCTCAAAGAACTATGTTATAAGTGAAAAGAGACAAATACAATAAATACAACATAGTGAGAAATAACTACTAAGGATGAACTAGAACTAAGGAATAGGAGATTAAGGAGGCCTATTCTGCTTAGATCTCTTCTAGGTTACTGGTGTTTGGACCACTGGAACAGAGAATAAAGTTCAGTTTGGGTCAGGCTCATATCCAAACGGAGATATTGGATAGAAGGTTATATAGAGTCCAGGAGACAAATTGGGGCTGGAACCATCTATCATCTGATGACTCCTAGCTTTGTATTTAAAGCTATATAACTTGGTATTCAGGGAGTGAATACATGAAGAAAACAACAACAAAAACTAATTTCTAAACCCTGGGGTAGCATGTGTATAATTAGAGTAAAAAGGTTCCAGAAAAGACAATGTAGCAATGTCTTCTAAATTCTGAGTAAGAAGTTTCCTATGATGTAGGCAAAAAATCAAGGAGAGTCTTAAAAAGCCAATGATACTGTTGATAGTTTGATATGGACTAATGACAAACTATTAGATTGATAATGTGGAAGTCATTGGTGACCTTAACAAGACCAGTTTTGGTGCAGGGGGTTCAAGAGCAAATGAGAGAATTGAAGAGTATAGATACTTATAGTGTGTGTCCTTTCAAGAACTTACAAGAGGGAGCAGAATAATTGGGCTATAACTGAAAGATTGTGAAATGTTAAGGCAATTCTTTTTGTGTTTGGTGAGCAGATATTTTAGCATGTTTTAAAATTGATTGAAATGATGCAGCAGAGGGGAAAATTGATGGTTTCGAGAAGAGACCCTTCCACGAGTGATGTCCTTTAAATAGGTAAAAGGAAATGGGACCCAGTACCCAAATGATACGTTGTCCTCAAGATAGGTTAAGTACAATATGGACAGTTTATCAGTGGAAGATTTTGTGGACCCAAATGCTGATACATTGGCAGTTTAGTGGTAAGAGAAAATGAAGCTGTCTTCTAATTATTACTATATCCTCAGGTAAATAAGGAAGATCTTTAGCTAAAAATGAAGAGTGGGGAAGTGAGATGTTGGAAGTTTGAAGAGAAAGGTGTAAAATTCATCCAGGAGACTGAGTTGGGCAAAGAAATGTTTTAGGATTGTCAGGCAGCACCAGGAGTCCAGTTAGTATTATTATAAATTTAAGGAAAGACCCAGTGAGCACAGTTGTATGCTTGTTTATAGCTGTGTTAACTACCTTGAATGTGGAGAGGGAATAAATAAGGGAGAACCTAGGCCTGGGCGCTGCCGCTGTTTTTCAGCTCAAAGGTAGCTCTCTACCACTTGAGCCACAGCAGTACTTTTGGTTTTCTGGTGGTTAATTGGAGATAAGTGTCTCATGGACTTCCTGCCCAGGCTGGCTTTGAATTGTGATTCAGTACACACTGAAACTATATTTTCATTTACAAGAAATAAGTTGGTGTAAATAACTAAATTATATATTTTTCCTTAATTACAAATCACATATGTAGAGTGAGAAATCATTAGATTCCACCAGGATTGGAAGCCAGAAGATAATGGAGCAGCCAGTGCCCTAAGAAGTGAACGTAGGGACCGGGAAGGTGGCTCAGTGGTAGAGTGCTTGCCTGGTATGCATGAGGCTCTGGGTTTGATTCCTTAGTACCACATAAACAGAAAAAGCTGGAAATGGCACTGTGGCTCAAGTGCTAGAGCACTAGCTTTGAGCTGAAGAATTGAGGGACAGCACCCAGAGTTCTGACCCCATGACCGGTAAAAAACAGAAAAGAAAAGAAAAAGAATGAAAATGTAGCTGGGTGCTGGTGACTCACACCTGTAATCCTAGCTACTCAGGAGGCTGAGATCTGAGGATTGCAGTTCAAAGCCAGCCCAGGCAAAAAAAAAAAGTCTGTGAGACTCTTAATCCCCACTAAACTACTCAGAAAAAGCTGGAAGTGGTGCTGTAGTTCAAGTGGTAGAGCACTAGCCTTGAGCACAAAGAGGTTCTGGCACAGTGCCCAGGCTCTGAGTTCAAGCCCCAAGACTTCAAAAAAAAAAAATTTCCACTCAGAATTCTGAATCCAACCAAAGGTGGTTTTCAGGCAAGTATAAGGAGAAATGGAGAAGATTTCATACATGCAAGGTCTCAAAGTTTAACATCCCATGCTTTGAAAAATAATATGATTAAGAGGTTTGTGTGGGACTCCTGTATATCATGTTGATGTGGGATGAAGAAATTTATAAGGCTCTTTGTGTTAATCCTGAATGATGGACCCCCCCCCTTTTTTTTTTTTGCGGGAATGGGGAGGAGAAGGCAGGCTCTCATTGTAGCACAGGCTGGCCTGGAACTTGCTATGATTTGATATGTAGAGCTGGGTGGCCTCAGTTCAGCTCATGATCCTCCTCCTTCCTCGGCCTTCCAAGGGCTGGGATTAAAAGTATGAACCATCACTCCAGGCTTGGAAGGGACCAGGTATTTTGTTTTCCTGTTTTGTTTTTTTTTGTTGTTGTTGTTGTTGTTGGATATGGGGCTTGAACTCAGGGCCTGGGCACTGTCTCTGAGGTTTTTTTTTTCTTGGCTCAAGGCTGGTGCTCTTTCACTTTGAGCCACAGCTCCACTTCAGGTTTTTAGGTGGTTAGTTGGAGAGTCTTACATTAGAGCCTTTCCTCTCCAGGCTGGCTTTGAACCTTGATCCTTAGATCTCAGCCTCCTGAGTAGCTAGGATTATGGGTGAGAGCCGCCAGCACCTGGTGGGATCAGTTTTAGTTGCCAGTTCCCACATTGCTTCCTCCTGGTACTTAGATCAGCGTCTGGCACATGATCAATATTCATTAAGTATTAACTGCTATTGATAGCTGTTATGAAACACTCCTTGTACTAATTATTTATTGAATGAATAAAGAATAATTGCAAGGTGAAACTGTGGACTATGTTAAATTTCATGGGTGTTTGTAGAATGAAGCATTCCAGCTGTGAACTGGGTGGTGACAAAGTGGTTAATGATAGTGATGCTGAACTGAGAGCATTTTAATTAAAGCTTCATAGAAGTCAGTTATCTCTTGGTGATTATTGACTACTCACCAAAATATTCATGTTTCTCTTTGGGGTTTACAGATCTACAGAAATAAAAATATAGTTGCAGTGTGGATAATCCCTGCCTCAAGAAAACCCAAAATGCAAAGTACTATTGTGTCTTGGAATGTCTGAAAATTTCAGCCTGTTATATACTTGCTTGGATGTTGGCCAGGGAGGTTTATTGTGGTTTTAACAGAAGAAAAAAGCGTTATGTACAGTTAGGCTTTTGTGTTCTTATTTCTAGCCCAGAGGTAGAGGTCTGGCTATTTTGTCTTTACTTGTGTCTGGGATGACAGTGTACTGTGGACTCACTCTTTTTCAGTGACTATTATGATACCATGCACGATATCTTGACAGTGTGTCCTAACTTTAGGACTCTTCTCTAGTGTTCTATTAGAACATTAATGAAAAGGAGGAGTGAATGGTGAGAAATGGCTTGCCTTGTATGTTACACAGTCTAAACTATTGTTTTTGCTCTGGAATTTGAAAAAAAAAAAAAAAAACAGGGTTTACAACATGGGTGCTTAAAACTGATACTTGTGATTTTAAACCCTACTTTGAAGAAAAGGCAGTTTATTTATAATAATTTTTATTTTGAAATCTAGACTTGAAAATGAGTTGCAAATATGGTATTAAGTATTCCTATGTGCCCTTCATGTGCCTTCCTTATATTTTACGTACAAGCATAGATTATTTATCAAAACTAGTTAAGATTGGTATAATGCTTTAGTTAACTTAGTAAACTTTTGCTTGCTTGGAGTTTAGCATTCGAGACTTTATTTGAATTGCTTAGTGTTCTCACATGTCCTTATCTATTTCAGGATCCAACCCAGAGTTCTGCAATGTATTTAGATTGAGCATGCTTGTAATAGCTAAAGTGAGGGAAGGTTAACTGTGGATGCTTTCTGAATAAAGACTTGGAAAACTGACTTTACAATGAGCAGATTGTGTGAAAGAAGCTTCTTAGAAAAGGAAGAAAATGGAAAAACAAATTATTATACTGGAATATAGTGAACAGATTTCTAAGTATCACTTTCCATTTATGGTGTTTAACATTTTTTATGTTCTTGGGTTTAGTTTGTAGAGTGCCACATGTATACTGGAATTAATGAAATATATGTGTGTATACATATGTACATATAGATAGATAGATATAAATATCAATTGCAAATGGGTATGAGTCTAAACCATTTTTTTTGGGGGGGGGTCCAGTCGTGGGGCCTGAACTCTGGGCCTGGGCGTTGTCCCTCAGCTCTTCAGCTCAAGGCTAGCTCTCTACCACTTGAGCCACAGTACCATTTCCGGCTTTTTTTTCTTTTTGCTTATGTGGTGCTAAGGAATCGAACCCAGAGCCTCAGGCATGCAAGGCAAGCGCCCTACCACTGAGCCACCTTCCTAGCCCCTAAACCATTTTTAAAAGGGGCCTAACAATAATGAACTATAGCTGGTAGCTTTTGCTAAAAGGAAACCTTGCCAAAATGCTTTAACTTCAGAATTTATTCTCTCTTGCAAAAGGTATCTATCTAGAGGAGGGCAGGCCAACTGTTAAAAAGTTATCAAAGAACCAGGCCTCTTCGGTGCTTATATTTTGCTATCTTTAAAGAGCAAGTATTGCTGGGCATGCCTGTAATCCTAGCTACGCAGGAGGCTGAGATCTGAGGATCACAGTTCAAAGCCAGTCCCAGCAGGAAAGTCTGTGAGACTCTTACCTCCAATTAACCACCAGAAAACTGGAAGTGGCACTGTAGCTCAAGTGGTAGGGCTCTCACCTTGAGCTGAAGAGCTGGGGGACAGCACCCATGCTCAGAGTTCAAGCCCCATGACTGACCAAAACAAAAAACAAAAAGCAGTTGTTTTCCACAAAATGGATGCATAACTATCATATCTACTCAGTAGGAAGGGGAAAGAAAGCAGTAAGGTGCTAGTGGCTCACACCTATAATTCTAGCTACTGAGACTGAGATCTAAGGATTGTGGTTTGAAGCCAGCCCAGGCAGAAAAGTACATGAGACTCTAGTTAACCAGCAAAAAGCAAGAAGTGGAGTTGTGGCTCAAGTGATAGAGCACCAGTCTTGAGAGAAAAAGCCAACTGAGAGTGAAGCCCTAAGTTCAAGGCCCAGCACCAGCCCCCAAAAAAGTGGGGGGGGGTAAGTTGGAGAAAGGAATATTCCTCTTAGTTCCCTTTAAAAGATCTTCCCTGGAAACTCCTGCAAGAAAACATCTGTATATGTAGTCACCTCTTGAAAAGATCTGTGTCTATTGCTGCCCCAAATTAAATCAGAGTGTTATTAATAAGATGGGAAGATTGGATATGGATTTGACAACTGTTTCTACCCCAGGAAGGTAGCTATGAGTCATGAGAGATATATTGTCTTGGATTAATAATGGCTGCAGGAAAGTACTAGGATAATATTAAATAGGTAAATGATATCAGCATGTTTTTCAGTCATCTGTGTGCTTAGTGACCTTCAGCTTGAGTCAACTTATGATTAGTGTCTAACCATCTATTGGCCATCACCAAAGCAACAATGACCGTAGGTCACTGTTCTATCAGACATCTGTGGAAAATAGCATTTATTGCCTTGTCATTCAATGTCTTTGCCTTTTCTTAAAGTGTCTAGTTTTGCAAAGAGAATAATTGCTGGTTTCATTCAGGACCAGTTTCTTTCTTTCTTTCTTTCTTTTCTTTCTTTCTTTCTTCCTTCCTTCCTTCCTTCCTTCCTTCCTTCCTTCCTTCCTTCCTTCCTTCCTTCCTTCCTTCCTTCCTTCCTTCCTTCCTTCCTTCCTTCCTTTCTTTCTTTCTTTCTTTCTCGTCCGGTTGTGGGGCCTGAACTCTGCTGTCCCTCAGCTCTTCAGCTCAAGGCTAGTGCTCTACCGCTTGAGTCACAGTGCCACTTCCGGCTTTTTTCTTTTTGCTTATGTGGTGCTGAGGAATCAAACCCAGGGCCTCATGCATTGCAAGGCAAGCGCTCTACCACTGAGCCACCTTCCCAGCCCTCAGGACCAGTTTCTTAAACCTATAACAGTCCTACAATGAGCTTTGTTTAATTAATGCTGATATGGCTTTTATTATTCCTACTGTTTCCACCAACATATTATTAGGAAAAAAAATTAACATGGCTAGAGCTCTACGACTTGAATACAGTTCTACTTCCAGATTTGTGGTGATTAATTGGAAATAAGAGCCTCACAGACTTTGCCCAGATTGACTTTGAGCCACAATCCTCAGATCTCATCCTCCTGAGTGAGTAGGTTTATAGGTGTGAGCCACTGGTGCCTGGCTCTTTTATTTTTTAATGCATTTCAGAGTAAGTAGTAGACATCAGTATGCTTCAACTTCTAAACATTTCTTGGAATTGATTTTTTTAAGAATAATTCTATTGCAAATTACAAAGATTCTACTCAAGAATTTAAGAATGGAATGTGGGGGCTGGGAAGGTGGCTCAGTGGTAGAGCGCTTGCCTTGCATGCTCGAGGCCCTGGGTTCGATTCCTTAGCACCACATAAGCAAAAAGAAAAAAGCCGGAAGTGGCGCTGTGGCTCAAGTGGTAGAGTGCTAGCCTTGAGCTGAGGGACAACGTCCAGGCCCAGAGTTCAGGCCCCACTACCGGACCCCCCCCCCCCCAAAAAAAAAAAAGAATGGAATGTGTTGGCTTACTTGGCTAGCAGGATAGTAGGGAATTAAAAATTGTAGAAATTGCTGTAAGGAACAGAGACCTCAGCCATTGGAGTGAAGACTCTGCTGTCTGAAAGTTGCCTCCTTCTTTGCTGTCTGTCATTTCTGTTGCTCACTACCTGGATGCATTTCTTCTTATAAACATACCTTCCCCAAGTCATGACTATCTTAGCTCCAAACCATGTTCTCCCTGAATCATGATCCTGGAAGCTATTTCTCTTCCACCACTAAAAAGATGTCCCTGAAAAGAATTTCAGTTGACTTAACTTGCCAACTGTCCAATCAACAGTAACTTGGGACACTGGCTGGGAACAAGTACAGGGTATGTTATACTATTAGGAGTAGAGATGGGAAGCATGCCAAGGGGAGTATATATCTCAGGAAGCATCCTATTCATTCTCTAAGGTTGGCAAACTCCTGATGTTTGATGAGGAAAGGAGAATTACAAATGCCAAAAAATATTAAATAAGACAATGGAATATTGAGTTTAGAACTATAATAATATAAAACGGTTTCATGTACAAGTAGGCTTTGGCCCAGAACTACAAAAATGGCTTGTTATTAGGAAATGTATTAATGAACTAACGGACCAGTAGATAGATGCACCCCCAAACACCTGCCTAAAATTGTCACACATTTTTTATGTAAGTGTGATAAAGTTCCAGCTAACAAGATAAACCAAAGAAATAATCATATATTACCTGGCTTATTGCAATAGATTGTTAATAGGTCTCCCAGGTTCAATTCTTACCTCCTTTCACAGTTCGAAGCCAGCCTGGGTAGAAAAGTCCATGAGACTTTTATTTTTAATTAACCAGCAAAAGCTGGAAGTGGAGTCGTGGATCAAGTGGTAGAGCACTAGCTGTGAGCAAAAATGTTCAGGGACAGTGCCCAGACCCTGAGTTCAGGCCTCAGGACACACACACACACACACACACACAAACACACGCACGCACGCACGCACGCAAACTTTGAAAACTGTAATAGTCTCAACGTTATATTCAAAATGGTAACAAAAATAAAATAATCAGGAACAAACCCAGTAAGAATGTGTAAGACTGACTATGCCCAGCTTTTATTGATTGAAATAGGTTATCTTGGAATTTTTATCTGCACTGGCCTGAAACCTCTATCTTTCATGTTGCCACATCCTGATTAGCTAGGATTACAGGCATTCATCACCACTGTATCCAGCCTGTATTTTTTTTTTTTTTGTCGGTCGTGGGGCTTGAACTCGGCCTGGGCACTGTCCCTGAACTCTTCACCTCAAGGTAAGAGCTCTATCACTTGAGCCACAGCACCACTTGCGGTTTTCTGGTGGTTAATTGGAGATACGAGTCTCATGGACTTTCCTTCCCTGGGCTGGCTTTGAACCTTGATCTTCAAATTTCAGCCTCCTGAGTAGCTAGGATTACAGGTGTAAGCCACTGGCACCCGGCTTTTTTTTTTTTTTGTATAGTTATTTCCATGTTTCTACAAGCATATATATATGGGTCAAATAGAGATTTAAAAAATTACATATGGCAATTTAATATATTCTACAAGTGGCATTCTACTAAAAGGATCAGTGAATGATTTTGTAACAAAATACAGTTAAGTTCTTGCTTCTCAAAACATTCTAGAGGAATGAAGAGCTAAGTGAATTTTTTACACTGTCACATAAGTAAAAAGGAAAATATTAAAACCCTAAGATTTAAAATTAAAGAGACATTTAATTCTGTCAAACCTTAAAGGTGTTTTTTTTTGTATTTTTTTTCCTTGTCCTGGGGCTTTATCTCAGAGCTTGGGCACTATCCTTAAGGTGTTTTTGCTCAAGGCTAGAACTCTTATTACTTGAGCCACAGTTCTATTTCTGGCTTTTTGGTAGTTTATTGGTGATAAGAGTCTTACCAATATCAGGAGTACATGCTTGTATTCCTAGCTACTCAGGAGGCTGAGATTTAAGGATCATGGTTCAAAGCCAGCCTGGGCAGAAAAATCCATGAGATTTCTATCACCAATTAACCAGTCAAAAACCGGAAGTGGTGCTGTGGCTCAAGTTGTAGAGTGCTTGCCTTAAGCAGAAGAACTCAGAAACAGGCCAAAGCCCAGAGTTCAAGCCCCATGACTGACAAAAAATATATATATATATCTAGAGGGGGCTTGGGATGTGCGTTAGTGATAGTGCTTATCTAGCATGCATGAAGCCCTGGGCTCGATTCCTCAGTGCCACATAAATAGAAAATTGGGAAATAGAGCTGTGGCTCGAGTAGTAGAGTGCTAGCTTTGAACAAAAGAAGTCAGGGACAGTGCCCGGGCCCTGAGTTCAATCCCCAGGACTGGCAAAATAAATAAATAAATAAAATAAAAATAATATATATATAGAGAGAGAATTGAAGAAAATATTTGCAACATATGACCAAACAACTTTTTAAATACGATGAAATACTATGTAACTATTGAGGGAACCCCCCCCCCAGTGACTGAGTAGAAAATGGACAGATAACTTGAATATGATAAGCATTTGACAGCTCCCCATACTTTATTACTGAATACAAAAATGTTCACATCAGTCTTCTGTGACGTGGATCACATGAGTGTGAGGATTTACTGTATAAAGCATTCAAAATAGGAGGCATACACTATGAAGAATAATATGAATACTTTGTTTACTTTTCAAGATTGAAAAAACATGAATCATGGAAGAAAAACAGGTACACTTTTCCCAGAAATTTTTCTATATTTTCAGGGAACCAGAATGAATTATAAATAAGAAAATCTGGCTGGTTATGTAGCACTTGTTATAAAAGCATTCAGCAATGAGTTTGCTGTTAGATATATTAAAGAAGATAAGAGCAATTTAGATAGTGGTGTAGGTTTATCTGCAACAGTTTTTACTGTCTGGAAGCCAGTGAGGTGTAGCAGAAAGAAAGTCCAGAGCCCACAGCTGGTGGGTCATTTGAGTTCTGGTCCTGTTAATCTTTTCTTGGCCTTGTGACCCTGAGCATGTTGCCTCTGTTTTTGGTAGGTTTTGCCTTCTTGTTATCTATAATGTCTAAACTTGGTCTAAACGCAAAGAAAATCAGAAATTATACTATGAAAGCAGCATATTTGATTTAAGCTATATTACTGGGTCAGCTGAGAATACATGACTTCTAAAGGTAGAATTTTGTATCCAGAATGTACTAGCCCTGCTCAAGTAGACCTGACCTGTGAACTCCAGGGCAGTGTTACTGCTGCAGTTAGGTGTATGTTTTTGTTTGGTGGTTTCTATTAAAAAAAAAAAAACAAAAACAGCTAGTCTAGTTAAACAACGGTGACCTCTGGGGATGAAGGTCGATTAAAATCTTTATTCTGTTTTTTCCCTCTTGAAAACTGACAATAAGTTAATACTTTGCATGTGTAATTCCAAAAGGCACAAATGCTCCAAAAAAGCAAATACGTCAAAGATGTTAATTGAATAATTCCTAATGGATCCTGGGAATATGAGCAATTGTGCTTTCTTTACACTTACCATGTTTTATGTGTGTGTGTGTGTGTTTAGTTAAATAATTGAGTAAGTGACCTGTTTTATGGTTCAGTGACAAATAGTGCCCTGTAATCTGGTTAAAAATTAAATTTGGGCAATAACTAATGTAAAAAGAACTGTGGATAAGGTTTAAGTGGTAGAATACCTGGCCAACAGTGTGTCTTTCTGAGTTCAAACCTCCAGTATTAGGAAGGAAAACACATAAATTTGGGGAGCAAGCAAGTGTACAAGGAAAAATAGAACTGAATTTTGTTGCTCTGAGTAACAAAAAATAAGCACTAAGAAAATGCTTTATTCTGGAAGGAGAAAGGTCTTTTGTATTTTCTGTCCGACTTTATTTGCCAACATATCTATGGAAACTACTGTTTACAGCATTGTCTAGGCTTTCTACTGCAGTACTGGGGGAGCTGTTTATTTCTTGGTCATATGACCTATTCCTGCTCTCTCACTGGTTGGTTCTAAGTTTGAAAAACCCCAGAGCTCTTGGTAACCCTGGCAGCCTGTCAGCATACAGTCTAGATGGATTAGGAAGCAGGCCAAGGACCAACTCGTTGAAATCTTTCTAGTGCAGTGACTAATTATAAGATTATAAGATGAAAAAGTAGCATTACTTTCCAGGGGAAGTTTTCCTATTTTTCTTAATTGTCTTACTGTTTCTGTCAAGTACTTCTTATACCTTAATGATCCTTTCCTTCCTTCTAGTTATAAATTTTTATTGTGAAAATGTTCAGATCAAACAGAAAAGGTCAAATAATAGTCCAATAAGTATCCATTAAGCCTACTACATGGATTCAGTCTTTTTGTTGTTGTTGTTGGTTGTGGGGCTTGAACTCTGAGCTGCTTTGTACTCAAGGTTAGTGCTCTACAACTTGAGCCACAGTGCCACTAACGGGTTTTTTAGTGGTTAATTGGAGATAAGAGTATCACGGGGACATTTCTGCCAGGGCTGGCTTTGAACTGTGATACTCAGATCTCAGCCTCCTGAGAAGCTAGGATTACCAGGCTTTAGTTACCAGTAACAGCTGTATTCAGTCATTTTTAACCTGTTAACATATGCTTCATCTTTTTTGCTGTTACTCTCTTCTCTCTCTCTCTTGCTTGACTTTTTTCTTTCCCTTTCTTTTTTTTCTTTCTTTCTCCCTTTCTCTTTCTCTCTCTTTCTTTCTCTTTCTCTCTGTCTCTGTCTTTCTTACTTTCTTTGGTGTGTGTGTGTGTGTGTGTGTGTGTGTGTGTGTGTGTGTGTGTGTGTGTGTGTGTGTGTGTGTGTGTGTGTGTGTCCTGGGGCTTGAACGTGTGTGTGTGTGTGTGTGTGTGTGTGTGTGTGTGTGTGTGTGTCCTGGGGCTTGAACTTAGGGCCTACATGCTATCCCTGAGCTTTTCTGCTCAAGGCTAGTGTTCTTCCACTTGATCCACAGCTTCACTTCCAGCTTTTTGGTGGTTAATTGGAGATAAGAGTCTCATGGACTTTCCTGCCTGGGCTGGCTTGGAACCACTGAGTAGCTAGGATTATAGAGATGAACCACCAGTGCTTGGACTATTTCTCTTTTATATCAAATCTTTCTGTAAATTATAGACATCATGACTATTTCTAAGTACTTAGGTGATTGCTAAGAAAAGAGGGCATTCTACTTCCATGAGCAGGATAACATCAAAAACTAATATCAACAAATATGTATTTAGATTTGTCCTGCATGTCTCACAGATGTTTCCCTGTTTTACATTTTTTTTTTGCTGGTGGTGGGGATTGAACTCTAGGCCTGGGCGCTGTCCCTCAGCCCTTCAGCTCAAGGCTTGCACTCTACCACTTTAGCTACAGGGTCACTTCCAGCTTTTTCTGCTTATGTGGTGCTGAGGAATCAAACACAGGGCCTCATGTATGCAAGGCAAGCACTCTACCCCTAAGCCACCTTCCCAGCCCCAAAAATCCACTTTCTTTCTTTTCTTCTTTCTTTTTTTTTGGTCAGTCATGGAGCCTGAACTCTGGGCCTGGGTGCTGTCCCTGAACTCTTCAGCTCAAAGCGAGCACTCTACTACTTGAGCCACAGAGCCACTTCCAAGACAGATCAATCTTGAGCAGAGAATTGGGCATCCATTTTTAGAGCTGCTGAGGAGAGAGGATATGAATATGAAAAGAATTAGGGTCTTTAGAAATGATACTAAAGTCTGGGAATATCACACCTTACACTTTGTTTTGCGGTGAGCGTAGGAATATCCTTGAAGCAAATAGAATCTGAAATAATACAAGTATACAGAAATGGAAACAAATATTCTCTGCTGACATTCTTGGTAGAGGTAACCACAGGGATGAATTTAGCTTTGTTTAGGCCCTTATACCAACATTTAGGTTTTATTGCCTTTGGTTTTGAGACAGACTGATGAGAACTCATTAGGGAAAATCAGTGTGGAAAGTTTCTTTTAAAAATCATCAGAAGTCGTCTTTGGAAGTTCTTAAAGTCAGCTGCTAAGTCTCAGTCCTGTTCTGAGATTGAATGTGAAAGGGCCTTAGGCTTCCCTCCTCTTTTGAGTCAGAGTGACTGGCCATCCAGTTCATATCAGTAGTTCAGGCCTAGTTCTCAGACCACTTGTATATAATCTCTTCCAGAAATTGAAGGAAACTCTTCCTACTCTTCAAGTATGTATTTTTATCCCTAGCAAAGTTTTCCCTCTTTTCATGCCTTTAAGGACTTGCTGCTTTTCTCACAGATTGTGCTGGCACTCAGGGAACTGTTTTCTGTTCTTGTTGCAGTGGCAGTCGACTCCGCCAGGTTCAGAGCATCCTGACCCAGAGCAGCAAGTCTCAGCCTGATGGAATCCTCTGCATCCTAGGTCAGTACTTGAGCACTTTGACAAGATGGTACTTACGGCTATGGTACTTGGCTTCTTGTTTACAGAAATAATAGTATCATTTGATAACTGGTATATTTATCTAGCAAAATGGAACCCTTATCTTGTGTGAATATGCAGGGGATGAAGGAAGGATGATACGATACTCTTACCAGGACCAGGATCCTAGTTGGAGATTAACCAATCTCTGTAAGGAATATGGGCACATTTCATCCTAATGAGTCTTGACAAATCTAGGCATGAGAGAATGCCCATTTGCTACATAAGCTCCATCTGTTAGTTACCAGAGTTCTGCTAACAAAGTACCATCCTAGATCTATCCAAAGACTCATTTGTTTTTTTTTCTTAAAAAAAAAACAAAAAACAAAAAAACCTGTCCTTGGGCTTGGACTCAGGGCCTGGGCACTGGCCCTGAGCTTTTTTGCACAAGGCTAGTGCTCTTCCACTTGAGCCAAAGATCCACTTCTAGCGTGTGTGTGTGTGTGTGTGTGTGTGTGTGTGTGTGTGTGTGTGTGTGTGTGTGTGTGTGTGTATGTGTGTGTGTGTGTGTGTGTGTGTGTGTGTGTGTGTGTGTGTCACAGACTTTCCTGCCTGGACTGGCTTTGAACTGCATTCCTCAGATGTCAGCCTCCTGAGTAGCTAGGATTACAGGTATGAGCCAGTGGCACCTGGCTTCATCTGCCTTTTTGTTTGTTTCTGTCTTATTTTTGAATTATAGAGGTTTAAAAAACATTTTATTATCATAAAGGTGATGTACAGAGGGGTTACAGTTACATCACTTGCCTTTTTTTGGCTAGTTTGAGGCTTGAAATCTGGGCCTGGGCACTGTCCTGAGCTCCTTTTTCTCAAGGCTAGCACTCTACCTTGTGAGCCATAGTGCCACTTCCAGCTTTTTCTGTGATTTAATTGGAAATAAGAGTCTCACAGGGGGGCTGGGAAGGTGGCTCAGTAGTAGAGCACTTGCCTTGTATGCATGAGGCCCTGGGTTTGATTCCTGAGTACCATATAAGCAAAAAGAAAAAAAAATAGCCGGAAGTGGTGCTGTGGCTCAAGTGGTAGAGCGCTAGCCTTGAGCTGAAGAGCTGAGGGACAGCGCCCAGGCCCAGAGTTCAAGCCCCACTACTGGACTCCCCCCCCCCCCCCCAAAAAAAGGAGTCTCATGGATTTTTCTGTCCAGGCTGGCATGGAAATGCAGTCCTCAGATCTCAGCTTCCTGAGAGGCTACGATTACAGATAGAAGTGAGCCACCAGTACCTGGCTCACCACCTTTCTTGATCTCCCCAATATAGGCAGGAGGGAATGCTAAACTACCTGCTGTAACACTAGTACAGCTTGCCCTTAAATTGTCTCACAGAGCATATTTTTGCTTTAAAAAAATTCCTATCACTTTCATGAAAAAATAATAGTATCATTGCAAAATAAACAGTGGATTAATGTTCATCTAGCTTTCATTCCCCTGAAATTGGTTGCTATTTTAATAAATGTGGTTAAGAGAGATCAGTGGGACATGGGATTCTTACTATTCTTGGAGCTCCTTTTGCCCCACCTCCTTCCTCTTAGCTTCATATAGGCAGCTTCCTCCTACTCTTGATACTTCTGTCTTACCCAGACCCCTCATATTAGAGCTCCACAGAAACCTAGAAACAGGTAGTATGTATTCTTGATGCATTGAAATGCAATTAGTGAATAATGTATAATTTTCTCTTTGTCTCTGACTCATACATACTAGATGGAAAGCTTTGAAAAGGCCATTTATAGGCACATATATCACCATACCCCTGCATCCAGTTTAGTGTGAGGCCTTCCTCCTGATATGTGTTGAGTTATGAGTGTTTCCAATCCCACTCAGTTGTTTTCTTTTTTGTGTGTTTTTATTGTTGTTTTGCTTTTTTGAGACAAGGTCTCACTCTGTAGCCCAAGCTTGCCTCAAACTAGTAATCCTCTGTTTCTGCCTCTCAAGTTCTGCAATATATGTGTACACCACCACACCAATCTGTGACTTAGTTTTATGTTGCCACTGTAACAATGATCAAAATTTAGTAACTATTTATTTATTTAGTCTGAGTAACTGAAAGTATTGCAAGATTTTTACCAAACCAGGTAAGACCATAATTTTTGTTCCTTTTGCTCTCAAGAATTATAGAAACGAGGGGGCTGGGAGGGTGGCTCAGTGGTAGAGTGCTTGCCTTGCATGCCTGAGGCCCTGGGTTCAATTCCTCAGCACCACATAAGCAAAAAGAAAAAAGCCGGAAGTGGCGCTGTGGCTCAAGTGGTAGAGTGCTAACCTTGAGCTGAAGAGCTGAGGGACAGCGCCCAGGCCCAGAGTTCAGGCCCCACGACCGGACCAAAATAAAAAAAAAAAAGAATTATAGAAGGGAGTAACTTCAATAATAATTGCTATTTGATCAGCCCACCTGAATAGGTTTTGAGATCAAAGTAAAAATACCTGATATTGAGACCTGTTTCTTTCAAAGAGAGTTGCTTAGTTTAGTTTCTAGCATAAAACTAGTCTCTGCCACTGCCTTTGAGTATCATAATTTTGCTGAATAAGGACAAATTATTAGAGCTCATTGTACCCCATAGTATAGGACAGCTAATCAGAGCCTTTTTTTGCTTTGCAGGAATTGATAGCAGGTACAATGAAGGCTGCCGAGAGCTGGCAAATTATCTTCTGTTTGGTTTATATAATCAGAATACCAGTGACTTTGAGAAAACGGGATTTTCTGAAGAAGTTTTAGATGGTAAGTCTGGTAAACTGAAAAAAGTGTGTAGTCTTTTTCGTGTGTGTGTGTGTGTGTGTGTGTGTGTGTGTGTGTGTGTGTGTGTGTGTGTGTGTGTGTTGATCAAGATCCTTGAACTCAGAGGCTGAGCACTGCCCCTGAACTTTTGAGCTCAAGGCTAGTGCTTTCCAGTAAGCTACAGTTCTACTTCTGAATTTTTGGGGTGTTTAATTGGAGATAAGAGCCTCACAGACTTTCCTGCCAAGGATAGCTTACAATTGCAATCCTCAGATCTCAGCCTCCTGAGTAGCTAGGATTACAGGTGTAAACCACCAACCACCAGCATGCAGCATGATTTATTTCTTTAGATCCTTATTTCATGTTTTCCTTCAGTTCCCTGTACTAGAATTTGAACTAGCACTTTACACTTGCTAGGTACCTTACCAATTAGAATACACTTCATGATCTATTAGCATTATTTCATGGTCTTTTAATGGAAAAATATGATCAGATTTAAAATATTCCAAAAACCCCAATAAATTCTTGTTTATTGCTTTTTGAGTGTGTGTGTGGGGGTATGTCTCACTATTATTGTTGAAGGCTGACATTGAATTTATAATCTTCTAGTCTCATTTCTCCTGAGTAGCTACGATTATAGGCATGAGCCACCGGTGCCTGGCTACAAAATTTTTTTAATAGTGAAAAAAAAGCATTTCTTCTTTTCTGATGGTCCAAATGCTAGGTAAGAAGTTACTAAGAAGTAATTTTCAAAATACATTTCCTGAGGCCAGGTACTCGTGGCTCACATCTGTAATCCTAGCTACTTATGAGACTGAGATCTAAGGATTAGAGGAGGGACGTAAAATCACACACACACACACACACACACACACACACACACACACACACACACACACACACACACACTTTAAACTGAGTAAATTAGTAAATTGGCTTTGAGGAAGAAAACCTTGGCTAGGGACTATTTTTTCCTTTTAATTGCTCACTGGTTTTTTATACAGGTTCAGATTATGTACTGGTGTCCAGTGAAAGCAATGTCAGTTGTGAGGCAAGGATGAGCCTGCAGGCTGTCTTGTAAGGAAGACTTCACATGGATCTTCAGTTGAGAAACAAAGGCCCTTTGTCTTGCTGACTTTAGGAATTGTTTTTGTGTGACTTTAATTCATGATGATGTTTATGGCAACAATGCAGGCTTTCTGTTGCATTCTTCTTTCCTTGGCTCTGAGACACCCTGCCTGTGTTGCTGCTGCTGTGGGCTGTTGCCCAGGAGCTATCTCTGATATCACATACTTAACATCATGACTTGTCTGCCAGATGGGTTAGAAAACACAGGAACAGACAAATAAAACTGGACAAGACACAGACAGCCTCTTGTGAGGCAGCTGGGGGAGGCAAAACCAAATATCTGATGTGAAATGAGCTTTCTGGAGTGTAATAGTTCTCAGCTGGGGATAGATTTGTCCCCCAGGAGACATTTGGCAATGTCTAAAGACATTTTTTTTTTATGTCCATAGCTGGACACAGATGCTAGTGGCATCTAATGGGTAGAGACTAGGGGTGTTGCTAAACATCCCGTAATGTACACTCCCAAAATTATCTGTGTTTTTTTTTTTAAGACATGTTCTCATTGTATAGCCCCAGGCTGGCCTTGAACTCTCAATCTTCCTGCCTCAGTATCTTTAGTGCTGGGATTCTAGAGGGGCACCACCATATCCAGTGACAAAGAATCTGACCCAAACTATCAGTAACTAGTTTTACAAAACCTATTGTAGTGTATATGAAAATTCTTCTTTGGTAGTGTCCTTAATAGTTTAGTGTTTATCCTTACGAATTAATTGAAGCTTTCCATTTTATCAGGAAGTACAGAAAAAGGTGACTGAAATTGTTCCATTAACTTAAAATTTTCAAATTTGGTTTCAGATTTTGATTTAAAATTTTTCCCTGTATATTGCATAGCCTCTGCTAATTTAGAAAGCAGCTTGGTATCTTGTTCCAGCCACATATTTCCCTGAAAACAAGGTGACTAAGGGAATTAGGGCACTGATATTAAGGAAATAGTTTAAATTTCCAAAGGTGCTTTTTTTTGGGGGGGGAGGTAGGGTGGGCGGAGTCAGTTGTGGTACTTGAACTCTGGGCCTGGACACCGTCCCTCAGCTCTTCAGCTCAAGGTATGCGCTCTACCACTTGAGCCATAGCACCACTTCTGGTTTTCTGGTGGTTTATTAGAGATAAGAGTCTCATGGACTTTCCTGCCTGGGCTGGCTTTGAACCGCAATCCTTAGATCACAGCTTCTTGAGTAGCTAGGATTATGTAATAGGTGTGAGCCACTGGCGCCCAGCTCAAAGGTGCTTTTTTACTTACATTTATACTGTCCCCTGGCTCAAAGGATGTTTAGCAAATGAACATTTCCCTCCAAATTATAAACTTATTTTAAAATCCAAATAGTTAGAAACTTGAAATGACCAGATAAATTTTGCTCCTATAGAGGAAGGAAGAGACCAACATTAGGGATTTTTATTAAAAAGACACAAAAATATCTTATATTTTCACTTCATTCTTATGTACTTCCTTCTTTTACCTGATTCTATATTCTGTTAAACTTATATTCATCATGGTGACATCAGTCTTGAGAACCTGAGAATGCTTAGTTAGGTTTAGCCTAAGGCTGTTGTGTTCTGTTATTGGCTTCTAATTTGTTTTTTGTTTTTTTTTTTTGGGGGGGGGTCCGGTCGTGGGGCCTGAACTCTGGGCCTGGGTGCTGTCCCTCAGCTCTTCAGCTCAAGGCTAGCGCTCTACCACTTGAGCCACAGCGCCACTTCCGGCTTTTTTCTTTTTTCTTATGTGGTCCTGAGGAATCGAACCCAGGGCCTTGAGTATGCAAGGCAAGCGCTCTACCAGTGAGCCACCTTCCCAGCCCTGGCTTCTAATTTTTTGAGTTACAGTTTAGAGTTTGATACTAGAAACCCTCAGTCTTTCAGTGATATCACACTTTTACTCTTCAGTAGGTAATCTACAACTGGTTTAGGACCAGACTGTTGGAGGAAGGGAAGAGGAGGAAGCACAGTCCTGAGAGATTGGTTTAGAGGGTAGCCTTTTCTGCCTTTTGCTGTCATTTGCTTCTAGCACTTCCCTAGGAGTCCATAGTGAAAAGCTGTGCTTAGTGTGTTTCCTGAACACTCTGGACCAGCCAAGTATAGAGCAGAATGGCTTAAAAGGCCATCTTCATGGAGCTTTGTTTTAGGCCACCCAGACATGTGGTCAGCTGGGGTTAATGTTTACTGGGATTTAGTGTGTTTTCATACAGTGTGG
Source organism: Dipodomys spectabilis (assembly GCF_019054845.1). NCBI lineage: Eukaryota > Metazoa > Chordata > Mammalia > Rodentia > Heteromyidae > Dipodomys > Dipodomys spectabilis. The sequence goes on from NW_024870852.1 coordinate 7,329,978, forward strand.
TCTTTCACACTGCACTGCTGTGCTGGCATTGCTAAACTTGCTGCATCAGATACTCTCCTTCCCCGTGTACTTTTTCACCTCCAGTAACTTATTTCTTCATTTTCTTCTGGAAGTCTGACTGCTTTCTTTTTCAATATTCTGGCTACTTTACTGTTCCTGCCACATTCCAAGCTCCTTCTGTTTACCTGGGTTTATTTGTACCCTTGGGATTTATGTTATTTACATGATCAACCAATATTAATAGCTGTTCCTTAAGTCTGTGAGGTGCTGATATATTTATAGATGCTTATTCCATTTCTACTTCCTCCCAGCTTTTCCTGTGTACAGAGTTCATTGCCCTATAGGAACCCTTCCAAAAAACTGACAGTGTTTAGGCCCACAGTTATCTGGAGCCAGTGGCCAAGAGTTCAACACTGATGTCCGTGGAAGAAAAGTCACTACCCTGCTTGGTGTTGTTTCCTGCCCCCGTAACCATGGATTCTATCTAATATTTGTCTCTGCACTGAAGTACACAACTGAGTTTAGTACTACAGATTTGACTGTGATGGGCTTTGCAAAACACAACTATTTCAGGAGATGAAGCCTATTTGACTAATTTTGTACCGACCTTATCAAGAAGGCAGTGGTGTGAACACTGTACAGGATATAATAAACCCGTACTGTCACTACCTGACAGTTCTATAGTCATTTTGAAGCACATTAACTGACTAAATAGTTTTAGTTTAAGGTTTTGTTACATTGTTTTTGAAGTGGTTTTAATATTTTATTTTGGTTTTTGTTTTGCTTTTTATGATGGTGTGGATGAACCCAGGGTCTTACATATACAGGTAAATACTTTATCACTGAGCCTATATATACTCATCCCTTAATGGTTTTAGTAATTTTTTGGCAGGAAACATTTAATGGAAAAAGCCTTTGTATAATACTCTTGTATTTTGATTTTTTTTATCTTGCAGATGTGATTATATTGATTAAATCAGATAGTGTCCATCTGTACTGTAACCCTGTCAACTATCGCTATCTGTTACCCTATGTGGCACATTGGAGAAATCTGCATTTCCACTGCATGACTGAAAATGAGGTAAGGTGTAAAAGAAAATAGGCACATACTTAAGGAAAGTGTTGGTATGGAACAGGAGGTACCCCTCCCTGTTCCCCTAAAAATCAAATTGTAGAGTGTGATTACATAAAAATAGCTCCTTGTTTCAAGTGGAAAGTTTTGAATTTCATATGAAGCTAACTTTTTTTTTGGGGGGGGTACGGTAGTGGGGCCTGAACTCTGGGCCTGGGCGCTGTTCCTCAGCTCTTCAGCTCAAGGCTAGCGCTGTACCACTGGAGCCACAGCGCCACTTCTGGCTTTTTTCTTTTTGCTTATGTGGTGCTGAGGAATCGAACCCAGGTCCTCATGCATGCAAGGCAAGCGCTCTACCACTGAGCCACCTTCCCAGCCCCATGAAGCTAACTTTTAAATAAATTTTTTACCTATTTAAACTGGAGCCTAGTAATAGCTTTATAAATCCACTGTCCTGACTTATTCTATTCTAGCCTGAATCCAGTCTCTCTCCAGGCTAGTAGTATCTAGGGACTGCCCTTGGAGATTTTTTTTTTTTAATTTTGTGATATTCTTATTTTGGAATCCTTGAGATTTGGGATTTCATAGAAATTGTTCACCAGTATTGGTCAAGAACTCTTTTTTCCGGGCTGAGAAGGTGGCTCAGTGGTAGAGCGCTTGCCTTGCATGCATGAGGCCCTGGGTTCGATTCCTCAGCACAACATAAGCAAAAAGGAAAAAGCCGGAAGTGGCTCTGTAGCTCAAGTGGTAGAGCGCTAGCCTTGAGCTGAAGAGCTGAGAGACAGCGCCCAGGCCCAGGCCCAGAGTTCAGGTCCCACGACTGGACCAAAAAAAAACAAACTCTTTTTTCCATGTGAATGAGGGGCTTAAGGGTGTTGGCCAAGTTTTATCTTTTTTTTTTTTTGTCTGTTGTGGGGCTTGAACTCTGGGGTCTGGATGCTGTCCCTCAGCTCTTCAGCTCAAGGCTAGCGCTCTACCACTTGAGCTACAGTGCCACTTCCGGTTTTCTGGTGGTTTATTGGAGATAAGATTTTCACGGACTTTCACGGGCTGGCTTTGAACTGGGATCCTCAGATCTCAGCCTCCTGAGTAGCTAGGATTACACAGACATGAGCCACCAGTGCCCTGCTCCAAGTTTTATCTTCTACATTTAGGTCTCTTGATCCATTTTAAGTTTTTTTGTGTGTGTGTGTGATATGAGTTTGACAAGTATTTCTGACTAGCAAATGACTGATTCTTGCTGCTTCTATAAAGATAACTTAGGTCAACTCTGATAAAATACAGGGACAATAAAGAACTTTGTATAACATCTCATTACTGTCTGTTTTAATTTGTCTTCAGTATGAAGATGAGGAAGCTGCAGAAGAATTTAAAATTTCCAGCTTTGTGGACATGGTTCGAGACTGTAGTAAAATTGGCATTCCTTATAGCTCCCAAGGTAAGTCTCTTATAGTGAGTTTTTATTGGATAGTGTATAAATGGAATGCCTCTGTTTCTTTCTTTGGAAGCATTCAGACGGGAAATGCCTTGATTCATTTTTACTAAGGCAAAGAATGAAGCAGAGTGAAGTTTGGGGACTTTCCTATACAAGCTTGTATTCATAAATGAAATTTTCACATCAACACAGCAAGCTACCTGTGGCCAAGAAGAAGATCTAATGAAGGATTTAGCACAATTGACATTTAGTTTGTATCACTTTTTTTTCCTGAAACATAGCCCAGGTTATCCTGGGACTCACTATGTAGCCCAGGGTGGGCTCAAACTTGAGACCTTCATTCCTCTGCCTTCAGAATGCTTGATATACAGGCATTTGTCAACATACTTGCCTCTGTATCTCTTTTTTATGTGAGGCCTCTTGGTTAAAAAAAAGTAGTAATTTAGATAGCCATTTAAAAACATGCTGACAGAGTGGCTAAAAAAATGATATGCTGACAGATTAAAAAACGATGTGTGGCTGGGAAGGTGGCTCAGTGGTAAAGCGCTTGCCTTGCATGCTTGAGGCCCTGGGTTCGATTCCTCAGCACCAATAAGCAAAAAAACAAGCCAGAAGTGGTGCTGTGGCTCAAGTGGTAGAGCGCTAGCCTTGAGCTGAAGAGCTGAGGGGCAGCGCCCAGGCTCAGAGTTCAGGCCCACGACCGGACCCAAAATAAAAAACGATGTGTGGAGCCGGGCGCCAGTGGCTCACACCTGTAATCCTAGCTACTCAGAAGGCTGAGCTCTGAGGATAATGGTTCAAAGCCAGCCCAGGCAGGAAAGTCCATGAAACTCTTATCTCCAATAAACCACTCAGAAAACCGGAAGTGGTGCTGTGGCTCAAAGGGTAGACCCCCTAGCCTTGAGCTGAAGAACTGAGAGACAGTGCCCAGGCCCAGAATTCAAGCCCCCATAACCAGCCAAAAAAGAAAAAATGATATGTGGAATACAAAAAAAAAAAAAAAATTGGTACTGGGGCTGAATCTCAGAGCCAGTCTCAGCACTGTCCCTTAGATTTTTTGCTCAAGGCTGATGCTGTACTACCTGAGCCTCATCTCTTACAGTTTTTGGTGACTAATTGGAGATAAAAGTCTCATGAACTTTACTGCATGGGCTGGCTTTAAACTGTGCAGTGCCTGGCTTAGTATTGTATTAAAAAAAACTGTATTTGCTATTGTTACAAGAAAGGAAACTTTTTGATTTGGTAATTTTCCCTTGAGGAAGTTGGCCATGTTTCCTAAGGGAAAGAAGCCAACTTCAGATCTGTTAATAATTACACCCACTAAATGATGCAAGTCAGTTGTAACAGAGTACTATTTACTTACTTACTTTTTACTTAATTAGGAAATCAAAATGAAAATGTAGAGAAATCTGAATTTATGTCACTTGGTTAGGTTAGAGTTTTCCTTGGATTTTATATAGTATTTCTAGTTTGAATGTATAACCTTTTTTCCTTTGAATGTATTTTGCCAGATGAGGCCCTGGTGAACTGGTGAGAAATGATGCCTATCTGACCATGTTAGATCAGGTTTAAAGACTGCTATGTCCAGGATAGCATTTGATATGTGTTGTTGTATTTGATTCCTCTAGGTCACTTACAGATATTTGATATGTTTGTGGTGGAGAAATGGCCAATTGTACAGGCCTTTGCACTTGAGGGCATTGGAGGGGATGGATTTTTTACCATGAAATATGAGGTATGTATGAAAAGCAGTGTATTTGGTTTTTGTCTGCCAGTGCTGTTAATTATGAAGGTCTCACAAAGTGAGCATACATTACTGTATCCCTCTGAAAACCTGACTGTTACTTCCCAAGGACATGGAGCACATTAGGATATTTGAAATGCAAAACAGTTGTTTTTGTGCCAGCTTGGCTGGGACACTGTACATGAGCTTTTATGCTCAAAGCTAGCACTATACTACTTGAGCCACAGCTCTACTTCCAGCTTTTTGGTGATTAATTTGAGTTAAAAGATTCATGGATTTTCTTGCCTGAGCTGGCTTCGAACCCCAATTCAGTGTTCTTAAATTTAGCAGATGACCAGTGACTCTTTGTTAAGTCAATTAATGAATGAATCTAAGGAAAAGGACTCTCTGGAAAGGCCTAGTAGGTTAGCAGCCAGACACAGGCTCCATGTGCCTCAATTGGATACACACTGACATGACCTGCCCCATCCAGCACAGGAAGCCAAGGAGGCAAAGAATTATCATGTTAGAAATGGGCACATCCTGTTATACCTTAGAAGCAAGCCTGAGAAATATCAGAATCCCTAGGAAATATGCTTGGCAGGACCACTTAGACTTGACTTTTCCTGCTCTAAAGCAACAGAATTTTTCCACTGCTACCAAGTAGCAGAACCTCAGCAAGGCTTTGGGAAGTAGTACTCTCTAATTCAGAAGTTTAGGGGCTTGAAAGGAGACAAACTACCAGACATAAATTATTTGGGGGGAAGGGCTTGAACTTACCAGCTGGGCACTGCCCCTGAGCTTTTTCACTCAAGGCTAACACCCTACCACTTTGAGCCACAGCTCCACTTTCAGTTTTCTGGTGGTTAATTGGATATAAAGTTCTTGCAGACTTTCCTGCCAAGGCTGGCTTCAAACCTCAGATCTTAGCCTCCTGAGTAGGTAAGATTACAGGTGTGAGCCACCAGTGCCTGGCTAATAATGATTGTATTTTAATTGTATGAACTAGACATTTGTAGAATGTCAACTTACATGACAGACACTACTCTGAGCACTTTATATGAAGTGACTGGTTTAATTTTTTTTTGTCGGTCTTGGGGCTTGAACTCTAGGCCTGGGCAATGTCCCTGAGCTGTTTAGGTCAAGGGGAGCACTCTACCACTTGAGGCATAGTGCCATTTCTGGTTTTTCTGGTGGTTAATTGGAGGTAAGAGCCTCCTGGACTTTCCTGCCTGGGCTGGCTTTGAACCATGAACCTCAGATCTCAGTCTCCTGAGTAGCTAGGATTTTAAGTGTGAGCCACTGGTACCCAGCTGGTTTAATTTTTATAAAACTCTCTGAGGTAGGTACTATTTTATATGTCTCTTTTTCAAAGAAATTGAATGAACTTCCCAGTCACAAAGTAAGTGACGGTAGGCTTTGGCCAAGTTCAGATGGTTTGTCTCAGAGCCAATGTTAATACAACCCAAGTGAGGCAGGCGGTCTGACTCCTGCCTTAAGGTACTAAATACCATGATGTCACATTCAGAAAGGTCCCTGCCCCCTAACAACTTTGATCTTTACACAGTAAGGTGGGTTATTTGGAGGAAATGGCATATATCACTGCCAGTGTAGTGGTAAATGCCTATAGTCCCACTACTTGGAAGGCTGAGGTAGGAGGATGTCAACTTGAATGCTAGCCTGAGGTACATACAGAGTCATACTGTCTCAAAAAAAAAAAAAGAAAAAAAGAGAAAGAAATTCTTTTATTCTGCTCCTATGTAGTTGTTAGTTTTTATTCTTCAGATATTTTGACTCTACTTCACCTTTCCTCACCTGAAGTCTCAGCTCTCTTCTTTACCCTCTCTTTCCCAGTTATTTAAGATGTGGAACAGTTTACTCTGCTAGTGTCCTCTCTACTGAACTCTGAGGGCTTGATGACTGCCTACGTCAGACCCTCTGGCTACCTATGATGGCCAAAAAGAGAGCTATAGATACTTATAACTTTACATTTTAAACTTTGTTTTTAATTAAACGGCCGTATTCAATGGAAGGTCCCTTATTTATTTATTTAGTCAGTTGTGGGACTTGAACTCTGGGCCTGGGCACTAGCACTTTGAGCCATACCACTTCCTGTTTTCTGGTGGTTTGAAGGTAAGTGTCTCAGGGACTTTCCTTCCCTGGCTGCCTTCAAACTGCAGTCCTCAGATCTCAACCTCCTAAGTAGCTAGGATTATAGGTATGAGCCACTGGTGCCTGGCTTAGAGGGCCTTTTGTCCCTGATGGTGGTAGGTTGTCAGCAGGAGAAAGAAAGCCCGTCTAGGCTAGGTCATAATTTTATTTGGCATTGAGACTAAGCTAAACTGGGTCATAGATATGGAGAATTTTCTCTACCTGGAAGCTGTAGAGGGAAGTTTTATAGCTTGTGTTTTTCTTCCAACTTCCTTCTTTTTTGGGGGGGGGAATCCGGTAGTGGGGCCTGAACTCTAGGCCTGGGTGCTGTCCCTCAGCTCTTCAGCTCAAGGCTAGTGCTCTACCACTTGAGCCACAGTGCCACTTCCGGCTTTTTTCTTTTTTTGCTTATGTGGTGCTGAGGAATCGAACCCAGGGCCTCGAGCATGCAAGGCAAGCGCTCTACTACTGAGCCACCTTCCCAGCCCCCCAACTTCCTTCTTATCCTTGAGCTGCTAGAAAGAGCTATTAGTTGGCAAGATAAATTTATAACAACTGGCTTCCTAAGGGAGGATCCTAATAGCAACCATCTGGCTAATGAAAGTAAGCAATTATTTTACTTATTTATGGACAAACAAAATCTTCATACTAAAATGTGAAGTAAGATTTTTGAAAAAAAATTCAGTAAGCCAGGAATGTTGACACACATTTCTAATTCCAACACTCAAGAGATTGGGATCATATGTGTGATCACAAGTGTTCACAAGTGTGTTAGACTTTTTGTCACTGGTGAAATACCTGATTTAAACCACTTCAGTGGAGCTGTATTTTGGCTCATGGGTTTAGTCCATGGGCCTTGACTATTGATTCCAGGCCTATGATGAGGCAGAACATCTTGGCAGTGGGAGCATGGGAAGCAGAGAGAGGAAGGGATTGGAAACCAAGTACGAATTTGAAAAGCACACCCTTGCTGGGGGCCAGTGGCCCACTCCTGTAATCCTAGCTCCTCAGGAGGCTGAGATCTGAGGATCTCGGTTCAAAGCCATCCTGGGCAGGAAAGCCCGTGAGACTCTTATCTCCAATTAACCACCAAAAAACCCAGAAATGGTGCTGTAGCTTAAGTGGTAGAGCGCTCACCCTGAGCTGAAGAGCGTAGGGACAGCACCCAAGCCCAGAGTTCAAACCCCACAACCAACAACAACAACAACAACAACAAAAAGCACACCTTTAGTGACCTACTTCTGTAGCTAGGCCCTGCCTCCTAAGATTTCACTACCTCTCAAAGTAGCACCACCAGCTCAGGTCCAGGCATTTAACAGATGAACCTGTGTATAGTATTTAGTATTCAGATCATAGCAGTGAGTTGGAAGTAAACATGGGCTACATAATGACATCTTACCTCAGAAAACAAGCTAAAACAAAACAACATTAAACAGAACATTAAAAGATCACAATCTGTTAGATGCAAGGATATATATCAGCATTTTAAGTTGGACACCAGTGGCTATGCCTACAACCCTAGCTATTCAGGAGGCTGAGATCTGAAGATTGTGGTTCAAAACCAGCCTTAGCGGGAAAGACTGTGAAACTTTTTTTCCAATTAACCATCGAAAAGCCAGAAATGGAGCTGTGGCTCAAGTGATAGAGCACTATTGAGCACAAAAGCTCAAGAACAATGCCCAGGCCCTGAATTCAAGACCCAGTACACACACACACACACACACACACACACACACACACACACACACACACACGTGCATGCACGCACACATGCGCACACACCACGTACACACACACACACACACACACACACACACACACACACACAGTAAAATTCTCCGTGGTTGGTGCCCAGGCCCTGAATTCAAGACTCAGTACACACACACACACACACACACACACACACACACAGTAAAATTCTCCGTGGTTGGTGCCCAGGCCCTGAATTCAAGACTCAGTACACACACACACACACACACACACACACACACACACACGAAATGTAAAATTCTCTGTGGTTGGTATCCAGAGATTATGAAGTTTAAAAAGAAGTAGAAAAAGCTGAGTGACAGTGGCTTATGCCTGTAATCCTGGCTACTCAAGAGGCTGAGACGATTATAGTTCAAAACCAACCTGGGGGGCTGGGAAGGTGGCTCAGTGGTAGAGCACTTACCTTGCATGCATGAGGCTCTGGGTTTGATTTCTCAACATCATATAAGGAAAAAGAAAAAAGCCGAAAGTGGCGCTGTGGCTCAAGTAGTAGAGCGCTAGCCTTGAGCTGAAGAGCTGAGGGACAGCACCCAGACCCAGAGTTCAGGCCCCACGACCGGACCCCCCGAAAAACTAAAAAACAAAAAAACCAACCTGGTCAGAAAAGTCCAAAATAACCAACAAAAATCAGGACTAGAGACATGGCTCAAGTGGTAGGCACTAGCCTAGCAAGTGCAAGACTCTTGAGTTCAAACTCCAGTACTAAAATAAAAAAAAATTTACATTTATCTATCTGTATACCAAAAAAAAGAGTTTTTAGTAGTTGCTTTTGTGGAGTGAAGATAACAGAAGATGTTTAGAGCTTGGAGTAGGGAAGTCACATTTTTTTATTTTAAATTTCCTATTTGATTTTTTTTTGGGGGGGTCCGGTCATGGGGCCTGAACTCTGGGCCTGGGCGCTGTCCCTCAGCTCTTCAGCTCAAGACTAGCGCTCTACCACTTGAGCCACAGTGCCACTTCTGGCTTTTTTCTTTTTTGCTTATGTGGTGCTGAGGAATCGAACCCAGGGCCTCAGGCATGCAAGGCAAGTGCTCTACCACTGAGCCACCTTCCCAGCCCTCCTATTTGATTTTTAAATTAAAAATTTTGTTATTTTAAAGGTGATGTACAGAGGGGTTACAGTTACATAAGTCAGGTAATAAATATATTTGGTTTTTTTTTTTTTTTTGGTCGGTCATGGGGGTTGAACTCTGGGCTTGGGCGCTATCCCCGTGCTCTTCAGCTCAAGGCCAGCACTCTACCACTTGAGCCACAGCGCCATTTCCAGTTTTCTAGTGGTTTAACAGACTTTCCTGCCCGGGTTGGCTTTGAACTGTGATCCTCAGATCTTAGCCTCCTGAATAGCAAGGATTACAGGTGTGAGCCACCAGCGTCCGGCTTGTATTTCCTTTTTAGACAATGTCACCCTTTCCTTCATTGTTTCCTAGTTTTTCCTTCCTGTCCTCACATACAAGTTGTATAGTTCATTTTCAACATAGTGTCTGCTGCATTTGTTCCTATTTGATATCTTTAAAGATATGTATTTGATTTTTTAAACCATAGATATGTATTATTTTAGTTAAAATTACAAAGACAAAACCATAGAATACTTATATACATATACATGTATATTATATACATATATATTATGTATACATACATTTATCTATCTATCTATCTACCATGTGTATGTATGTATATATGTGTGAACAATGATTGAAGATAATCAAAGAATGTACCAAAAGTTCTGAAAATATTCTTGAATGTGAAAGTATTTAGTATGTGAAAGTTCTATTAAACTTGAAACACTTAGGGACATGGAGGCATGGGTAAGGTGGCAGAGTGCCACCTGAGAAAGCAAGAGGTCCTGAGTTCCTCAAAAAAATAAAAATAAAAACCACAGTATATTGGGTGCTGGTAGCTCATACTTGTAATCCTAACTACTCAGGAAGCTGGGATCTGAGGATCTGAGCAGCTAGGGCAAAAAAAAGTCTGTGAGACTTATCTCCAGTTAACCAGCAAAAAGCTGGAAATAAGCCAGGTACTTGTGGCTTATGCTTGTAATCCTAGCTACTCAGGAGGCTGAGATCTGAGAACCATGGTTCAAAGGCAGCCTGGGCAGGAAAGTCCGTGAGACTCTTATCTACAATAAGTCATTCAGAAAACCACATGTGGCGCTATGGCTCAAGTGATAGAGCGCTAGCTTTGAGCTGAAGAGCTCAGAAGTGCTTAGGTCCAGAGTGCAAGCCCCATGACCGACCAAAAAAGAAAAAAAAAGCTGGAAATGGAAGTGTGGCTCAAGTGGAAGAATATTGGCCTTGAGCAAAAAAGTCAAATGAAAGCCAAAGCCCCGAGTTCAAGTCCCAGGACTGGGTCAAAAAAATCTCTGATTTACTATTCTTATCACACCAATTAGAGTAATTTCTGAATATCAAAAAATTCTGATTGTCTTAATGATACTGACTTAATTATTTCAATGTTTTTGTTCTTTATTCCAGTTGCAAGATGTGAGTTTGAATCTGTGGAATGTTTACAGCAAGATGGATCCTATGTCTCTGGAAAATTTGCTTTCAGAAGTAAGGAGACAAACAATTTAATTTAGTGAAATAGAGTAGTTTTTTCCTAGATTGTTATCTTGTGCTTATTGGGAAAGGAAGAGAACCTGAAAAAGTGATACTCCCTCTTCCTATTCTACTATGAGAAAACTTTACTTGAGGTAAAACTGAGGCCTTCTTCATAGTTTAGGATCTGAAGTTTCTCCTAAAGATAATCTTTCTGTGGGACTAAGTCTTAGTGAAACAGTGTAGAATGTGTTTTGTTGTTGTTGTTATTGTTTTGTAGCATAAAAAAAAGATGAGGTATGGCTTAAAGGAATCAAAGAGAATTCTGCAGAGGGCTAGAGATTAATAGTTTTGGCTTTGCGTGCTATTTGGTCTCTACTGCAACTATTTAGCGATACCATTGTAACATATAAGTGCCCTAGACAGAGCTTTAACAAGTGAATGTCTTAAGAGTGTATCTACAAAAAAATATGTGGATCTGCCCACCAGCTGTAGTTTGCCAACTTCTCCGACATTGTTCATCTGAACTTTGAAAAAAAAAAATTCAGGGTAAGGAGAACAATTTGCATTAAGAAAACAACAAATGAAGCTAAAGCCATGAGCTGGGCACTGGTGGTTCATACCTGTAATCCTAGCTACTCAGGAGGCTGAAATCTGAGGATCACCGTTCAAAGCCATCCTGTGCAGGAAAGTCCATAAGACTTTCCAATTAACCACCAGAAAACTAGAAGTGGAGCTGTGGCTTAAAGTGGTAGAGTACTAGCCTTGAGCAGAAAGAGCTCATGACTGACAAAAACAAAAAAACACCTAAAGCTATGAAATAGGTACTATCGTAAACAGTTCAGTAGTGTCTCTCAGTGGATGTAAATGAATGTATATAAAACCCCTATGATGTGTCCCTTTAACTTTGTACCCCTCATTTAGAATAGGGTAGAATAGACTGTTTACTATCTTTTTTTATTAATAAGTTTTTTATTGTGAAAATATTGTACAGAGGGGTTACAATTACATGAGCAAGGTAATAAGTACAGTTCTTATCAAGCGTTGTTGCCTCCACCTTCGTTTTTCCCCTACCATCCCTGCCCTTCCATCTCCACGACTACACTCCCCCCCAATACTATCATTTTTTATAACCAGCACTAATTTTAAAAAATGGGTGTATTTGCTGAGCACTGATGGCTCATGCCTATAATCCTAAATACTCAGGAAGCTGAGATCTGGGGATCCAAGCAGGAAAAGCTATGAGATTCATATCTTCAATTAACTACCATCATTCCTTCCTCACCCCACCCCCAAAACAAAATAAGTAGAGCTGTCACTCAAGTAATATAGCACCAACCTTGAATGAAAAAGCTAGGGAGGGCTGAGAATGTGGCTTAGTGCTGGAGTGCTTGCCTAGCATGCGTGAAGCCCTGGGGTTGATTCCTCAGTACCACATAAACAGAAAAAGCCAGAACTGGAGCTGTGGCTCAAGTGGGAGAGTGCTAGCTTTGACCCAAAGAAGCTTATGGACAGTGCCCAGGCCCTGAGTTCAAGCCAAAGTACCAGCAACCAGAGTACCTTAAACTGATTAGTTAGAAAGATGCACAAAAAAGCTTGCTGGATGCTAGTGGCTCACACATGTAATTCTAGCTACTCAACAGGTTGAAATCTGAGGATCAAGGTTTGAAACCAGCCTAGGCAGGGAAGTTTGTGTGACTCTTATTTCCAGTTAACCACCAAAAAAAACCAAAAAACCTGAGTCCCAGCCCCAGTATTGGCGCACACACAAAAATAGCAGAAAGTACCATGTGCTGGTGGCTTATGCCTGTAATCCTAGCTACTCAGGAGGCTGAGATCTGAGGATCGAGGTTCAAAGCCAGCCCGGGCAGAAATATCCATGAGACTCTTGTCTCCAGTAAACCATTAGAAAACTGGAAGTGGCGCTGTGGCTCAAGCGGTAGGGCGCTGACCTTGAGCTGGAGAGCACAGGGATAGCGCCCAAGCCCAGAGTTCAAGTCCCACAACCGACCAAAAAAAAAAGAAGAATACAACTCAAAGCCAGGTGCTGGTGGCTTACAACTGTAATCTTAGCTACTCAGGAGGCTGATATCTGAGTATCACAGTTTCAAGCCAAACAGAGCAGGAATTTCTGTGAGACTTTTTTTTGTTGTTGTTTTTGGTTTTTTTGTTTTTGGGTTCGGTTGTGGGGCTTGAACTCTGGGCCTGGGCACTGTCCCTCAGCTCTTCAGCTCAAGGCTAGCGCTCTACCACTTGAGCCACAGCACCACTTTCGGCTTTTTTTTCTTTTTGCTTATGTGGTGCTGGGGAATCGAACCAAGGGCCTCATGCATGCAAGGCAAGTGCTCTACCACTGAGCCACCTTCCCAGCCCCTCTGTGAGACTCTTTTTTTTTTTTTTTTTTTTGGGTCCAGTAGTGGGGCCTGAACTCTGGGCCTGGGTGCTGTCCCTCAGCTCTTCAGCTCAAGGCTAGCACTCTACCACTTGAGCCACAGCGCCACTTCCGGCTTTTTTCTTTTTGCTTATGTGGTGCTGAGGAATCGAATCCAGGGCCTCAGGCATGCAAGGCAAGTGCTCTACCACTGAGCCACCTTCCCAGCCCTGTGAGACTTTTTTGTGTGTGTGTGTGTGTGGCAGGGAGGGGGGCATCAATCATGGGGCTTGAACTCTGGGGCTGAGTGCTGTCTCTCAGCACTTCAGCTCAAGGTGAGCACTCTACCACTTGAGCCACAGTGCCACTTCCATTTTTTGGTGGTTTATTGGAGATAAGGGTTTCATGGCCTTTCCTGCCCCAGGCTGGCTTTGAACCATAATCCTCAGATCTCAGCCTCCTGAGTAGCTAGATTACAGGCGTGAGCCACCAGTGCCCAGCTCTGTGAGACTCTGAAAGTGGAAGTGTCACTGTGGCTTAACTGACACTCTGGAAGTGTCACTGTGGCGTAAAGTAGTAAAGTGCTAGCCTTGAGCAAAAGAGCTCAGGGACAGTGCTCAGGCCCTGAGAGGAAGGCCCATGACCAACTAACACACAAAAAAGCACAATTCACTGATGATTTAATAAATTTAAAGAGCTGTATAACTATCACAACAAGCAAATTTTAGAACATTTTCATCAACCCAGAAAGTTAACCTGTTCTCACTTGAAGCCAATCTTAATTCCTACCACAGCCCTAGGCAACTACCAGTCGCTACTTGTCTTTGAGGATGTTTTATATAAATTGAACATATTCCTGATAGTTTTTTGTGTTTTTTTTTTTTTTGGTCAGTCATGGGGCTTGAATTGAACTCTGGGTCTGGGTGTTGTCCCTCAGTTCTTCAGCTCAAGGCTAAGACTCTACCACTTTAGCCACAGTGCCACTTCCTGTTTTCTGGAGGTTTATTGGAGATAAGAGTCTCACGGAGTTTTCTGCCTGGGCTGGCTTTGAACCACAATCCTCAGATCAGCCTGCTGAGTAGCTGGGATTATAGGTGTGAGCCACCAATGTATGGCTCCTGATAGTCTTTTATATCTAGCTTCTTTCACTTGACATGTTTTTATGATTAGTCTATGTTGTAGTGTCTATCATTAGTATTACATTTCTTTTTATTCATTATAGAAATCAGTCTGATAGTTGATATCCCTTACAGTTTCAGGATAATAGTTTTCCAAAGAATTCTTATATAACATTCTTTTTTAAAAATTTTTCTTTGTAGGATTTGGTGGCTTTTGAGCATCAATGGACTAGCTTCTTTGCTAATTTTGACACAGAAATTCCTTTTCTACTGGAACTTTCAGAATCTCAAGCGGGTGAGGTAAGTAAGGGAAGAGCCAGAGAGAAGTAAGTGGATTAGTTATTTATCATTTTCATTATTTATTAGTTTTTTCAAAATACAATACTACCCTAACTTACTTTTTATTTTTATATATACTTTTACATATTAGAAACCTTGTTTTGTTTTTGTCAAGTCATGGGGCTTGACCTCAGCGCCTGAGCTCTTTTGCTCAAGGCTAGCACTCTACCACTTTGAGCTGCAGCTCCACTTCTGATTTTCTGGTTGTTAATTGGAGATGAGTCTCATGGATTTCCTGTCTCTGCTGGTTTGGAACCATAGTCCTCAGATCTCAGTCTTCTGAGTAACTAGGATTACAGGAGTAAGCCACCAGCACCCAGCTGATTTTTTTTTTTTTCAGTCATGGGGCCTGAATTCTGGGTCTAGGTGGTCTCCCTCAGCTCTTCAGCTCAAGGCTAGTGCTATACCACTTGAACCACAGTGCCACAGTGCCACTTTCCAGCTTTTTTCTGCTTATGTGGTGCTGAGGAATCTAACCCAGGGCCTCATGCATGCAAGGCAAGCACTCTACCACTGAGCCACCTTCTCAGATGATTAAAAAAAAAAAATCAGTTGGTTATCTCTTCTGGAAATGTGACTTGGTGGTAGAGTGCTTGCCTAGCATGCATGAAGCCCTGGGTTTAACTCCTCAGTACCACATAAACAGAAAAGGCCAGAAGTGGCTTTTTTCAAGCCCTAGGACTGGCAAAAAAAATTATTTAAAGAGGAAAGGATCTTACTAGCTCTGATTCCATTGTATAGATTGTTTGCAGTTGGTATCCTGGCCTTTGATGGATGTCCTCTTAACATTTTTTGTGCTTCAAATTTTCTGATGATTAATTCTTTCAGCATTTGTATATCTGAGGAAAAATATTTTATTTTGCCTTTTTTGTTGTTGATTTTTTTGTGCCAGTTCTGTGGCTTAAACTAGGCCTGGGCACTGTCCCTGAACTTTTTTACTTTACCAATTGAGTCACAGATCCATTTCTGGTTTTTTGGTGGTTATTTGAAGATATGAGTATCATGGACTTTCCCTCCCAGGCTGGCTTGCAACTGAAATTCTCAGACCTCAGCCTCCTGAGTAGCTAAGATTATAGGCATTAGCAACTGGTAACCAGCTTGCCTTTTTTTTTTTTTTTGGTGCTAGTTCTGGAGCTTGAACTCAGGTCCTGAGTGTTGTCCCTGAGCTTTGTTACTCAAAGCTAGCACTTTATCACTTGAATTATAGCTCTATTTCCAGCTCTTGGGTGGTTAACTGGAGATAAAGGTCTCAAGGACTTGCCTGTGTTGGCTATCTTCGAACCTTGATCCTCAGATCTCAGCCTCCTGAGTATCTAGGATTATAGGCCTGAGTCACTAGTGCCTGTCCTTATTACTGATTTTAAATGAGTGAGTTATAATAAACATTCATTTATTGGAAATGTGGAAAAAGTATAAGGTTACAAATTAGATCATAAATGATTATTGATACAGTTTCAGTATTTAAAATTTATAAATTTGAATTTTTCTTTTCCTTTTGTAGATTTTTTTTGGATAACTTTTGTTTGTTTACTATTTGTCCACAAAATTCATGTCACTATCCACTATATATACCGTTTCATGTTCTTATAGTTATCCAGACATTTTTATATTTCTTACACACATTACATACCCACCTGATGTGTTTATACATATGCATACACATATACACAAATGAGGAATTTTGTGAAGATTTTACAAAACTATGGTCTTATATACAACTTTGGCTTCTTTTCAGCCATTCAGAAGTTATTTTAGTCATGGAATGATCTCCAGCCATATAACTGAAAACAGGTAATATTCCTGGGAAAGAATAGTGGATGTGAAATAGAAAACATAGTTGATGAGGATGATATGGGTGGGGTGGCACAGATATATGGAACATCCAAGTTCAGAAGTTTGAGTCAGGAGAGTATAGCTTGACTTATCAGAGGGTATGAATACTCTATAAACTCAAGTTATTTTACTGCTTTTGCATTTTTGTATTTGTTTTATTTTTCTGTAACTTTATAATAAATTAGCATGAAAACATTATAACCTGCTGAAATTTAAAGAAATTTTTACTCCATTCCTAGCCCAGGAAAATAAGAAGAGAGAGTGTCCAAGAGGGGCTAGGCAGGAGCACAACAGTGACTTGTGGGAAGAAAGAGGGATGAGGCTCAGGGTCCACACCATGAAGAGGATAGAGGGTTCTAGAGTGCTTCCTTCTGCGTTTTTCTCTTGAGCAGCAGAGGTGCTTCCCTTGATGGATAGAGAATATAGAACTTTCCTGTTTCTTAATTCCAGTTCTATAACAGTGACATCTACTACCCTGATGGGACTCAGATTCACCATTTCAGTTCACAATACCGTAAACTACACTGGTGGGACTCAGATTGATCATTTTTTGCCCAAAGTTCACTTGGCTTGCATTAAGTTTCAGAAGAAAAATTAATCCCTCGTATTTTTGAGGGCGCTAGTTTACCCCAAACCTCAAGTTGTAATTCTTAAGGAAAATGAAAATACCAGCAATTTAAGGAAAAGGAGGGGATAGTGGAAACTATCAAGTATTCCTTCAATATTTCCTTTAAAACATTCCTATGGTCAGGCGCCAGTAGCTCATACCTGTCAGCTACTCAGGAGGCTGAGGTCTGAGGATCGCAATTCAAAGCCAGCCTGGGCAGGAAAGTCCGTGAGACTTATTTCCAATTAACCACCGGAAGTGGCACTGTGACTCAAGTGGTCAAGTGCTCGTCTTGAGCTAAAGAGCTCAGGGACAGCGCCCAGGCCCAGAGTTCAAGCCCCACAACTGACAAAAAAAAAAAAAAAATCCTAGGGAAAATGAAAGGTACACTGAACTGAAAGCTTTACTGGACTGAATGGACCACAGGCAGTTTGAAATGTAGGAGATCTCTGGCTAAGTGAAATGAAACTATAATATTCTAGGAGGAACCAATAGGTTAATCCTGTTGTAAAAATGAGCTCTGTGCATTCATGAAACGGTTCCAATATTCCTCATTCAGATTCCCAGCAAGGCCTTTTTTTTTTTTTAACTATATACAAGTTCTGTTTATATAAAAAGTAAAACATTCTTCTGTTATCAAATATATGCTAGCAGCATATGATATATCAAAGAGAAATGATTAAAAAACAAAACAAACAAGTATGGTTTCTGCCCTATGGAGTTTATAATGTGATAGAGAATTAAGACACCAATCAAAAAACATACCAAAATGAACTCCAGGAAATGGAAACGAGGGTTTTTTCTTTTTTTTTTTTTTTTTTTGTTTTGTTATTTTGGGTCCAGTTGTGGGGCCTGAACTCTTGGCCTGGGCGCTGTCCCTCAGCTCTTCAGCTCAAGGCTAGCGCTCTACCACTTGAGTCACAGTGCCACTTCCGGCTTTTTTCTTTTTGCTTATGTGGTGCTGAGGAATTGAACCCAGGGCCTCAGGCATGCAAGGCAAGCGCTCTACCACTGAGCCAACTTCCCAGCCCCATCTTTTTGTTTTATTTAGTCTTTGAGATGGTAAAAGGGATCACAGAAATAGAAAGACAAAGGTGGACAAATGAAGCAGTGGTACTCACTAGACAATAAACTACACAAATTTTGTGTGAGGACTAGAGGGGAAAACTTGGAGAGAGTGAAGGATGGGGTTACATTGTCCAAAAAGAAATGAACTCATTGCCTGACTTTTTTTTAAAATTTCTTAAAGCCTTTACTTTTGACTTTTGAGACATAATGGATTAAAACCTTACACACATGGAAAAAGACAGACATGATCACAGTTGAACAGAATCTAGTCAGAAACATTTTAGTGACTGCCAGCTAATGGTGAAGCTGAAGTTCTGGGAGCATGACATGCTGCAGGGTCAAAGGAATGAGTGATTAGTACTCCTCTCCTTCTTCCTCACCCTCTCCTTCAACAGAATCCACACCAACCTCCTCATAATCCTTCTCTAGGGCAGCCATGTCCTCACAGGCCTCAGAAAACTCTCCTTCCTCCATCCCCTCACCCACATACCAGTGGACAAAGGCACGCTTGGCATACATCAGGTCAAACTTGTGGTCCAGGCGAGCCCAGGCCTCAGCAATGGCTGTGGTGTTGCTCAGCATGCACACAGCACGCTGCACCTTGGCCAGGTCTCCACCAGGAACCACAGTGGGAGGCTGGTAATTGATGCCAACCTTGAAACCAGTGGGACACCAATCCACAAACTGGATGCTACGCTTGGTCTTGATAGTGGCAATGGCAGCATTAACATCTTTGGGAACCACATCACCACGGTACAACAGGCAGCAGGCCATGTATTTACCATGGCAAGGGTCACATTTCACCATCTGGTTGGCTGGCTCAAAGCAAGCATTGGTGATCTCTGCTACAGAAAGCTGTTCATGGTAGGCTTTCTCAGCAAAGATGACAAGGGCATATGTGTCATTGCCTGACTTTTGAAACTAACCTTTCTGTATATCATCCCTATAATAATAAAAATAAATACTCATATGGAAATATATTACAACTCTGATTGGTCCTATGAAATAGAAAAGAACATGGTTCTGTGTACACCATAATTAGAAAGCCAGATCACCTCAGGAATGATGAGTAGAAATAGAGAAGAGTCAGAAGCCCAGGACCAAAAATAATAATAATAATACTTTTTTAAAAGAGCACAAACTTGGCTAGAGTATGGGAGTTAAGGATGAATGGCCTTGCATGGAGTTGAAGAAATTGACCAGACTATAGAAGTTCTTTTTGGCTATGTGCAAGATTTAGGTTTTTCTCCTAATAGTAACACAAAGGTAGTACATGTTTTGCATGTTTGAAAGATTGTCATCACTTTTGGAGACTAGATTATAGAAGGGCAAAAGTTGATACAAGGAAACAGTGAGGGAAAGCTGCAGTTGTCCAAGAAAGAAATGATGGTAAACCCAGAATAAGACTGAGGCCAGGTGACTGGAGAGAAATAGATAAATAGGAATGAGCTAGGAAAGGCTGTTTAGATTTAGGGATGAGGAAGCCGATATCAATGGGATGTCACTGGTATCCTTTGCAAGAGCACTGTGAATGAAATGAGTGAGGGGAGTTGTTTGGATGGGCTGAGGAATAAGCAGGAAATGTGTATGAGGTCCAGCTAAGAGAAGTAGTAAGATAAGGATGGCAGGAGGGTATAGTGATGAGACCATTTACATTCCTCTTCTTCTCTCCTGCAAGTTAGTTAGAAAATAACTGCTATATTGTTTATCTAGTCTAAAAATCAGAGTTATTATCATACTTTTTTAAAGGCATTTCTGTTAAGATGTTATTTAATAACATCTTAAAGGGTTTGCTTTATCTTTACATCATGGACAACAAACTTAAAGCTCAAGTTGGAAAATACAAACCAAGCAAGGGTTTAGTTAGGTCCTAAACAACTAAACCCATAGGTCACTAGGAAGAGAGAGACATCTGGCATTCCTTTCCAATCAGCCAGGAATATTAGGTAGACTGGACTTTGCTCGTGTTGTAGGACATTGCTCAGAATAACCTGAGAACTCACTCAGGTGATAGGAAGTTGCCCTGACCAGGAATCCCTTTTCTAATCACATTCTAATCTATTGTTGACTTTCTGCATTAGCCCCAGTCGGCAGCCATTTGTTCTCTTTGGTAATCACTCCACACGAGAAAACCTGAATGCTGGCAACTTCAACTTCCCTTCTGAAGGACACCTAGTACGCAGCACTGGTCCTGGTGGGAGCTTTGCCAAACACATGGTGAGTAGCTGGACTACCTGGTGTACATGATTACATTTATCAAATAAGAGGGAAAGGCAGCTGGACAAAGGAATCTTTCCCAATTAATATGTTGATTTAGCTCTGAATCTGAAATTGTTTTGAAGGTTAGAAATCTATTGGAGGGGCTGAGAAGGTGGCTCAGTGGTAGAGCACTTGCCTTGCATGCCTGAGGCCCTGGGTTCGATTCCTCAGCACCACATAAGCAAAAAGAAAAAAGCCAGAAGTGGCGCTGTGGCTCAAGTGGTAGAGTGCTAGCCTTGAGCTGAAGAGCTGAGGGATAGCACCCAGGCCCAGAGTTCAGGCCCCACGACCGGACCCAAAAAAAAAAAAAAAATCTATTGGAAACTGACTATATATTCTTATAATTAGTAGTTATGATTTGGAGACATTCAGTTTTGAAATATTTGAAGGAAAATAGCTAAAAACATACTTTCACAAATCACTCTTCAAATTGTCAAAGTAATATTGGTAGAATTAAAAAGTGCAAAATTAAGCCTGGTGCCAGTGGCTCACACCTGTAATCCTAGCTACTCAGGAGGCTGAGATCTTAGAATTGTGGTTCAAAGCCAGACTGGGCAGTAAAGTCTGTGAGACTCTTTATCTCCAATTAACCACCAGAAAACTGGAAATAGCCCTGTGGCTCAAGTGGTAGAGTGCTTGCCTTGAGCTAAAGAGCTCAGAGTTCAAGCCCCACATCCAAAAAAAAAAAGTAAAGGAAGTAGAGCTGTGGCTCAAACCTAAGGAGCATACCTCTTGATAATAAAATATATTAACCAACTAGAAATATGTACATGAGGGGCTAGGAAGGTGGCTCAGTAGTAGAGCACTTGTCTTGCATGCCTGAGGCCCTGGGTTCAATTCCTCAGCACCACATAAGAAAAAAGAAAAAAGCCAGAAGTGGCACTGTGGCTCAAGTGGTAGAACACTAGCCTTGAGCTGAAGAGCTGAGGGATAGCGCCCAGGCCCAGAGTTCAGGCCCCACGACTGGACCCAAAAAAAAAAAAGAAAGAAATATGTACATGAATTGTTTTATGGCAATATTGATCATGTTCACATAGTAAGTTATAGGTTAGAGTAAATTCTCATGTCTATAACTTGGTTTTACAATGTTACAGAAAAATGCCAGGTATTCCAGTATAACTTCCTTAAATGCAGTAAAATTTGGAATGAATGAATATTTATAAATATTTATCCCATTTTTAGTAGTTGCACTAATTTTCATTCTTTTAGTTTTTGTACTAGCATTTTTGCATTTCACCTGCTATTGTAGGAATCCTTAGGAGATATGGACCATCCATTTCTGTCTTGGTCTAAAAGAACAACTTATTAGGGAAGAAGGAAAAAAATTACAAAATCCAGGTGAATATATTTTCTTTTCTGCAAGGCCTTTGTACAAGATAAAATCCAAATAAGGATAAAGTCCTGGGTTTCACGAGTTTGTAGTTTCCTATACCTTTGCCTGTCATATGTATCTAGATCTTATACTATAAAAGCTCTGGACAGAATATTATTGACAGTCAAAACCCAAACAGTAGCTGTGCGCTGGTGGCTCACACCTGTAATCCTAGCTACTCAAGAGGCTGAGATCTGAGGATTGCGGTTCTAAGCCATCCAGAGCAGGAAAGTCTGTGAGACTCTCATCTCCAATAAACCACCAGAAAACCAGAAGTGGTGCTATGGCTCAAGTGGTAGAGCACTAGCCTTGAGCTGAAGAGCTGAGGGACAGTGCCCAGGCCCAGAGTTCAAGCCCCAAGACCAACAGAACAAAACAAAAAACCCTGAACAATACCTCTTTTTTTCTTTTTGAGTTGTAAAGTCATTAGCATCCTGAGCTAAGTACCCAATAGCAACCTCACAATATGCCAAAGTTAAAAATAAAAAGCTGAGCATCAGTTACTCACAACTAAAATCATAGTTATTCAGGATGGTGAGATCTGAAAATCATGGTTCAAAACCAAGTCAGAGGGGGTAGAAAGGGGAAGAGATGGTATGGGGAAACAAAGAAGGAGGCAACAATGCTTGATAAGAAATGTACTCACTATCTTGCCCATGTAATTGTAACCCCTCTGTATGGTATTTTCACAATAATTAAAAAAACAAAACAAAACAACCAACTCAGTCAGACAAGAAAGTTCATGAAACTCTTTTTCTTTTTCTTTTTTTTTTTATGTTGGTTGTGGGGCTTGGGTGCTGTCCCTGTGCTCTTCAGCTCAAGGCGAGCACTCTACCGCTTGAGCCACAGTACCAGTTCTGGTTTTCTAGTGGTTTATTGGCGATAAAGAGTCTCACGGACTTTCCTGACCGGGCTGGCTTTGAACTGCGATCCTTAGATCTCAGCCTCCTGAGTAGCCACCTGCGCCTGGCTAAATTCATGAAACTCTTATCTCCAGTTAATCTATGGAATAGCACTAGCCTTAAGCAAAATAACTCTGAGCACACAGGCCCTAAGTTCAAGCCCCAGGACCGGCATGCACACAAAACAGATCTTTTGAAATGATAAAATTAAAGATGATCTTTTCTTCCTGTCTTTAAAATATAACAAATGGGCTGAGAATGTGGCTTAGTGATAGAATGCTTGCCCAACACGCATGAAGCCCTGGTTCGATTCCTCAGTACCACATAAACAGAAAAAGCTAAGTGGCTTTGTGGCTCAAGTGGTAGAGAATAGCCTTAAGCAAAAGAAGTTCACAGACAGTGCCTAAGCCCTGAGTTCAAGCCTCAGGACTGGCAAAAAAAAAAATTAATTTGGGTAAAATTAAATATACTTTAATTAACTTACGGTTTTTTTCTCCAGCAGTACACGTCAGCCTGCTCTTATTTTAAACTTTATTTTTAATGTTTCTCTAATATCCAGGTGGCACAGTGTGTCTCACCAAAGGGACCTCTGGCATGTTCAAGAACATACTTTTTTGGAGCTACTCACATTCCTTACTTGGGTAAATCACCATCTTATCAACTTACCTAATGAATGGTTTCTCCCATGAATGAAAAGATAAGATTTAACTAATTTGCTCAGAAGCTATTGGTACTGATTTGTGGGCCTTAGTTGATCCTCCTTGTTTGCAGCCCAACACATTATTCACAGAATGTATTTCAGGAGAAAAACCATTGATCAGCCTGTAGTGCCAAGGTGTACCCATGCATAGGCCCCATGCTCAGTGTCAGAGGAAAGGCCCCTATGAAAAAGACCTATTTTCAGATAGTAGAAGGTGTGGGTTACTACAAGGTTTCCATTCAGTTGTTCTTGTGATGAAAGTGAAAATAGGCCATACTAAAGGGCACCTAGGAGCTAGGAACTTCTAGAGCCCCACCCAGAAAGGCCAGCCATCCAGAAACTACAGTCCTCCAGAGATATAGAGAAAAATCTAGAAGATGCATGTGGATTCCAGCATTGATACCCAGAGAGGAATACATCAGAAGCCAGAGTTTCTCTTGAGTGTTACTAAATAAGCCAGAAAACTCTGGAAAGAAGCATGACTGGGTCATTTTAAAGTAACTAAGATTAATTAAACAACTGAGTCTAGCTGTAAGATAGGAAAATTATAACATTTATGTTATATCATGTAGCAAGAGTTTAATCAAAAGGAGTCAGAAAAGGCCAGGTACTGGTGGCTCATGCCTGTAATCCTAGTTACTCAGTCGGCTGAGATCTGAGGATTGTGGTTCTAAGCCAACCCTGGAAGGAAAGTCCATGAGACTCTTATATGCAGTTAACCACCAGAAAACCAGAAGTGGTGCTGTGGCTCAAGTAGTAGAGAGCTTGCCTTGAGCTGAGGAGCTCAGGGGCAGCACCCAGGCCCACAACCAAAAAAAAAAAAAAAAAAGCACAAAAAATACAACTAAAAATGATCAGAGCTTAAAATTCTACACATCTTCTCTGGTATTCAATGCTGATGCTGAATGGGTTATAAAATTAAGAATGTCAGGGGTGAAGGTCCAGGAGGCTATTGGGAGAAACCACTGCTGCTTGTACTTGAATTGTATTTAATTTCTAAAAGTACCATCCTTGAAAATGCTTCCAATTAAATCAAGCACTCCTGTACTCTGTCACATTCTTAATGCATGTGTTCTTTCACAGGTGATGATGACAAGCTAACCAAGAATGACAAGCTTCTCAGGAAAACTGAACAAATGTAAATCTTTAAATCTTTATATCTTTTTTTTTTCTTTTTCAAAGTTGAGCTTCTCACTGTGTCTGGTCTGTCTACTTCCTAATGAGCTTGACAGTTAGGACATCTGGCTGTGAGGTGGACATGGTCATGTAGTTTCCCAGGAGATCCCATTGAGGTTGGAGGGCCTTACCAACTTCTCTATCTGCTCCTCTATCCAGAACTCAGAGTTTTTATCTGCACCCCCATGCATTTATATGACATTAATTTCCTCTTTTGTGTGTGTGTGTGTGATGCATTATTTTTATTGGAGGATTTTCCAAAAACAAAACATTTTGAAATCCATTGGCAGAATTTGTGGGAAATCTCATGCAAATTGAGTTTCTCTGAACTCCTGTTTATGGAACATAGCTATGATCTGAATCTTGGCTTTGTAGCCTTAGAAAGTTCATACCTAGCCAGGTGCCGGTAGCTCATACCTATAATCCCAGCTAATCCTAGCTACTCAGGAGGCTGAAATCTGAGGATCACAGTTCAAAGCCGGCCCAGGCAGGAAAGTCCATGAGACTCTTTTCTACAATTAACCACCAGAAAACTGGAAGTGGTGCTGTGGCTCAAGTGATGAGTCCTTACCTCAAGCTGAAGAGCTCAGGGACAATGCCCAAGCCCAGAGTTCAAACCCCATGACTGACAAAAAAAAAAGAGAGAGAGAGAAAGAAAGTTCATACCTAGGGTCTGGGAATATGGCTTAGTGGTAGAGAGCTTGCCTAGCATACATGAAGCCATGGGTTCTATTCCTCAGAAAAAGTCAGAAGTAGCACTGTGGCTCAAGTGATAAGAGTGTTAGCCTTGAGCAAGAAGAAGGTCAGGGACAGATCCCAGGCCCTGAGTTCAAGCCCCAGGACTGGCAAAAAAAGAACATACCTAATGCTGACTCCCTCTTCCCCCCACATTGCATATATTAGGAAACCATATACAGGATATAACTGAATTACAAATTTTCAAAAAGCATTTACATGAATATGATTGAAAACAGAACAATGAAACCAGTTGAAATTGTTGTAAGAGGGGGTGGGGGGAGGCTAGGAAGGGATGTGAAGGGTAAACAAAGGAGGAGGCTGCAATGCTTGATAAGAAATGTACTGATTGTCTTGCCCATGTAATTGTAACCCCTCTGTACAGTATGTTCACAATAAAAATTAAAAATAAAAAAAAATAAATTGTTGTAAGAATGGTAGGTACAGGATAAAGGAGAGTGATAACAGGAGAGGAGATTGATTTGGGATGCATTGTATGTGTTTGTGGAAATGTTAGAATGAAACTGCCCTTATACAATTAATATATATGAATTGAGAAAAGGCATCTTCCTTCAGAAATACAAATACAGTAAGAGCTCTGTTATCACCTGATTATACACCAGAGTAAACTGGTGGGGTCTAGACATGAGCTTCCCAAAGGCCATCAAGGACAGGCCATAAAGAGGCTGGAGGAATGGTTTAATTAGACCACCAGCCTGGCAAGTCCAAGACTCTGATTCAAACCTTATTACTGAAATTAAGGAGGAATGGAAGAAGGGAGAGAAGATGATTTGAAGGTTTCTTCAAAACACAGGTTCCTGGGGCTGGGAAGGTGGCTCAGTGATAGAGCGCTTGCCTTGCATGCCTGAGGCCCTGGGTTCGATTCCTCAGCACCACATAAGCAAAAAGAAAAAAAGCCAGAAGTGGCCCTGTGGCTCAAGTGGTAGAGCGCTAGCCTTGAGCTGAAGAGCTGAGGGATAGCACCCAGGCCCAGAGTTCAGGCCCCACAACCGGACCCCAAAAAAAACAAAAACAAAAAACACAGGTTCCTAGAGCTGAGGGTGATCTAGCTGTGGCACCCATCATCCTATTGATTGCCAGGGGTGATCTGCCTGACTATATAAGTATCCCTTTTTTCCCTAACTGCCCTATATCAATTCTTTCCATCCCTTCTTGCAGCTGTTCTCTGTTGAATGGATGGATGATCTTCTCTAGTAGAGGAGGGCCACTTTTCAGTCTAGGATATGCAAGTAGTTATGCTTCCTGTTAGTTGTGCTGATAGCAGGAGATTACCAAATCATAGACCTAGTAGAACTTGTAACCTGGGGAGTCCTAGTGAAAATGACACCAGTATCACCCTGGTCCTTTGTGTGTGTGTGTGTATGTATGTATGTGTGCCAGTACTGGGACTTGAACTCTATAATGTCTTGCATTCTCAGCTTTTTTTTTTTTGTTCCCGGTTGGTACTCTACCAATTGAGCCATGCCTCCAGTTCTGGCTTTTTACTGGTTAATTGAAGATAAGTGTCTTTTGGATTTATCTTCCATGGCTGACTTCAAAAACCTGCATCCTCAGATGTTAGCCTCCTGAGTAGCTAGAATTGTAGTTGACCCATTTGGGGGTAGAGAGGTAGGCATTAGCTTGTGTATTGAGCTCTTATCTAATAATCTGTATAGACACTAAAGCAAAGGGAAGGCTGACCAGTGTAGATTGAGTGATGTTTGAATCAAACTAGAGAGGAGATATCTTTACATTTTGGGGGATTAGCGTTCATACTTAACCCCAATATCATGGTGTGAAAAGTCTTCTGGTCTCACCTGGAAGCGGACTGAAAACTCATTGGCAGTTTCCTCACCAGGCCCCTTCCTATCAAGCATACTTTGTGCCCCTGGCCTGGTGAACAGAATTCAGGATATAATGATCCATGAAGCTGCTAATCTGAGATTAATTGAATTTAGCTTTTCAGTCTCTCTTAAATAAGGTCTCCAGCCCTGAAATCACAGTAACAGCCAGCTTTTAGCAGGTCTGGTTAGGAGAGGACATACGGTATGATGGCTCTTGGAAAAACTGCAGGTCAGTATCGTATACTGAAGGAATTTTTGGTCTGTAGGTAGTGGTTCCAGGCCTGCTCTTTAGCTCTTTTGCTCAAGGCTAGTGCCTTCCACTTGAGCCACAACTCTACTTCCAGCTTTTTGTGGTTAATTGTAGATAAAAGTCTCATATACTTTTCCTGCCAGGGCTGATTTTGAACTGCAACCCTCAGATCTCAGCCTTCTAAGTAGCCAGGATTATAAGCATGAGCCACCAGTTCCAAGCAAGACTACCAGTTTTATTCTCTTTGTTTACAGAATTGGTCCTTTGAGCCAAACTCAGAGGAGCTGACTTTTTTTAAGGTAATTTAACAAGAGCAAAGTATAAATCAAATAGGCATAAGACTTTAAAAAGCGTTAAAGTTTAGAGTTGCTTTTTTCAATAAGTTCCTTTTTTCGATGAATCCTTTTTTCATTTTTTTCAGTCTTTTAAATTGGGGGATTATCATTTATATGCATGCAGCTTTTGATGAAACCTTGTGTTACTGTAGTTAATCATTATTTTTTGCTTTTAAAGTAGGCTCTTGTCCCAGATATATGCTGCTGTTATTGAGGCTGTTTTGGCTGGCATTGCATGTTACACTAAAACTTCCAGCCTAACAAAGGTAATTTAAATTTCCTTTTCTGTAATCATTATTTTCATTGTTTTTTCTTAAGACACCTTGAAGTGTTTAAAGAACGTTTGTGTGGCACCAGCAAATTGCTTATAGAGCACTAAATTTCTGCTGCCTTTGGCCAGCTGCTGTTTTTTGACAAGTGACAGCTAATCAGCATGTCTTTGTAAATACCTGTTCTGTTAAAGAAAAGTCATTATCTTGTTAATATTTAAACAAACTGCTTTTAGAAGTTAAAGAACCGTGAATCTTAACAAAGTTAGGTAAGTTTGTTTTGAGTTTGGTTTTCTATAATCCAGTGTTTTTTAAAAAATCAAGTACAAACTTGAAAATCTGACTTGCCTTTCCTAGACAATCGCACGCATTTTCACTTTCTGACCATTTTCTTCCTTGCTGTTTTGCGGTTAACCTGCCCTGCTGAGTTGGATTCCTAAATCTGACCCAGTAAGGAGATGAGAAGAGTCGGCTTGATGCCTCCCAATGCCAATAGGACCTTTCCTGAAAGAAGCCAGTTGACATTGGAAAGGTTGTGTATGATGTAGATATCAGAGAGACTGTAGCTGTAGACACCAGCTCCTTGTCATTTCCCCTCCTTACTGAATTGAATCTTAGACTTGTACAAAGCCATGGGACTTCAACATCACTTCTCACACTGTTTTCTAACTTATCTTCTGTAACTCTAGCAGTTTGAATCTTCTTAGCCTCTAGCAGAGACTGAGGGCAGTGTTCCCTTCCTCAAAGATAATGGAAGGGGTAGGAAAAAGCATTTCCTAGACCTCACATGTCACTTGCACCATTCTAGCTCCTTACTTCTCTCCAGGAGTTTTTCCCATGAACCCAGCCTGAAGAAAGCACCTGTTTTCCTTAACCTGATGCTTTCACTTTAATTTCCTGATGTGTACAAAGTAGTCATGTAGAAGAGAAGGGCATTGGCCATCTGTTAGAAGTGTTTTTCCTATCAGTAGTATGTGTACTTTTTGCTGCTTGAAAACTGACTCTGATTTTATATTATTTTTTTTACAGGCCAAGGAAGAAGCAGAGCAGATTCTGGGATCTGGGTTAGATTCCTTTGAGTTGATTCAGTTTAAGGCAGCCCTCCGGTAAGCAATGACTAGGTCTTTTATAAGGAACTTTTTTATATTTAAAAAAAGAATCTTCTTCACTTTTGTAATTTATATTTCATCTTCCATTTGAGAAATGTTCCAGTAAAATAATGAGATGTGTGAAGGAGATCATTCCTGATTAAACCTTTGAGAAGCTAAGATGTTAAGGATAGAGGAACTATATGAGGAAGTTAGAGGCTAGCATGTGAGGCAGCCCTGAGAACTTGTACAGAAGCAGACCTGGCTCCTCCGTACCTGATGGCATGGGACCCCAGGAAAAGTGCTTAAATTAACTAAATCACTCTCACTGGGTGGCTTGAAAGTATAGGGCAGGGGGACTGTGGATGTGGCTTAGTGGTAGAGTGCTTACCTACCATGCATGAAACCCTGGGTTCAATTTCTCAGTATCATATAAACAAAAAACTCAAAGTGGCACCATGGCTCAAGTGGTAGAGTACTATCCTTGAGCAAAAGAAGCTCAGGGACAGTGTCCAGGCCTTGAGTTCAAGCCCCAGGACTGGCCAAAAAAAAAAAAAAAAGTGTAGGCCAGATAGAGTATAGAAGTAAATGTCTGAGAGGATTCTAACCCAGTAGTCAGCAAGAGAAGTCTGATTTCTGTTTTGTTTCCTTTTTGGTTTGTAGCTCCAAGACAGCTTTTCATATACATGCTGTGAATAACCAGGGAAGGTAAGTGTATGGTGTGGTGCCTCCTCACATGAGGCAAGTTGAGCATAAAGGGAGGAGAGGCTTAGTGGTGCATACCTATAATCCCAGCACTGAGGCTGAGGTCAGAGATCATGAATTCAAGCCTGGCCTGGAATACAGAGCAAGACCTCGCTCAGAAAAATAAAAAATAGGGGCTAGGAATGTGGGTTAGTAGTAGAGTATTTGCTTAGCATGGATTAAGCCCTAGGTTCAATTCCTCAGTACCATATACACCAAAAAAGCTGGAAGTGGTGCTGTGGCTCAAGTGGTAGAGTGCTAGCCTTAAACAGATGAAGCTCATGGACAGTACCCCAGGCCCTGAGTTCAAGCCCCAGGACTGGGAAAAAAAACAGAAAAGAGAGAGAGAGCAGCTCAGGGACAGTGTCTTGTCCCTGAATTCAAGCCCCAGGACCCGCACCAAAAAAAGAAAGAAAATAAAAATAACAAGTGAAGGAGAGAGGACCCCCACAAAGATCACTTCAGGCTTGGGCTCAGGCTGGCTGTACTCAGGTAAGCCCCCATACCTTCAGGACTTCCACAGAAAGCTTAGGGGCAGAGGTCAGGACATATTCACTTCAGTGACTATATAACTTCAGTGACTAATTCTGCACATGCAGTCCAAGGTTAAAAATCTCTGAGAAAAAAGTTGTTGCCATTAAAAAAAAGATGGGTGCCGATGGCTCATGCCTGTAATCCTAGCTACTCAGGAGGCTAAGAGCTGAGGATTGTGGTTCAAAGCCAGCCCAGACAGGAAAGTCTTTACCTCCAGTTAATCACCAGAAAACCAGAAGTGGTGCTGTAGCTCAAGCATTCGCCTCAAGCATTAAGCTGAAGAGCTGAGGGACAGCACCCAGGCCCATAGTTCAAGCCCCAGGACTGACAAAAAAAAAAAAAGATTGTGAATTTCAGTCCAGTTAGAAATCCTTTAATGTCTTTCTCTCATTTCTTTACTCTTCTAGAATTGTGCCTCTGGACAATGAAGATAGCTTATTCTTTGTGAAAACGGTAAGCAGAGCTTTTGTGAGTCAGCTGGTTAAGAATGGCTTGTAGAAGGATATCTATAAGCAGTAAAGTGGAAGTAGGTGGGAGGTCTCCAAGGAGCTGAGATTGTGCTGTCCTTGTGTGAAAATATGAGCTAGGACAAGCCTGCCTTGACCAACAGACCAAGCTTTCAACAATTGTTTCTTTGCATTCCAAGTCCATAGATAGTTGTCTTTTTTTTGGGGGGGGGGGGTTGTCAGTCATGGGGCTTGAACTATGGACCTGAGCGCTGTCCCTCAGCTCTTCAGCTCAGGGCTAGCACTTTACCACTGAGCCACAGCGCCACTTCTGGTTTTCTGGTAGTTAATAGGAGATAAGAGTCTCACGGACTTTTCTTGCCAGGGTTGGTTTTGAACCGTGATCCTCAGATCTTAGCCCCCTGGTAGCCAGGATTACAGGCATGAGCTACCAGCACCTGGCCTGCATTAATATCTTTTTAACAGAGACTTAGATTCATTAATTGAACAATCCTGAGAGACCTAGGTGGTCTCCAACAACATGGGGTAGAGCTCCAGCGATAGAGCTTTCTATCCTGTGTGCTGGAGCCATACTAATGGGCCAGAGTGAAGGTTTAGAGGCATACTGAGGATTATTGGTTCCTTTTTGTTTGTTTGCAAAGTCTGTTCATGGGACAGACAGTCAAGTCATGGGACTTGAAATCAAGGTCTGGGTACTGTTCCTGTGTTCTTTTGCTCAAGACTAGTGTTCTACCATTTTGAGCCACAGTGCCACTTCTGGTTTTCTGACTAACTTTTCTGCCTAGGCTGGCTTTTTTTTTTCTTTATTTTTTTTGTCGGTCGTGGGGCTTGAACTCTGGGCTTGGGGCACTGTCCCTTTGCTCTTCAGCTCAAGGCAAGCACTCTTCCGCTTTAGCTACAGTGCCACTTCCGGTTTTCTAATGGTTCATTGGAGATAAGAGTCTCACGGACTTTCCTGCCCGGGCTGGCTTTGAACCAAGATTCTCAGATCTCAGCCTCCTGAGTAGCTAGGATTATAGGCATGACCCACCAGCGTCCTGTTCCTGGGCTGGCTTTGAACTGTAGTCAGACGTGAGCCACCAATACCCAGCTGAGATAATGGTCCTTGAAGTAGATCCTTGAGATATTGGTCCCTGGAGATAGCATGGTCCTAGGGGAGCCAGTTTGTAGGCCAGTTGCAGCTGCACCCAGTGCACACTGATATGAAGACAGTTGATAAACAATTTATGAGAAGATACTGAATATCAAATGTTCTGTTTGTTGTGTGTATACACACAAATTTGACCTTGAGTGTGTCCTATGACTACTGCCTAAGCCCTAATTTCAGCAGGCTTTGGTCATGAGAAACTAGGTGGGCAGCTATGGATGACTTGCATTCCCATCACCAGAGGAAAGCATCACAAGTTCCTGTCAATAATGTTATCTATGGAGAATAGTACAAATGTCATTTTTTAAGGTTATAAGTAATGAATGCTTTATAATACACCCACTTGTTAACATTTTGTGTTGATATTGTTTTAGAGCTAATTAGACTTTTTGGTGACATAATTAAGATCTATTCTTCGATAGTTAGGTGATAATAATACTTGCTAAAGTCTAAACCCCCAACTTCTGTTTAGTATTTTGGAAAGTATTTTGGTCAATAATAGGTGATTACAAATCCAGAACCTCCACTGAATGCTTAAAACTTCAGATAGTATCAAATCCTTTATCTACTATATTTTTCTTATATATACATACTTATGGTAAAGTTTAATTTATAAATTAGGTACAGTAAAAGATTAGTAACAATTTGTTACAATACATTGCCAGTATCATTAATTTTGTGTTTGAGGGCCATTATTAAAGTAAAATAAGGAAAACTGTCACCCAGTTATAGTTTAACTATTGGAAAACAAAATTATAAGTTATAAAACAAAAGTATATTATAAACTCTTTTTTAAAAAAAGAGAAAAAGAATCCGGGTGCCAGTGGCTCACACCTATAATCCTAGCTACTCAGGAGGTTGAGATCTGAGGATCATGGTTCAAAGCCAGCCCAGGCAGGAAAGTCCATGAGACTTTTATCTCCAATTAACCACCAGAAAATCAGAAGTAGTGCTGTGGCTCAAGTGGTAGAGTGCTAGCCTTGAGCTGAAGAGCTGAGGGACAGTGCCCAGGCCCAGAGTTCAAGCCCCAAGACCGACAAAAAAAGAGAGAGAGAAAAGGAGTTACATGGTGGTACAAGTTTATAATCCAAGCTACTCAGAAGGTGGAGGCAGGAGGATTATGAGTTTGAGACAAACCCAGGCAAAGTTACCTTTGAGACCTAATCTCAAAACAAAAACAAAAGTGCTAGGGGCAAAATCAAGTGGTAGAGTAGGAACCTAGCAAGCATGAGGGCATTATCAGTACAAGGCAGGAATTTAAAAAGGCCCTTACTTGGGCTGGGAAGGTGACTCAGTGGTAGAGCCCTTGCCTTGTATGCATGAGGCCCTGGGTTCGACCTCAGCACCACATAAACAGAAAAAAAAAAAAAGCCGGAAGTGATACTGGGGCTCAAGTGATAGAGCACTAGCCTTGAGCTGAAGAGCTGAGGGATAGCTCCCAGGCCCAGAGTTTAGGCCCCACAACCAGACCCAAAAAAAAAAGGCTCTTACTTGAATGAATACTATGACACTAGTCCAGTTGGTAACCAAGATGGTTATTAAGTGACTCACAGTGTAGATGTGTTGGACAAAGGAATGGTTCATATCCCCACCAGGATGGAATACAGTAGATAATATATTCCAACGCACTGCTTGGAATGCTGCACAGTTTAAAACTCATGCTTTGCTTATTTCTGGAATTATATGTGTGTGTGTGTGTGTGTGTGTGTGTGTGTGTGTGTGTGTGTGTGTGTGTGTGTGTGTGTGTGTGTGCGCGCGCGCGTGCACACACACGCGCGCGCTTGTCCTGGGGCTTGAATGCAGAGCCTGGGCACCTTCCCCCAAAGCCCTGCTCAAGGTTAATGCACTTAAGCCACAGTTTTTTCGGTAGTTTTAATGAAGATAAGAGTCTCACAGACTTTCCTGCCCAGGCTGGCTTTGAACTTAACTTCTCAGCCTCTTGAGTAGCTAGGATTACAGTAGTAAGCCACTGGTGCCCAGCTGGAAATCAATATTTTGGAGCTAACTGCAGTCAGTGATACCATAGGTAAGGAGGATTAGAAGGAACATTAGCAGATATAGACATGTACGCATAAATATCCACAAAGACGTGTCACCAAGTAAATAACTACCTTTCCAGTCTTGTTCAGAACCCCAGCCTAAACCTAACAAGGAGTTAAGAGTATGAAGTATATATATGTACAGAAGCCTATAAGAAATACCTCCAACTCTGATAAGCCAGTCATAGTTAAGAATGAAGGCTGTATTGTCTCTTAGAGGGAGAACAATTTGAGGGAATTTATAGGAACATAAAGATGCTGTCCTTCTAGCCTAAATATGTCTCTGATGCACTGGGCACTAGTGGCTCATGCCTGTAATCCTTACTACTCAAGAGGCTGAGATTGAGGATCATGACTTAAAACCTGCCTGGGGGAGCTGGGAAGGTGGCTCAGTGGTAGAGCACTTGCCTTGCATGCATGAGGCCCTCAACACCACATAAGCAGAAAAAGCCAGAAGTGGCGCTGTGGCTCAAGTGGTAGAGTGCTAGCCTTGAGCTGAAGAGCTGAGGGACAGCGCCCAGGCCCAGAGTTCAGGCCCCATGACCAGACTCCTCTCCCCTCAAAAACAAAACAAAACAAAAAAAAACCTGCCTGGGCATGAAAGTCCATGAGACTCTTACCTCCAGTTAACCACCAAAAATCCAGAAATAGGGCTGTGGCTCTAGTGGTAGAGTACTAGCCTGAAACAAAAAAAAGCTCAGGGACAGTGTCCAGGCCCTGAGTTGAAGCTCCAGTGTGGCACAAATATGTCTCTGATGAAGGAGCAATTGCAGGGAAGCCTGGGTGATTTTGAAATATCTCTCAGTTCAGAGGTTTTTCAGTATAGCTCGGTTTTCCCTACAAACTACATAGTAAGCGGCTTTGTGCTGCTTTAAGGTAGTATTTTGTTATGTTTGTTTTTTTTTTCTTTTTTTGTTGTCAGTCCTGGAGCTTGAACTCAGGGCCTCTGCACTGTTCCTGAGCTTCTTTTGCTCAAGGCTTTTGTTCTACCACTTGAGCCACAGCACCACTTCCAGCCTTTTCTGTTTTTGTGATACTGAGGAACCAAATCCAGAGCTTCATGCATGCTGGGCAAGCACTCTACCACTAAGCCACATTCCCAGCCCTGTTATGTTTCTTAAGCATCTTTCTCAAGAGGTACTTGACTGATAACTGATCTTACTCTGTTTTTTCATTTACTATAGGCTTGTATGACTGTCTATGACATTCCTGATTTGCTGAGAGGAAGAGGGTGCTTAGGATCTGTGGTCTTCTCAGAATCATTTTTGACATCTCAGATCTTGGTTAAAGAAAAGGGTAAGTTGGGCTGGGAAGGTAGGTCAGTGGTAGAGTGCTTGCCTTGCATGCATGAGGTCCTGGGTTTGATTCCTCAGCACCACATAAGCAGAAAAAGCCAGAATTGGAGCTGTGGCTCAAAGTGGTAGAGCACTAGCTTTGAGCTGAGGAGTTGAGGGACAGCATCCAGGCCCAGAGTTCAGGCCCCACAACTGACTCCCCCCCCCAAAAAAAAGAAAGAAAATAAGAGGGTAAGTCTTTGGAGATCAAACCTTGAAACTTTGGCAGGGGGGAGCAAAATAAACCGTAAACTAAGGCAAAAGACCAGCATAAATTGGTGGAAATATTAGAATCCCTATGATAAAATAGTAGTATAATAATTAATGAAAAACTCTTATAATTTAATAAGAAAAAAATGTATCCTACTCAATGGTAATATGACAAAAATATAAACATGCCAATTGCAGAAATGGAAAATAAAAATATAGGGAGGAAAGGGATAGTAGGGGAAAAACAAAGGAGGAAACCATGCTTGATAGAAAATATACTCACTTTACTAGCTGTAACCCCTCTGTACACTATTTTTACAATTAAAAAAACATAAAAAGCTGAGTGCCGGTGTCTCACTCCTATAATCCTAGCTACTCCGGAGACTGAGATCTGAGGACCACAGTTCAAAGCCAGCTAGGGCAGGAAAGTCTGTGAGACTCTTATCTCCAATAAAAAACTCTAGAAAACCGGAAGTGGCACTGTGGCTCAAGCAGTAGAGTGCTCGCCTTGAACTGAAGAGCACAGGGACAGCGCCCAAGCCCAGAGTTCAAGCCCCTCAACTGACCCAAAAAAAAAAAAACATAAAAATATAAGGAGGGACAGATATATATGAAAATATGTAGCTTTAGTGGTAATTAAGATGAAACATTTTGTAACAATAGTTAGATACAATTTGTTACCCATTATGTTGGCCAAAAACTTTAAAGAATGATATCCAGTGCTGGGAAGATGATCCTGATAATTTCAAGTTGGTTTTAATAAGTGTATTTTGTAGTACCTGTAATTACCTAGATAAAAATGAAAAGTAAGCTAAATTGGGCATGATGGCACATGCTATAATCCTCCACTCCAGAGTCAGATGGATCCCAAATTTGATGCCTGTCTTGAGTGAGACCCTATCTCAAAAAAAGGGAGGAAGACTGGATGAGGGCTAGAGGCCCTGGGTTTAATTCCCAGCACTACAAAAAAGAAAAAGGAAAGGAAAAAAGTAAGACTAATTTCTGCAACTCTTAAGTGTAGGTTTCTATTTGTTCCGAAAAATACCCAAGTTAATTACAAGGGGAAACTATTCTTCCATCTTCCCATTAGTCTCTCTGTCTCCAGATAAAGTTCCTATTTTCTAAGGACATTGGACTGTGCTAGTAAGAGAAGTCCTTGATCTTGAGAAGCAAGGGATCTAAATGTCTGTGGGATAATGGTTGGGAATAACTGACATGTCTGTGGTCTTCCTACAGATGGCACTGTTGCCACAGAGACCAGCTACATAGTCTTGACAGCCGCCATACCCCGATTCTGCTCCTGGCTGGTCAGTATCATCTGTAAAAGTAGGCCCATATGTAAATGTGGGGAGGACTTTGGGCAAAAGCTGCTTTGTGGGCTTCCTAGTAGGCTTTATGTCAGTGAATCTCAATTCTTTAATTTTCTCACAATCTTAGAAAATTCTTCACCCTTCCTCCCCTCCCCCCAAAAAAGCTTTATTATCTGTTAAGTGATGCAAGGAAGCAGTTAACCCTTCATATAATAGATGAAGATACTGTGCCTTAGAAGCTAATAATATCTAGGGAATACATTCTAAGTCCCTGAGTGACCTACCAGTCCAAGGTCACACAGATCTTGAGAAGTGGCTCCTGTGGCTCGCTTTTCCAGGCAGAATGATTGCTGCTGAGATGTCTCTCTCCT
Organism: Dipodomys spectabilis; assembly: GCF_019054845.1. Taxonomy (NCBI): domain Eukaryota; kingdom Metazoa; phylum Chordata; class Mammalia; order Rodentia; family Heteromyidae; genus Dipodomys; species Dipodomys spectabilis. The sequence goes on from NW_024870852.1 coordinate 7,367,091, forward strand.
TGTAGAAGTGTCCCATTTCCACAGTAGGAAGTGGGATATAGAAACCATGATAGCAAGAGTATGATATTTAAAAGTCTAAGTACCTATTTTAGAATCTGTTTATACTGTTTTCCACTAGCCACACTGGAACTGTAGAAACAAAAAGTTATCCTTATCCTCTGACATGAATGTATTTAAATAAGAACACACTTTAAAAAATAGTTTAAGGGCCAGGAAGTGGCTTTGCGGTAGAGTGTTTGCCTAGCATGCATGAAGCCCTGCATTCGATTTCTCAGTACCTCATAAACAGAAAATGCTGGAAGTGATGCTATGGCTCAAGTGGTACAATGCTAGCTTTGAACAAAGGAAGCTCAAGGACAGTGCCCAAGCCCTGGGCCCTGGAAAAAAAAAAGTTTAGACTAGGTATCAGTGACTCATGCCTGAAATCCTAGCTACTTAGGAGTCTGATATCTGAGGATTAAGGTTCAAAGCCATCCTGGGCAGAAAAGTCTAGTCTATGGGATGTTTATCTTAATAAAATTACCAAATAAGAAAAAGAAGTAGAACTGTGGCTCAAGTGGCAGAGCACTAGCCTTGAGCAAAAAAAAGCTCAGGGACAGTGTCCAGACCAAGTTCAACCCCCAGGATTGCACACACACATACAAAAAGTTTAGTGTGTGCTTATTTCTTCATCCTTAAACAGAATTGTTGTTTTCCTTCTGAAATGGCATGTAAGTGGAGATTAACAAACATTCTCTCCATGGCCCATTAGCTGGATTAAGGTGCCAAGGGAGAGTCTACTATGTTCCAGGGCTCTGTGCCTTACTAACCAGCAGCCACCTCTATTAGCCTATCAGAGCCTGAGAATACTGGACATGGTGGAGGGAGTTTTAAATCATTCTCTTGGGAGATATATGAACACAGTGAGGAGAACTAGCAAGCTCTATCCTTGGAGTAGGAAACTGAAAAGCTGCATTTCTGTTGGACACAGGTAGAAGATGATGATGTAAAATTGTCTGAGAAAACCCAACAAGCAATGAGGGTAAGCAGCCTTCTCATCCCTGGTATTAACATCATTATCAGCATAAAACAAGTAATTCATAAAGGTAATATTTCACCTTAACTGCTATGCTAAGGGATTTGTACTTCTTTATCTTGGATTCCAATTTGCACTTCCCCCTTCCTAGCAGGCTTTTGGAAATAAACAATTCTGAAGGATAGAATTAGATGGATTTCTTTTGCCATTTAGACCTTTCATTGTTTTCAGATCTGAGACAGGGCTTGACCTAGACATGTAGAGCTAAATGTAAAGGCTTTAAGCCAAGGAAAAACTGAATTTTTCACAGAAAAAATTAAATCCACTAGAACATGAATAAGTATCACAGGTTCCGATGACAGGACTGGGAGAGGACCTTGATATTTCCTTTTCTCAGCATGTATCAGGGATGTCAGTTACATGACAAAAAGCCAGGCAATGCTGAAGGCCATGGAATAAGTTGGGCATATTTGAGTCTGACTCAACCTTTTAGACAGGTAAAACTAGGCAAGACTTTTTATTCTGTGAGTATTTATACTGTAAATCATCTCTTCTTTTGTTGTTAATGTTTTTAAAGGGTGATGAGTGTTTCCTGGGAAGTTTTCTAACAGAAGGAGAGGGAGTATATCTTTATTCTAGTAGTCTGCAGTCCTGGCCTGAGGAAGGTAAGTAGCTGTGACTTCTGTTCACTCTGTCTGTGTCCTTGGATTGCAGATACTGGCATGGGTGTTGTGATTAATCATACATCTGTTATTTGAAAAGACTTGTTATTAAAGAATTGTTTTCTTATAGCTTTTCTCCTTTGACCTACCCACTTTGTGGATGAGGAAACTTGGGTTGGGTTCACAAGCAAAAGGGTTAGTCCCAGAACTGTACCTGGACTTCTTGTTGCTGCCTGAAATTTTTTCTCAGAATGTGCTTAAACAGCAGCATTTTCAGAAATAGAGTCTCTAATCCTAAACAATTCTAGTTTTTTTCTATTGCTGTATAACAAATTACCGCTAATTTAGTAGTTTAAAACACTTGTTACCTTGGGTTGGGAATTTGGTTTAGTGGTAGAGTGCTTGCCTAGCATGCATGAAGCCCTGGGTTTGATTCCTCAGTTCCACATAAACAGAAAAGGCCAGAAGTGGTACTATGGCTCAAGTGGTAAAGTGCCAGCCTTGAGCAAAAGAAGCTCAAGGACAGTGCCCTGGCCCTAAATTCAAGCCCTAAGACTGGCATACAACAACAACAACAACAAAAAACACTTGTTACCTCATCATTCTGCAAGTCAGAAGTCCAGGTATGCTTGTCTGGATCTATGGTTTCATGAGGCAAAAGTCAAGGATCAGACAGACTAGGGCTAGAGGCTGTACTCCCAAGCTTTTCCAGGTTGTTGGTTTGCTGATTTCTTCTGCTTATAAGACTGAGACTCCCATTTGGTTGCAGGTTGCCAGGTAGGAACTGTACTCAGCTCTTCCTTTCAGAGGTCCTTCCCTGAAACCCTCTCTAACTCAACAATCAAAAACCTTCCATGTGTTGAATTTATCTCATACTAATGTACTTTCTGGCCCCTTGATTCACATCCTTTTTCAATATACAAAATACAGTCACTCATGCCCCAGGGTCTCATCTCATAACTGTAGCAACTTAGATTCCTACATCACATGAGCTCCAATATGCTGAATGCCATCATGAAGACCATAACCCATTGTAGATGAGGTTCTGGATTATAGTACACTGTTGAATGTAGTTCCTAAACACAATTTTTCTCCCTGTCTGTATGCCAGTGAAGCTATGAACTAAGTTAATTACCCCCAGCTTTCCAAACATAGGACAATATGGGACCAGAATAGGATAATAGATAGTTCTTAGCTTCAGGTTCAAACACAAGAAAAAATGGAAGTGAAAAAGGGGTCAACAGACTAAGGAGATTTGAATCCAGCTTGGCATATTAATTCCTTGATGAAGGTCAAGAACTGGAAATGATCTGTGGCTGGCTGGTAGCTCTGTCCTCTGGGCTCTTGGTTCTGTTAGCTGTGACTTCCTAGAGTTGCCCGCCACCTTTCAGATCAGCCTTCTGAGTTGCCTTCCCTTTCTATGAAAGGTAGTAGTTTCTTGATTAGGACTTATCACCTGGAAATGTCCTGCCCCCTTGGCTCTTGAGTTTCAACTCTGAGCTCTGGATTTCAACTCTAGGCTTATGACTCTGCCTTCTGGATTTCTGGCCACACCTCTTGTATCCTTTTCAGCAAAAAAGAGCACCCGGTTTGTAGCTTAATTTAAAAATCGAACTCTGAGAAATCAACAGACTCCCTTCATTTTGTATACTTTCTGTCCTCTCAATCCAGTTGTCAGCGTTTGTGCTGATAGAACATTCAAGAACCTTTGGATCTTATTATATGGATATGATGGGGGTTTGCTCCATGTTGCTTTTAGGTCTCCTTAAAGTAACGGGGGCGGAGGAGGGGAGAGAGAAAGAGAGAAGGAGGGGGAAGAGAGAGAGACAGGCAGAGAGAGACAGGGAGAGAGAGAATGTGAGTTTTGCTGAGGATCCAACCCAAGGCCTCACAGGCAAGCACTGCACCACTGAGCAGCACACCAAACCCCAAAATAAGACTTTCATGTGATCCTGTTCTTTCCCTGTTGCAAATAGCTTTTGTGCGGAGGAAGAGCTCTGACTTCACAAATTCCTCAACCTCCACTAAGCAAATCCTCTTTCTGGATGATTTGTTCTCATTGAAAATGTTCTAGCTGGTGGCAAATTCCTCTCCTTTTTCTCAGATCACTGGTTCAGCTTCTCCATTCACATAGAAGACATGCACAAGGAGGTCTGCCTTTCAACCCACAGAGTGCTGGGGGTGGTAACAGCATCTGTTAGCACGCCTTTGTCCTTCATTTCTGCTCCTCCAGATCTCAGTGCAGAAGAGCTGGAAATTAAGAACATTTGTGGAAGTCATGCAGTGTGTGACAATGCCACCAACAAGATTGTTTGTATATATTTTGCTTTTTGTTTTATTTTTTGTTTTCATTTTTATTAGAGTAGAGTGATTACACAAAGGGGTTTCACTGCACTATTTCCATACATGTGTATAGTGTACTTTGACTAAATTCACCCCTTCTGTTATTTCACACACACACCTCCCCCCATCCCATCTCCCCTCTTTGCATACCTTGCATAGTGTTCTATTTATTTATCCCATTACTGAGGCTTGAATTTAGGATCTGGAGCTTTTACTTGCTTTTTTTCTCAAAGCTGGTACTCTGCCACTTGTACCACACCTCCACCACTTGCATAGTTTTGATAGCAGGCACAACAGCAAAAATACTTGCCAAAATTAGTCTGTACCTTCTTAGCAAAGGATGTGTTAGAAAATTAATCTTGCATTTTACTGAGTTTGCAAGATTCAGTATAGCCTAGGTCTCTGTAAAATAATAATAATGTAACTAGTCACTGATAGCTGCTAGCCCAGGCAGAAAAGTCTGTGGGACTTATACCCAAGTAACCATCCAAATAATAATTTTTTAAAGGTGCAATTATTTATAAGATCTTATTAGTCCCTGTGTGTGTTTGTATGTGTGTTTTGCTAGGTATTGAGCCAAAAGCCTCCACCACTGAGCTACATACTTCAGCCCTAAAATTCTACTTTCATGTGAGTTCTCAGCACTTGCCTATTAGGCAACTGTTCTGCCACTTAGCCACATTGTTAGCCTAGTCACATTGTTTTAAGAGCTTAAATATCAAACATTCTTAGTTCTTGAGATAGATTCATTTTTCTGAGGCAGGAGAATTCAATAGATAGAAATTTAAACAGGAGGGGCTAGGAAGGTGGCTCAGTGGTAGAGTGCTTGCCTTGCATACATGAGGCCCTGGGTTTGATTCCTTACCACCACATAAGCAGAAAAAGCGGGAAATGGCTCTGTGGCTGAAGTGGTAGAGCACTAGCCTTGAGCTGAAGAGCTGAGGGAGAGTGCCCAGGCCCAGAGTTCAGGCCCCATGACTGACGGGAAAAAAAAGAAATTTAAACAGGAAGCCAGGTGCTGGTGGCTTACATCTGTAATCCTAGCTACTCAGGAAGCTGAGATCTGAGGATTGTATTTCAATCCCCATGAAACTGTTTTTGTTTTTTATTTGTTTGGTTGGTTGGTCCTGGTACTTGAATGCTGGGCCTGGGCATTGTCCCTTAGCTCTTCAGCTCTAGGTTAGTGCTCTACCACTTGGGCCACAGCATCACTTCTGGTTTTCTGGTGGTTTATTGGAGATAAGAATATCACTGAGGTTCTTGCCCAGGCTAGCTTTGAATTTAGATCCTCAGATCTCAACCTCCTGAGTGGCTAGGATTATAGGCGTGAGCCACAGGCGCCTGGCTCCCCAAGAGACTCTTACCTCCAATTAACCACTCAAAAAGCAGAAGGGAGACTGTATCCTCGAGCAGAAGAGCTCAGGGATAGCACCCAGGCCGTGAGTTCAAGTCCCATGACTGACAAAAAATATATAGAAATTTAAACAGGAATCTTCTCATTCATTGTATTAAGTATTTTGCCTCTTCAGGGCTCACAAAGACTAACCTAAGTCATGAGCCTTAGAATTTAGGGGCTCATTTAGAAGAAAGTAATAAAAATAGTTAAATTTTTTCTTAGGCTTTGGAAGTAGGCTTGGATAGTTGAAGGGTCCTGAAATTTAGGTGTCATTACTGTCTTGATAAATCTGCCTCTATTTGCATTAGATGATTAGTTAGAAATTGATGTTTTCCCATTCCTGAAAATATTTATCTTGAGCTTCTCAGTATATATTGTCTTGATTGATGCTTCAAGTCCTGAACCCCGTAGAAGAAATGAAAACTGGTTAGGTGCCGGAGGCTCACGCCTGTAATCCTAGCTACTCAGGAGGCTGAAATCTGAGGATCTCGGTTCAAAGCCAACCAGGGCAGGAAAGTCCGTAAGACTCTTATCTCCAATAAACCACTAGAAAACCAGAAGTGGCGCTGTGGCTCCAGCAGTAGAGCACTCGCCACAAGCTGAAGAGCGCAAGGACAGCACCCAAGCCCAGAGTTCAAGCCCCACGACCGACAAAAAAGAAAGAAAGAAAACTGGCCAGATTACAGTGCCAGTTAACAGCAGCATCTACCTTCCAGGATTCTCCAGATCTGGGGAGTAGTGCAGGCCTTCTGACTTTCTCCTCCAGAGTAGTTATGGGTGAGCATAGTTCTTCCTTCCCCTTGAAATTCTTCCAGCTCCAGAACTTTTTCTTTCCTAGTCAGTGGCTTCTGCTATCATAAGACTTCTTGCTATTCAGCTTCCCATTCATTTATGTCCTTGAGATGCCCTCTCCACCCTGCTGACAAGCCAGAGAAGCTGCCCATTACCTAATCCTTCAGAATTTGCTTTAGAGTTTTACCACACAAGCCCATATCCCTATACAGTCCTGTTTTGTACTTAATCCAAATAGACTCACATTGTGTTTGTTCTTCTTGGACTTGCTTTATATTTAATTATATATTTCTAGGATTCATCCAGATTATGTAGTATTTGGGCATCACACAGAATTACAATAGGAATTAGCAGGGCTATAGTAAACTATGAATGTATGGAAGAAGACTAAAAAGAAGTTTCTAAAGATAAAAATGAAAAAGATCAAATCATCTAGTTTTAAGCAATCTTTGCCCACAGTAATTAAAAACAAGAATGGTTATCAGCTGATTGAATAGACATTGCTAGGAAGATACCTTTGTAGATGTATTTAATCTCCCAATTTTTTTTTGGGGGGGGGGTCGGCCATGGGGCTTGAACTCTGAGCCTTGGCGCTCAAAGAAAGCACTCTACCGCTTGAGCTACAGCTCCACTTCTAGTTTTCTAGTGGTTTATTGGAGATAAGAGTCTCACAGATTTTCCTGCCCGGGCTGGCTTTGAACCGTGATATTCAGATCTCAGCCTCCTGAGTAGCTAGGATTAAGGCCTGAGCCACCAGCGCCCGGCTTAATCTCCCAATTTTATTTGCTCCTTTGGGAAATAGTTGACTGACTCCCTTTGTGGGTGTGGGTGTGGGTGTGGGGGGGGTGTGCATTTACACACCCACACATGTTCCTATGCTGGTATTGAGACTTGACCTCAAGACCTCACCCTTTCCTTGGCTTTTGTGCTCAAGGCTGTCTACCACTTGAGCCACACTTCTACTTCTAGCTTTTTGTTGGTTATTTTAAGATAAGAGTTTCCAGGACTCTCCTGGCTCTATCCTTAGATCTCAACCTCCTGAGTAAGATTACAAGAGTCAGCTGGGTTGGGGCTGAGAAGGTGGCTCAGTGGTAGAGTGCGTGCCTTGCAGGCATGAGGCCCTGGGTTCAATTCCTCAGCACCACATAAGCAGAAAAAGTCAGAAGTGGCACTATGGCTCAAGTGGTAGAGCAATAGCCCTGAGCTGAAGAGCTGGGGGACAGTGCCCAGGCCCAGAGTCCAGGCCCCACAACCAACCAAAAAAAAAAAAAAAAATCAGCTGGGAATATGGCTTAGTGGTAGAGTGCTTGCCTAGCATACATGAAGCCCTGGGTTTGATTCCTCAGTACCACATAAACAGAAAAAGCTGGAAGTGGCACTGTGGCTCAAGTGGTAGAGTGCTAGCCTTGAGCAAAAGAAGTTCAAGGACAGTGCCCAGGCCCTGATTTCAAGCTCCAGGACTAGCAAAAAAACAAAAACAAAAAAAAGCCACCTGCACCTAGTATATAAAAGTTTTTTTAACTGAACTCAGGACATTGCACTTGCTAGGCAATAGCTTTGCCACTGAGCTACATCCCAACCCTAAAATTTTTCATTTTGTATTTTGCACAAAAAAAATCTCAGATTTCAGCCTCCCTAAGTAGCTAAGATTGTAGATATGAGCCACTGACACCCAGATCCCAGAGTATTTTTTTCATCAAGTGGAGATTATTCAGCAGTAAGTCCCAGAAGTGTTCATCAGACAACATAGGAAGCAGTAGACAAATCCTGCAAAGACTGAGACCAAGGTACAATTACCTGCTTTATGGACAGGCCCAACAGCTGTCTGTACCACCTTCTCATGTTTGTCAGCTCCATACAAGTTCTTTTGAGCATGAGTGAATTATACAGTTGTATATTATCCACTTAGGAATGACTGTCATAGAATGCAAGATTCCTTCTGTAAAAACTGGCAAGCAATATCTAGTTTTTTAGGGTATGTTTAGATATGGTAAAACTACAAGACTGAGGATATTTGTTCCTTCTGAGTGGAAAGGAACGGCTGCTGCTGAGAAATGACATGCAGAGGGCTTCAGAAGAACTACGAAGGTCTGATTTCTTAGGCATAGGTGTGGAACATGTAGGCATTTGGGTTTGGGTGTTGTTGCTTTGGTCTTTTTCTTTTAAACAGCATGTGTACCTTTTTTTTTTTTTTTTTTTTGTCATGTGTACCTTTTTTTTTTTTGTCATGAGGCTTGAACTCAGGACTTGAGCCCTATCCTTGAGCTTTTTCACACAGGCTAGTGCTCTACCACTTGGAGCCACAATGCTACTTCCAGTTTTCTGGTAGTTAATTGGAGGTAAGAGTCTTGAGGACTTTCCTGCCTGGGCTGGCTTTGAAGCATGATCCTTACATCTCAGCCTCCTGAGTAGCTAGGGTTACAGGTGTGAGCTACTGGTACCTGGCTTTTGTGAACATTTTATGTTCTCTTGCTGACACAGAATGAAAATTACACATCTATTGCCTCAATTTCCCTAGAAGTGACAAATGTCCCCTCTCCACACAAGTTGTATTGGTAAAATACTTCCTTGTGGTCTGAAAAAGAAAAGGCCATATTCTTCTTTGACACCTGGTGTTGGAGCTAAGAATGTGACTTAGTGGCAGAGTGCTTAGCACTACATAAACAGAAAAAGCTAGAAGTGGTGTTGTGGCTCAAGTGTTAGAGTGCTAGCCTTGAGCAAAAGAAGCTCAGGGACAGTACCCAGGCCCTGAATACAAGCCCCGGGACTTGCAACCAAAAATAAAGAAAGAAAGCTATGCTGTAGCCCCTGCTGCTTCTTGGGCATTCATGGGAACCTTCCTTTTACTCTGGGTTTTCCATCTTACAGAATGGAATGGGAAGGACAGTAGTACCCACTAGGGTCCCTAAGGATGAGATAAGAAGCCAAAGAGATCTCTCCAGGAGTTGGCTATCCAGTCCCTGAAAAACCCTTGCAAAGGCATGTCCATTCAGACTATCTGTAATCAGATAGTCAAAAATCCAGAGTAGATATCAGAAATACTATGACTTCTGTGAATTTGAATCTCAGAGACCAGCACTGATTCTGGGCCACCTGATGAGTTATTTCATTTATCTCTTTGTGCTCTGAAGATAATGACAGAGATTGGTTCAGACCTTGGAGTAATGTGCAGGGAAAATCATGTTTTCCTTGTTGGAAGGACTAGAGGACTTCCCTCTGCTGACCTATACTGAGGGTCAGGCTCCATTCCTTTTTCCTGTATACAGAAAAACTACCCTCCATTTCCCCCATTCCTCTCTAATTCCCATTCATACTCACTAGGCCTCTCCTGTCCTAAAACCCCACCTACTCAAGAAGCCTTTAGAACTTCTTACCTCTCATGCAGAGGCAACCCTCCAGAGCTTTGGGACTACTTTCCTAGAACCACAACTCTAGTAGTCACTCCTTGTCCTTAGTGCCTATGCCTTAGAAATAAGATATTAGTGATAGTATTCTCAAGTTTGTGCCTCAGGCTCCAAGAACTGCCTTATATCTTGCCTTGTGTGAAAAGCTACAAAGCAGGAACAAAAATGATCCACCTTGGACCAGCTCCAGAGAACAGATTTATCTAGGGGTCTGATGGGTGTTCTGCATGGGCTCTATAGCCTAGCTAGCCTTAATGCTTCTCAGTTATCCATCTTTTCTATGTTACCTGCTTTGGGTATGTTTCCTAGTTGTCCTGAGACCCTAGTGATTTTTCTTGGTTCCTGAGTGAAGGACATGTTCTATTTAGGGATGAAACAGTTTCTTCAAAGAGAGGGAAAGAAGAATCTATGGACTTAGCAAAAGAGTGATACACTCAAAGTCTTTTTTAGCATATTTCTTTGGAAGATACCTGTAAAGGAGTATGAATTTTCTTCCTCCCTATCAAGTGACAGTTTATACATTTGTTTTTTAGTTCTTATGAAAGACTGTAACTATGGCTTTATTTCCCTCTGCAAGGATCTATGCAGAGCATGGTATTAGCATACAAATCATATAATGGAAGCTCAACTGATACAGTATCTAGTTACTACTTGGAATACCCCACCTACAAGGACACTGGACTTTGCCCCCAGGACTCAGCCCCTCAGCTCTGATCAGCTTTCTTTTCGTTCCAGGGAATATACATTTCTACTCTAATGGTCTTCTGTTTTCTCACCGTCATCATGGAAATATCATCATTTCCAAGGATCACATGAATTCCATTTCCTTCTATGATGGGGTAGGTGTTTTACCTGCCCATGACTTTGGTAGGTCTGAAAGATACTTACATTTCTGAGGGGAAAACCCTTCTTGTGTCTCCTGCACTGCCTTGAGACTGGATGACAAGAACCAGCAGGGTACTGAGGAAGGCAAGCATAGAGGTTGACAAAAAGCCTCTATATTCTTTTATTTATTTATTTATTTTGATGTCTATTCTGGGGCTTGAAGCATTGTCCCTGGGTTTTTGTGCTCAAGGCCAGCAATCTACCCCTTGAGCTACAGCTCCACTTCTGGCTTTTTTGGTCTCGTGGACTTTCTTGCCTCACTGACTTCAAACCCTAATCCTCAGATCTCAGCCTTCTGAGTCACTAGGATTACAGGTATGAGCCACTGGTGTCCAGCAAAACCTTTATATTCTTAAGACTCTTGGGAGCTTTGTCATACTCACTGTTCTGTAAACAGAACAGGGCTTAGTAGAAAGGGCTCTGGGTCAGAAAGGCCAGTAGCTCTCTATGACCAATTCACTCTTCTCAAAGAGGACTAGGAATTAACTTGAAAAGTCCTCCAAGTGGCCCTTCACAGATGACCTTTAGCCCAAGAACACAGGGCTTATGTACTTCAGTACTAGAAATGTACTTTATCCTATGCATTGATGGGACTCCACTTTCCCCTTAACTTTGGGAAAGAATTATGAATGGACCAAAATGGAGAGAAATGCCTAACTTTCCCTCTCAGGGCTTTAACTCTACCTCCCTCATACACTCAGGCTTAACCTCTGGCTCCATGAATGTACCACTGCAGAACAATCCTGCACTAACACTAGTTACAAGTCTGCACTAACACTCTTGGCTCTAGTGGGAAAAGAGTAGCTCTGAGTTTCTCTAGCCCATACTTAACAGCCAAGGCACAGCTCACCTCTCAAAAGTTTTCTCATATCCTTTTTCTTTTGGCAGTACTGGGATTTGAACTTAGGACTTTGGACTTGATGAGCAAGTACTCTACCACTTGAGCCACACCTCCAGTCCTTTTGTTTTAATTTTTTTTTAATTGTTATGAAGGCGGTATACAGAGAGGTTACAGTTATATGTCAGGAAAAGAGTGAATTTCTTTTTGGGAACTTTACCCTTTCCCTTGTACTCTCCCAGTTTTTTCCTCCCATCCCTACCCACAGTTCATTTTCAGTGTCTAATAAGTACCACTGCTGCATTTGTTTACCCTTTGTCCCTCCATTTCTGTGCTTCCTCTTACCCTCCCAAAGTCCTTTGGTTTTTCACATAGGGACTCATACTTTCACCTGGGCTAGCCTTAGTCACAAGCCTCCAATCTTTGTCTCCCAAGTAGCTGAGGCAATAGGTGTGAACCTCCACACCCAGCTTATTTTTTGAAATGGAGTCTCCCTGACTTTTTGTCCATTGCTGGCTTAGAACTGCAATCCTCCTGCATTCCACCTTTCAGGTAGCTGGGATTACAGATGTGATATTGTATCTAGAAACCTTAAGGATTCTATACAAAGCTGCCCAGCATTCAGGAGACTGAGGCAGGAGGATCTTGAGTTCAAGGCCAACCTGACTATATCTCCAACAACATAAATAAAATAGCTCTGAATTTACTGCTTATGTTTATTTGTTCTCTGTCTCTCTTTTACTTTCCCTTCCCTTTCTTTTCTCCTCTTCCCCTTCCTTTCCCTTCCCTTTTAAGCAGTAACTGAAATAGTATACCAAAAGCATAGACATCAAGAAACAATATTTAGGGGCTGGGAAGGTGGCTCAGTGGTAGAGCGCTTGCCTTGCATGCCTGAGGCCCTGGGTTCGATTCCTCAGCACCACATAAGCAAAAAGAAAAAAGCTGGAAGTGGCGCTGTGTCTTAAGTGGTAGAGCGCTAGCCTTGAGCTGAAGAGCTGAGGGACAGCGCCCAGGCCCAGAGTTCAGGCCCCATGAGCGGACCCCCCCCCAAAAAAAAAGAAACAATATTTATAAATTAAGTTTACCAAAATTAAGCCTCTCAGCGGCTGAGGAACATAGCTCAAGTCATAGAGCATCTGCTTAGCAGGCTAAGGTAATGAGTTCAAACCTCAGAAAGGGAGCAAGGTATAGGAGAGGGGGGAAGGAAGGGAAAAGAGGGAGGGGAAAAAGGAAATAAATAGGCTTCTGTGCTTTAAAGTACACTCCCATTAGTATGTAAACCAAAGAGAATGGAAGAAATATTTGCAAATTATATAATACAATAATATATAAAATAAGGGATTAATACCTTAGAAGGAATTTTGAGATGACATTTTCAGTTTGGTAAAAAGATACTTGTTCTGCCCATGTTTCCTGTAACAAAGTTGGAACATATGTCTATGATTGAACTTCAGTAATCTCAACATGAGGATAATCACAATGAAATTGTCATAACTAGTGTGTATTATGATACTAGTTGTAAATCAGCAAATGGCTTATCTTACTAATGATCTTCTTTTCTGTTTAGGATTCCATCAGTGTAGTGGCAGCCCTTTTCATAGACTTCAAGAGCTCATTACTTCTTCATCTCCCAGTTCAGTTCCATGGACCAAGCAGTTTTCTGATGATTGCCCTTTTCCCAAAATCAAAAATATATCAAGCATTTTACTCAGAGGTAATATCAATCATTCAGTAAAACATCTACTACCTTTTTTCTCATAGCAATTTAGATGGTAAACAATATCCTAGAGCTAACAGTGAGATGATTAGAGCAAGAGCAGAGAGGGCTAGTTGTGGGAGGCATTGATAATCCCCTGAGTTCTGGAATAGTATTCTTACCTATGAAAGTATGAGAGCCCAAAGAAACAGAGGGAGGGCTTTTTAAAGGCCTTTTAAGAAAGATCTAGCTGGGCACTGGTGCCTATAATCCTAGCTACTTAGGAGCCTGAGATCTGAGGATCATGCTTCAGAGGCAGCCCCAAGCAGAAAAGTCACAGTGAGTCTCTTTTCTCCAACTAACCACCAGAATACTAGAAGTGGCACTATGGCTCAAAGTGGTAGAGCCCTAGCCTTGAGCAAAAAGAGCTTAGGGACAGTGCCCAGGCCCTGAGTTTAAACCCCAGGACTGACATAAGAAAGAAGAAGGAGGGAGGGAGAGGAAATATCTACTTTGTTCTTGTAAGTCCTAATTTGATTTATTTCCCCTTTTAGCTACCCCATTATTCTCCATCCTGATGGGTCATGATCCCTGCCCTTGCAGATAGTCCCATCTGGCAGGCTGCCCATTAGATGCTCAACAGATTGAATAAGGGGCAAAGTATACTAAGAATTATGTGACTCCCTTAGAGTCCAAGCAGTAGCTAATACCAGACTGACAGGCAGCCACACAACTGGTGAGAAGACAGTGTGACTTCCCCCACTCCTCCAACAGATCTGCACAGTGTGAAGGAACTATAATAACTCATCCTAGCTGCAGAGTGGCTTCTCAGCCCAATCTGTGTCTTTCTTTTACTGCTGGCTGGGCCTTCTAACCTGCTTGTGTTTGCTCTTTCAATCTGGGAACCTAGATACCCTTTTATATTCTTATCAGCCATCCCTGTGCCTTTAGCCAAAAGGTAACTTGTACTACTGCTGTCTGGCCCTGACACGAGGAAGAGCTTGCCCTCCACTGCCAGAACAGTGTTACCTGACACTGTCCTCCAGACTTCCTGCCCTCTGGATGAGCAGTCCCTGTAGAGAGGAACCCAGAAAGACATTTCTAGCTCAACACACACACACACACACACACACACACACACACACACACACACACACACACACACACACACACACACACACACACACACACACACACACACACACACACACACACACACACACACACACACACACACACACACACACACACACACACACACACACACACACACACACACACACACACACACACACACACTGCTCTGGGCCTTATTTTTAAAGCAAACTTGTTTGTTACAATGGTTTCTGGATGAGCAGTCCCTGTAGAGAGGAACCCAGAAAGACATTTCTAGCTCAACACACACACACACACACACAAATTGCTTTGGGCCTTATTTTTAAAGCAAACTTGTTTGTTACAATGGTTTTTCTCTGCACTGGCAAGTCTAGATTTTCAACAACGATCAAATCCCCATGTGGGTTCCATATCCTGTTGTTGGGTTTAAAGTGTTCTTTGCTTAAATTCTGTTTTGTTTAGGTCTTCTCCCCCTGGCAACAGCAGGATAACTCAGGGCTTTCTTTAAAAGTGATCCAGGAAGATGGATTATCTGTGGAACAAAAGAGATTGTAAGTGGCTGCCTTCAGTGTTTGTGCTTCATTCCCTAAGCCTTGTGGGTGTGCTCTCTCTGCAGGGAGACTTACGTAACATAGGGGTCTTGGCTTCTGGAAGTCCTAGCAGTCATTTCAGTGCTGCCAATTTGCAGGTAGCCAGTGGCCTTGATACATAGATGGCAAGAGAGATGAAATCCACTCAATCCGAAACTGGAACTAGTGTCAAGCACCTTTAGACCAACCTTCCTATGTGGACATGCCAGTCATGTACTGATACCACATTTTGTTTTAGTCAGTGAAATGCTTGTTTCAGAAATATTGGTTCTGTCACGAAACTGTGGCTTTAAAGGCTCAGAACTAGTAGTATAAAATTCTTGTGGAGTGGGGAGGCAGAATTCTAATCTGTGAGCTTTTGATATTACAGGCACTCCAGTGCACAGAAGCTCTTCATTGCGCTGAACCATCCTGCTGGAGAGAAGTGGAGTTCTCAAAAGTTGCTCCCAGCAAAACTCCCAGAGCTGGACTGGTAAGCTCTGGATGTATGGTTTTCTTTCTTTCTTTTTTTTTTTTTTTTTGGGGGGGGGGGGTGTCCGGTTGTGGGCCTGAACTCTGGGCCTGGGCACTGTCCCTCAGCTCTTCAGTAAAAGGCTAGCACTCTACCACTTGAGCCACAGTGCCACTTCCGACTTTTTTTCTGCTTATGTGGTGCTGAGGAATCAAACCCAGGGCCTCATGCATGCAAGGCAAGCGCTCTACCACTGAGCCACCTTCCCAGCCCGGGGGGTATGGTTTTCGATGTTTATTGTTCCAACTTTTGAAATGTTAACAACCCCAGTGTTTGACCTTTCTAAGCTTTCTAACTTCTTTGAGATTCCTATAGAAGGTAGTAGTGATGTACCATAAACAATTTTACTTCTGGTGAGAATCTCTAAACCTCATTCTTCAACAAGTAAGAAGTTGCTAAGGCAAGACTGTGATGGTTTTTCTACTGTCTTGGTTTTTCCAGCTTTCTCCAGCATTTTGCTGTCAGCAGCATTAGTTGGGAACCTGTGATGCGGACCCATCTTCCAGTCCTGCTGCAGCAAGCTGAAGTCAGCCCTACTCACAGAGTAGAAAATGACAAGGTAGAAGAGTTTACCAAACGTGCTGGGAATTCACAGGAGGATAATCCTACAAGCCTGCCCTTAGATCTTTTATGTCAGTTAACAAAAGATGCTCAGACAGAGTCCTTTTTATAAGACTCCACCCCCTTGGATGCTGATGTAATGATACACGTGAAACTTGCTCTATACAATGAGTAGGTCAAGCCAAGCTCCATAATAGTGATAAACTCTGGCATCCTGCCATGCCCTCCCCTTGCCTCTTCAAGTCTTTTACACTCTTACTCTGTGTTCTCATGCTGTCAACTCTTCCTAGTTGTGACAAAGACTTACCTAGCAGTAGATAATACATTGTGTTTAATAAGGGGAAGGGTGCCCATTTACCATGTCCTGGCAGCAATCCCTAGGGTAAGGTGATATTATATAAACATTGTTCTCCCTAGAATGGATTTTAATCTGTTCCCTCCCCATGCTTTCCTCCCCTTGGCCTCCCTCCCATCATTCCTTTGGGAGCCATGTGTTGTAATAGACTCAGAGGAGGCATTTATTTCTGTGCAAATCTAGAAGACACAGCAGCAAAAGGAAATAGCAATGCTAAGCAATTAAAAGCATCATTTTCCCCTTAGGCAAGAGTATAGAAAGTTTAAAAATGCCTTTTTACTTAAAAAAAAAAGTGCTATAAGAGTCACCTCAGCCGGGTGCCAGTGGCTCATATCTGTAATCCTAGCTACTCAGGAGGCTGAGATATGAGGATCTTGGTTCAAAGCCAACCTGGGCAAAAAAGTCCATGAGACTTTTTTTTTTTTTGCCGGTCATGGGAACTGAACTCTGGGCCTGGTGCTGTCTGCAGATCAAGACTAGCGCTCTACCACTTGAGCCACAGTGCCACTTCCAGCTTTTTCTGCTTATGTGGTGCTGAGGAATTGAACCCAGGGCCTCATGCATGCAAGGCAAGCACTCGACCACTGAGCCACCTTCCTAGCCCCAGTCCATGAGACTTTTATCTCCACTTAACCACCAGAAAACCAGAAGTGGCACTGTGGCTCACGTGGTAGGGCACTACCCTTGAGCTGAAGAGCTGAGGGACAGTACCAATGCTCAGAGTTTAAGCCCCACAACTGACAAAAAAGAAAAAAAAGATTTACCTTAAAGTAAGCAATTATCTGTCTGAACACACATGCCGTGGTTTAAGGAGCTACAGCCTGGGTACAGAGTAATGGGAAGCAAGATAGAGAAAGGTGGATGGGAGGAACCCAAATAGTATGTCAGTTACAAGAAGGACTGTCCAGGGAACAGAAGGGGATGCAGTCCAGAGTTCCTGGTCAGAAGGGAGGAAGGAACATTGTGAGCTCTCACAAAACAAGAGGGCTTCACAGCTGTTTCTGCTGGTGTGATCAGCCTGAGTGATGAGTACCTCCACACCTAGCTATAGAGTGGTGTCTGGCCTGTATAATGAAGTAAATATATGCCCAGGGAAGTTTTTGCCATGTTTTGTTACTATTTTTTGTTTTGTTTTGTCTGTTATGGGGCTTGAACTCTGGGTCTGGGCACTGTCCCTCAGCTCTTCAGTTCAAGGGGAGCACTCTACCACTTGAGCCACAGTGCCACTTCTTGTTTTCTGGTGGTTAATTGGAGATAAGAGTCTCACGGACTTTCCTGCCCTGGCTGGCTTTGAACCACAATCCTCAGATCTCAGCCTCCTGAGTAGCTAGGATTACAGGTGTGAGCCACCAGCACTCGGGTCCCAGTTGTCCTTTCTGCCCAGTGCTTTACTAAGAAGTGTTACAGTAAATCAGTCAAAATATCCTTGAATCTCTACAAAAGAAGTGTCTGTGATCTCAAACCTATATGTTATTCAATTCATTGGACTTGAACTGATAAATTTGCAACATGCTCCACAGAAATTAGAGCTGCATTTTATATGGTGGTGGCTTTGTGCAGGCATTGTTGTAAACATTTTACATTAAACTCCGCTAATTCTCATACCCACCCTATAAAATCAGTTTATCATTGGCCCAAAATCAGAGAGCCTGGCTCCAGAAGACATTTCTCTTAACTTTTTTACATAGCGCTGCATCTCAGTTGAATTGCAAACCAATGACTTTTCTTTCATGTAGGTAATTATCAGCATTGTAACGGGTCTCCCAGGCTGTCATGCTAGTGAACTCTGTGCTTTTCTGGTCACTCTGCATAAGGAATATGGCAGGTTAGTATGAGTAATTCTTTTGCTTTGGGGAAAGGGACTGTATGCCTTGGCCTGCCTAGCTGCAGGGAGACTTTCCACATGTATGGCTGCTAGTTTGACTTTTATCTGCACAGTAGTTGTGCATCTATCCATTTATTTAACACATGCACTGAGAGCTTCCTGTATTCCAGGCACACTCTGAGTATGAGGGAAAACATCAGTGAACAAAATAGAGAAGAAAATCTGTTCTTTGGAGCTTACATTGTGGTTTGGAAGACAAATAACTACATAAGGAAGGCATAGTAGCCAGTAAAAAATGCTATGGAAGCTGGATGCAGTGGATCACACCTGTAATCCTAGCTGTTCAGGAGGCTAAGATCTGAGGGTCTTGGTTTGAAGCCAGTCTGGGCAGGAAAGTATATGAGACTCTTATGTTCAATTAACCACCAAAAAAGCCAGAAGTAGAGCTGTGGCTCAAGTGGTAGAACATTAGTTTTGAGCAAAAAGCTCAAGGACAGTGCTCAGGCCCTGAGTCCAACGTGCTCACACACATACAAATACAAAATGCTATGGAGAAAATAAAACAGAAGGTTCATGGAAGTACAGGCTAGGAGTGGAACTCCAATGTTTTGGTTTGGTTTTTGGGTTTTTTGGAACTGGAGCATGAACTCAGGGCCTTGTGTTCTTTCTTGCTCATCTTGTCTTCTTAAGGTTGTCATTCTACCACTTGAACCACAGTTCTCCTTCCAGCTTTTTGCTGGCAAATTGGAAATAAGAGTCACATGGATCTTTATACCCTGCCTACTTTGGATCCTTAGACCTCAGCCTCCTGTGTTGCTAGGATTTGGGGCATGAGCCACCAGTACCCAGCTGGAACTCAAAGTTTAAAATTGGGTAGTTAGGGAAGGCCTCACTGAGAAAATAACATTAAGGCAAAGACCTGAAGAAATAAGGGAATGAACCGTGTGATCTCAGGGAGAGCAGCAGGATGAGGAGGTACAAAGACTTTGGAAGTGTGCCTGGTCAGAGGGAAAGTCAGAGCCATGATGATTATAAAAAGTTGGGAGGTAATGAACCTTCCATGAACACAGAGTCTGTGTATGTGAGTCCATGCACAACTAGGACATGCTAGCTCAAGTAAAATTGGAAAAATAATTTACCCATCACTTCACTTGCTTGGCTGACAATTAATCAATCTTTGCTGACTGAGACAGGCATTTAATATACAGTCAGACTAATATGAAGGCATCCTGCAGGATTGTATGAAAGAACTGAAAAAAAATGAAATTACCTAGATAGAGCCAGGCGCTGGTGGCTCACGCCTGTAATCCTAGCAACTCAGGAGGCTGAGATCTGAGGATCATGGTTCAAAGCCAGCCTGGGCAGGAAAACCCGTGAGACTCTTTTTTTTAATATTTACACATTTATTTATTTATTTATTTATTTTTATTGTGAAAGTACTGTACAGAGGGGTTACAATTACATGGGCAAGATAATAAGTTCATTTCTCATCAAGCATTGTTGCCTCCTCCTTCCTGTCCCTTCCTATCCTCTCCCACCCCCCCTACCCGATTCTCTTCCCCCTCCACCAAAATTGTAAAGTTCGTTTTTCTGACATAATGACTTGTACATCTCATTGTTGCAATGGGTCCCTCTGTATCCCTATTTAAATGATTTGTTTTGTCCCTTCCCCTCCACAAATTATACCAACATCAAATACAGTAAAAGCAGGGGTGATACTGTGGGGGAAGGACATACAAAGCAACAAAGAAATCATCTTATAAATATGATAGAAGTATTCAAATGTTTTTTTCTTTCATGAGACTTATCTACAATTGACGACCAGGAAACCAGAAGCGGCACTGTGGCTCAAGTGGTAGAGCGCTCACCTTGAGGTGAAGAGCTCAGGGATAGCACCCAAGGCCAGAGTTCAGGCCCCACGACCAACAAAGAAGAAAAAATAAAAAATAAAAAAAAAAAAAGAAATTACCTAGATAGTTGGGAGTTTCGGGTGGAGGCTGTGGAGATCAGAAGGTGCATTTTGGAGAAATGTTAAGGTCACATTGGGTCCCAATTAACAAGCACTTAATGGCTCACCAGTTCCTCATGTCTAATTTTTTGTTTGTTTTTTTTGTTGTTGTTGTTGTTTTGTCAGTTGTGGGGCTTGAACTCTGGGCTTGGGTGCTGTCCTTCAGCTCAAGGTTAATAGTCTACCACTTGATCCACAGTGCCATTTCTAGTTTTCTGGTGGTTTATTGGAGATAAGAATCTCATGGACTTTCCTGCCCCAGCTGGCTTTGAACCATGATCCTCAGATCTCAGCCTCCTGAGTAGCTAGGATTACAGGCATGAGCCACCGATGCCTGGCATGTCTAATGTTTATATTGTATAAACATTATGATTGAGGCTTGAACTCAAGGCTTCATGTTTCTGCTTAGTTTTTTCACTCAAGGCTGGAGCTCTACCACTTGAGACATACCTACTTTAAACTCTATGCTAACTAATTAAAGATAAGACTCTTCAAACAGAGATTCTCAGATCTCAGCCTCCTAACTAGCTAGAATTATAGATGTTAGCAACTGGCATACTCCTAACATTACAAATTCTCTTACCTTGCCCATTTCTTTTTTTTTTTTTTTTTTTGGGTCCGGTCGTGGGGCCTGAACTCTGGGCCTGGGTGCTGTCCCTCAGCTCTTCAGCTCAAGGCTAGCGCTCTACCACTTGAGCCACAGCGCCACTTCCGGCTTTTCTCTTTTTGCTTATGTGGTGCTGAGGAATCGAACCCAGGGCCTCGAGCATGCAAGGCAAGCGCTCTACCACTGAGCCACCTTCCCAGCCCTTACCTTGCCCATTTCTTACTCTTAGCAAGAGTTTTATTGAATACCAGACTGAAGCCATTTTATTGCATAGTCCTTCAGGAAATCACTGCCTGGTCAAAAATCCTGAAGCATGGGCCTGGGAATGTGGCTTAATGATAGAGTGTTTGTATAACATGTATGAAGCCCTGAGTTTGAATCCTCAGGACCGCATAAACAGAAAAAACCAGAAGTGGCACTATGGCTCAAATGGAGTACTAGTCTTGAGCAAAAACAGCTCAGGAACAGTGTCCAGACCCTGAGTTCAAGTCCCAGAACTGGCCAAAAAAAAAATCTTGAAGCCTATTGGTTCTATGTGTTCCTGTCTTCCATATGGCAGGAGGTTTCTTGCCAAAAGCCCCGGTGATTGTGATTCCAGGATACTGGGCTCCCAACTACCTAGTGTTCTCTACCTTCTTCTTTGGTGCCAGGATTGATTTTTGCTCACAGAGTTTATGGGCAGAATGTCTTTGAGAGTACTAGGTACATTTGAATCCATGGCTAAGCCCTTAGGGCCAGGCCATCAAATGCCTCTGTACTAAGATCACCTTTGCTATTTCCAGGTGGATGGTATACCGCCAAATTATGGACAGCTCAGAATGTTTCCATGCTGCACACTTCCAGAAATACCTTTCTAGTGCCCTGGAAGCCCAGCAGAACCGCTCTGCCCGCCAGTCAGCCTACATTCAAAAGAAGACCAGGTTATTGGTAGTCTTACAAGGGTAAGTATTGGAAATCTAGGGGAAAGTGAGTAAGGGTGGTGACGGTACCATTACTGTGATCACAGAATAAACTCCCCATATACCTGAGCAGTGTCTGTGCTACACAGAGGAGTCTTAACCGAATAAGAATCCAGTTACACCGGGCGCCGGTGGCTCACATCTGTAATCCTAGCTACTTAGGAACTGAGATCTGAGGATTTCGGTTCAAAGTCATCCTGGGCAGGAACATCCGTGAGATTCTTATCTCCAATAAAACCACTAGAAAACCGGAAGTGGCACTGTGACTCAAGCGGTAGAGCACTCGCCTTGAGCTGAAGAATGCAGGGACAGTGTCCAAGCCCAGAGTTCAAACCCCATGAACAAAAACAAAAAAATGTGTGTGTGTGTGTGTGTCTGGGGGGGGGGGGGGGAGACGGAAAGGGATAGGAAGGGGAAACAGAGGAGGAGGCAACAATGCTTGATAAGAAATGTACTCATTGCTGGGCACCAGTGGCCCACACCTGTAATCCTAGCTACTCAGGAGGCTGAAATCTGAGGATCATGGTTCAAAGCCAGCCTGGGCAGGAAAGTCTGTGAGACCATATCTCCAATAGACCACTAGAAAACCAGAAGTGGCGCTGTGGCTCAAGTGGTAGAGCGCTCACCTTGAGCTGAAGAGCTGAGGGATAGCGCCCAGGCCCAGAGTTCAAGCCCCACAACCGACAAAAAAAGAAAAAAAAGAAATGTACTCATTATCTTACTCATGTAATTGTAACTCCTCTGTATGGTATTTTCATAATAATAATAAAAGAATCCAGTTACCATACTGTGGCCAAGGGATGGCCAGAGTATGGTAGTGGGTATAGTCCATATACAAATTACAAGTTTGACTTCAACATCATAATATCCTGAAGAGTTTGGGAATTGGGGAATTTGATCAAGATTTCTGACACTTGGGGCTGGGAAGGTGGCTCAGTGGTAGAGCACTTGCCTTGCATGCCCATGCATGAGGCCCTGGGTTTGATTCCTTAGCACCACATAAGCAGAAAAACAGGAAGTGGTGCTGTGGCTGATGTGGTAGAGCAGCTAGCCCTGAGCTGAATAGCTGAGGGACAGCACCCAGGCCCAGAGTTCAGGGACTGACAAAAAAAAAAAAAATTCTCTGACACTTGTTGGAATAATAATCTCTAAACTTCATCCTTCACTATCTAGATATGGGGATCTTATCTGTTTCTTTCTTCCTTTAAATGAAACTCTAGAGGTAGATTTCTCTCTCTGCAGTCTTGATTCTTATCCTGATTCTCAGGATGGCCAGTCCATTTGGGGTGGAAATACCACTTCTCGACCAGTATAGAGCTGTGAACACAGACTCTAGCTCCTCATGTCCCTGTGTAAGCAGCATGATGGTAGGTATACAACATGGGAGAGAAGATTTGCTAGAGCTTGTGTCACTGCTCCAGGAGACTCTAGATGAAAAAACATACTCTTGATCAGGCCTTCTAGAGAGGAATCTCTTGCCAGTTCAGGTTCATCGTCATCTGGGCCAAGATGGGAATGTGCAGGTCAGGAAATCCCAGGCTGTACTTTTCACTATTGTTATTATGGTTGGTAATAAAGAAGCTTTTGGTGCCTTTATGCTATTCTATGTTTTTTGTGTGTATTAATAATAATTAGTGAGTGCAGTAGGCTAGTTGTTTCCAGTAAAGAATGGGCCCAGATCCAAAACACTCTTTAGACTTCTGGCTGTGAAGGTGGCAGTTGGAGGCAGCTGGGATTGTGTTCCTGAGGAAAAAGATGGGTGGGACTGCACTCTTAAGACCTTCATGCATGGGCAGACTTTATGATCATACCCTATCTCCAGCCTCCCATAAAAGCCATCTTAGGCCACTGTGGGATCAGGTCACAGAAGCTACAAAGGAAGAACGTGGCCTTGAAACCACTCATTTTCTTCAGGTATTCTGTTGCTTCCGTTGGTCAAAAGAATGGGTCAGCCCAATTCCATCACTTCCTGCCTCTGCCAGAATTGACAGTCCGTAGAAGTTTGGGCCTGTGGGAAGGATCTAGCAGCTTTCCAATTTGCACTTGAGGTCGTTTCTGTTATTTCAGAGAATTATTTATTCTCTGTCCCTGGTTTCTTAAATCTCTGAAAGTGTCAGCTGTCCTAGCTGCTTCTGGTCTTCAGTGACTGTGTATGACTGACCACTCTTGGTAATGAGTACAGACTCCACCTTTTTCCAGGTTTCCTGAAAGATTCAAGTGAAAATATCACTTGAATATCACTACATGCTATAGCTCTTCACTAGGGCACTCTCTCCATAGGATGGGCCCATATTTTTGTTAGTTTCAAAAACTGAATGAATGGTTTTTTGGTGGTTTTTTTTTTTGTTTTTGTTTTGTGCTACTAGGGTTTGAAATCAAGGCATTGCACTTGCTAGCCAAGTGCTCTACCGTGCACACATGCAGGCATATGCACCAATATGTATATGCTTGAACTCAGGGCCTGGGCATTGCCTCTTAACTTTTTTGCTCAAGGCCACTTGAGCCACAGTCCCATCTCTAGATGTTTTTATGTTGATTTGGAGAAAGAATCTCTCTCACTCATGGACTTTCCTGCCCAGGCTGGATTTGAACCACAGTTCTCAAATATCAGCTTCAAATTCCCAGACCTAGCAATTGTCTTTCTGTTTACCCCTTCCACATAGGCTGGGATGATAAGTATGCACAGCATGGTTGAAGTGAGGTCTCGTGAACATTTGCCAGGGGCAAAATTTAAACTGCTATCCTGATCTCCACAACCTGAGTACCTGAGATTAAAGGTGTATGCTACCAAGCCCAGCTAATTAATGTATAATCTTAGAAACTGAATTGAAATTAGAGGCTGCCAGGGATTAAGATGGAAGTAGGCAGTAGAAAAGTAGATATGTGGGGCTGGGAAGGTGGCTCAGTGGTAGAGCGCTTGCCTTGCATACATGAGGCCGTGGGTTCAATTCCTCAGCACCACATAAGCAAAAAGAAAAAAGCCGGAAGTGGCGCTGTGGCTCAAGTGGTAGAGTGCTAGCCTTGAGCTGAAGAGCTAAGGGATAGCGCCCAGGTCCAGAGTTCAGGCCCGACAACCAGACCCCCCCCCAAAAAAAAGTAGGTAAGTAAATAACAAGGGATCCTTGTGGTATTGGAACTATTTAGCATATTGACTATGGTGGTGGATAATAGGAACCCACAAAGATCATAACTGTATAGATTTTAATATGCTCAGAGTATAAGTAAAATTTGATAGATATGAATTTGTAAAAAATTTTATGAAAATTGAAGGTTATATTTATGTAGTTGTAGTAGTTGTAGTCATTCTTTAAAATTACCTAAATAAAACAAATTTGCAATAGAGTAATGAGAAGAAAAGTCATAAAATTTAATGTGTATCTTACAAAATTAAGAAATTTGAGGGAAGGGGGGATGAGAGGAATGAGGGAGAATAATGAAAGGGGTGACACTGATCAAGATGTATTGTATTCATAAACTACTTTGGACTAGGAATGTGGCTTAGTGGCTTGCCTAGCATACATGAAGCCTTGGGTTCAATTCCTCAGTTCCACAAAATCAGAAAAAAAAATCAGAAGTGGCACAAGTAGTAGAGTGCTAACCTTGAGCAAAAGAAACTCAGGGACAGTACCCAGGCCCTGAGTTCAAGCCCAGGACTGGCAAAAAAATAAAAATAAATAAATAAGCTGGGCACTGGTGGCTCATGCCTGTAATCCTAGCTATTCAGGAGGCTGAGATCTGATGATCACGGTTCAGAGTCACCCCAGGCAGGAAAAGCTGTGAAACTCTATCTCCAATAAACTACCAGAAAACAGGAAGTGGCACTGTGGCTCAGGTGGTAGAGTGCTAGAGAGCTGAGGGACAGTGCCCAGGCCCAGAGTTCAGGCCCCACAATCAACAATAACAACAACAATAAAACATTTTTTGCTCTCAAGAAAATTAAATTAATGTAAAATATTTGCCTAACCAAATTGTAGGCTTAAATTTCAAACATAAAACAGAGCCCAGACCAGGTACTGGTAGTTCACATAGATAATCCTAGCTACTTGGGAGGCTGAGATCAGGAGGAACACAATTAAAGACCTATCTAGGCCTCAGTCATATCTCAACCAATAACTAGTCATAAGTGATGGTATTCCTGTTATTTCTAACTATGTGGGAGGGAGGCTGAGATCAAGAGGATTGCTGTTCCAGGCCAGCCTAGGCAAAAAAGGAAATAATAACCATAGGAAAATAACCATAGAAAAATAGGCTGAACGTGTGAATCAAACAATAGTGTGCCTGCCTAGCACACGCAAAGCCCTAAGTTCAAACCCCAGTATTACCAAAAAGCAAAATTAAAATTTAGAGGATACTTGGATAGAATTTCTCTAGATATTAGAGAAAGTTAAAGTTTTGCTAAGATTTTGTCGTGTTGTATTTTTTTTTTTTGCTTGGGTATTTTTGTGTATGTGCCAATACTGGGGTTTGACCTCAGGGTCTAAACACTGTCTCTTAACCTTTTTACTCAAGCCTAGAACTCTATCATATGAGCCATAGCTCTACTTCTGACTTTTTGATGGTTAATTGGAGATGAGAGTCACAGTCTTTTTTTTTTTTTGGGGGGGGGTCCGGTCATTTGGCTTGAACTCTGGGCCTGGGCGCTGTTCCTCAGCTCTTCAGCTCAAGGCGAGCACTCTACCACTTGAGCCACAGCGCCACTTCCGGCTTTTTGCTTATGTGGTGCTGAGGAATCGAACCCAGGGCCTCAGGCATGCAAGGCAAGCGCTCTACCACTGAGCCACCTTCCCAGCCCCGAGAGTCACAGTCTTTAGAACCAAGATCCTCAGTTCTCAGTCTCCTGAGTAGCTAGTGTTACAGACACGAGTCACTGACTCCTGGGGAGGACAGACAGGAAAGAAGACAACATAAAGAGCCAGAAGTGGCACTGTGGCTCAAGTGGTAAAGTGCTAGCCTTGAGCAAAAGCAGCTCAGGGACAGCACTCAGGCCCAGAGTTCAAGCCTCAGGACTGTCCCCCTCCCCTCCCAAAAAGAGCCAGTTTTTTGCTTTCACCATGCTGTTGGTTCACATTAGCCAAAGTGGTCTGGTATGCTCTGGCAGCTTGAGCACCAAATTGTCTTCTGCTTCCTTCTGTGGTAAGGGCCCTTCCTTCAGTTTGGAGGTCACACTCAGTTGTGTGGTAGCAAGGGGAGAAAAGGCAATTCTAGCAAGAACTACTCATTCTCTTAGTGAGTAGAGTAAACAGTTATGTGCTTTTTGTTTTGGAGCAGTGCTCAGATACACAGGACTAATCAAGGAGCCTGGAGACAGTTTTTCATTCTTTATCTTTCCACTAAAATTAATGAAGGTTAATGGAATCCTCTTAAAAAATTAGAATTCCCCCACTCACCTTCTGTAAGGGAAATCCTATTAAAGTGACTGAAACCCATGAGATACTGAACTTGGAAAAGATAAAGCCCTGAGCACTTATTTTTAGAAGTGATAAATAGTTAATGCTGAAGAGTAAGATAGAGGGCACTTATCTATTGAACATTCCCACAAAGAGCTTTGGGGCAGTATGTAGCATCAGTCCTGCTTACCAAGCCTACTGTTACAAGGGTCTGGTAGTGTCTATACATGGCATCCAGGACCACACAAGCACTACAGTAGAAAGATCCTTATGCGGGGCTGGGAAGGTGGCTCAATGGTAGAGTGCTTGCCTTGCATACCTGAGGCCCTGGGTTCAATTCCTCAGCACCACATAAGCAAAAAAAGCTGGAAGTGGTGCTGTGGCTCAAGTGGTAGAGCACTAGCCTTGAGCTGCAGAACTGAGGGAGAGTGCCCAGGCCCAGAGTTCAGGCACCATGACTGGCAAAAAAAAGAAAAAAAAAAGATCCTTATGTGGACACACACACACACATGCACACACACACGCACGCATGCACGCAAAGGGAGAAGCTAATGAGCAGAAAGCTTGCTGTGGAAGCCAGGCCCTCGTGAGGAAACTCTAGGACTTAGTACACCATGTCCTATACTAAAGCCCTGCTGGTTGGGCAGGATTCTGTCTAGGACTAGATAGAGAGTACAGGATATTGATATCTGGGATAAAGCTAAGGGCCATTTTACAGAGTTCAGGCCCCACAACCCCCCCGCCAAAAAAAAAGACAGGCACTGGTGGCTCACGCCACCTTGACCTCCAGAGCCCATCTGATATGAAAGCCTGCTCATCAGATTTGACTTCATAGGAACAGAACTTCTAGTGATGGTCCAGGTTAATTAGGACAATGTTTTCCTCTGTAAGGTCCCAGGGTTCTTGGAGTGGCCCAGGGTTGGCTTCAGAGCACTCAATAACCACCTTAAGTTTGTTTTTTGTGAGGGTGTTTTGTTTTGTCGTTGATCATGAGGTTTGAACTCAGAGCCTAGGTGCTGTCCCTGGGCTCTTTTTTTTTTTTTTTTTTGTCGGTCGTGGGGCTTGAACTCTGGGCCTGGGCGCTGTCCCTCAGCTTTTCAGCTCAAGGCGAGCGCTCTACCACTTGAGCTACAGCGCCACTTCTGGTTTTATTTCTGGTGGCTTATTGGAGATAGGAGTCTCACGGTCTCTCCTGCCCAGGCTGGCTTTGAACTGCGATCCTCAGATCTCAGCCTCCTGAGTAGCTAGGATTACAGGCGTGAGCCACCAGCGCCCGGCTCCCTGGGCTCTTTTGATCATGGCTAGCACTGTCACTTTGAGTGATAGGTCCACTTCTAGGTTTTAGTGGCTAATTGGATGTAAGAGTCTTACAGACTTTCCTGCCTAGACTGGCTTTGAATAGCGATCCTCAGACAGATCTCAGGCTCCTGAGCAGCTAGACTTACAGGTGTGAGCCACTAGTGCCCAGCTCCCACTTTATGTTCTTGTTGTAGAGCCAGTAAACAAATAAATAAGAAAGGATAACAGATGAAAACAAAAGCAACAAAAATATACAAGAACAAAATAAAAAGTATATGTAGCTTATGATCAGTGCTTTGAAGAAAAATTGAGGGAAGGGAGCAGGAAGTGCCAAGAAAGTGACTTCTTGCAGAGTAAGTATGAAGTCAGATGATGCCTTCTCATAAGATGTATCTCAGTGGTAGAAATAGAGCATGTTCAAGGACCTCAGTTTGATCCCTAGCTCTGCAAAAATAAACAACAATAAAATGCCACTTGAGCAGAGAGATGAGAGAAAGGGAGTAAGACTTGCAAATAGGAAAAGAGCATTCCAGGCAGAAAGGACAGAGAGTACAAAGGTACAAGTATGTCTGGCATGTTCAGGGATGAGCCAGGAGGCCAAAGTGGTTGGATTAGGGGAAGGGACAAGATGGTTGATGAAATTCTTGCCTATATTGGAGGAGCAGGAGATCAGATCATAAAGGCTATCTGGCCCTTAGTGTTTCAGCTTTCACACAGATGAAAAGCCACTAGAGGTTTGGCGCAGAACAATGACAGGGTCTGACTATGGTTTGGGCATATCCGTCTGACTTGTGTATTTAGAATAAATTGGAGGAAGGTAAGGATAGAAATATGAAGGAGGGGGCTGGGAAGGTGGCTCAGTGGTAGAGCGCTTGCCTTGCATGCATAAATCCCTGGGTTTGATTCCTCAGCACCACATAAGCAGAAAAAAAAAAGCCAAAAGTGGTGCTGTGGCTTAAGTGGTAGAGTGCTAGACTTGAGCTGAACAACTGAGAGATAGCACCCAGGCCCAGAGTTCAGGCCCCACAACTGGACCCCCCCCCCAAAAAAAAAAAAAAAAAAAAGAAATATGAAGGAAGGCTGGGAAGGTATCTCAGTAGTTCAGTGCTTGGCTTGCATGCATGAGGCCCTGGGTTCAATTCCTCAGCACCACATAAGCAGAAAAAGCCAGAAGTGGTGTTGTGGCTCAAGTGGTAGAGCGCTAGCCTTGGGCTGAAGAGGTGAAGGACAGCGTCCAGGCCCAGAGTTCAGGCCCCACAACTGACCAAAAAAATAATAATAAAGAAATATGAGGTATCAGATGGGAGGCTATCAGGATGGTTTAAGTAAGAGATTGTAGCAGTTTAGACTCAGTGGGAATATGAAAGTGAGACCTCTTTTAGATATATGCTGGAAGCTAAGATAAATCTTCTGGCCTAAGGCTGGGAAGGTAGCTCAGTGGTAGAGTGCTTGCCTTGCATGCATTAGGCGTGGGTTCGATTCCTCAGCACCACATAAGCAAAAAAGAAAAAAAATGGAAGTGGCGCTGTGGCTCAAGTGGTAGAGCGCTAGCCTTGAGGTGAAGAGCTGAGGGACAGCGCCCAGGCCCAGAGTTCAGGCCCCACGACTGGACCAAAAAAAAAAAAAAAATCTTCTGGCCTTGCATCTGAAATAGAATCCCCTCTGATAAGAACGACAGGAGGAGCAGGCTAATGAGAGTTGATCACAAATTTATTAACTTCCAAGGGAAGATAACAAATTGGCTTTAAGTCTGGAGTTAGAGAGGTTTTCAAGGCAAAAGATGAGAATTTGAATGGATACAGCATGTGTCTGCTGACCTAGGCAGGTTTGATGGTCCTGTGATATGGGAAGAAGAGGAAAGAGTTACAAAAAAAAAATGTGGGGGGGGGGGTGGGGAGGCTGGGGGGGTGGGGAGGCTGGGAAGGTGGCTCAGTGGTAGAGTGCTTGCCTTGCATGCATAAGGCTGTGAGTTCAATTCCCCAGCACCACATAAGCAGAAAATGCTGGAATTAGCACTGTGGCTCAAGGGGTAGAGTACTAGCCTTGAAATAAAGAGCTGAGAGACAGCGTCCAGGCCCAGAGTTCAGGCCCCACAACAACAACAACAAAAAAGCACTGGTGGCCCAGAGTTCAGGCCCCACAACAACAACAACAAAAAAGCACTGGTGGCTCACGCCTATAATCTTAACTGTTCAGGAGGCTGAGATCTGAGGATCATGGTTCAAAGCTAACCCAGGCAGGAAGGTCCGTGAGACTCATATCCAATTAACCACTGGAAAACTGGAAGTAGGCTGTGGCTCAAGTGGTAGAGTCTTAAGCTGAAGAAGAGTTCAGGGACAGTGCCCAGGCCCAGAGTTCAAGCCCCATGATTGACAAAAAAAAAAAAAAAAGTAGACACTGCCATGAGCTCCCAACTTAATGATTAGATAACATGCCCAAGGATACTTGAGTTCTGGGCTTATAGCATACTTCCTTTTTTCTGCAGAGCTGTGTGCCTTTCCTACCCATTCTCTTGCACAGTTATAAGGACTAACAGAATTAGGAATATAGAAACACTTTGTAGATTCCAGGGGCTCTAAATTGTGCTGGTAAGCTAATCATTCCTTTTTATCCTGTCAGCTACACAGATGTTATTGATGTTGTCCAGGCTGTGCAGACACATCCAGACCCAAATGTCAAGTCTCTCTTCACTATTGGTGCCATCACGGTGTGTGTGGAGCCCCTGAGCTGCTACATGGAACACAGGTAGTTATTTTTCGCCACCTCCAGCTCACATAATGTGGTGTGTTTAAATGTGCTAGAAGTGACTGTTTCCCTAATCACTACAATAAGAACATCACTGTACATGCAGTAGTTTATTAGTCTACATTGTATGTAGTAAGTGCTACATTATTATTGTGTGTGTATATGTATGTGTGTGCTTGGGCAAATGCAAGTATACTGGTCCTGAGGCTGGTACTCAGGGCTTGGAAACTGTCTCTGAGCTTTTTTGCTCAAGGCTAGCATTCTGTCACTTGAGCCACATCTTTCCACTTCCAGCTTTTGGGTAGTTAATTGGAGATAAGAGTCTCACAGACATTCCTGACTGGTCTGACTTCAAACCATGATCCTCAGAACCCAGCCTCTTGGGGCTGGAAAGGTGGCGCAGTGGTAGAGTGCTTGCCTTGCATGCATGAGGCCCTGGGTTGAATTACTCAGCACCACATAAGCAGAAAAAGCCAGAAGTGGTGTTATGGCTCAAGTGGTAGAGCACTAGCCTTGAGCTGAAGAGCTGAGGGACAGTATCCAGGCCTAGGGTTCAGGCCCCATGGCCAACAACAACAACAAAAAAAAAACTCAGCCTCTTAAGTAGCTAGGATTACGGGTATGAGCCACCAGTGCCTGGCTTAAGTACTAGATCTTTAAATGACCCAGAGCCAAAGAGAAATGAGAGGAATTGTAGAATACATACAGATGTGTGAAGACAGGAATTATGTCCTTTTTTTTTTTTGTCCATCATGAGGCTTGAACTCTGGGTTTGGGCACTGTCCCTGCGCTCTTCAGCTCAAGGCGAGCACTCTACCGCTTGAGCCACAGCGCCACTTCCAGTTTTCTAGTGGCTTTATTGTAGGACTCATCTCCAATTAATCACAGGAAAAAGCTGGAATTGGCTCTGTGGCTCCCTTCATGACAGCCCTCGTTGCAAGGTGCTTAGCTACACTGTTCATCTCTTAAATATCCATGGCATAGGGAGGATGGGATGACAGAAAGATCTTATCTTTGAATTGCTTGTCTGTTGCTTTGATAAAAGTTAATTATGCTGGGGCTGGGAAGGTGGCTCAGTGGTAGAGTGCTTGCCTTGCATGCATGAGGCCCTGGGTTTGATTCCTCAGCACCACATAAGAAAAAAAAAGCTGGAAGTGGCACTGTGACTCAAGTGGTAGAGCGCTAGCCTTGAGCTGAAGAGCTGAGGGACAGTGCCCAGGCCCAGAGTTCAGGCCCCACTACTGGACCACCCCCCCAAAAAAAAAAAGTTAATTACTGCTGTGTGCTAGTAGCTCACATCTGTAATCCTAGCTACTCAACAGGCTGAAAGCTAAGGCTTATTAATTCAAAGCCGTTCTGGGCAGGAAAGTCCATGAGACTCTAATCACCAATTAAAAACCAAAAAAAAAAAGGGCTGGAAGTGGAGCACCCTAAGCAAAGAGCTCAGAGATAGCACCCATACCCTAAGTTCACGCCCCCAGACACACATACACACAAACACAGAGAGAGAGAGAGAGAGAGGTAACTATTCTTCTCTGGGAAGGACTTTATGATGTTTTGGGAGTTTCTATCTCAAAGCAGTGCTATATAGCAATTTGCTGCCATTTGTATTGAGCAGAAGAAATCACCATTGTGTATATACTCAAGTCTTTTTATTTTTCTTCTTTTCAAAGATGCTCTTGGACATTATTGGGCTTGCAGAGTTCCTTTATTCTGGGGTTACAATGCTTTTTATCGTTTCAGGCTTCATTTTAGCTTCAGCAAAAGTTGTTAAATCATGATTTTGCAGAAACCTTTGTTTTGGACAGTTTCCTTTTTTTTTTGGATTTGGGATAGATTACATAGTAGTATGAAGTATGCTGTAAATGAAAATACAAGCTAGTGCTTTGTCTTAGCAGTTTTAAGAAATTAAAGCAAACAAATTTAAGTTTTCTTGTATTGAAAATAACATATGATTGTATGTTTTGCATTCCTAGAAGTAGGTTAACTGTGTTTTTTAAATTGTTATAACTTCACACCTTTTTGAAATCTGCCCTACAAAATTTGTTTGGCTTAAACGTCAAAGCCGTGACAATTTGTTCTTTGATGTGATTGTATTTCCAATTTCTTGTTCATGTAAGATTTCAATAAAACTCAAAAATCTATTCAAAACAAAACAAAAAAAAGGCAGTGCAATTTGAATCATCATCCTCTACCCTATTTTGAACTTTCATTTACCATTGGATTTGTGAATAAGATTAAGCTAGGGGTGTAACTCAGTGATAACATTTATCTAGCATGTGAGGTCTTGAGTTCAATCCCAAGTATAGCAAAAAATTAAAATTAAAAAATAGTCATCTCTATCTCCTATCACCTGAAGAACTAGTACTGCTCCCAACATCTTCTCCATCACATTTCATCAAGGGTGGGCCATGTGAGGACTTCTGCAGGGTGAGAACTTTGGTGCAAAACTGTGAAAGTCTTAGCCAGGCACAGTTGCTCACGCCTGTCATCCTAACTACTCAGGAGGCTGAGATCTGAGGATCATGGTTCAAAACCAGCCCAGGCAGGATAGACTGTGAGACTCTTATCTCCAGTAAACCACTAGAAAACCGGAAGTGGCACTGTGGCTCAAGCAGTAGAGCTTTGGCCTTGAGCTGAAGAGCTAAGGGACAGTGCCCAAGCTCAGAGTTCAAGCCCCATGACTGGAAAACAAAACAAAACATAAAAACTATGAAAGTTGGGCTGGGAAGGTGGCTCAGTGGTAGAGCACTTGCCTTACATGCATGAGGCCCTGTGTTCGATTCCTTAGCACCACATAAGCGAAAAAAGCCGGAAGTGGCGCTGTGGCTCAAGTGGTAGAGCGTGCTAGCCTTGAGCTGAAGAGCTGAGGACAGCGCCCAGGCCCAGAGTTCAGGCCCCACAACTGGACCCAAAAAAAAAAAAAAACTGAAAATCTTGAATAACTATGACTGTCTAGTGCGCAGTACTACCTGCCTCTTGCCTCATCAAATATGTCAACCTTGCATATCAGCAATATTTCAATTTTGAGGGAAATAATCAAGATGCTAATGATTTTTTTAATATTTCTTTTTCCCTAGATTTCTCTTCCCTAAATTTCTTGATCAGTGCTCACAAGGTAAGCAATATGCTTTACTTCCTGCTTACATGCCTTTCACATTCTGTTCAGATACAAGAGATTTCTGTCTGTGCTACCACTCTGAAATCTAAAGCAGGGAACTTTGACAACCTTCTTTTATCATACTTGATAAACATATTTCTTCCAAGAGCTTATATTGTAATTATCTTTATTATTATTACATAGTTGTACAAAGAGGTTACAATTCCGTATGTCAAGTTATAGGTACAATAAATCTTGATCAGTGCCACCCCTTCCACTATTCCCTCCCACTGTACCCACCTCCCATCCCTCCCCTCAAGTTTCTGTTAATGGCAGTAAAAAAATCACAGCAACATCACTTGTGGGCTCACGTCTGCTCTGGCCGTGTAGCTAAAGACTGGGCTGAGTAGTCTCTGGATAAACAAAATCTTAATGAATTTCTCTATCCCCAGGGCACAGTTTTTGGCAGAACCTATCTTCCTTAATATCACCCTTTCTTTCACACAATGTAATTTTCCATACCTCTTTGAATGTATTTAGAAAAATCTACTCATCCTGCAGGTTATATTCAGCTTTTCATTGTCCTGCTGCTATCAACTATAGAAGCTGTACTTCCTAGTCTATATTATCTGTGACACCTAGAGAGTGTGAATAAATTATAACTTCTCCACAGTAGTGATAAAATGCCCATTGTTGTCATGAGGTATGCTTGGGGATGGACTGCCTGAGCCAGCCTAGCAAGCAGAAATCTAATGGAAGAAAACAACTCAATGTCCCCAGCACATCTGTGCCTTGCTGATCCCATTGCCAGTCTGCAGGGAGCAGAGACAACAGCATACCAGAGCTGTTGTCTTGGGAAACAGCTGATCTGGGTGCTGCCCAAGGCAGGAGACTGGTCCCTGAGGGGGGAAGGGGTATGTGTTTGTTGGACTGCTATACCAGGTAGTTGTTTTTTGAGGCCCTCAGTATCAGGGTAGAATAGAAGCTGTCCTCTCAGTGTGTAACCCAGAGGGAAGTTAGGTATGAGTTGGAAAAGAGATATCCAGGTTGACTCTGCTTTGTTTTTTTTTAACCTTTGTGTGAACAAGTGTGTGTGTGTGTGTGTGTGTGTGTGTCCGTGTGTCCTGGTGTCCTGGTGTCCTTGGGATTGAACTCAGTTGGAGTTTGGGTGCTTTCACTGAGCTTTTCTAGCTCAAGGCTAGCACTCTTACCAGTTGAAACACAGTTCCATTTTTGGTTTTTGGTGTTTAATTGGAGATAAGACTCTCACAGACTTCCCTGCCCCAGCTGGCTTCAAACCCCTCTTGTCAGATCTCAGCCTTCTAAGTAGCTAGGATTACAGGTTGAGCTACTGATGCAAAAATCCCTAGGTTTTTATTTTAGGGGACTAAAAAGGGTAGTGGTACCTGTCCTTGAGATAGAAAACACCAAAATACATGTATAGATAATCAAGGAGGGTTATCTGACCCTAAGTTACATATTTGGATGTTTTAGTCAAAGCCAAGGGCATGGAGGGGCTGGGAAGGTGGCTCAGTGGTAGAGCGCTTGCCTTGAATGCATGAGGCCCTGGTTTCGATTCCCCAGCACCACATAAGCAAAAAGAAAAAAAGCCAGAAGTGGCACTGTGGCTCAAGTGGTAGAGTGCTAGCCTTGAGCTGAAGAGCTGAGGGACAGCGCCCAGGCCCAGAGTTCAGGCCCCACGACCGGACCAAAAAAAAAAAAAAAAGCCAAGGGCATGGAGTATAGTCAGCCAATACCGGGCATGGATCTAAAAAGTAAGAAAGCCAGAGTATGGAGGGAAATGAAAAGTCTAGGAAACTGAAAGTCAAAGCAGGACAGAACAATGTTTCAGACATTAGAGAAGGAATAAAATCATTGGTGTGTAATGTTACAGAGCCCTTAAGAGAAGGACAGAAAAAGCCTGTTGACTTTGCAAGTAACCTCAGCAAGAGTGCCTGAGTGGACTGATGAGGGCTGAAGCCAAGTCCAAGTGGACTAACAGTCAGTGAACTCCTGGAAGCCAGCAAATGTAAATGATACATTAAGGTATATGGAGCTGTTAAAAGGATTGACAGGGAGAGGAGAGTGCTTTCAAGAAGTTTTATTTCTAAGCCCGACAACCTAGATACTTGAGAGGCAGAGATCAGAATGATAGTGGTTTCAGGCCAGCCCAGGCAGAAAAGGTTTTTTTTGTTTTATTTTGGTTGGTCATGGGGCTTGAACTCTGGGCTTGGGCCCTCCCTGCACTCTTCAGCTCAAGGCGAGTGCTCTACTGCTTGAGCCACAGTGCCACTTCCAGTTTTCTAGTGGTTCATTGGAGATAAGAGTCTCATGGACTTTCCTGCCCGGGCTGGCTTTGAACCATGATCCTCAGATCTCAGCCTCCTGAGTAGTTATGATTACAGGTGTGAGCCACTGGCACCCAGCTACAGAAAAGTTTTTGAGACCTCATTTCAACAGAGAAGGCTAGACATCTTGGTGCATATACCTGTCATCGTAGATACACTAGAAAGTATAAATAGAAAGATTGCAGTCCAAGCTAACATGAGCAGCAAAGGAGACCATATCTCAAAAAATAATCAGAGGGCTGGGAATGTGGCTTAGTTGGTAGAGTGCTTGCTTGCTTAGCATGCGTGAAGTCCTGGGTTCAATTCCTCAGTACCACATAAACAGAAAAGGCTGGAAGTGGTATTGTGGCTCAAGTGGTAAAGTGCTAGCTAGGCTTGAGCCAAAGAAGCTCAGGGACAGTGCCCAGGCCCTGAGTTCAGGTCCCAGGACTGGCAATACTATCATCATCATCATCATCAGAGCTTTTTGGGCACCGGTGGCTCATGCCTATAATCCTAGCTACACAGGAGGCTGAGATCTGAGAATCATGGTATGAAGCCGGCTTAGGCAAAAAAGTCTGTGAGACTCTTATCTCCAATAAACTACTCACAAAAAGCTGGAGTGGCACTGTGGCTCAAGTAGTAGCCACTAGCCTTGAGCCAAAGAAGCTCAGGGACAGCACCCAGACCCAGAGTTCAAGGCCCTCCCCCAAAAAAATCAGAGTTGCCAGACACTAGTGGCTCATAACTATAATCCAAGCTACTCAGGAGGCTGATATCTGAGGATCGTGGTTTTAATTCAGATTGAGCAGAAAAGTCCATGAAAGTCTTACCTCCAACCAAAAAGCCAGAAGTGGAGCTGTGGCTCAACTAGTAGGGTGCTATCATTGAATACAAAAGCTCAGGGACAGTACCCAGGACACACACACACATACACACACACACAAATAAAACAGAGGCAAAGGTGATGGAGTGCCTGCCTAATGAATTTGAATCCCTGAGTTCAAACCCCAGTTCTACCCCCACCCAAAAAAAAAAAAAGATTTGCTATTTCTAGAAGAATGTGAGTAGTTATCCCTGAAGTCCCAGAAGTATTGCTGTTTGAGGCCAGTCTAGGTAAAAATTTGCAAGTCTCCATCACAATCAATAAAGCAAGGCTTGGTGGCATGTTTCTAGCTACATGAGAGGCATAAATAGGAAATTTGCAGATCAGGCCAGCCTGGGAAAATATGCATGATCCTATTAAATATATAAAGCAAAAATGGCTATGCATGTGACACAAGTAGTAGAGTGCTTGTTTAGCAAGCACTGTAATAATGGGTTCATAATAGGCTCAAACCTCATTATAACAAAATAAGGTAAGGTATGGTGGGGTATGCCTGCAATCCCAGCACTGGGGTCCTGACAGGGGAAGAGGGCCCGGGGGAAAGGATCAAGAGTTTGAGGCCAGCTGGAGCTACATAGTCTTATCTGAAAAACAAACCCCCCAAAAGTAATTATTATTAGTGAATTAATTACTCTTCCCTTGTTGCTAAAGAGAAAACCTGTGAGCTAGAGGAAGATATTAGACTTAATAGAAGGAGTCTATGGGGGTCCATATCAAGCTTAGAAATGAAAGTTGACCCAAAGTGTCCTCCAGGGAAGTAGAGAAATGTTTTTCTGGTTGATGGTTCTGACTACTAGTTGTGTTAAGACTTGTTGACCTGTCCTAGGCCCTGTCATGTAAATGTTGGAGCTGCCTTCTTGGCACTTTCCTCCTTAGTGCCTCTCTACTTTTTTCATGATGGACAAACACAAATGACCAGGTGCGGGAATCTTGGGGATCTTGATGATCTTTTGTCATCATTGTCCATCAGCTGAGAATAGCCTTGGGCCTGCATCCCAAAAGTAAAGCCCCTTTTAGTCTGAAGCCTTCTAGGCCAAGTCAGACTGAGTTCCCTCTGATACTTGCAAGATATATTTCATTAGTGCTACCTGTTCAAAGGCAATGTATCCAAGTCCATACTTACATATAGTTAGGGTTAAGGACAAATGACCTTGAGGCTATATTGATCATGAAGTGACAGTGCCTTGATAAACATCTTCCTTTTGCGTCTGGACACACAGGACTCTGTGGCTTGGCCTCACTTGAGACTTACCATGGGCATGGGCAGTATGGAGGAGATAAAGGCCTCACTTAGAAGTAGAATATATAACCAGTGGACAAACACCTCGTACCCCAGGAAGTATATCTCCCTTTGCTTCTGTTCATAAGTCAGGCTACTTGATTCATTGCTTTTAATAACAGAGGATTATTTTATAATGAAAAAAGGACTATGTAATATCCTCAGGATGCTTTGCTGATAGAAATCCAAAAACTAGGAAGCAATCTTGCTGCTTAAACTGCAAACTAGACAATGCTAGCTTAAAAGCAAAGTGGAGGGCTGGGAAGATGGCTCAGTGGTAGAGCGCTTGCCTCGCATACATGAGGCCCTGGGTTCAATTCCTCAGCACCACATAAACAGAAAAAGCTGGAAGTGGTGCTGTGGCTCAAGTGGTAGAGTGCTAGCCTTGAGCTGAAGAGTTGAGGGACAGTGCCCAGGCCCACAGTTCAAGCCCAATAACTGACAAAAAAAAAAAAAAAGCAAAGTGGAGATATTTTGTTGTTATGGCCTCCTTTTTACAAGTGTCTGTAGATAAAAGAAATGAGTTTTAACTGGGCACCAGTGGCTTACACCTAAAACCCTAGCTACTTAGAAGGCTGAGATCTGAGGCACGCAGTTTGAAGCCAGCCCAGTCAGAAAAGTCTGTGAGATTCTTCAGAAAAGCTGGAAATAGGGGCTGGGAAGATGGCTCAATGGTAGAGTGCTTGCCTTGCATGTCTGAGGCTCTGGGTTCGATTCCTCAGCACCACATAAGCAAAATGAAAAAAAAAAAAGCCGGAAGTGGCGCTGTGGCTCAAGTGGTAGAGCGCTAGCCTTGAGCTGAAGAGCTGAGGGACAGCGCCCAGGCCCAGAGTTCAGGCCCCATGACTGGACCCCAAAAAAGAAAAGCTGGAAATAGAGCTATTGCTCACGAGGTAGAGGGCCAGCTTTGCGCAAAAAAGCTTAGGGACCATGCCCAGGTTCTGAGTCCAGGACAGGCACAAAGAAGGTGTGTGTGTGTCTGTGTCTGTGTGTGTCTGTGTGCATGTGCGTGTGCATGTGTGTGAGTTTACTGCTGGGCTACTATGAGCCTTTAGCCCAGTTTGAGATGATCAAAGTGACTGTAGGAATGGCTTTTTAGGGGAGTTTTTTGGTTGTTTTTTGTTTTATTTTTTCCTACACGTAGGAACAGACCAGGCCAGACTGCTTGCTTATTCACATCCCAGACAAGTGAGGCCTTGGTCAAATCTGGTGTTCACACCCTGATATACATAAGGAAGCTCCTGGCCCAAACAAGATGAAACTGCTTTTTGTGACCTGTTTATCCTGTGCACCAGATAACTGTGTACCTGCCTCCCAGATGGCATTTCCTCTTGGCAGGTGGCAGTTTGCATAGCTGTCTCAGGAATGCTGGGGATAATCCTTTTGCTTGTTTCCCAGTAAAGCAAAGGCTCTTTTCTATGCCCAGTTACTGACCTAGAATCTCAACCCCACAAGATTTGTCCAGATGGTTCATGTTTGGCAGGCAGGACTTTGGACAGGGTACATCTCCTAGCCTCTCTTCAGCAGGCTAAACTTGTACATATGATGCTGGTATATACTCCAAAGGTGAGCACATTTCACTGGTATTACTCTCCCCTTCCTTTTTCTCAAAAGGATACTAGAGTCCCCTGGGCCTTTATAGATCTCCACTCAGTCTTTCCTGTCTCTTTTTAAGAGCCTTCATAGACTATTCTTGAGAATCTCATAGACCCCTTGCAGATCCTTTTTCTTGTTTTCCTATGAATTGTGAGCTTTCCAGGATACCACCTACTTTTCCTCAGAGCCACATTTTGGGCATAACCTCTTGAACTTCCTCCTGTGACCCTGGCTGAACCAGGCATGGGGTTCTGACAGACTATCCAGGCTGGCCTTGCTATAGCCCTGCAGCCTCCAAGAGTGACTTTCTGAATTGAAAATTAAGGCACAGACACCACAACTATCACCTTGATTAGGAGGCATCCCAGACACTGACTGCTTCAGGATAACAGGGCACTGGTGGTTCATGCCTGTTATCCTAGCTCCTCAGGAGACTTGAGATCTGAGGATCACAGTTTGAAGCCAGCTGGGCAGGAAGGTCCATGAGACTTTTTTCTCCAATAAACTACTCAGAAAAATCTTGGAGTGGCACTGTAGCTCAGGTGGCAGAGTGCTAATCTTGAGCACAAAGAGGCTCAAAGACAGCAACTAGGCCCTGAGTTCAAGCCCCAGGACAGGCAAAAAAAAGAACGTTCAGGATGCTGGGTGCTGGTGGCTCACACCTATAATCCTAGCTACTCAGGAGGCTGAGATTACAGTTCAAAACCAGCCCGGGCAGAAAAGTCTGTGAGACTCTTTATCTCCAATAAACCATGAAGAAAACGGGAAGTGATGCTGTGGCTCAAGTGGTAGAGCACTCCTCTTGAGCTGAAAAGCTGAGGGACAGTGCCCAGACCCAGAGTTCAAGCCCCATGACCGACAAACAAACAAACAAAAAAGCTTCAGAGAAAAGTACAAGGAAGGAATCTTAGCTACTCAGGAGACTGAAATCTGAGGATCACATTACCAAAGGATGCCAGTTTAGGCATACAAAATCCAAGAGACTCTTAACTACTAGCCTTCAAAATAGCCAGAAGTGGGGCTGGGAAGGTGGCTCAGTGGTAGAGCGCTTGCCTTGCATGCCTGAGGCCCTGGGTTTGATTCCTCAGCACCACA
This sequence comes from Dipodomys spectabilis, assembly GCF_019054845.1. NCBI lineage: Eukaryota > Metazoa > Chordata > Mammalia > Rodentia > Heteromyidae > Dipodomys > Dipodomys spectabilis. The sequence continues at coordinate 7,408,368 of NW_024870852.1, forward strand.
TAAGCAAAAAGAAAAAAAAGAAAAAAAGCCGGAAGTGGCGCTGTGGCTCAAGTGGTAGAGTGCTAGCCTTGAGCTGAAGAGCTGAGGGACAGCGCCCAGGCCCAGAGTTCAGGCCCCACAACTGGACCCAAAAACAAAACAAAAAGAAAGAAAGGCCCTGACTTCAAGCCTCAGTACTGGTGTGTGCATGTGCCTCCCCTCCAGCAACACACAAAAAAAAAAAAATACCAAATCTATAAAGCAGGCTAATGAAGCCTCTAGATTTAGCTTTCATGTTGAACAACTCTGTGGTTGCTATTACATAACTCTGGCTAAACCTTGAGATCTGCTGCCACTTCTCAAGTGCTAAGATTAAATTTATAGCTGGGAAGGTGGCTCAGTGGCAGAGTTCTTGCCTTGCATGCATGAGGTCCTGGGTTCGATTCCTCAGCACCACATAAGCAGAAAAAGCTGGAAGTGGCACTGTGGCTCAAGTGGTAGAGCGCTAGCCATGAGCTGAAGAGCTGAGGGACATCGCCTAGGTCCAGAGTTCAGGTCCCATGTCCAGCCAAAAAAAAAAAAAGATTAAATTTATAAACTACCATGCCTGGCAGAATGCAGTTTTTAAATTTAAAAAAATTATAAGGGAATGAAAAAAAACAAACACAAAGAGAATTATGACATACATCTAGGTGATATATTATGTGGACTTTGGTTCCTGGCCCAAAGCTCTTGACAAGAAAATATTCTGAGGGGTTGGAAGTGTGTGTGACTCAGGTGATAGAGCACCAGCCAGTGAGTCAAAGAGTTTGAGTCCTGGTCTTGGACAAAAACAAAAAAAGGAAGGTAAGCCGGGCACCAGAGGCACACGCCTGTAATCCTAGCTACTTAGTAGGCTGAGATCTAAGGATCCTGATTCAAAGCCGGCCAGGACAGGAAAGTCCATGAAACTCTTATCTCCTGTAAACCACCAGAAAACCAGAAGTGGCGCTGTGGCTCAAGCAGTAGAGTGCTCGCCTTGAGCTGAAGAGCTGAGGGACAGTGCCCAGGCCCAGAGTTCAAGCCCCACAACCAACCAAAAAACAAAAAAGAAGGTAGAAAGGATGGATCTGGAAGTAGAAGTATGGGTCAGGTTGTAGAGCATGAGCTTTGAGCAAGAAAAAGCCAAGCAAGAACACAAGGCCCTGAGTTCAAGCCTCAGTACTAACACACACAAACACACACACACACATACACACACAAATTCATCTCTTAAAAACAAGCTGATTACAGTGCCTTATGCCTGTAATCCCAGCTAAATATAGGAGGATCATGGTTTGAGACCTTTCAAATCTCAAAGAATAATCTGGGTATGGTGATGCACTTTATTATAGTACCACTGCAAGGGAGGAATAGATAGGCAGGCTGTGGGCAAAAAACATGAGACTCTACCTGAAAAATAAACTAAAAAACAAAATGGCAGAGTACATGACTCAAGTGATAGATTGCTTGCCAAGCACAAGGCCTTGAGTTCAAACTCCAGAACTACACACACACACACACACACACACACACACAAGAAAATATGAAACTTGAACATGGACTGGATTTTTTTTTTTTTAATCAAGGGGCTTAAACTCGGGGTGGCCACTGTCTCTAAGGTTTTTTGCTCAAGGCTAGCACTGTACCACTTTGAGCCACAGCACTTGTTTGGGCTGGATTTGAACTGTGATACTGTGATCTCAGCCTCCTAAGTAGCTAGGATTACAGGTGTGAGCCACCAGCACCCAGCCATAGCTTGACTTTATACTATGTAACAAAATTACATTACAAAATAAATAGTGGAAAAAATAATAAATTGTGGTTAGGGGCTGGTGGCTCACGCCTATAATCCTAGCTACTTAGGAGGCTGAGATCTGAGGGTTATGGTTTGAAGCTAACCCTGGCAGAAAAGTCTGTGAGACTCTTATCTCCAATTAATCAGCGAAATGCCAGAGTAAAGCTGTGTTTCAAGTGGTAGAGTACCAGCCTCAAATGAAGAAGCCAAGTGAGATTGAGAAGCCCTGAGTTTAACACACACACACACACAAAAGAAAATATGAAACTTGAACATGTACTGGATTTTTTTTTTTTTGGGGGGGGGGGTCCGGTCGTGGATCCTGAACTCTGGGCCTGGGCGCTGTCCCTCAGCTCTTCAGTTCAAGGCTAGCACTCTACCACTTGAGCCACAGCACCACTTCCGGCTTTTTTCTTTTTGCTTATGTGGTGCTGAGGAATCGAACCCAGGGCCTCAGGCATGCAAGGTAAGCGCTCTACCACTGAGCCACCTTCCCAGCCCTGGATTTTTTTTTTTAATCAAGGGGCTTAAACTTGGGGTGGCCACTGTCTCTGGTTTTTTGCTCAAGGCTAGCACTGTACCACTTTGAGCCACAGCACTTGTTTGGGCAGGATTTGAACTGTGATACTCTGATCTCAGCCTCCTCAGTAGCTATTACAGGCATTAGCCTCCAGTTCCCAGCTGGCTTGGATTTTTTTACATTAAGGAGTTTGTTAGTCACTACTTTTTAAGTGTCTTTACATTAGAAATACTCAATACTAAAATATTTTGGGGTGAATATTTGAATAGCTAGTGGACGAGGCAGGAGATGAGCTGAGGAATGGTAGAAATGAAATGTGATTGGTCAGTATTGACAATTTTTCAAGCTCAGGTGATGGGACTCTGTTGGTTTATACATAGGTACTTGTCCTATATGTATTACTGACATCTGCTTTTGTTACCTTGTTTATTTTTTATTCTATTTTTTATTTCTTTTTTGTTGTTGTTAGTTGTGGAGCTTGAACTCAGAGCCTGGGTGCTGTCCCTTTTTCACTCAGGGCTAGCACTCTACCACTTTGTTTGTTTGTTTGTTTTTGCCAGTCCTGGGGCTTAAACTCAGGGCCCGGGCACTGTCCCTGAGCTTCTTTGGCTCAAGGCTAGCACTCTACCACTTTGAACCACAGTTCCACTTCCAGTTTTCTGGTGGTTAATTGGCAATAAGAGTCTCATTGGGGGCTGGGAAGGTGGCTCAGGGATAGAGTGCTTGCCTTGTATGCATGAGGCCCTGGGTTCAATTCCTCAGCACCGCATAAGCAGAAAAAGCCAGAAGTGGTACTATGGCTCAAAGTGGTAGAGTGCTCACCTTGAGCTGAAGGGCTGAGGGACCACCCAGAGTTCAGACCAACAAAAAAAAAGGAGTCTCATGGACTATCCTGCCTGGACTGGCTTTGAATCATCATCCTCAGATCTCAGCCTCCTGAGTAGCTAAGATTACAGTGAGCCACCAGTGCCCGGCTTTAATTTCTTCTTTCTGAAGAGAAATCTCACTGTGTTGCTCATAATGGTCTCAAACTCCTAGGCTCAAGCAATTCAATGGCTTAGCTTTCCAAAGTGACAGGAATTACAAGTACATTCCACTGCACTTGCCTTTGTAACTAATACTTTCCCAAGAAGGAAATAAGAATTATTGAATACTAGGACTGGAAAGGTGGCTCAATGGTAAAGCGCTTGCCTTGCATGCATGAGGCTCTGGGTTCGATTCCTCAGCACCGCATAAGGCAGAAAAAGCTGGAAGTGGTGCAGTGGCTCAAGTGGTAGAGTGGTAGCCTTGAGCTGAAGAACTGAGGGACAGCGCCCAGGCCCAACATTCAGGCCCCACGACCAGCCAAAAATAAATAATAAATAATTTCTTTTAAAAAAAAGAATTATTGAATACCAAAAGTGCAAAGGATTGTATATCAGAAATGGTGTATATACTCTGATCATAACTATGTAAAAATAGGAGTGACATGTTCAGGTTTTAGGCTGTGGTAACTTTTCTGACTTCTACATTCTCTGTGGTCTCATGAATTTTATGTCTAGATCTTCACATAAAATTGGGAGTGGTGTGATGGTGGCCCAACCACAGCTTTGTTCCTGGGCTCCCCCACCCCTTTTTTTTCAAATCATTCTCTATGTGAATATAACAGCTAAGTGCCTGATGTCTGTGGTCTCAAATGGCAGAGGTAAATGGCACAGGGATGTGAAGAGACTCTGAGCAGGAAATGTAGAGAAGAGCAGAAAGCTGCAATTTAGATAAAGAGGGTAGGAAGTGAAGCAGCTGCAGGGCTGAACCTAAGAATCTGCAATTCCTAGAAGTAAGACTGAATGGTCATGTCTGCATCAGAGTCTACTGGAAGGAATGGTCGGTCAGAGGAAGGAGTCCACAGCCCATCAGGACTCTGAAGGCTGACTGATTATTCTTGGTTCTATTCCCCAGGTCTGGTTAACAATGTGGTGTTCACCAGTCACACTATGGAGCAAAGGCACCCTCTCCTTGTGCAGCTGCAGAGCCTTATCAGGGCTGCCAACCCTACCGCAGCCTTCATTCTTGCAGAAAATGGGATTGTTACCAGGTAAACTTCTGCAAACTCTACAGAACCAGCCACTTTCTCAAACATAGCAATCTGCCTGTGGCACACAGGGTCTTTAAACTGTATTTAAGACCTAAGCATTATAGAAATTAGTTTTTGAAGTGCATTGATACTTAAAAGCCACCAAGAAGACCTCATTTGTCAGTATCCTATACTAGTATAAGGAGTTTTGGGGCTGGGAAGTTGGCTCAGTGGTAGAGCGCTTGCCTTGCATGCCTGAGGCCCTGGGTTCGATTCCTCAGCACCACATAAGCAAAAAGAAAAAACCCGGAAGTGGCGCTGTGACTCAAGTGGTAGAGCGCTAGCCTTGAGCTGAAGAGCTGAAGGACAGTGCCTAGGCCCAGAGTTCAGGCCCCACGATCGGACCCAAAAAAAAAAAAAGGAGGTTTTGTGTTGGTGCATTCACACTGTCATACATTGAAGAATAGAAATCCACCATAAGGTGTCTTATGTTGATTTGAGAGAAGTTGTATAGAGAACATAGAGTAATGAATTTTTTGCTTCACAGCCTTGGATTTAAATTACACATCAAAAATAGAGAAAACTGTTATATTGCAGTTTTGTTTGCTCAGTTTGTTAAAAGGTATATGGCTTATGCCAGGCACCGGTGGCTCAAGTCTATAATCCTAGCTGCTCAGCAAACTGAGACCCAAGGATCGTGCTTCAAAGCCAGCCCAGGCAGGAAAGTCCATGAGACTTTATCTCCAATTAACCACTAGAAACCTGGAAGTGGCACTGTGGCTCAAGTCGTAGAGGGCTCGCCTTGAGCTGAAGAGCTCAGGGAGAGCACCCAGGCCCAGAGTTCGAGCCCCACGACTGACAAAAAAAGGTACATAGCTTTTTATATAGTTTTGACTTCTCAAACATTAAAGGACTGGGGATGCAGCTTCATGATACTTGGTTTTTTGTTTGTTTGTTTGTTTGTTTTTGGTTGGCCATAGGGCTTGAACTTGGGGCCTGATTGCTATCTCTGTGCTCCTTTTCTCAAGGCTAGCTCTCTACAACTTTGAGCCACAGCACCACTTCTGGTTTTCTGGTGGTTAATTAGAGACAAGAGTCTCAGACTTTCCTGTCCAGGCTGGCTTTGAACCACGATCCTCAGATTTCAGCCTCCTGAGGATTACAGGTGTGAGCCACCAGTGTCCAGCAGATTCAACATAGTTAGTTACACATGTGTGAGGTCTGCGTTTGGTGTACATTCACACACACACATCTACACACACACTCATACAATAAATAAGCATGGAAGAAAAAAACAAATACTAGCCAAAACAATGAATCTGTGCAATTATATTCAAATAAATAATCAGGAGCTAAGAATGTGCCTTAGTGGTAGAGTGCTTGTCTAGCATGCATGAAGCCCTAGGTTTGTTTCCTTAGTACCATATAAACAGAAAAAGCCAGAAGTGGCGCTGTGGTTCAAGTGGTAGAACTCTAGCCTTGAGCAAAAGAAGCTCAGGGATAGTGGCCAGGCCGAGTACAAGCCCCAGGACTGGGAAAAAAGAAATAATTCAAGTAAAATATTAACATAATTCTATTGAAACCCTGACTCCACTAGAGAGAAGATTACACATGTGAAAGGCAAAAAGTGAGAAGGAATCTTTCAAGTGTTTGCTCAGAATTGAGGATACAGTAATGAATTTGTTAATTTTTGTAATGTATGTCCCTTAGCTTTCAATGGAAAGAGAATAATGCCACAATAACAATGTACACCCCTACCTTTAGATCTTAGTTTCTAAGTACCAATCCCTATCAAAAGATATCAGGACTCCTTGTAGGGCAGATAGCATGTGTAAGGCAGGAAAAATACAAGGTAAGCCTGGTCCAGTTTATGTCAGTAAACGAAGGAAGTACTCAAGATTAGTGGAGATGTGTGGGAAGATAAGAGAACTAAATTACAAGTTCCCACAAGAGCTGGACACTGGTGACTCATGCCTGTAATCTTAGCTATTCAGGAGGATGAGATCTAGATTGAGGTTTGAAGCCAGCCCAAGCAGAAAAGTCCACTAGACTCTATCTTCAAAATAACCAGCAAGGGGGCTGGGAAGTTGGCTCAGTGGTAGAGCGCTTGCCTTGCATACCTGAGGCCCTGGGTTTGATTCCTCAGCACCACATAAGCAAAAGGAAAAAAGCCAGAAGTGGTGCTGTGGCTCAAGTGGTGGAGTGCTAGCCTTGAGCTGAAGAGCTGAGGGACAGCGCCCAGGCCCAGAGTTCAGTCCCCACGACCGGACCCAAAAAAAAACCAGCAAGGACTGTGAAGGTGGCTCACTGGTAGAGTGGTCGCCTTGCATGCATAAGGCCCTAGGTTCAATTCCTCAGCACCACATAAGCAAAAAAACCTGGAAGTGGCCCTGTGGCTCAAAGTGGTAGAGTACTAGCCTTGAGCTGAAGAGCTGAGGGACAGTGCCCAGGCCCAGAGTTCAGGCTCCATGACCCACCCTCCCCCCACCAAAAAAAAAAAAAAAAAAATAGTAAAACAACCAGCAAAAAACAAGGCTGAAGATATGGCTTAAGTGTTAGAGTACCAGCTGAGCAAACATGAGTCCTTGAGTTCAGACCTTAGTACTGCCTGTCAAAAAAGCTCCCACAAGTCAAATTTGGTATAATTTGAATGCAATAAAGAACAATAATAATAATGCACTATAGTACAGTGATATTAAATATGGGGAGAGGACTGGATAACAAAGCCCCCCCTTTTTTTTCCCAGTCGTGGGGCTGGGGGAAAAATCGCTAACAAAGCCCTTTCTTTGTAGAAACAAATAAGGATTGACAGTTCAGTGATTGATGGTCTTATGTCTTCAAGAACCTGGGCCAACTCAGCACCACAAAACAAGAAAAAGGAAATCATTTTGTGGCTGAAAATGTATGGGGGAAAAAGATGCCTACTAGACCTCCAGAACAGACCACTAATCACTCACAAAGAGGAAAACTACCCTTACATCCTCAAGTTTGCCTAATGAGACATTCTGTTATCATGTGCCTCCAGGCTGTCAGTCATATGAATACCACCTGGGGATTAAACTTAAGCAAAACTATTTAACCTGAATCTAATTCTGAGGGAACAGTCAAGTCCAAGTTGTTGATGTGACAGCCCAGAGCCTGTGGCTCAAGCCTATAATCCTAGGTACTCAGAAGGCTGAGAGCTGAGGATTATGGTTTCAAGCCAGCCCAGGACACACCCAGACTTTTTTTTTTGTCGGTCATGGGGCTTGAACTTGGGGCCTGGGTGCTGTCCCTCAGTACTTCAGCTCAAGGCTAGTGCTCTACCATTTGAGCCACAGCACCACTTCCGGTGGTTTTCTGGTGGTTTATTGGAGATAAGAATCTCACAGGCTTTCGTGCCAGGGCTGGCTTTGAACAATGATCCTCAGATATCAGCCTCCTGAGTAGTTAGGATTACAGGCATGCCATCAGTGCCCAGCCAGAAACTTTTATCTTCAATAAATTACCCCAAAAAGTTTCTGATTCAGGGTGGGGCCCAAGATCCTACATTTCTAACCAGCCCCCAGTGGAAGCACTTCTGACTATACTGTGCAGTGGAAATGCCTTGAACGTGATAATAGTATTGTGGTTCTATAAAATACTTTCCTCAATTTAAGAAATGTATACTCAAGAGTTTTGGGTCCTTCTCCATGCAATTGCATGCATGCTTGCATGTGTATGGATTATGAGAGGGAGAAAAATGTGCAGGTTAAGGTTGTTAATCTTTTTTTTTTTTTGCCAGTCCTGGGCTTGAACTCAGGGCCTGGGCACTGTCCCTGAGCTTCTTTTGCTCAAGGCTAACACTCTACGGCTTGAGACACAGTGCCGCTTCAGGCTTTTTCTGTTTATGTGGTACTGAGGAATCAAACCCTGGGCTTCATGCATGCTAGGCAAACACTCTACTACTAAGCCTCATCCCCAGCCCAAGGTTGATAATTAACTAACCTGGATCTTTTCTGTATGTTTTTGAAGGAATGAAGACATTGAGCTGATTCTCTCAGAAAATAGTTTTTCAAGTCCTCAGATGCTACGATCTCGATACTTAATGTACCCTGGCTGGTAAGTATCATCATTGAAAAATAGCTAACTTTTTTTTTTTGTAAGCCCAATGGTTTATTTATTGATAGCAAAGCAAGAAAAAAAAAGTGAAAGCACTACTATGCTCTACAAAGAAGATAGTTGTTAGCTGGAATGCCCTGCCAGGATCCCTGTAGTCTATGTCTTAGGCTTCAAATTGGGAGCCATCCTAGATGTTGAGATTTAGGGAGTTATCTGTGGGCACAATGCTACCCAGTATTTTCTCTGGTGAGGGCAAGGTAACTGGCATGGCACAAGGAGTTCTGTCCTTCCCAGGTGAGAGTGTAACTAGTCCCCTAGGTTTCTATCTGACAGGTAGGCTCAGTGCCAAGAAGGCCCCTTCAGAGGTGAGTATGCAGTCAATCCATTGTAATCATACTCTGTCAACATCACCTAAACAGTCAGGTGTGAGCCGGGTGCTGGTGGTTCATGCCTGTAATCCTGGCTATTCAGGAGGTTGAGACCTGAGGATTGCAGTTCAAAGCCAGCCCAAGCAGGAAAGTCTGTGAGACTCTTTATCTCCAATAAACCACTAGAAAACCAGAAGTGGCACTGTGGTTCAAGTAGTAGAGCACTCCCCTTGAGCTGAAGAGCTGAGCGACAGCACCCAGGACCAGAGTTCAAGCCCCACGACTGACAAAAAAAAAAAAAGTCAGGTGTATGCTAGGTATTGTTCTAAAACTATACTCTTCAATGTGGTCACTTCTACCTACATGGCTGTTGACTGTAATACAAATTAATAAAAATGAAATAAACTTAGAACCAAGTACTAGTGGCTCACACCTGTAATCCTCGCTATTCGCTATTCAGGAGGCTGAGATCTGAAGATTATGGTTCAAAGCCAACCCAGGCAGGGAAGTCTGGGGAAAGAAGGGAGGGAGGGAGGGTGAGAGGGGAGAGAAAGAAAGGGAAGGAAGGAAAGGAAGGAAGGAAAGAAAAGGAAGAGGGAAGGAGAGAGGGAGGAGGGGGAGAGAGAGACAAAATGAAGGAAGGAAGGAAAGGAAGGAAGGAAGGAAAGGAAGGAAGAAAATTTACAGCCAAGTACTTGTGGTTCACACCTGTAATCCTAGCTATTCAGGAAACTGAGATCTGAGGACCGTTCAAAAGCCTTCCCCGCCCCCCCCCCCCCCCATAAGAAAGTACAAGAGGCTCCTATCTCCAATTAACCAACAGAAAACTGGAAGTGGAACTGTGTCTCAAAATGGTAGAACGCTAGCCTTGAGCTAGCAAAGTTCAGGGACAGCGCCCCAGGCCCTAAACAAAAGGCCCACAGCAACAAAAAAAAAAAACAGAATTTAGTCTCACATAGCCATATTTCCAGTATGCCATGGCTGCCTATAGTTTACAGCTATATTGCACAGCTCCAGAACATTTCCACCACTATAGAAGGTCCTGTTGGACATTGCTGCTCTAAGAGTTCTACCTGTGTTCTCATTTAGCCCTTATACCAAAGCTGTGAAGTAGATTCCATTTCTACATTTTGTAGATAAGGTAACAAAGGCAACTAAGGTACAGCTAAGCTAGTAAACAAAAGAGCTGGATTTCAAGCCCTGTTGTCTGGTTCTTGAGCTTGTTTTCTTAACCCTCGAGCTACACTTGGCCTTGTACAAATGGACAGTTCTGTCTATAAGTTTAGAAGGAATTTTTTACATCCTATTACAATTATATTGAAAGGAAAATAATGAAAACACCAGTTCTCAGTTTAAAAAAAAAAAGTTACACAAACAAGCACACTTTATGGCATCAGGAACAAAGTTTAAATATACGGAGACGTTCCTATCTACCAACCCAACTATTGTAATTCTCCCCAACCCTCTGAAGATATGAAGAAGGAAACTTTTGTGTGTGTGTTTGTGGGACTTGAATTCTGGGCCTGGGCACTCCCACTGAGCTCTTCAACTCAAGGTGAGCTCTCTACCACTTGAGCCACAACACCACTTCCAATTTTCTGATGGTTAATTAGAGATAAGAGGCTCACAGACTTTCCTGTATGGGCTGGCTTTGAACCATGATCCTTTGAGCTCAGCCTCCTAAGTAGCTAGGATTACAGGTGTGAGTCACCAGCGCCCAGCTAAAAGGAAACTTTTGAGGACAAAAGTGTTTAAGCCTTGGCCATAATTAATCTCTTCTTGTATCTAGATTATATTTGTTATTCTTAGTTCTTGAAGGCACTCTCTACATCCTGTATACTACCCCTATACCACCAATTGGGTATAGTAATCAAAATCTGCTCCAGGGCTGGGAACGTGGCTCAGTGGTAGAGTGTTGCCTTGCATGCATGAGGCCCTAGGTTCGATTCCTCAGCACCACATAAGCAGAAAAGGCCATAAGTGGCGCTGTGGCTCAAGTGGTAGTGTTAGCCTTGAGCTGAAGAGCTGAGGGACAGAGCCCAGGCCCAGAGTTCAGGCCCCACGAACGACCAAAAAAAAAAAATCTGCTCCAGGCAGTGGTGGCACCTAGCATTTAGGTGGAGGCAGGAGGGTTGACAAGTTGGATGCTATATATTGAGCTACATAGTGAATTCCAGGGTAGCCTGAGTTATGTAGTGAGACCCTATCTCAGCACCAACAGTAGTAGTCACTCTCTTTTAAAGCAGATAAAAAAATATTAAATTGGAGATTTTCATCAATATCTTTAGAAGCCTCTGATTTGAGTCAGATATTTTCCCAAATCACGGCTAGTGTGCCATTCCTTATTCTTTTGTTTTTTTTTTTTTTTTGGGTCTGGTTGTGGGGCCTGAACTCTGGGCCTGGGCACTGTCCCTCAGCTCTTCAGCTCAAGGCTAGCGCTCTACCACTTGAGCCACAGCACCACTTCCGGCTTTTTTTCCTTTTTGCTTATGTGGTGCTGGGGAATCGAACCCAGGGTCTCAGGCATGCAAGGCAAGCACTCTACCACTGAGCCACCTTCCCAGCCCATTCCTTATTCTTAAATAAGACAATTATATCTCAGCCTACCAAACACTGTAGAACTCAGGATACAAACATACTGTGTACCAAACACCACAGAACTCAGGAGACAAACCTAGTGCACGTGCATACCCGCGCGCGTGTGTGTGTGTGTGTGTGTGTGTGTGTGTGTGTGTGTGTGTTGGTACTGGAGTTTGAACTCAGGGCATTGTGCTCTTTCTTGGCTTTTTCACTTGACTTTTTCACTGGAGACCATTCACCTCTCTGTGTATGAGCTGTTGATGCTCTTGCTGCCTCTACCTGTGGAGTCTGATTTTAAAGTCTTCCGTTACCTAAAGAAGCTCCGTTCTCTAGGCCATGCTGACCCATGCTGAGCTTGGTGGTAGAGAATGGAGCTCAGGGTTCAGGCTTAGCTAGAGAAAGACTAATCCAGAAAAGAGTAGATATGAGGAGCTCATTAAAAGACTATATATAGAGAGAGGAGGCAACAAGTTCAACAAGAAATGTACTCACTACCTTTTTTTTTTTGGGGGGTGGGAGTCCGGTCGTGGGGCCTGAACTCTGGGCCTGGGCACTGTCCCTCAGCTCTTCAGCTCAAGGCTAGCATGCTACCACTTGAGCCACAGCGCCACTTCTGGCTTTTTTCTTTTTGCTTATGTGGTGCTGAGGACTTCATGCATGTAAGGCAAGCACTCTACCACTGAGCCACTTTCCCAGCCCCATATTCACTGCCTTTATGTATGTAACTGTAACCCCTCTATATCACCTTTACAATAAATTTAAATAAAAAAAACTCTGACTTTTGAGGTTTTCCCTGATTAAAGAAGACCAATTAATACTTCTAGGCACTGGTAGCTTATGCCTAGAATCCTCACTGCTCAGAAAGATGCTGAGATCTGACAATTGCAGTTCAAAGCCAGCTTGGTCAGGAAACTCCATGAGACTCTTATTTACAATAAGCTACAAAAGAGCTAGAAGGGAACTGTGGCTCAAGTGGTAGAATGCTAGCCTTGAGACAGGGAAGAAAGCTCAGGGACAGTACCTAGGCCCTGAGTTCAAATCCTAGGACTAGCACCAAAAAATAAAATATAGATAGATAGATAGATAGGCTTGGTGATCCCAACACTTGAGGGAGATGAAGGCAGGAAGATTACCAGTTCAAGGCCATTTATGATATGTAGCAAGTCACTTTCTTTAAAAAAATTTTAATGTTTTATTTGGTGTATGTGTTTGTGGGGAGAGAATATAAGAAAGCCTTCATGCCAAGAAATTGGCTATTTCGGGCTGGGAAGGTGGCTCAGTGGTAGAGCGCTTGCCTTGCATGCATGAGGCCGTGGGTTCGATTCCTCAGCACCACATAAGCAGAAAAAGCTGGAAGTGGTGCTGTGGCTCATGTGGTAGAGCACTAGCCTTGAGCTGAAGAGCTGAGGGACAGCGCCCAGGCCCAGAGTTCAGGCCCCACGACCAGACCCCAAAAGAAAAGAAAAGAAATTGGATATTTCATCATCCATTCATTTATTTACATTACAAGCTCAGTTCCTACTGCTTGCTAAGCAGATGCTCTACTTTTTTTTTTTTTTTTGCCAGTCTTGGGGCTTGAAGTCTGGACCTGGGCACTGTCTCTAAACTTCTTTGCTCAAGGTGAGAGCTTTACCACTTGAGCCACAGTGCCACTTGCAGCTTTTTTGAGTAGTTTGGGGGGGGGGGGTGGTTGTTGTTTTTTAGATAAGAGTTTCATGGAGTTTCTTGCCTGGGCTGGCTTCAAACTGTGATCCTCAGATGTCAACCTCCTGAGTAGCTATGGTTATAGGCATGAGTCACTGGTGCCCAGCTTTCTTTCAAAAAAAAAAAATCAGTCCTGGGGCTTGACTTCAGAGACTGGGTACTGTACCTGACCTTTTTTGCTAAAGGCTAGCACTTTACCACTTGAGCCACAACTCAATTGGAAATAAGAGTCTCATGGACTCTTTCAGGCTGGGTTGGAACCATGATCCTCAGGTCTTAGCCTCCTGAATAGCTAGGACTAAAGGTGTGAGACACTGGCACCCACCTCATTTATTCTAACAGGATGGCAGCAATCAGTCTCCTCTTTGTTTTTATACTCATTTATTCTAACAGGATGGCAGCAATCAGTCTCCTCTTTTTTTTTTTTGTCGGTCATGGGGTTTGAACTCTGGGCCTGGGTGCTGTCCCTCAGCTCTTCAGCTCAAGGCTAGTGCTCTACCACATGAGCCACTTCCAGTTTTCTGGTGCTTTATTGGAGATAGGAGTCTCACAGTCTCTCCTGCCCGGGCTGGCTTTGAACCGCAATCCTCAGATCTCAGCCTCCTGAGTAGCTAGGATTACAGGCGTGAGCCACCAGCGCCCGGCTTCTCTTTGTTTTTATACTTTACTCCTCTCCCACTTAGATCAAAGTTACCACTTAAAGTGGATAGGCTTTGGTTAAAGCACATGCTCATGTATAGGGATCCTCAGCCATTTCCCTCCCACAGTCTTGTTCTTGTAGACCCTACTCAAGACTTTGCTAGTAAAACAGTTTCTTGCTAATATTGCTAGTCCCCAATCATACAGTAAAATAGACACATTCACTTTTTTTTTTTTTTTTTGTCGGTCATGTGGCTTAAACTCTGAGCCTGGGTGCTGCCCCTCAGCTCTTCAACCCAAGGCTAACCTTCTACCACTTGAGCCACAGCACCACTTCTGGTTTATTGAGTGGTTTATTGGAGATAAGAGTCTCACAGACTTTCCTGCCTCAGATCTCAGCCTCCTGAATAACTAGGATTACAGGAGTGAACCACTGGCTCCCGGCTCACATTCACATTTAAACAAATGTTTATATACAAAATGGTATACATTAGGGGAGAATCATATAGGATAATAACACTGTTAAGCCCCAAATATATGTACTTAAATATTTTTAACTGTTTTAAGGTATGAAGGAAAATTTGATTCTGGATCCGTCTTTCCACTAATGGTTCAGATCTGTGTATGGTTTGGTCGACCCCTGGAGAAGACTCGCTTCGTAGCTAAGTGTAAAGGTGAGTGTTGACTGGAAAAGGTCCCTGGCTCCAGTGAAAAGGCACCCAAGAGTTGGTCCTACCTCCTGGAATCATTTCAGTATTCTGCATGCTATTTCTTCTCTCTGCTATTTTTTTTTTTTTTTTGAGTCCAGTTGTGGGGCCTGAACTCTGGGCCTGGGCACTGTCCCTCAGCATTTCAGCTCAAGGCTAGCACTCTACCACTTGAGCCACAGTGCCACTTCCGGCTTTTTTCTTTTTGCTTATGTGGTGCTGAGGAATCAAACCCAGGGCCTCAGACATTCAAGGCAAGCGCTCTACCACTGAGCCACCTTCCCAGTCCCTCTCGCTGCTATTTGTAAGGACCTTGTAGTCCCTTCTTTCTCATTGTGTGTAGCTAATTTGATCTCCACTCCATTGAGAGATTTTTCTCCATCCCTGATAATGTGAAAGAGGCTCCAGGAAAGATGGGGGTGGAGATAGAGGCTGTGAACCTGTAGTGGGTTCTTTCTCCAGTCCCTAGCCCTCCAAGCTGTATTGCCCTAAACTTGGCATCTGCCCTGAGATGGGTAACATCTCTGTGCTTTCTTCTCTTCTCCCCAGCAATTCAGTCCTCTATCAAGCCAAGTCCCTTCTCTGGAAACATCTACCACATCCTTGGCAAAGTGAAGTTTTCAGGTAACTTGGTAGTTGGAAGTGGAGCCCTACACCATGGAGCATGTAGCTCATGATGGGAGATTTTGTTGGTGGTTGTTTTTTTGGGGGTGTGTGTGTGTGTGTGTGTGCATGTGTGCATGTTTAAGGTTCTGGGGCTTGAACTCAGGGCCTGAACTGCTTTGTACTCAGGGTTGGTGCTACCACTTGAGCCACAGTGCCACTTCTGGCTTTTTCTGAGTAGTTTATAGAAGATAAAGCAAACCATGATCCTTAGATCTTAGTCTCCTGAGTAGCTAAGATTACAGGCGTGAGCCACCAGTGCCCAGCTTCATGATGGGAGTTTATAGCTTCTGCTGGTATTCTGCATACTGTTGATGCCTCTCTTAGACTACAACACCCTCCTCTGACCATACCAGATACCACTCTGCCCTAGGGCCCACTTGCTCCAGGTCTTCATACTCCACAGTGGAGGGACTATCCCTGGATAACCTTCTCAGACATCTCTCAGCTTCTTCTTTTTTTTTTTTTTTTTGGGGGGGGGGGGTCCGGTCATGGTGCCTGAACTCGGCCTGGGCGCTGTCATTTAGCTCTTCAGCTCAAGGCTAGCACTCTACCACTTGAGCCATAGCGCCACTTCCGGCTTTTTTTTTTTTTGCTTATGTGGTGCTGGGGAATCGAACCCAGGGCCTCAGGCATGCAAGGCAAGCGCTCTACCACTGAGCCACCTTCCCAGCCCCTCCTCTCAGCTTCTTGACTTCCTTGTTCCAGAGATTCCACCCCAGCCTTGAGCCATCCATGAACCTGTCACCAGGACCTGCCCATTTCTGAGTCCACCAGATCTCAGTCTGTGTCTGCCAAAGTCTGAGCCTCAGCTTGCTTCATTCTCTCTTCTGCGTAGCAGACCTGCTTATTAGCCTTAGGCCTCTAAAGGCCTTGCAACTTCATGGTCTCTCCTGAGCCTGGGAGTCAGAAAAGACCTAAAAACTGGTAGGAGTTGGGGCTGGGAAGGTGGCTCAGTGGTAGAGCGCTTGCCTTGCATGCATGAGGCCCTAGGTTCAATTCCTCAGCACCACATAAGCAAAAAGAAAAAAGCCGGAAGTGGCACTGTGACTCAAGTGGTAGAGCGCTAGCCTTGAGCTGAAGAGCTGAGGGACAGCGCCTAGGCCCAGAGTTCAGGCCCCACGACCGGACCCAAAACAAAAACAAAAAACTGGTACGAGTTAATAAACTTAACATTGAGGAAGCAGAGTCCATCCCTTTCCGCTGGACCAGCATTTACTATAGTACAGAGTCAGGATGAGGAAGGTTTATTATTCCTTGGAGGGAGAAAATGTGTCTGCTAGGGCACCTTCAGCTGGTATAACAGAAAACCCAGTTTAACTGGCAGGTGTTAGCTGTTTAGCAGGTGTTAAGAGGTTGGCCGCTGGTGGTTCACACCTATAATCCTGGGTATTCAGGAGGCTGAGATCTGAGGATCACAGTTCAAAGCTAAACAGGGCAGGAAACTCTGTGAGACTCTTTTTTTTTTTTTTTTGGGTCCGGTCGTGGGGCCTGAACTCTGGGCTTGGGTGCTGTCCCTCAGCTCTTCAGCTCAAGGCTAGCACTCTACCACTAGAGCCACAGCACCACTTCTGGCTTTTTTCTTTTTGCTCATGTGGTGCTGAGGAATCAAACCCAGGGCCTCATGCATGCAAGGCAAGCGCTCTACCACTGAGCCACCTTCCCAGCCCCTCTGTGAGACTCTTATCTCCAATTAACCACCAGAAAACTGGAAGTGGTGCTGTGGTTCAAAGTGGTAGAGCATTAGCCCTGAGCAAAAAAGCTCAGGGACAGTACCCAGGCCCTGAGTTCAAGCCCCACAATCCCCCCCCCCCCCACCCAAAAACAAAAAAGACATTGGACAGCAAAGGCAACACCATTAAGTATGTCTAATATTCTCCCATTCTTTGTAAGTTAGCTTATCCTCAGACTCTGCATCTAGCTAGTGGGGAGAGGCTGGGCCTACAGATGAGCAGGACTTAGCTCATTTGCAAAATCACTGGGCTCTCTCCTGCTTTGCAGGGCTCTTCCCAGTCTAGTGCAAGACATTGCTCCTCTTACAGTCTTACAAATTCAACAGCTAAAAAGTCCAGTTCCTACTCTCCTAAGTCTTTTTGTCTTCTTGTATTCTCTGCCCTGTTAGTATTATCCATCTGACCACCCTTAGCCAAGCCACAAACTCCTCCTACTCTTTCCTCTCTCATCCCAGTCTTTCAAACTTGCCACTAGTCACATCAGTTTTCTTGCAGTTTCTTGGGACTCTGTCTCAACTATTGACTTTTTTTTTTTCTTTTACTGGTCCTGGGGCTTGAACTGTGGACTTGGGCACTGTCCCTGAGCTCCGTTTTGCTCAAGGCTAGCACTCTATCACTTAAACAACAGCAGAACTGCTTCCAGCTTTTTCTGTGATTAATTGGAGTTAAGAGTCTCATAGACTTTGCTGCCCAGGCTGACTTTGAACTGCAATCCTCAGGTCGCAGCCTTCTGAATAGCTAGAATTACAGGCATGAGCTTCCAGTGCCTGGCTTAACCTCTGGATAGGGTCTTAGGTACCAACATTTGTTCTCCTTGCAGACTCAGAAAGGACCATGGAGGTCTGTTACAACACTCTAGCCAACTCCCTAAGTATTGTGCCAGTTTTGGAGGGACCCACACCACCTCCTGACTCGAAAAACACAACTCAGGACAAAAGCGGGCAACAGGAGTGCTACCTTGTGTTCATCGGCTGCTCCCTGAAAGAGGACAGCCTCAAGGACTGGCTTCGGCAGTCAGCTAAGCAGGTAACTTTGAACACCCAGAGAGAATATAGCATTTATATGACCAGCATACCCCAGGGCTGCTACTGGCCCCTGACAACCCCAGCCCTCCTTCTAGTCTGTACCTCACAGTCTTAGCCAGCACTTTTAGGGACATTTTGACAATGGGTAGAACCTACATTGGGGCAAACTAAGCAGATATGGTATATGTGCCCAGTGAGCCAAGAGCACAAGCTCTGCACACTCAGGGTGCAAAGCCTCTTAACACAGATTAAACAGTTTGTCTCACCTAGAACTCTAGGAATAGATGTGGCTAGGGCCTGGGTCTCTTGTAGGTACTCAATTCGGAGGCATAGGCTACCTCACCTAGATAAGCTCCTTGAATCCTCATACCTCAGCCTCTAAGTGTTAGGATTACAGGTGTGCACACCACTCCAGGCTTTGGATAAGCTCTTAAATGGTACTTGAATATAAGACCTTAAGCTGTCCCTTTTGTCTAGATTCCCAGGAAAGAGAATCTGCAAGTTGGCAGGTTAACATTAACAGAGCTACTGGGCTTTCTCCCATTTGTTCCCTCCTTAGGTGGCAGATAGGCAAGATGTTATGTTTAAGTCAAGCTAGTTCTTATGCTTTCCCTTTGCTGGGGGCTTCATCATGTAACTGACTCCCAGAGCCCTAGGCCTTCAACATTCCATGTACTCCCAACAACTCCTTTGCAACTTGTTCTCTCCCTCCATCTCGGCCTAGAAACCTCAGAGGAAAGCTCTGAAGACTCGGGGAATGCTGACCCAGCAGGAAATCAGGAACATCCACGTGAGTGTCCTTCCCTGGCCTCTCCCCCCAGGGGTCCAGTGCTGTCCTGGGCTATATAACTCTTGTCTTTTGGATTTCCTGAGGGAGGAACTGTTTATAGGGCATGCTTAAAGTCTTGCTTCTCTCAGACCACAGAGGGAAGCTAGTTATGACCAACCTTGCAGCTTTAGAGTAATGACTTGGACATGAAATGGAGGAGAACCAGTACCTGTGAGAGGTACAAGTAATGAGAGGCCTGGCCTTGTCACTCTGTTCATGTAACTGCAGACTATCTGTCCAAGATGAGCCATAACTAGGAATCAACTAGGGCCCAGAAAAAAACATTCTACATCCTGAGTGCTCACGAGAAAGCTTTCAGCTTCTGAGGCTAAGATGAAGTGCCCTTGATGAGCACCCTCACAAATTCCTAGGCTGATGCAGCCTCTGCCCCAGGTGGGCTCTGTCACTTGTCCCAGTGATGACTGGATGGGGCAGAGGAAGACTCTGGGACTCCTGGAAGGCCCTTAGCATGAAGCATCTACCAGCCTGGACAGCCTGCATACTCCTTGGGAGAGCACGGTGGGCATAACAGAAGACAGTACTCATAATGCAGGTTCCTCAGAAGCAGACCTGGAACAGGATTTGAGTACAGGTCAGTTGTTTGAGAAGGGATTCTAGGAGACATTAAACAATGTATATAGAAGATAAGAGATAAGAGAAGCAGAAATGGCCAGTGAAAGGCATGCTGATAAACCAGTGTTGCTGTGAACAGTAGAAACTTAATTCCATTAGGAACTCCAAGAAACCCTCCTGTGAGAGGCAGGGAATCACATCAGTCATTTGAGGTTACTATTGGTGTTACTGTAATCTTCTGCTTGTCTGTAGCAGAGTAGACTAAGACTATCTTGCTAGTTGTAATAGGCCAGTTTGTTTTTAATGAGTGAATATTAGAAAGTAGTCATAATTCTAACAGGATTCTTCCAATAGGTGAAACGCCATCTGGACCCCCTACCTGCAGGCTACTTCTACAATGGCACCCAGTTTGTCAACTTCTTTGGTGACAAGACTGACTTTCACCCACGTATCCTTAGACTCACCTTAGTCCCTGTGTGGAACCTGGGGTGGCTAAGCTGGGAAATGCAAACCTCTCTGAGGGACAGGTCTGCAGTCCTAGTGCTGGGATACACCAGGACAAACCTCAGGGTTGCGCATTTTATGTAGGCCTTTTATTTAATATTTATTTATTTACTTACTTATTTATTTTGTTGGTCATGGGGCCTGAACTCTGGGCCTGGACACTGTCCCTCAGTTCTTCAGCTCAAGGCTAGTGCTCTACCACTTGAGCCACAGCACTACTTCCAGCTTTTTCTGCTTATGTGGTGCTGAGGAAACGAACCCAGGGCCTCATGCATGCAAGGCAAGCACTCTATTACTGAGCCACCTTCCTAGCCCCTTCTGTAGGCCTTTTATTTTATTTTTTTTGTCGGTCGTGGGGCCTGAACTCTGGGCCTGGACGCTGTCCCTCAGCTCTTCAGCTGTAGACTAGCGCTCTACCACTTGAGCCTCAGCCCTACTTCCAGCTTTTTCTGCTTATGTGGTGCTGAGGAATCGAACCGAGGGCCTCATGCATGCAAGACAAGCACTCTACCACTAAGCCACCTTCCCAGCCCCTATGTAGGCCCTTTAAACTTGTTGAAATTAGAGTTGTCCTTTAGTTTGCAAATGGTAATGTTACTCTGTGGGGTATAGCTTGAATGCAGTTGTGGTAACATCCTGCAAGGTCATGATTTACAAGTTAGGAATATGGCCTGGCTATAGCGGTTCACCTGTGAAAAGATGGATGGTGAAATTTGAGACTGGGAGCTGCTATATGCAGGCTTCCATTCTAGGATCTCATAAAGGCCTTCTATCAACCCCTATCAGTCTTTGTAGGTGTGATGCTGTCTGTTAGGTACCTCAGTATCCCCTGCCTAACCTGCCTCTAGCTCCCTCTGGACCAGGCAGTTTCCCTTGTCTTCCAGGCTCAAGGCTCTCTTCCTTAACCACACACCACTCTCTTCCTTAACCACACACCAGTCATGGACCAGTTCATGAATGACTACGTGGAAGAAGCCAACCGGGAAATTGAGAAGTATAACCGTGAACTAGAACAACAGGAATACCATGACCTCTTCGAACAGAAGCCCTAGAAGCTGGGCCTGATGTCCACCCACAATGGGTGAATGAATGGGGTGTCAAGCCCCAGCTCTCCCAGAGGCCTCTGGAGGGTCTTTCTCTGTCCTCGTTGGCCTGTGTGTGCTGGCTTGAGTACATGTTGTCTTTGTTCTCTCCACAGCGCTGAACTCCATCACCTGCACCATTGCTGGGGGGTGGGGGTGGGATCTTCAAAGATGAGCAGTCAGGGCTGCCAGTATGCCTCTGATCTCTGATAACAGTATTTCCCTTGGTCTGTTGAGGCACCATGGGAGAGTGTGGGCTAACCATTTAGTTTGCACAGAGGAACTACTGGGACCTACCTACCCTGAGACCTAGGTATCCAGATACCCTGGCTATCCAAATGGTTACTATGCCTAGTAGCCAGACACCATCCCAAGATGGCCCTCCTCCCTGATGGTGCATGTTGTCCCTGCATCCTTCCATTGAAGGAGCTGGCCTCTGCTGGCCCTGGGACCTGTCCAGCAGGTTTGCACAAGCCCTGCCCAAGCCCAACCTATGGAGCCAGGAGCTCAGGTTGAGAATCATAGTACACTCTGAATGAGAAGGATTCCCTGATAAGCAAGGTTGAAAGAAAGGAATGATGCTTTCCAGAAGTGTGTAGCTCTTGAGGTAATGTTAACGACACTCCATGGTTGGTTCTTGAGCTCTCTGATAGCATGGTTTGATGTCCCAAGTTCAAAGACAAGAGCAAGCCCGCTGTCCAGGCTCCCAACAGTGCTTCCCCTTGCTGGCAAAAGGAGTGTCCTGTATCCTGCCTGGGACCTGATCACTCTTAAGGTGTCCAACTCCAACACCCAGTCTTCCTCCCATCCATACTAAGGAAGGACAGCTTTCAGCCATTCACTTCAGGAAACGCATGCCCCTAAACCTTGCTCTTGGCCCTGGATTTCTTTGGCTCCTGTGTATTGGGAGTTTCAGAGCTTCCATACCCAATCAGAATTCCTTCCAGTGGTTTTGTTTCTAACTGGACCATAAAACAGAGGGGAAATAAAAATTGTGTCCAGCTCAGCCTTTGAAATTAAGTGTGCAGTGGTAGGGGATCAGGCACTGATATTAGGTGATATCTCCTAGGACTTCAGCGCCTCAGTTGCTTGGATTGTAAATGTTTCCTGAACTTCACATACTTCTTGCATGCCTTAGGAAGAAGCACATAGTTGAAACCAGCATAGTTTTTTGGTAATGTAGAGGGGTTTTGAAAAAGACCCCTGGTGCAGAGGAGAGCCAGGATGGAGCACACATGTCCATATGCCTGGTCACAGGGAGCCCTGCATGCAAGTAGCAGAGCAAGGCTTTGTCAGTAAAATATGCTTGTATTAGAAAAGAAAACAATTTATACTTGAAGCCAAATGAACAAAGCTGCAAATACCATTATATCAGAAATCTTGCATTGAGAAAGCCTCCTGAAACTCAGGCCCATGTGCTCTAGTCTTAGCTCCAAAAGTCTAGGAGCCTCTGACTTCTGGCTGGCCAGAGGCCAGGGTCCACAAAGACCTTGCCTCTGCTTCAGAATCAGTAACATAGATCTTAAGTGCAATTGATTAATAAGCAATGAGTTACTGTAGCTTCCTTTAGCTCTACTGAGCTCTTTTTAAAAACTCGGAACATGAGCAGCCTTAGAAAAGGGAAAAGGGGGTGGGGGTGGGGGTCGACAGGGGAATCACAGGCCATTTAATTCTTTGACTGTGAAGTTGTTGATGGATGCTCTGGATGTCAGAGCTCAAGCCATTTCCTTGCTGCCCTGGCCTGGCAGTCTGGCTGCTGCACAAGAGTTTTTAAAGAGGGTTCAGAGTCCGCGGGACAGCGGGCCTTCCGGCCATGTGGGGCTGTACTACATGTCACACTTGGTTTCTGACCATTGTCCCTAGAAATGCTCTCTCACCAATCTGCCCCTCAGTCCCCATTCCTCTCCAGGTAGAGGGGAAATGATTACCTCAACTTGAATATGAAACTGTGATTGAAAAAAAAGGGCAAAATGTTAACAAGTATCAAAGCCAAAAAGGCAAAATGGGCTGAGGCCTCTACAGACGCTCCCCAGCCTGCTCGGGAGTGTGGAGGGGCACCCTGGTGAAAGGGCATTCCTGGGCACCCTGCTGTGCTCCTGGTGAAGGGCACAGCACAGCACACTGTGAGCTCTTGGTGGATCATCATGAACACTGTTCCCGAGAACCTGTTCTGATCATGGAGTTTTAAGACCCACTCTATCCCTTTGGGTCAGGGAGTGAGGTCTTAGGCTATCTCCAGAGGAAAAGCCGTGACACTGTGTTTTAGCTTCTGACCTCGGCAGTGGACACCAGGGACAGGCAGGGTCCTCCAGGGGCTGACGTGCTGCTGCCAGCTTCGTGTTAGCAGCTTCAGTTTCATGTCACCAGAGTGAATGTGATAATGGTGAACTCGCTGAAGTTAGGTGTTTTTTGTTTTAATATGGGGTTTTTTTTTTTTTGTTTTTTTTTTTTTTTTGATTGGAAGGGAGGCCGTAGAAATTGGAGAAATTGGAGATCACCCTAGCAAAGGGTCACTAGTGAGAAGTTGAATTGGCCCCACAAGCCCTGGGGCCCTGAACAAAGGCCTGTACGCTGGCCTAAGCTGAGATAAATCACTCCTAAATTGTTGGGATTTTGGAGAATTTTTGCACAGTAATAAGCTCTGGGTTGCTCTTTGGGCTTCTCAAAAGGGAAAAGTTCAATTCAAAGATTGTAAGCTACTAAGTATTCCAGCCATGTGGCTGAGTAGTTGGATAGTGTACCTCAAAAAGTAGGTGAGAAATGGCTTCCTTGTTGCTCCAGGGGGTCAAATACTAATGATATGAGCTCACTTACCTGCCAAAATTCACTTTTATACTAGTTTTTCAGTGCTTTAATATTTGTAACTTAAATTTTAAAACTCATATTTACAAACACTACTGTAACTTCAGTGAAACTGAATTGTGTGAATGAAGCTTTTTGCTTATTATAGTATTTATTACACTACTTAATTCAGTGAATATATAAAAGTAGCCTTCGATTTATTTTTATATTATTTTACATGTTTTTACCTGCAGTTGTGTACGTGAGTTTACCTTGGTAATTAAGATGTAATGCTAAGGACCAATAAACTATCACCCAACAAGCAAGGCCTCCATTGTTGTCTGTCCTGGACACTGCCCCAGGTTCCTTGACAAAAGGGGGGCAGGGGGCATTCCTGGGGACTCAAGGATCTTCCCAGCCTGGCTGGGATGTCCTTTCACTGGAGCTGCTATGAGACAAACCCTTGGGGGCTCAGAATGTGGCTTGATGGTAAAGTGTTCACCTAGTATGCATGAAGTCCTGGGTTCGATTCCTCAGTACCACATAAACAGAAAAGACTGGATGTGGTGCTGTGGCTCAAGTGATAGAGTGCTAGCCTTGAGCAAAAGAAGCTCCAGTGCCAGACCATGAGTTCAAGCCCAGGACTGGCACCAAAAAAATGTGGGGGAACCCTTAGGGCTCACACTTCCTTCCCTGGTTTCCACAGTTCACAAGAAGAAGCCACCTTCTCTGGCTAGCAGAGAGGGCCCTGGAGAAACTGGAGAGGAGCTTACAAAAGCCCAGTAGGAAAGCCCTCCCACCTCTCTACCTGCCAGATTCCTCACACACACTCTCATACCCTGTCCTTTTTTTTTTTTTTCTCCATTGCTAAAGATAGACTTCATGGCCTGGATGTACAAGCACTCCACCATGAAAAACATGGAACTATATCTCCAGCTCCTCTCCTAGTCTTTATCCTAGCCTGCAGTAGGAATGTGCCTTTACTGACTGAATGACCTGTAATGCACCTCCAGGTGACCCCTCAAACCCACCTTATAAATAGGAATTACTGGGCTGGAGAGCTGATAACAGACGGCAGAGCTACTGCCCTTGATTCCCTTAAAGCTGAGAACCCTCACAAACTCAGATCTAGAGTGGGGCCTTGAAACTGCCAATTCTTAAGGAGTAGTTGGCCAAAACCCTGGAGCTCTTAGGAACAAATATAAATTCAGGAACTATCCCTGCAGGTCCAGGTTCCGCTAGCCTAGCATCCACAGCAGGTGGCCTGCGGGTCTGGCAAGCTTACATCCTCTCCCACAGGCTCCACAGCTCCTGAGGGTGGGGAGAATCAGAGCCTGTGGAGAAAAGCGCTGATCTGGGAGGGGCCCTTTCAGTCAATTCCTACCCCCAGAGGCCTCAGGCTTGCCTCCAGGGGAGGCAGTGTTCCTGTGACCTGGAGTTTGAAAATCTAAGGTTACAAGTTCTGTGAGTCCTGTACAAGGCTACGTGGGAAGCTTCTGGTCGATGGGAGGGGGTGACCACAGTGTCACCCTCCCCCCAGTCCACATCACCCAGCTTCCTGCCACTCATCCTGGTGGCCGTACACCCAAGCTCCTTTACCAACCCACAGACTTTAGGGATGGTTCCCCCAAGGAACTGCAAGCAGAAGTTAGTGGGGGGGGAGATAGAAGTATAGAAGGGTTTCTTAGCTAGAGTGAATAGTGTGTTTATGTGGGAGCTTGGATGTTAGGAAGCAGGGATGGAACAGCATCTTCAACCTGGAGATCTCAGTGGGGACCTGGGACTACTGAGAACTGCTTGATAGAGAGGAGGAGCCACAGAACCTGAGAAACCTAAGTGTGATTTAGAGCTGAGGATTTCATGTGGCGTTGTAGTGAGGAACACCAGAAACAGGGATATACCAATTTTTGTCACACAGGGTAGAACAGTTGTGTCCAAACAACACAGCCACAGCCCATGACAAAGGGAACAGCTTGGTTCCGGTATACAGGGCCTGGAGTGGTACTAGCCTCAATTCCAGCATCGAGACATCGATGGCATCAAGACACCCTCTATGCTGGGTAGGGTAGCCTCACTCCCCGCCAGCAGTGAGCTGTCATTGCTTCCAGCAACACAACCCACCAAAAGCAAGACCCCACCTGCTCTAAAGGGGTTCCCAAAATCTGGGGTTCCATTCCTATTCCTAAACCAGACACTGGTCAGGAAAATGGGCTCATTCTGATAGGCCTGGCCAAAGGTCACTTCCACAGGCCCCTTTGGGAGCTTGTTCCCCAGACCGGCATTGTGGTTCCTCCCCTGCAGGTCAGATACCATTCTACTTGACTTTTACACAGTTTGCTTTTGCCAGTCTTTTCTAGTACAAGTCACTGGAAACAAGGTTGTGTTGTGATGGTGGTAGGGTGGGTTTTTTTTTTTCCAATTTTACTGCTAGTGTATTCATATTTTAATTGGCACATGTTAGTTGTAAAGGGGGGGGGAGTGTTGTGATATTTCCACACATGTACATAATGTATCCCTACTAACCTTATTCCTCTCTTGCTCTCCCCTCTTCCTCCCTCCTTTTTTTGTGGTGCCATCCTAAGGCTTGAACTCAGGGCCTAGGCACTGTCCCTGAGTTTTTTTTGCTCAAGATTAGTGCTGTACCACTTGAGCCACAGCCCCACTTTTAGCTTTCTGGTGGTTAATAGCGATAAGTCTCACTGACTTCTCAGGCTGGCTTTGAATTATGATCCTCAGATCTCAATCTCCTGAGTAGCTATGATTGCAGGCATGAGCCACCAGTACATGGCTTTCTTCCCCTTCTTAACACCTGAGTTTCAACAAGTTTCACTGTTCTATTTTCATACATGCCAAAACTGGGTACTGGGGTTTGAACTCAGAGCCTCTAGCTTGTATACTAGGTGGTCTACCACTTGAACTACATCCCATTCCTTTTTTTTTTTTTTTTTTTGTGGGGCTTGAACTCTAGGTCTGTACACTATCCCTCAGGTCTTCAGCTCAAGGCAAGCACTCTACCACTTGAGCCACAGCGCCACTTGTGGTTTTCTGAGTGTTTTATTGGAGATAAGAGTCTCGTGGACTTTCTCGCCCAGGCTGGCTTTGAACTGGATCCTCAGATCTCATCCTCCTGAGTAGCTAGGATTACAGGTGTAAGCCACCAGCGCTTGGCTCCCATTCCTTTTTTTTTTTTTTTTTTTCCTGAAGTAAAAGAAAGGTCTTTCAGAGCTGGAGATTTACCTCTGTTGGTAGAGCACTCTGCTTAGCATGTGAAAACTCCTGGGTTTGATCCTGAGCACTACAAAAAAAGAAAAGAAAGTCCTGTCCATTGTAATGTGGACAGGCCACTGTTCCACACTGGGGGCACAAGAACAGTCACACAGCCATCTTGAAGGAAAAACTGACAAGAATCACCTGATGACTTGAAGATAAAAGTGGAAAAACCCAAAGTGGAAAATAACCAGTATTTTGAAACATTTCCAAGAACCTTTTGTTACATTCCCTAAAAATCTGAAGAATAAATTTGTCCATAAATTATTCCTTTTCTTCCCAGGCCTCTGCACTGCCCTATATCATGACTAGTTTTTAAAAGACAGATTGGAAATAAATATTTATTTCAAACTATAAATCTGCAAAAGAAAATATAAAGTGTGAATGTATGTCTATTTTATCCATACAATACTTGCTGCTTTTCCTGTACCAATAAATTTATCCATGCACTAGTAGTTCCCACATGTAATTTGAGGCCAACCCAGGCAAAAAGTTTGTGGAAACACATCTTAACCAATAAAAAGCTGTACATAGTGGCATATGCCAGTTATGGCAGGAAGCTCAAGAGAAGGATCATGATCCAGGGTGATCCAGGGGGAAAAAATGTAAAGCCCTATCTCAAAAACAGAGCAAAGCCAGGCTCCAGTGACTTATGCCTGTAATCCCTATGATCTAGTCATTTTCAGGAGGCTGATATTTGATGATCGAAGTTCAAAGGCAGCCTAGGCAGGAAGGTCCAGGAGATATTTTACAATTAACCACCAGAAGGCTGGAAGAGGAGCTGTGGCTCAAGCACAAGAGATTAGGGACACCTAGACTCTGCCCCAGGCACCAGAATTAAAGGAAGAGAAAGGGAAGGGAAGGAAAGAAAGGACCAGAGTAAAAAGGATTAGAGGTGTGGCTCAAATAACAGTGAGAGGGGAGGGGTATGGGTATGCCCACAGTCTGGCCCTAGGGCTTAAACTGTGGGCCTAGGTACTGTCCCTGAACTTTGGGTTTCTTTTCTTTTTTTTTTCTGTTGGTCATGGGGCTTGAACTCTGGGCCTGGGCGCTGTCCCTCAGTTCTTCAGCTCAAGTCTAGCTAGTGCTCTACCACTTGAGCCACAGTGGTTTATTGCAGATAAGAGTCTCTCAGACTTTCCTACCCAGGCTGGCTTTGGACCATGGTCCTCAGATTTCAGCCTCCTTACTAGCTAGGATTATAGGCATGAGACACCAGTGCCCGGCTTCCCTGAACTTGAGTTAGAGCTCTACCTCTTGAGCCACAGCTCTACTTCTGGCTTTTTGCTGGCTAATTGAAGATAAGAGGTTCAAGAAGTTTCCCACTGGGCTGGCTTCCAACTGTGAATTACAGATCTTAGCCTTCTGAGTAGCCAGGATTATACATGTGAGCCACCAGTACCTTGCTGTTACCACTTTTTTTTTTTTTTTTTGTCGGATGTGAGGCTAGAACTCAGGGCCTGGGTGCTGTCCCTGAGCCTCTTTGGGCTCAAAGCTAGTGCTCCACCACTTAAGCCACAGTGGTATGAGCCACCGGTGCCCAGCTGTTGTTTTTGGTTTTGGGTTTGGGTTTTTTTGTTTGTTTGTTTTTTGCCAGTCCTGGGGCTTGAACTTGGGGCTGGCACTGTCCCTGAGCTGCTTTTGCTCAAAACTAGCACTCTACTACTTGAGCCACAGTGCTACTTCCAGCTTTTTCTATTTATGTGGCACTGAGGAACCCTGAGCTTCATGCATGCTAGGCAAGCACTCTACTACTAAACTGTATTTCCAGCCCATGTTTTTACTTTTTTTTTTCAGTTTTTTTTTTTTTTATTGTGAAAATACCATACAGAGGGGTTAAATTACATGAGCAAGGTCATGAGTACATTTCTTATCAAGCATTGTTGCCTCCTCCTTTGTTTCCCCTTACCATCCCTTCCCATCTTCCCCCCTTTGCCCCCCATGTTTTTACATTTTTAAGAAACTTTATGACTCCAAAATTTCATGCCTGGATGAAAACCCAAATAATAGAGAAATAAGGACAACAGGAAAAGATGGCTTGATAAAGAAGGTAGTTCTAGTTTGAAACTAAGACTTCATGGAATTTTCTAAACAGACTCTATTTCAACCTCTGTGGTTTTTTGTTGTTTTGTTTTTTTAAACTTTAAGCCAGGATTTATTTTAGTAGAACAAGATAAAAATAGGGGGCTGGGAAGGTGGCTGAGTGGTATAGCGCTTGCCTTGCATGCCTGAGGCCCTGGGTTCGATTCCTCAGCACCACATAAGCAGGAAAAAAAAGCCGGAAATGGTGCCGTGACTCAAAGTGGTAGAGCGCTAGCCTTGAGCTGAAGAGCTGAGGGACAGCGCCCAGGCCCAGAGTTCAGGCCCACGACTGGACCCCCCCCCCAAAAAAAAGGGAGAAATACGAGAAAAAGGGAGAAACATTTCCTGCTTCCAATGCAAAAAATGGGGGCAAAAGACTCACTAACTTCTTTGTTTTATAGATAAAAATAATTCCATACCTAGAAAGAGTAGAAATCTTACCCAACAGGTGCTTGGACCTCTCCAGTGTCTTCCCCAATCCATGTGCACCCAGCATCCTGCCAGGTTTGAAGCTAGTGTGAAGGGTGGTCTGAATAAGGCTTTAGGAAGCCTCAACTCTGGATTGTAAACTGGTGACCAGGACAAGGGACCAGTAAGAAGGAGAGCTAGGGATAAGAGTAAAAAAGAGAAGTGATGGGAGGATGATACCAAATGGACATAGACTAGCCAAGGATGGCCTAGAGGTGTAAGCCATCCAGAGGGCTTGAGGGTCTCCAGCTGGAATTCCACCTGTGGCAGGTATGGCATTCCAATGAGGTAAGGAGGGGTTAGATGAAAGGTAAAGTTGGCACCAGTGATGGCTCATGCCTCTGTAGCTTCTTGGGAGGCTGAGATCTGAAGATCATGGCTCAAAGCCAGCCCAGGCAGAAAAGTCTATGAGACTCTTTATTTCCAATTAACTATCAAAAAGCCAGAAATGGAGCTGTAGCTCAAGTGGTAGAGTACCAGCCTTGAGCAAAAACTCTAAAGGACAAAGAAAGGTGAAGTTGGGAGCCCAGACCTGTGGCATTTGCCTCAACACCTGCTGGGCAAAACTAGGTCAAGGTTTCATTGGGTCTGTCTATCAGATGTGTATTGGCTGAGAAGCTGAGCTGTGGAGCTAGAACTCAGGTCATGAGGGCAGTGGGACAGCCCTGGAACCTTCCTGCCCAGATGAAATCAGTGACCTGAGAGCCTATAGATTTCTGCTAGTAATAGATGCTGACAGAGTGCAGCTTTGGGGGTGGGGAAGGCCATAGAGATGTCATCCTCAGGGGAGCAGGTTATTGTTGAATCTCTGAAAAGCAGGAGTTCCCTGTTCCCTTGGAATAAAACTGAAGGGAAAAATGAGTAAACTACTTGCTTTCATCACAGATTTTGGAAGTTACTTAGCTAAACCAAGCATTAGACCCCTGCTAGCTCTAGTGTAGATAGCACCTTTGAACATGCATCCTATGAAGATATAGGAACTTTGTTTTTGGTTTTTTTTTGGGGGGGGGTCCGGTCGTGGGGCCTGAACTCTGGGCCTGGGCACTGTCCCTCAGCTCTTCAGCTCAAGGCTAGCACTCTACCACTTGAGCCACAGCACCACTTCTGGCTTTTTCTTTTTGCTTATGTGGTGCTGAGGAATCGAACCCAGGGCCTCAGGCATGCAAGGCAAGTGCTCTACCACTGAGCCACCTTCCCAGCCCCAAGATATAGGAACTTATATTACACGTGCACACACCATTTATTACTTCACCTTACTTTTGATGGATTGTCATGCTTTAGACCACTCTGTGTGTGTCTGTGTGTCTGTGTCTGTGTCTATGTGCACGCATGCTGGTCCTAGGACTTGAACTCAGGGCTTGCATGCTGTCCCTTACCTTTTTCACTCATAGCTGATGAGTTCTGCCAGCTGCCAGTGGCTCATGCCTATAATCTTAGTTACTCAGGAGGCTGAGATCTAAGAATCACAGTTCAAAGCCATCCTGAGCCGGAAGGTTTGTGAGACTCTTTTTTTTCCCCATTTATTTCTACCACTTGAGCAACAGCATCACTTCCTATTTATTTATTTATTTATTTATTTTTTTTGGGGGGGGGGTCAGGTTGTGACCATGAACTCTGGGCCTGGGCACTGTCCCTCAGCTCTTCAGCTCAAGGCTAGCGCTCTACCACTTGAGCCACAGCGCCACTTCTGGCTTTTCTTTTCTTTTGCTTATGTGGTGCTAAGGAATCGAACCCAGGGCCTCAGGCATGCAAGGCAAGCGCTCTACACTGAGCCACCTTTCCAGCCCGTTTTTTTTAAATTAATTTTTTTATTGTGAAAATACTGTACAGAAGCCGGGCGCTGGTGGCTCACGCCTGTAATCCTAGCTGCTTAGGAAGCTGAGATCTGAGGATCGTGGTTCACAGCCAGCCTGGGCAGGAAAGTCCAAGTCCATGAGACTCTTATCTCCAATAAACCACTAGAAAACTGGAAGTGGTACTGTGGCTTAAGCGGTAGAGTGCTCGCCTTGAGCTGAAGAGCACAGGGACAGTGCCCAAGCCCAGAGTTCAAGCCCCACAACCGACAAAAAAAAAAAATACTGTACAGAGGGGTTACAATTACATGAGCAAGGTAAAGAGTACATTTCTTATCAAGCATTGTTGCCTCCTCCTTTGTTTCCCCTTACCATCCCTGCCCTCCCATTCCCCTCCCCCCCCACACGCTTTTTTTTTTTTTTTGGGTCCGGTTGTGGGGCCTGAACTCTGGGCCTGGGCGCTGTCCCTCAGCTCTTCAGCTCAAGGCTAGCACTCTACCATTTGAGCCACAGCGCCACTTCCAGCTTTTTTTCTTTTTGTTTATGTGGTGCTGAGGAATCAAACCCAGGGCCTCATGCATGCAAGGCAAGCGCTCTACCACTGAGCCACATTCCCAGCCCCCCACTCTTTTCTCTAATTAACCATCAAAAAACTGAAAGTGGCATTGTAGCACAAAGTGGTAGAGCACTAGTCTTGAGCACAAGAGCTCAGGGGCAGCACCCAGGCCCCAAGTTCAAGCCCCATGATTGGCAAAAAAAGCTGGTGCTCTACCACTTGAGCCACACCTCCACTTCTGGCTTTTTGGTAGTTAATTGAAGTCTAACAGACTTTCCTGTGTGGGCTGGCATTCAAACGGAAATCCTCAGATATCAGCCTCCTAGAACTAATTAACAGCTTGAATTAACAGGTTGGAGCCACCAGCCCTCTGTGCTCAATCTCAGTCTCTTTTTCTCCCTCCTCCTCTACCCTCCTCCCTTCGTCTTTCTCTCTCAATGAGTAAGAAACCATTGATGAGGAATAATCGTTCGTGAGGGTTCAGGGGACAAGCACAACCAGAATAAGGACCAGGCTGGAGTACAAGGGGGTGGGTGCTATTTGGAAGGTCAAGGCAACAACACTTGCCTGAATAGGGATTCAATGTAGATGAGTCAGAACAATGGAATTCCCATGTCTGGAGCAGCTGGGTGGATGGTAAAGTCAGGAATCCTATTTGTATGCATTTCATTGGATTTGTGTATTAGCCATCTGGGTCTGTTGGGGTGGGAGGTAACTAAGCTGTGACTCAGGAGCTCAGTGACAGGAGTTAGGAAATTTGAGTCAGCCACCACCAACCACAGGTAAAGGAAAATACCAGGAAGCTCTTAGAAGGGAGTGGGAGGCAAAGTCCCCCCACAAAGGTGCTGTGTCCTGCTGCCTTTCTTGCCTGGGCAAGAAAGCCCAACCAGGGAGCTGGTAGAGAGTAGTCTCTTGCCAGTGGAGGGGCCCAAAAGCAGCTATGAGTGGGTTGAGGAACATAGGAGGGGGATATTTGAAGCAGTTTTCTCTACAGTGTAATTGCAGCACTTAGGCTGAGGCAGGAGGATCTTGAGTTCAACCTCAGTTACATAGTGAGACCTTGTCTTAAAACAACAAAAATTGTGGCTGAGAAATGGATGGGAATATTTGTTTATTGGGTGGATACTGGGGGCTTGAAATCAGGGCTTTGGTGCTCAAGGCTCATGCTCTACCAATTGAACCACAGCTCCACTTCTGGCCTTTTGGTGCTTAATTGGAAGAGTCTCAAGAACATTCCAGCCCAGGCTGGCTTTGAACTGCAATCCTCAGATCTCAGCTTCCTGACTCATGAACAGGCATGAGCCACTAGTGCCCAGGAAATGGTTTAGTATTTATTTTGATTACACAGTCACTCCTTACCCCAGATTTGAATTACAGGCAAATTAAGTGGCAGGCAAAGCCCAACATGAGCAGGAGGCCCTTTGACACAGGTGGTGTGTGTCTGGTGGAATCCAGTGGACATGGTTTGATGTCTACAGCCCAGGGAGGTCAGAGGTCCCAAGAGAGGAAATGGGAGAGGTCCACATTCTTCTGCCTGGGTCCCTCAGATTGCTTGTGCCAATAGGCCTTGAGGAAATGGGTTGGGTTGAGAGGGATGATGCGAAGGATGACATCAATCAAGATGCATTCTACTTATAAACTGATTTGTTGAATGGTAACCACTTTTTACAACTAAAGATAATTTCTAAAAAATGGTGGGATCCAGGCAGGAGATCTCAGGCATCTGACTTGGCCCTTAGCCTCCAGTGTATAAGGCACAGGAGGCTTTCGCTGGAAGAGGTAGATGCTGAGTTCTTTTGAGAGCCACACAAGAAAGGTGCCCAGTGGACCACAGACACCCCCTTGAGGGGGATTTGCTCTGAGTTTCTCTTCCATCCTCAGGCTAAGGGGCAAGGTCCTCTTGATTCCTCTGATAAGGGAGTAGAAAACCAAGGGGATTTAGGTGCTGCTTCTCCAATCCCAGGTGTTGTTCTGGAACAACAGGGTTGAAAGGACCAGCAGGTGTTTGGGAGCTGCTGGGAGGCAGGAGAAGAAGACCTCAGATGGAAGAAGACTGGGGGAGGGTATTTCACTCTTACACCCATCTCCCTCCCTAAGCGATGTCCACCTGTCCTTCAGCTTCACGTTACCTCCACTCAGAACCTTATGAAGCTGGGAGTCTTGGCCTAGAGCTCTACCTTAAAGTCTGGAAAAGGTCCCAAAGGTGGGTTGGATGGGTGCACAGCCCCTCTCAGTGGCTATTTACCTCAAGAAAACAAGCACGCAGCCATCTCCGAATGTGGCTGCCCGCCTGCAATTCAGTTGCCCCCGTCCTTAGGAGCAGTCATCGGGCAGTCATTGGCAAAAGGCCTCCAGGCACCTAGGAGGGGAGGGACAGTGCACTGGGCTGTCCTTGATCCCCTCGGGCAGTCTTTGGATGTCGGGCACGACACTTACACCAAGACTCTTGCTAATGCACAAGGAGCCCTGGATGCAGTCTCTGCGCAGAGAGATGCACCCTTGGCCCAAGGGATCCCAGTGTAGAGGCTGTAGGGGAATAGCGCTTTGCTGGGGAGAGAGAGTGTGTGCATGGGGACAATCTGGGCTCCGAGGGCTGTAGAATTATTTACCGAGGAGCCACCATGGGCCGGGCCAGGCCAGGGGTTCACCGTAGCGGTAGGACTGACCAGAACCCAGTGCACCAAGGTCTCCTAACACTCAAGCGCACAAACGTGTGCGCGCACATCTCTCCAAGCCAACCCTGCGCCTGCATGTCTAGGGAGGGACCCGGGGCGGCGGTGCCATTTTGGGAGGCGCACGGCCTGCAAACCCGACGCTGCGGAGCGGGAAGGGGGAACCGGCTCCGTGGGCCTAGGCGGAAGCCAGGGAAGGTGCGCCGGCCCGCGTCAAGTTAGTTCAGTCGCCGGGGCTGGAGGAGTGGAATTAAGAGAAAGGAGCCCGCGATTGAGGGCGGGGCCAGGGAGCTGAATGGAGAGGGTGGGGCCGGCGGGGGCGTGGCCTGAGGACGCCCCCAGCCTGTGGGCGGGAGCCGGCGGCGCATTTAAAGCAGAAGCCTCGCCAGTGCCCCCCGTTCTCCCGGTCTCTGAGCTCACCCAGGCTGTTTTCCCCCAGCTACGTCCCAGCCCCGACCCCACGACGCTTGGGCAGGCGCGTGCGAGCCGGGTCCACAAGGTCTGGCTAAGTGGCCGTGGGTCCCCGGGAGCTGCGCGTTCGCGGGTGAGGGGGGGGCGGGCGGGCCAGCGGGGACCCCGCCCTTGGTGGCCTGGCGAGGCCGCCGGAGCGGCATTAGGACCCAGGCGAGGCCACGGGGTGGTGGTGGGTGGGGGTATGCCGTCGGCTCCCGCCGGTGGAGTGCGGGGGGAGGAGGAGGGACACCGAGTGTGACAAGGCCTCAAAGAGCCGGGTGAGGAGCCCCCTGTGGGTGCGCGTGCGCAGCCACCTGGCGGCCAATGGCCGGGGTCACGGCCACGGCCACCAGACGAGTAGCGTCGCAGCTGGGCTGTGGACGTGAGAACCGGCCCTCGAGGCGAGGGCGCGGCCGAGACGCCCGACCCCGCCCGCCAGGGGAGCCCCCCAGCCTGGGCAGGGGTCCCCGAGTCCGGGCGGGTGCGCGCGCTGGCGGGACGGGGAAGAGGGCGCCTGGTGGACAGGGCGCGCCGCGTGGAACGCACAGCCGTCTCGGTTTTAATCCTCCTGTTTGAACGAGTGCTGAGTTCGGGGGGGGGGGGGGCTCAGAAGTGGCCAGCATGTGAGGCTCCCGGAGCCTCTGAGCCCGGGATGCTGCCGAGCCAGCTGCGCTGTCGGTCGCCGGGGTTGGGATCCCCTTACGTCCTGCCTGGCCCTTCCCCGGGGCAGCCGCGGGAGCCCAGCCGGAGCCCACTTTTGTCGCGCGAAGGGAGGAAAGATGTTCCCTCCAGCCCCTCGACCACTGCCCATTTTCCCCATTACTGTCCCTTCTGGAGGTGCCTCGGGTCTCCCTTCCCGCGTACGCTCCCTGCGCATCCTGCACTCAGACCCCCCCGGGGCTGCAAATCCCAGGCTCTTTCCCCCCACGGCACGCGGCACCGCCGGTGCTTCCTTCTGTGCACCCCTGGAACACACAGCCCGGCCATCCCGGGCCCGAGGCGGGAGCGCGCCCAGCACCGTTCCAGCTCCCCACTCTCACACCCCGCCCCTCCTCCCTCCTGACTCGCGGCTCCGCCTTCCTGGCGCCCCGGGGCTGCCCCTACCCCCTCATCCCGCTTTCCCCCGGCAGGGGGTCGGGGGGGGGGTGAAGGGAAAGGGGATCAGGAGGGAAGCAGAAGAGTCGGGCATTTATTTCCTTTTTTTTTTTTTTTGCCGGTGTGGGGCTTG
This sequence comes from Dipodomys spectabilis, assembly GCF_019054845.1. NCBI lineage: Eukaryota > Metazoa > Chordata > Mammalia > Rodentia > Heteromyidae > Dipodomys > Dipodomys spectabilis. The sequence goes on from NW_024870852.1 coordinate 7,444,523, forward strand.
AACTTAGGGCCTGGACACTGTCCCTGAGCTTCTTTTTGTTTAAGGTTAGTGCTCTACCACATGGGTGGCAGCACCACTTCCAGCTTTTTCTGAATAGTTAATTGGAGATAAGAGTCTCATGGACTTTCCAGCCTGGGCTAGCTTCCAACCAGGATCCTCAGATCTCAGCCTCCGGAGTAGCTAGGATTACAGGTGTCAGCCACCAACCCCTCTGGCTTTAGATGGAGGAATTTAATCTCTTCAATTAAGATTGTTTTTTCCTGGTTCCATTGGGGGCTCCTCCCTATTATTGTTGCGGAGTGTCCCTCTATCACCTCTCAGTGACTTGGGGTGGGGTAGGTTGCTGGTATGGAGCTGGTCACAAGACTTTGGCTTTCCTTGTAGAAAACTCCTCCACCATGTCACAAGCTTCCACTGTGTCACAGAACGGGTTCCTTGAGGATTCCAGTGAAGACTTGGGTGAGTGCAGAGAGAGCTCCTTGATTAAATGCCTTTAGGGACCTGCATACTCCTGGTCTTAGCTACCTGTGTGGCCCAGGGCTGGTGCCCAAATGCTTTGGAACTTGATGCCAGCAGAGGTCTGGGGGTGCTAAGGTCTGGGCAGGCAGCCACTTCTACTCTTCCTGGCTGTGGTTCACTGTTAGGTGGCAGGTGTCTGGGCAGTATTAAGCCGTATGTTGTACATTCCCTTATTTCTCAGTCCCCACCTAGTACTGCAATTGACCTTTAAGGAAATCAGACCTGGGCATCAGTTGTCTCCTCTTAATCTGTCCTTTCCTAAGTCTCTAGGCTGGTGTTGTCTTGCCTGTCCTCTCCCAGCCCGGTGTTGTTTATCAGGACAGTGTTGGAACAGTGATGGTGTGCTCTTAACCCTGGGTTCCCCAGGGGCTCTGTGCGCCAGGCTGCTTGCTGTGATCAGGTTAGCTGTAGGATGGCATTGCAGGAGCCATACAGAAAGATAAGGCTACAAAGAGTAGAGCTCTGGGTAGAGGAGAAGGTGGAGTTCCCACCACCACCACCACCAAAAAAAAAGGCAGCATAGGGTAGTAGTGGTGTTGGGAAGAGTGGCAGAAGGCAGACTGGGATGAGTTGGTATTGGTGGAACCAGGTTTTTGTCCTCTCAACCCCTACCGCTGGTCGTGGGGCTTGAACTCTGGGCTCTTCAGCTCAAGGCAAACGGTCTACCACTGGAGCCACAGCACCACTTCTGGTTTTCTGGTGATTAACTGGAGATAAGAGTCTCACGGACTTTTCCTGTCTGGGCTGGCTTTGAACCGTGATCTTCAGACCTCAGCCTCCTGAGTAGCTAGGATTACAGGCATGAGCCACCGGCTCCCAGCCCAGGTGTTTTTTTGGTCTTGATTTTTTTTGTGCTAGCCCTGGGGTTTGAAATCAAGTCTTCAATCTCTTGCTCAACTTTCTTGCTCATAGCTGATGCTGTACTACTTGAACAATAGGTTGAGTCCAGCCATTTTTGCTGGTTAATTGGAGGAAGTAGCTCTTGGACTTTTCTTCCTGGCCTGGCTTTGAACCTCAATCCTCCAGGTCTTGTTTTTTTTTTGGGGGGGGGAGGTGCGGTCGTGGGGCCTGAACTCTGGGCCTGGGCGCTGTCCCTCAGCTCTTCAGTTCAAGGCTAGCACTCTACCACTTGAGCCACAGCGCCACTTCCGACTTTTTTTCTGCTTATGTGGTGCTGAGGAATCAAACCCAGGGCCTCATGCATGCAAGGCAAGCACTCTACCACTGAGCCACCTTCCCAGCCCCCCAGGTCTTGTTCTCTTGAGTAGCTAGGATCACAGGTGTGAGCCATGGACAGCAGGCTAACCAGCTTTAAATAAGGCAAGCCTAGAATACTAAAGTCAGGGAGAACATTCTTTGACTTAATTTTTCTTCTCTGGGCTCTGGATGTAGTGTAAGCCAGAAACTGGGAGTCACCAAGCTCTGAGCTCAGGAAATTTGGAGAAATGAGGCCTGGGGTGTACAGGTAAACTGGTAGGAAGAAGTAGAATCGAGTGAGGGTGAGTCACTACTTTACAGGTGGAGGTGAAGTGCTGGTCGGGCATTTGTGTCTAAACAAGGGCCCTTTTCCTAGGAGTACTCATGTATAAGGAAGTAAGTATAAGACAGTCTGAAAGAGGTTCCAGCTGTGCCAGAAGAGAAGAAGGACACTTAGGAGAGGAAGAGGAGCATTCCAAGTGAACCCTAGAGAAGGCCCTGGCGGGAGGGATGTCCTCTGAGAAGAGTGGACATGCCTGGAGCACTAGCCAACTGGCCTAAGAGAGATGAGTGAGGAGTCGGACTGGGCCTCGGGAGCTGAGGCTCAGGGCAGGAGTAGAGGACATTTGCATGTTATCAGGAAGTCTTTGTTGTTGTTGTTGTTGTTTTTGGTCATGGGACTTGAACTTGGGCCTGGGGGCTGCCCCTCAGCTTTTTGGCACCCTACCACTTGTGCCATAGAGCGGCTTCCGGTTTTCTGGTGATTAATTGGAGATAAGAGTCTCTTGGACTTTCCTTCTCAGGCTGGCTTTGAATCCCAATCCTAAAATCTCACCCTCCTGAGTAGCTAAGATACAGGCGTAAGCCACTGGTGCCTGGCAGGAAGTCTTTGTATAGGATGAGACCTGATGGTGAAGATGGGGGCAGCTGCAGTCATTGGGGGCAGCTCTGGGGTCCTGCATGTGGTGAGGAAAGCATGTGATGTGAAGCAGGGCTGAGATGAAGCTTCCTTCCTCTATTTCTCTGACTCTTCCTGCTTCCCAGGTCTCAGCCTAGATGAGACTCCACCTGCCCTCTCTGGCGGCAGGGGCTCTAAGCCCTGTGTTAACAGAGCACCCAGAGATAGGGGTTTATCTGGAAACTTCAGTTGCTCTGCCTTCTCTTGAGTTCCATAGCCTGGGCATTCTGGGGGACAGAGGCCAGACAGTCTTATCTGCACTATGTACCCTGGGCTTAGCCTGTGGAATGGATGTATTGACAGCGCAGAAACTTGGTTCTTATAGCTGGGAATGTCACAGGGGGACTCCAGCTCTGTGTACCTGCTGCTGTCATGAGTAAGACCAGACAGGACCAGAAATTCTGCCTCCCTGGGCTGAGGCTCCCTTCCTGAGGTGTGTGGGAGCCCTCACCAGGCACTGTGTCTAGCTGGACATTCCAGGGGAGCCTGTTTCTTGTGATTGCCCTCCTGGTGAACAGCACTGATAGCTCTCTTGGGTGTCTTTTGGTGACAGCTTCATCTCTGAACTATTTCAAGAATGACACGGATATCTCCAAAGCTCGAGATGAGAACCTGCGGGATGAGACCTTTGACACGGTCAACTCCTCCATTGTGTCTGGCGAGAGTGTCCGGTTTTTTGTTAATGTCAATCTTGACATGCAGTCCACTAAACCTGGTATGAAACTTTCAGGAGGGACAGGCCTAGGGGAATTAAGGGCCTGGGAAGATAAAGCCCTGCTCTATCAAGTGAGACCTGAACAGTTGTGGTGCCACTCTGAGCTTTTCTCCATTTTTCCAGATATGGCCACTGGCGGCTGCATGCTCCTGCACACCTCTCGCAAGGTGAGGGCCTGACCTGGGAAGTCTTGGGGTCTCTAGTTGGAGGGAGCTGCTTCTCTTAGAGTCCCCAAGCTGTTTCCCTCTCCCATTGTCTCCAGAAGTTTCCAAGCAGGGATGTGTATGTGTGTATGTGTGTGTATGCATGCACACACACCAGTAGTGTAACTTGAATTCATAGCCTCACACTCTTGCTTAGTTTTTTCCAAGCAAGGCTGGAGCTCTACTACTTGAGTCACACCATACTTCAAGCATTTTGCTGGTTAATTGGAGATAAGAATCTTCTGGCTGACTTGGAGCCAAAATTCTCACACCTCAGCCTCCTGAGTACCTAGGATTACAGGTGTGAGCCCCCAGCGCCCAGCCTAAGCAGAGATTTTTAAAGTAACTCAAGGCTGAGCGTTCCCATTTAGTAGGAGGTATTGGGCCCAGTGAGCAAGAGCAGCCAGAGACCACCATTGCCTAGGCAAAGACATTAGTGTCAAACACAGACCTGTGTGGTTCTGACCCTGGATGCCCCATAGTACCTGAAGTTAAAGAACTTCGAGGAAGAAATCCGTGCACAGCGAGACCTGGATCGCTTCCTGGCACAGGCCAGCATCATCCTGGATGAAACAGCCACCTCTCTGGATGAAGTGCTGCGAACCATGCTAAAATGCTTCACCCAGGACCCCAACCATGCAGAACCAAAATACAACTTGGACCGGCTCATGGCCAAGCTCTTCACGGATGCTGAGAACCCCACGGAGGGTAAAGGTAAGACCTACCTCTCTGCTTTGGCAAGAGGAGGTTTGCTGATGGACTGGCTGACCCTGCTTCCTTCTCCCTCCACTGTTGTCTTCAGCCCATCTGCTGTCAGATACCATTCAAGGAGTCACTGCCACGGTCACAGGGGTGCAGTACCAGCAGTCGTGGCTCTGCATCATGTGAGTTGCCAGGAGACAGCTACCACTTGTCACTCTGGAGCTAGGCATCTCATATCCCTGAAGAGGATGGCCCTCAAGTGACATAGCCCTATTCGGGATGAGGAGGTTTAAGCACTCTATCCTATTTGGTCATCTTTTCCTTCCTAATAGAGGCTACAGCTAGGGGTTCTGGGTAACTGGGAGCTGCAGCCATTGAGGGTGCTATCAGTGTCCTGTGTGTTCTATCCCTACCAGCTGTACCTTAAAAGACCTACATAGGAGGCATGTGTGCATCAGCCGCCTAGTTCGCCCACAGAACTGGGGGGAAAACTCCTGTGAGGTTCGCTTTGTCATCCTGGTGCTGGCTCCACCCAAGATGGTGAGTTCAGGTCTTGGGGTCGCTCTGCTTTCTGAGGAGGAAGGTCTTCTTGAAAGTGTTTCTTCTTTCAAAAAAAAAAGAAAGTGTTTCTTCTTTTTTTTTGGGGGGGGGGGGAGTGGGGGGAGGGGCGGTGGTCCGGTTGTGGGCCTGAACTCTGGGTCTGGGTGCTGTCCTTCAGCTCCTCAGCTCAAGGCTAGCACCTTACCACTTGAACCATAGCACTACTTCTGGCTTTTTCTGCTTATGTGGTGCTGAGGAATCGAACCTCATGCATGCAAGGCAAGCACTCTACCACTGAGCCACCTTCCCAGCCCTCTTTTTTTTTTTTTTTTTTTTGCCAGTCCTGGGGCTTGAACTCAGGGCCTGGGCACTGTCCCTGAGCTTCTTTTGCTCAAGGTTAGCACTCTACTACTTGAGCTATAATGCCACTTCTGGCTTTTTCTGTTTATGTTGTACTGAGGAATTGAACCCAGGGCTTCATGCATGCTAGGCAAGCACTGTACCATTAAGCCATATTCCCAGACCCTCTTGAAAGCATTTCTAAATGCTTTATTTTTTAAATATATATTTTTTATTTTTATTTATAAAATTTCTAAAGCCTTCTTCTCACACCTGATCGTTTACATTTCTGTTACATCTAAATTTCCCTAGAAGTTGCTCAAAAGGTTTTTCCTTAACTGAGAAGGAATTCTTTTTCTGCAGTAGTAAGGTTTGAACCTGCTGCTGCCAGTTCACAGGGGAGCACCTGCTTGCAAGCGCCTGTGCTTGGCAGAGGCGGGGCCTTCTCTACTCTATAGGGGCTGCAGATGTGATCCTCCTACCCTTCAACCCCAGAAAAGCACCAAGACGGCGATGGAGGTGGCACGCACATTTGCCACCATGTTCTCGGACATCACCTTCCGACAGAAGCTCCTGATGACCCACACGGAGGAAGATTTCAAGGAGGCCCTGGTGCATCAGCGGCAACAGCTCACTATGGCGATGCCATCATTATGGGAATACAGCATGATCTCCCTTCCTTCTCACAAACATCCAAAGGTATAGGAGAGAGGTGGACTTGCGTGGCAGAGGTCATGGACCAGCTAGGGCTAATAAGTCCTGTCTTCTCCCCAGCCCCCTAAGTTCAAGGACTTCTTGCGATTTGGGAAAGGCATCAGGGAGGACATCTTGCGTAGGCTTCCCGTGTACCCATTGGACTTCACTGATGGTATGTGGCCCAGAATTTAGTTTTTCAGACCCCGGGACCACATGTGTGCCCATCCTTCATTTCTGACAATCCTGCCCCATCCTCCATTCCTAGGCATTATTGGGAAAAACAAAGTTGTATGCAAACACATCACCACCACCCTGTTCCTCTACTTTGCCTGCCTCCTGCCTACACTTGCTTTTGGATCCTTCAACGATGAGAATACCAACGGAGCCATTGGTGAGGTGCTGGTGACTAGCAAAGGTGTGCTGGGCAAGTTCACAGGCTACACTGTGCAGCTGACCTTCCCATCTCTTGACAGATGTGCAGAAGACCATAGCCGGGCAGAGCATCGGAGGCCTTGTGTACGCGCTCTTCTCCGGGCAGCCGCTGGTGATATTACTGACAACCGCGCCCCTGGCCATCTACATCCAGGGTGCAGTGGGGGTTGAAGTGGGAGATGGTGCTTGAGGTTCCGGATCCAAGCTGAGCTCTGACCGCCCACCCTACCCCACTGCTTGTAGTGATCCGTGTCATCTGTGACGACTACAACTTGGATTTCCATTCCTTCTATGCGTGGACAGGCCTGTGGAACAGTTTCTTCCTCACACTGTATGCTTTCTTCAACCTCAGCCTGGTCATGAGTCTCTTCAAGAGGTGACTGGCTCTTCCTGAGTTGTTGGGGATCCTTCAAGGCCAGGCATCTGGATCAGCCTCTTGTGTTCTTGTAACCCTGAGAGGGGTGCAGTGCTCCCCCAAGGGGCTATGGCAGGCTCACTGGGCCTGAGACACTGGTCCTCTTCATTTGTGTGGGTGGGTGGTCTCTGCAGTTTCAAGGAGGCTTACTCTTCCCTAGTAACAGCCCTATCTTATGAGGCGTATCACCTCCTGCAGGTCGATGGAGGAGATAATTGCCCTGTTCATCTCCATTACATTCGTGCTAGATGCTGTCAAGGGCATGGACAAAAGTGAGTGCGAGCCAGCTACAGAGGGAACTAAGCTGGGATGGAAAGCTCTAGACAGTGGCCTGATGGAGCAGAGGAGATGGGGTGGGGCTAAGGTTGCTTCTTCCCATGGTCAGTTGTGGAGCTCACAGCTTTGGGAACTGTGAGGGGCAGAGCAGAGAGAGCAGCAGCCCTACATGCTGAAGGGTAACAAGGCTGCCCCTCACATGCCTAGAGATGGGGGAAGAGGCACTGGGCCAGGCATGATCGATCGGTGTCAGAAGTGTGGGGATGGAGTCAGATGGGCAGGTCACTAAATGGGTATTGGATGACACAAGGCTAGAGCTCTCTTCCTTTCCCCCTCTACCTCCAGAGATCCTCTCTCTCTTCAGGACCCTCCCCCTTTTCACTCTGTCTCCCTCTCCTGGGTGCTCTCCCTCCCCATCCAGGAGGACGCTGGGCTCCGACCTCAGAGCTCAGATGACTGAGGCTTGTTGGCCTGTTCCACAGTCTTCTGGAAGTACTACTATGGTCATGGCTACCAGACAAAAAGGACTTCATCCCTGGTGAACCTGCTGGGCCTCAGCACCAGCCTTAATGGCACCCTCAACAGTACCTTCAACAGCAGCCTCCTGGACAGCCCCCCCCAGTTAGTGGAGGAAGACCACTCTAGCACCACACACCCGGACCGGGCCACCGCAATCCTCAGCCTCCTCATCATGCTGGGCACGCTCTGGCTGGGCTACACCCTCTACCAGTTCAAGAAGAGGTGAGGGGGGGGGCAGGGGTCAGGGTCACAGCTAACTGATCCCCAGACCATACTCATATGCCAGTTGTCCCTAGCCCCTACCTGCATCCCCGCGTGCGTGAGGTCCTGTCTGACTGCGCCCTGCCCATCGCTGTGCTCTGCTGCACCCTCATCAGCTCTTCGTGCTTCCGGGAAGTTGAGAGTAAGTTGGGGCCTGAGAGTGAGGGACAGCGGGGGAGGGGAGGAGAGGGCAGCACGGGCTTATTCCCTGGGGGCTGCAAGCTAAGCAGGAGCCTGTCCCCTGTTGCAGTGAGCAAGTTTAGCTACAACCCCAGCGGAAACCTCTTCAAGCTAGCACAGATGCACTTGCTGTCCCTGGAGGCTATTGGCAGTACCATGATCCTTGGCTTCCTGCTCTCCTTGCTCTTCTTTGTGGAGCAGAACCTAGTAGCAGCCTTGGTCAATGCACCAGAGAACAGGTTTGGAGCTGGGGAGGGTGGAGTGAGGGAGTTAGCCAGGCTTCTCAGGGCCAGAGAGGCTCTGTCCATGTGTGCCTGTCTTCGGCAGACTGGTGAAGGGCACTGCCTACCACTGGGATCTCCTGTTGCTGGCCATCATCAACACAGGACTGTCTCTGTTTGGGCTGCCCTGGATCCACGCTGCCTATCCCCACTCCCCACTGCATGTGAGAGCCCTGGCGTCAGTAGAAGATAGTGTGGAGAACGGGCTCATTCATGAGACGTGAGTCTGTGTGTGTGTGTGTCTGTGTGGCCCCCCAGAGCCTTGGGAGCAAGAGCTATGTAGGCTTGAAGCAAGAGAGTCTTGGGCCACATAATCTAGGGAGAGAGATGTGACTTGGAGGAAAAGGGTCCAGTGACAGTGGCCAGAGATGGGTGTGTGGCCTTTTCCCTGTGGCTTGCAGGATTGTGAACGTGAAGGAGACTCGGCTGACCTCACTGGGTGCCAGTATCCTGGTGGGTCTCTCCTTGTTGCTGCTGCCTCTGCCGCTGCAGTACATCTCCAAGCCCGTGCTCTACGGCCTCTTCCTCTACATTGCACTCACCTCCTTGGATGGCAACCAGCTCTTCTCACGTGTGGCCCTGCTGCTCAAGGAGCAAGTGAGTTCTTAGCCTGGGGAGGAACAGTGGGATGGGGGATCTGGCCACTCCTACCTACATTTGGCCATTGCTGCCCATAGACATCATACCCACCCACCCACTACATCCGGAGGGTACCTCAGAGGAAGATCCACTACTTCACAGGCCTGCAGATCCTGCAGCTGCTGCTGCTCTGTGCTTTTGGCATGAGCTCCCTGCCCTACCTGAAGATGATCTTTCCGCTCATCATGATTGCCATGATCCCCATTCGGTATGAGCAGACAGATGCAGAGGGCAGGGAGGCCAGCCCAGTGCTGGGGGGGGAAGGGGGGCAAGTAGAGGTGGGTGCCTGCTGCTTTCTCCTCTGACCATTCACTTCTTATCTTCTCACACCTCCCTCTTCCTGCAGCTACAAACTGCTGCCCCAAATTATCGAAGCCAAATACTTGGATGCCATGGATGCTGAGTATAGACCCTGACTGGCAGGCCCTGGCCACTCCCCTTCACCAACTCTCCCCACCCTCCCAGGCTGGCTCTGTGGCTATGTAGGGAGATGTGGGTGTCCAGGTTGTGGCTGTGTGTTCTCACAGCTGTTTTCCAGGGCTATGGCACCTGGGCATTGTGGGGTTTAGTGTTGTGTGTGTGTTCACCACTCTCCCCATTAGCCTTTAGCTTTGGGTCAAGAACATTGCCCAGGGTGGGACTAAGCAGGGTGGATTTTCTTTTGATAAAAGAGTTGATGCCCAGGAGAGAAAACCATTTCCTTGATTATGTAAGGAACTCACTGTGCGCACATTAGAGAATAAAGCTATTTCTAGGCTTCTGTATGCTGCCTCTATTCCCTGCTACCCCAACCTAGGAGAAGTGAAATGGAAAGAACTTGTTTGTTGAGTGCCACCGGGATGGGCTGTCACCTCCAATCCTGTGGGTGATTTGGGCAGCCTCTGTGCTGCCCTGTTTCCTGGCATCTTCAGGAACCATCATGTGCAAGGGCCCAGGAGGAAGGGCCTGAGCCTAGTAAGGTGCTGTGGCTGGGGGTGGAAAGCAGTGTGGAGTGCAGGGCATGTACTGGAAGGGCTCACAGTGACAGTGTGACTGTGGGGACTGGCCTGCCATGCTTCTACTTGTTCATTTGGTGGTTGGCCAGGGTCCAAGACAGTGGCAGCCATCAGGGAACCTGATCTGAGGTTCAGTGAGCGTCCCTGTGCACACCTGGGAGCAATAATGAATGGCAGACAGGCACACTGGCTCACAGGTGCTGCCACATCTCCTTAAAGAGCTCTGGCTTCACAAATACCCTGCAGACTAAGGGGTTTTGGAATGTAGTAGTGGATGAAGAGTTTTGTTACATCTAAAACAAAAGGGACTAATACCTGAAACAGGCAAAAGAATTCCTACAAACCAACGTGGGCCAGAGGTATAGCTCAAGTGACGGGGGAGAGGGAGGAGGCAGGGCACTGGTGGCTCACACCTATAATCCTAGCTACTCGGGAGGCTGAGATCTGAGGATTGTGGTTCAAAGCCACCTCAGCCAGCAAAATCCATGAGACTCTGCAATTAACCACCAGAAAACCATAAGTGGAGCCATGGCTCATGATAGAGCACTACCCTTGAGTGAAAAAACTCAGGGACTGCGCCCAGGCCCTGAATTCAAGCCCCACAACCCTCCCCACACCCCCCCTCCCCCCAAAAAAATTAACCAGCAGAAAGCTGGAAGTGGAGCTATGGCTCAAATGGTAGAGCACTAGTCTTGAGCAAAAGAAGCCAAATAAGAACATAAGGTCACTGAATTCAAGCCCCAGTACTGGCACATATGCACACACATAAGCTGGGTCAGCAGCTTAAGGTCGAGAGATCAAGCCCTGTATGGACACATGAACACGAACACACACACACACACACACACACAGGCCTCTCAGTAATCAGAAATGCCAAGTCCTCAGATGCTACCTTATACTTGATGGACTGGCAAATACCAGCAGGCTGAATGGTGTTGGGATGGGCCCTCCCCGACCTGCCCCGGAATACGGTTGCAGAATGGAGATAGATGTAACTGGACTCTAGGGTGAGAGGTTGGTTCAAGTCTGTTCTCCACAGTCCTGTTTTAGAGATAAGTCAGTAAGTATATGTGTACCCAGGCCAGGTCTCAGGAAGGAGCTCAGCAAACACCAGGATGCCCTGCCACATGTACTCCTCCCGTGAGTTACAAGTTCTGTCTTGGGGACCCCTTCCTCAGTGGCCTGGGTAGAGTCAGACAAGGACAGACAAGGAACAAGCAGTCCCTCAGACATCCTCCCACCCAGACACTAAACAGGGACTGTGCTCAGGGGGCTCAGCAGCGTGCAGGGTGACATGCCAGCACTTCTGGGGAAACTACCGAGCTGGGTCTGTGAGGGAGTAGTGATACTCTGAATTGTAGTGATCCATGAATTAATTGCTCCTCACCATTCTCAGTAGGCTGAACCCCTGGGAGGGACCCACCTGCATTAAGAAACCCCATTTCTGCTTTCTGTTACTGCCCTATAGTTTCTAGACATCCTTGAGGATGTGCACCCTTCCTCAAGGGAATGACTTGCATGAAATCCAAGGCAGCCATCTGGGCCCCAAAAATCACTTCCAAAGAATGGCTTCCCAGGGCTGCTGAGCCAGGCCTCCTGGCCTCACACTTATACACTTATACACTTACTGAGGTCTCAGTCTCTAGGCTGAATTATGACAGTAAGTATTCCATCATCCTTCCCACCAGAAAAATAACTTGGCATTATAATAATAAGCGTTTTAGCTGCTCCAATGTACAAAGGCATAAAGTAAAATGACGGATGTTCCACATGTCCAGCCGCAGTCCGGCACAAGCCAGCAGAGGTATCAACTAATTGAGGGGGTGGAGGAGGCAGCACAAATCTGGCACAGAGAGAGGCAAGTCTGTAACTCATGATCCATGGCTTTAATAACAAGAAGGCAGGCATCGGTGGCTCATGCCTGGAATCCTAGTTATGCTGGAGGCTGAGATCAGAGGGTCTGGACAGACAAATCTTTGGGACTCCAATTAACCAGCAGAAAGCCAGATGTGTGGGTTCCAGTGGTAGAGCACCAGCTGTGAGAAAAAAAAGCTGAGCAAGGGCTGGGAAGGTGGCTCAGTGGTAGAGCGCTTGCCTTTCATGTATGAGGCCCTGGGTTCGATTCCTCAGCACCACATAAGCAAAAAGAAAAAAAGCCGGAAGTGGCGCTGTAGCTCAGGTGGTAGAGCGCTAGCCTTTCATGTATGAGGCCCTGGGTTCGATTCCTCAGCACCACATAAGCAGAAAAAATGGAAGTGATACTGTGACTCAAGTGGTAGAGTGCTAGCCTTGAGCTGAAGAGCTGAGGAACAGAGTCCAGGCCCAGAGTTCAGGCCCCACGACCGACAAAAAAAAAAAAGCTCAGCAAGAGGCCTCAAGTTCAAGCTCCAAAACTTACGTGCGTGGGCACATGCACGCACACACGCGCGCGCGCGCACACACACACACACACACACACACACACGAGGATGAGAAAAAAGCAAAAATGGAGAAGATGTAACACTAGCTAACAATGGCAGATTAATATCCTTGGCAACAGCATTGCCCTTCTGCCACCCCCACCCATAAGGCTTCCTGTACCTGCCAAAGGGGACTCAGACATCAGCCTGGAGCAGGGCTCAAAGCAAATTTTATTTTGGAAACAAATGCCTTTCACATTTCCATTTACTGCATTTTCAAAACATCAAAGAACCTTACAGACAGTAAGGTTCTTACCCACACATTCAATCCTGCCAAGGTTGCTTTTAAACACCTAAGGTCCTGTCGGGATCTCAGGCCCAGAGGCTACAGGAGCAATCACTGAATTCCTGGGGCAAGAGTCAGGCTTCAACTTGCCCAGAGCTTCTCAAAGCAGAGCCAGCTGCTCTTCCAATCTGGAATGGTGAGGCTGCCCAACACAGCTAGCAAAGGGCACTCCTGCTGGGCATCCTTAGAAGGGTGCCTCTAGGATGGGGAGGTTTCTGGCTAGCTGGCTCCAGATCCTGGGCCCAAGTGATCACCTTTAGGTCCAGGAGTCACACTGCCAAAGTATTCCTGTAGCTCCAGCAGGGCCCGGAATCGATGGGAGATGGTATTCTTCTCAGCCTTGGGCATTTCTGCATACCTAAGGAGGTAAAGTAGCAGTTCAGAGGACAGAGAAACCAGATCCCAGAAGGACATAACCGGAAACTCACCCCTGGAACCCCAAACTCAAGGAGCCCTGAGGAAGCAGGGCAGGGGATCCCCAGCTACCTATAGACTGTTCAATTTAACTGGATAATTTTAAGTTCCTAGGTAGGTAAAAGCCCTTATTAATAATCATGAAAGGATATTAAAATTTGCTCTAGTGTGTCCAAAAGTCGTTAAAGGACGGTGGAGACAGGGATGAGCTGCATATTTGATCAGCTTTGTCATCTGTTGACAAGAAGCAGTGGACCTGACAAAGCAAATACAGCACTGGGGGTGGGGAGGCCTGGCGACTGCCAGCAGCCCATCTTCTGTGAGAAAACTCCAGTGAGGTGAGAAGCCCGTCTCTGGGCTCTAGACCTTTGCTATCCAATATAGTAGCCACTAGCCACAAGTAGAAGAAACTCAGTCCCTCAGAATACATTGCAAGCACTCCACTGGGTTATATGTGCCTAATGGCAGTGCAACCACAGTGCAGACACTTGTCACCCAAGAGCATTCTTGGACAATGCTGCTTTACTATGTCTTCCTTCAGCCTTGTGTAGCTATAGTTGAGGCCTCTGGCCATACACCCCGGGGCCTCCAGCCTGGAAAGCTCAAATCTAATAAGAACAAATATGTGTCGCATACACAAAGGTAGGAAACTTGGAGAACATGCAGCACCATGGGGTTTCACGATTCCAAGAGACTGCAAGTCAGAACATTTTTCCCAATCCAAATAAGGGAACGCAAGAATCCTACGAAACTCTCAGGTTTAAAATCTCTTGGTAGGCCAAGGCCAGAGAAAGAAGCACTGGTCACACAGCTGCTCTGGGGTGAGTGCAGACAGAGCCCAGGACACCTGATCAACCCTGGTGTGTGTGGGCTGGGCCACCTGGATTCCTTGAGTCCATACCCGCAGAGCTGCTTTGAGCTGGAATGGCACTCTCCAGAGCCTGCCCCACCCATATCCGCGTGCCTGCACCTGTACAGGGTGCCCACCCAAGCCCACACCCCAGGGAGGGAACTAGAGCTCCTTACGTTTGCTCATATCCATCAGGCTGAAAGCATGGGTCCCAGCCAAAGTCCCGGCAGCCTCGGGGCACAACAATTCGTCCCTGCCACAGGAAACAGGACAGGTATGACTGGAGATGCACTCAGAGGACAGTTTGAATTTGGCTATTTGGGAATTTGATTAAATACTCAACTGCAGTTCAAAGGGTCCATGTTTGATAATACCTACATAAAATACAGAGCGGGAGGCACAGGAACTACTGTGAATCTGACTGGTCCACCAACACCTCTGGGCCCACTCTCCCTCTTTAGTTTGAAAAATTGGGAGAAAACGTGTTCCTAATAGGAAGTTAAGGGCTCTGAATTCTGAGGATAGCCTCTATGTGTATAGCATTTTCTTTGTTAGTCATGGGGCTTGAACTCTGGGCCTGAGAGCTGTCCCTAAGCTCTTCAGCTCAAGGCTAGCACTCTACACTTGAGCCACAGCACCACTTCCAGTTTTCTGGTGGTTTACTGGAGATAAGTTTCACAGTCTTTCCTGCCTGGACTGGCTTTGAACCACAATCCCCAGATCTCAGCCTCCTGAGTAGCTAGGATTACAGGCATGAGCCACTGGCGCCCAGTGCACATAACATTTTCAAAAATACCAGGGAAATAGCTGGGAAAATAACTAAGTGGTAGAGCACTTGTCTAGCACATGCAAGGTCTTGGGTTCAAAAACCCATACCACCAACAAACAATAAATAATTAGGATAGCATGCAAAAAAATCCAGGTTTCAATCACCAGAATGCCAGGATGGGGATTTTCACCTAATTATCAAGTCATGCAGAGCCAAAGGAAAAGTCTCCTGTTAGTAGGGAGCTGTGTGACCACAGTCAATTACAGGACCACTCAGTGTCACTAAAGTGACAAGTTTTCTGAGTACCTACACTGCGCCTACAGTGGTCTTAGCACTGGAATCACAAGACAGCCTTCCCTGCTGGTACACGTCAAATAAGGAGTATATGAACTATTACCAAATGCAAAGTGCCTTACAACAGCCCAACAAGGTGTTGAACACCAGAACAGAAATCAGTCTTTACTATCTTTTTTTTTTTTTTTTTTTTGTCGTGGGGGCTGAACTCTAGGTCTGGGCGCTGTCCCTCAGCTCTTCAGCTCAAGGCTAGCGCCCTACCACTTGAGCCACAGCGCCACTTCCGGCTTTATTCTGCTTATGTGGTGCTGAGGAATCAAACCCAGGGCCTCATGCATGCAAGGCAAGCGCTCTACTACTGAGCCACCTTCCCAGCCCAATAACTAACTTTTTTTTTTTTTTTTTGGGTCCGGTCGTGGGGCCTGAACTCTGGGCCTGGGTGCTGTCCCTCAGCTCTTCAGCTCAACGCTAGTGCTCTACCATTTGAGCCACAGCTCCACTTCCGGCTTTTTTCTTATGTGGTGCTGAGGAATCAAACCCAGGGCCTCAGGCATGCAAGGCAAGCACTCTACCACTGAGCCACCTTCCCAGCCCCAATAACTAACTTTTTTAAGAGAGAGAATGTTCCATGTGTCACTGGGACAAGGGTCCTGGAATGGAGTGGAGCTTGGCATCTCTCGCTAAAAGGACAAGCTGGCTAATGTGCTCCTATGGACAAGGCGCAACCAGCCTGTCAATGAGAATGAGTACTGGTGAAAACAGAACAAGATGAATGAATAAGGCCACCTCAGAGAGGACTGGCAAGTAACAAAGCCCATAAGGCAGACAAAATTGAAAACAGGGAATGGCAGGGACTACAGTGATGCAGGCTGACAACGGATCAGTTGCTCAGTCCCTGCAGGCAGTGAGGCCTGTTGCTAAGTGGAAGTTTCTGGAAAAGCAACAGCAACCACTGCTCATTTTTAACAATTTAACCAAGCAGTGACCCAGCAACCTGTTTCGGGGTGCTTATCCTAAAGAACTGAAAACAGGATGTTGAGATGGCTGTATTCCCATGTCACCCAGCATTATTCACAATAGCCCAGAGGTGGAAGCAACCTAAAGGTTAATGACAGATAAATCCACACAGAGAATATGGACTATTCACACAACGAAATACTCTTTGGCCTTAAATGTGATTGGGATCTATTATACAGCAGTGTAAATATGCTTAACACTGATGTATTGTACTTTTAGAAGTTGTATTTCAAGCCAGGCACCAGTGGCTCACGCGTGTAATCCTAGCTACTCAGGAAGTTGAGATCTGAGGATTACGGTTCAAAGCCAGCCCAGGCAGGAAAGTCCAGGAGACTCTTATCTCCAATAAACCACCAGAAAACTGGAAGTAGCACTGTGGCTCAAGAGGTAGAGCACTAGCCTTGAGCTGAAGAGCTGAAGGACAGCACCCAGGCCCAGAGTTCAAGCCCCATGACTGGAAAAAAAAAAAAAAAAAAAAGAAGTTGTATTTCATGTTATGTTATTTTACTACCATAAAAATAACCAGGCATAGTAAAATGAAGTATCTGTAGACAGTCCCAGAGTACATCTAGATTTTAACCTGGCAGAGGGATTTGGCAGTTAAGTGGCCTGTCACAAAGAGACCAACAGAAGGATGAGGGTGCTGAGCACCTAGAAGGGAGGACTGGACCAAGAGAAAAGCAGCTATATTTAGGGTTCTGATAGGTAAGTGCGGAGGTGTTGAATAGCAACCAAAGAAGGAATGAACTCAAGTGACAGATAAAAATTCTAGGCTGGGAAGGTAGCTCAGTGGTCGAGTCGTTGCTTAACATAGGCAAAGCCTTGGGTTCTCTCTCCATCATCAACAGAGAAGACTAAAATTCTGTGGAAAGGTGGAGGACAGCTGAGAGAAGCCGCACCCTGGCAGATGGATAAGGAGATTTTGGAGCAACATCTGAGCAACAGATGTAGCTCTCAGGCAATTACCTTAAGTTTGAACGTTCTCTTCTTACTGGGACCCTGAGTGGAGAGAACTGGGGCATATCATACCTCAGAAGCTGACCTAGCGGCCTCAGGGGTCAACTAAGTTTAGGGATCAACAAGGCTTTTAACTGTGGTACCCAGGAATGCCACCCAGCAAGGCCCTGATAATTGTCCCTGGAGTGCCCTTTTGGCATTGTCCTACAGATCTTCAGCATTAGGGCACTACGCCACCTGGTGCAACAAAGGAGAACTGCATTCTAGTGGGTACTCACGGAGGTCCGGCCCCTGAACAAACGCACAGGCTCAGTTGGGTCCCCGGTGCTCAGAGCGAAGGTGCAGAGCGCGTAGGCTGATTTGTCCTCAAAGCCAGCAAGAAGCTGGTGGAGACCTGTGGACAAGTACAGCAAAGTCTCAGTATCTCCATGCTGCTCAGTCCCATCCCTCCCTCTCCCCCTCCAAAAAGGCAAAAGGCCCTTCATGAGAGAGCTGAGATCAGGGCCTGCTTGAAATCCAAAACTGGTTATCTGCTAGCTGGCATAAGGTTTTGTAAAACAACAACAACAACAATAATGTGTGAGTAGGGCACTGGTGACTCACACCTATAATCCTAGATACTCAAGAGGCCGAGATCTGAGGATTACGGTTCAAAGCCAGCTCAGGAAGGAAAGTCCATGAGACTCTTATAAGTCTCTCAGAAAACCAGAGATATCTTTCCATTTATTGATGTGTTCTCTAATTTCTTTCAAAAGTTTGAGTGAGGAATGGGAAGGTGGCTCAGTGGTAGAGCACTTGCCTTACATACATGAGACCCTGGGTTGATTCCTCAGCACCACATAAGCAAAAAGAAAAAAGCCGGAAGTGGTGCTGTGGCTCAAGTGGTAGAGCACTTGCCTTGAGCTGGAGAGCAGCGCCCAGGCCCAGAGTTCAGGCCCCACCACAGGACCCCCCAAAAAAAAAAACCCCCAAAAAAAGTTTGAATGATCTAGTTTTCCTGAAATCTCATAAAGCATTTGATAATAACTCTAATAACTCTAAGTCACAGAGTGAATTAAGTAGGTCATGGGAACATAAAAATAATCTAGTGGGGAGGGCTGGGAAGGTGGCTCAGTGGTAGAGCACTTGCCTTGCATGCTCGAGGCCCTGGGTTCGATTCCTCAGCACCACATAAGCAAAAAGAAAAAAGCCGTAAGTGGCGCTGTGGCTCAAGTGGTAGAGCACTAGCCTTGAGCTGAAGAGCTGAGGGACAGTGCCCAGGCCCAGAGTTCAGGCCCCACGACCGGACCCAAAAAAAAAAAAAAAAAAGAATCTAGTGGGGAATCAGGCGTTGGTGGCTCACACCTGTAATCCTAGCTACTCAGGAGGCTGAGATCTGAGGAATGCAGTTCAAAGCCAGCCTAGGCAGGAAAGTCCATGAGACTCTTTTCTCCAATAAACCAACAGAAAACCATAAGTGGTGCTGTAGCTCAAGTGGTAGAGCACTAGCCTTAAGCTGAAGAGCTGAGGGACAGTGCCCAGACCCAGAGTTCAAGCCCCATGACTGACCAAAAAAAAAAAGTGTGAATCAATGCAATGTGGACCTTGTTGGTTCCCAACTATAAGGCAGCATTTTTGCTACAAATAAGAAATCCCATCCCCAAATAATTACATAATATTGAGAAATTAGTTGAGGGTACTACTCAGTGAGTATATATTTAGCATGCTTAAGGCTCTAGGTTCAGTCTGAAGCACTAAACACACATACACACACATTTTACACTTACAAATAATTTTACATACACATAATTTTGATTGGTTAACCTTTGCAAAAACTTTCAGCTTTCACAGATACAGACTGAAGAACCAAACAGACATGTTTAGGATTTGCTTTTGTTTTGTTTTGGTCATGGGGCTTGAACTTTGGGCCTGGACGCTGTCCCTGAGCTCTTCAGCTCAAGGCTAGCACTCTACCACTTGAGCCACAGTGCCACTTCCAGATTTCTGGTGGTTTACTGGAGATAAGAGTTTCACGGACTTTCCTTCCTGGCTGGCTTTGAACCACACTCCTCAGATCTCAGCTTCCTGAGTAGCTAGGATTACAGGGATGAGCCATCAGTGCCCGGCCTGCTCACTTTTTTCTATGCAACCAAGGCAGGTTAGATTTGACATGCAAGCCTCCTGCCTGAGCCTCCCCAATGCTGGCTTGCATGGCTGGTACTCAATCATCTGAGGCAGCTTAATTTTTTGCTGGTTATTTTGGAGACAGGCTCTTATAGACCTTTCTGCTTTGGACAGCAACAGCCTGGATCCCAGCCTCTTCAGTAGCTAGTATTATAGGTGTGCGCCACCAGTGGCTAGCTTTTTTTTTTTTTTTGGTTGGTTGTGGGGCTTGAACTCAGGTCCTGGGAACTGTCCTTGAGCCTCTTTGTGCTCAAGGCTAGTGTTCTACCACTTTGAGCCACAGCATCACTTCCAGTTTCCTGGTGGTTAATTGGAGATAAAAGAGTCTCATAGACTTTCCTGCCTGGGCTGGCTTTGAATCCCAATCCTCAGATCTCAGCCTCCTGAGTAGCTAGGATTACAGGTGTAATCCACCAGAGCCCAGCCATGGCTAGCTTTTTAAATGACAAAAATGACACATATTTATGGCTATTATTCTCTTCTACTACTGTGCATGTTTGGGGCTGGATTTCAGAGCCTCATGCATGCTAGGTAATAAGTGTTCTACAACTGAGCTACCGCCCAACCCTTGGCTTTTTGAGACAAAGTATGGCTATGTAGTGAATGCTGGGTTTGAACTCACTGTTGTAGGCCTCAAACTCCTGCCTGCTGAGTGCTTGGGTTACAGAAGAATGCCACCACTCCTACTTATAAAGCACCTAAAAAGGGAACACTGGCATAACCATGTAGGTGGTAGGGTATAAACTATCCAGATCTGAGAAGGACTGTCCCCCACAACACTCCCTGCAGATCAGGCAAGGCCCTGGCTGACGCAGGGCCCACAGGTGTCACTAGGGTCAAGTCTCTCTCTCTCTCTTTTTTTTTTTTGCTGGTTCTGGGTTTTGTACATTGGGCCTGGGTGCTGTCCTTAAACTCCTTTTGCTCAAAGCTAGCACTCTACCACTTGAGAGACAGCTGGAAGTGTCCAGCTGTAATTAATTTTCTGTGATTAATTGGAGATAAAAGTCTCATGGACTTTCCTGCCTAGGCTGGCTTTGAACCTCAATCCCCAGGTCTCAAGTCTCCTGAGTAGCTAGGATTAGAGGTATGAGCCATCAGTGACCAGCAGGTGAAATCCCTTTTGAGAGCCACAATTAGCAATTCACAGCTTCACCACCCATCCCTCACCTTCTCCCTATCTCAGTGTTCTCTGGAGTACAAGGAAAGGTGAGTTCCAGGTTTCAGACAGGGAAGGTAAAGGGAGGCCCAATGGTTGAGGATGGATCCAGGACTTTTAATTTCTGGTAGACCTTTCTGTTTTTAAAACTACCCCCAAGATTCTCAGTTCCAACAGATCCAAGGGAAAAATAACAGGGAAAATACCTTCAGGCTTTAACTTCTCCAGAAACCATTTTCTGCAAAAGAAATAAAGAATAGTCAGATACCAGAGCAAATGAATTTCCTATCACCTTCTCTGGATTATACTCCAGAAAATCAGAGCTGCAGGACAGCCAAAAGGAAAAAGAATGTCTCAAAATAAAGAGCAGTAATCTAAGGGAGGGGGTAAATATTTAGCTCAGTGTTAGAACTCCTGAACATAGCATGCTTGAGGCCATGGATTCTGTCTGCAATAATAGACAGATAGACAGACAGAGACACGTAGACAGAAAGATATGTAGGCAAATAGGCAATAAGCCCTAAGTAAATACAAGCCTCAACCTCACTGGTAACTAGGAAAAGACAACTTAAAAGTGTATGTGGACTGGGAAGATGGCTCAGCGGTAGAGTGCTTGCCTTGCATGCATGAGGCCCTGGGTTCGATTCCTCAGCACCACATAAACAGAAAAAGCTGGAAGTGGCGCTGTGGCTCCAGTGGTAAGAGCACTAGCTTTGAGCTAAAGAGCTGAGGGACAGCACCCAGACTCAGAGTTCAGGCCCCATGACCGGCAAAAAAAAAAAACAACCTGCATGCGGAGCTGGGCGGTGGTGGTTCACACCTGTAATCATAGCTATTCAGGAGGCTGAGATCTGAGGATCATAGTTCAAAGCCAGCCCCAGCAGGAATGTCTGTGAGAAAACCAGAAGTGGCACTGTGGCTCAAGTGGTAGAGTGCTGGCCTTCAGCTGAAGAGCTCAGGGGCAGCATCCAGACTCAGAGTTCAAGCCCCAGGACAGACTAAAAAAAAAGGAAGGGGGGGAGGTAGGAGTGGGGGAGGAGGGAGGAGGAGTTGGGGAGAGGGGGAGGAAAGGGATGGTAGGGGAAAAACAAAGGAGGGGGTAACAATGCTCGATAGGAAATGGACTCATTATCTTGCTCATGTAACTGTAACCCCTCTGTACAGTATCTTTACAATAAATATATATATACATATATATATATATTTAAAAAAGAAAAAAAACTGCATGTGGTAAAATTTCCCATGCCCCTAACTATAAGTACTAAAAGGTCATGATAGTAGGGGAGGATAGTGATGAGGATGGCTGGTTAGGATGTAGAGCAATATATATACTGTAGACATAAGTATATACAGGTGCAATTGCTTTGGCAAACAAACTGGTCAATTTTATGTTAGTTTCTTTTTCTGTGCTGGTCCTAGGGCTTGAACTTAGGCCCTGAGCTTCTTTTGCTCAAGGCTAGCACTCTACCACTTGAGCCACAGCACCACTTCCAGTTTTTGTTTTTGCTTTTTGCTGAGGACAGGGGGAGATAAGAGTCTCATGGACTTTTCTATCCAGGGTGGCTTCAAACCAAGATCCTCAGAACTTAGCCTCCTGAGTAGCTAGGTTTACAGGTGTGGGCCACCAGTGCCTAGCTCTATAGAGTTTCACTATGTAATACAAGCTTTGAATTTGCCATCCTCCTGCCTCAACGTCTCAAATTTTGAAATTAACAGGAGTGCATCACCATGCCTAACTCACATCCAAAAGCTAGATATGTGCACTCAAAACGTAGCAGGAACACTTCTGTACCATGTCCACAACAGGGATGTTTTCAAATTGTACTCTAGAAATACACAAACCTAAGAGGGCCCGGGCACTGGACAGTTTTAAGGAAATCAGTTTGCAGATCTCAACTTTCTTATTTCCTCTTTTGTGAAACTGATCCGCTTGGGTATGTACCTCTGAAACGAGCAGTTTTCCCTTTCCCAACCCCACTTACATAATCACATTCTCACACTTTACAAAAGAAAGGCACACCTCTTCAGTATCCCTAATCTGTCCTTAGGACAATTGCAGTATTAATGCTGATGCCAAGATAGTGAATGATCCAAAATATCAGGTAGCAATCGTTTCTGTTTTGCTGAGTTTTTGTTTGTTCTTTGTTTTTTGTTTTTTTGGGTTTTTTTGGTCGGTCGTGGGGTTTGAACTCTGGGCCTGAGTGCTGTCCTTCAGCTCTTCAGCTCAAGGCTAGCACTCTACCACTTGAGCTACAGCACCACTTCCAGTTTTCTGGTGGTTTATTGGAGATAAGAGTTTCACGGACTTTCCTGCCTGGGCTGGCTTTGAACCGCGATCCTCAGATCTCCTGAGTAGCTAGGATTACAGGTGTGAGCCACCGGCGCCCGGTTGTTTTTTTTGTTTTTGTTTTTTGCCAGTCCTGGAGCTTGAAATCAGGGCCTGGACACTGTCCCTGAACTTCTTTTGCTCAAGGTTAACAACTCTACCACTTAAGCCACAGTGCCACTTCCAGCTTTTTCTGGTACTGAGGAATCAAACCCAGGGATTCATGCATGCTAGGCAAGCACTCTACCATTAAGTCACATTCTCAGCCCTGCGTTTTTTCTTTTGTTGGTCATGGGGCTTGAACACAGGGTCTGGCAGCTGTTCCTGAGCTTTTTCATTCCAGGCGAGTACTCTACCACTTTGAGCCACTGCACCACTTCCATTTTTCTGGTGGCTAATTAGAATTAAGAGTCCCTCAGACTTTCCTGCATGGGATGGCTTTGAACTGCGATCCTCAGATATCAGCCTCCTGAGTAGTTAGGATTATAGACTAAGCTGATGATACCCGGCTATTTTGCTGGTTTTATGTCTAGGACCCTGCAAGAAGCTGGGAGCACTTACATGTATGGGCCGGGAAGTCCCCCAAGGGCATTGAAGCACAGACAGGTATCCTCCACCAGTACTGGCCCCTGTACCTGCAGCACAAGGACATGCAATGCTGAAACCTGCAATCAAGAAATACATTCCCAAAAGCCACCCAGTCTAGGGCCAAGCCCACAGCTAGCTGAGGTCAGCAGACAGAGGCCCATCACGAGTGACAGCACCAGCCCTCTTCATCTTCATAATAACAGCTGGGAACACTAAAACACTGGCAGGTACAAAGCTTGCTCCAGACAAAGGAACTGCTGGGATTCACATACAGGAAGTTTAACAATTCATAACATGCTCCTCAGTTCTCCAAAGATGTATGCCTGCAGGGATGGATGTGTGTGGGGAGAATGTAGGGCTGGAAGGTATGTACCTGAGAAGCAGAAGGGTGTGGGTTGGAACAGGAAGGCACTGTTTCAAAGCCAGTTTTAACTGGTGCCAACAGAATTGTGCTTGGGCAGGTCTTTGAATTGCTACTATTCTGTTTGTTCCCAGGAGGCACATGCCCCAGGATTGAATGTGGACAAGCAAAGGATAAGTACCTGGCGAGCTGCCTCCTGACATTTCTGTATGGAAATTTCATCTGGCTCTCCCTGGTACTCTGGCACTTATCAGGAAAACAGACACATACATACACAGTCAGGTCACGGGGAAGACAGAGAAATCGAACCATCTTTTAAAAATAAAGCAAAAACAGAAACATACGGTCAATTTTCTGTGCCACCAAGGTGCATGGAAATGTATCACCTAGAATCTGAATGACCTGTTCCAAAATAAAAGAACATAATTATCATTGGAGAATTCCCTATTATCATGTGAGCTAACTCTCCCACTGATCCCCTAAAGCTTACCAAATTGGGTCCATGAGCCTTTGGGTCCCACCTCAGCAAACTGATACGCCATTTGCCTACTCCTCTAATTTCAGGTCTCTGCTTATGACTATCCCTTTCCCCAAATTCAGAACACTTCTCTTCTCACTGCTCCTAAGACACCCCAACTATCTTCCTATCAAGGATCATCCAGAGTTCTAGAGGGTAACTGGATGGGAAGAATCATTCTTCCAATTAAAATTTATCATTCTTTCCATTGTGAATGTACTCAACAAACCAAAATAATCTTCTCAGCAGTGATTTTTATTTTTTTTTGAGACAGGGTATCTTGCATATGTGGAGCTCAGGCTGATCTGGAACTCAAGATCCTTCAGCTTTATCCTCTCAAGCCAGTGACTTCTTTCCCCCTTGGCCAGTCCTGGAGCTTGAATTCTGGGCCTTGGCGCTGTCCCTGAGCTTTTGCTCAAGGCTAGCACTCTACCACTTGAGCCACAGCACCATTTCTGACTTTTTGTGTGATTAATTGGAGAATCTCGCAGACTTTATTGCCCAGGATGACTTCTAACTGTGATCCTCAGATCTCAGCCTCCTGCATAGCTAGGCTTACAGGCATGAGCTGGCCCCTGGCTCCTATTACTTTTCAAACTATTAAAATTGCTGGGCATTGGTGGGTCATGCTTGTAATCCTAGTACTCAGAAGGCTGAGATCTGAGGATCAGGGTTTGAAGCCAGTACAGGCAAAAAAGTCCATGAGACTCTTACTTCCAATTAACCACCAGAAAACTGGAAGTGGAGCTGTAGCTCAAAGTGGTAAGGTGCTAGTCTTGAGCACAAAAATTCTGGGACAGCACCCAGGTCCTGAGTTCAAGCCCCATGACCCCCTTCCCCCTCCAAAAAAAAAGAGAAAACAAATTAAAATGACCGATGTTATCTACCCCATTGTATTTGTTGTCTCTATCTCAAAATAATATTTACACAAAGAAAAATGCTTACAAACCTCATTATTTTAAAATTAAAGAAAACTTTATTGAACTGACTCCTTTAACGCATTAATAAAGAATATATAATTATAAACATTCTATTTTCCAAGACAGGGTCTCATTAACTTTGCCTAGGCTAGTCTCAAACTCAAGTTTTCCTGCCCCAGTCTCACAAATTCTGGGGTGATAAATTTGCTCTATCATATACAGCAAAGATGTTGAGAATTAGCCTTTAGTATGGTGGCTCAGTGGTAGAGCGCTTGCCTTGCATGCCTGAGGCCCTGGGTTCGATTCCTCAGCACCATATAAGCAAAAAGAAAAAAGCTGGAAGTAGTGCTGTGGCTCAAGTGGTAGAGTGCTAGCCTTGAGCTGAAGAGCTGAGGGACAGCGCCCAGGCCCAGAGTTCAGGCCCCACGACCGGACCCCCCGCCCCCCCCCCAAAATAAAAGTATAGTCTATTTCCTGTTATTTTTTATGCCTTTATTTTGTATATTATAAATTATTTTCAGAGAGGCAGGAAGATGAAGAGTTCAAGGGTAGCATAGGTTATATAGTAAACCACTATCTCAAAATGAAAATAAAGAACTACTTCCTGACAAAGAGTCCACAATAGGGTTCATCACCTTGCCAATGGACTATGAAGAGATGAAAAAAATCTCCCCTAGGATGCACTGGGGATGTCTATCAGTGGTAAAACACTTGTCTAGCATGCATGAGGCCCTGGGTTCAATCCTTAGCCCCAAAAGGGAGAGAGGCAGACATCCCTGTTTAGGCAAAGTTCAAGTTATCTTCTCCAAGGAGCTTCTCCTGGTACTCAGCCCCTTCTTTTCTTTTCTGGGCCCTTGTACTAGCTAGGCAACTGTTCTACCTAGTAGTGAGCCACACTTAACATCTCAGCCCTTTTTCTGGATGGGGGGTGGTACTAGGGATTGAACTCAGGATCTCAAATTTGCTAGGCAAGCACTTATCACTTGAGCTGTGTTTCTTTGTTTATCTTTGAGACAAGGTCTCACTATCTATTCCAGGTTAATTTTGAATTTGCTAAGAGGCTGGGCCTGGCCTCAAACTCATTATCCTACTGCCAGAGATATCTCAGTGCTGGGATCACAGGCACATGCTACTACAGCTCCTTCTTCAAATGTAGAAAAGCCGTGTTCTCAGCCAGAGGTTTGGGTTCTGATGTCCACCAATCTACATGGACTTCATTCAGGATGGTACTGCCATCTGCTTGACTGATCTGGCCTCAAGCTTTCAAACCTTTCCATCAGCTGCACCCTAGCTCCTGAGAACACCACCCTTGTCCTCATAGAGAAGTGCCAGCATTCTCATGTTTCACTTGGGAGTCCTGCTCCATGCCAGAAAGAAACACTACATAGAGAGAACATGAATTTGAACAGGTTTTATTGCATTTCCCCACTTAGCCTATTAGCACTGGACTATACCTTTTGATTTAACTTTTACTCGGGGCCTTTGGCTTGCTAGTAGGCATTCTATCAAGTGAGCCACATAACTAACCTCTATACTTTTTGTTTTGTTTTTGTCTAGGGCTTGAACTCATGACTTGGGCACTATCCCAAAGCTATCCCTTCCCCTTACTTCCTCCCCCCCCCCCCACGCCCCAGGCTAGTGCACTAGCATTTGAACCATAGTTCAGGCATTTTAAGTGGCTAATTGGAGATAAAGAGTCTCAAAGTCTTTCCTACCTAGGCTGACTTTGAACTGTGATCCTCAGATCTCAGCCTCAGCTAGGATTTACAGGCTTGAGCCCCCAGCGCTCAGCTCCTTATACTCTTTTTGACCAATATTTCTATCCTTGTTTCATAAATCTAAGCTGGAAGTGTGACTCAGCTGTAGAGTGCATGCTTAGCAAGTGTGAAGCTGGGTTTGACCCTGGTACAACTAGTTAACAACTGATTAGACAGATTTACTTCTTATACATGGCGTGTAGATCAGAACGTCAAGCACCTCTGAGTTAGGTTCATGCTTCCCACCAAAAAATAAAAATAAAATATGAGGGCTGGGAATTTGGCTTAGTGGTAAAAGTGCTTGCCTAGCATGCATGAAGCCCTGGGTTCAATTCCTCAGTACCACATAAACAGAAAAGATTGGAGGTGGCACTGTAGCTCAAGTGTAGAGCACTAGCATTGAGCACAGAGAGGCTCAGAAACAGAGCCCAGGTCCCTAACTTCAAGCCCCAGCACCGGCAAAAAAAAAAAAAAAAAAAATGAAAAATGAAAAATACAAATTCGGGCTGGGAAGGTGGCTCAGTGGTAGAGTGCTTGCCTTTGCATGCATGAGGCCCTGGGTTCGATTCCTCAGCACCACCTAAGCAAAAAAAAAAAAAAGCTGGAAGTGGTGCTGTGGCTCAAGTGGTAGAGCGCTAACCTTGAGCTGAAGAGCTGAGGGACAGCGCCCAGGCCCAGAGTTCAGGCCCCACGACCGGACCCCCCCCCAAAAAAAAAAAAATACAAATTCTCGTTAGGTCTTTTTTCCAAGGGCTCTGGTGCATGCAACACGTTGTTAAAACTACGTTCTGTTAAAACTGTCAGCCACAGCCATTATGATGGGCGAAGAGACCGTGCCACACACCACTGAGACGTGGAAAGTGACTAAAGGGATTTCTAGATCATGATGGGCCGTGGACCGCTCAATTTAGAGCAATCACTTCACGCTCTCCCGCCGCCATCATGTCGGGAAAAGCTGAGGTATCTGGATCCGAGAGAGGTGTCGGGGCAGCCGGTTTGGGGTCGACCTCAGGAGGTGACCTTGCTGCAGGGGACCCCGCCCCAGCTCCCGCCGCCGCCGACCTCACGAGCTCACGTGCTCTGTGCCGGCTTCTGGAAATGCTCTCATCCCCACCTCGACCCACAGGGCGTCCCCACTTACCACTGTCCTTTCCCCGCACCCCGGCCTTTCCCACCTATCCTTCCCGGCGGGGCCTCCGCGTGCTTCCCATGCCTGGAAACCCCACTCAGCCTATTCCCGCCTCCCGGCCGGCCCCTACTCCCTCCCGGCACCTCCTCCAGCTTCTTGGCGTTCCCTGTGACAAACACGATCTTTTTCCCGACCAAGGAGGCCGCCATGGTGAGCTCGATGACTCCCGGAGACCCCGGAAGCGCTCTGCAGCGAATAGCCAGGGACTTCCGGCTGGGGGCGGAAGCGGCCGACTCGGTTTCCGGTGGCACTTGGGGTCGCTGGGCCAGGTTAAAGCGCTCGCAGCCTCCGGGGCGGCGAGTCCTTGCCCCTCACCCGGAGAGCACTGTAGGAAATCCTCTTCCGGAAGGGCTGGAAGCCTTCGTGCTCCCCGGGAGCGCAGTGCCCCGGGAGCCCGGCCCGCGTTGCCCTTTGTCGGCTCCAAGGGATGCTTGGTGGTTGGGGATTTGGGTGGTTTGGGGTTGTTTTTCTTTTTGCCGATCCTGGGCCTTGAACTCAGGGCCTGGGCGCGGTCCTGGAGCTCATTTTGCTCAAGGTTAGCGCTCTAGCGTTTGGCCCACCGCTCCTTTTCTGGGTTTTTTTTTTTTTTTTTTGGTGATCAGTTGGAGATGAGTATCATGGATTTTCCTGTCCAGGCTGGCTTCGAGCCGCGATCCTCAGATCTCAACCTCTTGAGTATCTGGGATTCCAGGCGGGAGCCTTCGGTGCCCTGCTGGGACTCTGGGGTTTTGGACCAGAAGAGGCCACAGGAGGGCCAGGCGCCAGTGGCTCACACGTGTAATCCTAGCTACTCAGAAGGCTGAGTTCTGAGGATCGCGGTTCAAAGCCAGCCCCAGCAGGAAAGTCCATGAGACTCTTATCTCGCAAGTGGTGCTGTGGCTCAAGTGGTAGAGCAGGGACAGCGCCCAAGCCCAGAGTTCAAGCCCCACTACCAACCAAAGAAAAGAAGAAAGAAAAGAGGCCACCCGGCTTATGTCGCTCCGGACCTGAGGGGAAGCAAAGAACCCTAGAAGCCAGTTATTTGATGAGTTCCAGCCCTGTCTCCTGGGCTGGGCGCTTTCTTAAGGCATCTGTAAGGCTGTCTTGTAGAATTGTGTTTCCTAGTTAAGGGATCCCAAATCTGTTTTTTAACCTGCTTTCACCTTCAGCCCCATTCCTTGAACTCTTTCTTGCTGACCAACTGATACACTTACTTGACTGTGAACTTAAACTTGGCATAAGGTAAAAACAGGCCATCTTTTACTTACCTCTGATACTTTGGAAATCAGTATTTCAAATCATTATCTAGTCTCTCCTGCCTCTCAGATTTATCATTCCTCTTCATGGTCAGATCTTTGCATCCTGAATGCAGCAAGGAGAACTTCAGTGCTCTTAGACTTGCTTCTAAACAGGCCTTGACCCTCTGGGCAGGCCTTTTTTTTCCTCTCTCTTCTTGCTCAGCATTCTGTCTCCAGCTATCCTGAGGCAATATCATCCTCCTCCTCCTTCTCCTCCCCCTTAGCTCAAGGCTAGTGCCTTACCACTTGTACTTGTGGTTTTTGTTTGTTTGTTTGTTTGTTTTTTGCTTATGTGGTGCTGAGGAATCAAATCCAGGGCCTCATGCATGCAAAGCAAGCGCTCTACCACTGATCCACCTTTTCAGCCCTATTCTTCTGATTGATTCCTTTGCTTGTTTTTCTAACTTCATGTGGTGATTGCAAGCACTACACCACTTGAAGCATTCCCTAGTCTCAGCAGTAGCACTTTATTGGCCATTTTCACACATAGACAAGAAAGGAAGGGCTGGGAAGGTGGCTCAGTGGTAGATCGCTTGCCTTGCATTCTTGAGGCCCTGGGTTTGATTCCTCAGCACCACATGAGCAAAAAATGAAAAAAGCCGGAAGTGGCGCTGTGACTCAAGTGGTAGAGCGCTAGCCTTGAACTGAAGAGCTGAGGGACAGCACCCAGGCCCAGAGTTCAGGCCCCACAACCGGACCCACCCCCCCAAAAAAAGAAAGAAAGAGGTTTGTGTTCTTTACCAATTCCTCTAGTCATTCTGATAGCAAAGTATTAGAGCCACTGCTTTGGGTAGTGGTGATACGATAAGAGTAGTAGTGGCTGGGATTGCGGCTTAGTGGTAGAGTGCATGTATGAAGCCCTGGGTTCTATGCCTCAGTACCAGACAAACAGAAAAAGGCAGAAGTGATGTTGTGGCTAGGTGGTAGAGTGCTAGCCTTGAGCAAAAGAAGTTCAGGGACAGTGCCAGGCCCTGAGTTCAAGCCCCAGGACTGGGGGAAAAAAAAAAAAAAGTAGTGGGAAAGGAAGAGGAAAACAAAACATTAAGAGAAGTTATGCACTCCCTGCATCTTACCTTTCCAGCTTAGCTCAAAGCAGCTATGAGTCCTCAGAAAACCACCATTGGACAGGTCACTGAAGGAGAAACTTGAGGACAGTTTCTTTCTTCCTTTTTTTTTTGGAGGGGGGTCCAGTCGTGGGCCTGAACTCTGGGCCTGGGCGCTGTCCCTCAGCTCTTCAGCTCAAGGCTAGCGCTCTACCACTTGAGCCACAGCGCCACTTCTGGCCTTTCTTTTCTGCTTATGTGGTGCTGAGGAATCGAACCCAGGGCCTCATGCATGCAAGGCAAGCGCTCTACCACTGAGCCACCTTTCCAGCCCCAGAGGACAGTTTCTTCCAATGAACAGTCATGCTCTTTGTATTGTAAAGGCACCCATTATTTTTAGCTCATTAAGCAAAGGTTTTGGAGAGCAGGGAACTTTGGATATTTCCTGAGGATAAGACTTGGGGTTTGGGGCTGAGAAGGTGGCTCAGTGGTAGAGCACTTGCCTTGCATGCATGAGGCCCTGGGTTTGATTCCTCAGCACCACATAAGCAGAAAAAAAAAAAAAAAAAAAAAAAAGCCAGAAGTGGCGCTGTGGCTCAAGTGGTAGAGCGCTAGCCTTGAGCTGAAGAGCTGAGGGACAGCGCCCAGCCCCAGAGTTCAGGCCTCACGACCGGACCCAAAAACAAACAAAAGACTTGGGGTTTTAAAAATTGGAAAAATTAGATGCAATGGATGTCTGTAACCCTGGCTACACAGGAGGCTGAGAATTGGAGGATCATAGTTTGAAGCCAACCCAAGTAGAAGAATCTGAGACTCCTATCTCCAATTAACCAGCAAAAGGCCAGACTGGAGGCATGATTAATTGGTAGAGTGTCAGCCATGAGGCGAGTACAATGTGTTATTTCAAGTCCCAATACTGGCACCAAAAAAGAAAGGAAAGAAGGAAAAAAATATAAAGAAGCCAGGCTGGGAATGTGGCTTAGTGGTAGAGTGCTTGCCTTGCATGCATGAAACCCTGGGTTTGATTCCTCAGTACCACATACACAGAAAAAGCCAGAAGTGGTGCTGTGGCTCAAGTGGTAGAGTGCTAGCCTTGAGCAAAAGAAGCTCAGGGATAATGCCCAGGCCCAGAGTTCAAGCCCCAGGACTGGCACAAAATAAAAAATAAGGAATCTGGGCACCAGTGGTTCATGCCTCTAATCATAGCTACTCAGGAGGCTGAGCTCAGGATTGTGGATCGAAGTCAGCCTGGGCAAGAAAGACCATGAGACTCTGATCTCCAGTTAATTAGAAAATAAAGCTGGAAGTGGTGTGTGGCTTAAGAAAGGAAAAACATGGGGTGTGCTATGGCTGTATTAGGCCCTGAATGTGATCCCCACCACTAACACACACACACACATACACACACCCCAAAAATCAAGATTATCAGCGAACAGTAGAGCATTAAGCAAAATAATCAGACATTGATAGGTCTCTATATAAGATTACTGCTGATGGGGCTGGGAAGGTGGCTCAGTGGTAAAGTGCTTGCTTTGCATGCATGAGGCCCTGGGTTCGATTCCTCAGCACCACATAGCCGAAAAAAAAAAAAGCTGGAAGTGGCACTGTGGCTCAAGTGGTACAGCACTAGCCTTCAGCTGAAGAGCTGAGGGACAGTGCCCAGGCCCAGAGTTCAGGCCCCACAACTGGCAAAAAAAAAAAAAAAAAAAAAAAGATTACTGCTGATGGAGGCACTAGACAGTATAGGCTGAGATCCAAAAAGTAAATAAAACTCTTACTTCTAACCATCAAAGAGCTGGGCACTTGTGGCTCAGTCCTGTAACCCTAGGTACTGAGGAGGCTCAGATCTGAGGGTCAAGGTTCAAAGCTAGCCTGGGCAGGAAAGTCCATGAGACTTATCTCCAACTAACCACCAGAAAACCAGAAGTGGCACTGTGGCTCAAGTGTAGAGCGCTCACCTTGAAGTGAAGACCTTAGGTACAGTGCCCAGGCTCAGAGTTCAAGCCCCACAACTGACAAAAACAAAAACAGAAGTAGAGGTATAGCAGAATTGGTACAGTACCATCCTTTTTTCTTTTTCTTTTTCTGCCAGTCCTGGGGCTTGAACTCAGGGCCTAGGCACTGTCCCTGAGCTTTTGTTCAAAGCTAGCACTCTACTACTACAGACACAGAGCACCACTTCCAGCTTTTTCTGTTAATCAGGTACTGAGGAATCAGACCCAGGGCTTCATGCACGCTAAGACACTCTACCACTAAGCTACTCAGCCCCTGTGAGACTATTACCCTAATAAACTACTCAGAAAAAGCTGGAAGTGGTTATGTGGCTCAAGTGGTCGAGCACTAGCATTGAGCACAAAGAGGCTCAGAGACAGTGCCCAGTCCCTGAGTTCAGCCTCAGGACTTGAAAAACAAACAAAACAAAAAACACCTGGGGTTCACATTGTGACCTTTTTTTATCTTTGTCTTGTTTCTCTGGTGTTGGGGTTTGAACATAGGCCCTTGCACATGCTAATGAAGTCTACATATTTAGCCATGATGTGTTTTTCTTTTTTCTTTTTTGTTTGTCGGTTGTGGGTGCTATCCCTCAGCTCTTCAGCTCAAGGCCAGCAATCTACCGCTTGAGCCACAGCGCCACTTCTGGTTTTCTAGTGGTTTATTGGAGATAAGAGTCTCTTGGACTTTCCTGCCTGGGCTGGCTTTGAACTGTGATCCTCAGATCTCAGATCTCAGCCTCCTGGGTAGCTAGGATTACAGGCGTGAGCCACCAGCACCCGGTGCCATGATGTGTTTTTCTAAAACAAATTTACTGGGGCTTGGAATGTGGCTCAGTGGTAGAGTGCTCGCCTAGCATGCATGAAGCCCTGGGTTCAATTCCTCAGTACCACATATACAGAAAAAGCCAGAAGTGGTGCTGTGGGGGGCTGGGAAGGTGGCTCAGTGGTAGAGCGCTTGCCTTGCATGCATGAGGCCCTGGGTTCGATTCCTCAGCACCACATAAGCAGAAAAGAAAAGCCGGAAGTGGGGCTGTGGCTCAAGTGGTAGAGCGCTAGCCTTGAGCTGAAGAGCTTGAGGGACAGAGCTCAGGCCCAGAGTTCAGGCCCCACGACCGGACCCAAAAAAAAAAAAAAAAATTAAAAAAAAAAAAGAGGTGGTGCTGTGGCTCAAGTGGTAGAGTGGTAGCTTTGAACAAAAGCAGCTCAGGGCCAGTGCCCAGGTCCTGAGTTTAAGCCCCCGACTGGCAAAAAATAAATAAATAAAAATAAATCCTAAAACAAGTTACTGGTGAATTATTTGTTCCCACATTTATATAGGTCCAAAAGAAAGAGAAATTTATATTTCCTGTGGGTATACTGAGATAGAGTCTCAAAGACTCTGCAGATTTCAGCTGTCTCGGTGGGTAGGATTACAGGATTACAAACATTAACCATGGATACAATATTTTATTTTATTTTTTATTTTTTTTTGTCAGTCGTGGGGCTTGAACTCTGGGCCTGGGCGCTGTTCCTGAGCTCTTCAGTTCAAGGCCAGTGCTCTACCACTTGAGCCACAGCACCACTTCTGGTTTTCTGATGGTTAATTGGAGATAAGAGTCTCATAGACTTTCTTGCCCCAGCTGGCTTTGAACCGTGATTCTTAGATCTCAGCCTTCCTGAGTACCTAGGATTACAGGCGTGAATTACTGGTGCCTAGCTCTTAATTTTATTTTTTAATTAGATGTAAAATTGCAGGTCTGATGAAAAAGTATAAATCATTTATTTAAATGAAAGATTTTTTTTTTTTGGTTAGTTATGGGGCCTGAACTCTAGGCTTAGACATTGTCCCTCAGCTCTTTAGCTCAAGGCTAGTGCTCTACCACTTAAGCCACAGTGCTATTTCTGGCTTTTTCTGCTTATATGGTGCTGAGGAATTGAACCCAGGGCCTCATACATGCAAGGCAAGCACTCTACCACTTTCAACTACCATATATGATATATGACCTTTGCAATTATTTCCACTTAACATCATGTGTTTGTGTGTGTGTGTGTGTGTGTTTAATAGCATTCATAAATGATGTTTTTTTTTTTTTTGTCGGTGGTAGGGCTTGAACTCCGGGCCTGGGCGCTGTCCCTCAGCTCTTCAGCTCAAGGCGAGCGCTCTACCACTTGAGCTACAGCACCACTTCCGGTTTTCTGGTTGTTTATTGGAGATAGGAGTCTCAAGGTCTTTCCTGCCCGGGCTGGCTTTGAACTGCGATCCTCAGATCTCAGCCTCCTGAGTAGCTAGGATTACAGGTGTGAGCCACCAGTGCCCGGCGTCATAAATGATGTTTTTTGTTTGATTCTTTGGGGCCTGAAATTTGGGCCTGGGCACTGTCCCTCAGCTCTTCAGCTCAAGGCTAGGGCTCTACCACAAGAGCCTCAGCACCACTTCCGGTTTTCTGTTGATTAATAATAAGATAATAATTAATAATAATAATAAGAGTCTCAGGGACTTTCCTGCCTGAGCTGGCTTTGAAGCATAATCCTCAGATCTCAGCCTCCTTACTAGGTAGGATTTCAGGCTTGAGTCACCAGTGCATAGCAAGGTACTGTTTTCCTTGAAATTGGTGAGGTAGCTTTCTGAGATTGTCCTAACAGAATGTGATGTTTTCATATAGGGTACATGTACTTTGAAAACTAACAAAAGATTTTCCCTCTTTTGTTGTTGTTGTTCGTGGGGCTTGAACTCTGGGTCTGGGTGCTGTTCCTCAGCTCTTTAGCTCGAGGGTAGCACTCTACCATTTGAGCCACAGCACCACTTCTGGCTTTTTCTACTTATGTGGTGCTGAGGAATCGAATTCAGGGCCTCATTCATGCAAGGCAAGCGCTCTAAAATCACTGAGTCACCTTCCCAGACTGTGTTTTTTGTTTGTTTGTTTTTGGATCTGGTTGTGGGGCTAGAACTCTGGGCCTGGGCGCTGTCCCTCAGCTCTTCACCTCAAGGCTAGCGCTGACCACTTGAGTCACAGCGCCACTTCTGGCTTTTTTCTTTTTGCTTATGTGGTGCTGAAGAATCAAACCCAGGGCCTCATGCATGCAAGGCAAGCGCTCTACCACTGAGCCACCTTCCCAGCACATAGACTGTGGTTTGTTTTTTATTTTTTGAGTTGTGAGTCTTGAACTCTCCATCCCTAAGCTCTCTGCTCACGGCTAGCAGGCTACCACTTTGAGCCACAGCATGACTTCCCTCTTTGAAGTAGTTAATTAGAGATAACAGTCTCACAAGAACTTTTCTGCCCCAGCAGGCTTCGAATCGTGATCTTCAGATCTCAGCTTCCGAGTAGGTAGGATTACAGGCGTGAGCCGCCTGCGTCCAGCTCATTTTCGTGTGGCCGGGGCGGGGCCCTCTAAGAAGTGGGCGGAGCCTAGATGGAAGTGTGGGAGGGCTCGCATGGGCAGTGGGCGGGTCCAGGGTGATCCGGGTCTCGCGGTGAGATCTCGCGCTGGTTCTTCCGGGAGGCGTCGTCATGGTGGCGCCTGTGGTGTACTTGGCGGTGGCAGCTCTGCTTGTCTGCCTTATCCTCTTCCTGACTCGCATCAGGAGCCGAGGGGCAACAGGTAGGAGATGGTACCGCTCCGGGACCGGTTGAATCTAGTCCTTTGGGCTTCCGAGCTTTTGTAGGCTGTGACTCTGCCGCCATTGCGCATGCGCCAGCGTGCTTGGCAGGGTTAGGGAGCGGTCAGACAAGTCGTGCGCATGCGCATTTGTGGTAACTACGGGGACCGATGCGGACCCTCAGAGCTAAAACCAAATCTGGGACCAGGGAGTCAGCCCACCTACCCTTTTCTTCACCCCTAAGCGAGAGTCTTGTCCATCCTCTTCACCAGCTGGCACCTATATCACAAGGGCCAGGTCCTAGCATGTACCCTGTCATTCATTACCATCTGTGCTCTTAGGGGAGGCCACAGGGTTTTTCCCCTCCTCGACTGGCTCCAGACTGGGTGCCGGGAGGAAGCATCTGAGTGTTTTCTGCCCTCAAGGGGCTGAAGGAAGTATGAATAGGTTCCAGGAAATTCTTAAAGCCCTCACCAAGGAGAGCATCTAGGCCGCCTTGGTCTCTGCTCCACCTGGTTCTGCATCCTGGTCAGAAGGTCATTCGTTGGTCAGAGCACAGGGCAGATGGCATCTGTCAGCTCCCATCCCCATTTCTTGTCAGTGTAGGGGTTTGTGTATGTGTCTCTCCTACTCCCTGGGTCCACAGGCTATTTCAGAGAATGGGCATGCTCCAAGAGCACGGGAGAGAGAAGCTGAGATAAGACTGATAGGAAACATCTTCCTGAGGGATGAGATTTAGACCTTGCCTGGCAGATCTCCTCTCTAGTTGGGATGCCATACAAAACTGCAGCAGATGGGGTTAAGCAAGAAGTAAGTATTTTGAAGTGGCATTCACTGAGAGACACTACAGTGGGAATATAACAACAGGTAAACTGGGATAGTGGGGTATTGAAGGTAGAGAAAAATTTCATCATAGGCAGAGAAAACAGGTACGCTTGCTGCATCAAACCAAGGTGTGAGCTGTAAAGGACTTGATAGCAGACTATGAAGTTGGAAACTTATGCTATGGACACTAAGAATCTGGAAGGAGGTTGAGCAGGAGGAGGAGGCTTCCATTATGTTACTTCCCCAGCCATCAGGAGGCTGGGGTGCCTGATAGCATTGTGGTTCCTCTCTTCCCAAAGCTGGTCAAGAGCCATTGCATAATGAGGAAGAGCCAGTAGTAGCAGGCCGGCTATCCCAATTTCGGCCCCTCGAGCCTGAAGAGCAGAGAGCTGGAGGCAGGCCCAGGCGCAGGAGGGACCTAAATAGCCGCCTTCAGGCCCAGCGTCGAGCCCAGCGTGTGACCTGGGCAGAAGGGGATGACAATGAGGAGGAAGGTGCAGTCCCAGGTAAGAAGGGTTCAGCCTTATGGGGAAGAGAGTTGGATTGAGACCCATACTCAGTGGGGTTGTTGAGTGTGAAGCAACAGTGCAGGAGGGATGTCTGGGAATCACAGAGTAGGGTCAGTAAAGATTTAGAATCTGGGTCCTAGAATGTGGCTTAGTGGTGGAGTG
Organism: Dipodomys spectabilis; assembly: GCF_019054845.1. Classification (NCBI taxonomy): domain Eukaryota; kingdom Metazoa; phylum Chordata; class Mammalia; order Rodentia; family Heteromyidae; genus Dipodomys; species Dipodomys spectabilis. The sequence continues at coordinate 7,481,803 of NW_024870852.1, forward strand.
CTTGCCTCATATGCATGAAGCCCTGGTTCAATTCCTCAGTACCACATACACAGAAAAGGCCAGAAGTGGCACTGTTGCTCAAGTGGTAGAAACAGCTCCATGACTAGCCAAAAAAAAAAAAAAAAGATTTAGAATCATTGGCCATGGGGCCAACAATTCTCTATCCTAACCATCCATTTGGCAAGCCCCCTCTCAGTATTTAAGCAAGAGGACAAGGGTTTTCAGAATGATCCAGGAGGGGCTGGGAAGGTGGCTCAGTGGTAGAGCGCATGCCTTGCATGCCAGAGGCCCTGGGTTCGATTCCTCAGCACCACATAAGCAAAAGAAAAAAGCCAGAAGTGGCGCTGTGGCTCAAGTGGTAGAGCGCTAGCCTTGAGCTGAAGAGCTGAGGGACAGCGCCCAGGCCCAGAGTTCAGGCCCCATGACTGGACCCAAAAAAAAAAAAAAAAAAAAGAATGATCCACGAATTCCTCATCCTATCTCTTATGTCCTAGCACCCTTCCTGGAGTAAAGTCACTTACTTATAACCCACCAAGAAGGATCTGCAGGTAGCTACATTTCCTTTCACATCGAGGCCTCCTTAATTTATGGTGCTAGAAGACCAGTAGATTCCTTAAGATTGGAGAAAAAGGGGGCTGGGAAGGTGACTCAGTGGAAGAGTGCTTGCCTCTGGTGAAGCCCTGGGTTCAATTCCTCAGCACCACATAAGCAGAAAAAGCCAGAACTAACATTATGGCTCAAGTGGTAGAGCGCTACCCTTGAGCTGAAGAGCTGAGGGACAGCGCCCAGGATGAGTTCAAGTACCACGACCAAAAAAAAAGATGGGAGAAAAGGATGTTTCTTTTACAGTACTTAAAGGCTGGCTGTAGCCTGAAGAGGTAGTATCTGGGTCTTTCCCAGAAACTGGGGGTAATTGAGGCTCTTGCCTTCAGCCCTTAGGATTAGCACCTTTGCCTCAAAAAGAAGCTCTCTGAGACAGGTGTGGTGGCACACACTTGTAATCCCAACACTTAGGATGCTGAGTGGAAATGCTTCAAACTTGAGGCCTACCTGGGCTACATAGTGAAACTCTGTCTCAAAATGAAACAAAAGCTTGCTAGGCATGGTAGTGTGTACCTGTAATCTCAGCATTCAGGAGGCTGAGGCAGGAAGATCATGAGCTCAAGACAAACCAAAGCTGTTTAAGACTCTGTTTCAGAAAAAACAAAGCAAAACAAAAAAGAATAACAACAAAAAAATAGGGCCTTCCTGTTTCAGACTTGGGGTCAGAACCTTTACTTAGTCACCAGATCCTTAACTTTCAGTTGGTCCTGGTGTAGTCCTGGGGTTAAGGCTGATTTTGTTTTGGTGTGTGTATACCAGTCTTGGAGCTTAAACTCAGTGTCTGGGGACTGTCCCCGACTCAAGGATAGTTCTTTACCACTTGGGCCACAGCTCTACTTCCAGCTTTTTTGGTGCTTAATTGGAGATAGTCTCATGGACTTCTGCCTAGGTTGGCTTCAAACTTGATCCTCAGATCTCAGACTCCTGAGTAGCTATGATTCTAGGTATGAGCCACCAGTGCCCAACTGAGGCTGATCTTTAACTTGTAGCCTGGCTTTGGTAGGACAAAAGGAGAATCTTGGCCAGGAGCTGAATCTACAATGCTCAGAAGTTTCTGACTAGGGTGAGGAGCATTTCAGCTTTGAAGTTGGGGTAAATTTCCTCATAGGGCTATTACCCCTGGAGGTTTGACACAGAAATGGAGACCAAGGACTTCTAGAAGCCCAGATAGCCCCTAGCTATGATCTTTAGACAGTTGAATGCCAGCACCTCGCTCTTAGAACTATACTGTATCTATAAAGCCTCATCTGTCCCCAGACCCTTGCAGCTCCCAACCCCGCCTCACATACACATGTACTCACATATACTCACACATATGTACACCTATGTGATTTACAGTAGATTCCTCTGAAGGACAGAGGTGAGTACAAGGGGCTTTCCTTGTGTGAGGGACAGGGATGGGACAGATTCTCTCTGGCTAGAACCTGAACTGTCTCTCTGACCATACTCAGACCAAGAGGAAGAAGGCATTGAGAAGCCAGTGGAAACTCACCTGACAGGGAAAATTGGAACCAAAAAACTACGGAAGCTAGAAGAAAAACAGGCTCGAAAAGCTCAGCGTGAGGCAAGAAAAAGGGACAGGGCATAACTATGGGAGGTCTGGGATTGCCCTCCTTTCTCTGTTCTTGAAACTCTGCCCTTGGGACTCCCCTCTATACTGGACTGTGGGTTGGTGCTTGCAGGGCTCCTGTCTCTTGCAACCTTAGTCCATGCCCTAGCCCAGGCCTTGCTATGCCTGGTCTCTCTGGGAGGTGGGCAAACTATCTGGGGTTGGGGAATGTTCCACTATGAAGACCTCTCTCCAGGCAGAGGAGGCTGAACGTGAGGAGCGGAAACGCTTGGAGTCCCAGCGTGAGGCAGAGTGGAAGAAGGAGGAGGAACAGCTTCGTCTGGAGGAGGAGCAGAAGGTGAGGCTGACACCTAACCCTATCCCAGCATACCTTGCTTCTTATACAGTTTTCTCACCCCTCTGTGGTTTATTTGGACCCTGGACTCAAAAATGTCATTTTTATGGAAGCAATATTACTATGAAACCTCCCAGGAAATCCAGTGTGGTATTCTGTTTTCTTGCCATCTCATACTTTGAAAAGAAGTGTGTGTCCACTTAAGGGGTAGAAAAGAACCTACATAAATAATTTTTACAGGGGATAAAAGCTTTAACAGGATGTATCTCTTCTGTATTTATATTTCTTTGCATTCATGTAGACTTATGGGTATTTACTTTGCACTTGTTTACATGGTATTGAATAGTAACACTATGATGCTCTTTAATTGTACCAGCCTTAGCCACCATGAGCATGCTCCTGTGTACCTTTGACTTTGGCTCTCATTGTTTCTTTTTCTTTTTTTTTTTTTTAGCACTTGCTTCCTGTCATGAAAAGATATTTTTAGGCTTTTGTTCATGAGATGATGGTCATGTAGTTGTACCAAGGGGTTACAATTTTCATAAATGAAGTTATGAGTATAAAGCTTCTTGGTTGGACTAGGAAGGTGGCTCAGTGGTAGAGTGCTTGCCTCGCATGCATGAGGCCCTGGGTTCGATTCCTCAGCACCACATAAGCAAAAAGAAAAAAGCCAGAAGTGGCGCTGTGGCTCAAGTGGTAGAGCGTTAGTCTACAGCTGAAGAGCTGAAGGACAGCGCCCAGGCCCAGAGTTCAGGCCCCATGACTGGACCCAAAAAAAAAAAGCTTCTTGGTCAGCGTTACCCTCCCTTCATTTTCCCCGTCTTCCCCTTTCCATCCCTAGGCTTTTCTATTATATTACTTGCCTTAGCATTAGTTTCATATTTTTTTATTAATCTTTTGTGTGTGTGTATGTGTGTTGGTCCTGGGGGTTGAACTCAGGGCCTGGGTACTATCTCTCAGCATTTTTGCTCAAGACTAGTAGTGCTCTACACTTGAGCTATAGCTTCACTTCTGGCTTTTTGGTGGTTAACTGGAGATAAGAATCTCATGGACTTTACTGCTTGGGCTGGCTTCAACCTGTGATCCTCAGATCTCAGCTTCCTGAGCCCTAGGATTACAGGTGTGCACCACTGGCATCTGGATTTCATTATCTTTAAGTAATAGTTTAAAGGCTTCCAATTCAACAGTCAATTTATGAATACATTGCCTCTTCATCAGTATCATCCCTTTCCATCATTCTCCCTCATCCTCATCCTATTATTTCTTTATATTTTTTCAATTCTTTTGGTTACTGTATTACACTTTATTGGATATATTTTTGTTTGTGATTATATTACATATCATTTACTATAAATTTATTTGCATTATACATATATAAATGAACAGATACATACCTATTGTTTCATATTTTATTTTATTTTTTTGGGGGGGGTCCTGTTGTGGGGCCTGAACTCTGGGCCTGGGCGCTGTCCCTCAGCTCTTCAGCTCAAGGCTAGCTCTCTACCACTTGAGCCACAGCACCACTTCTGGCTTTTTTCTTTTTGCGTATGTGGTGCTGAGGAATCGAACCCAGGGCCTCAGGCATGCAAGGCAAGCGCTCTACCACTGAGCCACCTTCCCAGCCCTCATATTTTATTTATTTATTTATTTTTACTAGTCTGGAGGCTTGAACTCAGAGCCTGGGCGCTGCCCCTGAGCTGTTTTTTGCTCAAGGCTAGTACTGTACCACTTGAGCCACAGTGCCTCTTCCAGCTTTTTTTGTGTATGTGGTACTGAGGAATTGAACCCAGGGCTTCATACATTCTAGGCAAGCACTCTACCACTAAGTCACATTCCCAGCCCGAAATCTCATTTTTGACCAATGTATCGGGCCAGATGACTATGGGATTCATTGAGCCAGGGAACCATCAGGATGATTACACATGGGAGATAGATAACAAGGTCTGTTCAATGCCTGTTTCATGTGGATAGTTGTGTGTTCAGTTGAAGAGATTAGAGTGGAAATACAAGTGGCAGTCAGGGGGAGTTGAGGCTGTAGGCTAGGCAAAATGGTCAAGAGTGCGTGAGGGAGAAAGCAAAAGCAAGGCTGAATGTTGGCGGTAGAGAGGAAGCCCATGAAATGGAAGGTAGAAGCCAAGGGATAAGAGGAGATGGTTTGCCATACCCAGAACCATTATCACAGCAGGGGTTTGAGGCTGAAGGTTGTCCTTTGGGTTTGTGAGGTACAGGGTGTGAACGAGACCATAGTGGAGCCTGGTACACTGAAACCAGCTTGGAGTAGGCTGCTGGGTGCATAGGTGGTGAGAAAATGGAATCTGGTTTTTGTTTACAAAGTCTGTATATGCTTGAGTAAGGAGAAGGCGGGATTGTGGCAAGGTTTTTTTAAAAGAGATTCTTGCTAACTTACCTCTTGATCAGAAAGGGAAGGGCAAGAGGCTGAGGAGACTTTGTCTGGGTGGTGACGGAGCTGAGGACAAGAGAAGCCTCTCAGCCAGGCGCCGGTGGCTCACGACTGTAATCCTAGCTACTCAGGAGGCTGAGATCTGAGGATAGAGGTTCAAAGCCAGCCCAGGCAGGAAAGTCCATGAGACTCTGATCTCCAATAAACCACTAGAAAACCGGAAGTGGCGCTGTGGCTCAAGTGGTAGAGCACTTGCCTTGAGCTGAAGAGCGCAGGGACAGCGCCCAAGCCCAGTGTTCAAGCCCCATGATCAACAACAACAACAAAAAAAGAGAAGCCTCTCTGCCTGTTGTTTACCTGGAAGACCATGGAGTGGGAGTCTTGAAGTCACTGAGAATAGACTGGGCTGTGTGTCCTGGGGTCCTGCAGGGACAGCAGAATCCAGAGCAGGGATAAATAGGCAGCTGCCCTGACTGTTGAGCCTCTGTGTCCACAGGCAGAGGAGGAGAGAAAGGCCCGGGAGGAGCAAGCCCGGCGGGAGCATGAAGAGTACCTGAAACTGAAGGAGGCCTTCGTGGTAGAGGAGGAGGGTGTGGGTGAGAACATGACAGAGGAGCAGGTAAGCCCACAGCCCTTGGCTTGGAAACTGAGAGGTAGGTGGGCATCAGTACTAGTAGGCCATTGTGGTGCGAGCCTTGTTCTCAGTGTCCCATCACCCCAAACCTTGGGACATTGTGCTGCTTATGCAGTCAGTTGGTTGTGCTGGCACACGGGCAGTCGGCAGGCAGGCAAACAGTTGGGGCCAGATATGAGCTTTTTTGTCTCTATCAGGAAGACACTTACTCTATTTCTCTGCCCCTCTAGTCCCACAGCTTTTTGACAGAATTCATCAACTACATTAAGGTAAGAGGCTCAGAAGAACACTGTTGTCAGCTCCTGCCATCTGTGTGTGTGTGCATGTGTGTTCATTCGCAGAGCTCAGTGGTCAAGGCAGAAGTGGTCACTGCAGGTACTGGTGGATCATTCAGTCTTGTACAGGAGTAGCAGAGCCCAGAGGAGCTAAGCTGCTGGGTCTAGGCCAGGAAACCCTTCCCTTTCAGACTCAATAGGTAAAGAAGGACTGGGGGAGGCTCAAGTGTCTGATGGCATCCTCACACTTGGTTTGACAGATCCCCCTGCTCTTCAGACCCCACGCTCAGTGAGTCATTGTGTTTTCAAATCTGTTCACATGTGTTTTCTGTCAGTTCTGTCACACTGAGCCTCTGCTGAGTTGAAGCAGGCACCCTCTGCCATGTGCTGCTGACCGGGAACATGGGTTTTCCAGGAGAATAAGGGTGGTATTTCCTTTGAAACCAGGGCAGGCAGGGCAACATTGTGCCCTGTCAGCCCACAGCTACCTCAAAGGCCACACTCTGGGATGCATAAGCATGTCCCTATCTGCTTCGCTGCTAGGCAACTTATCTCCCACAAAGGATGCAGTAAGGGGAGAGGTTTTCAAGTGCAACTCAGAGGTGCAGAGGCGGCTGAGGGAAGAAGTGCAGAGGGAGCGGGGGCGATGATGGGGGTGGTATCAGGGGCTGCCAAGGAGCCAGGGCTTGCATAATCCTCCCCCACCTCTCCTGGAAGAGAGCAGAGTTTAGCCGCCTCCCAGCTGCAGCAAAAGGGTGCGCTCACAGCCTGCGGCTCAGGGTCCCTAAGACAGAGAAACACTGATAGCTTCCACAACATTCTGTTTCCTCCGGCTGCAAATATTCCCTTTTGTTGGAACCTTTTTCCCTATCCTGCACACTCAAGTGTATGCCTTCTCCAGAAAGCCTTTCCAGGTGGATTTTGCACATGGAATATTGATGTGAGATAATGGGCATTGCTTGCTTTCGCTGGTCCACTCCACTTTTGACCATGGCTGGGTTTGTCTGTTTCTTTGGTCATTTCTTTTTCCAACACACTTTTGACTAGGTCCTCATGTTGACTTTGTGGTCCTGCTCTGAGCTGTCACTGAGCCTGATGTCTGGTACCTGTTTTGTAGGTAGTGGCTGGCTGGCCAGGTCACCTTGTGCTTGCCTGCTCCCTGGCCCAATTGCCTCTTGCTTGCCTCCCTACTTGTACATATGGTTTGGCATTTCAAACAAGTCACATGCCGTCTGCAGCTGGGGAGGTGTCACAGTGTCATTCCTCCCCCAGCTCATTTGCTGTACAAGATTCATGGAAATGTAAAGGACCGCCTTCTCCTGAGTCACATGCTGTCTGTGGGGGAGGCGGGGGCTAATGCATGTGTAGACCCAGCCGTGGATCCTCAGCTGCACCCCTGGGAACTCAAATTTCTACAGAGAGTGTGACAACAGCACGTGTTGCACAGGGCTGCACATGGGAAGCACTCTTCAGTGTTAGCGACAGTTATTTTCAGGGTGGGCTAAGTGCCTCAGACAGGGTGAAGGGAATGAGTGAAAAGAAGTGTGAGTATGTCAGGGTGGTGGAGGATCTAGGCTGAGTGGGTAGGGAACATAGGTGAGACAGGAATGAGCCCCCACTTGGGGCTCTGAGAGATCGCAGTTTATGGAGGCCTTTTATCTTTTTCTCTCCTGTCCCTGTCCATCTTTCCTATCTCACCAGCTGGGCTGTGAACTTAATGAGTGGGAGCTGTGTCTTACTATTTTGTCTCTGCACCTTCTCAGTTCTTTGTCCTGTCTCAGTTCTCAGCAAACACAGGTCTTGAAGACAGGGTTTTTGTTTTTTGGGGGGTTTTTTTTTGGTGGTTTTTTTGGTGCCAGTCCTGGGGTTTGAATTAAGGGCCTGGGCATTGTCATTGAGCTTTCATGCTCAAGGCTAGTACCCTACCAATTTGAGCCACAGCTCTAGTTCTAGCTTTTTTGGGGGGCAGTTAATTGGAGATAAGAATCTTACAGACTTTTCTGCCTGGGATTTTTTTGAACAGTGATCCTCAGATCTCATCCTCCTGAGTAGCTAGGATTACAGGCATGAGCCACCAGCGCCCAGCTCGTAGACAGTTTCTAAAAAATAGATCAGATCAAAATGTGAGCCTCAGGGAGGATACGTGGTAGAAATGATTTGACCAAACTCAGCCTTTTCCCTTTTTTCTCCCTCTCCTTGTAGCAGTCCAAGGTTGTGCTCTTAGAAGACCTGGCTTCCCACATGGGCCTTCGGACTCAGGTAAACCCTGAAAGGTGGATTGCAATGTGGAGCATAGCCACATGATCTTTGTAGCCAACCATGTGAGGGGGGAAGAGAGGAACTACCCTAAAGATAGAGACTCCTAATGCCTCTTCAAACTTGCCTCCAACAAGAGTGGGGAGAATATAGGAATCTCGCACTCCAGGAGTCCTGCATTTCTACTAGATAACAAGAACATATAGGAAGGAAAAATAAATTTGATTTCCATCTCTCTACCAGCCCTGTCACCAAACAGCCCAAATCCAGTTACCTTGGCAACTTTTGTAAACAGGCTGCCTTATGGTTAAATATCTCCACTGCTCCTTTCCTGCTGAAATCCTTCACTGAGAATCTTTCAGGGTTCAGGGCAAGAGCCCCTTCTGCCCTACTCTCCTCCAGTGTTGAAGCACAGAGTCACACCAGGGAGAGATTTGGCTGCAATAGAAGGGAGGTTGCAGGTGGCTTCCCCCCACGTTGGGGACCACAAACCTGTCACTCTCCTGAGAATTATTCTCCTCATAGGACACCATAAACCGTATCCAGGATCTGCTGGCTGAGGGCACTCTAACAGGTGAGAGCGTGAGAATCAATCACTACAGGGCCTGGCCCTGGGGAATGGCTAGCACAGGGAGGTGCAGGGACTTGGCATAGGCAGGATGACTATTATGGGTGGTGGAGGGTTGGGTAGCAGCTGGGGGCGGGGGGGTGAGTCACCTACAGGGAGGAGGTGATAAGGTTGGGGGTCAGGTGAGGAATGATAAGGATGGCCAGAGGCACCTGGTTTGACTTGATGTCAGGATAGGCCAGGCAGGCAGGAGACCTGTGGGGCTCTGAGTCAGCTGTGAAGGAGTGGATGGTCACTCTCAGGCCAGTTGGGGAGGATCCAGGAAGGCTCAGCCCCACAACCTGCATGTCCCCACAGGTGTGATTGACGACCGGGGCAAGTTCATCTACATAACCCCAGAGGAACTGGCTGCTGTGGCCAACTTCATCCGACAGCGGGGCCGGGTGTCCATCACCGAGCTTGCCCAGGCCAGCAACTCCCTCATCGCCTGGGGCCAAGAACCCCCTGTTCAGGCTCCAGCCTGACTCCAGCTCTTTCCTCTTGGACTTGAGGCTGGCATAGCTTATCTGGCCATATATCTTCATCCCTCCCTACCGTTTTGGGGCAGTGGTGGAGCATGGCCATGAAGTTGTAGATTAAAGGTCTATGAGCACTGCTGAGCATTTTCTAGCTTCATGTGGTAGAAGGCCTGGCGTAGGATCTCAGATAGGCACGTGAAATCTAGATATACGAATATCTGAGAGGTGAGGAGGTTTCCTTGCAAGCTAGTGAATTATTTCCCCCCCCCCTCTCTTTTTTTCTTTTTTGGCAGTACTAGGCTTTGCTAGTCATATACCATCCTGCCTAGTCATTGTGTTTCCTTCATAATTTGAGATGACAGATGTGTGCCACCGTGCCTAACCATTGAGATAGAGTTTCATTAACTTTCATGCTGGGGCTGGCCTCAAATAAAAATCCTCTAATCTTTACCTCCCAAGTAGCTAAGATTACAAGCTTGAGCCTCTCTGACTGTGAAGTCCCATTCTTTGTGTGTGTGTGTGAGGTGGGGGGGAGAATGCTGGTGCTCTACCACTTGAGCCACAACTCTACTTCTGGCTTTTTTCTGGTTAAGTGGAGAAAAGAGTCTCACAGACTTTTCTGCCCAAGCTATGTTTGAAGCACAATCCTCAGATAGCCTCCTGAGTAGCTAAGATTATAGGCATAAGCCACTAGTGTCTGGCAAGAAGTCCCATTCTCATTCATACAGTTATTAAAAGAATGTTTTGTGCCCTTCAGGCCCAGCTCCTGAGACCCAGTGAGCCCTTTCTCTACCCATATCCCCTGAGAGTGAAAATGAGGAAATCTCTCAGGTCACACCTTCCTTAACTAGAAAGGAAGTCTCTTTCTTTTTTTAAAGATTCAAGAATCCTAATCTGGGCCAAGAGCTCTGAGAAGAGTCACTGGAGTCCTAGGGAGCAGCAGCCTTTGAGATGGAGGGAAGGGAAGTCAGTGAAGAAGAAAGGCTGGCCAGCTGCTTGGGAGACAGGTAGACGAGGCAGGGCTGCTTGAGCTGGATTTAATTGTACAGTGGAGACACATCGTTCATACAACAAGTCAAACATTCAGCCCTGAATCCTTGTCGTGGGGGATTCTACCTACTGGTGGATATGAGGACCATATGCTCAAAAGTGGGTGTGAGGTGGGAGATGCGTGTCTCCTGTAAGGTCAGTCTCTCTGGCTGCTGTGGGTTCTTCATGGCATGAGGATCTTGCTTTGCTGAGAGTGAAGCACATGTTTCAATGTGGAGGGTTTGTTCTTGTTGTTAATTCAAGGTGACTCCTAAACATAAGCCACCTTCTTCCTCTGGTGCCTGGTGGAGGAGGCAGTTTTCTGTTCTGGCCCAGAAGGAAGTTGTCTATGTGGATGGTGATGGGGAAACAGAACATCAGGCTTCAGGATCACAGCCTTCCTAAGGGGAGGAGTTGTCAAGGGTGATTTTGACTCATGTGTCATAAGCATTGAATATAGAAACTCAGTTCCAAGTAAGGGGTAAACTCTTAATCTCGTCAGCACCAAGTACTTGGAGATAGTGAATAGAATGCATGCATTGTTTGGAAAGCCATCTGGAGCCCACAGTCTTAGTGGGAAAAGGAAGAAACATAGTACGAGGTAGGAACATCATAAGGTAAAAATGGAGCTGGCCGCTAGTGGCTCACACCTATAATCCTAACTACTCAGGAGGCTGAGATCTGAGGATCATAGTCCAAAGCTAATCTGGGCAGGAAAGTCTATGAGACTCTTACCTCTAATAGATTACTCAGAAATAGCTGGAAGTGGCACTGTGGTTCAGTGGTAGAGCATAGACTTGAGCAAAAGAAGCTCAGGAACAGTGTCCAGGCCCAGAGTTCAAGCCCCAGGACCAGCAAAATAATAATAAAGTGAAAACAGATGACTTATAGTTAGATCAGTGATTCTCAACCCTGGTTATTCATTAGAATTACCCAGAGAGTATTCCATAGTTTCATCTCAGGCTGTATCCAAGACCAGAATCAGAATCTCTGGAAGTAGCATCAGAGGCCATCGGTATGAGACTTTAAAGGGCAAGTGAAGTTGAGAGGAACCAGGAAGAGTGGTGCAGATTAAACAAGTTGCAAGTGATTAAAATCCTCAGCAAAAGAGGTTTCTCATAGCAAGTCCAGAGTCTTCCCACGTCCCCTCAGTCATCTTCCCCACTGCGAACCGTACCAAGATGGCTAATGTAGCCCCAACAGAAGCCCCAATGGCCAAGATCAGGAAAAATGTACATCCCTTATTCATATCCTGAAGCCTTTTAAGATTCTTCAAAAAGACAATATGGAGGGAAAAACCATACCAAAAAAAAAAAAAAACAAGCGAGGCTGGGAAGGTGGCTCAGTGGTAGAGTGCTTGCCTTGCATGCCTGAGGCCCTGGGTTCGATTCCTCAGCACCACATAAGCAAAAAGAAAAAAGCCAGAAGTGGTGCTGTGGCTCAAGTGGTAGAGTGCTAGCCTTGAGCTGAAGAGCTGAGGGACAGCGCCCAGGCCCAGAGTTCAGGCCCCACGTCCGGACCCACCCCCCACCCCACCCCCCCAAAAAAACAAGCCTTATTATTTAGTATGAGTCTATTAATCTAATAAATTGCCCAACTATACAGTTTACTAAATAACATTTTGCTAAATGTGTTTTAACTGCTTATACAACTAATCAATGAAAATTTATAGGCTAAACAACTTGAGGGTTCTTCAGACATTTAAATAAATTGTTAATTTAATAGACTAAAGTAGTCTAAGCATTTAATTAAAATCCCCATTAGCTCAGTTGTAGTAGTATACACAGGCCTTGGGTTTGATCCCCAGTACCACAAAGACAAAAAGAAAATCTTTTTTTTTTAATAGTACTGTAGTTTGAACTTAGAGCCTCACACTTGTTTAGTTTGCTTGCTTGGCTGATGCTCTACTACTTAGACATCCCTCCAGCCCATCTTTTTGTTGGATAACATTGGAGATGAAGTCTTGTGGACTTTGTTGGTCTCAAAGCTCAGTCCTGAAGAGTTCAGCCTCCTGAATAGCTAGGGTTATAGGCATGAGCCACCTGTACCTGACTAAAATTCCTTAATTTAATATATGAAATTATTTTACATGCTTCTATATCCTAAAAGTAGGCTAGATACACCAAGTGTTATAAATTACAGTACTGATCTGAACATGTCTTTTTGTTTTTTGGTTTTTTTTGGTCCGGTTGTGGGGCCTGAACTCTGGGCATGGGCACTGTCCCTCAGCTTTTCAGCTCAAGGCTACCACTCTACCACTTGAGCCACAGCACCACTTCCGGCTTTTTTTCTTTTTGCTTATGTGGTGCTGGAGAATCGAACCCAGGGCCTCATGCATGCAAGGCAAGCCCTCTGCCACTGAGCCATCTTCCCAACCCCACTTACCTATTTTTTTTTTTTTTTTTTGGTCGGTCGTGGGGCTTCTTTTCTGCTTATGTGGTGCTGAGGAATCGAAACCAGGGCCTTATGCATGCAAGCGCAAGCTGAGCCACCTTCCCAGCCCTCATTAGCTCTTTTTTACTTTGTGTATGTCTGAATTAAGGAGATAATCCCCTGAGGATTGGATCCCAGGGCCTGGAGCTTACTAAACATATACTCTACTATATGTACTACATCCTAACCTCCATTTTAGGTTTTATTCTGTTCTGAGGAGACAGTGTTTATTTACCCTGGAACAACAGGTATTCAAGTGACTGATGACCCAGGTTCCCAACACCTACTTACATGAATCCTTTGGGTTTCTCCTCACAGAAGGAGCTCTTGCCAAATATTTGCCAACCAAGTTTGGGATTTTGTAATTCCCAAGCAGTGCTGTCCTGGGTGTCTTCATAACTACTCCAGCATAGGTCTATTTTGGTACCACTTACAATAGAGTCTAATCTGACTCAGTTTATATTATAACTTCTCTTTCTCGTGAATCTACAAAGCCTGTTATTGGCAAAGCTCTATGGTTGGAAAGTCATATAAGACAACTTGTCTCTTAAAAATGACAGTTTACAGGATTGTCCATTACTTGAAAACTTATTGAAAATGACTGTGTAATGGGTACTTATACTTACCTTTTCCTTTTTGGGGCTTGAACTCTGGGCCTGGGCACTGTCCCTCAGCTCTTCAGCTCAAGGCTAGCACTCTACCATTTGAGCCACAGCGCCACTTCCGGTTTTCTGGTGGTTTATTGGAGATAGGAGTCTCACGGTCTCTCCTGCCCGGGCTGGCTTTGAACCGAGATCCTCAGATCTCAGCCTCCTGAATAGCTAGGATTACAGGCGTGAGCCACCAGCGCCTGGCTCCACTTACCTATTTTCATATGCTTAAAATTCCCTATATCAGAAAGTTTAAAAAACAAAACGAACCCTTGATGGCCTGAAGGGGCTTATGAGACTGCAGATGTGGCTCAAGTGGTAAAGAACCTACCTAGTAAGCACAAGACTGAGGTCAGTCTCCAGTACTTCCAAAAGAAAAGAGTAAAGTAGCCACTCCATTCACCTGGCAGTTGGGTCATTCCCCTAGGCTTACTACAATAACCTACCATACTGTACAAGTTGGGTTTTTGTAACATTAGAAAATTATTTTTAGCTGGGCGCTGTGTTTTTGTAACATTAGAAAATTATTTTTAGCCAGGCACTGGTGGCTCATGCCTGTAATCCTAGTTACTCAGGAGGCTGAGATCTGAGGATTGCTGTTCAAAGCCAACCCGGGCAGAAAACTCTGTAAGACTCTTATCTCCAGTAATCTACCAGAAAACTGGCAGTGGCACTGTGGCTCAAGTGGTAGAGTATTAGCCTTGAGCTGAAGAGCTGAGGGACAGCGTCCAGGCCCCGAGTTCAAGCCCCATGACCAAAACACACACACACACACACACACACACACACACACACACACATGTGTACACATACATACACATTGTAAGAACATTTTAAAAAATTACATCTATGGAGAACCAGCTGAGTACTTAGCATGTCATTAAACATCCCTGGGAAAGAGCAAAAAAATGTCCACACACAGGGGAGTTGTGGTGGTATTACCTTAATAGCTGGCCAGTCCCTCAGCTAAGCAAGTATGAGATCAGCTGGTAGAATGGATGAAAGGGACCAATGGCTAACAAAGACAGGTCTTCCAGGCTGAGGGAAGAGCAGATGAAGTAGAGAATGTAAGGCATGAGGTAGACATGGACTGTTGGGTGAAGAATGGCATTAGAGGTGGGAAGGGAAGGGAATGCTGAGCCCTGAGATTTGGGCTATATTTGGAGAGCTGGGACCTAAGGGAGGAATGTTTTTGTCTTGTTTTTATTTTAAGACAGGGTCTCATTGTGTATGTAGCACAGGCTAGTCTAGAACTAGAAATCCTGACTCAGCCTCACAGGTGCTGGAATTACAGATATGTGCCACCATGCCTAGCTCTGGAAACGTTTTAAGAAGTGTCTTGAATCAGTAACTTTCTCTCTTTTTTTTTTTTTTGTCAGTCATGGGGCTTAAATTGGCCTGGGCACTGCCTCTAAGCTCTTTTGCTCAAGGCTAGCGTTCTTTTGAGTCAGAGTGCCACTTCTGGTTTTCTGGTAGTTAATTGGAGATTAGAGTCTCATGGACTTTCCTGCTCAGGCTGGTTTTGAACTGTGATCCTTGGATCTCAGCCTCCTGAGTAGCTAGGATTCCAGGCGCCAGACAATAACTCATTTCTTAAGCCTTTACAGTCCTTGTATCTCCCCAACCAGCTTTTCCTCTGTACCTCTCAGTAGGCTATTGTGGGTGCCCCCTAAAGCATGCACCTGGCACCTCTAGTTCCAAACTTTGGCCCCAGAATTAGGCTCTGATGTTCACTTTTGTCAACAGTATTGTTTAATAAGAAACTCAGTTCATCTCCAATTAACCAAAAAAATCAGGACTGGAGGTATGCCTCCAGTGGTCCAATGCCAGCCATACAAGCAAGCTTGAGACCCTGAGTTCAGACCCCAATACATATACTACTAAAAAAGAAAGAAAGTGCAACTCAGGAGAAGAAAAGTTGCAAAATGGTAACAAATAGTAAACAGTAACAGACACAAAGGCAAATAATAAGTTCCAAGAGGTTATTACAATGTCTATCTGCAGTGATCATATAAATAAAAAGTTTACAAACAAGACTTTATTTAAAGCTAAGCCAGGCACGGGTGGCTCACGCCTGTAATCCTAGCTACTCAGGAGGCTAAGATCTGAGGATCAGGGTTCAAAGCCAGCCCAGGCAGGAAAATCTGTGAGACTTTTTTTTTTTTTTTTGGGTCCGGTCATGGGGCCTGAACTCTGGGCTTGGGCGCTGTCCCTTAGCTCTTCAGCTCAAGGCTAGCACTCTACCACTGGAGCCACAGCGCCACTTCCGGCTTTTTTCTGTTTGCTTATGTGGTGCTGAGGAATCGAACCCAGGGCCTCAGGCATGCAAGGCAAGCGCTCTACCACTAAGCCACCTTCCCAGCCCCTCTGTGAGACTCTTATTGCCAATAAACCACCAGAAAACTGGAAGTGGTGCTGTGGCATAAATGATAGAGCTCTTCAGCTCAAGGATAGCGCCCAGGCCCAGAGTTCAAGCCCCACAATGACAAAAAAATAAAAATAAAAAGATCTGAGAATAACCCATAACTTTCCATGATATAATAATCTTACTGTTACTTGCGTTTAAAGGAATAGTTGTCTGCTTCATAAGCAGATGTGAATACACAACACTCACTTGGGAGGAGTGAGTAATTTTACTTTAAATCTCCTCTCATAATGAAGTAAGGTCAGATAAAACCCCAGTGCCAGGGGCTGGGAAGGTAGCTCAGCGGTAGAGTGCATGCCTTGCAAGCATGAGGCCCTGGGTTTGATTCCTCAGCACCATATAAACAGAAAAGGCCGGAAGTGGCGCTGTGGCTCCAGTGGTAGAGCGCTAGACTTGAGCTGAAGAGCTGAGGGACAGCGCCCAGACCCAGATTTCAGGCCCCATGACTGGCAAACAAAAAAAAAACCCAGTGCCATAAAACAATATGCATCAATTATATAAAACATTAAATGTTATAGGGAGAACTTGGGGAACATAAGAAAAGCAAAACCCATCTAAAGTCAACTGTGCAAATCAGTCAAAAATCATGGTAAGAAAGAGAATACAGTCTATGTTTACTTTAACTTGGTGGTCATGGGGCATTCTCTCTCTCTCTCTCTCATGTGTGTGTGTGTGTGTGTGTGTGTGTGTGTGTGTGTGTGCGCACGCGCACATATGCATGCACAAGAGCACTTGCATGCACAGCTTATCAGCTCATAAAACAGCTTGTAAAAGAATTCAGCACACTTGGATCATAACCATTTCAGTTACACTTTTATAAGATAATTCCCAAGAGCTGAGATAAAAATCAAGAATTAAAAACAAAAAGGGTAACTCCCAAGACTTTTACTGATAATTCCCATAAATCTTTGGGCTAGTGTCAAAGATCTTCATTTACTTACAGAGCAAGCATAGCTGATTGTGTTGATGCAAGCTAATCAGTGATTGGAAAAGGATAAGACAGAAGGATTGTTAGTTTGGGGCCAGTCTGGGCTATAAAAAATTTTAAGGAAGCATGAACTACATACTGCATAAAAAGACCCAGTATCAAAAAAAAAAAATGTAGGTTAAGCAGACATAAAAGGCAAAATGCTTTAGTATAGCCATCCTCACTTTGGTGGGTTAAAGTACCATGTCTGCCCCAGCTTAGTGTGCAGAGGTAACAGCAGCCATCCATAGAGAAAGCCCCATGTCCTCTCCCAAGTGACTCCAAGGAAGTCCTTGCTAACTTAATAGATTTTTTTTTTTTTTACTTAGGTTTTGGTGATTTCATTTGTCATTCAACGTGAATGAGCATCTCTCTAGTGCTGCTGTAACAAGTTACCATAAAGTATTGCACAGGTTTATTATTGTACAGTTTTGTAGCTTAGAGTCTAACAGAGGTCTTAACGGCTAAAATCAGGGAGAAGCTCTCTCTGTTCATGTTAAGAGATTTATTTTCAGGTGTCCAGAAGCCACCTACATTTCTTGGCCTGTGGCCCTTTTCCTCCATCTGCAAAACCAGTTTTGTCACATACCTCTGACCATTCTGTAGACACATCTTTCCCTCTCGTCTGCCTTCCTAATTTTGGCTGTAGTTAGGGCCTGATACTTGCTAGGTAGGCACAACTACTGAGCTAGTATCCACTTTTTTGGGGGGGGGGGGGCGGTGTCGGTTGTGGGGCCTGAACTCTGGGCCTGGGCGCTGTCCCTCAGCTCTTCAGCTCAAGGCTAACGCTCTACCACTTGAGCCACAGTGCCACTTCCAGTTTCTAGTGGTTTATTGGAGATAAGAGTCTCATGGGCTGTCTTTAAACACTGATCCTCAGCTCTTAGCCTCCTGAGTAGCTGGGATTACAGGTGTGAGCCACCAGCACCCAGCTCTCCACTACTTTTGTGCACTGGTTATTTTTGAAATAGGGTCACTTTTTGCCTGAGCACACACCTACACTGTGCTTCTCCTATTTATTTATTTATTTATTTTTTGCTTCCTGCTGTAGCTAGAATGGCAGGTACACATTACCCAACTGTCCAGGCTGGCCTTGAACAGCAATCTTACCAGTTTTAGCCTACCACATAGCTAGATAACAGGTGTGCACCACTGTACCCAGCTATTGTTTGAGAAGTAGTCTTGCAGAAAATACAATCTTTCCAATAGCTAGAGGACAGGTGTAATCTTCTCGTGTCTCTCTTTCACTATTTATGTGTGTGTATGGTATAGAGGTTTGAACTCAGGGCCTCTTTCTTGTCAGGTTAATGTTCTGCCTCTTGAGCCATACCTCTGTCTCTTTTTTTTTTTTTGGGTCCGGTTGTGGGGCCTGAACTCTGGGCCTGGGCGCTGTCCCTCAGCTCTTCACCTCAAGGCTAGTGCTGTACCACTTGAGTCACAGCGCCACTTCCGGCTTTTTTCTTTTTGCTTATGTGGTGCTGAGGAATCAAATCCAGGGCCTCAGGCTTGCAAGGCAAGCATTCTACCACTGAGCCACCTTCCCATCCCCCTCCATTTCATTTTGAAGTTGGGTCTTGACAACTGTTCTGTACCCATTGTCCTCAAACTACCATCCTCCAGATCTCAGCCTCCTGAGTAAGTAGAGTTACATGTGTGAGCCCCCAATGCCTAACTTCTAATTCACTTTTTTTTTGGTTGTGGGGTTTGAACTCAGGACCTGGGGTCTGTCTATCCCTGAACTTTTTTTGCTCAAGGCTAGTGCTCTACCACTTTGAGCCCCAGCTCCACTTCTGGTTTTCTGGTAGTTAATTGGAGATAAGAGTCTCACACACTTTCCTGCCTAGGCTGGCTTTGAACTGTGATTTTCATATCTCGGCCTCCTGAGTAATAGCTAGGATTACAGGCATGAGCCACCAGCGCATGGCCCCTTGTTCACTTTTAAAGATTTATGTGACTACACTGGGCCAACCTGGGTAATCCAGGCTAGTTTCCTAATGTGAAGGTCAGTTGATCAGAAGGCTTAATTCTCTATAATCTTAATTTCCTTTTTCTGTATAACTTAACATATTCATAGATTCTGATGATTAGGATTTAGACATCTTTGGAGAGCTGTTACTATTCTGACTAGAGTATTAAGATGGGGATTAGGAAATTTTAAAAAGAACTCTGTCTAAGTAGATCCTATAAACAGTAGGGAAGACAGATGATTAATCAGTTCCAATTTTCTCATGTCTTTTGTAAAGTTTTGGCATTAAGATCATTCCACCTTTATAAAATAAACGCATGGCACAGCCTGTAACCCTATAGTTGGCACACACCTTTAATTCTAGCTGCTGGAGAGTCCAAGGCCTTAATGTTTTGGGTAACTTGGTGAGACCCTGTCTCAAAAATAAAATGAGAGGGTAATGGGGGATGAATATGAGCAAAGTATTTTATGTGCATGTTTGAAATGGAATAACCCATGGGGCTGGGAAGGTGGCTCAGTGGTAGAGCGCTTGCCTTGCATGCATGAGGCCCCGCGTTCGATTCCTCAGCACCACATAAGCAAAAAGAAAAAAGCCGAAAGTGGCACTGTGGCTTGAGTGGTAGAGCACTAGCCTTGAGGTGAAGAGCTGAGGGACAGCGCCCAGGCCCAGAGGTCAGGCCCCATGACCCCCCCCCCAAAAAAAAATGGAATAACCCATTAATGTAAAAAGAAAAAAAGAAGAGGGATAAGAAAGAATCCAGGAGAATATAAAAGTATACTATATGCATGTATGGAAATACTGCAGTGACAACCCTTTGTACAATTAATATGTGCTAATAAAAAATAAACAGGCCAGGCACTGGTGGGTCACACCTGTAATCCTAGCTACTCAGGAGGCTGAGATCTGAGGATTGCGGTTCAAAGCTAGCCAGGGCAGGAAAGTCTGTGAGACTCTTCAATTAAGCACCAGAAAACTGGAAGTGGCACTGTGGCTCAAGCGGTAGAGCATTTGCCTTGAGCTGTAGAGTTGAGAGACAGCGCTCAGGCCCAGAGTTCAAGCCCCACGACCAACAAAAATAAAAATAACAAGCTGGGCACCCCCGGCTCATGATTGTAACCCTAACTACTAAGAAGGCTGAGATCTGAGGATCACAGTTCAAAGCTAGCCCAGGTAGGAAACTCCGTGAGACTTATTTCCAATAAACTACCAGAAAAGCCAGAAGCAGAGCTGTGTTCAAGTGGTAGAGTGCTAGCCTTGAACCAAAGAAGCTCAAGGATAGTGCCCAGGATCTAACTTCAAGCTCCAAGACTGGACCAAATAAATAAACTAAAACAGGGCTAGGGATGTAGCTTACTTAACATGCACAGGCTCTGGGCTGTCTTCAATACCACACACACAAAAATAAAAGCTCTTCATCTTTTCCTATAATTTAGAATTAATCTCAGGGCTGGGGGTTTAGCTCAGCAGAAGAGTGCCTGCCTGGCAAGTGCAAGGCCCTGAGTTCGGTCCTCAGCTCTGGAAAAAAGAAAAAAAAAAGTTATAAAAGACTCCCCCCACCCCCCCAAAAAAATAAGGCAACTAGAATTAATCTCCTTAAAGCTTGGGTAGAATGCAGCAGTAAAACAATCTAGGAGATACATGCAGAAAAGCCAGATAGCTTGCTTAGCATGCACAGGCTATGGTGTTGATCCCCAGCACTGGAATAGAAAACAAAAAAAAATGCTATGCCAGTTTCTTTTTTCCTATAGCATCTCCAACATGGACTATCATCAGCCTTGTGAATTTTTGTTTTAACTACCTCCTCATGTCTTTGGAGAGGAAGAGTTTCCCAACCCAGAGTTCCCAAACAGGACATTTGACACTTGTACAGGTGAGAGTGGTGGTAGTTTATTAGTTACGTGTATAATCATCACCCAGGGAAGGAGGACATCATAAGCCATGTAGGGCTACAAGGGACTTGCACCTGCGAACTGAGTGGACAATCAGAGGCTGTGCAAGGGCAGATTTTATAGAAGCAAGAGGATAGGGAGTCCCTAGTACCTGCTGGAGATGTGATTGGTTGGTTTGAACAATTCCAATAGTTGTCAGGGAACTAAAACCCCCTACTGAGCAATAAGTAGGAATTGCACCAGGTCTATTTGATAAGAGGTTTGTTTGGTTAGGGGACCTTATCATGGGTCCAAAGGGAGAGCAAACCTTGTGGTTAGACCATTTGAGGCCTTTTGATTTTTTTTTTTTTTTTTGGTCGGTCATGGTGCCTGAACTTTGGGCCTGGGTGCTGTCCCTCAGCTCTTCAGCTCAAGGCCAGTGCTCTACCACTTGAGCCACAGCTTATGTGGTGCTGATAAATCGAACCCAGGGCCTCATGCATGCAAGGCAAGCACTCTACCAATGAGCCACCACCACTTTCCCAGCCCCAAGGTCTTCCTGATTTTACCAATCAGTAGGAAAAATTATTAGATCTTAATTCCAACTGTTTCTGGATAATTAGAAGGGTCCTTATTATTATTTTTTTGGTGGTGGTATTGGGATTTGAACTCAGGGCATTGCATTTGCTATACAAGTCGTCTTCCATGAGTCATACTCCCAAACCCTTTTGCTTTTAGTTATTTTTCAGGTAGGGTCTCAATTTTTTTGCCTGGGCTAGCCTGGACCATAATACAGTCCTTAAGCCTTGTGTGGCAGACATTAATCACTACACTAGTTGAAATAGGAGTCGCCATAATTTTTGCCTAAGCTGGAACCAAACTGCAGTCCTCCTGATTATTGTGGCTAGCTATGAATTAAAAAGCTGAGGGCTGGTAATGTGGCTGAGTGGCAGAGTGGTTGCCTTGCATACATGAAGCCCTCAGTTTGATTCCTCAGTACCGCATAAACAGAAAATGCTGGAAGTGGCACTGTGGCTCAAGTTGTAGGGTGCTAGCCTTGAGCTAAAGAAGCTCAGGGATAGTGCCCAGGTCTAGCGTGCAAGCCCCAGGACTGGCCAAAAACAGAAAAAGCTGAGTGAGAGCAGGAGGTTCTTGGTTCAGGCCCCAGTACTGGCATGCACGGGCATACCATACGTGCATGTGCACACACACAGATACAAAAACACATTCTTCATGAAATACAAAACTATAAAGAGGGCTGGGAAGGTGACTCAGTGGTAGTAGAGTGCTTGCCTTGCATGCAGGAAGCCCTGGGTTCGATCAGCACCACATAAGCAGAAAAGGCTGGTAGCGGTGCTGTGGCTCAAGTGGTAGAGGGCTAGCCTTAAGCTGAAGAGCTGAGGGAGAGCGCCCAGGCCCAGAGTTCAAGCCCCACGGCTGACAAAAACAAGAAAACTATAAAGAGCAAGTAAGTCAACATAAAAATAGAGGTGAAATGGAAACTGGCTGAAATCAAAGGAAAATAAAACAAATGCCTCATTGGTGAAAACAAATAGCACTCTTGACTTTGAAGAAAATTAACTTTGTGGTATTGAGGAAGAACTTAAGATACCCAAGATGCAGAGAAACAGAACAGAGATTTATTTGACAATGGTTATCCAAAGTGACAATCTTAGGGGGAAAAAAAGCAAAATCTATTCATAGAATGCACAGGAACATATTAGTAGACTTTTCAAAGCTGAAAAGATATATTTTCTTTCTAGAAAATTAACAAAGGCCCCCACTGGAAACATGTATGACTACTGTGGGTAAAACAAAACAAAAAACTTTTACGGCACCAGGCAAATAAGCTCAGCTTTGATTCCATTTTTACTGTGAGAGAGTGAGGTAAGGACAAGGGAATCAGGAAGTTTGACAGGCAAGAATTCTATAAACATTCAAGCCACCATGAAGGCATTTTCACCTAGAGCAAACAAAAAACAAAAATGCCCTCCCTGAAATCACAAGTCATGCAAAACATGTGTCCAAATAAGAAATAGAGGGCTGGGAAGGTGGCTCAGTGGTAGAGCGCTTGCCTTGCATGCCTGAGGCCCTGGGTTCGATTCCTCAGCACCACATAAGCAAAAAGGAAAAAAAAAGCCGGAAGTGGCGCTGTGGCTCAAGTGGTAGAGCATTGGCCTTGAGCTAAAGAGCTGAGGGTCAGCACCCAGGCCAGAGTTCAAGCCCCATGACAGACAGACAGAAAAAAAAATAAACAAGCTGGGGGTTCGGAATGTGGCTTAGTGATAGAATGACAGGCACTCTAGCTGGGCACCTAGCTCAGGCCTGTAATTCTAGCTACCCAGGAGGCTAAGATATGAGGATTGCAGTTCAAAGCCAGCCTGGGCAGGAACGTCCATAAGACATTTATCTCCTGTTAACCACCAGAAAACCAGAAATGGCGCTGTGGCTCAGAGTGGTAGAGTGGGTTAGCCTTGAGCAAAAGAGCTCAGGGACAGCACTCAGGCCTCAAGTTTAAGCCCTGTGACTGACAAAAGAAAAAAAAAAAAACTGAGTCTATCATCGTAGTCCAAGTGGACAAATGTAAGTGGGTCTGAGGACAAAAGATATGTTAAATGTCATATAATAACCCCACAAATATAATTATGTGTCACTTGAGGCTGGGGGCATGCTTTAGGTAGGAGAGTGCTGGCCTAACAAGCAAAAATTCAAACTTCAGCACACACAAAAAAGTTTCTCATTACATAAAAGAACATAAAAAATTAGGTCATTGACGTGCAATAAACTATGTATAATGTATATATAATATTATATATATATAGAGAGAGAGAGAGCGTACCAGAGCGCATATATGTAACTCAGGGCCTGGGAGCTATCCCTGAGCTTTTGTACTCAAGGCTAGTGCTCTACCACTGAGCCACAGCTCTACTTCTGGCTTTTTGGTGATTAATTGGAAATGAGAAACTCACAGACTTTGCTGCCAGAGATGATTTGGAACCTCAAACTTTAAATCTCAGCCTCCTGAGTAGCTAGGATTAGTGGTGTGAGCCATCAGCGCTTGCCTTACTTAATCTAAAGGCAACCATTAGACCTAAAAATAGCTTACTGCCAGGCACCAGTGGGTCACGCCTGTAATCCTAGCTTCTCTGGAGGCTGAAATCTGATGATCGCAGTTCGAAGCCAGGCCGGGCAGAAAAATCCCCGTGAGACTCTCCAGTTAGCCACTCAAAATAGAAGTAGGAACTGGGAAGGTGGCTCAGTGGTAGAGCCCTTGCCTTGCATGCATGAGGGCCCTGGATTCGATTCCTCAGCACCACAAAAGCAGAAAAAGCCAGAAGTGGCGCTTTGTCTCAAGTGGTAGCCTTGAGCTGAAGAGCTGAGGGACAGCGCCCAGGCCCAGAGTTCACTAGACCTCACAACCGACAAGAACAAAACAAAACAGCACTGTGACTGTGCTTCAAGTGGTAGAGCACTAGCCTTGACCACAAAGAGACTCAGGGACAGTGCCCAGGTCCTGAGTTCAAGCCGCACAACCGACACCGCCCCCCCCCCCCAAAAAAGCTTTCTGTTTTAGAAATCACTAGAATATAAAAGCAAATGTGGAGAACGTCAGAAAACAGTAAGACATAAAAGTACATCAGCCGTCACAGCAGGGAGAATGAACTAAAATCTTAGCCAGGATGAAGGTGCTGCGGTCTTTAGCCTGGACCCTGGTGCCTCCAGGCTTTTTACTGACGCAGAGCCTCCGGCGTGGTTAGTTTCCCCACCCTAAAGGAGGCTAAGGCTGTAGTCCAAGGCCAGCTACTTCCTCGGGTCGGTCTTCTCGATCCTTGGGGCACTTCCTCTCCCCACCCGGCGCAGTAACTGCGGCAGGCCGGCGCTACGGGTGAAAAACAAGTCCCCACCTTGCTTCCTCTCACTCT
Source organism: Dipodomys spectabilis (assembly GCF_019054845.1). Taxonomy (NCBI): domain Eukaryota; kingdom Metazoa; phylum Chordata; class Mammalia; order Rodentia; family Heteromyidae; genus Dipodomys; species Dipodomys spectabilis. The sequence goes on from NW_024870852.1 coordinate 7,506,224, forward strand.
GGGATGCAACGTGGGGGCTGACACCAGGCACACCGCACAGAACGAAGGCACGCAAACCCTTCTGGAGTACCAAGTGTCTTATTTCCTCGGCGCACCTCCTTGACAGCCTTCGGGAGCAGCAAGTTTTACTGGCCCTCCACGCCTCCCACGAGCGTGCCAGGGACCCTCGCGCGCCGACTGATCTTTCCTAGTGGAGTTCGATCAGATCCAGCTGCACCAGCTCAATCCGCCCGGACCTTGCAGAGTCTCAGGGTCTCAAAGGCGGTCCACTGGAAGGCTTCGTCCGGAAGAGCACATCCCAAAGAATAGGGCTCGGGGCTGACTCGGGATCCCCTTCCTCAAGCCCAAAGCGCTCATTTCCCTATTGCCTAAAAACGATGGTGGGGGGGGGGAGGGGTCGGGGGAGTCAGGGTAGGCGCGGTCTTGCTGGATTGGAGAGAGAGAGAGAGAGAGAGGAGAGACTGGGGGCTGAGCCCAGAGCGCTTGGTAGGGCGAGAAAAAGCTGGCAGCCGAGGAACTCAGCGGAATTTTGGCGCCTCCGAGCGGGCGAGACAGTGGGGGTCCCAAGTGTCAACTCGCGTGCAGCGACTACGGGGTTAAGGAGCCCCGCCCCAGCACGGGGATTGGCGGCTCCGGGAGGCGTGGCCTGAGGGCGGGCCCGCGTTTGCCGCAGCCGCTGGTGGGCGGGACCCGGGCGGGGAGCGGGAGGGGCGCAGAGCGGAGCCGGGCCCGCGCCGCGCGCCCCGCCGGGCGGGCTTCGGACTGCGCCAGAGAGCCGAGCCGGTGGAGTCCACGTCGGAGACCCTGCGCCGGACCCCGAGACAGCGAGTAAGTGGGGCTGGCCCACCGCGGCGCCCCTCCCGGCTCTGACCCGCCTCCGTGTCCGCTGCACTGCGCGACGCGTCTGGCTGGACCCGTAGCTGGGGAGGGGGCGCGTCCCGCTGCTAGGGTCCCGGGGGGAGGGGAGAGGAGATGAGGCTGATGATGTCATGGATGCTTCGCCTGGCCAGGGGGAGGTGGCGGCCGGAGGGGGTGCGGCCCAGATTATGTCACCTCTTCCCTCCGCGCCCCGCCCCCCGGGGCCACGCGCGTTGTCCGGGAGCCCGAAGAGGTGCGGGCGGGATTTCCCCCACCCTGGAGACCCCCTGGCACCTCTGCTAATGGCTTGTGGCCGGGGTCTCTCTCTATTGGCGCTCTGCGCTGTGGGCTGATGGTGAATGGCGAGCCCTCCTCCCCCCACCCCCCGCACAGCTGAGGCTCGCGTGTGCGTGTGCGTGTGTGTATGTATGTATGTGTGTGCTAAGATGTGAGGGGGGTGCGCTGTCGGCTCCCTCAGTCCTGAAAACCGGCTTCATCAGAGCTGGGATGGAGGAGGATAGGGTCTCTTCCCCTTCGGTTGCTCATACCACCAAGGGAAGATGGATCTTCCCTCATACATCCCAACCAAGAAGTTCTGGAGATCTCTGCACCCCAAAAGGCCCAATAGTGCCCCCTGAATCCCATTCCTTCTCAGTCCTTCTACCTGGAAGCCCTTCCTGATTCCTGTTCGGATTAATTGCCTATTTGCACAGTTCCTAACATTCCCATGTGCATTTGCCCTGAATTTTCTTCATGTCAGAATCTAAAGACCCCCTAAGATATCATTCGTTCCCCAAGAGTACCCACAGGCCAGCCTTGGGAAGGTCTCAGTGAAATAACCCTAGGGTATCCTGAGCCAAGTGCTCCAAGACCCCTGGGGTATCAGGGATGCTATCCCAAGAGACAGCATTTGGACTGGTGCCAGAAGGATTAGGATGGGCAGAAAGCTGAGAAGAGGTTGTGTGTGGAAGAGAGGCTCAGATCAGGAGAGACAAATGCAGGATGGGCACCAGGACAAGCTGTGGGTCCTCTGCTGCAGGCTCTTTTTTTTTGGGGGGGGGGGAGCAAGAGAATTACCAGATATTTTACCCATGATACACTTACTTCTTAAAATTCCTGCAAGGTAGGTGTGAGAATCTGAGGTGAAATCACCTGTATAAGGTGATCAGTCGAGCTGCGATTTACACTTGGAGCTGATGCCACCAGAACTACATTCCCTGTGCTTACCACTGCTTATGGAAAGATTTGGCTACAGCAGGGACAAAATTGGCTTTGCCCTTTAGAAAGAGTCCCTAGCAGCACCTTGGGGAGGGGGTGGAGAAAGCCAGTGAGAAGACCCCAGCAAGGGTGTTGACAGGGACCCTGCTAAGATCTTCAGGATGTGGAATGGGTTGGGCTTGGGGGCTTGCGATCTCAAGTGTTCCTAGGCAGGGTGGGCACTGTGGGTTGGAGGGACTTGCATGTGTGACCCCCCCCACCCCCATGGGGTCTCCATTTGATCTTTTTTGCGGCTGCTAACTGCTGTGTGTAATGTCACCAGCACTGATGGTTGATGGAACAGGGATAATCAGGCAAAAGGCTGCTGTCCCAGTGTGATGTCGTGAGACTGGACCACCTCAGGATCTTGGCCCACAGAGGAACTTCAGTCCTTCCTTTCTGCTCAGTTCCCATTTGTCAGGGAAATGTATCCTTCTCCTTGTCCTTCCAGCTCTATGCCAGGGTTATTGAGGAAAAGTTGCAGCAGCCCAAGCTTGGAAGAGGCAAAAGATAGGGTATGTTTACCATGATATGTTAGAATTAAGGGGAGCAAGGCTCCAGGAGTGAATTTCTCAGATAGAGCACAAAGAAATGGAAGCTCAGGTCCTGGGACCTTGTTTTCATGCAAGACTGTAGGGCAGAGAAGCATAAGACCATCGTCCAACCTATGGCCCAATTCTCCTTTCCTGGATCTTAAGAGTAGGTGATGCTAGGGGCTAGGAAGGTGGCTCAGTGGTAGAGTGCTTGCCTTGCATGCAGGAGGCCCTGGGTTGGATTCCTCAGCACCACATAAGCAAAAAGAAGAAAAAAGAGTAGGTGATGCTGTCTGTTTGTATTGCATGTTATGTTTACATCTCCCCAGACATTATCCCCATCATTCATGATCAAGATCATTTCTGAGGGCTGGAAAGGTGGCTCAGTGATAGAATGCTTGCCTTGCATGCCAGAGGCCCTTGGTTAGATTCCTCAACACCACATAAGCAGAAAAAGCCAGAAGTGGCGCTGTGGCTCAAGTGGTAGAGCACTAGCCTTGAGCTGAAGAGCTGAGAGACAACGCCTAGGCCCAGAGTTCAGGCCCCACAACCGACAACAACAACAAAAAATCATTTCTGAGGTTCTTTACACCTAAGCCTGGTACAGCCCCCTTGGTAGGCCCTTGCCTAGGTCTGCCTAGGATTAAATAATCCTTGCCTTTGGCATATCAGCATACTCAAGTTTCTGCCATATTTAATATTTAATTTAAAAAAAATTTTTGCCGGGTGCCAGTGGCTCACACCTAGCTATTCAGTTGCCTTTTTTTTTTTTTTTTTTTTAATCCAGAGCTGAGGACCAAACTCAGGGCCTTGCACTTGCCAGGCAGGTGCTCTTCCACTGAGCTAACCCCCCAACTCCAATCCTAGCCACTCAGGAGGCTGAGATCTGAGGATCACAGTTCAAAGCCAGTCTGGACAGGAAAGTCCATGAGACTCTTATCTCTAATTAACCACCAGAAAACTGGAAGTGGCGCTGTGGGTCAAGTGGTAGAGTGCTCACCTTGAACTAAAGAGCTCAGGGACAGCGCCTAGGCCCAGAGTTCAAGCCCCACGACTGACCAAAATATATATTTTTAAAGCCCTTGGATCCCAAACCTCTTTAAGTGACAGCATTCTCTGGCCTCTTTTAGCAGGGAACTCTGTTGCATCTTCTCTTTGCACCCTTCCACCCCTATGCACCACTTTTCTGAAGTAGACACCAATGATGTCTTTAGCTGCCAAATCCAGGGCACACTCTTCAATGCTCTTTTTTGTTAACACTGAGAGCTGCCCCCACTTTTTTTTTTTTTTTTTTAAAGATAAGAGTCTTACCATGTTGCCCAGAGTGCATTGAACTCCTGGGCTCAAATGATCTTCCTGAATAGCTGGGACTACAGGTGTGCCTTGCCCCCACATTCTTGAAGCCCTCCCCTTCTTGATCAGCTTCTTCTGGCCTTTTTCCTGTTCCCACACTCCCTCCTAGACTTCTGGGACTCTGCCACCCTAGCTCAATGCTGGGCCCACCCACACCACCCTTGGATGCTGACATCCCAGTCTCTCCACCCAGTGCGTGAGAGGTATTTTTGTTCTTCTCAAAATCACCTGTTTCTCCTAAGCAATCTTCCCTTGTCATGTTAAGGGTGTCATACCACCCTGGTACCCCAGCCCAGACTCCTACCAAGTCCCCTCCACTTGAACCCTGGCTGTATGAAGTTTTTGCCAGTTCCTCTTTCCCAAACTCTGCCCAGGCCTTACTGGTTCCAGACCTCAGATCATTCAGCTTCCATCCTTCTAGTCCCAGCCTCCCCACCTCCTTTTGTATCCCTGAGGAAACACTCAGGGATGGTAAGAGAAAGGGGGCATTTTAGGGTAGGAAGAAGTTTCAAGGTTGAAAGGTAACAAGTAGTTGTGAGTATGCTGACTGGTGGAGGTAGAGCAGGGTCTAGAGAGAGGCAAGAGAGGCCTGGAGCACAAATTTTAATGAGACAGCTCTGTCAGGGTGGTGCACCTGTCTGCTCTGCACTTCAGTTGTGCCCTAGCTGCCTCTCATGCTCCAGCCTAGTTCCAGCTGAACTGGCCCAAGGGGGGAGGGTGGCAACCTGCCTTTCTCCACACCTTTGAAGGCAGCTGAGAGAATGGAATTCTACAAGGGTTATAGATCAACTTACTGGTAAACTTTCCCACCATCTAAGGCTGTTATTACTGGCATGATCAGAAGACACTGAAGGGCAAGCTCCCTTGGTCTGGAGTCTGATAGGAGGGACACAGCATGTGAACTAGGCATGAGTGTAGTGTAGTTTAGAGCACTTGAGGTAGTGCCACCAGGGCCCCTCACCTTAGAGAAAGGGAAGGGCTCCCTTCCTGGTGTCTGCTGGGATAGGGTGTTACAGTTCTGAAGGGTGACCCCTCTGATTTCTGACACATGCATCTAAGCATGTAGCCAGCAGCTGGCACTGCTTAGTGCACTCCATTTCAGCTGGATTATGCAGATTTCTGAGACAGGTGAGGACCTGAAACAAAAGAACCGGGAAGTGGGGCTTCTGGGAGCCCAGGTAACTTGAGGCCCAGCTCTCCTCCCCACCCCCTCCCCGCCCTTTCTGTAGGGCGGCTTTGGGAGAGGGGACACACACACACCAGAACTGACTCTGGGGACTTTACCGTGAACTGAGCAGGGGTCAAGGTCCACAGGGAAGGGGGAGGGGGTAATCCAGGAAGTCTTCCTGGTGGCAATGAATTCCTAGAGTGGCGGGGCGGGATCCTCAGGGTGCCGGTGGGTGCTGAGGCCCCACCCACCTGTGGGCAACGCTGGTGGGGAGGGCGGCTCCCGCTGCTGGCGGGCGCTGCGTCCGGGGGACCCCGGGCCTCCTCCAGCCTCCGCCTGCGGGGGGGACCACTACGTGGTACGGATCTCGGGGCGGGGGTCCCTCCCTTGGGCTGGCCCCGTGCAGCCCAGTTGGGAAGACTTCCGAGAGGGTTCTCTTGTCACTCCGCTGCCCGCCGCGGCCCGGGTGCGTGGGTCCGCATGCTCACCGCTGCGCCCGCGCCAGACCCCGGCTTGCGCCGCAGCCGCGGCTCCGCCCAGCCCACCCGGAGACCCCGGTTCCGCGCGCGCTCGCCGCCTCCCGGCGCCTGGCGCGCGGCAGCTGGGCGAGGTAGGTTCTTGTTCCTCCCATTTCGCAGAGGAGAAAACTGCAGTCCAGGATGACTCGGTCAGCTCGTCCGAAGGCGCGCCGCTGGTTCGGGCCGAGCCCCGACTGTGAGAGCGAACCACTCGGCCCCTACAGACCGGGCCTCGGAGGGTCCCAGGCTTGAGGACCCATCGGCCCCCCACCCCCCTTGGAAAGGCAAGGACGGAAGCCTGCGCCGGTAGTGAGCTTCCACCCCTGCCCCTGACTGCAACACCTTAAGTTAAAGGGGGCTGGGAAGGACCCCACCGTCAATATTTGGATAGGGTTGTTACGTCTCCCCTTTAACTTGTGAGGTTCTCTATCTGATTCCTATACTGCTCTCCTTTTCCCACCCCACCTCCCCAGTCCTGAGGTTAGGATATAGAGGCCCAGACCTAAAGAGCCCCTAAATTCTGGGAATTGCAAGAGAGAGGGTCACTGAGGCGGAGAGGCTCATGATGGATGGGATGGTTGAGGAGTGGAGTACTGAACTGTGCCCAGGCGGGAGGGTTTGTGCATGGCGTCCTGGGGTATCAGGCAGCCCACATTACCACTCTTCACCCTATTCCTTCACCTTGGATGGTCCCGAGATCTTGTACCCATTGTAGGGACACTGAAGGGCAGAGTGGGGTAGGGGGTGAATGCCTGGGGGTGGCTTGGCACTGGGAATGGGGTCTGATCTCTCTGCTTTCCCACCTGTGCCCACAGTGCCCCCCTGGCTTAGTCATGGCGAAGCTGGAGACACTGCCTGTGCGTGCCGACCCAGGGCGGGACCCCCTCCTGGCCTTTGCCCCACGGCCTTCTGAGCTTGGCCCTCCAGATCCCCGCCTGGCCATGGGCAGTGTGGGCAGCGGTGTGGCCCATGCCCAGGAGTTCCCCATGAAGAGCGTGGGCACCCGCACAGGGGGTGGGGGCAGCCAGGGCAGTTTTCCTGGCCCCCGAGGGAGTGGTGGCGGGGCCAGCAGGGAGAGGCCCAGCCGCTACCCCTCAGAAGACAAAGTTCTCGCCAACTCCCTCTACCTCAATGGCGAGCTGCGGGGCAGTGATCACACAGATGTCTGCGGCAATGTGGTGGGCAGCAGCGGTGGCAGCAGCAGCAGTGGTAGTGACAAGGCCCCACCACAGTATCGTGAGCCCAACCACCCACCTAAGCTCCTAGCAACCTCGGGCAAGTTAGACCAGGTCAGTCACCAGAGTCTGGGAGCCTCACAGCATCGTGCCAGGGTGGGAGATAGCCCAGAGAGAAGGGTGAGGTGGGCCTTCTTGGGGGCTGGGCTGGGGGGCTGAGGAGTGGGGCCCTAAGTGTTGCTGTTGGATCCAAAGCAGAGAGATCTGGCTTAGGAGAGAGCTAAAGTGAGGACAGACATGAGGAGCCTCTGGGTGGAGATCTAGTAGGAATAGAAGGTGGTGCTCGGACAAGACCAAAGAGAAGAGGCTGGGGCCAATCTAAGGTCTTCTTCTGATGTCTACTCCCCCTTCTCTTGCTTTTATGCAGTGCTCAGAGCCACTAGTTCGGCCATCAGCCTTCAAGCCTGTTGTACCCAAGAATTTCCATTCCATGCAGAACTTGTGTCCCCCACAGACCAATGGGACCCCTGAGGGACGACAGGCCCCAGGTGGCCTCAAGGGAGGACTGGACAAGTCTCGGACCATGACCCCAGCTGGGGGGAGTGGAGGTGGTCTCTCAGACTCAGGCCGGAACTCACTCACAAGCCTGCCCACCTATAGTTCCAACTACAGCCAGCACCTGGCCCCCCTCAGTGCTTCCACCAGCCACATCAACCGCATTGGCACTGCCAGCTACGGTAGTGGCAGCAGCGGTGGGGGGTCAGGCTACCAGGACCTGGGCACCTCTGACAGTGGGCGGGCCTCCAGCAAGAGCGGATCATCATCATCCATGGGGCGGTCAGGCCACCTGGGGTCTGGGGAGGGTGGAGGTGGAGGCCTACCATTTGCAGCTTGCTCACCACCCTCGCCCAGTGCACTGATCCAGGAGCTGGAGGAGAGGCTGTGGGAGAAGGAGCAGGAGGTGGCAGCTCTTCGACGCAGCTTGGAGCAGAGTGAGGCTGCTGTGGCTCAAGTGCTAGAAGAGCGGCAGAAGGCGTGGGAGCGTGAGCTGGCCGAGCTGCGACAGGGATGCAGTGGGAAGCTGCAGCAGGTGGCCCGCCGTGCCCAGCGTGCCCAGCAGGGCCTACAGTTGCAAGTGCTGCGGCTGCAGCAGGACAAGAAGCAGTTGCAGGAGGAGGCGGCCCGGCTGATGCGGCAACGGGAAGAGCTAGAGGACAAGGTGGCCGCCTGTCAGAAGGAGCAGGCCGACTTCTTGCCCCGGATGGAGGAAACTAAGTGGGAGGTGCGGGCAGGGGGTTTGGGCCTTCTCCATCTCCCCTTCCTTCTGTTCCTCTAGAAAACCCATAGCAGTAGACCAGAACTGTCACGGGAGGAGTGAAAGGAGTAAGGGAACCAAATCAGTTGAGTGTCTGATTCTGTGAGATCAGCCATGTCTGTCCTGAGCCCCGCAGGTTGCCTGGTGTGTCATCCCTGTCTGTCTGAAGTGGACTGAGGCTGGCACGGAAGCTGGGTGCCTCTGGTGCTTGAGCTGGATTGAGGGTTGAGCAGAGCTTTGTCTTTACCCTGGTTTCTCTTGCTACCTTTCCCTGCCCAGGTGTGTCAGAAGGCTGGTGAGATTTCCCTCCTGAAGCAACAGCTGAAGGACTCACAGGCTGACGTGTCACAGAAGCTGAGTGAGATCGTGGGGCTCCGCTCACAGCTGCGGGAAGGCCGAGCCTCGCTGAGGGAGAAGGAGGAGCAGCTGCTCAGCCTGAGGGACTCCTTCGGCAGCAAACAGGCCAGCCTGGAGCTGAGTGAGGGAGAGCTGCCCCCTGCCTGCCTCAAACCGGCGCTCACCCCTGTAGACCTGGCTGAGCCACAGGAAGCCCTGGCCACCTGTGAGAGTGATGAGGCCAAGATGCGTCGACAGGCTGGGGTGACGGCTGCTGCCTCCTTAGTTTCTGTGGATGGGGAGGTGGATGCTGGTGGGGAGAATGGGACACGGGCCCTGCGGAGGGAGGTGGGGCGGCTGCAGGCCGAGCTGGCAGCTGAGCGGAGGGCCCGGGAGCGCCAGGGTGCCAGCTTTGCAGAGGAACGCCGCGTGTGGCTGGAGGAGAAGGAGAAAGTGATCGAGTACCAGAAGCAGTTACAGCTGAGTTACGTGGAGATGTATCAGCGCAACCAGCAGCTGGAGCGGCGGCTGCGGGAACGTGGAGCCTCAGGGGGTGCAAGCACACCTACCCCCCAGCATGGGGAGGAGAAGAAGGCCTGGACCCCCTCTCGGCTTGAGCGCATCGAGTCCACAGAAATCTGATCCTTCACCTAGGCACATGGCCTTCTGACAAATACCCTGTTGGAAGGCCTGAGGTCCTAGTATCCCTTTCCCTCCATTTCCCTTCCCCATGTCCCCCATATCCCCAGACCAAAGAGGTTCTCAAAGCAGCTGTGACCAGGCTCCTCCCGCCCCCCCCCCCCCAGCTTTAGCACTGCCCCCATGGGCAGCCACGTGGACCCCTCCTCCCAAGGAGGGCATGGGGGAATCAGAGTGCATGGGTTTGAGGGCCCAGGCAGCAGGGAGTGTGCTCCCTTTCTGGGAAGCCCCTTGTTGGAGATGGAGGCAGCAGGCCTGTAGTGCCAGGAGATGCCCCAGCCCTTCTAGGGGGGTCTGGGATGCTGCCGTTGGCCACCTTGTGTCCAGTTTCTGTACTCCTAGGCTGTGCAGCCTGAGGGGGCCTGCACGGGTCTGCTGATGCTGACAGATCCTGGGCTCCCAGTCTCTCTCCTTCATGTGGTTGGTTTTCCCCTCCCCGGGGGCAGATTGGCAGGACAAGAGGGAGCAGATGGCCTGCCTGTGGTTGAGAGGGCTACCTGCCCAGCCCCTCCCCCCAAGGTCTCTTGGGCTCAGGCATCAGAGCCTGGCCTGGTCCTGAGTGTATGTCTCTATGTGTGTGTTAGGGGAGAGAAGGGTTGGGGCTGGAAGCTCAGTGCCCAGGACAGATCTGCCCTCCTGTTCTTAAGGAAAGGAGGAGGCTTCTTAGCTCTACCCTTACCCTTCTGGCCAGAATTCTGCAGGGCAATAGCCCTCCCTCCCCCTACTGCTTGGCTAACCCCACACCCAGGGCCACTGTCCAGCTCTAACTACAGCTATTAAGTGCAACCTGCCTCTCAGGCACTACCCTTGCCCAGTTTCTGAGGTCAGATGAGTGTCTGTGATGTCTTCCTGTGTCTTCCTTCACTCACTCCCCCCCCAGCCTCCTGCTTTCACGCTCAGAATATCATCTTCCCAGGCTGCCTTTTCCTCAAAGTCTCACCTTTCTTCTAGTAGGAAATTCTGCTTGACCTTTGGTGCACTGCCCACTTCCCAGTTCTACTGGCTCAAATCTGAGCCTGAGGCCCTTGTTTTGGGGAAGGGCCAGAGCAGGTAGGATGTGATTGCCCTTGAAGAACAAGGCTGGCCTGAGAGGAACACTGACCTCTTGGTTCCTTGCCAAGCTCTGAGTTGGTTCAGTATTTGCCCAGGGAGGGCTGGGATGGCCATCAGTAGGGGTTGGAGCAGCCAATGTCACTTCCTTCTCTGGGGTCCTTCTCAGAGTCTATCTCCCCAAGATAGGAAGGGAATTTCCCATTTCCCTTCTAAGAAAGTAAATTTCTAATTCACCAGCAATAAAAATTGGAGGAGGCTTGGCCCTCAGTCCTTGTATTTCTCTTTTTCACTCTCTCTTCCACCCCCAAAATTGAGTTTGGGGGGCAGAGTGGAGAGAGTTGGCAACTACTGTGAGCAAGTCCCCCAGCCCCTGACCAGCCTCCTCCCATGACTGGTGACTGTTTAATGAGCTGTGCAACCCCCACAAAAACAGGAGTGCCCCTTTCATGGCCTCCAACCTTCTGCACAGCCCCTTCTGGGTGGTCCTCATCAGGTTCCTGAGCTGGATGGGAGGCTATCCTGGCAACCACTGCCTATTCTACCCCACTCCTCATTGCACCTGCCCCAGAACCTGGGCCTGGGCCACAGGGACTGGGAGAAAAGAAGGCATTAGTAGGAAAATAAATTAAAAAAATATGAACAGACTCAGCTTTGGGATGTCCAACCACAAAATAAATTATATATAAATATATATAATATATATATATATCTACCATATGTGATGGAAAGACTTTTCGTTTTCTTTTCCCAAAGAAATAAAATGGAGAAAGCCTCTTGAATGGCATTCTGTGGCCTGATTGTGTCTTTGCAGGTGCAGGAGGTAAGGTCCAACAGTGGAGAGGGCAAAGCTGGAGTAAACATTTCCCAGGGGAAGCATGAAACCAGAGGTGTTCACTGGGCCCTACTAGGAGGTTGGCCCATGCCCAAGCTCCTGTGCACTTCCCCCAAGTTGGTGTGTGTGTGTGTGTGTGTGTGTGTGTCTGTGTGTGTGAATAACTTCTATATTTCTACCCAATGGGGCTTTCTCTTTGGCAACACGAGATACAGCCTGAACTTATCTAAGCCACTTTATAGTGACTGGCATATTGTTGAGGGAAGAGGGTATAAAAGGACAGAATGGGTTGGCAATTAGTAACAAAATGGATCTGATAAGTGTAGTGCATAGCAGTGAGTTGTCCTTTTCCAGAATTGCTTCTGTCCTCAAAGCCACACAATCAAGAATGTGTTTTGCTGTAGGAAACACAACTTGATTTACAGAATCTTTTTTTTTTTCCTGGTCGTGGGGCTTGAATTCAGGGTCTGGGTTCTGTCCCTGAGCCTCTCTGTACTCAAGGTTAGTGCTCTACCACTTGAGCCACAGCACCACTTCCGGCTTTTTCAGTGTATGTGGTACTGAGGAATTTAACCCAGGGCTTCATGCATGCTAGACAAGCACTCTACCACTAAGCCACATTCCCATTCCTGATTTACAGTACCTTTGTTGTTGTTGATTGTGGAGCTTGAACTCTAGGCCTGGGCATTGTCTCTCAGCTCTTTAGCTCAAGGCTAGTGCTCTACCACTTGAGCCACAATGCCACTTCCAACTTTTTCTGTTTATGTGATGCTGAGGAATCAAACTCAGGGCCTCATGCATGTGAGGCAAGCACTCTACCACTGAGCCATCTTCCCAGCCCTGATTTATAGTATCTTAGTGGTTCATTTTTCCTCTCCTGGGGGGGGGGGGGGGAAGTCTGGGTGTAGGTGTCAAAGAAGTTGATTCATTGTGGACCTAGATAGGCTAATTCTCCCATACTAGCTTGTTTCCTCCTTGCCACAAGGTGGCTGCCATCTTATGAAGGGATTGGTTTGCATCACTTTATCAGGCAAGTAAAAGCTTTCCCATAATCGTGTCAGCATCCCTCCCTTTTAATCTTGTTGGTCAGAACTGAGTCATATGCTCCTCCTACTTCAAGGGAGATTGGGAAATTGAGTATTTGGCAAAGAGTAATAGGATTGTCTCACATCTCCTAGAGATGGGCTTTCTGTTGTCTGGCCACTGCTAGCAGAGACAGACCTGTAATCAACAACTAATAAGCATTTCCTGGTCTGACCTATTGAGAGGCCCCTCAAGCAGTGGCATCCGTGGTCTGGGGTGCCAGGCAAACTGCTCTCCACAAAGTTCAGCAGTTAGGATGCTGGACCCTCACCTTGGCCAGGTCATGTCCTCTCTATATAACTTTTGATAAGATGCTGTCTGGAGGGAGCATTTTTTTTTTTTTTTTGGGTCCATCCGTGGGGCCTGAACTCTGGGCCTGGGCACTGTTCCTCAGCTCTTCAGCTCAAGGCTAGTGCTCTACCACTTGAGCCACAGCGCCACTTCCGACTTTTTTCTTTTTGCTTATGTGGTGCTGAGGAATCGAACCCAGGGCCTCAGGCATGCAAGGCAAGCGTTCTACCACTGAGCTGCCTTCCCAGCCCCTAGAGGGAGCATTTTTGGGTCTCCCCCACAGCCCTTTGAATGGATGGCAGGGACAAGGTATGAAAACTCTCATCAGCAACTTTCAAGTACCCTCAGCCCTCAGATATGGCAATAGAGGCTGCCCTCTGCCCCTGCTGCCCCCTTCTTGTGTCTGTATGCCAATTCTGGTGCTTGAACTCAGGGTCTGTGTGTTGTCCCTGAACTTTACTCAGGGCTGGTACTTTACTACTTATACCACATCTCCAGTTATGCTGTGTGTGTGTGTGTGTGTGTGTGTGTGTGTGTGTGTGTTTAATTGGAGAGAAGAGCCCATTCCTGGCAGGGATGACTTCAAACCCCTATCCTCAGGTTTTAGCCTCTTGAGTAGTTGACAGGCATGAGCCACTGGTGACTGGCTTTGACCCTTCTAATGAAGTGGAGTTTCGGCAGTCTCTTTCTTTCCTAGGATCCCTAAAGCAACCCAGGTATGAGACCACAGTGATGGCGTTGGGGTGGGGGTGGGGGATGGGGGATGTGGGGGGAGATGCCTGGCTCACCCATCACAGTTCTGGTCTCCAGCACTAACTCATCACATCCATTTTTCCAAATAGTCTGGCCTATCCATCACTAATTCTCCTGAGAGCACTTTATAGATACATCTTATTATAAATGCATTGTAAGCCTCACTATATAGCTGAGAAACCAGGTTTTGAGAGTTTACAGTGAGTTCCCCAAAGTCATAAAACCCTGATGTCCAGATTCAAACCTGTATCTACGATGCTCAGTTACTTCCAGGGTGACCCGTTCAGGGTGCTATTTCTTACCCCGGAGGGCACAGACGTCCCAGCGTTTTCATTCATGCCCTCTAGTGGACTTGGTCCTTAGAAAACGCGGCAGAGTCTTTTGAGCCTCTTATGCACCCGTCCCTCGCCTAGCAGGCGGAAGTAGCGGACGGCAAGCCGGAAGTGGCGCTGAGGATTCCGGTGCTGGTGGAGGAGCGGACGTGTCTCCTCAACCTGCGGGGTCCTAGGCCACATATTGCGGCGCCCGCCTTGGCCAGGCTCAGGTGAGTGGCAGCGGCTGGGGAGGAGGTCGCGGCGGCCGTTTCCTGCCCGGGGGCTGAGCCTCCAGCCTTCCTGGGGCGTCCAGGCCGTGGCGTGCGCCCAGGCCCCGGTCCCGGAGAGCCTCGGTCACGCTCGCCACCAGCGTCCTGCGACCCGACCGCAACCTGCCCCGGTGCTAGGTGAGAATATAACTGTACGTGGCTCCCAGGGCAGTGTGAAGATGCAGTGAGATCTCCCTCCTCACCTCTTGCCACACCGGAATCCTTTGTGCACTGTAATCCCTCGGACATTTCTGAGTCAGCCGCTCCGGGGTAGGGCCCGAGATGCCGTTGTTTCCAACCGGCTTCCCGCACGTCGTACCGTGAGCAGCGATGCTCTCCATTAATTGGTTTAGTACTTGGGACAAGGTAAGTCTTCAGTTAAAGAAAAGAAGATTAGGACAAACCTTTTTGTGTGTGCTCCGGTACTGGGGCTTGAACTCAGGCTCTGGGTGCTGTCTCTTAGCCTTTTCTCTCAAGGCTGGTTCGTGCTCTACCACTTGAGCCACACTTCCATTTCCAGCTTTTTGGTGGTTCATTGGAGATAAGAGTCTTACAGACTTTCCTGCCTGTGTTGATTTTGAACCACAATCCTCAGATCTCAGTTCCCCTGAGTAGATAGGATCATAGACACGAGCCACCCCGCCGACTTACATACCTTTTCTTTATTTTTAGCAGTTTCAGGTTGCAAAAACCTAGTATTGTTGTCTCCTCCCCCCCCCCCCCTTTCTTTCCAGGGATAGGAAATGACATTTCTTCCCTTGCCTCCCCACCCCCCCCCTTTTTTTTTTCCTGAGCAAAATCCAACAGCTCTTTTTTGCTGAGTCAGGGAGCTTTGTGAAGGCCCCCCTGTAGTAGATTCTTCTCGGGTCTTCCCAAGAGGCACTTCATTGTTCATTCGCTGTAGGCCTTTGGAATCCACTGTGGTTGGTGTTTGGAATTCCAGTCATGTTTTCTGTACTTTGGGTACAGTGTGAATAGATAAGAATGCTCCCTTTCCAGAGGCAGGTCTGTACCTTACTGTTCTGGATCCCATTAGGAAAGCCCTTCATGATTTGCTCCTGCCTAATATATGAAAATAAAACCTGATGACTGTATTGCTTCATACAGCTGATAAAGTGAGGTCTTTGGCAATTAAGCAGGACTGCTGTATATTTGTTAGTGAAGGTTTCTCTTCCCTATTTAGTGATTTATTTTTCTAGTTCCCAACAAAACCTTTTCTTTTATCACATAAATAAAACAAGTATGATATCAAAGAATTCTGAAGTTCCTCCTTGGCTTGTCTAAAAGAATATGCTATATAGTCTTGCACACTGAAAAAGCAAGTAAAACCATGTGCTTAGTGGACTAACAGTAATAGTTACTGGAACTGCTTGAGAATTTTTTTCTTGTGACTGTGGGTATACATACTTCTCTTTACATGCCTGGGTTTTTGTCATGCTTTTAGTAGACTCATTTATATGGGCCAATAGGACTCTGTTTTATATGAGAGATTTTTCAGATCCAGGGCCTTAGGAAAATTTTTTTTTTTTTTTTTGGGGGGGGGTCAGTCATGGGGCTTGAACTCTGGGCTTCGGCACTGTCCTTGAGCTCTTCAGCTCAAGGCCAGCACTCTACCACTTGAGCCACAGCTCAACTTCTGGTTTTCTGATGGTTATTTGAAGAGTCTCATAGACTTGCCTGGCAGGGCTGGCTTTGAACTGTGATCTTTAGATCTCAGCCTAGGATTACAGGTGTGAGCCACCAGCGCCCAGCCTAGGAAACTCTTTAAAAGCAGTTACTCTAACAGAATCATCTTTGGGCTTTATATCTACCTACACCTGTTACCGTCCTGATAGAGGAATGACAGAGTCTTAGAAGGAGTGGACTGTGTGCGCTAACAAAGTTTTAACAGATGATTGTATGGGCTGTTTTTGTTCTTATAAGCACTGAAACCAGAATGAAGAAAAGAGAATGGTTTGCTAGATTTGATTTTTGTTTAACTTAGCTCAGTACGTGATACTTTGACTAAACAATTTTACATGTGTGCTTAACCTTCCTAATACTAGTACACTCCTCTGGTGTGCTCTTCACCTATGTAGAAACAGAACAAACTAGCCCCGTTAATATACTTAATAATAGCTAAAGGCGTTTAATGTGAGACACTTCTGCTTCTAGAGAAAGTTAGAGATTAGGTATGTTACTCAGTGATAGAGAGCTTGCCTAGCATGTGTGAGGCTCTAGGTTGGATTCTCAACACTGGAAGTGAAGGAAGGAGAAAAGAGTTGGGGGAGACAGACAACGATTTGGTGTCTGGAACTTGTATATTCTGAGGGTGTTATACACTTAATCTACAGTTGGCATGGTTACCTTCCTCTGCCCTGCTCCCCTTGGAGTTATTTGGACTTGCTCTGACCTGCGCCTGGAAAATAGAAAGGTAAATTCCTTGTTTTTATGAAGTCACATCAATCAGTGGGCAGTGGGCAGTGCTTTTCGGGAATGCAAGTCTCTGTTCTGAGAATATACACTGATTAAGTAAGACTCTTAAAGTGGCACTGGGAAGCAGAGTATACTTGGGGCACTTAAACTAGGAAAGGAGCTTTGTGCAATGACATCAGATGTCTTTGAGTCTTTAGTGAAAAAGAACCCAGAGTTAATAGAACATCTCATAATCTCTCTTTTGAACTAGTGGATTCTTTGCAGTCCTTGAGTGAAGAGGAGCTCTAACTTTCAGATATGTTTGCTCTACCTGGGCGGCACACCCCACCTCCATTCCTTCCCAGTGCCTTTCCTCCTACTTTTTTTACCCTACTGTTTCTCTTCCTTGCTTCTATTTTTCTTTTCCACAATACTCAGGACCTAACTTTTAAAGTGCTATACTTTAGACCACAGTAGATGTGTTGATATGGTATTTAGTATAACTCCAAAAGTTGCCTGCTGAAAAAAGTAAGTGGCCCCAGTTTACCAATTACAGTTTTGTACTTCATGCCTCAAAGATTCCTTGCTACCCACCATTTCTGTTACTGGACATCTATAAAGTTCTATAGATAGTAGGAAGTACTTAAGTATAATTTTTCCACATTTTCCATATGTTATTTCATTGTCTTTTGAATAATACGTAATTTCTTGTTATTCCATGCATTTTGTAAGTTTAATTTTTGTTTAAGTTGCACATTTTTATGATTTAAACTATCAGTGGAACTTATAACACTATTCCTTTTCCTCTCTCTCTTTTTTTTTTTTTTTTGGTCAGTCATGAGGCTTGAACGCTGGGCCTGGATACTTTCCCTGAGCTCTTCAGCTCAAGGTGAGTGCTACTTGAGCCACAGTGCCACTTCTGGTTTTCTGGTGGTTAATTGGAGATAAGAGTCTCATAGACTTTCCTGCCTGGGCTGGCTTTGAACTGTGATCCTCAGATCTCAGCCTCCTGAGTAGCTAGGATTACAAGTGTGAGCCACCAGCATCTGGCCTCTCTCCATTTTTGTTCCTCAATACTTTCACCTATTGATCTGTTTCTTTTGACATTTATCTGTGTATTTTAAAATGTGATTTAATGTTATAGCAACATGATTAAAAGAAGTCTTAAATAGAAAAATGTTTCTCTCTTAATTTTACCATAGCAATAGAGCAGCTGCTTTATCATAATACATTTGTGTTGCTATTTCTTTCTTGATATTTATGTTAAAGAGGGTCATTATGTTTGCCAGGCTGGTCTTCAATTCCTGTGCACAAGTAATTTTCCCACCTTAGCCTTCCAAGTAGCTAGACCTACAGGTGCAGCCAACTCCTCTGCCTTGTTGGTATTTATTGATTTCTAACTTTTTTTTTCTGTACTGGTCCTGGATCTTGAACTCAGGGCCTAGGCACTATCCCTGGACTTCTTTTGCTTAAGGCTATAGCTCCACCACTTGAGTCACAGCTCCATTTCCAGCTTTTTCGTAGTTTACTGAAGATAACAGTCTCAGGAACTTTTCCTCCTGAACTGGCTTTGAACCACAGTCCTCAGATATCACCCTCTTAAGGAGCTAGGATTTCAGATATGAATCATTGGAACCTGGCTTGATGTCTGAGTTTTGTATCTCTTGACTTCTGTATAACAAACTTCAGGACTCTATGCTTTTTTCCTCCCCAATAATGAAGTTTGAACCCAGGGCCTCATTCTTGCCAGGCTGGTGCTCTACCACTTGCGCCATGCCTCCAACCTTGTTTTTCACTCACTGTTTTGAGAATAAGGTTTCACTTCCCACTCCGGCATGTACATGGACTCTGGCTCTGCCTGCTGTGGGTTTCTCATTGTTGCTGGGATCATTGGCATGCTCCACTGCATCCAGCTTCCCCCTGTGGAGATGAGTCTCCTGGACCTTTTTGTCTGTCTTGGCCTGGAACCATGATCTTCCCTACCTCAGTCTTTCACATAGTAAGTACATACAGTTCTACCCAGTTGTGGGTTGAGAAGAGGTCTTGTGAATTTTTCTGCATTATCTGGCCTCCAATTGTGATCTTTTTTATCTCAGCCTCCCAGAGGCTCTATTTTATATCACTCTCCAACCTCCCTATACTTTGTCCCCCTACCTTTTTTCCTGTCAATATAGTTTCCTTATAATTTTTTTTTTTATTTAGTACCAGTACTGGGGCTTGAACTCAGGGCCTGGACCTTATCCCTTTTTTTGCTCAAGGATAGCACCCTATCACTTGAGCCACAGATGTACTCCTAGCTTTTTTTGTGGTTAATTGGAGATAAGAGTCTCATGGACTTTCCTGTCCGGGCAGGCTTTGAACTAGTAGCCTCAGAGCTCAGCCTTCTGAGTAGCTAGGATAACAGTTGTGAGCCACTTGTGCCCAGCTAATACTTTCTGTCTTATAAAACATTTTTTTTTTTTTTTTGGGTCCGGTTGTGGGGCCTGAACTCTGGGCCTGGGCGCTGTCCTTCAGCTCTTCAGCTCAAGGTTAGCACTCTACCACTTGAGCCACAGCGCCACTTCCGGCTTTTTTCTTTTTGCTTATGTGGTGCTGAGGAATTGAACCCACGGCCTCATGCATGCAAGGCAAGCGCTCTACCACTGAGCCAACTTCCCAGCCCTTGTACAACATTTTTTGTCTTTCCTCAATCAAGCTCACACCATCTATTGGAGGAACACCAGTGGGAATTATAAGAGCTAATGAAGGGGGCAAATGAGGATGAATATGGTCAAATTCATTTGCATCCTTGAAAATAGAACAATGGAAACTATTGAAATTGTTTTGAGAAAAAGGAAGGGAGATAAGGGAGAAGATTAGAGGAAGTGAGATTGATTGGGTACATTTTTTACATGTGTGGAAATGTCAGAATGAAAACCCTTCCCTTGTACAACTAATGCATGCTAAAAGGAGAGATTATTATTATTTTTTGTGTGTATGAAAATACTGTACAGAGGGGTTACAATTACATGGGCAAGATAATGAGTACATTTCTTATCAAGCACTGTAGCCTCCTCTTTTGTTCCCCTTCCCAGTCCATCCTCCCCCCTTACCCAAACCCCTCCCCCAAAGTTGTAAAGTTCATTTTAGACATACAAGTTGTACGTCTCATTGTTGCAGTGGGTCCACCTGTATCCCTATTTAAACGATTTGTTTTTTTCCCTTCCCCTCCAAATTATAACATCAAATACAGTGAAAGCAAGGGTTATACCATGGGGAAGGGACATACAAATAAAAGGGGAGATTCTTAAAAAGTTATTTCTCAGCTTGGATGCAGTGATACATGCCTATAATCTTAGCTCCCATGAGGCATAGACAAGAGGATCAGGAATTCCAGGCTAGCTCAGACAAAAAATTAGTTAGGTCTTGTCTCAAAAAAAAAAAAAAGAAGGGTGAAGGGCTGAGAAGTTGGCTCAGTGGTAGAGCGCTTGCCTTGCATGCATAAGACCCTGGGTTCGATTCCTCAGCACCATAAGCAGGAAAAAAAAAGCCGGAAGTGGTACTATGGCTCAAGTGGTAGCGTGCTAGCCTTGAGCTGAAGAGCTGAGGGACAGCGCCCAGGCCCAGAGTTCAGGCCCCATGACGGGACCCCCCCCAAAAAAATCAACTAATGGGGATTTGGGGTATGACTCAGGGGTAGGCACTTACATAGCATGTGTGAAGCCTAGAACTTTAGCCCTAGCACCTCAAAAATAAATTAACTATCCAACTAACCAACTAATGCTCTACGGCAGAAGGCTATGAACCTTTTTTTTTTTTTTGGGTTGTGGGGCTTGAACTCTGGGCCTGGGTGCTGTTCCTGAGCTCTTCAGCTGACGGCTAGCTCTCTACCACTTGAGCCACAGCACCACATGCAGTTTTCTGGTGGTTTATTGGAGATAAGAGTCTCAGAGACTTTCCTGCCAGGGCTGGCTTTGAACCGTGGTCCTCAGATCTCAGCCTCCCGAGTAGCTAGGATTACAGGCGTGAGCCACTGGCCCCTGGCAGGTCATGAACCTTTTATATACAGGGCTAGACAGTAAATACTTGCATAAATCCAAATAATTCTGCTTTTATGACAGGAAAGTCAATTTAAACTATGGGTAAATTCTGATAAGCCTTTACTTATGTAATAGGTACAGGACTAGATTTGAGCCCTGAGGTATAGTTTGCTGACCCCTGGTCTGTGGCACCTGATACATGGGTTGAAACTTGGGCAAATGGTTCATAGGTCACAGTAAAGAACCAAATTAATCCAGGCCCTAGTGGTTCATGCCAGTCATCCTAGTTATTTAAGAGGCTGATAACCTAAGCATTGTGGCTTGAAGCCAAATCCAAGAGACTCTCATTTCCAACTTACCAGCAAAAGCTAGAAGTGAAGGTATGGCTTAAGTGATAATAAAAGCCATAATAAAAAGTGATAATAAAAAGCTATGAATAAAAAAGTTAAACAAAAGCATGGGATCCTGAATTCAAACCCCAGTACAGGCTAGAAACAAAGGAACAAAGTGTATAGAGATTTAGTGTGTGACATACTTTCCTGTCACTCAGAGAAGCCTGCGTAGCTAAGCTACAAAACAAAGCTATCATCTTGCCCTAAAATCCTATGGATTCTGATGGGCGCTGATGGCTCATCATGCCTGTAATTCTAACTGCTCAGAAGCCTGAGATCTGAGGATGGTAGGCAGTTCAAAGCTAGCCTGGACCTGAAAGTTCATGAGATTCTAATCTCTAATTAGAAGAAGAAAAAAAAAGAAAGAAAAGAAAAAGCTGGAAGTGAAGCTGTGACTCAAGTGGTAGAGTGCTAACCTTAAGTTACAAAAAAAAAAAAGCAGCTAAAGGACAGTACCCAGGTCCTGAGTTCAAGTTCCCCCACCTGCACACAGTACTTTGTTTCTTATATATGGATGTGTGAGCTCTGGCAGCAGAGTTAGGCAGAAATTTCAGAAAGTTATTTTGACTTCTTTGGGAATCTTGGATTTCTTTTTTTTTTTTTTCCGGTTGTGGGGCTTGAACTCTGGGCTTGGGCGCTGTCCCTGTGCTCTTGAGCTCAAGGCGAGAGCTCTACCACTTGAGTCACAGCCCAACTTCCAGTTTTCTAGTGGTTTATTGGAGATAAGAGTCTCTCAGACTTTCCTGCCTGGGCTGGCTTTGAACCGTGTTCCTCACATCTCAGCCTCCTGAGTAGCTAGGCGTGTAATAGGCGTGAGCCAGCGGCACCCGGAGGAATCTTGGATTTCTATGCAAGCTTTGTGTGCAGACCTTGGCAGCCCAGGTCTTCTTGGATTTGATTTTCAGGTTTTGATACCTAAGTGGAATAAAAGAGAATAAGCCTTTTTTTTTTTTAAGTAAGAATATGTGGGAATTGTATTACTGACAGGCAGAATAAGGACATAATCAGCACCTGACTTAGGACAGGCATGGCTAATATGCTTTCTCCATGACTGGTCAGTGGGGCAGCCTGGTGAACTGCTGATCCGTTACCTTTAACCCAGCTTTGAGAGGCTTTATGCTTTCCACTCAGCAGTAAGAAAGGGAAGGCCTGCCTTCCTTCACCATCATGAATGAGTTACTGAGAATATGTTCCCATTGCCTGACTATTCTGCAGTAGTTATTAAACTTATGCAAGAAGCCTGGGGGCTAGGCATAGTAGTCCAGATAAATTCACACTCAAGAGGCTGAGGCAGGAGGATCTGAGTTCCAGGCCAGCCTTATGCTATGTAGCAAGAAAACAACAAAACTACTTGCCTTGCATGCCTGAAGCCCTGGGTTCAGTTCCTCAGCACCACATAAGCAAAAAGAAAAAAGCCTGAAGTGGCGCTGTGGCTCAAGTGGTAGAGTGCTAGCCTTGAGCTGAAGAGCTGAGGAACAGCACCCAGGCCCAGAGTTCAGGCCCCACGACTGGACCCAAAAAAACAAAAAAACAAAAAAAAAAAAAAGAAAGCAACAAAAATATCCAAGCTGGGGCTGGGAATGTGGCTTACTGGTAGAGTGCTTACCTTGCAGGCATGAGCCCTGGGTTCGATTCTTCAGAACCACATACACAGAAAAAGCCAGAAGTAGTGCTTTGGCTCAAGTGGTAGAGCATTAGACTTGAGCAAAAGAAGCTCAGGGACAGTGTCCAGGCCCTGAGTTGAAGCCCCAGGACTGACCAAAAAAATCCAAGTTGGGCACCATGGTTCAAACTTGTAATCCTGGCTTCTTGAGAGAGGTTCAAGGCCAGCTTAGGGGAAAAAGAGTTCACAAAATTCTGTTTTAAGGGCTGGGAAGGTGGCTTAGTGGTAGAGTGCTTGCCTAGCATGCATGAAGCCCTGGGTTCGATTCCTCAGTACCACATACACAGAAAAAGCCGGAAGTGGTGCTGTGGCTCAAGGGGTAGAGTGCCAGCCTTGAGCCAAAGAAACTCAGGGACAGTGCCCTGTTTTAGCCAATGGCTGTGCATGGTGGTATATGTCTGTCATTCCACTAACGTGGGAAAGCACCAATAGGAGGATCCAACTCAGGAATAAAGCAAGATGCCATAAAAAATAACCAATACAAAAAGGACTAGCAGAATGACTCAAGGTGGGTAGAATACCTACCTCATGAGTGTGTAGCCCTGGGTTCAAATCCAAGTACTGCCTTCCTAAAAAAAAAAATATCTAAAGATGACAGTTGAGCTCTTCCTTTTTTTTTTTTTTTTTTTTTTGTCAGTCATGGGCCTGAACTCTGGGCCTGGGTGGGCACTGTCCCTCAGCTCTTTGCTCAAGACAAGCACTCTACCA
This sequence comes from Dipodomys spectabilis, assembly GCF_019054845.1. NCBI lineage: Eukaryota > Metazoa > Chordata > Mammalia > Rodentia > Heteromyidae > Dipodomys > Dipodomys spectabilis. The sequence goes on from NW_024870852.1 coordinate 7,529,207, forward strand.
CTTGAGCCACAGCGCCACTTCCGATTTTTTCTGCTTATGTGGTGCTGAGGAATCGAACCCAGGGCCTCATACTTGCAAGGCAAGCACTCTACCATTGAGCCACCTTCCCAGCCCCCCCCCCTTTTTTTTTTTGTCAGTTGTTGGGCTTGAACTCTAGGCCTAGGCACTGTCTCTCAGCTATTCAGCTAAAGGTTAGCCCTCTACTACTCCAGCCACAGTGCCACTTCCAGTTTTCCGGTGGTTTATTGGATGGTGGTTTATTGGAGTCTCACAGAGGGGCTGGGAAGGTGGCTCAGTGGTAGAGTGTTTACCTCGCACGTATGAGGTCCTGGGTTTGATTCCTTAGCCCCATATAAACAGAAAAAACTGCAAGTGGTGCTGTGGCTCAAGTAGTAGAGCGCTAGCCTTGAGCTGAAGAGCTGAGATTAGCACCCAGGTCCAGAGTTTAGACCCCATGACAGACCAAAAAAAAAAAAAAAAAAAGGCTGGGAAGGTGGCTCAGTGGTAGAGCGCTTGCCTTGCATGCCGAGGCCCTGGGTTCAATTCCTCAGTACCACATAAGCAAAAAGAAAAAAGCCGGAAGTGGCGCTGTGGCTCAAGTGGTAGAGCGCTAGCCTTGAGTTGAAGAGCTGAGGGACAGTGCCCAGCCCCAGAATTCAGGCCCCATGACCGGACCCCCCAAAAAAAAGTCTCACAGACTTTTCTGCCTGGGCTGGCTTTAAACCACAACCCTCAGATCTCAGCCTCCTAAGTAGCTAGGATTACAGGTGTGAGCCCCCAGTGCCCGGCTTAATGGCAAATTTTAATTGGACAACTTTGTCATTTTAATGTTGGTCTCAACTACCTTTTAGAAGTGGTCATTCATAGCTGGGTGCCGGTGACTCAAGCCTGTAATCCTAGCTACTCAGGAGGCTGAGATCTGAAGATCATGGTTCAAAGCCAGCTTGGGCAGTAAAGTCTGTGAGACTCTTATCTCCAATAAACCACCAGAAAAACTAGAAGTGGTGCTGTGGCTCAAGTAGAGTGCTAGCCTTGAGCTGAAATGCTGAGGGACAGCGCCTGGGCCCAGAGTTCAAGCCCCATGACCAATAACAACAACAGCAACAAAAAGTTTGCCATTACTGGTGGCTCATGCCTGTAATCCTATCTACTCAATAAGATGAAATCTGAGGATCATGGTTCCAATCCAGCCTGGGCTGGAAAGTCTCAAACTGGAAAGTCTCAAATTAACTACCAAAAAAATAGAAATGGAAATGGAGTTGTGGCTCAAGTAGTAGAGCCATAATCTTGAACATAAAAGCTAAGCCTAGGGCTAGGAATGTGGCTTAGTGGCAGAGTGCTTGCCTAGCATACATGAAACCCTGGTTTCAATTCCTCACTACCACATAAACAGAAAAAGCCAGAAGTGGCGCTGTGGTGGTAGACTGCTAGCCTTCAGCAAAAGAAGGTTAGGGACAGTGCCCTAGGCCCTGAGTTCAAGCCTCAGGACTGGCAAAAAAAAAAAAAAAGCCCTCAAAAATGACAACAACAACAAAAAGCCCTCAGCCTATGCCTTGAGTTCATACCCTACGATCTACCCCCCCCCCCCAAAAAAAAAGTGCTTTGTTGAATGGCTGTCCCTTTGCACAACTATAAAGATAATAAAACTTTTTAAAAGATTCATTGCACTCATAAGCATATTGAATGGTAACCTCTTTGTACAACTACTTATAAATAATAATAATAAAAAATAATGTATTATAAACAATTAAATAAAAAACAGGGCTGGGAAGATAGCTCAGTGGTAGAGTGCTTGCCTTGCACGCATGAGGCCCTGGGTTCGATTCCTCAGACCATATTAGTAGAAAAAGACAGAAGTGGTGCTGTGGCTCAAGTGGTAGAGCATTAGCCTTGAGCTGAAGAGCTGAGGGACAGTGCCCAGCCCCAGAGTTCAGGCCCCATGACTGGCAAAAAAAAACAAAAACAAAAAACCTAGGAGGACTGGGAATGTGGCTTAGTGGTAGAGTACTTGCCTAGCATTGATGAAGCATGAAGCCCTGGGTTCAATTTCTCCATCCCACATAAACAGAAAAAGCCAGAAGTAGCACTGTGGCTCAAGTGGTAGAATGCTAGCCTTGAGCAAAAGAAGCTCAGTGGCAGTGCCCAGGCCCTAGTTCAATCCCCAGAACTGATTTAAAAAAAAAAAAAAGCCGGGTGCCAGTGGCTCATGCCTGTAATCCTAGCTACTTAGGAGGCTGAGATCTGAGGATTAGGGTTCAAAGCCAGCTCGGGCAGGAAAGTCCGAGAGACTCCTGTCTCCAATAAACCACTAGAAAACTGGAAGTGGCGCTGTGGCTCAAGCGGTAGAGAGCTAGCCTTGAGCTGAAGAGCTGAAGAGTTCAAGCCCCATGACTAACAAACAAACAAAAAAAAAACACAAAACCCCAGACAACACTAGGAGAACAGGTGCTTATAATTCTAGCTACTCAAGAGACTAAAATCTGAAAATTGAGTTTAAAGCCAGTTTGGGCAGGCAAATTAGAAAGACTCTCTTCTTTTTAATTACAAAACTTGGAACTGAAGGTGTGGCTCAAGTAGTAGAGCACCAGCTACAGGCAGAAAAGTCTAAGTCTTTAAGTAAGAATGCAAGGCCCTGAGTTCAAGTTCTAGTACTGGCAAAAAAAAAACAAAAACTGGGTACTGGTGGCTCAAGCCTGTAATCCTAGATAGTGAGGAGACTGAGATCTGAAGATCATGGTTCAAAGCCAGCCCAGGCCGAAAAGTCCTGGTGAGACTCATCTCCCATTAACCACCAGGAAACTGGAAATGGCACTGTGGCTCAAAGTGGTAGAGTGCTAGCCTTGAGCAAAAGAGCTCAGAGACAAGTGTCCAGGCTCTGAGTTCAAGCTCTATGACTGACAAAGAAAGGAAGAAAAAAGAACCAGAACACTTTTTCATTTGTGCTCTTAGTGTAGTAGGCTTTATAAATATCTTATTCTCCAACTATACTTTTTTGTTGCTGTTAAAGGATGAAAGGAATTGCTCATTCTTTTCCCAGCTTTCTTTTGGCAATCTTCTTTTTCATTTCTGTTGTGTTAGCAAGCAACTGACTGTGACTTTTCTTTTCTACAACCAAGTAGTAAGTTGGATCAAGCAGGTGTCTTAAGAACTCCTGGGTTTGGGGTTTTCCTGTGCCTTTCTGCAAGGAAGGGTTTATCTTTGATACGTGGTGGCTTGTGGTTTGGGTATTCACTAGCATTGAACTTTGTGTGGACAGCCATGTAGTTTGTATCTATTTCTTGTAAGTTTTAGTATTGTGATTGGAAGCCATTTATTCTTCATCTACCCTTTTTTCAGTATCTGGCACCAATTCTGGCCCAGTCATTTGTGATCCATGGCTCTTGTGGTATTCCGAAGATTTCCGGGCAGTTTATGTGGAACACCTCACTGTCCAGCTCTAATCAAGCACCATGTAGACAAGAAACTACCTGATCAGACCTATGAGGACTGTGCTCTGCCTGCCAGAAAGATCAGTCCTCACACCAGAATGACAACTACTCTCAAGTTGTTAAAGCCTGTAAAATACAAAGTATTTTGCAGTCCTTTTGCCTACAGTGCAACCCAAAGTATGGCATATTGGAATATGGGCGGCAGGACACGGCAAGGGGGACAGGACCTTCCAGAGCAACATAGCCTCCACTATACTGCCAGAAAAGTTAACAACATTGTTAGTATAGCCTCTTCTCAAAGAGGACTTACAACCAGCCGTGCCCTTCTGGGTTTGGAATTCAGCAAGGCTTCTATCTCCAATGCCAGCACATGGCAACCAGGCTCACTGAGGGTTGATGAAGAAGATGTAGAAGTGTTTGACTCCTTAGAAGACACCCGGGTTTTCCTGCAGCTAAGGCCAGAGTACCAGCTACACAGCTATACCAGATCTGAGACTTGTCAGCCCTTGTCTGTTTCAGAAGGTGAACTAATTTTGCACAAAGTCACAGTTCATCAAAATAGCCTTCAGCCTGAAGTCATTGTTGATTATTTCTGTAAGCTGAGCACTTTGCCTGCTGAGCAGCAGCCTGGTTTGCTGCCCAGGGCCAGCTTTGCCTTGCTATGCCAGCTGAGTATGAAGAACATACAACTCTTCCATACTGAAGATTTGATCAGTATTTTGAAAGCCTTTGTTGTTTTAGGAATCCCTCGCTCTCATTCAATTCTAGATGTATATGAAACCAGGTTTTGCCATCAGGTGTGGAAGATGAGTTTAGATCAGCTTCTCTTGGTGGCTGATCTTTGGCGATACTTGGGCCGCAAAGCACCTCGATTTTTAAATATTTTTTTTAGTTACCTTAATTTGCACTGGAAAGATCTATCCTTGTCTCAGCTGATTCACTTAATTTATATTGTAGGTGAAAATCGTGAGGCACCACAAGACCTAATGCAAAAACTAGAATCACTGATTGTTAAGTACATAGATTTGATCAATTTAGAGGAAGTTGGCACAATCTGTTTGGGGTTCTTTAAGTCAAGTAGTAGTCTGTCTGAATTTGTCATGCAGAAAATTGGAGACTTGGCTTGTGCGGACATGAAACATCTTAGTAGTCATGCCTTAGTGCATATTCTTAAAATGTTCCGTTTCACTCACATGGATCATGTAAAGTTCATGAAGCAATTTGGAGAGATTGCTCCTCAGCGAATTCCTTCCCTAGGGGTGCAAGGTGTCATGCACCTGACCCTTGCCTGCTCAGCCTTACGCTTCCTGGATGAAAGAGTTATGAATGCAGTGGCTGCCTCTTTGCCTTCGCGGGTAGCACATTGTCGAAGTAAAGATGTAGCCAAGATTCTGTGGTCATTTGGAACTCTTAACTATAAGCCACCCAACACAGAAGAATTTTATTCTAGCCTGATAAATGAGATTCACAGAAAGATGCCTGAATTCAACCAATACCCAGAACACCTGCTTACTTGCCTGCTGGGCCTGGCATTTTCAGAGTACTTTCCAACAGAGTTTATCAACATTGCTCTGAGTCCAGGGTTTGTCAGGTTGGCCCAGGAGAGAAGTAAGTTTGAACTCAGTAAAGAACTGTATACTCTTGATGGTACAGTTGGCATTGAGTGTCCAGATTACAGAGGCAATCGTCTCAGCTCTCACCTTCAGAAAGAAGCATCTGCAAAGTTGTGGAATTTAGCAAGAAAGGATATGACCTCAAAGCCTGAATTCCTAGAAGCTTTCTCTTTACTTGAGACCATGTTGGGTGGCCCCCAGTACATCATGCACCATATGATTTTGCCTCATACTCGGTCCTCTGACATGGAGGTCCAGCTCGATGCTAACATGAAGCCATTACCATTTAACAGAGATGCCATACCAACTGAAGATGTAGCCAAAATAAGACTTAAGCATGTGGGAGTCAGCCTTACAGATGACTTGATGAATCAGTTGCTGAAAGGGAAACCAAGAAGTTATTTCAAGGGGGAAATTGAGACAAAGGCTAGCCAGAAGCCCATGGTGTTAGACAACAAAGGGCCGATAACCATGGAGGGTGACCATTGCAATGTAGCAGATAGATTGGGTACTATGGAAGTGGCTGATCCTTGTCCCCCAGTCCAGAAAGAGACCCCACTAGTGAAACTAGCCATTCAGCTGACAAATAGAAACCAGTATTGTTATGGTTCCAGGGATCTGCTTGGACTGCACAATATGAAGAGGCGGCAGTTAGTTCGGCTTGGGTATCGTGTGGTAGAGTTACCCTACTGGGAGTGGCTCCCACTATTGAAACGAACTCGCTTAGAGAAGCTGGCATATCTCCATGAGAAAGTGTTTACCACTGCTTTCTGAAGTGCTCCCAGAGGGATTTGTACTCATAAAAGCAATAGGTGTATACCTTACCAGGTGTAGTTTGAGCATCCCTAATCCAAAAATAAAAAAATCCTAAGTACTCCAAAATTTGAAACTTTTTATGTTTTGTTGTTGGGAATACTGGAGTTTTGAACTCAGCATCATGTTGGCTCTGCAGATGCTATATTACTTGAACCATGCATCCAATGTTTCTTGTTCTTTTTGTTTTGTTTTTATATGTCTGTGTACATACATGTGTGTGTGCCAGTATGAGTGCTTGAACTTTCTGCTGGATTTGAAGATAAGAGTCTCTTAAATTTGTCTTCACTGGCTTTGAACCATGATCTTCAGATCTCAACCTCCTGAGTAACTAGGATTGTAGGTATGAGTCATTTATGTCCAGAGGTTTTTCACTTTTAGTTATTTTTCAGATAGGGTTTTGTCATTTTGTTGTTGTTGTTTTTGTCTTTTTTTTTTGTCGGTCATGGGGCCTGAACTCTGGGCCTTGGTGCAGTTCCTCAGCTCTTCAGCTCACGGCCAGCACTCTGCCAATTGAGCCACAATGCTACTTCCGGTTTTTCTGGTGGTAAATTGGAGATAAGAGTCTCACAGACTTTCTACCCTGAATAGCAGTTCACTGCTATCCTCAGATCTCAGCCCCCTGAATAGGTAGTTAGGATTACAGGCATGAGTCACCAGCGCTGGACTTGGCTTTTGTTTTGTTTTGTTGGGCATGGAGCTTGAACTCTGGGCCTGGACGCTGTCCCTCAGCTCTTCAGGTAAAGGCCAGCCGTCTACCACTTGAGCCATGGCACCACTTCTAGTTTTCTGGTGGTTGGTTGGAAATAAGAGTCCCACGGACTTTTCTGCCCTGGCTGTCTTCCTGAGTATTTAGGATTACAGGTAGGAGCCACTGGTGCCCCAAGCTTCTTGTTGTTGTTTTTAATGTGTGTGTGTTAGTCCAGTGCCAGTCTCAAACCATGATCCTCCTACCTGCAGCCTTCTTAAGTTTCTGGGACCATAAGCATGTACCACCACGTGCAGCTTATTGATTCTGGTGGGTTCTTGCCCAGGCTGGCCTTGATTGAACCATAGTTCTAAACTCCACCTCTGAGTAGCTGGGATGGTAGCCATGAGCCTGCTCAGCCTATGTAGGTTTGTTCCTTTTCTTTCTTCCTTCCTCCCTACTTCCCTCTATTTTTCTTTTTTTTTTTTTTTTTGTTTGTTTGTTTGTTTTGCCAGTTGTAGGGCTTGAAATCAGGGCCTAGGCACTGTCTCTGAGCTTCTTTTTGTGTTTGTGTGTGGGGGGGGGTCAGTTTTGGGGCTTGAACTTTGTGTCTGGGTGCTGTCCCTCAGCTCTTCAGCTCAAGGCTAGTGCTCTACCACTTGAGCCACAGCACCACTTCCGGCTTTTTTTGTTTATGTGGTGCTGAGGAATTGAACCCAGGGCCTCATGCATGCTAGGCAAGCACTCTACCAAGCCACCTTTCCAGGTGCCATGCCCCGCTTTTTTTGCTCAAGGTTTGCATTCTACCACTTAAGCTACAGTACCACTTGTAGCCTTTTTTGTTTATGTTTTATGTGGTCCTAAGGAATCAAAACCAGGGCTTCATGCATGCTAGGCAAGCACTCTACCCCTAAGCCACATTCCTAGCCCCTCTTTTTCTTTCTTATGTGGTTTCAGAGCATTTTGGATTTTTAGGGTTTTGGATTAAGGATAATCAAATGGCAGTCTACGCATATATTCTCAAATCTGAAACAACCTGAAATGTGAAATATTTCTGATGCCAAACATTTTGGATAAAGAACATTCAACCTGTATTCCCAATTACAAAAGCTAGAATGTAAGTTTAATATAAAAACATCTGCTAAGAAGTAGTTATGCTTCTATGGCATTGAAGCTTGAATATGAATTATTTGTAATCCATACCAGTAGTAAATTTTGGCTACTAAAGTAGCTAGCTTATGCATTTCATTCTTGGTAAATAAAAAAAAAAATCTTAAAATGTCCTGTGGTCTAGTAAGTCGTATTTAATTTTTCTTTTTCTGTTTACTATCATGCTTTCTGTTTTGAGTCTAAGACCAATTAAAAAATATTGTCCTAGCCGGGCGCCAGTGGCTCACCCCTGTAATCCTAGCTACTCAGGAGGTTGAGATCTGGGGATCGCAGTTCAAAGCCAGCCCGAGCAAGGAAAGTCTGTGAGACTCTTGTCTCCAAGAAACCATCAGAAAACTGGAAGTGGTGCTGTGGCTCAAGTGGCAGAGTGCTAGCCTTGAACTGAAGAGCCAAGGGACAGCAATCAGGCCCAGAGTTCAAGCCCCAAGACTGACAAGAAAAAGAAAATTGTCCTTTACTTTGTGTAATATAAGAATCTCTAAGCTTCACTTACATTTCAGGATTTTTCCTTCATCTGTGCTGTTTTTCACATCCTCTAGACTGAATGTCTGAATTCTTGTTTACATTGAGTTGGCTGTCCTTCGTTGCTCATTCTTCCTTATTGGTTTGTTTGTAGTTTAGTGCCAGTCCCAGAGCTCGAACTCAGTGCCTGGGTGCTGTCCCTTAGCTTTTTCACTTAAAGCTAGCATTTTTACTACTTGAGTCACAACTTCATGTCCAGCTTTTTGTTGGTTAATTGAAAATAAGAATCTCATAGACTTTCCTGGACTCCCAGTTAGCCTTTTGAGTAGCTAGGATTACAGGCATGAGCCACTAGCACTTGGTAAGAATTTCTTTTATAAGGAATCTTTTATTATTTTCCAGATCTCATTATGAAGATCACTCCCTCAGAGAGGATTTCACCACTCATGCTAACTGAAATACCACCACTCCATTAAATTTAGTGCCAGTACTGGGCCTTGTCCTTTCACTAGTGGCAGACACTACCACTGAGCCATGTCATCAATTCCAGCTTTTTGCTGGTAAATTGGAGATAAAATTTGAGTCTTATGATCTCATCAATTTATTTGTTTAAGCTGCTTCACAGTTTTCAGACCTTAGCTTCCTGAGTTGCTAGAATTACAGATGTGAGTCACTAGTGCCCAGCTTCTGTGGGTCTTTGATTTTCAAAGACTAATGTCAAAACTTACTGTTTTGCTTAATTCACTTATTAGCTCAAAAAGATTTTTTTTATTATAGTGTGGATTCTTTGGGATTTTTCCATATAGGCTTGTGTTACCTGTATATAGAGATTGTTTTACATCTTTCCTTCTACTTTGGATTTCTTATTTCTTCTTTTTGCCTAAATATTCTGGCAAGAACTTCTAGTAAGATACTGAATAGATGTAATGAAAGTAGCCATATTTGTCAGATCAGTCCCCTGATCTTAGAGGAATACTTTATCTTTCATCATTAAGTTTGATAACAGCTGTGGATTTTTCATAAACCCTTATGTTAAGGAAATTCCTTTTTGATCCTCATTTTCTGTGTGTTCAACTAATAGCTTTTTTATTTTATTATTATTATTTTTTTGGGTCCGGTCATGGGGCCTGAACTCTGGGTCTGGGCGCTGTCCCTCAGCTCTTCAGCTCAAGGCTAGCACTCTACCACTTGAGCCACAGTGCCACTTCCAGCTTTTTTCTTTTTGTTTATGTGGTGCTGAGGAATCGAACCCAGGGCCTCATGCATGCAAGGCAAGCACTCTACCACTGAGCCATCTTTCCAGCCCCACTAATAGCTTTTTTAGTTGTAAGTATGTCCCAAATAATACAGGAGACATTCTTTTTTTTTTTGGTCGGTTGTGGGGCTTGAACTCTGGGCCTGGGTGCTGTCCCTCAGCTCTTCAGCTCAAGGCAAGCGCTCTACCACTTGAGCTACAGCACCACTTCCAGTTTTCTATTGGTTTATAGGAGATAGGAGTCTCACAGTCTTTCCTGCCTGGGCTGGCTTTGAACTGCGATCCTCAGATCTCAGCCTCCTGAGTAGCTAGGATTATAGGCGTGAGCCACTGGCGCCCGGTGAGACATTCTTATATTTAGAAAAATTCAATGTTTATTTGAAATTCAGGGTTAATGGAACACCATTTGCTAAGTCTGCCAGCTCAGAGACAGCATCACTATTTTGAGGGCTGTGACAGAAGGGATCAATATGCTGAAGATAGGGTGTTATAGTCAAAGATAAGTCGAAAACTCAGGAGAAAGAAAAGAGCATGAAGTAAAGTACTTGGGGAAGGACAGGGTTAGTGTTAGGTTTGTATTTTAGGGCCTGGTCACCTCACTTAGGATGCTACAGAATTTTGCTGATAGTTATTAGGCAATGATTAAGCTATAGATTGTTTTTTTGCCAGTCCTGGGGCTTGAACTCAGGGCCTGGACACTGTTCCTGAGCTTCTTTTGCTCAAGGCTAACACTCTACCACTTGAGCCACATCACCACTTGTTGCTTTTTTTGGGGGGAGGGGGGGTCCGGTCGTGGGGCCTGAACTCGGGCTGGGCGCTGTCCCTCAAGGTTAGCGCTCTACCACTTGAGCCACAGGGCCACTTCTGGCTTTTTTTCTTTTTGCTTATGTGGTGCTGAGGAATCGAACCCAGGGCCTCAGTCACGCAAGGCAAGCACTCTACCACTGAGCCACCTTCCCAGCCCCCACTTGTTGCTTGTTATGTTTATGTGGTTCTGAGGAATTGAGCCCAGAGCTTCATACATGCTAGGCAAGCACTCTGCCACTAAGCCACATCTCCAGCCCTAAGTTAGAGATCTTGACAAAGCCTTTTTAGAAGAAAAAGGATGCTTGTTTATTGTCTTGTTTTAATCTTATGTGTTTACTTATTACCTATTTTTTTCTTTTTTATTTGAGACAGATTCTCACTGTGTAACTCAAGCTGACCTTGAACTTGTGATTGCCTTGCCTCAGTCATGGGGGTGCTGTGATTATAGGTGTATGCCACCACACCTACCTTTTTTCTTTTTTTGGTGACAGTACTGGGACTTGAACTCAGGGGTTGGCACTATCCTTAGCTTTTTTGCTTAAGATTGGCACTCTATCACTTGAGCCACACCTCCATTCCAACTTAAACAAAAAACACAAAAAAAAACCCTGGTTAATTAGAGCTAAATCTAATACTTTTCTTTCTGCCCAGGCTAGCTTCAAACCATGATCTTCAGATTTCAGCCTCCTGAGTAGCTAGGATTAGATGTATGAGGCACTGGTGCCTAGCTCTACCTATGGGCTTCCTTCCTTCCTTCCTTCCTTCCTTCCTTCCTTCCTTCCTTCCTTCCTTCCTTCCTTCCTTCCTTCCTGCCCTCCCTCCCTCCCTCCCTCCTCTCTCTCTCTCTCTCTCTCTCTCTCTCTCTCTCTCTCTCTCTCTCTCTCTTTCTCTTTCTTTGTCATGGGGCTTGAACTCGGGGCCTGGATGCTGTCCCTTAGCTCTTCAGCTCAAGGTGAGCGCAGTGCCACTTCCGGTTTTCTGGTGGTTTATTGGAGATAAAAGTCTCATAGACTTTCCTGCCTGGGCTGGTTTTGAACCATGATCGGCAGATCTCAGCCTCCTGTGTAGCTAGGCATGAGCCACCTGCATCATCTTCTTAAGAGTAAAAACTTTGTTCATGGGATGAAGATATAGCTCATTGCATAAGGTGTTTGCTTGGCATATGCGAAGTCCTGGTTTTTATTCTTAGCACTGCAAAAACAAAACTGTCTACTTGTGCCTGACACAGTGCTTCAATGCATCAAGCCTTTGAAGTGTGACTCACCTGAACAACTTACAAAATTACAAACTTCTTTTTGAGCCTATGCTTGTTTGTCTTTTTGCACACCTCTCACTGGTAGAAATAGGCTGGGAGCAGCTGCCTTTCATTTTAACCTGCTCTAAGAAAAATGTGCGTAAGTTACACGTTTTTCATGGGTGGACAGGTAACTCAATTTAGAAATTATAAGAAGTATTATGTGTCTTTAAAAGCTGAAGTGCTCAATTTATAAAATTGCTCACCATATTGGTATTCCACCTACTCTTTGAGGTTAAATGCTTTTCTTTTATTTGACAGATAATCTTTTCCTTTTTTCCTCTAACCTGTTTGAGCCCAGTCTTTAAAATATGTGTGTCTGCCAGAATTCCTTTTTTTTTTTTTTGTGAGAATCAGTATCAGATTGTATAAGTCTGCTATTGCAGCTTCTTTGTAGGCATAAGGAAAATGGATGCTCTAGTGTTCAGAAAGTGTCATGGTCACCTTATTCTCTTCCAAATTATCCTTCTACACTTCCCCCACCTCCAGGATTTGATCTCAACAGTAGCAGCAGTGCTTATTTCATTGCTTCAAGCTTCAGGGAGTATTTGAACAGCGTAACCAATTCATCCCAGTTTGCCCAGGACTTTCCCAGTTTTACCACTGAAAGTCCCATGTGCTGAGGAACCTCCCAGTCCTAAGTACATCACTATAGTTGGTCAGTCCACATCTGGATCCCTACCTGACCCTTTCTTTCCCTTCCCCTTCCTGAGCTCAGGTACAGGGAGGTAGAGGAGAAAGGTTTATCTATCTGAACATCCAGACCTGTACAGACTGCCAGCTACAAAAGATACCTGAGCATGTGTGTGGCTTGTACAATCATCCCTGATATCATCCTGAGACCTCAGGAACCAGTCCAGGTTTTTAAGCTACTCCTCTCAACTTCACCACACACAGAAGGAAAAGTCTCAACGTGGTCCACTAATCTAGTGTTAGATATTTAAATTTCTGAATGCATGCCATTACCTCCAAATACGTGTGTGTGTGTGTGTGTGTGTCTCCATAGCTAGGCTTTGTTTAGTTTCATTTTTGTTGTTTGAGGATCAAACCTAGAGCTTTGCTATGCAGGTACTACATCCTCACATCCTCAGTGAGTGTGTATGTGTGTGTGTGTGTGTGTGTGTGTGTGTGTGTGTGTGTATTACTGGAGATTGAATTCAGTGCCTCTTGCTTGTACTGTACAACTTAAGCCATATGCCTGTGCTTTTTATTTTTAGTTATTCAGCTAGGGTTTTTGTTGTTGTTGTTGTTGTTGTTGATCCTGGGGCTTGAACTCAGGGCCTGGGTGCTGTCCCTGAGTTGCTTTTGCTCAAGGCTAACGCTCTACCACTTGAGCCACAATGCTACTTCTGGCTTTTTCTGATTATGTGGTGCTGAGGAATTGAACCCAGGCCTCATGCATGTGAGGCAAGCACTCAACTACTGACTGAGACACCTTCCCAGCCCTCAGCTAGGGTCTTGTGCCAACTTTGCCCCCATCTCCATCTTTCAAGTAGCTGGTATTATATACATATGCCACCATGCCCAGCCCTTTGTTTCTGGTTTTGTTGTTTTTTTGTTTTTGAGATAGGGTCTCTTAACCATTCCTGCCTCCACCTCCGTAGTGCTGAGATCTGAGGATCAAGGTTCAAAGCCAGCCCAGGCAGGAAAAGTAGAAATGGCACTGTGGCTCAAGTGGCAGTGCTCTCCTCTTGAGCTGAAGAGCTCAGGGACAGCACCCAGGCCCAGAATTCAAGCCTCATGAGACCGACAAGAAACTTTTAAATTAAAAAAAAAAAAAAAGCCAGGCGCTGGTGGCTCACGCCTGTAATCCTAGCTACTCAGGAGGCTGAGATCTGAGGATCGCAGTTCAAAGCCAGCCCGGGCAGGAAAGACCATGAGACTCCTATCTCCAATAAACCACCAGAAAACCGGAAGTGGCGCTGTAGCTCAAGTGGTAGAGCGCTTGCCTTGAGCTGAAGAGCTGAGGGACAGCGCCCAGGCCCAGAGTTCAAGCCCCACGACCGACAAAAAAAAAAAAAAAAAAAAAAAAAAAAAAAATATATATATATATATAATTTCTTCAAAAGTAGCCTTGAACACCTTGCAAGATGCTCAGTAATACAATATATAAATTATCCATTTTCCTCCCTTTGAAGACTATCCCTTAAACTAAAGGGAGAAAATATCAAGGAACAAACAAGAGTATCCTTTTTTTTTTTTGGTCGGTCATGGGACTTGAACTCTGGGCCGGGGTGCTATCCCTGAATTCCTCTTCAGCTTAAGGCTAGCGCTCTACCACTTGAGCCACAGCACCACCTCTGGTTTTCTGGTGGTTTATTGGAGATAAGAGTCTCATGGACTTTCTTGCTCAGGCCGGCTTTGAACCATGATCCTCAGGTCTCAGCCTCCTGAGTAGCTAGGATTACAGGCGTGAGCCACTGGCGCCCAGCTTTGAGAATAGCCATTTATTTCTAAGTAGCTTGTACCTTGATGCTTATTTTTGCTGTTTTCAGGCAGCCATTTGCAAAATAGCTCCTCATGTAGTACAAAAAGGACATGGGAACACATCAGCCGAAGGAAAGGGAGCCCTTGAAGGATGAATCGTTTCTAAGTGGTTCAAAATTGCTTTTGTCATCTAGGAGGTTAATGGTAGACTTCATTAGTGTCATTTTTCCCCCTTGATTATAAGCTTTCTACTACTTCTTTCTGATCAGTAGGTTTCAAACTTTTTTTAGAAACCCTTAGAAATGCCTTTTATGTCTAAACTTTGAATGAATGAATAAACCAAGTCTGTCTGTCTGTCAGTCTATCTATCTCATCTATCTATCTATCTATCCTCTACATAACAAGCAAAAGTTTCAGAGAATAATGCTCACACTTATGTGTGGTACATTCTGTTATTTCCTTTCTGTTCTACTTAATTAAAAAAATACTGTTTAAAGTCAGGCACCAGTGGCTCATGCTTGTAATCCTAGCTACTCAGGAGGCTGAGATCTGAGGATTGTGGTTCAAAACCAGCCCATTTAGGAAAGTTCATGAGACTCTTATCTTGAGCAAAACAAAAAAGCTCAAGGATGGCACCCAGATCCTGAGTTCAAGCCCCAGAATTTACATCAAAACAAACAAATGTTTATAACTCAGTTAATAATATTGTAAATTCTTGACCTGTAGATTTGAGAAATATTGTTTCAGCAAACAGAGGTCATTTAAGCCCCTTCAGATGACATTCAAGGCTTTCCTGATACTCCTGTTTCCTCTAGCCCAGTGATATATTCAAGCCCTGTATGGTGCTGTATGTATAGTCCCATCTACTCAAGAGACTGAAGTAGAAAGATCACTTGAACCTATGACTTTGAGACTAGACTGGGAACAGTGAAACTGCATCTCAAAATCTGCAGGGCTGGGAAGGTGGCTCAGTGGTAAGAATGCTTGCCTTGCATGTCTGAGGCCCTGGGTTCGATTCCCAGCACCACATAAGCAAAAAAGGAAAAAAGCCGGAAGTGGCACTGTGGCTCAAGTGGTAGAGCGCTAGCCTTGAGCTGAAGAGCTGAGGGACAGCGCTCAGGCCCAGAGTTCAGGCCCCACGACCGAGCCCCCCCCCCCCCAAAAAAAAAAAAAAAAAATCTGCAGCCATTTAAGTGGGAGTTTTATGTTTTGTTTTTTGTCAGTCATGGGGCCTGAACTCTGGACCTGGGCACTGTCCTCAGCTCTTCAGCTCAAGGCTAGAGCTCTACCACTTGAGCCATAGCACCACTTCCAGCTTTTTCTGCTTATGTGGTGCTGAGGAATTGAACCCAGGGCCTCATGCATGTAAGGCAAGCGCTCTACCACTGAGCCACCTTCCTCCCTAAATAGTATTTCTTAAAAAAAAAAAAAGTATTTCTTGATCTTGCCTCTTACAGTCCCTCTTTACATGATTGTATCTAGGACTCTTCCTCTTCTCTTCTCTGGGATCCTGTAGTTAAGCATATATACTCCAGTGTACCCTTAGGATGTAGCAGCTGTCCCTCTTCGGAGTTGTTGTGTGCTTAGTATTGTATCTTAGTTGTTTATACCAATTTTCTCTATATTATCCCAGTTTTACTCTGTGCTGCCAAACACAAGCACAATTATCCATAGTTCAAATGTTACTCTTCTATATTCTTCCCTGAGATCTGAGTATACTTTTAAATATCAAGACCAACAATAGGAAAATACATTTCATGCTAGACTAAATATATGCTTTATTTGTATAAAACTGAAACAAAAACTTCATGACATAATGCTACTTAAAATGTTTACCTTAATATTATAATAAGGGTTGCTGCTGAGGTAAATACTTAGCAAAAGGAGATGATTTATACCCCATCCTG
Source organism: Dipodomys spectabilis (assembly GCF_019054845.1). NCBI lineage: Eukaryota > Metazoa > Chordata > Mammalia > Rodentia > Heteromyidae > Dipodomys > Dipodomys spectabilis. The sequence continues at coordinate 7,545,071 of NW_024870852.1, forward strand.
TTCTAAAGTGATTTTAAGAAGACTCATAACAAAACTCATTCATAACAAAGTATGAAATTGACATATGACATAAAAGTAAGTAGAGATTTTAGGGCAAGAGACATTTGAGTGATAAGTTACAGATTTGACTCTGGTTTTATAGAAACCAAAGTAAAAGAACTTGACTTTTGATCATATGGTAAATACTGACTTGTTTGTGAAAAGCAATTACTATAGTACTGAGATGGAAGGATACATTTCTTCGTGGGTCTCCAAGAAAGGATCCATGTAGAACATAAAATGATAGTTATGCCTGCCTAACAAAACAGCATCCAGCCTTACAGAACCATGTCTTACACAGGAAGGATATCTTCTATTAAATTTATGGTTTTCTGGGCTGGGAAGGTGGCTCAGTGGTAGAGCGCTTGCCTTGCATGCCTGAGACCCTGGGTTCGATTCCTCAGCACCACATAAGCAAAAAAGAAAAAAGCCGGAAGTGGCGCTGTGGCTCAACTGGTAGAGTGCTAGCCTTGAGCTGAAGAGCTGAGGGACAGTGCCCAGGCCCAGAGTTCAGGCCCCACGACCGGACACCAAAAAAAAAAAAAAAAAAAATTGTGGTTTTCTTTCTTTTTTGTACTGATTCTGGGGTTTGAACTCAGGGCATGGGCAATGTCCTTGAGCTTTTGTGCTCAAGGCTTGCTCTCTACCACTTGAGCCACACTTTCACTCGTAGCTATTTTTGGTAGTTAATTGAAGATAAGAGTTTCATAGACCTTCTTGCCCATGCTAGCTTTGAACTGTGATCCTTAATGTCTCAACCTCTTGAGTAGCTAGGATTAAGGCATGAACCACCAGTATGTAGCTTGTTGTATCTTTGATCAGATTTACCCCCAAAGGATATGCTTTAAATATTCAAATATGGTTCTCAGCTAGTGTGTTCTGTTACCGTGGTGTTCTTCAAGTTTTCATGGATTGGTTACTGAATTTGTTTTCTTGTCACTGTCACTGTTGGGGAGTGAACCCAGAGCTTCACAGCTGATAGGCAAATAATTTACCACTGAAGGTAAGGTATAAGTCCAGCCCCTAATTTTTGTTAATATGTTGCATTTATTCTTGCTACAGTTGAGGATCCAAAATGCTGAGAAATTTGTGATATAGTGGTATTGGATATGCCCTGCAACAGCCCCCAAGGTTACCTGGGAGAAGGATAGAGCTGCCACTTGGGCTGGACTGAAGAGAATTAACATTGGATTGACTGAAGGCTCTGGATATATTCCCTCACATTACATTTTGGTAAGTACTGTGGAGAGCAACTAGTCTGATCAGTTCTAGGCTCATATACTTTACTAGATAATTACTAGAGTTGACTACCTCTCTGCAAGGTAGAGCAGCTTCATCAAGGGTACAGTTAAAGTGGTAGATTACCAGCTTAGCAAGTGTGAGATCCTGAGTGAAAACCCTAGTATTTCTGGGCACCGGTGACTCAAACCTATAATCCTAGTTACTTAGGAGGCTGAGAGCTGAGGCTCTCTGTACAAAACCAGCCCAGGCAGGAAAGTCCATGAGACTCTTTATCTCCAATTAACCACCAGAAAACTGGAAGTGATGCTGTGGCTCAAGTGGTAGAGTGCCTACCTTGAGCTGAAGAGCTTAGGGACAATGCCCAGGCCCAGAGTTCAAGCCCCATTACTGACAAAAAAAAAAAAAAACCCAAAAAACACAAAACCCTAGTACTATTGAAGAATAGACAAAGAAGAAACAGAAAATAAATGCTGTGTTTGTTTTTATCATAAAGGAGTCATAATAGCTCTTTTTTTTTTATTGTAAAGATACTATACAGAGGGTTACAGTTACATGAGTGAGGTAATGAGTACACTTCCTCTTGAACATTGTTACCCCCTCCATTATTTTCCCCCTACCATCCCCTCCCTCTCTCCCTTCCCCGAGGTTCTTTTTTTTTTTTTTTGATTGTGATTAAGTGATTACATAATTTCCGGAATTTCACAGTATTGTGGAATAATGATGCTCATTTAAAGCCAGCACAGGCTTTGAACTCTTATCTCCAATTAACCACCCGAAAACCAGAAGTGGCACTGTGGCTCAAGTGGTAGAGCACTAGCCTTGAGAAGAGCTGAGGGACAGCGCCCAGGCCCAGAGTTTAAGCCCCACGACTGACAAAACGAAAGTACAATCTTCTCAATGATTCTTTTTATTTTATTTTATTGGCAATGCTGAGGTTTGAAGTCAGAACATTACACCCCCTCAGCTTACTTGCTCACAGCTGCCTCCCTCCCTGCTACTTAAGTCACACTTCCAGCCCTGCTTTTTACTAGTTATTTTGGAGATGGATTTAGACAGACTTTTCTGTATAGTCTGGCTTTGAATGGTATTTCAGCTTCCTTAGTAACTAGGATTAAAGGTGCGAGCCACCATTTCCTGGCTTCGCGCGCTCTCTCTCTCTCTCTCTCTCTCTCTCTCTCTCGCTCGCTCGCTCGCTTGCTCACTTACTCACTTGTTCTCTTTGTGTGTGTGTGTGTGTGTGTGTGTGTGTGTGTGTTTATGTGCACACGTGTGGATCCTGGGGCTTGAACTCTGGCCTGGGCACTATCCTGAAGCTTTTTTTTTTTTCTTTCTTCCTTTCTCAAGGCTAGTGCTCTACCACTTAAGCAACAGCTCCACTTCCAGCTTTTTGGTGGTTGATTGGAGATGAGCATCTTATGGAGTTTTCCTGCCTGGGCTGGCTTTCAACTGTGACCCTCAGATCTCAGCTCCTAAATAGCTAGGATTACTGATATGAGCCACAAGTACCTGGCTTGATTGTTTTGTGTTAATAAGAAAATATTAGGGCCAGGCATGATGGCTCACATTTCTAATCCTATATACTCAGGAGGCTGAGATCTGAGAATCGCAGGTCAGAGCTAACCTGGGGAGACAAAAAACTGGAAGTGGAGATGGGCTCAAGTGTTAAGAGTATCAGTCGTGGCAGGGGGGAGCCAAACAAAAAGCCAAGCAAGAGCAGGAGGCTCTGAGTTCATCCCTCCACTCCCAATAAAAATCATCAGTGAACCCACAAATATTAAATGACAAAGGTGCTTAGCACCACTGCGACTTTCCCATTCTAGGCTCTCGGGATTTTGTTTGTTTGTTTTTGAGCCTAGCCACCTTTGTCCCTGTCCAGGAGGGAGCTCCTATGGCAGCACTGGCAGACCTTGCCTCCACCAGGTTTTTGGTATAGCATCAGCCAGAAAACTAGCAGTCTTTGCCAGGATGAGAAGTCCGCAATAGAAATCTCCTTTACAACCTGCAGTGTTTAGTTATCCCCCAACATTGTGTTTAGGATGCATAGAGAGGATGGACTACGAGACATTGAATTACAGGTTTTGTTCTATGATTCCTTTTTTTTTTTTTTTTCTTACAGAATTAACTCCTAAAAGTTTAGAACTGAGCTTTTTTTTTTTTTTTTTGGTCGATCGTGGGGCTTGAGCTCTGGGCTTGGGCGCTGTCTCTGCGCTCTTCAGCTCAAGGTGAGCGCTCTACCACTTGAGCCACAGCACCATTTCTTTTTTTTTAGTGGTTTATTGTAGATAAGAGTCTCATGAACTTTCCTGCCTGGGCTGGCTTTGAACCATGATCCTCAGATCTCAGTCTCCTGAGTAGCTAGGATTACAAGGCGTGAGCCACTAGCGCCCGGTGCCTAGAACTGAGCTTTAACTTGTCTAATACCAAGTTTCATTTTTTGTTTAAGGCTGTTTCTGATGCTTGGAATCTATCCTTGCAGCCACAAAGATGGTAATAAATCTTTGTCTTCCGCAATTCAGACCAAGAATTCACTGCAACAAGGTAAACTGAAGATGTACACTTCAGTAATGAGTATATATTTTCTCCATATTCTCTCATGTATATGGAACTTCATTTAAGCTTACTGTACTTTCACCTTTAGATTCTACCAGATAATATTTAGCTAAGCATGGAGCAAACATACTTCTAGAAGTATAAAGCACCATGTAAGGAGATCTGTAACTCATTTTGTGCTGGGATATTTTTTTTTTTTTTTGGTCTTTTCATTTTTGGTACTGGGGATTGAACTTGCTAAGCAAGCACTTTGCCACTCAACTACATGCCAGTCCTTGTCACTGTGTAATTCCTTGGGTGATCTCATAGTGCTACCCAAAGTCATAGCAAAGGTAGTAATACTCTCTTTCCCCTAATTCTTTTACTAATTTCTTTTTCTTTGTTTATTTGTTTTGAGACAGAGTCTAACTATGTGGCCCAGGCTGGTCTTAAAGCCATTCATGATCCTTCTGCCACAGCCTCCTGAGTGCTAGTATTATAGGAGTGAGCCTCCACACCTCCACTCTCTTTTGCTAATTTCTAATGCTAGAAGCAATAGTTTGTATTTGTAGTTTAGACTCCTCACTATATATTACTGAACGTTTGGTTCTGTTTTGTTTTGCTTTTTGCTTTGTTTGATACAAGGTTTACTGTGTAGTGGAGGCTTTGTTTTGCTTTTTGTTTTGTTTGATACAAGGTTTACTGTATAGTGCAGGCTAGCCTCAAACTCATATCATCCTACCTCAGCCTCCCATGTGCTAGTGTTACAGGTATGTGCCACCACGCTTGGCTTGCCATTTTTTATTTGAATTTAAATAAAAATTTTTAAAAATAAGGCAGAATGTATATAACCTAACTTGTATCCTCCTGTCTTCACATCCTAAATGCTGGGATTACAGGTGCCCACCCCACGCCCAGCTTGGGGACATAGTTGCCTAGAGCTTTTGATGTGATTTTGGGTACTTTACAAAAAAAACTTAGTTCAGTTCAGTAGAGGAAATTTGAAAGTGAGGAACTCTAAACTTCCTTAAGGAGTTTCTTTGTTTTGTTTTGTTTTTTAGAAGTGAAAAGTTCCTACCTTGGTGTCATTAGCTCATCCGATAATCCTAGCCACTCAGGGGGCTAAGATCCAGAGGATCATGGTTCAAAACCAGCACAGAGAGAAAAGTCTGTGAGACTCTTTATTTTCAGTTAATTATCAAAAAGCCATTGTAGAGGCATTGTAGTGGAGGGCCAGCCATGAGTGAAAGAGCTAAACAAGAGTGTGAGGCCCTACATTTGAGCCACAGTTCTGGAAAAAGAAAGAAAGAAAGAAAGAAAAATAAAAAGTGACATTAAAGACAGATGACAGCAGTTGTTTTCATTTGGATCAGCGTATGTCCTATATGTCATTAAATCTAGATCTCAGCTGATGGCTATGAAGTTGAAAATCTCATCTCTGAAGACCTCACAAAAAGAAGCCATGGTTTTAGGACTGAGTATTTCATTAAGCCACCAGTCTATGTGACAGTTTCCTTTCCTTTTAATGTGGAAATCGGTAGGATTAACATAGACCTCACAGCTGGGGGAGGCCAAAATGTCACTGGCCTGGAAATGTACACATCTGCCTTATCCAGCAGAGCCTCTTGGAGTTCATCTGAGTGCCAGGCCCTGGGCCTATCTGAGCCATCTGTCCCGGACAAGGAAGCATTCACCTTGGTAGGCAAAGTCTTGCTGAGAAACCAGAACCAAGTAGTGTTCAGCCACAGGGGCTTCAAGGCCAGGCCACCTTTTAGCCCAGTGGAAGTCACACTGCCCTCTCCTGCTGTTGTAGCCCAGGAGCTGTGGAATAAGGGGGCTCTTTCCCTTAGTCACGTGGCCCACCTCAGGATCTGCATCACCCATGTGACAGGCAGTGGCATTCCTTGCATCAAACGGCTAGAGGTGTGGGGTCAGCCAGCCAAGACCTGCTCTCAGGATGTGATAGACAGTGTCCTGTTAGTGGCTTCAGAGACCCTACCTCAAGTCTTAGCTTTTCAGACTCCATCCTTGCCCATGGAGAGTGATTGTGCCCCTGGGGACCAGTCTGAGCACCCACAGGCCCCCTCGGGCCTCCAGGGGCTGGCTAAGGAGATTCAGGATGTGCCTGAGGAGTTTCTGGATCCCATCACCCTCGAGATCATGACTTGCCCCATGCTGCTGCCCTCTGGCAAGGTCATCGACCAGAGCACCCTGGAGAAGTGCAACCGTAGTGAAGCTGCGTGGGGCCGGGTGCCCAGCGACCCTTTCACAGGTGTAGCCTTTACTCCACACTCCCAGCCCCTGCCCCACACTTCCTTGAAAGCCCGCATTGATCATTTCCTGCTCCAGCACTCCATCCCTGGCTGCCATCTACTTGGGAGAGCACAGACTGCATCAGCAGTGACCCCTTCTATCATTGCCCTGTCTTCTCGGAAAAGGAAGCTAGAGGAAGCTGGACAGGCCTCGAATAGCAGCCTTGGTACAAATGCTTCCTGTTTCTCCAGCATATACCCTCTGGTCTCACCCACTACCTCAGAACACACCACCAAGAAGATGAAAGCCATCAGTGAGCTTGGCCTGACGTACATGGACTGTTCAACAGGTAACTCCCTGTCCTGTGTCCATGGCTTGCAGACACTAGCTGATCCTCCTTAGCTATATGCTTTGTAGCTTAATTGTCAGGCTACTTCCCATGCGTCTTTCTCAGTCTGTAAGATGCTTTGTCTTTGTCTTCAGTTCTCAAAATGTTCAGAGGCCTTGGAGGAGCTGTATGTGTTTTTATGCCTTGGCTCCATCTGCATTTTTCCCCCTTCATCTAGTGTTAGTCACACTGGCAGGCTTGCCTGCCTCAGGCTCCCTTTTTGTGGCATGGCTAGGTCTACACTTTTTTCTGGCTCTAGTCTCCTTGGTCACTCCTGAGAGGAGAGACACTTGTCCCTAGAGCAGACTGTTTTCTGAGGACATCTTTTTGGCTCCTCAGGTATCAGTGGACTCCTCCAGGGTGTCTTTTGACCTTCACAGAGGAGCACTGGCAGAGCTGCCTCACCTCCCCATGAGGTGCCATAGCACCCAGAAAAGAGGAAGATTCCAAGTTGGAGAGAAAAGCTATCCCAAAGCAGCAGACTACAGTGCTCCTGAGTATCAGATGTAGGCCTTCTGGCTTCCTGCCTCCTCTCTAGTGCTTTGCCATTAGGACCTCGAAGCTGAACATGTTTAGTAGCTTTGCTTAAGCTTGACTTTTCTCCCCACTTACCCTGCCCAACTTCATGTGCTTATTGAACTCAGTTTAGGAGCCGTTGCTGAACCCCATGTTCATGTTCATATCCTGAGGCCCTGCACAAAAGTCTATTGTGGTTTTCATGTGTTCCAAATAAGACTAACACGGAATATATTAAATCTAGTAAAAGACAGGAGGAGCAAAGAAAAACAAGGAACTATAAATTAAAAATGTCTTTTCAACCGAGGACAGCCTGAACAGAAAGTCTAATGCCTTGATTAGGATATTCTCTTTAAGGCAGTGAATGACTTAGGGCAAATACTGATTAAAACAGAGAATAGAGAAAATTGGTAAGATCTTTCAACTACAAAATTGAAGCAAGAGGAATTTTTGGAATCTAAGATTAGGTAAGAGTTTTAAAGGTGATTTCACAAAAGAAGTCTTTATACTACTTTATCACTATTCTATTTTAACTAAACTTAACCCTAACACTAGCTTCGTAAAAATAAGCAATATATTAATATAGTTTTAAAAAGTGAAAAAAAATTTGTACACACAAAATGAAACAACCAGTCCTCTTTCCTCCTTTTGATGGGCAGTTAAGTTGTTTCTCATTTGGGGGATATTAAAAATAGTGCTACACAGAATTAACTTTGTACAAATACAATTTTCCATCTCTGCAGATGTCTCTGTAGGACATGATCCTACATTTGGAATTTCTGAGTCAAAGGATAGATTCTGTAAGTCAGACAGATGTTGGTGAATTGCCCTTTGGCCATCTCACCAGTGATGTGACATTTCTCATGGCTCTAGTAACAGTATTGGCAAACTGTTCACACTGTTAACTCATAGGTTAAACAGTGTCTTGTATTGCTTTAATTTCAAACCTCTTATTAATGAGCCTTGAGCATTTCTCACATGATTTAAAAAAAAAAAAAAAAGGACTGGGAAGGTAGCTCAGTGGTAGAGCGCTTGCCTTGCATGCATGCGGCCCTGGGTTCGATTCCTCAGCACCACATAAGCAAAAAGAAAAAAGCCGGAAGTGGCGCTGTGGCTCAAGTGGTAGAGCACTAGCCTTGAGCTGAAGAGCTGAGCGACAGCGCCCAGGCCCAGAGTTCAGGCCCCACGACCGGACCCCCCCCCAAAAAAAAAAATAAATAAAATTAAAAAAAAAAAAAACAGCCTATGCTTTCTTTACTGTGAGCTATTTTCTGCTGGGTGTTTATTTGTTTTGCAGTAGGATCTTGCAGTATAGCCTACACTGGCCTCAAACTCTCCATCCTCTTCTCTGTCCTCCTGTCTTAGACTCCTGAGTACTGAGATTACTAGTATGTACCACTTTACTTAGTCTCCTATCCCAATTTTTTTTTTTTTTTGTCAATCGTGGGGCTGGAACTCTGGGCCTGGTTGCTGTCCCTGCACTCTTGAGCTCAAGGCGAGTGCTCTTCCGCTTGAGCCACAGTGACACTTCCAGTTTTCTAGTGGTTTATTGGAGATAAGAGTCTCACGGGGGCTAGGAAGGTGGCTCAGTGGTAGAGCGCTCGCCTTGCATGCATGAGGCCCTGGGTTCAATTCCTCAGCACCACATAAGCAAAAAGAAAAAAACCAGAAGTGGCACTGTGGCTCAAGTGGTAGAGCGCTAGCCTTGAGCTGAAGAGCTGAGGGACAGCACCCAGGCCCAGAGTTCAGGCCCCATGACTGGCAAAAAAAAAAGAAGTTGGAAATTTTTATTTTCCATATTCTGAAACAATTTCTTAGTATTAAAATAATCTGTACTTTACATATTTGGAGACTGTCTTGGATAACAGTTTATAGTACTATGGGAGATAGCTTAGCAGTTTGTTGTTGTTGTTCGTCAAGTCGTGGGCCTTGAACTCTGGGCCTGGGTGCTGTCCCTAGTTCTTCAGCTCAAGGCTTGAGCCATAGTGCCACTTCTGGTTTTTCTGGTGATTAATTGGAGATAAGAGTCTCAACGGACTCCACTCTGCACCTGGTGCTCCATTTGAGGGGAGGTTTTTAATTTCCCCTTTTAAACTCATGACAAGTTTCATTGCACTTTTGTTTAAATAAATAAAGTTCTTGCATTCCTGAAAAAAAAAAAAAAAAGTCTCACGGACTTTCCTGCCTGGACTGGCTTTGAACTGTGATCCTAAGATCTCAGCCTCCTGAGTAGCTAGGATTACAGGCATGGGCCACCGGCGCCTGGCTTTAACAGTTTTTTTTTTTTTTTCCTAATGAAAATTAGTTTAAATTGTATCATTCTTTAATTTCCCATTTTTCTCTAGAAGGTTATGCAAATACTGTGCATTATAATCGCTATTTGTCTGGATTTGAGAATAAATTTTAGCTAACGACCCCCAGAAACTCTGGAAGCATGTTAAGTACAGTAGGATCAGATGGGAACAAAAATACTTAGCTCCATGGTATTGACCTTGACAGGCTTGGTGTGACAGAGGGCCACACTAAGCGTGCTCTTTTAAGGCCCCAAGTTGTCTTTGTATGTACTGCAAACTATAATAAAACATGCTACTCCCTTTTTGGGACCTGCCACCAGACAGGTCCTGAGCCTTTTCTTTCTTCTTTCTTTCTTTCTTCTCTCTCTCTTTTCTTTCTTTTTTTTACCAGTCGTGGGGGCTGAACTCTGGGCCTGGGCACTGTCCCTCAGCTCTTCAGCTACCCCTTGAGCCACAGCGCCACTTCCAGCTTTTTCTGCTTATGTGGTGCTGAGGAATCGAACCCAGGGCCTCATGTATGCAAGGCAAGTGCTCTACCACTGAGCCACCTTCCCAGGCCCCTGAGCCCTTTCTTACCCAGTCATAACTTGGCTTTCTGTTGCTCACTTAACCTAGATGGTGATGGCCTGGTCAGAGTGAGTAACCAAGGTTGGTCTACATGCTTTACTTACCCACAGAGAAAGGACACAACACCTACAGTGGGCAGGCAAACAGCTCTGCAAGGATGGGAACTCCAGAAGGGAAGATATACATAAATAGAAGACTGTCTGCTGGGGAGGAAGGATGGAGGCAGGGGGCAGAAGTACAGAGCTGCCCATTGCTTTTTCCATTTCCTTAGCCAGCAGGAGGCCTTTATAGAAAGACATATTCAGGGGCTGGGGATTTAGCTCAGTTGGAGGGTACTTACTCAGAGTGTGCAAAGCCCCCCACTCCATGAAAAAGAAAAAAGAAAGGCAGCTGCAGTTCTCTAGCAGTGCCACAAGGTGGCCCCCTCCTGCCCAGCTATTGGGGTTCCCAAGGCTGTGCCATATCCCTGGGAGAAAAGAGGAAGGAATTTCTTTATACTTCTTTAATTCTGAAGTTGGAAGGGCTATTTTGTAGTCCCCAGAAGACTTGTGGCTTCTCTTGCCAAACTTCTCTCTGGATGTTGTGGTCTACATATCTCTTAACAGGTCCAGTGTCTCATGAGCAGAAGCTGTCACAAAGCTTGGAAATTGCCTTGATGTCCACCCTTGGCTCCATGCCCTCCTTCACCACCCGGCTGACCCGGGGGCAGCTCCAGCACCTGGGCACAAGAGGGAACAGCACTTCTGGGAGGCCAGGCGCCATCTCGGGTAACCTGGGCCAGCCATCTGCCAGGGGTCATAGAATGAATAGTTTGTCTGTGCAGGATGCTGGGCCTGGTCTCTTGGGGCTCTGTGTGTCTGCATGACCAGCTCCCCTTTCATTGTAATTTTCTCTTTCCTTCTTCAGGGAGAAGTGGCAGGGCTACCTAGGCAGGTGACTCTTCACAGTCAGACCTGTCATTCTGTGAACTCTGGTCCACCTACTCTCTGCCGAGTTTTCTTCATAAGATCCAATGTTTATTATTCTCTCCTGAGGATTTTTTTTTCTTTTTTGCAGTGGCAGGATGGGTAGTATTGGTATTTGAACTCAGAAACTCAGAGTCTTGAACATGCTTAGACAAGTGCATTACCACTTGAGCCAGTCCTTTTGCTTTTAGTTTAGGGGTTTTGTGCTTTTGCCCAAGCAGGCCTTAAACCATGATCCTCCTGTCTTCGCCTCCTGAGTAGCTAGGATTACAGGTATATACCGCTGTGTCTAGCGCTTTTCTCTTTGTTTTCCTAATCTAGTTTGTCTCCCATCCAACATCTCCCATCAACATAGAAGGGTAATGGAATATTAGAATTTGTTCAGATACAGATGAGAAGACCTGACAGGAATGCTGGGGTGCTGTATAAGATGAAACTGCAAGTACTTGATAACTCCTGCTGATGCAAACCTGTGCCTTCTAGTGTGGTCTGGATTCTAGACCATCTCCCTGTCTTACTTCTGCCCATTCTGATTGTTTCTACCTTAACTGTTACTAAGAACTTGCCTGTCAGAGCTGGATGCAGAGGGCTTCCCAGATACTCAGGAAGCTGAGATCTGAGGATTGATATTTGAAGCCATCCTCAGTAAGAAAGTCTGTGAGACTCTTATCTTGAAAATAACCAGTAGGGGGCTGGGAAGGTGGCTCAGTGGTAGAGCGCTTGCCTTGCATGCATGAGGCCCTGGGTTTGATTCTTCAGCACCACATAAGCAAAAAAAAAGAAAAAAGCCGGAAGTGGCGCTGTGGCTCAAGTGGTAGAGTGCTAGCGTTGAGCTGAAGAGCTGAGGGACAGCGCCCAGGCCCAGAGTTCAGGCCCCACGACCGGATCCAAAAAAAGAAAAAAGAAAAAGAAAAGAAAAGAACCAGTAGGAAAAAGAGCTATAGGCATGGGTAAGTGGTAGCACACCAGCTAAGCAAGCACAGAGTCCTGAGTTCAAACCCTGGTACTGCCCTCTCCCCCCAAAAAATAGTGACTGGCAGCTTGCCCCTAGCATCTTGTGATGTAGCAGATAGTGTCACTTTTTATTTTGGCCTTCAGATGACATGACTTCCCTATCTTCAGTGGTTTCCCTTCACTTTTTTTTTTTTTGTCGGTTGTGGGGCCTGAACTGTGGGTCTGGGCACTGTCCCTCATCCCTCAGTTCTTCAGCTCAAGGCTAGTGCTCTACCACTTGAGTCACAGCACCAACTCTGGCTTTTTCTGCTTATGTGGTACTGAGGAATTAAACCCAGAGCCACATGCATGTGAGGCAAGTACTCTACCACTGAGCCACCTTCCCAGCCCTTTTTTTTTTTTTTTTTGCCAGTCCTGGGCCTTGAACTCTGGGCCTGGGTACTGTCCCTAACTAAGCTCCTTTTGGCTCAAGACTAGTGCTTGAGCTACAGCACCACTTCTGGCTTTTTGTGTGATTAATTGGAATTGGTGAGTCTCATGGACTTTCCTGCCTGGCCTGACTTTGAACTGGGATCCTAAGTTCTTAGCCTCCTGAGTAGCGAGGATTACAGGCCTCACTGAGCCACTGGTGCCCATGTCCCCTCACTTTCCATTGCCAACTTCTCTCTCTACCACACTCTGGCCCTGGACCCTCTTCTCTCTGTATTCTGTCAGACTAGTGAAAGTTCATTTGTCTAATACTGCCCCTGTAGCTCCTGCTTCTCTTTGGAGCTTAGACCCTTGTTCATGACAGCTACTTCCTAGCTTCTTCTCTTCTCACAGGTATCATGATTAATCATTCTAATTGAGTTGTCCTGTCTTCCCTCCAAGGCTTTCTTTTGCCCTCCTTCACTTTTGTAAAGAACTATTTTTTCGGGGGCTGGGAAGGTGGCTCTGTGGTAGAGCGCTTGCCTCGCATGCATGAGGCCCTGGGTTCAATTCCTCAGTACCACATAAGCAGAAAAAAGCCAGAAGTGGTGCTATGGCTCAAGTGGTAGAGTGCTAGCCTTGAGCTGAAAAGCTGAGGAACAGTGCCCAGGCCCAGAGCTCAGGCCCCACAACTGACCAAAAAAAAAAAAGAACTTTTTTCCACCTATGTGAGCCTTTGACACAGAAGTCTTCCCTGGTTTCTGACAATTCCAATGAGTCTGCTTCATGCTCCTCTATAATACATCAGGTTAGTCTCTGCTGTGATTCCCTGGGCTGCCAGCCTGCTGCCAGCTCCTGTTCTCTCTCCTCTAGTCCTTGCAGTAGCCCCTACTGCTCCCCACTGCCACCATCCATTTCTTTGGATCCTCCCATAGCATGCCATTGAACTTAGAGTGACTCTGAGGTCCTGCATGCTCTATGTAGTCTGTCTTCTCTCAGTTTCATCTGAGATCACACTGTCACTCACTGGTCACACCCCGTGTCTCCCCGAGTGTGGGCCTTTGTTTCTACCTGGCCTTTGTTTTCTACCTGGTTTGTGCTAGAGAGAATTAGGGCCTTTTATGTTTCTGTGATACAGGTACATTTTGTTGTTGGTTTTGTGTCGATACTCAGGTTTGAATTCTGGGCCTCAGCTCTTGGAGGGTACTCTATCACTCAGTCTATGCCTCCAGTTCAGGTTTGTTTGCTGGTTAATTAGAGATAAGGGTCTCTTTGATTTTTTTGTTCTGGCTTTCTTCAAATTGTGATCTTCAGATCTCAGTCTTCTGAGTAGCTAGGATTATTGTCATGAGCCACCAGCACCCTCAGGTGTGGGTTTTTTGTTTTTGTTTTGTCGGTCTGGACCTGGGCATTGCTCCTCAGCTCTTCAGCTCAAGGCACGTGTTCTACCTCTTGAGCCACTGCACCACTTCTGGTTTTCTGGTGATTAATTGGAGATAAGAGTCTCAAGGGCTGGGCGCAGGTGGCTCACGCCGGTTCAAAACCAGCCCTGGCAGGAAAGTCCATGAAACTCTTAAAGTCCGTGAAACTCTTATCTCCAATAAACTGCCAGAAAACTGGAAGTGGTGCTATAGCTCAAGTGGTAGAGAGCTAGCCTTGAGCTGAAGAGCTGAGGGACAGCACTCAGGCCCAGAGTTCAAGCCCCCCGACCAACAAAAAAAAAGTCTCAGGGGACTCAGGCAGGCTCTGAACTTTGATCCTCAGATTTCAGCCTCCTGAGTAGCTAGGATTACAGGCATGAGCCACCAATGCCTGGCTTTCTTTCTTTCCTTCCTTCCTTCTTTTTTTTTTTGGTCGGCTGTGGGGCTTGAACTCTGGGCCTGGGCGCTGTCCCTCAGCTCTTCAGCTCAAGGCGAGCGCTCTACCACTTGAGCTACAGCGCCACTTCCGGTTTTCTGGTGGTTTATTGGAGATAGGAGTCTCACGGTCTCTTCTGCCCGGGCTGGCTTTGAACCACGATCCTCAGATCTCAGCCTCCTGAGTAGCTAGGATTACAGGCGTGAGCCACCAGCGCCCGGCCCTTCCTTCTTTCTTTTCTTTCTTTCTTTTTTTTTTTTTTTGTCAGTGGTGGGGCTTGAACTCTGGGCCTGAGCGCTGTCCCTGTGCTCTTCAGCTCAAGGCTAGCGCTCTACCACCTGAGCTACAACACCACTTCCGGTTTTCTAGTGGTTTATTGGAGATAAGAGTCTCATGGACTTTCCTGCCCGGGCTGGCTTTGAACCTCGATCCTCAGATCTCAGCTTCCTGAGTAGCTAGGATTACAGGCGTGAGCCACCGGCACCCCGCTCTTTTCTTTTCTTTCTTCCTTTCCTTTCTTTCTCCCTACCTCCCTTCCTCTCTCTCTCTCTCTCTCTCTCTCTTGGTCGGTCGTGGGGCTTGAACTCTGGGCTTGGGCACTGTCCCTGCACTCTTCAGCTCAAGGCGAGCTCTCTACCGCTTGAGCCACAGCGCCACTTCCGGTTTTCTAGTGGTTTATTGGAGATAAGAGTCTCACTGACTTTCCTGCCTGGGCTGCTTTGAACCACAATCCTCAGATCTCAGCCTCCTGAGTAGCTAGGATTACAGGTGTGAGCACTGGCGCCCGGCTCGCTCTTCCTTCCTTCCTTCCTTCCTTCCTTCCTTTCTTTCTTTTCCTTTCTTTCTTTTCCTTTCTTTCTTTTCCTTTTTTTTCCTTTCTTTTTCTTCCTCCCTCCCTCTCTCTCCCTCCCTCCCTCTTTCCCTTCTTCCCTCCCTTCCTTTCTCTCTCTCTTTCTTTCTCTCTTTTCCTTTTTCTTCCTCCCTCCTTTCCTCTCCCTCCCTCTCTCCCTCCCTCTCTCCCTCCCTCCTTCTCCCTCCCTCCTTGCCTCCTTCTCTCTCTTTCTCTTTCTCTCTCTCTTTCTTTCTTTTTGACTTTACTGAGCTTAGGGACAGGACAATCTCCCTTAGCTTCTTCACTCAAGGCTGGTGCTCTACCACTGAGCCATACCTTCACTTCTAGCTGTTTTGCTGGTTAATTGGAGATAAGATTCACAGGTTGGCCGCAAACCATGATTCTCAGATCTCAGTTTCCTGAGCAGCTAGGATAATAGGTATTATACTGGTGCCCTGCTGATTTATGTGATTCTTGGCTAAAGTGCATGTGACAGACACCCATTTCTTTTAGGTTGCTTCATGTTTGGCTGAAGGGAAATTCCCAAGGCCAGGCACTTTTTCACCTGTAGCCTCAGGGATGTTGAGGCAGGGCAGCACTCTGTATCACATTGCAGCTGGTTTTCCAAGCCAAACTTCATGTCTTGGTAGGCATATTCTTTGTGTAGATGTCAGACCTATGTATCACATGCTGACTGAGCTCTGCTCTGAGGTGTTTTGCTAGGCCCTGAGAACAGAGAAAGAATCTCATTTGTCCTCACCCTTAAGAGGTTCCAAAGGCACAGTCATGTAACTGGTAGCATGAGAAGAGCTGAGAGCTCAAGAGCACAGGAAAAGGGTCATAAGCCTCTCTAGTACGCCTAGAGGCTGTGTGATCTGAGCTACAGGACATTATAGGCACAGTCTGAAGACCAACAGCCTCCAGGTGTACAGAAGAGATTTGAAATGACTGGACTCTAAAGGACAAGCGTGGATGCAAAGACAGGGAGGCTGGATAGGCCATGCAAGGGCTCGAGGAGTGCCCCAGTTCGTATGAAGAAGTGTAGGATCAGGTTGTGCTGGTGAGACAGAGGGTCACAGTTTCAAGGAAAGATGGTGAGGACAAAAATGCAGGAGTAAGCCAGGGAGGAAGGGACACATTGAGCAGCCTGGATGGTAACATGGAAGTAGATGGGGAGAGGGACTTGGGGTTCAAGAACTTCTAGAGCAGTTACCATCAACTGGGAATGAAGAGTTGGACTCCCTAGATAAGGGAAGAAGGCAAGGGCCCCAGGAGAGGAAGAGTCCCAGGTGAGGCTGGTGGGGGTCAGGGAGTGCTCTCCTCGCTCAGGAGGCCCTTTGAGAGCTGTGCAAGGGAGGAGCTTCCCAAGAGGCTGCGGAGCACAGGAAGACTGAGGGGCTGGGAAGGGGCTACAGAGAGACAGGGGCCTGCCCCCTGGTAATTTCCCTATGCCCTGTCCTCCCCTGGTCCTGGTGTCGGGAACCTTTGTGCTTTTCCCTTTCCTGGTTTATGGTATCACGCTGAGCTGTGCTGTGCTGTGCTGTGCTTCAGTTTTGGCAGGAAAGAACCTTGCTGAGAGATGGGGAAAAGCCTTATCTTACTACTGCCCAGCTGCCCTCAGACCCAGCTCTTCTCCAGCAGTCATAGGAATAGCATCCAGACTTGGTCAACAGTGGCAGAGAAGAGTCTCCCTAGGTCCAGTTCTGCCACCTCTCCTGCCAGATCAGCTAGGGTGGGCTGGGGAGGGACAAAGTCAGACTACTGTGGAGCCTGGACCGAGGAGCAGCCATCCCTAACCTGGCCATTCTCTTCTTGATTCACCAGAGCAGTCCAGGAGCGATGTTGGTCCTGAATGTGCCTCCTGCAAAAGAGTATTTTCTCCCTACTTCAAAAAGGAGCCTGTGTACCAGCTACCCTGTGGCCACCTCCTCTGCCGGCCCTGCCTGGGTGAGCAGCAGCGCTCTCTGCCCATCATGTGCACAACCTGTCAGCAGCCAGTCGCCAGCCAGGATGTGCAGCGAGTCCACTTCTGAGTGATCATCCTCAACCTGAGGAGCCCTGTTGCTAGGAGGAGCCGAGGGGAGTCAGGAGCAGGGCTCAGTGCTCCTGTGACCTGGCTGGTACAAGCACATAGTGGCCTCTTTCCTGGGACTGTCGCACCTCACTGTACAGCATGGTCACTAAGTGGGGAGCACTCCACTCCTGGCTCAGGTGGCAACAGGATAAAAAAGCCATAAGCTGGGCATAGTCGAGGGGGGTGTCCTAACTTCCTGGGACCTCCCTGCCTTTCCCCAGTCAGAGCCGGGCCCCAGGGATCTCCTGCTGAGGGCCCCTAAGCTATCTGCACACACCTTCTTCTAGCCTTGTGAGTAGAGCACAGTGGACTATGGCTTGAGATCTCACAGAGATCCTCTGCCTCACAGTCACCCAGAAGTGGACCACAGTGGGAGTTGTGGAGCACATGACCCAGCTTCCCCAACTACCACCACCACCACCGGCAGATAGCAGATATCATCAGAGCCTTAATAAAGTAATGGTTGACATCCACCGTGAGCATCCGCTGGATAGAGTGCCTGTTTATTCTCATACTCCTGTCCTCACCTGCATCCACACAAGTGGATGTCGCAGGGCAACTGTGAGCAGTCACTACAACCCACCAGGCTGTTTTGCGTACCAGTTGTGTAAAAGGACAGGAGCGTCTCAGGGCGGGACCTGAGAGCTGCAGGCATGGATCTGCTGTGGGTACTGCCAGTAGGGAGATGAGTGGCCTCTCTCTGGCCAACTGCCTGCATGCGTCAGCTCTTTATGCAACTGCTGAGGCCACAACGCAAGTTCTTTTCAGAAACATACACACACAACTTTTTAGAGACTTCATTCAAAATTTAGCTTTCTGGAGTCCCAAAGGGAAAATAAATATTCCTACAACAGTTTACCTTGTCATAAATATCCTGTTCATGGGGGAAATGTCAGTGAGAAAATACACTACACCATCCCTGTTCCCTTCCAAGCTTGGTGGGGAAGAACAGGAGAACAGCTGGTCATCAGTCTCTGGGGGCAGGTCCTTGTCCCTTCAAACCACCCATGGCTCCAGTCCAGATCCCAGGAGTGATAGACATAGGGTTGTGTATTTTGGGGTTCCTGGGACTTGTTCACACAAGTGGCTGTGCAGAGGTGGCTGTCTCCTCTTGTCACACTGGCGCTTACCTTGCCACTGGTAAGACTGGTGGGAGGCCCTGTACGTCTTTGCCTTTCAGCGTGGAATGTCTGGATAGTCTCCATGCCTGCCCTTTCCTGTGTGCGTGACTGGGGATCCAACCTCCACCCGTCATAGTCTCAAGACCAGTCTGCTTTTTCGCCAGCACCCCATGTCCTCAGGGCTGAGGGCTGGCATTGGCTAGTGCTGCTGCTCCCTGTGGGCTTGGAGAGCTACATGTCTAATGACAGCAGCCCAACAGGAGGAAGCTCAGGTCTGGCAGCCCCTTGGAGCACACAGGACCTGGGTCCTCGCGACCTTACATTTCCCCAAAGCGTGTGCTCTTCACCCACTCTCACCAGAAACGTACCAGACCCAATGGAGTACCACTAGCCTTCATTTCTCTTCCCTAGAAAATGAAAATGCAGGGCTGGGAAGGTGGCTCAGTGGTAGAGCGCTTGCCTTGCATGCATGAGGCCCTGGGTTTGATTCCTCAGCACCACATAACCAAAAAGAAAAGCCAGAAGTGGCGCTGTGGCTCAAGTGGTAGAGCGCTAGCCTTGAGCTGAAGAGCTGAGGGACAGCGCCCAGGCCCAGAGTTCAGGCCCCACGACCGGACCCAGAAAATGAAAATGCAATTTCTCCTGTTGCCAGTTGTCCCAAGGGCAGTTTATTTCTCATCCTAACCCAGGGCCAGGCACAAAACAGCTTCCCAGTAAACACAAGAGTTCAACTCCGTTGACACATGACTTGGGACCCCACAGCCTCTCTGTGCTGCTGCCTTCCACAGATCCTCCCGCTCTCCTGACCATGAGGTCTGCGGCATGTCTCCCTTCTGATGTCATTTGCTCAGTGGAGGCACAAGCACAAAGCACACATCCCATTTGAGACCCTTGGAGAGCAAGCAAGATGGCTTGATGAGGCCAAGGGGCCCAGCTGGCTCCGGTTCCAGCTCTCCATCCTCCAGGTGCAAAGATGGAGCCTGGTCAGCCGCATGCTGAGGCCAAGACTTTAGCCCCTGGCCACTCCCGGTCCTCTCAGGAGCTGGGCCATGCCAGCTGCTGTTGGCTCCAGCCTCTGTCAGAATTAATCCTGAAAGTAGAAGAAATAGAACCAAATCGCCAGTAAGAAGAGCAGCAGCAGTTCGGTGTTCACAGAGAATCCCTGCTCCCTGCAGTTGGACATCTGGGCCCTGTAGCCCCGAGGTGTTGGGGCTAGGAAGCCTCCCTGAGCCCCACACCTGTCCTGCTTCTTCCTAAAGTTCTCCAGCTTGAGGCCACTCAGCTGCTGGGTGCCTTGCCATTCCCCAGGAAACGGGGTCCACTGACGCTGGAGTTGCTGTAAGTAGGTCTGCAGACAAAGAGACCTGCCTCTGGAGTAAACCGCCCCCGTGCTGTTCAGCCTTTCTGCCTCCCACTGCCTGTAGCATTGTGACTGGCCTGAATGTCATTGTGATGGCCACTGCGGCGGGGATGGGGCTGCCACAGGCTGGCCCCTCCTGTCGCGCTCCCTTGGTTGTCTTATGAGCAGGACGTGGCCCTGCCACACACTGTCTATACCCCCTCTCAGCACCAGGTCCGGGCCTGCTGCTGCCTGCGTCTTCCCTTGGGGTTCTGTGTGGGTCAGGGAAGGGCTGAGCTGGAAATTAGCAGAAATCATATAGTCCAGTAGAGAGGAAGATAAGCCACATATAACTAAACTTTAACATTTTAAGACTTGTTTTCTAGTCTCACCAGCTAGCCACATCTCAAGTATTTGAAAATTACATTGGTTAGTGGCTACTGTATTGGGACAGTTCAGTTGTAGACCAACTGTATCATTCATAAAGTTCTAGGCCAAAATAAGAACACAGTGAGACTTGTCTCTGCAGTGGCCTGCAGAAAACTGCTGCAACATGGTGGGGTTGGAGGTAGGAGGCCAGCAGGATAGTGGGAGAGAGGAATCACCCAGGCCTGAGCCTCACTCCTCTGGTCCCGGCAAATAGACATTAGCTATTCCTCAGCCTCTGCTAAACTCTTCTGTCTTGTGGCTGGAAGCTGAGATCAGGAGGATCACAGTTCCAGGCTAGCTCAGAAAAGTCTACAAGACTATGCTGGTGCATACATCTCCCAACTACAACAGGAAATGAAAAATAGGAGTAATCACAGTCCAGGCACATGCCTAAGCAGGAAGCAAGACCTAATCTCAGGAATAACCAGTGTAGCTGGGCACTCACCAGTGCTCACACCTGTAATGGTAACTACTCAAGAGCCTGAGTTCTAAGGATTGTTGTTTGAAACCAGCCTGGGCAGGAGAAGTCTGTGAGATTTATCTCCAACTAACCACCAAAAAGCTAAAAGAGGAACTGTGGCTCAAGTAGTGGATTGCTAGCATTGAGCAAAAGAGCTCAGGGACAGGCCCTGAATTTAAGCCACAAAAGGTAGGTGGTCCAAAAAAGGTAGAGGAGGAGGAAAATGGGAAAGAGAAGGGAGGAAAGAAGATGAAAAAATAAGATAAGGGGCTGGGAAGGTGGCTCAGTGGTAGAATGATTGCCTTGCATGCATGAGGTCCTGGGTTCGATTCCTCAGCACCACATTAGCAAAAAGAAAAAAGCCGAAAGTGGCACTGTGGCTCAAGTGGTAGAGTGCTAGCCTTGAGCTGAAGAGCTGAGGGATAGTGCCCAGGCCTAGAGTTTCAGACCCCATGACCCCAACCAGTGGAAAAGGTTGGCGTTTGTCTCAGTAGAGCACCTGTCTCACAAGTATGAGGCACTTGTAAAGCCCAGTACAATTTAAAGTCTTAGGTGGGGAGGTGCCTAGAATGGCTCCGGCCTGCCATACTCATCCCAGCCTCCCTCAGTGAAGCCAGGGTGTCATATACACGCTGGGCACACCTGATGGATGGAGATCCTCAGAGTGCCACAGGGACACAGCTCTTGTGATAGTAATTTTTCTGTGAAGATTTAGAAGAGTAACAGCACAGTGCACTTCCAAGGTATGACCTCACAAGCATTTTGGAGCTTTCCCTTTCCCATACTTTTAGTATAAGGGAAATGTTATATATATTTTTTCCATTGCTGAGAAGACAAAAAAAAAATAGCTCAAGGGTTGAGTGCTTGCTTAACATTCATGAGGCCCTGAAAAAAAAAAGCCAAAGTCAAGAATTTAGTATTGAAGCCGGGCGCTGGTGGCTCACGCCTGTAATCCTAGCTACTCAGGAGGCTGAGATCTGAGGATCGCGGTTCAAAGGCAGCCCGGGCAGGAGAGACCGTGAGACTCCTATCTCCAATAAACCACCAGAAAACCGGAAGTGGCGCTGTAGCTCAAGTGGTAGAGCACTGGCCTTGAGCTGAAGAGCTGAGGGACAGTGCCCAGGCCCAGAGTTCAAGCCCCACGACCGACCAAAAAAAAAAAAAGAATTTAGTATTGAGCAAAATGTCCCGATCAATATGTGCAGTAATATATACAATTCAGGTTAGGAGAAAACCGAGGTTAAATCACACTCAGAACTACTCTGACTTGCTGTAGTTCTGTAGTTGGGTCATCTCCTGTGGAATCCACAGGCATTGCCAGCTCCTGTCTGGTGAGAAATCACTGGCCGCATAATATACAGGAACCTCCTTACGTAGGCATCAGAGTAGAACTATTGGATATCAACTTCATAAGCAGCCTGTGGCCCAGCTGTGTGCCTCTAGGCATAAGAATAAAAGCTGTTCCTGGCGCTGGTGGCTCACCTGTAATCCTAGCTACTCAGGAGGCTGAGATATGAGCATCACGGTTCAAAGCCAGCCCTTGCCTTGAGCTGAAGAGCACAGGGTCAGTGCCTAAGCCCAGAGTTCAAGCCCCATGACCGACAAAAAAAAAGTTGCTTCCCTTAATAAGGGCTCTGCAGGTTAACCTGGCTGAAAAAGCACCTGCATGCAGTTACTGGGAGAGGTCATGGGGAGGGTCTTTAGCAGGCTGTGGCCAGGTGCAGTGGTGTGAAGCTGCCCTAATGGGCTTGCCATCTTCACAGAGACCCCAGCTGAGTGACATGGAAAGCATGTATGAGTTGGTACCCAATGAGTCCATGTGGTCCTGGCAGAGTAGGAAGGCAGGAGGGACAGACAGATTGGCAGAAAGTCTCAGAAAGATGTCAGGAGTAGGAAGAATGGGTTGGGACCAGAGACCCTCTCAACTGGTGGAGAGAACTGGGCTTGAAAAGGGAAGGACAGAAAATTGGCCTCCATCTCTCCGACCTCCTCTCCTCCTCTTGGTACCCTCCCCTTGGGCCCAGGGCCCAGATAACAGCTCTGACTCAGCAGATGAAATGCAACCCCATGGCTCATTAATTAGGAAGACTGTAATTAGCCTGTCTCAGAAAATAGGAGCCTCCAGAGAGAACCCCTTTCACCTGCCTTCCTCTTTCCCACCTACTGGATGAGCTCAGGCTGAAGGAGCTCTGGCTCTGGGGACTCAGGAGGTGAACGGAGCATGAGCAATTGGGGAGATGAGATGCTCTGGCACGTGCTTGTGTGTGCAATGGTGACCTTCTGTAATGAGATGATGGAAATGATCTAAGATGCCTGAACCCCAAGGTTTCCTTCCTCAAGCAACATGGGGGCAGCCTGGCCCAGGCTGATTCAGCTTGGCCTGTGGTAAGAACTGCACCCCTTCTTAAAAGCAGTCTCCCCAAAGCTCTCCAATTGCTCACCCTCCCCTTTCAACATTCCTTGGGAAAAACTGTCCCAAACCTCAGGCTTCTCCTTCTCTCCTGACTTCCCATCTCTGTGATTAGTATTACATTATTGCTTCTCAATTATCTGGGCATACTTTGCCGGATAGAAGTAGATTCGGTTCCTTTTCTTTTCTTTTCTTTTGTGGGTCCGGTCGTGGTGCCTGAACTCTGGGCCTGGGTGCTGTCCCTCAGCTCTTCATCTCAAGGCTAGCGCTCTACCACTTGAGCCACAGCGCCACTTCCGGCTTTTTTCTTTTTGCTTATGTGGTGCTGAGGAATCGAACCCAGGCCTCAGGCATGCAAGGCAAGCGCTCTACCAGTGAGCCACCTTCCCAGCCCCTCGGTTCCTTTTCTTAAGGTCTGAACAGCTTGTGGATGTTTTGACCATCCAGTATGGCACAATACACCTTGGACGATTTCCAAGGCTGTCATAAGATGCCATATCACTCATTTCAGTCTTGTTTTCTAAAACATTCATTCTTGAAGCCCTGAGCCACCATGCAAAGCTTTCAGATTGAATCCACGTATTTGGAGTCTACCAAGATGTGAGAACCCCACAGCCCACGGGAGGCAGACACTGGAGTCAGCACACCCAGTGTGCCTTGGCGTGTGTCCAGCCCAGGTGCTCAGCATGAAGAAGTGTCCAGATGGTTCCAGTTGCTGCCATTCACTCTTTCCAGTGGAGGCCCCAGACATTGTGAAGGAAATAAAGGATAACCTTGCTATGCCCAGTGTGAACTCCTGATCTTCAGAATTGAGTGGTGGTGGCAAGCCGGGGCCAGTAGCTCTCACCTGTAATCCTAGCTACTCAGGAGGCTGAGATCTGAGAACTAATTCAAAGCTAGGCAGGAAAGCCCATGAGACTCATCTCCACTTAACCACCAGAATGCCAGAAGTGGGGCTGTGGCTCAAAGTGGTAGAGCCCTAGACTTGGATGAAAAGAGCTCAGAGACAGTGCCCAGGCCCTGAGTTCAAGCACCATGACCGACAAATAAATAAATAATAAAATTTATTCATAAATGAATTCAGTGTCCTGCTGGCTTCGTCACCCCCACAATTTAGGACAGTGGAATGACTGGTAACTGTATCCTTCCTTGGGCAAATGACTCAACCTCCCTGTCCTTCAGCTTCCTGTCTATGAACAGAGATAGAAATACTCCTCCCTCGGGGGTTTTAATGCGGTTCAAGGAAGAAAGCGTGTAAAGGGCTGACTGGGATTGATTGCCACGTAACTCATGCCAGGGCACACACACGCACGCACGCTCGTGCGCATAGGCTGGCACGCACGCACACTCACAAACGCTCACACAGGCACGCGCACGCGCACACACCTCGTTCCTTTACATCTTCGTACAAGCTCTCACTTCGGGGTACACCCTCCCCGCCCTCTCTCCCCGGGAACGTTAGAGACCCAGACCCTGGCATATCCTGGGCAGCCTTCACTGCGCGGTGGCCTCCGCGTCCCAAGGCTCCTCCTCTGCGGTCGCCCGCGACGGCGGGTGGGCGCGTGGGGACCCCCGCGGCGGCCGAGGGGGCCAGGTCCCCTCGTGTCCGCCCAGGACCCCCGGCTCCACCCGCGCCTCTCCCGGCGGCGGCGGGCAGGGAGCCGGGGAGCCGCGGCCGCCCCGCCCGCCCACGGGCTGATGGCGCTGAGTGATTCCGGGCGCCGCGCTCCGGGGCCTGGGGGCCGCGGGCTGCGCTCATGGCGCTCTTAGTAGTCGGGGCACAGCGCGCCTCGTTAAGGCCGGCGGGGCGGGGCGGGCCGCGCCGTGAGTCCCCGCTGCACAGCCCAATTTGCGCCGACCCGGACCGCTCGGTGCCGGTCCCCAGGCCCCGCTCGCTCGTCTTTCCTTAGTGACTTCGCCTCTGATCCGCCCCACCCCACCCCCACCCCGTCCCCAAGGCTTTTTCTGGTCGCTTTGTCGCTCTGGCTGGTTGCTTCTAAGGAGGGAGAGACAGAGATCTGAGCCCAGTCCCCCAGCACCAGGGAGAAGCCCGGGTTTCTCCTTAGCAAACGCTGGAGGACTCAACGAAGCTGGGAGAGAGTCTCTAGATTTGAAACTTGCCTCAGTGCCGGGTTCTAATAGAGCAAAGAGTCATCAAAACTGTTTTCCCTCCATTTTGCTTTTTTACTTATTTTTGCAATAATATTTTATAGTTGGGCACCAATAGCTCCCATCTATAATCATAGCTACTCAGGAGATTGAGAGAGAACTGGAGGATGGAGGCAGAAAAGTCTAGGAGACTCCATCTCCAGTTAGCAAAATGCCAGACTAGAATTGTGGCTCAAGTGGTAAAGCATCCGTGTGTCTTCATGGTGGATGGTTCACAGATAGGACCACTAGGAAACAGGTGAGAAGAGAACATTGTGCTTTAGGCTAGCAGCAGGCTTCATTTGAAAACGAAGCTAACTCTTTGTTAAATGACAACCCATTTGTACAACTACTTAAAGGTAAAAAAAAGATTTAAAAAAAAAAATAAAGCCAACTGTAGTTGGAGTAGCTGAGACTTATATGGCACATACAAAAAGGAATACAAGGAGGGAAGGGAAGGTGGCTCAGTGGTAGAGTGCTTGCCTTGCATGCATGAGGCCCTGGGTTCAATTCCTAAGCAAAAAAAGCCAGAAGTGGTGCTGTGGCTCAAGTGGTAGAGCACTAGCCTTGAGCTGAAGAGCTGATGGACAGTGCCCAGCCCAGAGTTCAAGCATCATGAACAAGAAAATAAGAAAAAGAAAAGAAAAATGAAGCATAGTGAACAGCCAGGAATTCTGAAACAAACACTATTATTTGACAATCTACTTTGGCTTCATCTCTATACTCCTTCATAAGCTACAGTATTTGTATAAGGAAAATGAAAAGAAAAAGAGCAGCTTTCCCCATCTGACCTTGCCTTCTGGCCCAAAATAATTAGCAAGGTCATCGTAAAGAAAGACATTTATCACAGAAAAGCAAATACCTGGAAAAATGATTCCAAGCAACAAGTACTTATCTTAAAGAAGAACATCTGTCTTGAAATGCGTATGGCGGAGAGCAAGTGGATGAATGGGAAGAAAGAAAGAAGACAAACACTTCAACAGATCAGATCAGATTTAATCATTGCTGTAGAGGGTTGCCAAGTAACACTGGACAGAGATACAAGGGGGCGTAGAAAGTGGGGCTCCAGGATTTCAGTATCAGGCAGTTTGGACAAAAGTTCCTTCCGGACAATGCATACTTTCAGACAGGGTCCAGGTGAGGTTTTTCTGAGAATTTCTCCAAGTCAGGAACTTCTGAAAATGGCCCTGGAAGCGGGGGCAGGTGTCAAGTGAGCCTTGAAGGAGGCATTGGGTTATGAGAACCATGCAGATTCCCATCACCGAAACAATGATCAAAGTTTAATGAGGAGGCCAGTCTTAGAGCCCCCAAACACAGATGATGAAAGCATAATACCAAGAGTGATTAAATGGCCGGGCGCTGGTGGCTCACGCCTGTAAGCCTAGCTACTCAGGAGGCTGAGATCTGAGGATCACAATCCAAAGCCAGCCTAGGCAGTAAAGTCCATGAGACTCCTATCTCCAATTAACCACCAGGAAACCAGAAGTGGCGCTATGGCTCAAGTGGTAAAATACTAGCCTTGAGCTGAAGAGCTGAGGCACAGCACCCAAGCCCAGAATTCAAGCCCCATGACCAAAAAAAAAAAAAGTGATTAAATGGGGAGAGGGAAATATGGGGGGGGGATAGTAAATAGTTTAAAAAAAGTGATTAAGGGGTTGGGAAGGTGGCTCAGTGGTAGAGCGCTTGCCTTGCATGCATGAGGCCCTGGGTTCGAGTCCTCAGCACCACATAAGCAGGAAAAAAAAAGCCGGAAGTGGCGCTGTGGCTCAAGTGGTAGAGGGCTAGCCTTGAGCTGAAGAGCTGAGGGACAGCGCCCAGGCCCAGAGTTCAGGCCCAGAGTTCAGGCCCCACGACCGGACTCCTCAAAAACAAAAAAGTGATTAAATGTGTAAGAACAAAGAAAAACACATTTA
Source organism: Dipodomys spectabilis (assembly GCF_019054845.1). Classification (NCBI taxonomy): domain Eukaryota; kingdom Metazoa; phylum Chordata; class Mammalia; order Rodentia; family Heteromyidae; genus Dipodomys; species Dipodomys spectabilis. Next base: position 7,571,809 of record NW_024870852.1, read on the forward strand.
AAAATAACCTTAAGTCCAACCCTGCCTTTATCATAGGTAGCCCTGATGGGCGAGCTGTGTGTCTCCCTTTGCACACCCACACTCATCCGTTAGTGTGTGCCTGTGCCTTTCTGCTTGCCTGCTTGCTCACTCAATAAAACTCTGCCAAGTTTTCTTACCATTGTGACTTGTCTGGAAATTCTTATTTTGCAAACAAAATCAAAGACTGATACTGAAAACTCAAGTGGAGGGTCCCTATGTCTCAAACCAGTAACAGGAGGATCATGAGTCTGAAGTTGCCTGGGCTACTCAGCAAGACCCCATCTCAGAGAGAGAGAGAGAAAGAGAGAGAGAGGCAGACAGACAGACAGACAGATAGACAGACAGACAGACACAGACACAGACAGAGAGACCAGGGAAATAGGAAATTAGAATAGCACATTAAATAAATAACCTTGGGGCCAGATGCCAGTGACTCACGTCTGCAATCCTAGCTACTCAGGAGGCTGAGATCTGAGGATCCCAGTTCAAAGCCAGCCCAGGAGACCGTGAGACTCCTATCTCCAATAAACCATTGAGAAAACTAGAAGTGGCGCTGTAGCTCAAGTGGTAGAGCGCTAGCCTTAAGCTGAAGAGCTGAGGGACAGTGCCCAGGCCCAGAGTTCAAGCCCCACAACCAATAAAAAAAAAAAAAAAAGAAAAGTCAGCACACTAAAGGCATCAAGGCTCTGAGAAATAGGCATTAATTGAAGCCATCCCTCCAGCCTAGGTAGAGAGGTAGAATCTGGAGGGTCTTGTTTTTTGTTTTTTGGGTTTTTTTTTTTCCAGTCTTGGGGCTTGAACTCTGGCCTTGCGCCCTGTCACTGAGCTCTTCAGCTCAAGGCTAGCACTCTACCACTTGAGCCACAGCGCCACTTCCAGTTTTCTGGTGATTTATTGAAGAGTCTCATCTCATGGACTTTCCTGCCCAGGCTGGCTTTGAACCATACTCCTCAGATCTCAGCTGCCTAAGTAGCTAGGATTATAGGCATGAGCCACCGTTGGCTGGCTGAGTTTGGAGTTTTTCTTTTTTTGGGGGGGGGGCAGTTGTGGGGCTTGAACTCTGGGCCTGGGCACTGTCCCTCAGCTCTTCAGCTCAAGGCTAGTGCTCTACCACTTGAGCCACAGCACCACTTCCGCTTTTTTCTTTTTGCTTATGTGGTGCTGAGGAATCGAACCCAGGGCCTCAGGCATGTAAGGCAAGCACTCTACTGAGCCACCTTCCCAGCCCCGAGTTTGGAGTTTTTAAAGGGGCTTGGAGTGGAAGCAGTCCTCAAAATGGACTGTGGACTAGTAGAGAGACAGAGTCCTGGCCTGTCCCAGAGCTGTCCCTTCAATCCGTCAGATGATAACTGGGACCTGAAGAAAAGAAGGAAGGGTAAAGGCAAGGGCACTGGGCAAGCCTGAAATGGGACTCTCCTTTCTCCATCTCCCTCATGACCTGCCGAGCTGGAGTAGAGCAAGTTTCTGACCAAGCTTGACTCCTTTTCATCCCACTGGTAGTTGGGCCATGTGTCATCTCTAGATTTATGTGAGATGGCACATGCCTGTAATCCTAGCACTAATGGAGGCTGAGAGGCAAGAGGATTGAGAGTTTGAGGCCAGATTGTACTACATAGTGATACTCTGTCTCAAGAGAAAAAAAAGAAAGTCCTCAAGTTCCTAACAGGTCATTCCTGAAAGATCTGGTGCCATGTTCTCTTTAGCTATCCCCCTGGAGAAGGTGAGCAAGAAGTTGTGAGGGCCAGGAGAGCTGGAGGCTGGGCACAGCCTGAACCATGAGCAGTGGATCCAACACCACAACATTCTAATGGCTGGGAAAGAAGGCTATAGCCTCTTTAAAACTTCTAGACTCAATGCCAGGTGCTGGTGGCTCAAACCTGTAATCCTAGCTACTCAGGAGACCTTGACCTAAGCATCAAGGTTCAAAGCTAACGCTGGGCAGGAAAGTTTGTGAGACTCTTATCTTCAATTAACCACAAGAAAACTGTAAGTAGGGGCTGGGAAGGTGGCTCAGTGGTAGAGCGCTTGCCTTGCATGCCTGAGGCCCTGGGTTTGATTCCTCAGCACCACATAAGCAAAAAGAAAAAAGCCAGAAGTGGTGCTGTGGCTCAAGTGGTAGAGCACTGGCCTTGAGCTGAAGAGCTGAGGGACAGCGCCCAGGCCCAGAGTTCAGGCCCCACGACCAGACCCCCCCCAAAAAAAGAAAAAAGAAAACTGTAAGTGGCACTGTGGCTTAAAGTGGTAGAGCTCTAGCCTTGAGCAAAAGAGCTCAGGGACAGCATCCAGGCCCTAAGTTCAAGCCCATGACCACCAACAACAAAAAACAAAGAAAAAAAGCACCAAAAAACCTTCCAGACTCTCACACTGCTTTCTTAGGCCAGGTCCCATCTAACTATGGCTTCTTCCTCCTCCCGCAGGCCCAGGTCCCCCAGCCTTTCCCCAGACCTGAAATGGTATTGGTCTGGAGTGAGCCCCTAAGCAGGTGACTGTCAGATTCCACAAGGCTCTCTCTCCCCACACCTTTGAGCCTTCCTGGGCCTGGATTTCTCATTCCCTACATTAGCTTCCTAACCCAAACCCTCCCTAACTAGATTTGGGGAAACCATGTGGTACACCCCAAGAAGCTGTCCCCAAGGTCCTGAGTCTCAGGCCCTGAGTCTCTCTGTACCCTGCTCTGTGGGGTGCAAAGCCTGTGTGGGAGCAGCCAGGCCTTCCTCTGATGCCTTACTGCACCCCCATAGGGCCATTCCCCCTAATTCTGCATCCCTCTCTTGACTTCATGACTGTGGCTGCCCATGAGGGCGCCTGAAGCCCTCTGTCCTTGCCACGAAGCGTATGTTATTCTGGGCCACTTGTCCTATTGCAGGGCTCAGCTGGCTGTCCCCTGCTCCACAGCTCCTGGGTCTGACCCTGTGCCTAAGCCCACAGGGCCCAGGTGGATGAGGCCTATGAGCTCCCCACCCCTTCTGGTCAGTTAGAATGTTCAGAGACAGTCGCAGGGGACCCCCGTCTGTCCCTCTCCTGGAGCGCACAGTGTCACAGCCACACTGGCAGCTGTTCCTGTCACATTATGGTCAATGACAGCCCAGCGGCCTGCCCTCTCCTCCACCATCCTCCACACAGACAGGCCCACGTGCGTCCCCAGACGCCTGAATCACTGCTGACGGCTTGGGACCTGGCGGCCGTGGGCTCCTGGGGAGTCACTGGGGAGGGGGGGGTGGCAGCCACGTTGCCTCGCAGGGAACACCTGCGGACATAAATAGGCAGCGAGCGGAGGCAGAGGCACAGAGCCAGCTGAGCAGCGCCGTGCACAACCTCACCTGCTTGTGCCAGGATGCCCGACACCATGCTGCCCGTCTGCTTCCTCGGCCTGCTGGCCTTCACCTCGGCTTGCTACTTCCAGAACTGCCCACGGGGTGGCAAGAGGGCCATGTCTGACATGGAGCTGAGACAGGTACTTCTGCGGCTGCGCTCAGGGGGGCTTGGGTGCAACAGTGCCCTGGGACCCCAAGGCAGGGGCTAGGAAAGGGGGAAGTCATGAGGAGGCAGCTTTTAAGATGGGGCGTCTGGGAGGAGGAGGCACGGCTGGGCAGAAGGGCCATTGGGGTGGGGAGGAGGGACCAGGCTGCCAGACAGGCATCAAGGGCTCCAGACAGAGAGTGCAGGATGGTGAGAAATGCTTCCCCAGCAAGTGGGCTTGGAGCTGAATCAAGTGGAACTGGCTGGCAAGGCCTCGGCGGTGCCTGTGAAGTCCTCTCATCTGGACTGATGCAGTATCGATGGCTTTCTTATCCTACCCACTTCTAGCCACAGGAGTCCAAACTCACTCCCAGGAGACAGCCATTGTTCTGAGCTTGCCTGAGCAGGTTGTGCAAGCCAAGCCTCCTGTGCAGAAGTCCTGCTGGGTATCCAACCCAATTCTCTTAGGCTGTGTGGCCAGCTGGTGCCCAGTTGATCCTAGCGCTGGCAGAGCTGAAGTAAATCTGAATTTTTCTGTTCAGTCCTGCCCAGCACCTAAGCGGCTCACATGGAGTTGTTGAACAAGCCGGAGTGAGCAGATGGGCAGTCTCCTCAGCCTGATTTTCCTTGTATGGGGCTTCTCTTCAGAGGCCTGAGGCACCGGGGATCTATGCCTTCCCTCCTGGGCTAGTGCCTCTGCTACCAGCCTGGCGGGCCCTGATCCAGTGGGCAAAGAGATGAGCGAGGCCAGGAAACAAGGAGGCAGCGTCTGGATGTGTTTTGGATGAGGGTAGCAGCCCTCTGCAGGGTACAGGGTGCACAGGGAATTGGGCTAGGGTTCAAAGGAGTTCGGGACTAGAGAAAAGTGTATATGGAGCTCAGATGGGGTCAGACACTCAGGCAGAGAGGGGTGCCCATGTCCCAGAGCTGGAGAGAGGGTCTCTCGTGACGCAGCCCCCTGATAAAGGTGAGGGTAGTTATTATCGTTTGGCCTTCAGTCATGGGAAAACCAAGAAGCCCTGTGGCCCCATTGATCAGCCCCAACCAAGCCAGAACCCAGGAGCCCTGCCCATCCCCATCCCCTGCGCCCCCCGAGGGCGCCCCAGCGCCTCTCCCTGACCCCCGCCCTCCCCGCAGTGCCTGCCCTGCGGCCCCGGGGGCAAGGGCCGCTGCTTCGGGCCCAGCATCTGCTGCGGGGACGAGCTGGGCTGCTTCGTGGGCACGGCCGAGGCGCTGCGCTGCCAGGAGGAGAGCTACCTGCCGTCGCCCTGCCAGTCGGGCCAGAAGCCGTGCGGGAGCGGCGGCCGCTGCGCAGCCGCGGGCCTCTGCTGCAGCGACGGTGGGCCCGGGGGAGGGGGGAGAGGGGAGGGGAGGGGGAGGGAGAGAGGGGGAGGGCTCGAGGGCGGGGCGGGGGGGAGGCGGGAGGCCCCGGCGGAGCTGCGCCCACCCTGCGCCCCGCCCCGCGCTCACACCCTCCCTTCCGCAGAGAGCTGCGTGACGGACCCCGAGTGCCGCGAGGGTTTCCGCCGCCGCGCCCGCGCCAGCGACCGCAGCAACGCCACGCAGCTGGACGGCCCGGCCGGGGCGCTGCTACTGCGGCTGGTGCAGCTGGCTGGGGCGGCCGAGCCCGCCGAGCCCCCCAAGCCCGGGGCCTACTGAGCCCTCCCGCCCGCCCCCTCCCCCCCGCCCCTGCAGCTCGGAAATAAACCTTGGAAATGCACCACAGTGTCTGTCTCCCGTCTCTAGGGGTGGGGAGGGAGGGGCAGAAGGAAGGGGGGTGCGCGGATCCCCTACCCCGCCCTGGCCGGTTCCTGCATCCTAAGTTGTGGGCAGGAGCTGGGAAGGTGGCTCAGTGGTAGAGCGCTTGCCTTGTGTGCATGAAGCCCTGGGTTCGATTCCTCAGCACCACATGCACAGGAAAAAGCCAGAAGTGGCGCTGGAGTGCTAGCCTGGAGCAAAAGAAGCTCAGGGAGGGGCAGGCGCGGGTGGCTCGTGCCTGTAATCCTAGCTACTCAGGAGGCTGAGATCTGAGGATCACGGTTCAAAGCCAGCCTGGGCAGGAAAGACTGAGAGACTCTTATCTCCAATAAACCATTCAGAAAACTGGAAATGGTGCTGTGGCTCAAGTGAAGAGTCAGGAGCAGTGCCCAGGCCAGAGTTCAAGCTCCACGACAGACAAAAAAAAAAAAAAAAAATGCTCAGGGATAGTGCCCAGGCTCTGAGTTCAAGTCCCAGGACTGCCTTCCCCCCTATCCCCCGAAAAAAAGAGGTACTAAGTTGTGGTCAGATCCACCTCAGAGAAAGAACAGAATCGGTAAAGGAAACGATCTTCAGGCCAGCAAAGATGCGTCTAAAACCACACCTATACTCCTAAGCAGCTTAGAAGGGGCTGAAGCCAGCCTGGGCAGGAAAGTCTATGAGACTCTTCTCTTCAATAAACCAGCAGAAAAAAGCTGAAAGTGGAACTGTGGGGCAAGTGGTAGACTGAGCAAAAAGGAAAGGGACCTGAGTTCAAGCCCCAGAAAAAGAGAGGAAGTGGGGACTGAGGGAAGGAGAGAAGGAGAGAGAGGTAGAGGCGGAGGGAGGGAGGCAGGCAGCAGGCAGGCAGGAAGGAACCAGTGCAACCTGGGGGCAGGTCCATGACCAACAACAAGAAAGAACAAAAGCAGGGCGGGGGAAGGCATTGGTGCACAAGAGATAAAGCAGAAGAATGGAGAGAGATGACACAGAAGCTGAGAGAGCAGGGCAGGCTTCACTTCCACCCAAGGGACCTCACCCGGGTTCTCAGATTCCCAGGGCAAGGCCTATTCCATCCAAGGCTGTGCTTGTGTGTGGAGTGGGTTAGACACAGCACTGTGGACCTAGCAGAGGGTACACAGGCTATTTGTCCTGTGCCCCAACCATTAAGGCTCTCAGTGTGGGAGAGAGACTGTAGGGAGAATAGAGCTGCAAACTCATGTACAGCAGTGCATGCAGCCCACACACTCAGAAAAACAGACAAGACAGGCGAGGGGTTAGAACATTGCCTACCATGCACCTGGTCCTGGTTTCTCTAGCACTGAAAAAAAAAATTATTAGAGACATGTCCATGACTCTTGACCTCACCCACAGACAGACACCGTTAAAAAACCATAGGTGTGAGGGCTGGGAAGGCGGCTCAGTGGTAGAGCGCTTGCCTTGCATGCATGAGGCCCTGGGTTCGATTCCTCAGCACCACATAAGCAAAAAAAAATAAAGCTAGAAGTGGTGCTGTGGCTCAAGTGGTAGAGCGCTAGCCTTGAGCTGAAGAGCTGAGGGACAGCGCCCAGGCCCAGAGTTCAGGCCTCACGACTGGACCCAAAACAACAACAACAACAAAAACCCATAGGTGTGCCCAGAGAAACACACCACAGCGATGACAGATGAACACGAGGATCACTAGGTCCATATTCACCTCACACACGCACTGGCTCCCACACATAGGACCCTCTCATCCTTGAACACAGGGCAAAGATGTCTCCAATACTCGTCCCTGCCCTCCACCCCCTTCATCCCCTCATTTCCTTTCCCTCCAGCCCCTTGGCCCTCCTTGCTTCTCTCCCTCTGTCCCTGAAGCCCTGGGAACCTTCCATCTTCCATGGTGTCTTTTCCTTGGCTGTCTTGTTTCAAGACTTGGGTCCACAAGAGGCTCTATGGCTTTCTCTGCAGACACTGACGCCAGGAGAGAGCACAGGCAGAGAGATGGCCGGCTGACCCCCTCCACCCAGGCTAGGGGCCGAGCCTGTGACCCAAACTGCCCACCCAAGAGCCCAGGTGCTTTGGCCTCCTCAGTGCTCCCTTGGCTTTCACCTTTGACCCCTGCAGAGACCGCCTCTGCAGTGGCAGTGCAGAGAGGGACCAGGTGGATCGAGGTGAGGCAGGGCCGGGCAGGTGTCTCCCCACCATGGATTCCTGCATTCTCCACATGTGGCCTATTTAGGGTCTGCCCCTAAATGGGGTAGAGCTAGGTAGGGCCAGACCTAAAGGGAAGGCTATCAGTTCTTTGTGACAGAGGCAGGTAGAAGAGGGATGTGGTTTGGCTGCACCGGATCTAATCCCCAGCCTTGTGTCTGGGCTTGCACGTTTCACAATGAGATTCAGAGCCTCCTACTCCAAGGTAGAGCCTCTGCTACCTGTTTTCTTCCACCTGTCTCCAGATCAGTCAAGTTCTTCCTCTGAGATGTTGCTACATCTCCCTACCCCTACCCTGCTCTCTGTCTCTGGACATCTTTGTATTCCTTCCCTCCTCCCTGGAGTCAGCTACAGAGCACTCTCAGGAAGCTCTGCTCAGTCTGTGCTCAGCACAGACCAGCCCCTCCGGGGTGCAGGGGCTGCCACAGCTAGTGACACTCCAGAGCAAGGTATCCAAGCCTCTACACCTCCTGTTTCATAAAGTGGTGACATCAGCATCTTCTCTAAAATATTTCCTGATGAGCCAAGTGCCAGTAGCTCACACTTGTAATTCTAGCTATTCAGGAAGCTGAGATCTGACTACTGAGGCTCAAAACCAGCCCTGGCAGAAAAGTCCATGGGACTCTTACCTCCACAAAAGCCAGAAGTAGAGCTGTGGCTCAAATGGTATAGTGCTAACTAGCCTTGAGCAAAAAGAAGGTCAGGAGCCAAGTACTGATGGCTCATGCCTATAATCCTAGCTACTCAGGAGGCTGAGATCTGAGGATTGTGGTTTAAAGCTAGCCTGGGCAGAAAAGTCCCTGTGAGACTCTTACCTCCAATTAAGCACTCAAAAACCAGAAGTGGTGCTGTGGCTCAAGTGGTAGAGTATCCAGGCCCAGAGTTCAAGTCCCACAACTGACAAGAAGGAGAAGGAGAAGAAGAAGAAGGTGGTCAGGGACAGAACCGAGACCCTAAGTTCATGCCCCGGGACAAGCAAACACACACTGTTGAATCTCAACAAAGGCTGGTTAATGCCTTAAAAATATTAATAGCTTTTGTTTTATTAATTTCCACTATTTTTTTGTGCTAAGGATTGAACTCAGGGCCCTGTGCATGTGTCCCACCACTGAGCTACACTATCAACCTCCCCTTGCTATATTTTAGTGGTCTTGGGATCTGAACTCGGGGCCTTTTATTACTTATTAGGCAAGCAAACTACCACTTGAGTCATACCCTAGCCCTTTTTGCTTCAGTTATTTTCTGATTTGAGTCTTTGTAAATACCTGAGCCTGCTTGTACTGTGATCTTGCTATTTATGTTTCCTTCCGAGCTATTAGTTGATATACGCTCTCACTAACTTCTTGCTTGTGCTGGCCTCGAACTACAATCCTTCCAATCTGTCCCTTCTGAGTAGCTAGGATTACAGGCATGAGCTTCCTATGTCCAGCAAAAGTTGGCCCATATACATACTGTTTTTTCTGGTGATACCAAGATTTGAAATCAGAGCCTTGAGCCAAGTTTCTAGTTGTTTGTTTTTATTTTTATTTATTGTTTGGTCAGTTATGGGACTTGAACTCAGTCCCTGAGCTTTTTTGTTCAAGGCTAGTGCTCTACCTCTTTGAGCTACAGCTCTACTTCTGGCTATTTGGTGGTTAATTGGAGATAAGAGTCTCACGGATTTTTCTGCTTGGCCTAGCTTTGAACCTTGATCCTCAGATATGAGTAGCTAGGATTTACGGGCATGAGCCACTGGTGCCTGTCACTGGTTCAAAGCCACAAGACTCTTATCTCCAATTAACCACAAAAAAAAAGCAGGAAGTGGAGCTGTGGCTCAAAGTGGTAATATTAGCTTTAGGGAAGGAGTATCTCTAGTTTAAGGCTAGCCCTTGGTGGAACCCTGTCTCAAAAAGAAAAGAAAAGTGCCGGGCGCCAGGGCCTCATGCCAGAAAAGAAGTTAGATTGGAACTATGTGGAAGAGCACCAATTTTGAATGAAAAAGCCAAGTAAGAGTGTGAGGCTCTGGGTTGAAGCCCTAGTACCAGCTCTTAATTAGTTAATTAATATTCCACTGTCTCCCAATAACATCAAGCTGGGGAAATTTAACACATGGGCCTTTGGGGACATAAAAGATCCAAATTTAGCGGGGCGCTGGTGGCTCACGCCTGTAATCCTAGCTACTCAGGAGGCTGAGATCTGAAGATCACGGTTCAAAGCCAGCTGGGGCAGGAAAGTCTGTGAGACTCTTATCTCCAATAAACCACTAGAAAACTGGAAGCAACCCTGTGGCTTAAGCAGTAGAGCGCTGGCCTTGAGCTGAAGAGCGCAAGGACAGTGCCTAAACCCAGAGTTCAAGACCTATGACTGGCAAAAAAAAAAAAAAGAAAGAATCCAAATTTAAGCCCGGGGCCAGTGACTCATGCTTGTAATCCTAGCTACTTAGGAGGCTGAGATCTGAAGATCACGGTTCAAAGCCAGCCTGGCCAGGAAATTCTGTGACTCTTATCTCCAATTAACCACCAGAAAACTAGGCGTGGTGCTGTGGCTCAAAGTGGTAGAGCGGTAACCTTGAGCAGAAAAGATCAAGGACAGTGCCCAGGCCCTGAGTTCAAGACCCAGGAACATAAAAATAAAATCCACATTTAGCCAGGCATGCTGGCTCAAGCTTTTAATCCTGATTAGGAGGCAAAGTTTGGAGGATTGCAGTTCAAGGCCAGCCTGAACATAAAAGTTTGAGAGACTCAACATGGTATCCCAGCTACCGAGTAAGCACCATAGCTTGATGCAATGTCCCTTACCTGTCACCTCCAGCAACAAAGGTATACACCTATGCATTTCTGCCTTCAACCTGATGTCTTCCTGTCCCCTCCAGTGTTACCCTCCCTATTCTAAGTATCAGTAATTTCATGATGATCACAGTGCTAACCCCAGGGTTATTTTCTAATATGTATTTGAAATGCAGACACATGAGAATTTTCTTTAATCATCCTTTCAGTTTCTTTAATTTTATGCATTGAGGTCAGGGATTATAATCAGTATAATGTTGGCTCCTACCTTATAATTGCCTTCTTTTATGACAAGTGCAGGGTTGGTTTTGTGAGCATTTCATATGTGTACCTTTAAAGCCACACTTTCTCTAGTTGTTGAGTGTAAGGTTTTTTAGACATCTCTGGCTTCAAAAGTTTTAATGGTGAAGTGAGACGCATTGTATTCATAAGCTGCTTTGTTACGTGGCAACCGCTTTGGGCAACTAGTTAAAGATAATTTTTAAAAATTGCCATTCATTGGTGGCTCACGCTTGTAATCCTAGCAACTCAGGATGGTGAGATCTGAGGATCATCGTTTGAAGCCATCCTGGGCAGAAAAGTCTGTGAGACTCTTACCTTGAATAAACTACCCAGAAAAAGCCAGAAGTGGCATTGTGCCTCAAGTGGTAGAGTGCTAGTCTTTATTTTTTTTTAATTTATTTTTTTATTTTATTTATTTTATTTTTTTGGGGGGGGGTCCAGTCGTAGGGCCTGAACTCTGGGCCTGGGCGCTGTCCCTCAGCTCTTCAACTCAAGACTAGTGCTCTACCACTTGAGCCACAGCGCCACTTCCGGCTTTTTTCTTTTTGCTTATGTGGTGCTGAGGAATTGAACCCAGGGCCTCATGCATGCAAGGCAAGCACTCTACCACTGAGCCACCTTCCCAGCCCCTAGAGTGCTAGTCTTGAGCACAAAGAGGCTCAGGGACAGTGCCCAGGCCCTGAGTTCAAGCCTCAGGACCAGAAAAAAAAATAGATAGAATATTATATATTGTTAGATATAATTGCATTTTTTTTTTTTTTTTTTTTTTTGCCAGTCCTGAAGTTTGAACTTAGGGCCTGAGCTTATTACGATCAAGGTTAGAGCTCTACCATTTGAGCCACAGCTTCACATCAGGCTTTTCTGGCAGTTAACTGGAGATGAGTCGTTTGGACTTTCCTGCCTGGGCTGGCTTCAAACTTTGAGCCTAAGATCTCAGTCTCCTGAATAGCTAGGATTACGGAATGAGCCACCAGTGCCTAGCTCATAATCATTGTTTTTGTGTCTTGTTCTTTTTACCTATAGATAACAATCATTGTCTCTAATTATTTTTCTATTGATTATATTGTGTTCAGTGATCACTAGTTGCTGCTTGTCTTTCTTCTTTTCCTTATTTTGTGGATACAGCTTGTTGCTAGGCCTTTCCTCCTTTTGGCTTTGGAGTCATTCTTCAGGGTGGACTCTCAGGGTTGCCCGTCCGCCTGCAGGGTGCCCAGCTTGGGCAGATTCTCTTACTTCATAGGCAGTAGGGCCCCTGGGTTCAGACCCAGCACTGGAGATGGCCCTGCCTATGCTCAGCTCCCCCAGAAGACAGCTCCATGGCCTCCTTGGGGCCTGGTTGAGAGTCCTACTCTTGGGGAAAATAAGGCCCTTGGGGTGCCCCTCTCCACCACCCCTATCAGGCTAGCTCTGTTCCCCTAACTTTCCATGTATGGCTCAAATCTCTTCTAGGAGTCATTCAGTCATTCAGTCTGCACTGCCAGCTTCCCCTTCACCAGGTGGACCCGGGCCTTGTCCATTCATTCACACTCTTGTCTTTTGGGACTTCCCAAAGTTCCCTCTGTGTGTGTGTGTGTGTGTGTGTGTGTGTGTATGTGTTTGTGCCCACCTGCCTATACTAGAGCTTGAACTCAGGGCCTGGGCACTGTCCCTTAGCTTTTTTGCTCAAAGCTGCCACTCTACCACTTGGCCACAATTCCACCCCTGGCTTTTAGCTATTTAATTGGCTGGGAACGTGGCTTAATGGTAGAGTGCTTGCCTAGCTTGGGTTCAATTCCTCAGTACCACATAAACAGAAAAGGCCAGAAGTGGTGTTGTGGCTAAAGTGTTAGCCTTGAGCAAAAGAAGCTCAGGGACAGTGCCTAGGACCTGAGTTCAAACCCCAGGACTAGTTTAAAAAAAAAAAAAAAGGTTTCCTGATCGGGCTGGCTTTGAGCCAGGATGCTCATATCACAGCCTCTGAGTAGCTGGGTTTACCAGCGTGAGCAGCCAGCAGCTACCAGGTCTGGAAGCTCTTCAGGCAGCTTGCAGGTCCCATCTTGTGTTGGGAGTGGGGAGCTGGGGTTTTCCATGGGCTGGGCAGGCCGGTCAGTGCCTCTCCATCCCCTAGGGATGGTGGCACCTGGAACAGTCCCCAGCGTCCCCTCTGGGCCCTGTGGCTCTTCTCTTCGTTGTCACAGGCCTGTGTGTGTGGGGGGGGACCAGGCCGGGGCACCTTTCCACCCCCAGTGCCCCTCCCTCCCACTCAGACCCTGGAGACACACACGAGTCAGGTTGGAGAAGGAAGATCCGTTTTATTATCATTACTTCGGGCGGGGGACGAGGGGCGCGGTGGGGCTCAGCGCTCGGCGAAGGCGGCCTCGGGGTCGCAGGCGGGGTCGGAGCGGCAGCCGTCTGCGAGGACAGCGGGAGTCACGCCGGAGCGGGGACGGGGTGGGGGGGGAAGGTCCCATGCCCCCCCCCCGCCCCGATCGCGCCCGGCCCGGCCCCCCGCCCCCACCCCGCCCGGCCCGCTCACCCGGGCTGCAGCAGAGGCCCGCGGCTGCGCAGCGGCCGCCGCTCCCGCACGGCTTCTGGCCCGACTGGCAGGGCGACGGCAGGTAGCTCTCCTCCTGGCAGCGCAGCGCCTCGGCCGTGCCCACGAAGCAGCCCAGCTCGTCCCCGCAGCAGATGCTGGGCCCGAAGCAGCGGCCCTTGCCCCCGGGGCCGCAGGGCAGGCACTGCGGGGAGGGCGGGGGTCAGGGAGAGGCGCTGGGGCGCCCTCGGGCGGCGCAGGGCGGGAGGGGGCGGGTGCGGATGGAGGGGGTCGCGTCTCAGCCTCACCGGGGCGGGAATCCACGTCCACCAAACCCCCGGGCTCCCCCTGGGCCGAGGCAGGGGGCGGGGGTGGCCCGCCCCTCCACACACAGGGGGGCCGGCATGGAGGATCCAGGATGGGGAGCTCACCTTGCGCACGTCGAGGTCCAGCACGGCCCTCTTGCCGCCCAGCGGGCAGTTCTGGATGTAGCAGGCCGAGGTCAGAGCCAGGAGGCCCAGCAGGCAGCAGGCGAGGCTGGGGCCAGCCATGGTGTGGGCGCGTCCGGGTTCGGGGTCCACGGCTGCTGGCGATCGCTCCCACCCTGGCCTTTTATGCCGGGGCGCTGTGCTGGCCGAGCCTCCTCTAAGAGGGCGGCCACTTGCCTGGTCACGGCGGGTCAGGCCCATTCATTTGCAGGCCCAGGCCAGGGTGAAGGTCACCGCGTCGGCTAATGGTCGTGGAGCCTCGGGGAACGTGAGCAGGAACGTGAGTGGCCTGAGCCACCAAGGACAGGGAGGGGGTGTCCAGCCCAACCAAGGGCTATTTTTCCACACTTCCAATGCCTCAGAGAGATGGCAGAGTGGGGAAAGTGGACACTGGACCCCACCCAGCCTCTGAAACTTGGATGGGAAAGAAAGATCATATACATCTTCTCCAGCCTCTGAAAGCAATTCAGCCCTTCTTCAACTATGAGATGGGCACAAGCTACCAGGCAATTAGCAATTCTTGAGGCTTAGCCGCAGATCCAACTCATAGGTAACCTCCTATGGCGCGCAGCTGTTGGAACTGCCCAAAGATTGTTTAGATGTATCTCCTGCAGGTTATAGCAGTTATTAGGTTAGCATGAAATCTTGCTGTCTACTGTGTTTTAAAGAGCATTTAGGGAGTTGGAGGCATGGTCCGAGAGGTAGAGCATCAGCCATGGGCAGCAAAAGCCGAGCAAGAGCTCAAGGCCCTGAGTTCAAGCCCTATTACTTGTGTGTGTATGTGTGTGTGTGTGCAGGCCACTTCCAGTTTTCTGAGTGGTTTATTGGAGATAAGGGTCTCACAGACCTTCCTGCCCGGACTTTCCTGCCCGGGCTGGCTTTGAACCGAGATCCTCAGATCTCAGCCTCCCGAATAGTTAGGATTACCGGCATAAGCTACTGGTGCCCAGCTGGACCTTTTTTTTTTTTTTATCTTGCATTTTAATTTATTTTTGTCAGTCAGTATTAGTGTCTGAACTCAAGGCTTTGTGAGACAGATAGGCAAGTGTTCTGCTTGAGCTACATCTCCAAGTCCTTTTTTTTTTTTTTAAGATAGACTTCTGCTCTTTACCAGACCAGTCTGGACCACAATCCTCCTATTGATGCTTCTGGTGTAGCTGATCGACACATCCAATATTATTCTATTGAGATGAGGACTCATGAACTGCTTTGCCTGAGGTTGGCCTGGAGCCACAATCCTCCCACTATCAGTTTTCTTTTTCCTTTCCTTTCCTTTCCTTTTCTTTTTTTCAGGTCAAGGCAAGCACTGTAACAATTGAGCTACAGCACCACTTCCAGTTTTCTAGTGGTTTATTAGAGATAAGAGTCTCCCAGACTTTCCTGCCTGGCCTGGCTTTGAACCATGATCCTCAGATCTCAGCCTCCTGAGTAGCTAGGATTACAGGCGTGAGCCACCAGCACCTAGCACAGTATCAGTTTTCGTGTAACGGGGATGACAGGCTTACTCTGACACCATCATGTCCACCTGTTGTTTGAGATGGAATCTTGCAAACTTTTTCTCCTGGCTTGCCTCAAATAGTAATCCTTCACATCATTGCCTCCTGAATATCTAGGATTACAAGCAAGAGCCACTGGTGTCTGGCCCACTTTCTTCACATTTAAATGTATCTTTAAAAAAAATAAAACTTAAGATTTCTCTATTTTTTCTTTTTTTTTTGGGTCTGGTCGTGGGGCCTGAACTCTGGGCCTGGGTGCTGTCCCTCAGCTCTTCAGCTCAAGGCTAGCGCTCTACCACTTGAACCACAGCACCACTTCTGGCTTTTCTTTTTGCTTATGTGGTGCTGAGGAATCGAACCCAGGGCCTCATGCATGCAAGGCAAGCGCCCTATCACTGAGCCACCTTCCCAGTCCCAAGATTTCTCTTAAGTGCTAGTCAATGGTGTGGATAAAAAAAAGGATGCCCTGTCCGAACCTCTCTTAAAAAAAAAAGTACTTGCTACTTCTTAGAGTGTGGTCAATGGGCAGCCTCAGCTGCAGAGAACCCCTGGCCCAGGGTGACACTCTTTCCAGCTGCGCCTAAGTTCAGGAGCGCTGTGGTAGAGCATTTCAGGTCTCTCTAACGCTGGCTCTCCTTCTCCTTTCTGCAGGGAGAAGCCTGAGATGGAGTTTAGCAAGCAGGGTATTTAATTCATAAAGCCCCGGGGACCCAGCTCTATGAAGGGGAGGCAGAGGAGATGGGTGGCAGAGCGAGAACTGCCACACAGACCTCAGCTGACGTATCGGCCCTGCTGCCCCAGAAGAGGAGCCTGAGGCAGCCCAGGCCCTTCTGCTGTGTGTTCTCCCTCCTCCAGGAGCCACTGAGGCCAATGAGGCCAAGAAGTGTCCAGTGCCCATCCAACCCTGAGTCACGACCCCGGGTTACTGCAGAGCTGTCCAGCACGGAAGAAGCCATCAGGCAAGACTGGATTACAATTCAGCTCATTTCCCACCCACATTAGCTCATTGGTATTCTCGGCCTAGCAGGCCAACGGCTTACCCCAGCAGCGGTCCTAGAGAGGCCTCCCACCCACTCTGTGGGCACACTGACCTCACCTGAGCTAATACTTGTCCCTGAATTACCACCACATAATGTTCCCCACACAGCCAGCATGCTTTCTTCTGCTCCCCAGTCCTCATCTGAAGATGCCGGGGTCCCATCACAGATGTCTGCAAATACCAGTGAACAAAGCAGATGAAATCTTTGCCCTTGGACTGGAGCAGTAGTTCAGCACTTAAGCTAAACCCAAGAGACTCGCATAAGTAAGGAGCATACATGAGGCGCTGGGTTTGATCCCTAGCAGAGAAAAATCTCTATCAACATGAGATTTATTTATTAGTGGAGAAGGAAAAGTGTGAAACAATAAACATATGCCAGTAAACATATGGGTTTTTTTTTTTGGTCCAGTTGTGGGGCCTGAACTCTGGGCCTGGGCGCTGTCCCTCAGCTCTTCAGCTCAAGGCAAGCGCTCTACCACTTGAGCCACAGCGCCACTTCTGGCTTTTTTCTTTTTGCTTATGTGGTGCTGGGGAATCGAACCCAGGGCCTCATGCATTCAAGGCATGTGCTCTACCACTGAGCCACCTTCCCAGCCCAGTGCTATGGTTTTGATCTTGTGTGTCTCCCAAGCTGAGCACTGATGGCTCACACATATAATCATACCTGTCATTTTTGATCCCAGGAGGCTAAGATCCAGAAGGTCATGATTGGAAGTCAGCCCAGGATTTGATCTCTAAAAATAGCTAAGAGCATGGTTCAAATGGTAGAGCACCAGCTGAACAAACAAGCTGAACAAGTGCACGGCCCTGAATGAAAACCTTATTACCAGCAAATAAGAGACAGAGAAAAAAACAAAGGGGCTTGGCCCCCAGGATGGTGATATTGGGCACAGTGGAACCTTTACAGGGTGGGGCCGAGAGGGAGGCTTTCCGCCATTGAGACCATGCCCTGGAAGGTGAAGCAGAACCCCGGCCACTGCTCTCTCTTTTGTCTGCTGGCATGAAGTAAGGGATTTTTGCTCCACTAGGTACTCAGCCATAACAGGCTGCTTCATGTAAGCAACAGGACCAACAGAAGGTAGACTGGAACCTCTGAAACTGTGAGCCAAGCAGAACTTTTCTCTTGTTAAGTTCATTATCTCAGGTGTTTTGCTGTAGTAACTAAAAGCAACCTGGAACTAGAGAGAAAGCATAATGATATTCTAATAGTAGTGAACATGGGGTAAAGGGCTTGGGGTGGTCTCAGTGGTAGAACACATAAGGCTCAACCTCAACTCCAGAATAAATAAGTAAGTGAATTGTGGTAGACTAGTAAATGTTATAGAGAACAAGGGAATAATGTTCTTAGGGCAGGCAGCAGAGATTTCTTTGTGAAGATGACCTGAGTGCTCAGAGAAGAAGACAGAAGCTGTGGGCGCTGATGGCTCATCTCTGTAATCCTAGCTACTTTGGAATCTGAGATCTGAGGATTGTGGTTCAGAGCCAGCCTAGGCAGGAAAGTCTGTGAGATTCGTATCTCCAGTTAACCACCAAAAAAGTTGACAATAGAGCTGAGGCTTAAGTGGTAGAGTGCTAGCCTTAGTGTTTTGCTGCTGTGTAGTAAATGACAGCAAAGGTAGGTTTTTTTGTCTATGTGTGCAGAAGGAAGAATGAGAGCCAGCATTAGAGAGAGCAGGCTTGCTGTCGGCCCCTCTGCCCTAGAAAAGGAGCATGAGGCAGCCCAGGCCTTGAACTCAAGGCCTAGACACTGTCTCTGAGCTTTTTTGCTTGTTAGTGCTTTACCACTTGAGCTACAGCTCTACATCCAGCTTTTTGGTGGTTCGCTGGAGAGATGAGTCTCATGGACTTTTCTGCCGGGGCTGGCTCTGAAATGCAATCTTCAGATCTCAGCCTCTAGAGTTGCAAGGATTACGGCTCCTCCCACTAGTAGTGTCAATTTTTTTTTTTGGGCGGGGGGCCAGTAGTGGACCTGAACTCTGGCCTGGGCGCTGTCCCTCAGCTCTTCATCTCAAGGCTAGCGCTCTACCACTTGAGCCACAGCGCCACTTCTGGCTTTTTTCTTTTTGCTTATGTGGTGCTGAGGAATCGAACCCAGGGCCTCTGGCATGCAAGGCAAGCGCTCTACCACAGAGCCACCTTCCCAGCCCAGTAGTGTCAAATTTATCTTTTTCATCATATTTTTTTTTAAGAGCCGTGCTACTATCTTGGTGATATTGCCCTCTGCTGGAGATAAGAGGAACTGCAGGTGGATCTTGTGTTCACTGCATTTGGCACATAATTCTTCTCAAGTCCACGGTAGGAATTTGAGGCTGTTCTCTAGTTTCTTCAGAGTAATAGTATGGATCTATGGTATAACTAGTGGTTCGGTTGTGGCAGGACTACTTGGGGCTACAAGTTTGAGACCAGCCTGTGTAACAGGGAGAACTTGTCTCAAACATAAAAAGGCTGAAGTGGTAGGGCACTTGAGTAAGTAAGGCTTTGGATTCAAACAAAAGTACTGCATTAAAAATAAAAATAAAAATAGGGCTGGGAATGTGGCTCAGTGGTACAGTGCTTGCCTAGCATGCATAAAGCCCCAGGTCCAATTCCTCAGTACTACATAACGAAAAAAAAAAAAAGCCTGAAGTAGCCCGGTGGCTCAAGTGGTAGAGCACTAGCCTTGAGCCAAGGAAGCTCATTGACAGTGCCCAGGCCCTGGCACAAAAAAAATTAAGATAAAAATGGCTAAGTGCTGGTAGCTCATGCCTGAAATCCTAGCTTACTAAGGAGGCTAAGATCCAAGGATTGAGGTTAAAAACCAGCAAAGGCACAAAAAAAGTCCATGAGACACTTTATCTCCAATTAAGTGGCAAAAAGCTGGAACTGGAGGTGTAACTCAAATGGTATAGTGCTAGCTTTGAGCAAAATAGCTCAGGGACAGTGCCTGGGCCTTGAGTTAGTTCCAGCTCCAGAATTGGCACATGCTGTGCTCCTGTGCACACACACAAATTAAAAATGCAAAGTGTAAACTAAAACATTACTTCCCAAGAACCTTTTACAAGCTAGTTTTTAACCCAGTAACAGAAAATGCACAACCATTTGGCGATGTGGACATCTGACTGCTAGCTCCTGTGTAGTGCTGACTGAGAGTGGGGCTTGTGCACCTCTCATTTTTTTCCTTTTTCTTTTGCAGGAGGAACCATTGTCTGGCTGTGTAGCCCAGGTTGGCCTTGAACATTGAAATGCAGTTGTCTTCTCTTTCTCAGTCTGGGACTACAATCATGTAGTATATCACTTACCTTTGACTTTATGTCACTTTCCTGGGCTCTGGTACTGGATTTGAACTCATGGCCTTGTACTTGCTCAGCTTGCTTGCTGGGCTGGAGGCTTGCCACTTGAGTCAGACCTCTAGTCCTGCTTTTTGCTGGTTATATAAGAAATGGGACTCTCAAGAACATTAATGCTCATGCTGGCCTTGAACTATGATCTTCAGGATTTCAGTTTCCTGAGTATCTAGGATTACAGGCATGAGCCACTTGGCACCAAGCTGCTCACAAATTCTTGACCTCAAGGTCTTATAAATTGAACTCTGAAGTTGGTGTAGGTAGTGTTCTGTCCTTTGACTAGATACTCACTTTATAATTATTTATTTATGGCATTTGTCTGTGCTGCTCACTTGTTAAGGCACTCTTCAGGGAAATGCCAGCACCATTACTAGGCCCGTCTCAGGATTTTGGGATTGCAACATTGCTTTGGACTTAACTAAACTTGACTCTTCCTGCCAGAATTACTTCAGTGGCAGTCAGTCCTATTTATCTTTTTTTAATGCACTTGTCAGTTCAGAGGGAACTTTCTCAAATATTCCTGGGACTAGATACTTTTTACTGTGTTTTATGCAAAAATTTTGGAGTAGCCCAGATGAACATGGGAAACGGCTTTAGGTTTGTTTCACGGCCTCATGGGGTCTTCTTATAGAACAGCACCTTAACCTTCTTTTTTTTTTTGTCGGCCGTGGGGCTTGAACTCTGGGCCTGGGCGCTGTCCCTCAGCATTTCAGCTCAAGGCGAGTGCTCTACAGCGCCACTTCCGGTTTTCTGGTGGTTTATTGGAGATCGGAGTCTCACGGTCTCTCCTGCCCGGGCTGACTTTGAACCGTGATCCTCAGATCTCAGCCTCCTGAGTAGCTAGGATTACAGGCGTGAGCCACCAGCGCCCGGCAGCACCTTAACCTTCTAACCTGGCAAGTGCATCCCTCTCCTGTCCATTTAGACCACTACATGCACTTTGTCTTCACCCAGTAGTAGAGAACCTTCACATCCAACCTGAGGGGCAACCTGTTATTTTGCAGACACTGACCATCCTAGAGAAAAACTGTCTACTCAGGAAAGTTCCTGGGGGACAGCATGTCTCCCCTCCCCCAAGCAAAACACCAGCTAGTTCCTGTGCATGAGCCTCCTTAGTTCTCATGGAGGCTTATATCTGGGTATGATTCCAAATGTGTTTACTTGGAAGCCCCCAAATCTATTATCATCAGTCTTGGGGCTTGAACTCAGCACATAGGTGCCGTCTCTGAGCTTTTTTGCTCAAGGTTTGTGCTCTATCAGTTTAAGCCACAGCTCCACTTCAGGTAGTTTTCAGGTGGTTGCCTGGAGGTAAGAGTCTCATGGACTTTCTTGTCTGGGCTGGTTTTGAACCCCAATCCTTAGATCTCAACCTCCTGAGCAGCTAGATTATAGGCATGAACCACCAGTGACTGGCCAAATCTACCTTGAGCACGAGATTTTGTAGGTGGTCCAGCCTGCAGCCAAGTATGGTTTTAGAAATTTTTTTTGTCGGTCATGGGGCCTGAACTCTGGGCCTGGGGGCTGTCCCTCAGCTCTTCAGCTCAAGGCTAGTGCTTTACCACTTGAGCCACAGCACCACTTCTGGCTTTTTATGCTTATGTGGTGCTGAGGAATCGAACCTAGGGCCTCATGCATGTGAGGCAAGCACTCTACCACTGAGCTACCTCGTTCTGGAAATTCTGATCCTTGTAATCCAGCGGACGTATATAGGCCTACTCTGAGAACACAGGAAGTTAAAGCCCACCTGACAGCTGAAATAAGGGTAATTCTGGGAGGAACTGTCAAGCTGTAATGCAGGGCTGGAGATACATTCTATCAACTGGAGAGGCAAGAATCATTAGCACCCCTGGTGTTTTTGGAGCCAGGCCACGCCCATCTAACTGTCCAGGGCTCTGCTGGACATCATGGGATGTCACATAACTGCAGCTGGGACTGGGTAGAAACTGAGTCTACCTGTGCACCGAGAAGTGCTTTTGACCAATCAGCAGCCTGTTATCCCAGCATTGGGATGGTGGCTATGTGTTGTTGTCAAAGTCTATTTCGTTAGGAGGATCTGCATCAACATCAACAGTGGAAATAAATACTAAGGAGTCACAGCTCCATGCTGGGCATCATCAAAGGGTTTGCCAAGCCACCCTGACCTCATAAAGCCTTGGCCAAATAGGCCTCCCGCACCAGCACCATTTGGTGAGTGGTCCCAAAGTGCTAGGAGCACCACAAATGGTGTACATCATTGAAGCTGCACACAGAACTACCAGGAGAAATGGAGTCTCCTTTGCTTTCACAGGATCTTAGACACACCAAACCTTGGCCAGCAAAGTCTAGCAGACTCTCCGTCATTGGTTAGCTTATGTCGATTACTAGGGTAATTGACTATCCTCATTTGGACCTAGTATCCTAAAGCCTCAAGTCATACAGACTTTGTTGCAACTACTCATTTCTGTCATGGTACCAGTATAAATGCAGTCAATGAATGAGGAAGGCTGTGTTCCAATAAATCTTTATTTACAAAAGCAGACAGCAGGCCACAAGTGGCTCTTGATTCCCATGCCCTGTCTATGTGCAGGGATGTTGGCCTGTGAGACAGAAACCACTCTAGGGTTATTGATGTCCTGAGGCTGTATATGACTATGGTTCTGGGAATTTCTGGCCAAGTGATGATGAGCTTGAGACCAGAGGTTGAGAGCTGCCCAGGAAAGGCCAAACCTTTCTCATAGGCAGTAATTTGCTCCAGAGCAAGCTTAGCCCTCCCTTTCCCATTCACACACACATACACACTTGTCCCTACTGGGCCCCTAGGAGCCTCTGTTTTGCGACCTGATCACCTGCCCTTCTCGGGTGATGGCCCAGTTGTAGCTCTTTGGGGAGTCCAGTGCTTCTTCTATACGTGCCTCCAGGTTCTCCCGGGTGATGAAGTTTTTTGCCTCTTCCTATGAGGAGAGAAAAGGCCAGTTGCATGTGAGCCCTGTATGCCAGGCACAGCGTGGTGGAGGAAAAGATTCCTGTTGTCTCTGGGGAAGGGTGCCTGGAGCCCAGGACCTCTTCAGAATCCCGCTGTCCTAAAAAATCCCAGGTGTCCTTGCCATATTTCTTTCTTACACCATCATCCACAGGACACCTCAATCAGAACCCCAAGCACTAGTTGTGACAACCTTCTGTCCCCAGTCCCTTATCCCTTCCTGGTCTCCCCCAAGCCCCTCTCAAATGTGTCCTTCTCTCTTATTTTAATCTAAATTCCATCTACTACTGTGGGATTACTCCCCTGCTTTCAGGTTTCACGAGTCAACCCTGACCTGGTACTTCCAATCCTTCAGTGATTTTTATCATGCTCAAGGTCAAGCCCAGCGCAGCCCTTCCCCTGGTCTGCTTTTGCTGGCACTCGGCCGTCCTTTCTCTCCCCAGCCCGGGTCCCGCCAGCGTACGACCTCGGCCCCACCCCCACCTGCAGCTGCAGCACTTCTTGCTCCTTGAGCTGCACCCGAGCCTGCTCCTCCAGGGCTCGACGGGCCTGCTCCGCGGCCTGCCGCTGCTCCTGCTCCAGCTCCTCCCGTCGCAGTCTCTCAATCCTGCAACGGGGAGAGGGGGAAGGTCGGGGCTGAGCGGGACCCCTGCCTCCGCAGGCCCGGACTGCCCGCCCCGAGCGCCACGCACCGCAGTTCGTGCAGCCGCTGGTTCTCCGCCCGGTTCCAGGCCATCAGCCTCTGGTGCTCGGCGGCTTCCTCCCGCACCTTGCGCTCCAGCACCCCGGTTCGGGACTCCTGCAGCTTCCTCCGCACCTCCCACGTGAACTCCTGCCTGGGCGGGGACGCGCTTCCAGTCGGCACCCTGCCGCCCGCCCCAACGCTCCCCCGGGGCGCGCCGGCCGCCGGCCTGCGGGCACACACACCTGAGGGCGCGCACGGTCTGGCGGTACTGCCGGTAACGCTCCGTCACGACGAACAACTCCGTCGGGTCCACCGCGGGCGGCATCTTCACGCGCCCGATCTTGGACTTGGCAGGCGGGTCATGGCGGGTCTTGCGGCTGCGCGCCGGCGGCAACAGTAGCAGGGCCGGAGGCCGGCACGGAGGCCGCGCGCACACGGCGCTCAGCGAGCGAAGCATGCCGGCGTCCGCTCACGCCCCGCCCGGAAGCGGTCGCAAAGCACCCTGGGACCTGCAGCCTCCAGTCCCGCCCTTCGAGGGCACGCCCCTTCACGGGCGGAGCTACCACGCGGCTACCCAACCGACGATCGCTACTCTTCCCCCGCCCCCTGCAGCGGCGGCGGGGCGCTCCGGGGCGCGGCCTCCGCCGTCTCTCTGCCCTCCAGCCGCCCCTGTCCGTCCCGCTCCCTGGGGGTTCTCAGCTGGGGTGGTCTAGGGAGGGAACTCACGAGACAACTTGAGAGTTCACACGTTTTATTGAAAGGCGGCGGGACGCTGCGCTCGCGCTGCGTTCTGCGGAGAGAGGGGCGAACGAATCACTGGGCGTCCTGGTCCCTCCCGGGCCCCTCCCCTGTCATCCCGCCCGGAGGGTCAGACGCGCCCCCTCCCACAGGAGCTTGAGGACCCAGCATGGGGATCTCCCACGTGTGGGCAGGCTGTCTGTCTGTCCTAAACCTGATGCGTGAACTCCTGAAGCTCTTAAGAGGCGACAGGTAGGACTGGTAGGCCTCGTTGGAGCTTAGACTTTTTTTTTTTTTTTTCTGGTCGTGGGGCCTGAACTCTGGGCCTGGGCGCTGTCCCTCAGCTCTTCAGCTCAAGGCTAGCGCTCTACCACTTGAGCCACAGCACTTCCGGCTTTTTCTGCTTATGTGGTGCTGAGGAATCGAACCCCAGGGCCTCATGCATACAAGGCAAGTGCTCTACCACTGAGCCACCTTCTGCAGACCCTAGACTTTCTTCTTTAGTAATGATGGATTTGCAGGTTAGTAATCAGCCACTTCCCCACAAATGTCCTCTGCTATAGTCTTAGGGATTGCA
This sequence comes from Dipodomys spectabilis, assembly GCF_019054845.1. Taxonomy (NCBI): domain Eukaryota; kingdom Metazoa; phylum Chordata; class Mammalia; order Rodentia; family Heteromyidae; genus Dipodomys; species Dipodomys spectabilis. The sequence continues at coordinate 7,596,083 of NW_024870852.1, forward strand.
GTAGTTGAGTTGTTGGAGTGCACATGTCAGTCACCACCTGGGCTTTCTGATTGCCGCTGCCACGACTCCCCTCTTCCTACTGGATTATTTTGCTTTGACATATATTTGCCCCAGGAGGGGCTCAAAGCTGCCACTTTTATTTAGGGAGTACCATTACATCCTACTCCACTAATGAGTAGAGAACCCAGAGGGTGGGGGCCAGGGGAATCCCAATGGTGGTTCTCCTCTCCCCAGCCCCCAGTCAGGATGGCTGCTGGTGACCAGAGGCTGGAATTGAATGCTGAGGTCTCACCCCACTTACCAATAGTGTCTGCACCAAGTGCTGCTTCCTGTGGGACCACTGGGCCCTGGGCCTGCCCTCCCAGGGCATAGGGTCCTTAGAAGATTCCATAGCATCACTTGGGAGGCTGTGGGCACTCTGGAGTAGGCTACCTGCTGCAGGACCCAAAACATTTTCTCGGAAGGGAACAGAGGCTGCAGCCTGTTCCTTCATCCCCACGCCCAGAATCTTCTTCCTCCCAGCCAGGGGAGGGAGACCTATCACTCACCTGAGGACCCAAGGTCACTCCGGGGGTCCTGGGATGAGCTGGGGGCTCGCTTTCCTCCGGGGTACCAGCCATGGGACCAATGCTGAGCCCTTGAGGGTCCAGGATGGCCAGTCAGCAGCAGCAGCAGCAGCAGAAGGAGGTATAGCTTCGAGCAGGCCATGGTAGGGCTGCTCTCAAGGACAGTGGACAGCACTCAAGGACCCTGACATTCCCATTTACAACCTCTTCACCTTCTTCCAAGGATCAGCCTGGCCAACTGGCTCCTCAGAGCACCTTTAATGTTCCCCAGGCTCTTCCCTTTCTGCCACTCTACACTTCATCTCAGGCCTCCAGGCCTCTAAATCCTGAAAGATCATGGCCTGTGCCAGGGGAGGATGCTCTAGAGCATCAGCTTTCTCCCTGCACAAAGGCTTCCCAACTTTGCCAACTAAGGTGGCTTTCCCAATTGATCAGACCCATCTTTTTCCTTCAGGAAGTTCCAGAAATGGAAGGTTGGAGAGGGGAACAGACTTCCAGCCAAGGATGGGAATAGGGCAGCAGTGGAGACATCCGGACCGCTGGTGTTAGGAAACCAGAATGGCAGATGCTGCCCTTTCTCTGAGAACTCCCTCTCATCTATGATTGTTGGGGATGTGGAAAGAACATGGTGAGGAATGGGAAAAGTGTGTCAACCTCTTGCCCCTCTGAGGCCAGGGTGGCAAGCACACAGGGCAGAGGAAGGGGAGCAGAGAAAGGGGGATCTTTCTCTGCTTGGTTTAAGGGTGGCAGGGCTTGGGAGAGAAGAAAGGAGGAATGGAGTTAGACTCAGAAGCCCCAGCCTTAGGGGGAACAGCCTCACTCACCCAGGAGGATAAAGTGACTCCTTCAGGCGCTGCAGGATCCTAGCCAGACAGCTCTAGGATTTATTGATCAGTTGGCTCCACCCCCTGCTCTGGCCTAGACTTCAGTGACGTCTTTAAAGCAGGGGGGTAAGGAGGGAACTTGACCCTCCCGTTCCACAGCATCTACTTCATGAGCAAACACCAAGCTGCTGCTGACTCTAAGGTCCCCACACAGATCCTCACATCCATCCCCTATCTTCGCAATGACCAAAGTCAAAACAAAAATCAAAATGGTAGTAGTCAAAAAGGAAGGCAAATGGTTATGTGTGGTGGCTCATGTTTATAATCCCAACTATTCCAGAAGTGATCTGCAGTATCCTATCTCATCAAAATAGCTGGACATAGAAGTTCACACCTGTAAACTCAGCTGTGTAGGAAATGCAAGTCAGAGGATCAAGGTCTGAGGCCAGTCCTAGGCAATAAACAAGACCCTATCTGAAAAAGAAGAAAAAAGAATAGAGGCATGGTTCAAGTAGATCACTTGCCTAGAAAGCATAAGACCCTGAACACAAAGTTTTACTGACAAGTAAAACTGTCACACCTATAATACATTGGGAACTGAATCCAAGAGAACGATTTTCTGGAATCTAATACTTTTCAATGTTTGAAACACTGTAGCAACTAGTATTGTCTCCTGAGTAGAATACTGCAAAGGATTTAAAAAATTTAGGATCACTCTGATTTGTGCCAAACTTGCCTCAATCCTAATTACCTCCCCCAAGACTAAGCTGCACATGGGTCATGGCTTCTTGTTCTGAATACTCAAGCCTGCCTTCCCTTGGTGGGAATGCTGGTTCAGTTTAACGGAACTTGTGCTTTCCCATTTGCAAATCTGTTTGGCACTTGAATAAAACGCCTTTATTTTAACCTCGTTTATGCTGTCTTGGTTTGCTGAAGTCATAGGACTCCTGCTCCAGGATGGTCCATGGCCTTGTCTCATCTTACCACTTCTGTGGATGCATCCTCAAGCTCCTGACCTTGGGGCCTGCGAAGCCCTCCCTGACACCAAAGAAAATCTGAGGCCTAGAGAGGGGCAGTGAATCCCACTGAAGGGTCTGCCCAGTAGAAAAGTAGGAGTCTAAGACTGGGGAACCAAATTGCTTATAGAGAGGTCTGTGGAAAATTACTTTTCTCAAGGGCTCCCACCACCTATAAAATTGTCCTGTCCTTGAGGTGGGATCATTACCCATGGAGGTGGGCTGTTGGGATAGTACCCACCCAGGGTGGCCTCTCTTCCAAGGGGGCCTATGGGGTGGGGGAGAGGTAGCTGAGAGACCTGCAGTCTCCTTGGGGGTAATTTTGTCCCCTAGGGTTCTAACTGCTCATCTTGTGCTCAACGGAGGCCCAGTCATAGATATGGACGGAACCAGCATGGGCTGCAGGAAAGGGCTCTCAATCTCCTGGCCTGCGTCAGTAGCTTGGCTTCCATCGCCAGCATCAATATCCAGGGGTTGGAGGCTTGTTTACAGGGTTAATAGCCAATCTCCGCATTTGGATTGCCCAGCAAATACAAGGGCAGGGTCAGCCATGGCATTGTGATGGCTAGAGTCATTGGACAAACAGATGCATCAAATCTTGTGACAGTCATGGTAGGGGTGGGATGGGCACTGCTGTGATTTTCCAAATTGAATTATCAGGGATTTGAAATGTCTGTGAGGAAAGTACATTCAATGTCATTGTTTTGGGAAATATACAGACTTTAATAACTGGGTGATTTTAATACAACTTTTTTTGGAGGTAGTGGGAATTGAACTCAAGGTCTTGTGCTTGCTCAGCTAGGTTCTACCACTTGAGCTACATCTCCTTTCTGGCTTTTAATACATTGGCCTTTCTAGTTATTTTTCAAATAGAACCTCATGATTCTGCCTGGACTGTGGTCCTTCTACTTACAATTCCCTCTTGGCTGGAATGACTGGCTTGTGGCACCATGTTCTGCTATTGGTTGAAGGAACCTCTCAAGACTTTTTGCTGGGGTTTCCTTGAACAGTCTTCCCAATCTTTACCTTCTTTTTTTAATGTTGGTCGTGGGACTTCAACTCTGGGCTTGGGCACTATCCCTTAGCTCTTCAGCTCAAGGCGAGCTCTCCACCGCTTGAGTCACAGCACCACTTCTGGTTTTCTAGTGGTTTATTGAGATAAGAGTCTCATGGACTTTTCTGCCTGGGCTGGCTTGGAACTGTGATCCTCAGATCTCAGCCTCTTGAGTAGCTAGGATTACAGGTGTGAGCCACGGACGCCCAGCTTCCAATCTTTACCCTTTTTTTTTTTTTTGTCAGTTGTGGGGTTTGAACTCTGGGCCTGAGCGCTGTCCCTCAGCTCTTCAGCTCAAGGCGAGCACACCACCACTTGAGCTACAGCGCCACTTCTGGTTTTCTGGTGATTTATTGGAGATAAGAGTTTCACGGCCTTTCCTGCCCGGGCTGGCTTTGAACCGTGATCCTCAGATCTCAGCCTCCTGAGTAGCTAGGATTACAGGCTCGTGAGCTACTGGCACCCAGCAAAATCTCTTTTTTTTTGGGTCAGTTGTGGGGGCTGAACTCTGGGCCTGGGTGCTGTCCCTCAGCTCTGCAGCTCAAGGCTAGTACCCCACCACTTGAGCCACAGTGCCCAGTTCCAGCTTTTTTATGTGGTGCTGAGAAATTGAATCCAGGGCCTCATGCATGGTAGGCAAGCACTCTACCACTGAGCCAACTTTACCTTCTTAGGAGCCAGAATTACAGGTGTGTGCCATCAGCTCCTAGGTAACTAGGTAATTTTTAGGAAAACATTTGCTTTATTATTTAGTGAAAACAACTCTAGTTGAGCCTCTGGCTGTGTTCTGCTTTGGGATGACAGAATGCTTCAGTTAATGTCCCTGACACTTATTTAGAAAGAACAGGGCTTTGTTTTGTACTGCCCTCTTGCCCTCTGGAGAAATCCAAACCAGAATAACTTGTTTCCCAGGGAAAGTTCTGGTTCCTTTCTTTGAGAAACATATTTAGCTTTTCAGGGAGGTCTGATGTCCCTCCCACGCTGATTCTGGAATTTACCTTCATGTCCCTCTTAGCAAAACATGAAATGACAATCCAGATGGCTTTGGAGCAAAGTACCAGGGACTGGACAGGTCAGACTAGCTCCTGCTCCATGACTAAGCTTCTCTCTCCCCTGGGCCCCTGCCCTCAGAGAAACCCCAAGAGACCAAAGCTCACTGGGATCACTGGAACAAAGACAGGGTGGGAAAGAAGGCAGAGTTCCAGGTACTGTTCAGAGCTGAGAGCTGGAACAGAAGCAACTGACAGCAGCACAGCAGGGACAAGAGGGGCCTAGCGTCCCAGCCATAACTTCTGGCTGCTCCACCCCAGACAAAGGGAGAGACATTTCCGCAGGGAGTCAAAGCTTTTATTACCTGATAATCCCTAGTGTGGTGCCAGAGATACCGCTCTGGTCCCATTACTCCCCACAGGGGGCTGCTGGGATGTAGGAGATGGCAGGAGTGGGCTGGAGAGAGGAGGGGTAATTTACAGTGAAGGAGAGGACACAGGTTTTCATTGGGGCACCGGGACGACCATTTCCTCAAGAGCTCTGAGAACTTTGTGCTTGTTTTCTTAGTTGGTGCCGAGCTACCTGGAATGGGTTTTGTGTTTATTTTCTTTAGGAACAGATGTTTTAATGCAGAGTAATAAACCAGCCCAATTTCCAGGCTGAGGATTTCACGATATCAATCCAAACATCACACTATTTAATTCCCCAATAAAACATTGGAAAAAGGACTATCAGTGCTAACACATTTACATATAAAATCTCCACCTAATAGGTAATAGAAGCCTATGTACCAATTTCTAAAACAGTTATAAGATATATACACAATTTTGGGTATATTAACAAAACAGAATATTACAAAATATTAAAGGCAATTCTGTCCGTGAGCCTCATCTCCTGTTACTTGAAGTTGGCATAGTCTGAGAATGCATCAATGTACTCCTGCACCACCTTGTAGCAGAACTCATACTGTTCCTGGAGAGTAGAGGAGGGGAAGAAAGCCAAGGTTACCAAAGAGAATATGGAACTGTAGTTCCTAACTGGCTTGTGTTTTAAAAATGGAAAACTGAAGGACGTACACCTGCAGCTGACCCGTTAGCCAGAGTTTTGGAAGCTCTGCCTTCTGGGCTGACTGCAGAGCTGGGCACAGTGATGAGGTCGGTGGTAGGCCCTACAGGGTCAGACATGAGTGTGCTGGGCTGATGATGTGCCCTGGCTCTCAAAGTGGCATCTCCTCTAGAACTCCTCAGAATCACCTTTCATTTTCCCCTCAAACATTTCTAGCTCCACAGGACTCGCGAAAACTTTTATGGATGGCCAGACTATCAAAAGTCAGATCTCGTGATGGGGAGCCCAGAGCAAAGGCAAAGATACATACTCTTGTGTCCTGTTCTCTCCGCCCCTCCTTGAAATGAGGGAAAGCATAGGCAAGCCCTGTGGGGCACCCAGGGACCCCTTCTAGCCTCCCATACACCTCTCTCAGGACAGAGGCTATGCTCCAACTGTGATCCTGCCTCTCTCAAGGCACTTCTTGCCTCTTGGGGCACTTTGGGGAATAGTGGGCCCGTGGCTAGTCTGTTGGGTGGCCTCTGAAGGGCTCCTCACTGAGAGGGAAGGGTTGCAGCTGGTGTAGTGGCATGGACTGGCATACCAGTGTCTGGACCATGTGTGGCCTTTGCAGTCGCAGGCTCTTGACAGTCTGGAAGACATCCAGAATCCCCTCTGCTTTCACACGCTCCAGGACTGTGCTCAGAGCACAGAAGGTCCCCGTCCGTCCTGCCCCGGCGCTGAAACAGACAGATGTACTTACCAGCCCTCTGTGCTGAGGGATGAATGCAGTGAGAAGCACAGGAAGGCTGACTAGTGCTAGGAAGGTGAGTGATCTCTGAAACTACTAGGGAAGAGGGCAGGTGGGGCAAGCGCCCATGCTCATCTCTGCCTTCTAGCCTAGAGGGGCCCTGTGACAGCATGGTTTTGGGGTGGCATGTACCCCTGCTGCCTTTTCCTGTGCCTGCTTCGTATTTACCTATGGGATTGTGCTGACAACCTTCCTCCCGTCCCATCAGCACTATCGACCGACAAAGCTCGGAGCTGCTCACTGCTGGCCCAGGTTAGAATTCAAGTCCTTTCTTCCCTTTCCCTTATAAACATTTCTTCACTGGTGTGTGTCGCAGCTCCTTTTCCATGTGTTTCTTCTTTTTTAAATAATTTTTTATTGAGATTAAGTGATTACATAAATTTCACAGATTTCACAGTATTGTAGGACAGTGATACTTAGTTAAGTCACATACACATTTTAACCTTCACAAGGCAAACTGTCATCTTCTTTTTAAGTCTGGGTAAACCAAACCCTGGCTTTGACACTATCTACCCCATCCAATGTCACAGGTTGATTTTCTCACCAGAGAGGCAATGTCTGCTCTTTGGCAGGGTAAGGCTTAGCAGACTCCCGGACAAGAAGATGTACAGTAAGGGGAGAAGGAGGAGTGGAGTCCCAAGCAGGGTGCTTGGGGAAGGCTTGCTGAAAGAGTGCCATGTGAGTGCAGATGTGGACAAGGTAGGGATGAAGCACCATAGCTGCCTTGGAACAAGCCTCTTGGGCCAACGGTGGTGAGGTAATGTGGTTATATATGATGTAAGAGGGATAGGTGGGGTGGGGTCAGAGCCCCAGGAGAATACCAGCCCAGAATGTACCCTGCTGCCTGGTCCAATAGGGAACCCTCAGATCACACTGGGATCTATGTACAAAAGTGGTGTGGTTTGACTTACATTGAAAAAGCTCTCAAGGCTGCTGTATTGAGGACATGGAGAGGATAGGTGGAGGGAGAATAGTAAAGAAGACCAGATTTTGAGATGACATCATGTGCAATGGGTTAGATGTGATGTGAGAAAGGGAAAACAGGCCAGTTCCAAGGCTTCTCATGGGAGTTAAGTAGCAATGAAAATATATCTGTTACTTATTGATTTAGGGAAGGCTTGAGAAGAAATAGTAGTTCTGATTAGAACCTTAAGTATCAGACATAGCATGAGAATGCTGAGTATGGGAAACCTAAGTTTGGATTTTGGGGTGGGGAGGCTGAATGATGATGAAGACTTGGAAATTGGTATAAAAGCCCAGGGGACTTGGTGAATAACATAAGGGAATGGTCTGTTGACCTGAAGTTCAAGGAGGGGGTCTTGGTCACAGGAAGAATGGGAACAGCATAGGATACAGAGAAGAAATAGCTCATGAGGCTGAAAACTAGAAAAGCCACACTAGAGCTCCAGGGAGATGAGTGACTGACGGTGCAGTGCCAATGAAAGGTCAACTATAACAAGGCTGGAGTGATCACTGGCTTCCGCAACCTGGAGGCCATGAGTAGTCCTGATGGGGCATGCGTGCGTGCATGTGTGTGCGTGCGTGCGTGTGTGTGTGTGTGTGTGTGTGTGTGTGTGTGTGTGTTGGAATAGACTTGAGAGAGGATGAAAGAAGAGGAACTGGAAAATCAGAATGCACAATCTTTAGATAACCTCAACTATTACTATTAAGGAAAACTCAGGGCATAGTTGTTTTTGTTTGGTGGGGGTAGAGGGAAGGGTTGGATGTACTGGAGTCTGAACTCTACTATTTCAGTTACAACTCCAGCCTCTTTTTTTGTTCAATAATGTAATCTCAAATAAAATTCACATTCACCCAAACAAAACTGGCCTTCTCCCCCAAACAAAACTTACTGTCCATTGTTGGTCACATCATCTGTGACCAGTAACTCTGGCTCATACCTGGAGAATTCTTAAGTTTTCTTCATTTTTACTTTATGCTCTTAGTTTTGTTCACTTTTCCTCAAACCATTTAAAAAATACTTGCTCTTTCCCCTTTCTCCAGGCTTAAGAAGACCATGCCCCGACCCTGTACTACCCATGGGTCTCTCAGATGTTGGTTTCCCTTGATTCTCTCCATTGCTGACACACACTTCCCTGCCCATTTTTCCTCTTGGTATTAGGGATTGAATCCAGGGCCTCCTAGCAAGCACTCTACTGCCTGAGCTAACAGCCTAACTTTGGTTAGGCTGGCCTCTAATTCCTGTTTCTCCTACCCCTTTGCCTCCTAAGCTGAGATTATAGGTGTGTACCATTAGGCTGACTTCCAGTCCACTATCTTAGACCACATTCAAACTCTCAGATCTCTGATCACATCTCACAATGTGAGGCTTCCTTAGGTTGACACTCACTCATTAATGCTCCTTCTGCCTGCCTTTCCTTGTTTTCCCTCTGCCCCCACCTGAGGCGAGCAGTACCTGCAGTGCACGGTGATGGGATGGTTTCCCGACTGTTGCTGCTGCTTCTGCACGGCTGCGATGATGCTGATCATGCCCTTCCCATCACTGGGGATGCCCACTTCAGGCCAGCCATGAAAGTGGAACTGTCGGATCTGCCGGCTCTTGTTCTCCTTTGGAGGAAAAGGAATCATCAGATCAGGGAAGAGGGACAGCTCTGATTTCCCTGCAGGAGGATTCCCACTTACCACTAATCTTACCCTGGTGTTGGTGACCAGGAGGTCCCGGACAGTGTAGCTCTCACATTCTTCCTCCTTCTTCAGCTCCACTGTGATGTCTCCGTAGGACACCAGGCCATCAGATGGCCAGTACTGGGCACACTTCTCCTGGAGGGATGAATGGGAGAAGTGAGGGACTACAACACTGTATGTGGCAGAGCAGCACTGTTTACAGGCCTCCTAGTCCCTCTCAGCACAGTTACCTCTTCTGACACACTGAATCCTCAAGGCACTGAAAACTTGGTGGATTACCATATCACTGCACATTATTCTAATTAACTTCCAACTTGAATTAATTGGAGATATCAGAAATAGAAAAGTGAACATATTTGTTCCAACTTCTGTCTCCCTACTCTCCTAAGGGGTGTTTCCATACCCTGAACCTAATTACATATCAATCTCCTGCTTCAGAAACCCTAAGCCCATTTACACTCCCACTGAGCCAGGGTGCTTGAAGACAGCCTTATCCTCCTCATCTTGATCCCTTCAATCTGCAAGGGTACCTGAGGGTTGTGGGCCCCTGGGTTTCTTGTTAGTGGGCAAGAGATGGCTTACAGTCTAGTCTGTCTTTGCTTGCACCTATCTGAAGTCCCTCTATGGTCCCCTGTAGGGACAGACTATCTATTTATCTGTATTCTCAACACCTTGTTCAATGCCTGGCACATGGTAGGCTCTTTTGTAAGTATCTGGTAAATGAATTTATTCAATGTCTAAAGAACAAGTCAAGGTGTAAGTATTTAGATAAAACAAAATAATTATATAGTCTCTCTCTCTCTCTCTTTTGTCGGTTGTGGGGCTTGAACTCTGAGCCTGGGTGCTGTCCCTCAGCCCTTCAGCTTAAAGCTAGCACTCTATCACTTGAGCCACAGCGTCACTTCCAGCTTTTTCTGTTTATGTGATGCTGAGGAATCGAATCCAGGGCCTCATACATAAAAGGCAAACACATATGTACCACTGAGCCACCTTCCCAGCCCTATATATAGTCTATTTCTTTACAGCATTTTGGGGGAGGATCTGAGATTCTTTACTATAAACAATTAAAAATTTCTCAACTATGTATGTACTTGTGTTGAATGGGAAAAACTTGGAAAAAAATAAGTAGAAAAAGAAAGGTATTTGACTTGAATTCAGAGCCTTGCACTCTAGCTCGGCATTTTTGCTCATGGCTAGCATTCTACCTCTTGGGCCACATCTCTACTTTTACCTTTTTTCTGGTTAATTGGAGGTAAAAGTCTCTCCTGCTCTTTGGTCACACTAAGTTCTCTTCAAGGATGGTAGTCTGATTATCTGCCTAAATAGTTTTGGGTCTGGGCCTTCTCATCCTGTATCTGGGGAAGAGATATAGTGGAGATGCATGTAAGACCCTCGTGTCACCTGCATTTCAGGACTTAGAGAGTGCTACCAGACATGCACCTAGGTCCTGATAACACAGCAGCTCAGTCTCAGCTGGTCTTTACTACTCAGGTGTCTGTTTCCATAACTGCAAAACCGAGGACCTTAACCCAAGCCTCTGACTATATCAGTGTTGCTACTGATGACTGATGACAACCTATGTAGGATATCAGCTGATTAGGTACATTATATATGTCTGGGAAGACTAGTTATAGAATTCAATGAGTGGTTATAATGGGAAAAATATCTTGATATGATAAAATGTCAGGGTTAGCAAAAATGTGCAAAACCTTGTTATTAAACTAAGTAAGTGGCATACACATGGAACGAGGAACAATTAGTAGTTGAAACAACCTATTTAGTGTGTTTAATTTTTATTTTCTTGGGTCTGGTCGTGGGGCCTGAACTCTGGGCCTAGGTGCTATCCCTCAGCTCTTCAGCTCAAGGCTAGCGCTCTACCACTTGAGCCACAGTGCCACTTCCAGCTTTTTTCTGTTTGCTTATGTGGTGCTGAGGAATTGAACCCAGGGCCTCATGCATACAAGGCAAGCGCTCTACCACTGAGCCACCTTCCCAACCCTAGTGTGTTTAATTTTTAATTGATTACAAACTCAGGGAGTCATGAGAAGGTACATGCCTAACTCTTCCTTGTTATGTCCATCTCACCAACCCCTCTATCCTCTTTAGGATAGTCTTTGCACCAGCCCTACCATAGTTCCTCTTGGCTTCTAGCTTGCTAATTTATCATTTGTTCTCCTTATGTTACCAGAGAGATTTAAAAAAAATGCAAGTTAGGTTGGTTAATAACTTTTTTTTTTTTTTTTCCGTTGGCCGTGGGGCTTGAACTCTGGGCCTGGGCGCTGTCCCTCAGCTCTTCAGCTCAAGGCAAACGCTCTACCACTTGAGCTACAGCGCCACTTCTGGTTTTTCTGGTGGTTATTGGAGATAGGAGTCTCACGGTCTCTCCTGCCCGGGCTAGCTTTGAACCTCGATCCTCAGATCTCAGCCTCCTGAGTAGCTAGGATTACAGGCGTGAGCCACCAGCGCCCAGCTCGGTTAATAATTTTTTAAATGACTTAAAAAGTCCCAACTCTTCATGGAAGTTTAGAAAGAATTTTCTCACTAGACTTTGCTACTTTGTCCAGGCTCATCATATTGATTATGATCTCGGTTAGATGATGCTCCAGGCATAACATACCACCCATTTACTGCAGCCACTGCAGGAAGGGAGGGGGTTCCATGTAACAGAAAATGTTCCATAAAGACTGGCTCAGATTAGTGACAGATTTTTTGTGGTCAGTTGTGGGACTTGAACTGTGGGTCTGGGCGCTGTCCCTGAGCTCTTCAGCTCAAGGCCAAGTGCTCTACCACTTGAACCACAGCCACTTCTGGTTTTCTGGTGGTTAATTGGAGATAAGAATCTCATGGGCTTTCCTGCCTGGGCTGGCTTTGAACCTCGATTTCAGATCTCAGCCTCCTTAGTAGCTAGGATTACAGGTGTGAGCCACCGGTGCCTGGCAGTGACGTATTTGTTTATGCTGAGTGGAGTTGAGAGATTTGAGGTCTCTTTATAGTTTGAAACCCCAGATGATACCACTCGTTAGTAAATTTGAGGGCTTTCTTTAAAGAATTTTCTTAAGCTGTGTAGCACAGTTGGACATGCTTCATCATGCTCCACTTGTTTCATCTCTTTCAAATAACCTGCTCAGCCAACAAAAATATACACGTCGCAGGCTTGATACTGAAGTTGCACATTTCTTGCTTTTGTTATTTCTAGATTCTACTATTTTGTTTGTGCAGCCAGCAGAGAAATGGCCTCATCTTAGGGACACTCAGCCCATTCCACTCCAGAACCCTGATGTGGCTGTGTACCTTGCCTCTCATCTTGTGGGCTGCAAAGTGGGTAGAGAGGATATGTGCAAAGAAAGAAGTCTAGAGGTAGGAGAAACTGAAAGGGTAGGCTCTGTCTGGAATTGAGTAGGAGCTCAGGTTACTCTTAGCTGTCTACTCCTGGGAGAAGCTGATGACTTCTCAGGCACTAACTGGTTGGATAATAGACCAGCATAGTGTAAATCAAAAGAAAAGATCTAGTTCTCCTCCTTCTCCTTTTCATTCTTTCTCTAGAAGCTCAAAAAGCTCTGTCTGAACTCACCTGGCCTCTCTCTTCCAGTTCTGTTAACATCACGATGGAACAGGACTTCCACTCCCAGATCATTCGCCAGAAGTCCTCAATTGTGTGTAGAAGAGGGCCCTGGCTGGCAATGTAGGAGTCCTTCTGCCGGTAGCCCTATACAGGCCAAATCAATCACAGAGGTAAGGTGGTTTAATCAGGAGAGTGAGTGGAAAAGATGGGCCTACTAAGAGGCAGTGAGACAGGGCCCTAGGAATATATGGGGGCTCCTTGGAAGTACGATATCCCAGGTAGAGTTCCCCTTTGGTCAAGGATCAAACCTTGGGGAAGGGAAGCAGTTGCTAGAGTTAGGATGAGAAGAGTAGGAATGGGAAAGATCAGGTTTTTCATCTTTCTTGGCTGTGGCTGTTTTGAGCTTCTCCTCTAGGAATCACACAGGTATACACCCTGTTTCCTCTACCTTCTCCTCTTTGGGCCTGGACAGGCCTAGTGCTCAGGGTAGGTGGGCAGGTATAAATTCAGTAAATGTTGCCTGATCTCAAAGATGATCCTTGCAAGATGGTATATGAGGCACTGCAAGCCCTAGGGAATCCCATCACTTACATCAATGAAGGATGCATTCACGTAGTCTGTGTTTTCCTCGCCCCGCTTAACTGGAATGATCACTCTGTTGAATTCATCTGGAAGAACAATGGCTTACCACTCACCAACATCTCTCTCTCCTTCCCTCTCTGTCTCTTCCCCCCTCCCCCCAACCTTTTTCTTTCTTCTGCTTTCTGCTTTTACTTAAACCCTAGGGAGATATAATCCTGGCTATGCAAGGACATGCCAGCCAAGAGGACAGAAAGTCTTTGGCTTTTATGGTTTTTTATTTACAAAAGCCACTAAAAAGCAAGAGTCTCAAGAGGCAATACTATGATTCTAAATCAACTATTAAATAGTATCTGGAAAGTAGAATGGGTGAAGGGAATTGATGGGTGGGACAATAAGGCTCAGGAGAGGGCTCTTACATGGAATGATCTGTAAAACACGGTTTTTCTTCATATTGGCTGGAAGGTTTCCAGTACGCATCTTGTCATTCTGGATTTTGATTGATGTTAACTTCTGAATGAGGAAGGGGAGGGGAGACATTGCTGATCCCAGGAACATCCTGAGAGGACCATGTTCGACAACACTTCTAAGCTACCTCATGCTGCTCTTCTTTGCCTAGCCCTGACTTCCATTTCTACATATTGTCAGAATACTGTTTCTTCTGTCTTTAAGCTTAGTAAAGGCCGGGTGCCTGTGGCTCACGCCTGTAATCCTAGTCACTCAGGAGGCTGAGATCTGAGGATCGTGGTTCAAAGCCAGCCCGGGAAGGAAAGTCCGTGAAATTTTTATCTCCAATAAACCACCAGAAAACCCAAAATGGTGTTGTAGCTCAAGTGGTAAAGTGCTAGCCTTTAGCTGAAGAGCTGAGGGACAGCGCTAGGGCCCAGAGTTCAAGCCCCACGACTGACAAAAAATAAATATTAAAAAAAAAAAAAAAGCTCAGTAAAAAGTCAAGAGAATTTTGGGAAAATACTGCCTTTCAGGTTTCTGTGGACCCTCTGGAACTCTTCAGGCCTTGAGTTTTATGACCCTGTGGCAAGGATCTCAGTACAAAAGAGGAGCTATGAGGGGCTGGGAAGGTGGCTCAGTGTCACATAAGCAAAAAGAAAAAAGCTGGAAGTGGCGCTGTGGCTCAAGTGGTAGAGTGCTAGCCTTGAGCTGAAGAGCTGAGGGACAGCGCCCAGGCCCAGAGTTCAAGCCCCACGACTGGACCACCCCCCCCCCCCCAAAAAAAAAAAAAAAAAAAGAGGAGCTATGAGGCAGGAGCTGGTGGCTCCTATCTGCAATCCTAGCTACTCAGAAGGCTGAAATCTGAGGATTGGGGTTCAAAGTAAGCTCAGGCAGGAGAGTCCATGAGATTCCTTTTTTTTTTTTTTTTGGTTGGTCATGGGGCTTGAACTCTGGGCTTGGGCGCTGTCCCTGCGCTCTTCAGCACAAGGTGAGCGCTCTACTGCTTGAGCCACAGCGCCACTTCTTTCCATGAGATTCTCATCTCCAATTAACCATGAAAGGCTAGAAGTAGAACAGTGGCTCATGTGGTAGAGCATTAGCCTTGAGCACAAAAGCTCAGGGACAGCACCCAGACCTAGGCTTCAAGCCCCAGGACTGGGAGAAAAAAAAAAAAGAAAAGAAAAAAAGAAGAGCTGTGCCCACCTTTTTCTTTTTTTTTTTGGCGGTGGGGGGGGGGGGGTGGGGGGGGGGCCAGTCCTGGGGCTTAAACTCAGGGCCTAGGCATTGTCCCTGAGCTTCTTTTGCTCAAGGCTAGCACTCTACCACTTGAGCAGCAGTACCACTTCTGGCTTTTTCTGTTCATGTGGTACTAAGGAATTGAACTCAGGGCTTCATGCATGCTAGGCAAGCATACTACCACTAAGCTTCATTCCCATCTCAAGGACTGTGCCCATCTACCATTCATTTTATTGTTCTACTGATGACAGAGATGGTCTTACACTTTTTAGAAAAAAACATTCAAATTCCTGACTCTGAGGTTACTTCTTCTTTTTTTCCCCTGCTGGTCCTGGGGTTTGAACTCGGCCTGGGTGCTGTACCTCAGCCTCTTTGTGCTCAAGGGTAGTGGCTCTACCACTTGAGCCACAGTGCTACTTCTGTTTTTTTTTCCTTGAGTAGTTTATTGGAGATAAGAGTCATGGATTTTCTTGCCCCAACTAGCTTTGAACCACAATCCTCAGATCTCAACCTCCTGAGTAGCTAGGATTATGGTGAGTCACCAGTGCTTGGCTGAGGTTACTGCTTCTTTTTGTTGTTTTTGTTGGTTGTGGGGCTGGGTACTGTCCCTCAGCTCTTCAGCACAAGGCTAGTATTCTACCACTTGAGCCACAGCGCCACTTCTGGTTTTCTAGTGGCTTATTGGAGATGAGTCTCACAGATGTTCTTGCCCAGGCTGGCTCTGAAACCACGATCCTCAGATCTCAGCATTCTGAGTAGCTAGGATTACAGGTGTGAGCCACCAGAGATGACTCTGAGGTTACTTCTTTTTTTGTTGTTGTTGTCGGTCTGGGGCTTGAACTCTGGGCCTAAGGGCTGTCCCTCAGCTCTTCAGCTCAAGGCTAGCACTCTACCACTTGAGCTACAACTCCACTTTGGTTTTCTGGTGGTTTACTGGAGATAAAGAGTTTCACAGCCTTTCCTGCCTGGGCTGGCTTTGAACCGAGATCGTCATATCTCAGCCTCCTGAGTAGCTAGGATTACAGGCATGAGCCACCAGCAACTCGGCTCTGAGGTTACTTCTTTTTTTTTTTGGTCCCATCGTGGGGCCTGAACTCTGGGCCTGGGCGCTGTCCCTCAGCTCTTCAGCTCAAGGCTAGCGCTCTACCACTTGAGCCACAGGGCCACTTCTGGCTTTTTTCTTTTTGCTTATGTGGTACTGAGGAATCGAACCCAGGGCCTCATGCATACAAGGCAAGCGCTCTACCACTGAGCCACCTTCCCAGCCCTGAGGTTACTTCTTAATGCTTGCTTTTCAAGGTAACCCATACATCAGCAGTGTTGGCCCGCTGAATCAGAACTTGAATGTGTATATAATCACAATGTAAGAAGGACTGCTTTAACCAGATGGTTCTCATCACCCCCAACTACACTCCCTTGCTTCTGGGAGCACTTCTTATGGATGGGAGCATGACATAGGTTTATTACTTCATTAGCCTTGCATTTTGCCCAATCCACATTCTACAGATTGAAGAGGTTGTCAAGCTCCAACTCACCTTAAACTCCTCTTCTAATCCATTGTTGCTGGTCCCAGGGATTTTGTTGTAAATTTTCTGCAGGTGGGTTTCTAGAGAGGTCACTTCCAGTTCTGTATCCCCATAGAGATAATGCTCTAGTAGGGCTTGGTATATGAAAACATATTGCATCTGAAACATGGATGAGATGAAGTTCTCAGGTAGATGTAACAGTCCTTGTTGGCACCAGATCACCCCTCCACCCCCTTTCATTTTGACAACTACTTCTTTGGTCCCAAAAGGAATAAAATAATTCATTCTAATTGCCCAACACAGTGAAGGACTTGAAATGTATGCATTCGTCTAGAGGTTTGCTTAACTTGGAAGGTAGGCTCTTGGTCTGTCTCAGGGGTGCTGATAGATTGTAGGTTTGCAGGGGCTGTCAGAAGCTGAAGATGTACAAAGACTGTGAGGTCCTAGCCTCCAGGCAGCCAACCTCCCTGTACTGTGCCCTGACCACAGCACAGAGTCATCTCACTTCTGCTTGTGGAGGTAGGCTTTGGTACACTTGCTTTCCTCAGGGATTGTTTCCTTATCATTAAGTCTGGTGGAATTGACAGCTGCTTTCCTGACTCCCACAGTCATGAAGTCACAACCTGCTCTGTGCGTCATTTAAATATATATTTTATAAGGGTCCTTAATCACATCGGATCCTGATAATTTACAACAGCCTAGGAAACCGTCAGTGGTAATGGGGAAACTTTTGATCTCAGACAGAGTTAGGCATGGCTGTTATTATTATACTCAGCCAGATAAAAGTGAAAGTCAGAGAACTTAAATGGCCTAGAGGTGAGCAGATGTTTGTTTGGTATTGGAATGCCACCTTTTGTCCCCTCTCATCCCAAGACCACTTACGTCTGTTTGCACCATCTGGCAGCGCTGGGCTCTAATTCGACTCACAAAACCATAGACATCCACCTTCCGCTCTGTGTGCATCATGTCCAGCATGGCATCAATGACAACAAAGGTACCTGTGCGCCCTACACCTGCACTGTAGCCAAAGAGTGAAGGGTTATGTAACGGCCAGTATGACTTGTGACAGTGGACAGCAAAGGGCACCACATGCTTGGACTCTTTTTCCAGGGTTTTACTCTAATTGCAAATGCAGCAGAATGAGTGGTCTGGAACCAACAACTCCAATCTTTTGGGCACTCCTGACCTCTATCAGGACTGGGTATTCTGAAGGAAGCAAGAATACTTGGCCAGCACTCAATGTAGCCACTTGGCTTTATAGCAAGCTTCTGCCCTCCTGGCCTTGGAGGACTGTCTTTTCTTCGCTTTCCTCAAGTCATACACTTCATTCTACAAGAGAACTTCAGAATCTCTGGGTCTACTGCCCTGGGGCTCAATCATGCATCTGCTTTAAGAAGCCCTGTGATGTTCCCCTGCTTTGGCCAAGGGGGCAGAAAGTGGGAGCTCAGGGTCAAACTACACTAACCTGCAGTGAACCACGATGGCCCCTGCATACTGAGGGTTACAGGCCTTCACCTTCTTGAGGAACTTGAGCATGCCAATTGGGGTGAAAGGAACCCCAAAATCTGGCCAGCTGGTAAAGTGGAACTGAGTGATGAGGCGTTGTGGTTTTCTGTTGGTCATGTCGCCTACCTGTGAAGTGAGGAGATGCATATTTACCCTGTTACCCAGGGATGGACAGCAGAGGGAGGATACAATAAAATGAACAAGTTTTGATAATGGACAGAAGCTCTTTTTGGTAATTGCATGAGTTAGGTACAGCTATTACTATTATACTCAGCCAGATAAAGGTCAAAGTCAGAGAACTTAAATGACCCATTCAGGCCCCAGAACTAATAAATGGTAGGCCAGAGCTAAAATTCAGGACTTCAACTCTTGGTAAGTCTCCTTTCCACAGCTCCTTTGTGCAAAGGCTTCAGACCAGGTCCACTATATCTTTGCTCTTAGGAGCCTTCAAAGCAGGAAAAGAGAGGGGAGCCCAGCACTCAGGAATCTGCCCTACACTCCAATGTTCCCTGTTTATATGGCCTGCATATATAAGGGTAATCAAACTCCACATGTATTTTTCTTCCAAATCATGACACTGTTGCTCCCTTAGCTTTAACAGAGAAGTTGCAAATACATGGCACACTTAGCAATTCCTGAGCACCTAGATCAAGACTGGGGATGACCTGGCTATTCCCATTCTTTACTGGTCAGCAGATCTTAAACAAGAACCAGGAGAGGGAGGAAGCAGTCAGTACCTGCTGAATGCAGAACTTTCGTACTGTATAGTCTACCAGGACAGTGACATCTTCTACAGACACACGAATATTCCCATAGGTCCAACAGCCTTGGTCTGGCCAGTACTGGGCGCATTTACACTGGAAAAAAACAGACATACATTCTGACACCCATTTTACTTATAATATCTCAGTGCAGTCTCTTGGGTAAGCCTGTCTGAATGCCTGAGACCAGTAGCATACTATGAGGAGACTACCATGATGGGTTATTACAGACTATAAACATAAGCCCTTCTGTTATCTAGGCCTTAGACAGCTTCTAAGAGCCAGGGGTCAGGTTGAGGGAAAATAGCCATCCTTAAGACTGTTATGAACGGGATTCCTCACTGGGGGTTGATCCAGGACTCATCAGACTGGCACTAGTTACGGCTGTGGCTCAGTGACAGAGCTGGCCAGGCCAGGAATAGATTTAACAGACACAAAAGAAAAAGGAGCAGTCAAAGCCTGCAGGGTCAGGGTCAATCCTCAGATTCTCTTGTACTCTTGTAGGGTCTCAGTCCCATAAAATTCTTCCTGCTAAGGATATACTCAAGGCCTCAAGGAACTAGAGAAACCAGGTGAGCAAAACTTTTCCTTGGCTAGTGGCTCAAGTCTTCCCAGTTGTTTTAGAATCAGAGCAAGTTAACTTGCTCTGAGAATGGCATCTAGAGAACTCTGAGACTTCCAGGCCATAGAAAAGTCTGACAGACTTATTAGCCTTTTTCTGTCGGTATGATCTATTGGCACAACAGCCACAAAAAGCCATGTTCAAACTCAGAGCTACAGCGGGGCACACCCCGTTGGCTACATCTATACCACAAGACTTGCAACTTGTATCTAATTTCTCCACTTACCTCCTTTCTCTCCTTCAGGTTGGTCACCATAACAATGGTGGCTGTATTTTGTTCCCAGATCATCCTCCAGAAATCATTCACTGTTTCTTCCTTTGGTCCTAAAGAAGCCAATAGCAAAGATGAGAACACACATTAAATGCAAGATAGCTGCTAGGAAATTGGGAATACCTATTCTCGACTTTTGGAACCCTGTGTCCACATGTTCTCAGTGGAATATCCAACCTACCTATCCTTCCATTCACCTACTAACTAAACTTTTCTTTTGTATCCATCACGTATGTGCCAAACATTTCGCTAGGGTTGTGGGTTAAGAAGGCTGCCAAAAAAGAACAGAACACAGTAGTCTCCATGGATAAGATAACTGAGAATGAATATCTACACTATGAGTCCAGACAAGTTAAGTGCATATTATGGCATTTGCTTTTTCCTTCACACCAAGATGGGTATCATCAGTTCCAGAAAGATTGAGCGATCTTTTCAGGCTAGATTAAAAATTTGCCATATAATCTTTTTCTGGAAGCTTCAAAAATAATGCAGCATACAAAGAGAAAGAAATGGGCACTAATAATAGAAATGCTAATGGAATGACCAGAGTGTTGGTAAAGGGAAGTCTTAGTTAAGTTTGCCAGGATAGAGGGCAATAGATCAATTGTGGAACTGAAGACAAAAAGTCCTAAAAGATTCTAAGAAAAAAAATTAAACTTGAAAAAAATTAAACTTTATATATATAAAGTGCTTAGAGAAGATATTATCTACTAGCGAGTTAAGGAGACAGTCTAGTGGTCTATTAAAAAGAAAATTAAGTGACTAGGAAAGCAAGGCACCATTAACTCCTGAAAAAGAGGAAAAACTATATAAAACATCACTGTTTTCTGTGCTACACTGTAATATTGATATACTTGTGATGATAGAAATAGCAAATACTATCTGAACTCAGAGTTGAGACTGAATTCTACTGGGAGGTCTCTGACACTTTTTTCTTTTTGTAGATTATGAGGCTTGAACTCTGGGCCTGGGTGCTATCCCTGAGCTTTTCAGCTAAGGCTAGTTTTCTCACCACTTGAGCCACAGCACCACTTCCGGTTTTCTGAGTGGTTTATTGGAGATAAGAGTTTCTCTGACTTTCCTGCCCTGGCTGGCTTTGAACTGTGATCCTCAGATCTCAGCCTCCTGAGTGGCTAGGATTACAGGTGTGAGCCATGGGCCTGGTTTCCTTGACATGTTCATGTGATATTCTAACTTTTGGCTCTTTTGATGCTTTTCATCATTTATTCCTCTAATTATTCCCTTTGGTAAAAGTAAAACCATTTAAAAAATTGGTGCTAGGTATTTTTCAGTACAGGATATTATAAGTGCTCTTCTACTGAACTATATTCCCATCTCCAAATAAAAGTCTTAGAAAGACAGTGCTCATAACTTAAACTGGAACAATACAAAGATTAGCGTGGTCCCCAAGTAATGAGAACTTGCATATTTGTGAAATGCTCCATATGAGAAGAAAAACATGAAAGAAAAACAATAATGAAAAAGGAGGGACTGGGAAGGTGGCTCAGTGGTAGAGTGCTTGTCTTGCGTGCATGAGGCCCTTGGTTCGATTCCTCAGCACTACATAAGCAGAAAAAGCTGGAAGTGGGGCTGAGGCTCAAGTGGTAGAACGCTAGTCTACAGCTGAAGAGCTGAGGGACAGTGCACAGGCCCAGAGTTCAGGCCCCACGAGTGACAAAAAAAAAAGAAAGAAAGAAAAAGGAATATATCAGAAATATTTATAGGGCCCAAATACACATTTCAGGCATGAGGACCATGTTCTGGAGAAGGTGGTATTTGGAAGGTATCATGGGTCTCAAGTGGATGGGAGCTTAGAAGGGAGCAAGAGAGAGGAGAGGCAGAACATGGGGCAGTGGGGGAATAGCACCAAGAAAAAGGACATGTCTAGGGCCTGTAAGGAGTTCCTCAAGGTCAGTATAGACTGCAGGCAGTGGTAGAAGATAAAGCAGAAAGATTCCATAATTGAAAGGAGTAGAGGTACCAGCCTCCAACAGGGTAGAGGCTGGGCTAAGCAAGGATGCTCCTAGCAAGAAGGGTAAATACTTACAAGATTTTCAGGAAAGCCCTGACTAAAGTTTTGCTTTGAGAAAAGCCAGTAGGAATGAAGAGTGCAAAGCTGAGGCACAAAGGCACAAGTCAGCAGACTATTGCATGGTGCTGGAAGAAAAGGGAACAAGAACGCATACTACTGAATCTGGTTTGCTAATTAGGTGGCTACATTATAGTCTTCCTAGTAGCCAAATAATATAAGATAAAATGTTTTGGAGCTAAGTAAGTTTTACCTTAGTTTCTGATACTCAATCTAAACAGTCTTGTATTATCCAGATAGAGGTACACAAAATGGTCTGAAAATGTGGCTCAGGAGTTCAAGAGAGGCAGCAGCCAGTCAAACAGAAGAAGGCACATAAGCCTATCAAAGGTTTAAGAATGCTGAGGATACTGAGTGTTATTCAAGTTTAGCTGGTATAAAAAGCCTAGGAATAGGGCTGAGAATGTGGCTTAGTGGTAGAGTGCTAACCTTAAGCAAAAGAAGCTCAGGGGCAGTGTCCAGGCCCTGTGTTCAAGTCCCAGGACTGGAAAAAAAAGTCTAGGAAGGAAACCAGGAAAGCATAGATGGGGAACAGAATTGACCAGGAAAGACAGACATGATCACCTCTATATTAGATGAGAAGGGTTTTATTCCTTTCATATCTCCATTATTAAGTCCAGTACCTGGCCCATAGTAGATGGTTAATATATATTTGGTAAATAATTTAATAATAAATTAGCATCAGTGAACAATAACATTATGAAATTTCTTCAGCTGCTGAAAACATCAAAACATCTTTGCTAGGGTCTCTGAAAACATCTCACCAGAATGTCAGGTTATATGTGGGGCTGAGATGTAGATCAGTGGCAAAGCACTTGCCTAGTAAGTACAATGTTCTGGGTTTGATCCTCAGTACCAAAGAGAAAAGACAAAAAGAAAATACAGTTAAATAAAAGAAAAGAAAAGAATATCAGGTTGTGGGAATAGATGCAGAGTGTTTATAGGGTCATGGAACAGAGCCCTCCTCTGAAGGACCCTCCACTACCTATCTGTGAATAATAGTGGAGTTCAGGTCTATGATTTTTTTTTTTTTTTTTTGGTCAGTTGTGGGGCTTGAATTCTGCGCCTGAGCGCTGTCCCTGAACTCTTTCACTCAAGGCTAGTGCTCTACCACTTGAGTCTCAGAACCACTTCTGGTTTTCTGGTTGTTAACTAGAAATAAGAGTCTCATGGACTTTCCTGCCTGGGTTGGTTTTGAGCCTTGATCCTCAGATCTCAATCTCCTGAGTAGCTAGGGTTATAGGTATGAGCCACTGGCGCTGGCTCCAGACCTATAACCAATCTGGATCAGTGAGGCTGCTGATACTCTGTGTAGACTGATTCCAAACTGAAACGCTAAGTAGTGTGGCTAGAATCTAAGGTTAACTGATAAGGCCAGAAGGTCTCATCTGATTGTGATTGTGTGTGTGTGTGTGTGTATAGGCTTCTGCAGTCTTTTAAATACACATATACAAAACAAGTACTTTCAAAGAGCCTTGGATATTAAATCATGAAGATGAAATTCTCTTCAATGTAAACTTGTAAGGCAGATTATATTTCTTTTAGATGATAATTATAGAAAACTTACTGTATTCTCATTAATCCATTTAGTATTTGAGGAAAAAAAAAAAACCCGAACCCACTATAGGAGCATGATTAATCCTAAAATGTTAGCATTACTTTACCTTGTGCAGCAATAAATTTATTCTTTTCTTGGTAGCCCTGGGGAAAGGGAAAAGGGATAAAAAAGAAAAGTGAAAACCAAAAGTCAGTAGGAATGAAATTTGCAGTCTGACTCTCAACCAGTTTACAAGTCTCCCTGGTGAAAAAGTCCAGGCAGTAAACAAAAGCTTCCATTCCAGGAACTCTCCCAAAGAGCTAGCTTTGGAAACAAAACTCAAAGATTACAAAAACTCAAGTGGTCTAGGTAGTTTTCTTAAAGTGAACTGGTGAATACTAGTGTAAGAATAGCCAAATACCAACTCCTAGGCTAGACCATGTGTTTGATGCTTTATAAGCATTTGACAATGTAGGTTTTAATGTTAATAGGGAAGAGCTTCAAGACAGAAACATCAGAGGTACTTCCAGGGATGAAGCTGGGAAGGACAGTGGGAAGGACAAAGGACTGCTTTCTTGAGAATT
Organism: Dipodomys spectabilis; assembly: GCF_019054845.1. NCBI lineage: Eukaryota > Metazoa > Chordata > Mammalia > Rodentia > Heteromyidae > Dipodomys > Dipodomys spectabilis. The sequence continues at coordinate 7,619,757 of NW_024870852.1, forward strand.
CTTTACCAGGTGCAGACCATTTTTGGGGACAGCCAATGTTGACAATGAACTTCTCCATTACAGATGGTGGGCAACTTGAAACCAAGGAGCCTAGAGTTCCTACAAGCCTTTGAAAAACTAACAGACAGTAATTTTCTTTTCCATTCTTTATTGTTCAAGCTGAATGTCTTCTCAATCTAATTGTTTAAATGTAGTGTTTACTTCAGAAGTCTTAGGACAGTGAAGTCACCAGATTTAAGGATCATGGGTCACCCTTTGGCCCTCTCAATATAGCAGTTAACACAGGCAATGACAGAGGATGCTCAGATGGGACACTAGGTTGCGCCAAGCTGATGATGTCAAATACAGTTAAGGTAGTGGCCAAATAAAAGCAGGGACCTAAGTCTGAAGTAATTTCCTATTCCAGTTCAAAACAAGAGCAGAGCAGAGTTGTTTAAGTTTTAAGCTTTTAATTAAAACTGATGAACTCTTAAGGATATATTAAGACTAGGCTAGACGCTTCCTTGCCAATTGTGTAATGGCTCTGCTTTGCCTCCTTCTGTCACCAGTCAAACTGGCCTACCTTTTTGTTCCCTAAGCTACAGAACCCATGCATACCCTCTGCTTGTTATCCCTCCACAGTGGCTGGGACCACCTCCCTTCCAGCAGGCTTAGTTTATACTAGACATGACTAACTGGACTTGGAGTCAGATATTGTTCTGTTCTCCCTTGATTTTACTATTATTTTGTATAATTTTACTATTAAGTTATTTGAAAAAGCTCAGTGAAGGGTTCACTAACTCAGAGAAAAACATTTAGATTCAGATTCCATTTGGATTTCTATATGGGTAGCTTTTGAGAATGATGACAAAAATGACTCATTTTAAATTACATGATTGATTTTGTTTTTTAAAAAGAGGTTAGTTGGGCTGATATCACATAAACAGAAAAGGCTGGAAGTAGAGCTGTGGCTCAAGTGATAGAGTGCTAGCCTTGAGCAGAAAGAAGCTCAAGGATAGAGCCTAGGCCCTGAGTTCAAGCACCAGGACTGTCAAAAAACAGGTCACTTAAAAAATTTTTAAGTTTGGGGGACTGGGAAGATGGCTCAGTGGTAGAGTGCTTGCCTTGCATGCATGAGGCCCTGGGTTCAATCCCTCGGCACATTAACCAGAAAAAGCCAGAGGTGGAGCTGTGACTCAAGTAATAGAGTGCTAGCCTTGAGCTGAAGAGCTCAGGGACAGTGCCCAGGCCCAGAGTTCAGGCCCCACGACTGACCAACTTCCCCTCCCCCCCCCCAAAAAAAAATTAAGTTTCTTAGAAGAAACTTCAGATGTCAAATATCCCTCCTAATATACATTTGGAAGGAAGTTAAGAGATGGTAGTCAAGGTCATGCACAAGGATAACAGAAAAGCATGGGTTCCTTACATTGATGAATGAAGCATTGATGTAATCGGAATCTGGAACTCCTTCAACAGGTGTCAGGTGGACTCTAGAGTGGTCATCTAGAAAAAAAGTCAGCAATTAATACTTCACTAAAGGGGCTGGGAAGGTGGCTCAGTGGTAGAGCGCTTGCCTTGCATGCCTGAGGCCATGGGTTCGATTCCTCAGCACCACATAAGCAAAAAAGAAAAAGAAAAAAAAAATACTTCACTAAATACAATTAGATTTCTTCCTGTTCTTGATGTAACTAGGCCAGTGAAGTCATCTGGACTTATGTGGACTGAGACATATGTTTATAAAGAAGTCACTCCAAAACTTTTTTTCTTTTTCTTATTCTGCTTGAACTCAGGGCTCCATGCTTGTTAGGCACTCTACCAGTTGAACCATACTTTTAACCTTTTCTGCTTTAATTTTTTTTTTTTTTGCCAGTCCTGGGACTTGAACTCAGGGCTTGGACTCTGTCACTGAGCCTCTGTGGGCTGATAGCTAGCACTCTACCACTTGAGCCACAGTGCCACTTCTAGCCTTTTCTGTATATGTGGTACTGAGGAATCGAACCTGGGGCTTCATGCATGCTAGGGCAAGCACTCTATCACTGAACCACATTCCCAGCTTCTGCTTTAATTATTTTTGAATTAGAGTCTCATGTTTTTGTCCAGGTTGGCTAGCATCATGATCTTCCTATTTACCATGTCTTATATGTTGACAGATGTGTGCCACCAAATCCAGCTTTATTGGTAGAGATGGAGTCTTGCTAAGTATTTTCCAGGGCTGGCTTCAAACTATGAACTCCACCTCCTGAGTAGTAGGTTTGTTATTTTTTGTTGGTTGTGGGGCTTGAACTCGGCCTGGGTGCTGTCCTTGACCTCTTTTGCTCAAGGCTAGTGCTCTACCACTCTGAGCCACATAGCTCCACCTCTGGTTTTTTGAGCAGTTAGTTGGAGATAAGAGTCTCACAGAGACCTTTCTGTCCAGGCTGGCTTTGAACTGTGATCCTCAGATCTCAGCTTCCTGAGTAGCCAAATTACAGGTGTGAGCCACTGGTACCTGGCAACCTCCTAAGTAGTTGCGATTACAACCATTATATCTGTTTTCTCACACACACACACACACACACACACACACACACACGCACACACGCATGCACGCACACAACCAGTCATGAGGCATGAACTCAGGGCCTGGGCACTGATCCTGAACTTCTTTTGCCCATGGTTAGCACTCTACCACTTGAGCCACGGTGCCAATTTTTTTTTTTTTTCCTGTTTATGTGGTATGCGGTACTGAGGAATCAAACCCAGGGCTTCATGCATGCTAGGCAAGTGCTCTACTACTAAGCCACATTCCTAGCCTCAATATATATATATTTTGTCAGTTGTGGGGCTTGAACTCTGGATTCTATCCTTCAGCTCTTCAGCTCAAGGTGAGTACTCTACCACTTGAGCCATAGCACCACTTCCGGTTTTCTGATGGTTTATTGGAAATAAGAGTCTCACAGACTTTTGTGCCCCGGCTGGCTTTGAACCGTGATCCTCAGATCTCAGCCTCCTGAGTAGCTAGGATTACTTGCATGAGCCACCATGCCTGGCATCCCAATATTGTTTTTAACACTCAAAATTTGAAAAACATTTCTACCACAAGGGAATAATATATCCAAAGTACAGAATACTAAATAGTTGATAAAAAGGAAAAATTACCAGTTGCCAGGCTAATGCCTATAATTCTAGCTACTCGGGAGGCTGAGATTGAGGATATTGATTTGAAACCTGACTAGTTAGGAAAAATCTGAGAGATTCTAATCTCCAATTTATTACCAAAAAAACTCAAAAGTAGTCATGTGGCTCAAGTAGTCAAGTGGTAGACTTTACGAGAGAGGTAAGAGAGGGGCTGGGAAGGTGGCTCAGTGGTAGAGCACTTGCCTTGCATGCATGAGGCCCTGGGTTCGATTCCTCAGCACCACATAAGCAAAAAGAAAAAAGCTGGAAGTGGGGCTGTGGCTCAAGTGGTAGAGCGCTAGCCTTGAGCTGAAGAGCTGAGGGACAGCGCCCAGGCCCAGAGTTCAGGCCCCATGACCCGACCCAAAAAACAAACAAACAACAAAAAAAGAGAGCTAAGAGACAGTGCCCAAGCCCTGAGTTCAAGCCCCAGTAATGGCACAAAAGAAAAAAAAAGAAAAATATTTCTTGATAGACAAATGGACAATAATGTTAAAAAAGGCAGAACAATGTGTACAATATACCAACTGTATTTAAAACTATGTAATAAATATACACTCATCTATGTATGCAAATAGGAAGGGCCTAGTAGAATAATCTCTACTTTTGTGGTCCCATATCTCACCAATAAAAATTTGAGCAGGACCTGGCATTAGTGAATTATGCCTGTAATCCTAGCTACTCAGGAGGCTGAGGTCTGAGGATTGTGGTTTGAAGCCAGTCCAGGCAGGAAAGTCTGTGAGACTTATCTACTCAAAAAAGCTGGAAGTTGGGAATGTGGCTTAGTGGTAAAGTGCTTGCCTAGCATACATGAAGCCCTGGGTTTGATTCCTCAGTACTACATAAACAGAGAAAGTGCCAGGTGCTGGTGGCTCATGCCTGTAATCCTAGCTACTAAGGAGGCTGAGACCTGAGGATGACAGTTCAAAGCCAGCCTGGGCAGGAAAGGCTGTGAAGCTCTTATCTTCAATAATCCACCAGAAAACCGGAAGTGGTACCATGGCTCAAGTGGTAGAACGTTAGCCTTGAGCTGAAGAATGTAGGGACAGGGCTCAGGGCCAGAGTTCAAGCCCCATGACTGACAAAAAACAAACAAACAAAGCCAGCCAGGGCAGGAAAGTCCATGTGACTCTTATCTCCAACAAACCACTGAGAAAACTGGAAGTGGTGCTGTGGCTCAAGTGGCAGAGTGCTAGCCTTGAGCTGAAGAACTGAGGGACAGGGTCCAGGCCCAGAAGAGTTCAAGCCCCACACAGACAAAAAAAAAAAAAAGAGTTTTCAACAGCCAATAAAAATAAAGTTCAAGCCAGATGCTGGTGGCCCATGCCTGTAGTCTTAGCTACTCAGGAGGCTGAGATGTGAGGGTTGTGCCAGCCAGGGCAGGAAAGCCTGTGAGACTCATCTTCAATTAACTACTAGAAAACCCAAAGTAGAGCTGTGGCTCAAAGTGGTGGAATACTAGCCTTGAGCAGAAGAGCTCAGAGGCAGTAGCCAGGCCCTGGGTTCAAGCTCAATGACTGACTCCCTCCCCTCCCCCCCAAATAGTTTAAATATCTTTCTCTCATACCCCATTGGATTAGGCACATCCTATCTGGAGATGTGCCTAATACCTAGCCAAATACCTGTTAGATAAGAACAACTGATTAGCAGTGACTAACTCTGGGAAAATTAACTCAGTGTTTGAAGAAAACTCTGTACTGGAATTTCTTCCAATGAGCACTACAGGCTGGGAAGGTGGCTCAGTGGTAGAGTGCTTGCCTCGCATGCATGAGGCCCTGGGTTCGATTCCTCTAGCAACATATAAGCAGAAAAAGCCATAAGTGGTGCTGTGGATCAAGTGGTAAAGTGCTAGCCTTGAGCTGAAGAGCTGAGGGACAGTGCCCAGGCCCAGAGTTCAGGCCCCACGACCAACATAAAAACAACAACCAAAAAAACTACCCTCATTACAACTCATATCCTCTTGTATCCTATGAAGTTATCCTCCTTGGACTCTAGAAACTTTAGGCCTGCAACAGAAATCCTGATCAACTGCCTCAATTGTCTCTATGGGATTTCCAGGGTACTCTAACCTGGCTACAGGTTTCTTGTGACCAACTGCAAGATTCTTTCCATCTTCAGAAAATCTGTCAACAGGTATAATTTGAGGTTATAGTCCAGGAAATTCTATAAAACACTCACAAGGCAAGATGTTTACATATCGATTTTTTTCCTTGTTTTCCTCCTTGGAGGCAGCTTCACAAGTGGCTTGGATTGGACAAGCAGGAAGAGCCTGAAAGGTTAAAAAAATTACAGGAGTTATTAATGGGAATAAACAACAAACATGCAGCCTGCTTCATCAAACCTACCTTCCAGTGTGGGGTACAGATTCAAGTAAACACTTTGTATCTTTCCCCAGTAGCTCAAGATCCTCAGAGTTTAAAGTCAAGAATCTCCAGGAGCAGAATGTGTGCTCTTTACATAATTACTGTATGGTCAGGGGCTTGGAACTATGCTAGGTTAAAATGGATATCCCAATCCTGTTGGGTGCTGGTGGCTCCTATCAGTAATCCTGGCTACTCAAGAAGCTGAGATCTAAGGATCATGGTTCAAAACTGGCCTTGGCAGAAAAGTCTAAGAGACTCATATGGCCAAATAATCAGCAAAAAGCTGGAAGTGGAGCTCAAGTGGTAGAGCACAAGCATTGAACAAAAAAGCCAACCAAGAGCATGAGTTCCTGAGTTCAAGTCCTAGTACTGGCAACACACACACACACACACACACACACACACACACACACACAAAACAACAACAACAAAAGTATTTCTGGGGTGCCATTTACTCATAGTAATCATTGTGAAGATGAGATGTGCTGCCCCTCAGAGTAAAACCACGTAGGAGGGATCTGAATAGTCAATTTATATTCTCATTAGGAGTCTGACAGAGGCAGAGCACCCTAGCCTGGAACATTATGTGTCAAGGAGCAGGATTGGTGGATGGAAGGGGGACTGCCACACAGGTACCGCAGCTGGGAAGAAGGGGCACTGGATATTGAGTGGGTAGCAGTTTTAGAGTAAATCTAACTGGGCTGGCACAGGGAGGTAAGTGGAGAAGCATGAAATATTTTGAGAAGAGAGAGGCAAGTTGTGTGAACTTGAGCGATATATCTGTTAAAAAACTTTCTATACCTACACTTTCTCATCTGTAACAATGGAACCAATACCTGCCACTCAATAAGTAAATGTTATATTCTTAATAAGCATTAAAAGGGCACAAAATAAGCATTCAATAAGTGAGTTTGATGAAAGTGGGAAGCTAAATTTTATTTGAACTGTTCTGATCTTCCACATATTCAAAACTAGAAAACAAAAGGGAAATAGATTAAAATTCTAGCCTGGACAAGCTTTTAGGTAACTGATTTGGCAATATGTCTTATGGGCTTTAAAAAGTCATACTTTTTGAACTAGCAAATCCACTCCTGATAATGGACTATAAGGAAATAAAATGTTCAACTCATTTACTTTATCATTATTTAGAATGAGAACCACCTCAGTATTTGGCAGTAGGTAAAAAGTTAAGTGCATTCATGTGTTACTTTTCATTATCTCAAATAAAAGACTAGGTACAAGGTTAACAGTGGTGAACCAAACATGCACATAGTTCTTACACTCATGCAAATGTGGGTCAAAGTCAGACATAAAATAACTAAAACAAATATATAACTACGTATCATGACAAATGCAATGAAAGAAAAGAAAAATGTTCTTGGAGTATCAGAAAGAACCAAATTTACATCGAGGGGAGGGATCTATTAGGAAGATGAACGTGCAAGTTAGTATTCTAGGCCTAGGTCACAGAATCTGTGATGACCAAGAAGCAGAAGGCTCTATTGTATGAGAACCTGAAAGGTCTGTGGGTGTGACACACACAAGGAGAGGCTGGTAGGATAGCAGGAAGTGGGAAGACAAGAGCTTGAAAAGATCAGACTATTCATTTCCATTGTGTAGGGATTTTGGTAGGTGAAAAAAAATCCCACCAAATGTTTGAAAAATATTATTTGATTTACATGATAAAGAACAACTCTGGTTATTTGGAAAAGAAGACAAGAATGGCAAGAGCTAAATTATGGAGTGGAAACAGAAAGGTGATGGTAAAAGGACAATGGATGCATTTGAAGTATATTATAAATCTACTGGATTTAGAGATGAATGGAAAGAGAAATGGGTTAGGGAGAGAACGAAGATGGCTCTTAGATAAAGGAAATGCCAGTCCAATGGGAACTACTTTTATCAGCTGGAAGCAGTGCTTTAAGAAGAGAACAAATATATTTCTTGAGAACCAGAATGGTATTGGTAAGAGAAATTAAATTAAAACACTTGAAGTGGAATTAGGGTCTCACTGTCCATCTGCCTTTACCTACTCAAGAGATTTTCCTTCCAGAGTTCAAAACCTTGGAGGGTCTGTATTTTATTAAGGACAGTTTTCTTTTGACTTTATGCTTATTAGTATATAAGGGAGAGAAGGAAAGAGTCTCCTCCCTCTCTCTTCTTCTTCCTTCTCCTCCCTCTCTCCCTCCTTCTCTCCCTTCCTCTCTCTCTCTCCCCCCCCCCCCCCCAGGTGCTGAACTCTTATTTGGAACAGAAACCATATTTAAGACTGGAATTTTCCAATTCACTCACACTTTGCCTTCTCTTCCTTCACACAGGCTAGTTTTCCACAGGTTTCCATTCTGACACAGGGAAGGATAAACCATCCCTTCTCTACAATTTCTTTTTTCTTTTTGGTTGGTTATAGGGCTTGAACTTTGTCCCTGAGCTTTTATTCAAGGCTCGTTATTCTACCACTTTGAGCCAGAGTGCCACTTCTGGTTTTCTGGTGGCTAACAGACTTTCCTGCCCTAGCTGGCTTTGAACCATGATAATTGGATCTCAGCTTCCGGAGTAGCTAGGATTACATGTGTGAGCCACCAGGGCCCAGCCCTTCTCTACAATTTAACAATTCCTGTACATCCCTATCTAAAGTGATGTAGAAAAGAGATAGTGACATGAAGACTCTTGAAGGCAGTCTTTAGTATAGAAAGGTCAGAAATAACAATGACTACCACCTCATATGGTCATATAAACATCCTATCCTTCCCTTCCCAACAGTCATAATGAAGATAAACACTATCCCAGTGGGCTAAGGCTCCTAAAAGAAAAGTTTGAAAGAAATCTCAGTTATTGTTTATTGGGAAACAAGAAAAGACTTTTGTTGGAGAATATAGCAATAGATTCAAAGGTTTAGACTAAAAAGTCTAAGTCTGGGATGAAAATCTAGCCCAAGAGCTAGAACAGACTAGATGATGTTACATTCTCTAAAACCAGGAGATGGCACCAAAAAACCATTTCATGTCTCATTCAAGCCTTGAGAAAGGCTAATAATTTCAGCATTAAAAAACAATCAACCAATCAAACAACAACAACAAAAAATATCAGCCAGGCACAGGTAGCTCATGCCTGTAATCCTTGCTACTCAGGAAACTGAGATCTGAGGATCATGGCTCAAAGCCAGACAGAGTAGGAAAATCTGTGAGACTCTTATCTCCAATTACCAAGAAAAGCCAGAAGGTGAGTTATGGCTCAAGTGGTAGTGCTAGCCTTGAACACAAAAGCTTAGGACAGCACCCAGGCTCTGAGCTTAAGCCTCTTATGCCAATACTAGGGCCTGGGTACTGTCACTTAGCTTTCATTCAAAGCCAGCACATTATTATTATTATTATTTTTTGGGTCCAGTTGTGGGGCCTGAACTCTGGGCCTGGGCGCTGTTCCTCAGCTCTTCAGCTCAAGGCTAGCACTCTACCACTTGAGCCACAGTGCCACTTCCGGCTTTTTTCTTTTTGCTTATGTGGTGCTGAGGAATCCAACCCAGGGCCTCAGGCATGCAAGGCAAGCACTCTACCACTGAGCCACCTTCCCAGCCCATGCCAGCACATTATTATTTTAGCCAAATAGCTTCACTTCAGGCTTTTTGATGATTAATTGGAAATAAGAGTCTCACAGACTTGGCTCAACTGAATCATGATTCTCAGATCAGCCTCCTGAGTAGCTACGATTATTGGCATAAACCACTAGTATCACACAATTTTTTTTAAAGTTCTTCAAATTTATTATAAAAAAGGATATCCATCATTCAATTTAACTTAGAAGTTCTCTTTGGACTCATCTACCCTGCTGATCTCTTTCTTACCCTCTCACAGTAAACTTAGAACTTTTTCATTCCCTTTATTTTAATCCCATATATTTTGTTATTATTCAGTCTATTTTTGTGATAAAAATGGAATCATAATGAAGGAGTAACATTCATTTCTTTTAATATATTTTTATTGTGAAAATACTGTACAGAGGGGTCACAATTACGTGGGTAAGATAATGAGCACATTTCTTATCCAGCATTATAGCCTCCTGTTTTAACATTATTTTCTTAAGGATTATCCAGGTTGTTGTGTGTAACTGACACATCTCTTTACTGTTTAGTGTTCCAATTTGAGATCAAGTAAGTATTGTTTTTCTCATTCTACTCCTGATACTCATTGCTTAGTTAACTATGCCGCTGCAAGTATGAATTTGCATGTGTGTTTCATGCATATGTATACAAATTCCAGGTATAAGCATGTTTAAGCTTACCAGATAAGGGCAAATTGTTTTCAGTGTAGTTGTACTAATTTATACTACTACTACCAATGTAAAATGTTCCACTTGTTCTGTATCCTAATCTGCTGTCAGATTTTAATTAAACTTCTACTTATGCTGATATTTAATGAAGTTCACCATCTTTTACAATTTACTAAGTCTACAGTGTTTTCCTCAATGTTCTAGTGGATTATTTTTTCTTTCTTCCTTCCCTTCCTTCCTTCCTTCCTTCCTTCCTTCCTTCCTTCCTTCCTTCCTTCCTTCCTTCCTTCCTTCCTTCCTTCCTTCCTTCCTCCCTCTCTCTCTCTCTTTTGCCAGTTGTGGGGCCTGAACTCTGGGCCTGGGCACTGTCCCTCAGCTCTTCAGTTCAAGGCTAGCACTCTACCACTTGAACAACAGCACCACTTCTAGCTTTTTCTGTTTATGTGGTACTGAGGAATCAAACCCAGGGCCTCATGCATGCAAGGCAAGCACTCTACCACTAAGCCAACTTCCCAGCCCATCTAGTGGATTGTTTTCTTATTAATCTGTTTTTTCTTGAGGTTTGAACTCAGGCCTCACACTCTTGGTTTGGCTTTTTCTGCTAAGGCTGGTGCTCTATCACTTGAGCCATACCTTTATTTCCAGTTTTTTGCTTGCTAATTAAAGAGTCTCTTGGATTTGTTTTCCCAGGCTGGCTTTGAACCATGATCCTCAGATCTCAGCCTCCTGAGTAGCTAGGATCATAGGCATGAGCCATTCATGCCTGGCCAATTAGTTTTTTTATACAGTCTGGTTTTCTTTATCTGTTATTTGTGTTAGAAAACTATCTTCCTAAGTTTGTGGCTTGTCCTTTCATTTTCCTTTTCAGTATTTATGTATGAGCAGAATCAATGTGTTCTCATGTAGTTAATCCATTTTAAGGCTTATCAATATTTTAAAATTTAAGAATTTCTTTTCTATTGTTAGGTTACAAGTATATGTCCCTACACTATTGTCTTTATAATTTATAGTCTTGTCCTTTAAATTTCATCCTATGTCAACTGGATAGATGTTTTTGTCTGGTATGGGAAAAACATGCCATTTCATTTGCTCCCAGAGGGATGACTGGTTATCCAGAACTATTTCTTGTAAAAGCCATCCTTTCCCCAACAGCATTTCTGTCACAAATAGATTTCTGGATTTACTTGTGGGCTATTTTTTTATTCATGGGCTAATCTGTCTATCCCAGTGTCAATATAAAACTGTCTTAATTGCTAAATTTTATAATAACTTGTTATATCTGGTAAGGCAGTTCTCCTCACCTTGTTCTTCTTCTTCGGGAATGTCTTGGCTATTCTTGGATCTTTTCTCCTCCATATAAATTTTAGAATCAGCTTGTCAAGTTCCACAAATAACCTGTTGGGATTTTTATTGGAATTGCATTGAATCTATGTATCAGTTTGGGGAGAATTGACATCTTTACAATATTGAGCCTTAAATTCATTGATTCTACTATTCCTTCACTAAACTATTTTCTTTACTGTCTTCCAATATTTTTATCATTTTCTCTAAAGATTTTGTAAATATTGTGGGAAATTTATTCTTAGGCACTTTACATTTGGATCCTGCTCTGAATGGCATAGTCTAAAAAATTCTACTATATTGTCTGTCTGTGGCATATATACAGAAATGCGTCCATTTTTATATTGCTTTTGTATCTAGCAACCTTGCTAAAATGACTTACTAATTCTAATAATTAACCCAATGAGTCTGATTTTTCTGAAATTAATAGTCTCCTGGTGAAAAATATGCATTCTGTTTTTATATTTGCAGTTCTTCTTGCTTCACTGTGCTGCCTACGATCTCCCAAACATGCTGAGTAATATTCACTTTTACATTTGAAGCCTAATTGTCATCTAGAAGTCACCAGTACATAAAACAATCTGCAGTGATAGGAAATTTATTACTCTCTAAGAGAGTTCTTAGAATAGATTTATTTAAAAGAACACAACATCCATATTCATAATTTCTTTTATATTTCTCTTGTAAACCCAGATGTCAACTACTGTCTTTTCTGCCCTTGGAAAAACCGGAACCCTCACCTTCTCTAGAATTTTTTTTTTTGTTGTTGTTGTTTTTTTTGACAGTCCTGGGTGGGGCTTGAATTCAGGGCCTGCGCACTGTCACTGAGCTTCTTTTGCTCAAGGCTAGCACTCTACCACAGCACCACTTGCAGCCTTTTCTGTTTATATGGTACTGAGGAATCAAACTCAGGGCTTCATGCCACATAGCCACTTCTGGCTTTTTCTGAATAGTTTACTGGCAATAAGAGTCTCACAGACTTTCCTGCCCAGGCTGGCTTTGAACTATAATCCTCAGATTTCAGCCTCCTGAGTAGCTAGGATTATAGGCATGAGCCACTAGCCAGGCTCAACTTTTTTTGGGGGGAGGGGTCCGGTTGTGGGGCCTGAACTCTGGGCCTGGGTGCTGTTCCTCAGCTCTTCAGCTCAAGGCTAGCACTCTACCACTTGAGCCACAGCCCTACTTCTGTTTTTTTTCCTTTTTGCTTATGTGGTGCTGAGGAATCGAACCCAGAGCCTCGTGCATGCAAGGCAAGCACTCTACCACTGAGCCACCTTCCCAGCCCCCAGGCTCAACTTTCCTACTGACTTATTCACTATGCCCTTGATGGGATCTACAACATGGTCCTTGCTGGAGAGTTACCCTAGTAAGCAAGCATTCTACCACTAAGCCACATTCCCAGGCCCATAGAACATTGCATTCTAGAGCCCTTGCCACAGTTCCTTTGGCTGACTGCCTTTATTTGGTGGTATAGCTCACCAAGGTAGAGGCTCTTCTGCTCCAGTTTCAACTTAGATGTCCTCTTATAGTCCCATTACAAGATGACACACCTGTCTTCACCTGACAGTCCAAGAATTCAATTGTATTACTAAAGATATAGGGTTTTGAAGAAGGCCAGGCTCAGCAGACACAGGTCTGGCTACCTCACGGGCTCTACCTCTTTTTGCTCTAAGGATCCATCCAAATTTGATCACATTTTTTTCTTACCTTTTTAAGTCTTGAATACATAAGGGCTTTTCAAAGTGTTTCTATTAAACACTTCTTCCTAAGATAAATGCTAGTGAATAAAATAGTTCTAGTTTACAGCTCCAGGATGAAAGCCATAACCTGAACTTCCAACCATGATGAGGATTAGAGAAATACTATATAGTCTCTTTTCAGCTTGTCAAATGAGTGAAAACAGCTGTCATGTCCTATGTTGATTATTTTTTCAGCTGTTCACCTACTGTCCAGTTTCTTTCCAGAACAATAACCCATTTTGTGATAGGCCTTTTCACAGATACCTGTCTACAGCCTCCCGGTAGTTTTGAAAAAAGAACAGTAGCTGGGTGCCAGTGGCTCATGCCTGTAATCCTAGCTACTCAGGAAGCTGTGGTTCAAAGCCAGCCTGGGCAGAAAAGTCCCTTTGAGACTCTGATATCCAATTAATCACTCAAAAACTAGAGGTGGTGCTGTGGCTCAAGTGATAAGAGTGTCCAGACCCTGAGTTCAAGCCCCACAACTGATAAAAAAGAAAAACAACAGCAGCTTCTTCCTTCTAGATGCTATACATCCACTAAAGCAGACTGTGGACCATTAACTTTATTTCTCATTAAAAAACAAACAAAAAATAAATAAAAACAAGTCTCGTGTAATGGTACATGCATGTAATCTCAGTATTCATGAGGCAGGAGGATCTCGAGTAACAAAATCTCTAAACCTTCTTTTTAAAATATTATGAAAAGGGGGCTGGGAAGGTGGCTCAGTGGTAGAGCGCTTGCCTTGCATGCTCGAGGCCCTGGGTTCGATTCCTCAGCACCATATAAGCAAAAAGAAAAAAGCCGGAAGTGGCGCTGTGGCTCAAGTGGTAGAGCGCTAGCCTTGAGCTGAAGAGCTGAGGGACAGCGCCCAGGCCCAGACTTCAGGCCCCACAACCGGACCCAAAAAAAAAAAAAAAAAAAAAAAATTATGAAAGGAATATGCTTGTTGTTAAAGAAATCAGTAACTTAATAGAAATTGAAAGTTCTCTGTCATGTCTCTCCTTTTATCACCCTTGTAGGTAGCTACTGTTAACAGCTCAGTTTCTTCCAAACTTAAAAATAGCTGCATTAGGGGCTGGGAAGGTGGCTCAGTGGTAGAGTGCTTGCCTTGCATGCATGAGGCCCTGGGTTCGATTCCTCAACACCACATAAGCTGAAAAAGCTGGAAGTGGCACTGTGGCTGAAGTGGTAGAGCGCTAGCCTTGAGCTGAACTGCTGAGGGACAGTGCCCAGGCCCAGCGTTCAGGCCCCAGAACCAACAAAACAAAAAACAACAGCTGGTGGCCCGTATCTGTAATCCTAGTTATTCAGGAGGCTGAGACAGGACAGAATTCATCTCCAGTTAACAACAGGATCTAGAAGTAGAACTGTGGCTCAAATGGTAGAGCACTAGTCATGAGCAGCAAAAAGAAAAAAAAAAAATAGCTGCATTATCACACAAAGTTACTCACATATTCCTAAAAACTTAACTGTGAAGCATGGAGCCAGTGGCACACATCTGTAATCCTAGCTACTTTGGATGTTGAGATCTGAGAATTGTGTTTCGAAGCCAGCTGGGGAAGGAAGTTGGTCATGCAGCTTGAACTCTGGGCCTGGGTGCTACCCCTCAGCTCTTAAGCTCAAGGCTAGTGCTCTACCACTTGAGCCACAGTGTCACCTCCAGTTTTTGGTTTATTGGAGATATGAATCTCATGGACTTTCCTGCCTGGGCTGACTCTGAACTGCGATCCTCAGATCTCAGCCTCCTGAGTAGCTAGGATTACAGGTGTGAGCCACCTGCACTGGGCTTGTGAGATTCTTTTTTTTGGGGGGTGGGGGCGGTTGTGGGGCCTGAACTCTGGGCCTGGGCGATGTCCCTCAGCTCTTCAGCTCAAGGCTAGTGCTCTACCACTTGAGCCACAGCGCTACTTCCGGCTTTTTTCTTTTTGCTTATGTGGTGCTGAGGAATCGAACCCAGGGCCTTAGGCATGCAAGGCAAGTGCTCTACCACTGAGCCACCTTCCCAGCCCAAAAAGGCCATGAGAATTTGTTTTCTGGGATTTTTTTTGGTTTTTGTTTGTTTTTGTCAGTTGTAGGGCATGAACTATGGGCCTGGGTGCTGTCCCTCAGCTCTTCAGCTAGCACTCTACCATTTGAGCCATAGCACCACTTCCAGCTTTTTCTGCTTATATGGTACTAAGGCATCGAACCCAGGGCCTCATGCATGCAAGGCAGGCACTCTACCACTGAGCTACCTTCCCAGCCGCTTGTGAGATTCTTATCTCTAATAATTACCAAAAAACTGGAAGTGGAGCTGTGGCTCAAGTGGTAGAGCACTAGCCTTGAGCAAAAGAAGTACCCAGGCCGAGTTCAAGCCCCTGTGATTATGCTTCTATATTCATTTGTTATGTGTTTTCTTACATAATGTATCTTTCTAAGGCAACACATTTATTTTAATGACAGTTCAGAATTTCATGATGGCTATAAGATATCATTAGCCATTCAACTATTTGGCTTATATTTATTTTTAATTTTGTTTGCTACTATAAACAAAACTGTAATGAATACCATTTGTACAAATATGTTTGTTCACTGGAAAATTATTCTAGTAGAATCTCAGAAGCTAGACACAGTAACATTTTATATTTTAATTGGCAGAGCCAAATCATTCTTCTAATGCTATACTAATTTAAACTCCATTTGTGATTAAGAGCACATGAATCCCTTACTTTTGCCCATACTTGATATCAATCTTAAGTTTTCAAATCTGAGGACGGGGGATGTGACTTAGGTAGTAGAACATTTGGGGAGCAAGCACAATTCCAACCCCACTGCTGCAAACAAAACAAAACAAACAAAAAAACCCTGAACAGTTTTATGTACTTCCTTGGCAGCTAATATTTTCATATTTATAAACTATTTGTATTTTCTTACATGAGGTGCCAATTTGTCACCAGAATAGTTCCCCTTTTCTCTCAGGTTTACAGAGGCTCTTTATAGTATTACAGAAATGACTTTGTCTACCTTTGGCCAAGAGTTTCTTTTTTATGGCATTGTCACAGAGACATTTAACATTTTAATATGAGGGTCTTTTCCATTTTGGTACCTGAATCTTGTATTTTGCTTAGAACGATTATACAAATATTGAGGATTATACAAGTACTAATCTGTGACAGTAGACATATAGATTGATGTGTTTTCCCTGTATCTCTGGGCTAAGTGACTCAAGCAAGCATAAGTGACTAACAACGAGCTGGATTTTCTTTTCGAGGAATTTGAAAATTGGGAAGAAACATGGACTTTCCTAGGAGACTTCCAAGGCTTTGTACTCGAACTCAACTTTCAATTCTATCAGCTCTCCATGCCTTCCCACTAGATGGCTGGCTTCGTTCCTTCTTCCTTCCCTGCCCTCCTTTTTCTTCCTCTCCCCCACTCTCTTGACTGAATTTTCTCATTTTTCTTTTTCTTTTTGAGCCGGAAAACACTTAGCACAAAGTAGAGGAGATTGTAGTGTTACATAGTCCTCACAGGCTCAAGTTTTCCTTTCTCCTCCCCGCCCTCTCCCCCCCCCCCCCTTTTTTTTTTTTTGGCTGGGCCAGGGCAATGTCCCTGAGCCTCTTTGTGCTCAAGGCTAGCACTTTACCACTTGAACCACATAGCCACTTCTGGCTTTTTCTTTTTTCTTTGGTCTGGTCGTGGGGCCTGAACTCTGGGCCTGGGCGCTGTCCCTCAGCTCTTCAGCTCAAGGCTAGCACTCTACCACTTGAGCCACAGTACCACTTCCGGCTTTTTTTCTTTTTGCTTATGTGGTGCTGAGGAATCAAACCCAGGGCCTCATGCATGCAAGGCAAGCGCTCTACCACTGAGCCACCTTCCCAGCCCCAACTTCTGGCTTTTTCTGAGTAGTTTACTGGCAATAAGAGTCTCACAGACTTTCCTGCCCAGGTTGGCTTTGAACTATAATCCTCAGATTTCAGCCTCCTGAGTAGCTAGGACTATAGGCATGAGCCACCAGCCAGGCTCAACTTTTTTTTTGGGGGGGGGGAGGGGTCCGGTCGTGGGGCCTGAACTCTAGGCCTGGGTGCTGTTCCTCAGCTCTTCAGCTCAAGGCTAGCACTCTACCACTTGAGCCACAGTCCCACTTCCGTTTTTTTTTCCTTTTTGCTTATGTGGTGCTGAAGAATCGAACCCAGGGCCTCATGCATGCAAGGCAAGCACTCTACCACTGAGCCACCTTCCCAGCCCCCAGGCTCAACTTTTCTACTGACTTATTCACTACGCCCTTGATGGGATCTACAACATGGTCCTTGCTGGAGAGTTACCCTAGTAAGGAAAGCACTTTAATATTTTAGAATAATATGAAAATGAGAAGCATATGGTTCAGCTTAGTTTAGGGGTCCTATAAGACTTCCCTGATTAGAGGAAGGGCCCTGCTCATCTAACTTCTATGCTTGGGTCTCTTTAATACAGAGGAGGCCAGACAACTTTGAGGACCAATCATACCAGAACATATCAACATTCATATACCTTGAGTCTCTCCCTTATCTTCCTTTAAGAAACTAATCATTTATTATTTATTATGATAACTGTGCACTGGGTAAAGTATCTTTTAGGGATTACTGGGTTCTGACTTTGAGCTACTAATTACTGAGAACTCAGAAGACGACTATGATATGCTTCTTAGAACACTGCCTTTGCAGGCTAGGTGAAGGAAGTAGTCTTGGCATGAACTGGCTTCATATTAGGAGCCACGTCTTTTTTTTTTTTTTTCAGTTGTGGGGTCTGAACTCTGGGCCTAGGCGCTGTCCCTCAGCTCTTCAGCTCAAGGCTAGCGCTCTAACACTTGAGCCACAGCACCACTTCTGGCTTTGTTTTCTTCCTGCTTATGTGGTGCTGAGGAATTGAACCCTGGGCCTCATGCATGCAAGGCAAGCACTCTACCACTGAGCCACCTTCCCAGCCCGAGGAGCTACTTCTTTTTTTTTTTTTGGTCTGGTCGTGGGGCCTGAACTCTGGGCCTGGTTGCTGTCCCTCAGCTCTTCAGCTCAAGGCTAGCGCTCTACCACTTGAGCCACAGCACCACTTCCGGCTTTTTTCTTTTTGCTTATGTGGTGCTGAGGAATCGAACCCAGGGCCTCAGGCATGCAAAGCAAGTGCTCTACCACTGAGCCACCTTCCCAGCCCCAGGAGCTACTTTTTTTTTTTTTTTTTGTCGGTCGTGGGGCTTGAACTCTGGGCCTGGGCGCTGTCCCTCAGCTCTTCAGCTCAAGGCGAGCGCTCTACCACTTGAGCTACAGCGCCACTTCCGGTTTTCTGGTGGTTTATTGGAGATAGGAGTCTCACGGTCTCTCCTGCCCGGGCTGGCTTTGAACCGCGATCCTCAGATCTCAGCCTCCTGAGTAGCTAGGATTACAGGCGTGAGCCACCAGCGCCCGGCTCCCAGGAGCTACTTCTTAAGTAGCAAAATACTCACAGGGATTCTGTAACTCACTGGATAAAGACCATTACAGAAAGAGCAAATGAAAGGCCCTAAAGTAGTGATGCTTCTTTACCAAAAAGCTAAGTCCTTAGTGCTACAGAGAATTAGCAATGTGTAGGCCATCTAGGCAAGATGGCGCATAATTTATAGTCTCATCTACTTGGAGGCCAAGGCAGGAGCAACACTTTAGAACAAGAGATCAAGATCAGCCTGAACAATGAGACTCCTCCACACTGCTCCCCACTCCTACCCCTGGCAAAAAGGAAGTTGTAGGACAATGAAGAGATAATCCATGGACATCTTAGAACTAAACATAGAGTGGATGCTCAATAACTACTAGTACCACTATTGATGTTTCCTGTCACCTTCCATACAAGCTCCAAACAGTCTTCAAGAAAGTCAACAAAAGACAGCTATGGTGGTATGCATTTGTAATCCCAGAACTCAAAAGGCTGAGGCAGGTGAATTGTGAGGCCAGCTTTGGCTACAAAATGAGACACTACTTTATGATAAATAGATAGATAGATAGATAGACAGACAGACAGTAAATAGATTATGGTAAATTGAAAAACTGAAGTTAGAGTGGAGCGCTGGTGTCTCATGCTTGTAATCCTAGATATTCAGGAGGCTGAGATCTGAGGATCATGGCTCAAAACCAGTCCAGGAAGGAAAGTCCATGAAATTCTTATCTCCAATTAACCGCTAGAAAATTGATGTGGCACTGTGGCACTGTGGCTCAAAGTGGTAGAGAGCTAGCCTTGAATGAAAGAGCTCAGGAACAGCACCCAAGCCTTGAGTTCAAGACTGGCAAAAAACAAAACAAAACAAAACAAAAAACCCTGAAGTTAGAGTTGCAGACTTGCAGTTGTTTTTCCAGAAATTTTTCTGACAGATTAACACATGGACTCTCCCTTTTAATGGGTCAAATATATATATATATGTGTGTGTGTGTATATATATAATTTTTTTAAGTTGCGCAAACTACTTGAAGTTTCCCTTTTATGAAAGGAGCTGCTTCAGTATAAATAATCCTGACCTATCTATGCTGTGATCCAGTTCATGAGGACTTTGTCTTATTGGTTCACAGGACCTTACCCTCTGACATTATTCTGACAATCAGGCTGATAACATTAAGCCAACAGAACCTGACAAGCAGAAAGTTACGTAACTTGGATATATGACAGAGAATGAAAAAAACAAAGATTAAAAAGCTGTGGCTTGGGGCTGGGAAGGTGGATCAGTGGTAGAGTGCTTGCCTTGCATGCATGAGGCCATGATTCCTCAGCACCACATAAACAGAAAAAGCCAGAAGTGGTGCTGTGGCTCTAGTGGTAGAGCGCTCGCTTTGAGCTGAAGAGCTGAAGGACAGCGCCCAGGCCCAGAGTTCAGGCCCCAAGACCGGACACCCCCCCCAAAAAAAAAAAAAAAAAAAAAGCTGTGGCTTGTCACCTCAGCTGAGTTGTCTGAAGGTCAACAGCTTTCAGCATGTCAGTATATCTCCTCCAACTTAGAAGACTAGTTGCTACTCCTTGCTCTACTTTTATTTCCTCATTAAAGAGAAGGAGCAATGCTTACTGAGCCAAAATTTGGAGTTTGGAGACAATATATCACATGCAGGTATCCTGCTGTATTTATTGAATAATCTGAAAATAGCAAATTCTCCAGCTGTCTGGGCCAGAGAGGAATTAGCTTTGGTAGACTTGGTGAGACCCTAAAATGCCCATGATAAGGCTGAATAGAAGAATTGTAATGAAAAACCTCAAGATAAGGTAACAAGCTCAAGATCATTAGCAAGATCAGGATCCTAGCTTAGAAGTGGGCTTTACAGTACAGATTGGGACACTAGGCATTAAGGTGACTTCAATTCCCCATCATAAGCTAGGTATCAAAACTGATCTAACTGCGTGCCAGTGGCTCATGCCTGTAATCCCAGCTACTCAGGAGGCTGAGATCTGAGGATCACGATTCAAAGCCAGCCTGGACAGGAAAGTCCATGAGACCCCTACCTCCAATTAACCACCAGAAAACTGGAAGTGATGTTATGGCTCAAAGTGGTAGAGTGCTAGCCTTGAGCTTTTGAAAAAGCTCAGGGACAGTGCTCGGGCCCTGAGTTCAAGCCCCAAGACAGAAAGGGGCTTACAAAAAAAATCTAATAAACTACAAACCAGAATCTTACCAAAGATAGAAGTGGTGTGGAGAGACATCAGCCCCATATCCCACTCACTCCCTCAATAAATTATTTCCAACTAGCTGGCCGGTGGCTCACATCTATAATCCCAGCCCGTGGTTCAAAGCAAGCCCGGGCAGGAAAGTCTGTGAGACTCTTATCTACAATAAACCACTAGAAAACCAGAAGTGGCTCTGTGGCTCAAGTGGTAGAGCGCTCGCGTTGAGCTGAAGAGTGCAAGAACAGTGCCCAAGTCCAGAGTTCAAGCCCCACGACTGATAAAAAAAAAAAAATTCCAATTTCCTGTTGATGTCAACATCTAAAGAAGTAAAAAGTCTAGCATGGTATACAAATAGCTCTGTGCGACAGTCTGGCCAATGCAGAAAGAAGACCCATATAGTGCTAAGTACCTAAATGATGGGTCTGAAATCTCAGTAAACAGAACTTCAAGCAAGTCCTCATACTATCTATCTTACTGGAGGTCAGTAGTGAGTAATGGGAACAAAAGAGAGAGAAACACTTAGGCTCCATGTGAATATTTACCAGATAGCACTCACTGCCAAGAATCCAGGCAATGCTGGTCACTCTTTTCCTGTTATCCCAGTGCTAGCCTGAAGAGCTCATGAATATGAATAGCCATGGCTATCATAGCAAATGTTTATCATTATAATCTACCTCAATTTCTCTATTGTACTTCTAGGAATGCTCTATTCTCCAAGGATTTATTGGAATGCTTTATCATGAGATATCAGGAAATATTAACTACAAAAAGTTCATTTCACAGAAAAATATGACAACAGGATCACATATCTCATTACCTAGAGCAAGTGATATTACAGATAACTAAATAATACCATGTCTACCAAATCCAGCTGTGGTGCTGAGGCTGGGTGCTGTCCTACCAAATGAGGTAAATGTTCTCAATCAATAAGGAATATTAGATGGTGTGGTTTCTTCAATAGTTTAAAAAATAAAGAGAAAGCTACAAGGTATTCCATTCACTCTTACATCTTGCCTTGTAATGGTCTCTTGCCTCCTTTCTATATCTCCCCACCGCCCACCCTCCACTCCACCCCAAAGTCCTGGGGCTTGAATTCTGGGCCTGGGTGCTATCCCTGAGCCTCTTTGGCTCAAGGCTTGTGCTCTACCACTTGGAGCCACAGTGCCACTCCCCGCTTTCTTTGAGTAGTTTATTGGAAGTAAGAGTCTCATTGACTTTCCTGCCCAGGCTGGCTTTGAACCATAATCTTTAGATTTCAGCCTCCTAAATTGCTAGGTTTACAGGTGTGAGCCAGTAGTACCCAGCTCTCCTATTTTTCTTTATATTGAAGACAGTGTTTTTTGTTTTTTTTTGCCAGTCCTGGGGCATGAAATCTGGGCCTAGGCATTGTCCTTGAAAACTTCTTTTGCTCAAGGCTAGCACTCTACCACTTGAGCCACAGAGCCACTTCTGGCTTTTTCTGTGTATGTGGTACTGTGGAATCAAACTCAGGGTTTCATGCATGCTAGGCAAGCACTCACTAAGCCACATTCCCAGCCCAAGACAGTGGTTTTTTAAGCTCTTCCATGGTAGATCTGATATGCCTATCCAATTAACTATTCCTCCTTCCCACTTTCCGCCCGGAGTTTCCATTCTGTGGGATCACTGGCTAAGACCTAGGAATAATATGGATTGGTCTTATTCAGCTGCAATAACCTTATATCTCCCTTGTACATGATTGGTTTAAGAACAAGTATGTGACAAGGAAAGGTTCCAGAAGCTTCTGGGAAACTGCTCCTCATTGGTAAAAGAAACAGTCATGTTTCCTTACTGTACTTCATTTTATCTCCATGTGATGATTCAAATCAAGGCAGCATCATGAAAAGGCTACTCCACAAGACAAAGCTGACCTATGGCACATCAGAAAGGTATGAAGGAAGCTTACACTTTAGCAATGATCTAGTCGATGAATGGGTCAACTGTGGAACTGTTCTCTGTCCTTCAAGCTACTTCCCTCTCCTTAACCATTAAGTATACCAGCTTTTTTTGATCTAACAACTGCAGTAAGCCCTGTATGTCCTGCAACTATTCTGGCCTTCCATGGGCTATTACCATACAGCAGCCAGAATCATCTTTTCAAAATATAAATCTACTTAGTTCATGGCTTTCTAATTCTTTCAAGACAATCTCTGAGATCAATGGTCTGGTCTAGCGTTTTTTTTTTTTTTTTTAATTTAATTTAATTTTATTTGTGAACATACTGTACAGAGGGGTTACAATTACATGGGCAGGATAATGCGTACATTTCTTACCAAGCATTGCAGCCTCCTCCTTTGGTTTACCCTTCACATCCCTTCCCAGCCTCCCCCCTCCCCACTGGTCTAGCAGTTTTTATGTTTAAATTTTTTATTGTTATTACAAAGGTGATGTACACAGGGATTGTATTTACTTAAGTCAGGTAAATAATTAATTTCTTTTTGGAATATTACCCCAGCCTAGCCTTCTCTTAGTTTTATTTTTCACAACTCTCTTGACCTCCTCTCTGAGGCTACTCAGAGTCCTTCATTAATTTTCTCAGTGTGGCTTTCTTCACTCCTAATAATTTGTTCCTGCTAGTTTCAGATCTTGGAATGTTCCCGAGTTCTATTTTCCTGCCACTCCTGCTGCTTCTTCAAGGAATTTCTTTTGAGCTGGTGGGTTGGGATTACCAACTGGTGGTTTACATGATATGCTTTCTGTTATTTATTTATTTATTTTGTTGGTCGTGGGGCTTGAACTCTGGGCCTGTGCGCTGCTCCTCAGCTCCTCTGCTCAAGGCTAGAGTTCTACCACTTGAGCCATAGCACTACTTCCATGTTATGCTTTTTGGAGAGTTACAAAAATATGAATCTCAATATTCAAGATTCAAGATGAGGCCTGTGTTCTTTGACTGACCTAGTCCACACTGATTCACTCCTATTTACTGTGGACACATGGAGTCTCCTGTTCTAGACTCTAAAAGGTCTCTCGATGGACATTGGTATAATCCTAGCAACTTAGGAGGCTGAGATCTGAGGATTGTGATTCAAAGCCAGCCAGGGCAGGAAAGTCCATGAGATTCTTATCTGCAATAAACGACTCACAAAACAGGAAGTGGTGCTGTGGCTCAAGTGGTAGAGCGCTAGCCTTGAGCTGAAGAGCTGAGGGACAGTGCCCAGGCCCAGAGTTCAAGCCTCACGACCACCACCACCACCACCACCAAAAAAGAAGTTGGAATCCAGAGGATTGCTGTTTGAAGCTGGCTTGGGCAGAAAATTCTTTGAGACTCCATTATGGAAATAATCACCAAAAAGCAAGGTTGGCGGTATGGTTCAAGTGGTAGAGCACCAGCTGAGTAAGTAAGCTAAGCAAGCACAAGCTGAAGTTAAATAATACCATTAAAAAAATATGTGACCCTTCAACTATGCCCAGTCTTTCATGTCCAGACTGTTGTTTCAATTAATTATTTCTATTCTTATACTAAGGTTTCCCTAGTGGCAGTGAATTCCTTCATTCCCTAGTGGCAGTGAATTCCTTCAGAGTAGACTGGCTACTATATCTCTGTCATTTGGAATGTTACCTGGTACGCATTAGATGCTTGGTATTTATTAGACAAATGAAGTAACAGATATGATGATGGATGGATTAACAAATGGATGGGAACGTGAGGCAGATGAAGTAAATCTTTTTAAATATTTCTGTCTATGATCAAACAGGAAGGGAGTGAGAAAAACCTGGTAGAAAATTTCTCTATTAACCATTAAAAACCTATTTTTTACTTCTGAGTGAAAAGGCCTGACCTGAGGTCTGCCTTTCTCCCTGATGCCACACCAGCCTCAACAATGAACTCACGTTGAATTCTTCTCTGAAGAGCTTATTGTCATCAGCCATTCTTCGGTTAATCTCTTCTTCCAGTTTGTCCACAGGCAGAGGTGGGTACTTCCTGTTGGTGCTTGGGGACCTGGCCAGAAGTGGCACACTTTGGGGCTCTGTAGAAACAAAGGGGAAGGTCAGTGAGGTACCCTGGGGAGCCAGCTTTTTTCTGGAGACTAATAGTTTTACTCTTTTAAAAGGATGGAGAGGGCTGGGAAGGTGGCTCAGTGGTAGAGCGCTTGCCTTGCATGCCTGAGGCCCTGGGTTCGATTCCCCAGTACCACATAAGCAAAAAGAAAAAAAGCCAGAAGTGGTGCTGTGGCTCAAGTGGTAGAGTGCTAGTCTTGAGCTGAAGAGCTGAGGGACAGTGCCCAGGCCCAGAGTTCTGGCCCCACGACTGGACCCCCCAAATAAATAAATAAATAAAATGATGGAGAAACACTTAATTTCTTGGATTTTCCTTTGAAGGTCCCCCCTGCCTTACCCACATCCTCGGTGCGGCCATTTGATAAGCGGAAAGAATTGGAATGGCTCCCAGCTTGCTTGTATTTCTTAAACCTAATGAGACAATGTTTATAATGAAAAACTGTGTACAAAGGCAGAAGTGGCCAATCATTGGCTTTGTATTCCTGCTTATCAATTTAGCCTTCCCAAATCTTTGTTAAATAATCAGACTTTTTTTTAGAGACAGGTCATGTACAGCTGAGATAGCTCTATTCTATGGTGACTGACTTCCTTGGATGTTTCTGCTTATTCTTGATACCCTAGAATCCAACCCAGGTTACACCACTGATATATTCTGGCATGTTGGCTCCTTTGTGTACTCTAGTTCCAGCACCCACTTGAGAAACAGTGAGTAAGTATGAAATATGGTAGGGGGAGACAGAAAGATCTACATGAAACGAAGTCCTGGTGTTAACCAAGTATAGCCTGGAAGCCCTGAGAAGTTTAGAGCTCTAGACTAGATGGGCAAAGATCTGACAGAGGCACAAGTGGAAGTGTGTATGTGGGCATACTAGCCCTCCCACTTTCCTATTCCCACAGAAGAACAGAGGGAGGGAATAGTGAGCAGGTTAGGACAAAAATAAGGCAGAGATAATCCAGGTCATCAAGGTAGTAGCTTTAGCAGGAAGATGACAAATGCACTACCATCTTCTCTTCCTTGGATATCCGTCCTCCTTGTTCCTGTTCACTGTTGGAGGATTATTGTCTAGAGATGAACCCTGTAATGCCCTTCACTTAGCTCAGCATGCCAGGGCCAGCAGTTTTAGAGAAGTCTGGGGTCAAACCTCAACTAGACATAAAATAGGCTTTTGTTGTGCATGTAATCTTACTAGGGCTCTTTTAGGGATTATTTCCAAAGGGCTAAAGCTGAAGATCTTGAACAATGGTTGTGGTTTGTTCCCCCAACCTCTGAACTATCATTTTGGGCTTTAGGTTGAACTGAACTGAGATTTGGTTTGGAAAGATGGAAACAAAGGAGAGGCTAAAGCTTAAGTGGGACTATTTAGAACGTTTCAGCCAGTTCTAAACAAAATTTTAGAATTTTTTTTTTTTTTTTTTTTTTTTGGGTCCGATTGTGGGGCCTGAACTCTGGGCCTGGGCGCTGTCCCTCAGCTCTTCAGCTCAAGGCTAGAGCTCTCTACCACTTGAGCCACAGCGCCGCTTCCGGCTTTTTTCATTTTGTTTATGTGGTGCTGAGGAATTGAACTCAGGGCCTCAGGCATGCAAGGCAAGTGCTCTACCACTGAGCCATCTTCCTAGCCCCCCTAAACAAAATTTTAATCTTACCAGTATCATGAATGTATCTACTTATTGTTCTTATCTTCTAGTCTTCTGGACCGTATGGGTAAATTTACTGAGACACTAGGGTATTAGAAGAAAGTCTACAGTAGATGAATGGATCAAGAAGATGTGGTATATATACACAATGGAATTCTATGCCTCCATCAGAAAGAAAGACATTTCCCCATTTGTTAGGAAATGGAAAGGCTTGGAAAAAATTATATTAAGTGAAGTAAGCCAGGCCCAAAGAAACATAGGTCCCATGGTTTCCCTTATTTGCAATATCTAGTATAGGTATGAGTCAAGCGGAAAAAGTCAGATAATGTGATGTTAGGAAAACGAAACCTCAAATATGTATTTTAATGTTTTTGTTTCTTTCATGCATGTGTTTCTAACGCATTTATAAGATTATTTCTTTGTTGCTTTGTATGTCCCTCCCCCACAGTGTAACCCCCGCTTTCACTATATTTGATGTCAGTATAACATGTGGAGGAGATGGGGACAAACAAGTCGTTTAAGGATTCAGGTGGACCTGTTGCAACAATGAGAAGTACAAAATGTCATGTCAAAACCAGCTTTACAATGTCGGTGGGGGGGGGTGGTGGGGGGGTATGATTGGGTGGGAGGGAGGGGGGAGGCTGGGAAGGGAGGTGAAGGGTAAACAAAGGAGGAGGCTGCAATGCTTGGTAAGAAATGTATGCATTATCCTGCCCATGTAATTGTAACCCCTCTGTACAGTATGTTCTCAAATAAAATAAAATAAAATTTAAAAAAAAAAAAAGAAGAAAGTCTAATATAGAAACAGTACACTTACCTTAACATGTATAAAACTATGATAATAAACACGATCACTAGCAGAGAGGACAGGGCCACCATCACTGCGATAATTGGAGTCTCATCTGAAATCAAGAAAAGATAAGTCATTACTATGCTGTGCAATGGAAGGCTCAAGATGGATGATGAGAGAAACTCACTGGTGAAAAAGAAGGGCTTGGTTAATGCTTTTGTTGATGTCAAGTTATGGAACACACACACACACACACACACACACGCACAGAGTAAGACTAAGAACAAAGGAGAGTGAGAGAGGAGTATGCAAGGAAAAAGCACTTCCCTTTTACCTTAGGGCTAATAGGTAGGGTGAGAGGTAGGGGAAGAAGAAAGGGACCAACATCTCTTGCATTAGAATAAAAGTTCTTGGGGCTGGGAATGTGGCTTAGTGGTAGAGTGCTTGACTAGCATGTATGAAGCCCTGGGTTCGACTCCTCAGTACCACATAAACAGAAAAAGCCAGAAGTAGCACTGTGGCTCAAATGGTAGAATGCTATCCTTGAGCAAAAGAAGCTTAGAGACAGTGCCCAGGACTTGAGTTCAAACCCCAGGACTCGTTAAAAAATTTTTTTCTTTGAAGGCAGAGACTTTCATTATAGCTATATTACTTGGGCACACAAAAAATACTCAAATAGGGGCTGGGAAGGTGGCTCAGTGGTAGAGCGCTTGCCTTGCAATGCATGAGGCTCTGGGTTCGATTCCTCAGCACCACATAAGCAAAAAAAAAAAGCCAGGAGTGGCGCTGTGGCTCAAGTGGTAGAGTGCTAGCCTTGAGCTGAGGAGCTGAGGGACAGCGCCCAGGCCCAGAGTTCAGGCCCCACAACTGGACCCCCCCCCCCCCCAAAAAAAAAGAAAAAGAAAAAGAAAAAGTTCAGCCGGGCACTGGTGGCTCACGCCTGTAATCCTAGCTCTCAGGAGGCTGAGATCTGAGGATCACGGTTCAAAGCCAGCCCGGGCAGGAGAGACTGTGAGAATCCTATCTCCAATAAACCACCAGAAAACCGGAAGTGGCGCTGTAGCTCAAGTGGTAGAGTGCTCGCCTTGAGCTGAAGAGCTGAGGGACAGTGCCCAGGCCCAGAGTTCAAGCCCCATGACTGACAAAAAAACAAAAAAACAAAAAACTCAAATATATGGATGCACAAACATAGCAAACTGTGATGGCAGGTTTGTTATGCAGGACAATGCTATTCTTTCAACCTCATTTGGCTTCCTCTAGAGGAAGATGGGAGAAGAAAAAAAAGTTTTAAAAACAAGAGCCTTACATCTATCTACCCTGAACAACAGGAACCAATATACAAGGACACATGCACCTCCATGTTTATTGCAGCACTGTTCACAATAGCTAGGATATGGAAACAACCCAGATGCCCCACCACAGATGAATGGATCCAAAAATTGTGGTATCTATACACAATGGAATATTATGCAGCCATTAGAAATGACAAAATAATGGCATTTGTAGGGAAATGGATGGAGCTAGAAGGAATCATGTTGAGCGAGGTAAGCCAAGAGCAAAGAGACAAACGGTACATGGTCTCCCTGATAAGTGGATGCTAAATCCAAAATGTTAGGTGATACGACAAAATTAACAGGACTTAAGAAACAAAGAACTCCCACTCATCTGGTCAAACCACTACTAAATATCCCCATGCTGCTGATCACATGTATGGTGTATATGTGTACACTGTTATATGTTATAGACTGTGATAGACAATTTGTTCCAGGAAAGTTAGAATGAACTTGTGACTTTAAATGAGCATCATTATTCCACAATACTGTGAAATTTGGGAAATTATGTAATCACTTAATCACAATTAAAAAAAAAAGAACCTCGGGGAAAGTAGGGAGGGAAGGGATGGTAGGGGAAAAACAATGGAGGGGGGGTAACAATGCTCAATGGGAAGTGTACTCATTACCTTGCTCATGTGACTGTAACCCTCTGTATAGTATCTTTACAATAAAATATTAAAAAAAAAACAACAAAAAACAAGAGCCTTAGACACCATATATCCAAAACTGCTCCGTTTCCTTCCACCTCTTCCCATATCCTACTCCTCAGCCATCTTCTGCCAGGAACCCAACTATAAACAAGGCTAGTTTGAAAAAAGACAAGCTCCATTCCACAGAACCTGGCTCCCTTTCCACTAGGTACCTAGCCTCATTTCTTATGCAGCTCACTAGGTAGGTCAGGTCACAATCTTACACCATGACAAACTTACACAACCAGTCTGAGTTTAAAACTATCTTCCCCATTTAGGCAGATACGTTGCTCTCATATAAAAGTTAATTCTTCCATAATGAGCTCTGGAGTGCATCCATTACTATCACTCCAAAGACATCTTCTTGACTTCACTTACATTCTGTCACTGCAGCCCTATGTTTCTCTTCTTGGCTAAATTCTCACAACAGTTGCCTAATTTTCTCCCCTTAAATTCCTTACCTCCAGGTTTTCCTTTATCATTCTGCTCTGATTCTCATCTTTAGTGCTCTACTGAAACTTGTAAGCAAGACCACCAAAAAAAAAAAAAAAAAAAAATATATATATATATATATATATATAGCATTTTTACAATAAAAACGTACCAAAAAAATGCACACTGCCAAATCTACTGGCAATATTCCTATCCTCATCTGATTCAACTTTTTATCAGAATTTGTCCAATAAAATTTACAAAATAGTACCTGTATATCAGGCACTATTGTGATATTAGGAACAGAGAAGTGCTCAGGCAGACCAGCAATAAAAAGCTCATATTCTGTGGAGAGGACTGTTCAGCAGTTTTTCAAGGAGGGAGTAATCAACTCAATCAAATCCTGCCAAGAGAGGGAACAGGATTATCTTGCTACAGTGCCAGCTAGAGTAGTTTCAGTTGAGTAAGGATGAGAAAGCCTAAATGGAGTAAAAAGAAGACAGAGGAAAGAGGCAGGTAATTATTCCTTCATGAGGACTTTTACATGACAGTATGCAGAGAAAAAAAGCAGTAGCTGGAGGAGATATTATATAGAGAATTTATTTATTCCTGGTGGTAGTGGTGTTTGAACTCAGGGCGTAATGTTCTCCTTACTTTTTCCACTCAAGGCTGCTGCTCCAACCCTTGAGTTATATCTCCACTTGTGGCTTTTTGCTGGTTCACTGGAGATAAGAGTATCATAGACTTTTCTTCTTTGGGTAGTTTTGATAATCAGATCTCAGCCTTCTGAATAGTTAGGATTTATAAGTATGAGCGACCAGCACCCAATTCAATAAAAGTCTTTTTTTCCCCCTTAGACAAGGGTCTAGGAACTCATGATTCACCTGCCTCTGCCACCCAAGTGCTAAAATGCTAGGATTACAGTTGTATATCTTTTACTCTCATCTTGTATTTATTTATTTGTTTATTTAGTTGGTCATGGGGCTTGAACTCTGAGCCTGGGTGCTGCCCCTTAGCTCTTCAGCTCAAGGAAAGCTCTCTATCTCTTGAGCCACAGCACCACTTCTGGTTTTCTGGTGGTTTATTGGTGATAAGAGTCTCACAGACTTTCCTGCCCAGGCTGGCTTTGAACCATGATCCTCAGATCTCAGCCTCCTGAGTAGCTAGGATTATAGGCGTGAGCCACCGGCTCCCAGCTTCTTTTTATTTTTTTAAGGGATAGAGCTATTATACCATGTTTGCTAATGCCAATTTTTTTTTGGTAATTCACCTCAGTTCAATTACCACCAAAAATAATTGCCTACTAGGTATATAACTATATAGCTATAACATTGAGCCATGCCTCCACCTTACTGATGGCAATTTTTCAAACATACTATGTATGTCTGTACTATGTAGGTAGCTCTCATCTTAAAACAAAGATTCATACTGGATGACTATTCCTCCTGTTTGAAGACTTTCCACAATAAAGCACTCTTCTGATTTTCTTTCTCTTGGCTGTTACAGCAGTCTCCCTTGTTACTTGTTTGTCTTGCAACACTAGCTTTCCTATCTTGGAAATGCCTCAGCTCTGTGCCTGATTAGCTTTTCTCTTTCTTTCTTTCCTTCCTTCCTTCCTTTCTTTCTTTTCTTTCTTTCTTCCTTTCTTTCCTTTCTTTTTTTTGCCAGTCATGAACCTGAACTCTGGGCCTGGGCGCGGTCCCTCAGCTCTTCAGCTCAAGGCTAGCACTCTACCACTTGAGCCACAGCACAGGCTCTTTCTGTTTATGTGGTGCTGAGGAATCCAACATAGGGCCTCACGCATGCAAGGCAAGCACTCTACCACTGAGCCACCTTCCCAGCCCCTGATCATCTTTTCTTTTTTTTTTTTGGGGTCTGGTCGTGGGGCCTGAACTCTGGGCCTGGGTGCTGTCCCTCAGCTCTTCAGCTCAAGGCTAGTGCTCTACCACTTGAGTCACAGTGCTACTTCTGGCTTTTTTCTTTTTGCTTATGTGGTGCTGAGGAATGGAACCCAGGGCCTCAGAGGCATGCAAGGCAAGCGCTCTACCAATGAGCCATCTTCCCAGCCCCCCTGGTCATCTTTTCTATACTCTTATCTTGATCTTATCAGATAGATGTATATAAGTAAAATAATTCCCAAGCAATTCTCACATTTGCATTTTTGGTCTGACCTCTTAAGAGCTTAACATCCTCAATTACCTACGGACCATCTTTAAAATTTCATAGGCAAAACAAACTTTCTGTCAAAACCTTTCTCTCACCCTTCTGTGGTCACACATCTTTCTTCCTTGTTGGTCAAGTAAGGAATGTGGAAATCCTCTTATTCCTTCTTCGTATTTATCCTCTATACCTAACCCAGCTGCAAGTAATGTATTTTAGGGCTAGAACCAATATCTCAAATTTATCTGCTGGTCTTGTGCTGGTCTTGGGGCTTGAACTCAGGGCTTGGGTACTATCCCTGAGCTTTTTTGCTCAAGGCTAATACTCTATCACTTGAGCCATAGCTCCATTTCTAGCTTTTTGGTGCATCACTGGAGAAAAGAGTCTCGAAGATTTATCTTCCCAGTAGTCTCTAAACCTGGATCCTTAGATCTGAGCCTGCTGAGTAGCTAGGATTACGAGTGTGAACCCCTGGTGCCTGTTGTGTCTGCCTTTTCTCCATTTTCTACTGTCATCAGTATTTAATCTCCAGATTAGTAAATTCTGGTAATCCTCTCTCTAAAAGAATCAGAATGATCTATAAAGAAGCAAATCAGATTATGTCCTTCTGCAATAGTTTCCTGTGTCTTTAGAATGAAATTAATCTCCTTGCTCTGTCCTTTAACAAACCTCCCTAATTTAGCCTACCTACTTTATCTCCTGCTAGTCTTTCCTTGCCCACTTAACAGCAATCACTAGCATCTACATCTCTCTAGGCTGAGTTTGTTCATCCTTAAACCTCTGAATGTGTTATTCCTTTGAGTCACATGGCCAATCTCCATTCTTTATCTGGATAACTCCTACTCAGCCAATTCTTATTTTAAGTGTCATTTTCCCCAGCGGTCTTTCACTTCCTAATACTAAATTTACTACTCCAAAAGAAGATACTCTGAAGATTAAATGAGATCATCCATGTAAAGTTCTTGGCACAGTAACCAGTACACATGATGTACTTGTCTTAAATATAGCACCTTTTTATTTCCCTTGATTATACCTCTCACTTTTTTTTTTTTTGTCAGTCATGGGTCTTGAACTCTGGGCTTAGGCGCTGTCCCTGCATCTTCAGCTCAAGGTGAGCACTCTACCGCTTGAGCCACAGCACCACTTCCAGTTTTCTAGAGGTTTATTGGAGATAAGAGTCTCATGGACTTTGCTGCCTGGACTGGCTTTGAACAGTGATCCTCAGATCTCAGCCTCCTGAGTAGCTAGGATAATAGGCATGAGCCACCAGTGCCCAGCATCCTCTCACATTTATTAATCAACTATAATCAAATAAATAATTATAAAGTGTCCCTTCTTTATATTATAAGCTCCACCAGAGCAAGGATAACAGGTTTATTTATTTATTTATTTATTTTTGTCGGTCGTGGGGCTTGAACTCTGGGCCTGGGCGCTGTCCCTCAGCTCTTCAGCTCAAGGCGAGTGCTTTACCACTTGAGCTACAGTGCCACTTCCAGTTTTCTGGTGGTTTATTGGAGATAGGAGTCTCACGGTCTTTCCTGCCCGGGCTGGCTTTGAACCGTGATCCTCAGATCTCAGCCTCCTGAGTAGCTAGGATTACAGGCGTGAGCCACCAGCGCCCGGTGTTTATTTTTTTTTTCTGTATACCTTAAAACCCAGCATAGATGCCAGGCACCAGTGGTTCACACTGGTAATCCTCGCTACTCAGTAGGCTGAGATCTGAGGACCACTGTTCAAAGCCAGCCTGGGTAGAAAAGTCCCAATTAACCACTCAAAAGAAAAAAAACTGAAGTAGAGTTGTGGCTCAAAGTGGTAGTGTGCTAGCCCTGAGCAAAAGAGCTTAGAGACAGTGCCCAGGCCCTGAGTTCAAGCCCCATGACTGGCAAAAGAAGAAGGAGGAGGTGGAGGAGGAAGAGGAAGAAGAGGAAGAGGAGGAAGAAGAGGAAGAGGAGGAAGAGGAAGAAGAGGAGGAAGAAGAGGAAGAGGAGGAAGAAGAGGAAGAAGAGGAAGAGGAGGAAGAGGAGGAAGAGGAAGAAGAAGAGGAAGAAGAGGAAGAGGAGGAAGAGGAGGAAGAGGAAGAAGAAGAGGAAGAGGAGGAAGAAGAGGAAGAAGAGGAGGAAGAAGAGGAAGAGGAGGAAGAAGAGGAAGAAGAGGAGGAAGAGGAAGAAGAAGAGGAAGAAGAAGAGGAAGAAGAGGAAGAAGAGGAAGAGGAGGAAGAAGAGGAAGAGGAGGAAGAAGAGGAAGAAGAAGGAAGAAGAGGGATAAGAAGAGGAAGAAGAAGAAGAAGGAAGAAGAAAAAGAAGAAGAGGAGGAGGAGGAGGGGGGATGGGGAAGAGGATGACAAAGAAAGAAAGAAAAGAAAGAAAAGAGAAAAAGAAAGAAAGAAAGAAAAAGAAAACAAACTCAGGACAGGACCTCATACACAGTAGGTGCTAACAATAC
The DNA here is from genome assembly GCF_019054845.1 of Dipodomys spectabilis. Taxonomy (NCBI): domain Eukaryota; kingdom Metazoa; phylum Chordata; class Mammalia; order Rodentia; family Heteromyidae; genus Dipodomys; species Dipodomys spectabilis. Next base: position 7,653,723 of record NW_024870852.1, read on the forward strand.
TGGATTATGTTATATGAGTGAATAAAAGCAGTAGTGGTTTATCATGAAGTATGTCTTATTAAATTCCAATCACAGAGGACAGTATTTTAAGGAAGCATTAAAGGAGTATTATAAGGAAATAATTAAATAACACTTGGGCTCAGGACAGTGGCTGAATCCATTTTATTATCACGTTCTTCTCCAAATCATATAATAAATGATAGAAGAAATACTCATGAAAGCCAGGCGCTAGTGGCTTCACACTGTAATCTTAGCTAATCAGGAGGATGAGATCTGAGGATCATGGTTCAAAGCCAGCCTGGGTAGGAAAGGCTGTAAGGCTCTTATCTCCAATTAAAACCTAAAAACCAGAAGTATAGCTGTGGCTCAAAGTGGTAGGTAGAGTGCTAGCCTTGAGCAATAAAGATCAGAGATAGCACCTAGGCCCTGAGTTCAAGACCCACAACTGGCACATACCCCAAAAAAGCCATGAATCAATAGCTTATCTAGAAGGGAACAACAGTTAGCATCTGTAGAGCAGAAACTTGGAGAATTTTTGGACTACTGTTAAAGAGATTAGTAAGAACCAAAGACCCTTCAGATGCAAAGTACCGTTCTACAAGTCTAGGCTTTAGAACAGCTCAATTTAATGCCAAACTAGGGGCTTGGACTCCAAGTCTTGTGCTTGTTTGGCTAGTGTTCTACCACTTAAGCCATACCTCCAAGTCTAGCATTTTGTTGATTAAATGGAGATAAAAGTCTCATTGACTTCTCTGCTAGGACTAGCTTTGTCAAACCTTGATCCTCTAGATCTGAGACTCCTGAGTGGCTTGAATTATAGTCATGAGCCAGTGGTGCCAGGCTTTTGTATACTTCTGTAGCACTATCTCTATGATCCCTACCATATTGGACTAAAGTTACTGATTATAACTCCATTAAGCATTATGTTCCTTGAGGATATGGATTCAAGATGATTTCCAGGTCTCACTAAGCTCAGAATTTATTCTTAGGTCAAGGATTTAGCTTAGTCCTGAGGATATAGGAGTGAATAAATCAAAATTCTCTACTTTTAGTGAACAGGATAATAACAGGAAGTCTATAATACAAACACATGCTACGAAGAAAGCAAGGAAGAGCAAAAGAGGGAAGAGGGTGGAGTATTCTATTATTTAAGATGAGGTAATCAGGAAAGGTCAAGTAAGTGAGCAAGTGGGATGAGTATCAGGAAGGCATGAAACTTCAGTATTATTTATGACTACTAGGAAAGTTGATGATTATAAAGGAATATTGAAGATAGCTAGCCAGATGTTCCAAATTAAGTAACAAACATTATTAACATTTAAACACATATGTTGCTGGCATAGACTGACCCTATCTTATACATGAGGAAATTGATATGCCAATCATCCAACTTGATGCCAGTAAAAATGCTTTAAAAAAAAGAAGTTGGGCCAGGTGCCGGTGGCTCACACCTGTAATCCTAGCTACCCAGGAGGCTGAGATCTGAGGACTGCAGTTCAAAGCCAGCCTGGGCAGGAAAGTCCGTGAGACTAGAAAACCAGAATTGGTGCTGTGGCTCAAGTGGTAGAGCACTTGCCTTAAGCTGAAGAGCACAGGAACAGCGCCCAAGCCTAGAGTTCAAGCCCCATAACTGAACAAAAAAAAAAAAAAAAAAAAAAGGAAGCTGGTTTCAATTGGATAATAGAAGTTCTGGATTATTACACATGATGTAAATATAATGTCACTGGTAAAAGTTATTAAAATGGGGTCTGAGAAGGTGGCTCAGTGGTAGAGTGCTTGCTTTGCATGAGGCCCTGGGTTCGATTCCTCTGCATCACATAAGCAGAAAAAGCCAGAAGTGGGACTGAGGCTCAAGTGGTAGAGCACTAGCCTTGAGCTGAAGAGCTGAGGGACAGCTCCCAGGCCTAGAGTTCAGGCCCCAAGACCAGAAAAAAAAAAGTTATTAAAATGGTTAATTTTATGTTATATAAATATACCTATATCTGTATTTTGGTGGTTGTGCTGGGGATGTATCTTAAAACCTCATGTATGTTAGGTGAGTGCTCTATATCCCAGCCCCTCCTACTTTTTTTCTTTTGTGCCAGTCCTGAAGATTGAACTCAAGGCCTGGGTACTATCCTTTAGTTGTTTTACTGAAGGCTAGCACTCTACCACCTGAGCCATAGCTCCGCTTCTGGCTTTTTGCAGGTTAAAGAATCTCATGGACCATATATATATATATATTTATATATTTTTTTTGGTGGGGGGGGGGGTCCGGTCATGGGGTCTGAACTCTGGGCCTGGGCGCTGTCTATTAGCTCTTCAGCTCAAGACTAGCACTCTACCACTTGAGCCATAGAACCACTTCTGGTTTTTTTTTTTTTCTTCTGCTCATGTGGTGCTAAGGAATCGAACCCAGAATCGAACCCAGGGCCTTATGCATGCAAGGCAAGCACTCTACCACTGAGCCACCTTCTCAGCATATATTTTTTAAACTACTTCTACCCAAGTAACTTGGAATATACAGTTAAAAAGTAACATACATGAGAAAATAACTAGTGTCTTGGAGACAGAGAAAGAAAAATTGCCTGTGCCTCCTTCACTTTCTTTATTCTTTTCTGCTCTGACAATTTAAATACCAGCCATTGCCGTTTAAAAGCACCCGAGCCTACTGCATAAAAACTTATAACCTTAATTCACATAATTTGCTTATCAAACCTATTGTAATGCAAATATTTCCAAACAGTTGTCTCATTTTTCAAAAAGCATTTGGCTCTAAAATTAGGATGTTATGAAGCTGGGGTGTAACTCAGTGGGAGAACAGACTTAGCATGAGAGGTCATGGGTTTAATCTAGCACCAAAAGAATATAAAAAATTTACAGCGGTACTTTTAAAGATTTGTTCTGGTTAAAAAAAATCATTACATATGGGGCTTTAGAGACTGAAAGTCTGTAAAGCCTTTGTAATTTCTGTTTGGTTTAATTTGTGGCTTAAGAAGGAGATTCACTTATAGTAAACTTCCCATATGTCACATTTAGCAATAATGAAGATAATTAAGGTAATTTTCTTCCTTCCTACTTTCCTCCCTCTTTTTCTCAGTGATGGGGACGGTAACTAGGGCCTTCCTATGCCTATGGTGGGCAAGCATTGTGCCAATGATCTACATTCCCAGCCTTTGTTTCTTTTCCATTAGAATTACTTAAACATTAGCTAAGTAAAATAAGCATATGTGGAGTGAGAAAGGCTGGTTATTTTGAAAACATACACTAAGAATCATGTAGCTCATCTTTAAACTTGAAACTATACTTCGACTTTTGCCTCTAAGACTTGTTAAAAGAGTAGTTTTAGAAAACAACCATACATATGTCTGCAATACAAATCTATTAAATTCTATATCTGCTAGGGAGACTCTAGTAGGTGAAGCTGAACAGCAAAGGCACTTAACTCCATTCACCTATGTTTGCTTCCTGAGTTTAGGAAAGCAAGGGATGTTAAAGCAAGGGAAAAATACAGAATACAGTATCTCACTATCCTTCACTGTGGCAGATAAATAACATTAAAAAAAAAATCAGAATATTTGCTGAGTACTGGTGCCTCATGTCTGTAATCTTAGCTACTCAGGAGGCTGAAATCTGAGGCTCACAGTTCAGAGCCAGCATGAACAGGAAAGTCCACGAGACTTTTATCTCTAACCACCAAAAAGCTGAAAGTGGAGCTGTGGCTCAAGTGGTAGAGCGCTAGACTTGAGCACAAAAGCTGAGGGATAGCACCCAGGCCCTGAGTTCAAGCCTCAAGTCCAGCACACAAATCAAAACATTCACTTTTCTAACTCAGATGACTTTCTAATTGGTGGATTTCACAGACCCACAATTTATGTAGAATAATTTGAACATGGCTAATAAAATCAGAATAAAAAAAAAATCTCAAAAAGTCTGATTTGACATTAAAACCATGATGAAACAACTTCTTCAGAGAATATTATTTCCAAACTCAAATTAAAGAATATTTCTTAGAATGTTGTATTATTTCTATGCCACTGCCTCGTAAGTTATGACCTAATAGCATCAAAGGATAATATTAACAAGGGAACAAAAACAAGTAAAATAGTAATTATAGTATTATTAATTGTTAAAATGTATCAAAGCTGTCAGCATCTATATATGTAATCTATATCTAAAAATATATTAAACATCCATTTCTTACTTCTTAATTGTGATTAACATGGAAACACTTTAACGGAAAGTAAACACACCACAAACACAGATGCACAAGATCTGTACAGACTGAGAGCAGAGGAAACATGGATGAACTGTGCACATTGTGGGAAAAGGATGACACACAAAGGTGAGCAGCTCACCTCTTCTGTCCTTCAAGTCAGAATTACCTGTGTAGTAAGTGAAAAATAGAGAACATTCACTCAGGTTAGAGAAAAATATTACGATTCAATTGAAGGTAAAACAAAATAAGGAATGTAGATACTTTTCTCTATATTCAGTGTTGGAGCTGAGTTGGGAACTCTCCCAATAACTGGAAACAAAATATCTCAAGTTCACTAAACTTAAGTCAGTGGTCTGGTCTTCTGGAGTACACAAACAATGCAGCAGCAATATTCATAGAAAGCTTAAGGATACAAATGTATGGTTTTAGAGGACTTTGTCTTTTGGATCATTAGACTGTACGAGGAGAAAATTAAAGCTATAAAAGGTCTAAATGATATTATGCAACAAAATCAAATTCTATATACCCAGTTCTGTTTTGATAAAGAATACCTTTTGAAAGACCTGTGGAAAATTCCCAATGGTGAAACAGCATAATATTCTTTCATCATAATATATTAAAACAAGGAATTAAATTAAACACTGAAAAAAATCAAAATTGAAAAAACAAACAAACCCTAAAAACAACAGTTGGGACTGGGGCTCAGTGTACAGTGCTTGCCTTGCATGTGAGAACCTGTGTTCCATGACAAACCCTCTTCTTGCCTTTGATATAGAACTCTTAATTTTTATCTGACAACCAAGTTGTCTAGTTAAAAGACTACATTTCTTTTCTGTCAGTTGTGGGGCTTGAACTCAGGGCCTGGGTGCTAGCCCTGAGCTCTTCTGCACAAGTTTAACTGTCTACTACTTTGAGCCACAACTCACTTCCAGCTTTCTGGTAGTTATTTGGAGGTAAGAGTCTCATGGACTTTCTTGCCTTGGTTGGCTTTGAACAGTGATCCTCAGATCTCAGCTTCCTGAGTAACTAGGATTACAGGCATGAGCCATCAGTTCCTGACTCCTTATGAAAGTCAAGATCAATTTGTCAGGGCTGGGAAGGTGGCTCAGTGGTAGAGCGCTTGCCTTGCATGCATGAGGCCCTGGGTTGGATTCCTCAGCACCACATAAGCAAAAAGAAAAAAGCCGGAAGTGGCGCTGTGGCTCAAGTGGTAGAACGCTAGCCTTGAGCTGAAGATCTGAGGGACAGCGCCCAGGCCCAGAGTTCAGGCCCCATGACCAGACACCGCCCCCCCAAAAAAAAAGATCATTTTGTCTATCTGGAAAAATATTAATTATGTTAAATATATAGGAAATGGGAAGAGATGGTATCTACAGAATGTTCAGTCTTCCTATCTAGTATGGCATATTCTATTTGCTCCTTGTTTTTTTTTGTTTGTTTTGTTTTTAAATTTTATCCTGGTCTTGGGGCTTGAACTCAGGGTCTGAGTGCTATTCCTGAGCCTTTTAGGTCAGAACTAGCACTCTACTACTTGACAGCTTTACTTCTGGCTCTCTGACGGTTAGTTGCAGATAAAAGTCTTACTGAATTTCCTGGGCTGGCTTTAAACTAAGATCTTCAGATCTCAGTCTCCAATTAGATAGGATTATAGATGGTAGATGGGATTATAGATGTGAGCCACTGGTGCCCAGCCAAGTTCTTTTTTTTTCTATTAAAATATGGAGATTCCATATTTTAAACGTGGTTGCATATGCCCATTATACCAGCTACAATGGGATGCCTAAAATAGTCTACTGTGATCCAGGTGAGAAGTGAAACCCTATCTCAATAATGGTCAGTACAAAAAAAGGCTGAGGGCATGGCTCAGCAGTAGATGGCTCAACAGGAGAGTAGAGTGGCTACATTCTAAATGCAACCCCTTTAGTTCAAATTCCAGAGCTGTTAAAGAAAAAGAAAAGATATATCTTTGCAAAATTTCAGGACACCAATGAGAGTGAAGATCTTAAAAACACAAAAAGAATTAGGGATTGGGAAAGCAGTAGAATTCTCCAAACTTGGAAATTGTCAGTTAGGGAAAAACTTTCAAAATTCTAGGGGAAAATTATTTCCTCAAATTCTACACAAGAGTGCTAAAAATTCTTCCAGACATGCCAAGTTTTATGCAATTTATCTGCTGTGGATCCCTTTCTCAAGGACATGCTCTGTCAAATGATGGAAGAAGACAAGAAAGAACAAAGTGGAAGCCAGGCAGAAGCAATGAGAATTCCTACAATGATGGAAAAGGGAAATCCCAGGAAATACCAGTGTAGGAGCCCTAGAAACCAACAAGCCTAGGCTGGAATAAGAATGGAAGGCTTAAGAGAAATTTCTATAGTTGAAAAAAAAAAACTGATTACCTAATAGGTCTGACTTTGTAGCAAACTGTACTGACAGGCTCTGGAGAAAAATGGAAAAATGGCTAGCAATAACTAAATAAAAAACAAGGAAAAAGATAATTATTAAATCTGGAAAAAGTTGTCCCCCCCAAATAGTCAAATCATAATTATAGTTTGGCAGAAAACAATATTTCATAGTTATAATAATATAAAAACATCTGGGCTAGGGGTGCAAGTTCAGTAGTCTTTACTTTTTTTTGTTGGTTGTGGTGCTTGAACTCAGGGCTGGGTGCTGTCTCTGAGCTTTTTGCTCAAGGCTAGAACTTAGCAACTTTGAGCCAGCACCACTTCCATTTTCTGGGGTTAACTGGAGATAGGAGTCTTATGGACTTTGCTGCCCGGGCTGGCTTTGAATGTGATCTCAGATCTCAGACTCTTGATTAGCTAGGATTATAGGCATGAGCTAAATTCAGTGTTTTAAGAGTACTTGTCTAGCACTTGTGAGGCAATGGGTTTAATCTCCAGCACCACACATCATCATCATCAATCCTTAGTACCACACACTATACATTATCATCATCATCAATTTACATCTATGATGTAAAATATTATAGGAAGATTGGTATAATGGTGATGATGTAGGATGTCAGAGTTAAGTCTGTGAAATAGACTGCAATAGTTTCTTCGTGTTTTATTCATCTTGAATAAAGGCACCAGTAATAAATAGTTTGTCTCCTTTGACATGAAATGTGTTAAATGTATACTAACTGGAATCTTAGCTATGGGCATACTTTGGATCTTACTCATTATATCGAAAACTAATTCATTTTATGGAAAAACCATAAAAATGATAAATATGCCTAATTTGCTACTTACATGCCATGATATCCTAAAAAAATCATTTACCCTTTATAACCTTACATTAAACATGTATTAAAAGAAGATTAACTATCCAGGTAACCTCACAGAATTGTTAAATAAAAGAGTACAGAAAAAACAAACAAACATGGGCTACAAAGTTAGTTGAGCCTGGATTACAGTTAGACTTCTTTCAGTTATTTAGTTTGTCAGGTAGTTCTGCCTTTCCTCCCTAACTTACATTGAGAAATATATTTTACTTTGTTATTTAGTAACTGTTATTCTTTGGGCATCTGTGTGTAACATACTAAAGTTGCACAAAATGATATATGTAACATATAAAGAATAAAAATGAAATAGGACTATCCATTAAAACAAAACAATTGGAAGTGGCAGTGTAGCTCAAATGGTACAGTGCTAGCCTTGAATGAAAAAGCCAAGCTAAAAGGTGAGGACCTGAGTTTAAGCTCCAGTACTGGCACCAAAACCAAAACAATGGCTAAGAGATAGAGCAGGTAAAATTGGCTGTGATACATTGTATATATGTATGGAAATACCACAAATGACCTCTTCCTTTGTACAATTAATATATGCTAATCAACAAAACAAAACACAAGTGGTGGCCCATTTAAACTGATTTCATAAGTAGATTATAATCTGGACATTACAAAATATTCCATAAATTGTTTCATTATTGTAAAATTTTTTCACGCACTAAAAAAACCTTACTTGGATTATTTTAGAAAACTTTTATCCCTATAAGTTATTGCACTATGATAAAACTATAATGTTAAAGTACAAAGCAAATTGCAGACACCGTCTGCAGTTCACTGTCTGAAAATAGTTGGATGGCTTATCAATCTAATCTTATTTTAGAATAAAGCTGTCTACCACTGGGCTCTACACTTAGACGTTGTGGGTTTTTTTGTTTGGTTTTGTCATTTTACTTTCTTCTGGAACCAGGGTTTGAACTTAGGACTTCCTACATCCTTGGCTGGCACTCAACCCCTTGAGCTATGCTTCCAGCCCTGCTTATTTTTCTGGAGGTCTTGTGGACTTTTCTACTTGGACTGGCTATCAATGTTGATCCACTAGATCTCCTTCTTATTACAGGTGTGAGCCAAGATTAAAGAAGTGAGCTAAGATTACAGGTGCTTGGCAAAAGGAGAATCTTTTTCTTTTTTCTTTTTGGCGGTACTGGAGTTTGAACTGTGCTTGGTAGGCTGGCATTCTACCCCTGAGCTATACCTTCAGCTTTAGCTCTTGGTTTTGTGAGACAGGAACTTACTACCTAGTCCAGGCTGGTCAACAACTAGTGATCCTCCTGACTTAGGACTCCTGAGGTTCACAGTATGTCACCATGCCTGATCATATACTTTGTTGATAACTATGAAAGCAATAATTATAAACTGGGTGTCGATGGCTCATGCCTGTAATCCCAGCTACTAGGGAGGCTGAGATCTGAGGATCATGGTTCAAAGCCAGCCCAGGCAGGAAAGTCTGTGAGACTCTTATCTTCAACAAACAACCAGAAGTGGCGCTGTGGCTCAAGTGGTAGAGCGCTCACCTTGAGCTGAAGAGCTGAGGGACAGTGCCCAGAGTTCTTGAACTCACGATCGACAAAACCAAACCAAAAAAAAGAAAGCAATAATTGTACTGACAATAATAACCAGTATTTAAAATGTGTTTATCATAGTAGGTAATTTATCCATATTAATTAATTAATCTGATTAATCTCTCTAAAGCAAAAACCATTACTATCATTCATTCTAATTTTACAGATGAAAAAAATTAAAATTAAGTAGGTCGGTCACACAACTAAGTTTACAGAAGAGCTGGGATTCAAATAGGTAATGTAGTTCTGTAGACTATGCTCTTTACTGTAACTCATTTTCATCTATAGCTATGCTATATCTATCTGGATAGATACCAGTTCTGGGGCCTGAGTACTGTCCCTGAGCTTCTTTGCTCAAGACTAGCAGTCTAACACTTTAGCCACAGCTCCATTTCCAGAATTTTGGTGGCTAATTGGAGTTAAGAGTCTCATGAACTTTTCTGCCAGGGCTGACTTCAAGCTATGATCCTCAGATCTCTCAGTCTCCTAAGTAGATAGGATTATAGGTGTGAGCCACCAGCATCTAGTTTTATATTGCTCCATAGAAAAAAATGAGATCAAAGCAGGCAAGTATCAGATCTGGACTATGAGATCTATCTGAAAGATATAATCTGTAATAACCAAATGAGATTAACTTTATCAAGTACTTTCTGAATGTACCCCTGAGCCAGACATGATTCCAATTAGGGGAATCCACAAATCAGGAAAAAATTTGAAAGAAGGGTGCTGGTGGCTCATGGCTATAATCCTAGTTACTCAAAAGGCTAAAAAGGCTAAGATCTGAGGATCACTGAAAAGCCAGACCAGGCAGGAAAGTACATGAGACTCTTACCTTTTAACTACCAGAAAACTGGAAGTGACACAGTGGTTCAACGTGATAGAGTGAAAAAGTGAAAAAGCTCAGAGACAGAACCAAGGCCCTGAGTTCAAGACCCATGACCACCTCTCCTCCCCCTGAAAAAAATTGAGCCGGGGGATTATTGAAGAGGGAATAATAATTTTGCTAGAAATGAAATAGGAGTCACATGGCAATCAGGGAACAATTACATCCTTGGGCACATAAGGGACACTCTTTTACAGACCTGGTCCCAGACCCAGAACTTTAATCCAGTGACTCTGATTCTAGGAGACAGAGGACTGGGCTGAGATCCTGAGGCCCCACAATGAAAGTTTCCCTGGGCCCCCCTTTCTAACCACCTCTGGTTTCCATACCCCTTGCCATGGTCTCTATGGATCCTTTTCTTTTTTTCTTTTTTTTTGGGGGTCCGGTCGTGGGGCTTGAACTCTGGGCCTGAGGGCTGTCCCTCAGCTCTTCAGATCAAGGCTAGCACTCTACCACTTGATCCACAGCACCATTTCCAGCTTTTTTTTTTTTGCTTATGTGGTACTGAGGAAATGGAACCCAGGGCCTCAGGCATGCAAGGCAAGCGCTCTACCACTGAGCCACCTTCCCAGCCCTGGATCCTTTTCTTTTCAAAGCTATTATTATTCATTCTTCTTACTTTTTCATGTTTAGTTTCTTGCATCATTAATTAGTTTCTCTCTCATGTTTTCAACCTTCTTTACCTTTAAACATGGTCTACTAACCAAGATCTTACCTAGCAGATATGATTCAGAAAACTCTATGTTGACTAGCTATTCTTAAGAATTCCTTACCTCTAAGTTTCATTACTTTGCTTGGGCAATGTTATTTTCCTTAAGAAGTTTTACACACACAATAAACAAAATGGTGAATAAATTTGAAGAAGAAATCAGATGGAACAGAGTGATAGAGGAGGTGAGATTGACTGGAATAGAGTATAAATGTGTGGAGCTATATCAATGAAATCTTATCACTGGTAGAACTGGAATAAGCTAATTTTGAAAGAAAGAATGGAAAAAAAGAAAAGTTGGGACAAACAGGAAGCATCTCTGGTACCTGCAGGAGGGAAGGTTTCTGGAGTGGTTGCAGCAGTGCTGGAATTCCCATCCCAGGGTTCTGTTGTGGCATCTGTGAACTGGCTGTCTGGAAGCCATGTTCCATTTGGTGACATGGTAATGCCTACAGAATTGGTGCTTGCTATTTGTGTGGTCCCATTGTCAGAGTGTGAAGAATTGACAGTGGTTACATAGGTGGGTTGTAGAGTTAGATTTCGGCTGAATATTGTTGCTGCAGAAGTAGAAATTACTGAAGAGGTTGGATTTGAAGTTTTGTTCTCTTCTTTAGCCGATTCTGCTGCTGATGCTGTAACTAATTTCGTAATTCCCAAGGAGGGTGAAACTACAAAACATCCAAGGATAACGAAACATTACACAAAGAAATGTGAAGCTTAAATGACACAAAGCAGTCAAGTCTCACTAAACTTTTTAAATATTTGGAGACCAAGCAAAGATATCTCTTTCTCTTTCTCCCCACACCACCCCCTCTCTCACACACACACACCCTCTTCATCTATTGTTGGTCCCTTTCCATTTCCTCCAAAGTATTGTGGCGGGGAGAAGGGAGGCTGGGAAGGTGGCTCAGTGGTAGAGCGCTTGCCTTGCATGAATGAGGCCCTGTGTCGATTCCCCAGCACCACATAAGAAAAAAGAAAAAAGCCGGAAGTGGTGCTGTGGCTCAAGTGGTAGAGCGCTAGCCTTGAGCTGAAGAGCTAAAGGACAGCGCCCAGGCTCAGAGTTCAGGCCCCATGACCAGACCCCCCGAAAAAAAAAAGAAAAGAAAAAGTATTGTGTGTGGCAGAAGAAATTTAATTCTTTATAGATCAGAATGAACAGTGTTAAGTACCAATAACTTCTTTTACTTAGCAGAACAGAATATATAATTTCTTTGGTATACTAAAATGATTATATAATCTCATATAGACAATATGTATAGCAAAGCTGAGCACTCAACATAATTCAGAGATTTTTTCAAATACATTTATTTTGCTGAGCATTGGTAGCTGATGCTGTAATACTAGCTACTAGGAGGCAAGAACTGAGGATCACAGCTCAAAGCCAACATGGTCAGGCAAGTTCACAAGACTTTTATCTCCAATTAATCACCAAAAAGCCAGAAGTGAAGTTGTGGCTCCAGTGGTAGAGTGGGAGCCTTGAGAAAAAAGCTCAGGGACAGCGCCCAGGCATCTGAGTTCAAGAAGGCCCAGGATTGGTACACACACACAACCTTGAAAAAACAACAACAAAAACCCCACATTTCATTTACCATTACATACTTTTACACACACACACACTCACACACACACTCTCTCTCTCTCATCAGTTATACAGAGATAATTCATTGCTGTATCTTCTTACATTTTTGTAGCACTGTATTCCAATCAATCTCATTCCCTCTATCTCATTGCCTGACCTCTTCCCCTAAAATACAGCACCCCAACATAACATCATTTTTAAATCAAAATTTAATTCTTATTAATTTTCTACTACCTAAGTCTCGAAATTTGTCATTTTATGTGAAAGCAAAATATTATTTTCAAATATAGTCTCTACTCAAATGACAATTTACCTGTGGTAGCATTGTTGGCACTGGCACACATCAGACTACTGCCAAGCAGAACAAGAATGAACGAGGAATCCATGCTGACCTGGAAAACAGGAATTGTATAAGGTGAGGTTTGATGTTATTATAACTATATCCAAATAACTTGAAATACAAAAAAAGTATTCTGGGCAGCATTTCTGTAGTTATTAAAAGATACGTACATGCTGAGTGCCAGCGGCTCATGCCTGTAGTCCTAGCTGGAGGCTAAGACCTGGGGATCATGGTTCAAAGCCATCCAGGCAGGAAAGTTTGTAAGACTCTTCTCTCCAGTTAATCACCAAAAAGCTAGAAGTTAAACTGTAGCTCCAGTGGTAGAGTGCTAGTCTTGAGCAAAAATGCTCAGGGACAGTGCCCAGGCCCTGAGTTCAAGCCTCAGGAACTTGTAGGTCAGGAACTGGCTGACCTACATATGTGTGCATGTGCATGCGTGTGTGTGCGCGCGCGCGCACACACACACACACACACACACACACACACAGTGCACAGGCTTAATAATCCCTTGTGAAACTGATACATTATATTTCCCTAGAAGCCGGACTGTTACTTTTATTTTTTTCCTTTCTGCAATACTTGGGACTAAATACTTGTTAGAAAAGTGTTTCACCACTGGAGCCATGTCTCCAGCCCTTAAATATGCATATGCTTTTGAGACTGGGTCTTGCTAGCTTTGGCAGGCTGCAAGTAGTAGTCAACTGCCCCTAACCTCCCAAGTAGATGGATTATAGGCATGAGCCACCACTTAGGTTTTGGGCCTTTATACAAATGAAAGTAGGCTTAATTAAGAATATATCTTTTGGGGTCTGGGAAGGTGGCTCAGTGGTAGAGTGCTCGCCTTGCATGTATGAGGCCCTCGATTCGATTCCTCAGCACCACATAAGCAGAAAAAGCTGAAGTGGGGCTGAGACTCAAGTGTTAGAGCACTAGTCTACAGCTGACGAGCTGAGGGACAGTGCCCAAGCACAGAGTTCAGGCCCCATGACGGACAAAAAAAAAAAAAAAATAATATATATATATATTTTTCTTTTTCTTTTTTTTAGAATATATATTTTTTGAGACAAGGTTTCACTATGTAGAGTACAGACTGGCCTTGAACTTGAGATCCTCCTGTCTCAGCCACGGAATGCTGCTGGGATTACAGGCATGTACCACTATGTCCAACAAGAACATATTTTTTAAAACAATAATTATCATGCCTGGTTGCACTTTAGAATCACTAAAAATCTGCTAAAAAATGCCCAGGCCAGACTTTAGCTCTGTGAGTGAGAGCTAGGGAGTGACCCTTAATCTGAAGTTAATTGCTATGTGCAGCTTTACCCTCTACAGAATGAAAAGTATGGAGAAAGTAGGCTGAGTGTACTAATTACTGTATACTCTTTGAAGTGTATCATGTTATATAGCTGTTCTCAACCTTTACTCCTCCTCAAACTCTGTAAGAAGACAGTGGCACATTCTCACTAGTAATAGGGATTCCTTCATCCATTCATATTCCTATATCTACAATGAGGTCAACCCTAGAGAAACAATTGTGGAATAATTCATTACAAGCCTTATCTTCCATGGGGCTCACTGTCCAGGACTAATTTAGTATGGTGGTTGCCCTTCAAGTAAAGAGGACATGACTTCCTAAGGGGCACATGATAATCTTTGGGGGTGGGGTAGGGGTATGAAAGGAAGATGTAAATGGTTTGTATATAACCCTAGAAGTTTGCCATGGCTTATTGGCAACATCTAGCTGGGGAGTAGATTCAGCAGGTGGCTTTCTCCAGGGGCAACCTAACTTTTTTTTTTTTTTTTATCACTTTCTTAATTTTCTTAGGCTATGATCATTAAATCAGTTATTTAACTTTGAAAGATTTGGATAGAGAACAAACACTGATTTCTGACTGAATCCACCTTACCATTAGGAATACATATAATTCTTTCCACAAAGAACTAAGAAACGGACTGGCAGGCTGATTAGTGTATATATACCAAAGAAGAGATAAATGTGACAAACATGTGAAAAGACATCACATGTCTTTAGGGAACTAAGAATTAAATCAACAGTGGACTATAACTAAATGCATACCTATTAGAATAGTCAAAATCTAAAACATAGATATACAAATGTTTCTGTGAACATGAAGCAACAGAAATTCTCATTCATTGCTGGTAGGACTGCAATGTGGTAAAGTCATTTTGAAAAACAATCTGGCAATTCATTTCATTATTTGTATATGTGCGTGTGTGTATGTGTGTGTGTGCATGTACATGCACACATGTGCAGGTATGCTGGTACTGAGGCTTAAGATCCATTCTCACTTAACCTTTTCACTTACATCTGTTGCTTTAGCACTTAAGCCATACCTCCAATTCCAGTTTTTTGCTAATTAACTGGAAGAGTCTCTTGGATTTGTTTGTCCTAGCTGGCTCTAAACCTTGATCCTCAGATCTAAGCTTCCTGAGTAGCTATGATTTATAGGCATGAGCCACTGCAGCTCAGCTAAAACTAAATATACTTTCACCATATGAGCCAGCAACTACATTTCTTGGTGTTTGCGCAAATGATTGAAGATGCATACTCACACAAAAACTTGGACACATAAGCTGGGCACCAGTGGCTCATGCCTGTAATCGTAGCTACTCAGGTGGTTGAGATCTGAGGATGGCGATTCAAAGCCAGCCCAGGCAAGAAAGTCCGTGAGACTCTTATCTCCAATAAACCACTCAGAAAACTGGAAGTGACACAGTGGTTCAAGTGGTAGAGCACTAGCCTTGAGCTGAAGAGCAGAGGGACAGCATTCAGGCCCAGAGTTCAAGCCCCATGACAGACCAAAAACAAACAAACAAAAAACAACAAAAAAACTTGTACAACACATAGATATTTTTAGTAACTTTATTCATGTTAAAATTTGGAAGGAGGGGTTAGAAGTATGGCTCAAGTGGTAGATAGCCTGCCAGTGAGAGTTTGGATCCCAGTCTTAGGCAGGGGGAAAAAAATTACAACAAATCTGGAAGGAACTTGGCATAATGGCTCATGCCTGTAATGCTAGTTACTTGGGAGACAGAGATCAAGGGGATCATGCTTCAAAGTCAACCTAGGTAAAAAGACTCCATTTCAACAAAACTAGCTAAGTGTGATCCATGTATAAGAAAGACTGGAAGTGAAAATGTCTATAAATATTTTGGTATTGTACCTTTCTTATAATTATACCAGTCTTTATTTTCAAATAAGAAGCATGATTTTTTTTGGTGGGGGGGATAGTATTGGGGTTTGAGCTTGAGGACTTGTACTTGCTAGGCAAGCAATCTACTGCCAGAGGGTTGTTTTCAAGATAAGAGCCTTACTTTAAGCATGGAGGGATCTGGACTACATGATCCAATTTTTCTCCCCTCTGTTATTGGGATGATAGCTGTGTGACAAGCCTCAGGCTTGAGAAGGAGTTACATGAACTTTTATGCCCCATTTCTGCCTTCCAAATAGTTAGGATTACAAGCACTGGCTTTGAATTAAAAGTATAATTTTTTAATTTAAAAAATTGGTAACTGTAACCTTTCTGTGTATCACCTTTATAATAACAATAGAAACACCAAGAAACATTGAAAAGAATGCAGAGTACAAATGTGAAAAACTGATCCCCCAAAATAAAAGAAAGATTCAGAAAAAAAGCATACTTCAAGAAAAAGAATGCAAAGGAAAATAATGCAATGATGGAAGTAAGAGGATCTGTATACATAAGCGAGAGAATAACAGACATTTAAGAAGACCTATGGTCTCACGTTGTCTCCAAGTTATACTCACAGACTCAAATCAGGAAAAGCACAGTGAAAACATCTTGTTTTTTCAGAGAGAAAAGAGAGAGACAGAGATTGAGTGCACATATGTGCACATGCGGGCAAAAGAGAGACAGAGACAGAGAAAGACAGAGACAGAGACAAGAGACAGAGACAGAGACAGCTATAGAGAAGAAACAGGGAATCCCTGGAGACTTCCTGATTCCCTCCTGATACACAACTCATCTGCAACCACATCAATTCTTACTTTCCATGGTTGGTCTATTCCAACTATCCCAGAGTGCCTGGTCAGAAAGTAGGGTTGAATCCTTTTCACTCTTAATAGATGTAAACTATTTCTCTATTCTTGAAGACTTTTGCCCAGTGATTCACCAGATTTTTCTTATCCTCCAGTCCTGACGTTCTCTTGAATGACTTTAGCCTTCTCTCAGATAACAGCCACAACAGATCGGGACCAGCCTCTCAAGTTCCTTGTCTTCCTTAACTCCAAAGACCTCATAGCTCTATTCATCTGGGTGCCCATAATAATAGGTGCACTCCAGATTCTGTCATTACCCAGAAAACCTCTCATATAGAATCTTAACTTTCCACTATCTGACCACACTTCCTGTTCTCGAAGTTCACTTGGTTATATCTATTATACCGGTTCTCTGACTTCATGTAGCCCTTAAGTCTCTTGAATTTATAGAGGTAGAAAAATGACTAAATGAGAGGCTAGAAGAACTGCCACAAGGTCTGACTTCAGTGGATTGCAATGCTACATGAAGGAGGACACTCAGTTTGGTAGGGGGATGAGTTTAGCTCTGAGGGTGGAGAATGTGCAGTAGTACAGTACATGTTGTACCTACAAGGAGTGGTGGGAGAAGGGGCAGGATGGCAGATAGGCCAATGATTGAGCAGCTGCCATGGAAGTCAGGCGGAAAGCCAAAGACTGCTAGAGAGCAGCTGTATCAAAGACAAAAGTGGCAATGAGCAAGCCAGGGAGGAGACATCTGACAAGCACAAGAGGCAGGACTAGGTGGGTGTTGATTATAGGAAACTGATACATGCCACCAAGGGAGGGTGGAGGAGGAGCAGCACAATAAAGAGCTGCAAGTGAGAGAAAATGGACTGAAATACTGGAGAGCTTCTGGGGAGGTTCTCAAACACTAGAAACTAACTCTCTCTTTAGGTCTTCCTTGGAGAAAGACAATGTAATAACAGAGAGGTCCAAAACAAGGGGAAGAAAAAGACTAGAGGGAACTAGAGGCCTGGGAAAGTTGCTTACTCTCATAGATGAAATTCCACAAGGAACAAACTGAGACCACTAGGGCTAGAAAATAGATTCTTAAGTTCTAATGCCTTTAAGTTACACCTAAGGCAAAAATTCAGTTAGGGGCTAGGGTAGAAAAGAGCTCAAAGGCAGGAAAGTCAGTTACATTAGTTCAATGAACAAGTATATAAAAGAGAATTTGAGGGCTGGGAAGGTGGCTCAGTGGTAGAGTGCTTTGCCTTGCATGCATAAGGCCCTGGGTTTGATTCCTCAGTACCAAATAAGCAGAAAAACCTGGAAGTGGTGCTGTGGCTCAAGTGGTTGGGTACTAGCCTTGAGCTAAAGAGCTGAGGGACAGTGCCCAGGCCCAGAGTCAAGCCCCATGACCGACAAAAAAAAAAAAAAAAAGAAAGAAAAGAAAAGAAAAAGAAACAAAAGAGAATTTGAGGCTGAGTCCTATGGCTCATATTTGTAATCTTAGCTACTCAGGAGGTTGAGATCTCAGGATTACGGTTCAAAGCCAGCCTGGGCAGAAAAGTGTGTGAGACTCTTATCTCCAATAAACTACTCAAAAAAAGCCAGAAGTGGCGCTGTGACTCAAGTGGCATAGTGCTAACCTTGAGCAAAAGAAGCTCAGGGACAGCACCCCAGACACTGAGTTCAAGCCCCAGGATCCACCAAAAGAGAGAGAGAGAGGAGAGGAGGTGGGGGGGGGGGAATTTGGTATAAGCATATTATAGGTTAGTTAAAATAAGAATAATATAGAAAAGTATTTGTTCTGTTTGATGCATAGCACTAGATATGAAACCAAGTATTATTTATTTATTTATTTATTTTTGGGTCCGGTCGTGGGGCCTGAACTCTGGGCCTGGGCACAGTCCCTCAGCTCTTCAGCTCAAGGCTAGCGCTCTACCACTTGAGCCACAGCGCCACTTCTGGCTTTTTTCTTTTTGCTTATGTGGTGCTGAGGAATCGAACCTAGGGCCTCAGGCATGCAAGTCAAGAGCTCTGCCACTAAGCCACCTTCCCAGCCCCAAGTATAATTTATAAAATAAAATAAAACCAGGTAAAGTATAGTTTATAAAATGTATAAAATGAAAATAAAACATATCAGGACAATACAATGAGAGCAATCTATCTACCAAGAAGTTCTTGTTCAACCACTCTGGAAAGCAGTATGGAGGTTCCTCAAAAGACTAAACATAGAGCCTCCTATGACCCAGCAATGCCACTTCTGGGCATTTACCCAAATGATCACAAACAAGGCCAAACAAACAAGTTGTGCTACCAGTACAACCATGTTTATCACACCATTATTTACCATAGCTAAGATATGGAACCAACCTAGATGCCCCTCAGTAGATGAATGGATCAAGAAAATGTGGTGTGTGTATATATATAATATGTATACACACATGTGTATGTATATGTATATATATGTATACATGTATAAACACAATGGAATTCTATGCTTCCATCAGAAAGAATGATACCACCCCATTTGTAAGGAAATGGAAAGACCTGGAAAAAAAATCATATTAAGTAAAGTAAGCCAGACCCAAAGAAATATAGGTCCCATGGTTTCCCTTACTTGCAATAATTAGTATATGTCTAGGATAATCTTATCACATGAGCAGAACAGCTCCATAGCCACATACATATGACTATATAAGATGATGCTAAGTGAAATGAACTCCAAGACATGGACACAAGAGGTTTCCTTTGTTGTTGTTGTTTTTAATGTATTATGTGATTTCTTGTTTCTTTTGTATGTTCTACCCCCTTTGGTATATCCCCTGTTGTCACTGTATTTAATTTTGATACCCTGGTATTGTATATACATTTATCTGATTGGGGGGGGAAGGGGAACAACAGAATGGTGAGACAAAGGACAATGGGAGAACCAATGCAACAGCAATATTCACAAGACAATATGTTGGAAATGATCTGTACAACTTGGGGGGGGGTTGCGGGGACAAAGTAGGAGAAAAATGAGGAATGGGGTAACAAGTTTGACAAGAAATGTACTTATTACCTTACTTATGTAACTGTAACCCCTCTGTACGTCATTTTGACAATAAAAAGAGGGGAAAAAAAAGAAAAAAGTTCTACTGTATATGTAATTACCATAATCAAAACAACATAATATTAGGAGGGCAGACAGAAAAATGTAATAAACTATAGAACCAGAACCAGATTCAAATGTACCAAAACATACTATATACCTGTTTTTGGTGCTCTCTCTCTCTCTCTGTCAGTCATGGGGCCTGAACTCTGGGCCTGGGTGTTGATCCTCAGCTCTTCAGCTCAAGGCTAGCGCTCTACCACTTGAACCACAGCACCACTTCTGGGTTTTTCTGCTTTTGTGGTACTGAGGAATCGAACCCTGGGCCTCATGCATGCAAAGCAAGCACTCTACCACTGAGCCACCTTCCCAGCCCCACTTTTTTTTTTCTTGTGCCAGTACTAGGAATTAAACTTTGGGTGCCCTTGTTTTTTTTTTTTTTTCCCTTTTCATTCATCATAGCTAAGACTCTACACTGTGCCATGGGTCTAGTCCAGCAGTTTTACTAGTTAATTGGAGATAAGAATCTCTTGGACTTTTCTGCCCAAGCTAGCTTTGGACTGGGTATATAGCTCAGTGGTACAAATGCAGACACCAGGGATAGATCCAGGGGGAGGAGAGGTAGGGATGTCGGGGAAGAAGGGATGGGTAGTTTCTAATGGGTATACAGAGTCTTCAGTTGGTGAAGATGAAAAAGTTGTGGACATGGATCGCTGTACAACAGTGTAAATGCATTTAATACTGGCACACACACACACAAAGCAAGAAAGTACTCTGTTTTATTTAATTTTGTATTTACTTGAGCCAGTCTCACTTTATAGCCAGGCTCTGTGTGTGTGTGTTCTGGGGGCTTTACTCAAAGCCTCAGCCCTATCCCTAATCTTTTGTGCTCATGGCTACCGTGTGTGTGTGTGTGTTCTGGGGGCTTTACTCAAAGCCTCAGCCCTATCCCTGATCTTTTGTGCTCATGGCTACCGTGTGTGTGTGTGTGTGTGTGTGTGTGTGTGTGTGTGTGTGTGTGTGTGTGTGTGTGTGTGTGTGTGTGTGTGTGTGTGTGTGTGTGTGTGTGTGTGTGTGTGTGTGTGTGTGTGTGTGTGTGTGTGTGTGTGTGTGTGTGTGTGTGTGTGTGTGTGTGTGTGTGTGTGTGTGTGTGTGTGTGTGTTCTGGGGGCTTTACTCAAAGCCTCAGCCCTATCCCTGATCTTTTGTGCTCATGGCTACCACTCTACCACTTGAGTCACAGCTCCACTTCTGGCTTTTTGGTGGTAATTGGAGATAAGAGTTTCACAGACTTTCCTGTCCAGGCTAGCTTCAAACCATATTCCTCAGATCTTAGCCTCCTGAGGAGACAGGGTTAGAGGCAAGAGCCACCACTGGCACCTGGCTTCCCACTTCTTTTAATATAGGCATTCCTCCTCCTATGCTCCAGCCTTCTCAGGTATACTGAATTCAGAGGATGATTGTCACTGAAAAGATAATTACATTTCCAGGAAGAAGGTACATATGCCATACAGAGACCACAAGAGGAAGCAGCAGAGTGATTCAAGAGCAAAGGCAACAAGGTAAAAGCCTTCATTGTGGTTTTGGTGGGAAGGAATGGGTGAGACAAAGTAGTAAGTTGGCTCAGTGTTGGCTAATTTGAACAATTTCAATGGGCTCTGGGAAAACAGGGAATGTCCTAGGTTGTCTGCTATCTAGTCCTTAGGTTAATCCATCAGGTGGATAATGGCCCGGTGTGTGTGATAATGGAAATGGCTAGAGTCTGGGGTCTGGGGTCTGGAGTTTAGTTTAGTTGCATTTGAAAGGCACCCTCAAGCAGGTCAGTACCTGACTGCCTCTAGGAATTAGCTAGTCCTGCTAAAGCAGCACAAACACATGGTTCACATAACACTACAGAAGTCTTGAGACAGAAAAGTAGTCATAGTGATAGAAGACAGACCAGTGTTTTCTGGAGACAGAGGAGTGGGTTAATAGGGTACAAGAAAACTTCAAGGAGTGATGAATATGTTCACACTTTGTTGATTGTGGTTTTAATTTCATAATAATAGAACTTATGTTCTAAATGTGTATAATTTATTGTGCCATTTATAAAGTTATTAAAATATAGAAATAATGATAAAAAGATACTAAAAAGCACAAACAGGACTAGAAGAATGCCTACTTAGCATGTACAAGTGATTTACCAGTTGAGCAACACATATTATCCTATTTTCTTGAGTGGATTAACAAAACATGACTGGAGTCAGCAGTACAGCCCGGCCTAATATGTATGAAGCCTTGAGTTGGATCACCAGGACTTCAGGTAAAAAGAAAAGACACAAATAAATAAATGAATTTGTGATTGCTTTTGGTTAGTACTGGGGTTTGAACTCAAGGTCTCAACTTGCTAGGTAGGTACTCTATCACTTGAGTCACATCCTAGATCCTTTTTTTTTAAAGTTATTATTTGGGTAGGTCTTATGTATTTGCCTGCACTGGCCTTGGACTGTGATTCTTCAACCTACAATAGGTTCATAGGTGTGCAGCACCACATCCCACTTGTAAGACAGAGTCTCACTAACATTTTCGCCAAGCTGGCCTCAGGATTGAGGTGTGAGTCACCTTGCATAGCCCAAATTCATAATTTAAAAAATCTTCTTAGGAATAGAAAACAAAACAAAACATCTTTAACCTGAAATAAGTTACTGTTTTGTTTTCTGAGACAGAGTTTTGGCTATGTAGCTTAAATCTCTCTGCCTCAGCTTCCTGACTTTTGGTATTACAGAAGGTCACAACACGTAGACTGGTACCACTATGTCTGGTATCACAGATCTCCCAAAAGGTACTATTTTAAACAACAACATTTAATTTTCTTCAACAACAACAAAACATTAAAAACACTCTTTTGAAAAATTAGGAATAAGGCAAAGTGACCTATTATTACTTTTTTCAATATTCTATGAGATCCTTGCTTTTATAGTAAGAAATTGTATTAGTAAAAATTAGGGGTTTGGGAGGGGAAAAAACTAGGAGAAAATGAAGGAAGAGGTGACACTGTTAAAAAAAAAAATTGTACTCATTACCTGACCTATGTAACTGTAACCCCTCCATATATCACCTTTACAATAAAAATAAACTTAAAAAAAAAAGAGGGCTGGGAAGGTGGCTCAGTGATAGAGCGCTTGCTTTGTATGCTTGAGGCCCTGGGTTCGATTCCTCAGCACCACGTAAGCAAAAAGAAAAAAGCCGGAAGTGGCGCTGTGGCTCAAGTGGTAGAGCGCTAGCCTTGAGCTGAAGAGCTGAGAGACAGTGCCCAGGCCCAGAGTTCAGGCCCCACGACCGGACCTCCCCACCCCCCCCCTCAAAAAAAAAAAGACTTGCAGAGAACACACCAATCTAGTTAACTACTGAGGAGAGATGATGATGACCAAGGGGATTGGTGGAAGTACAGGTTTTAGGGTTTGATTAAAATAAACTTATAGCTTTTTTCCTAAAAAAAAAAAAAGTAGTAAAAATTAGATAGCTTACTGTTACTTTCAGAAAATGACTGTTGACAGGAAACCCACAACAGTGTATATGGGCACATTATTAGAAATTATGGAGTAACTAGAGAAAAGAGAGAGACAGAGAGAGAGAGAGAGACAGAGAGAGGGAATGTGTATGTGTGTGTGTTGCTAGGAATGTAATCTCTGTGTACTAGGCAAGTGTTATACAGCTACACTGTCTAGCCTACTAAATGTAGGACTTTTATATCCTAGTAAAAAGTCACTTAGTGAAGAATTAATGATGTGTAAATATTAACAGAGATCAGAGAGAAAGGAAGAGAATGTATATAAGGATGAAAGTAGAAATAGAAAAATGAAAGTTGAACATTTTCAAGATTTCTCTGTGATCCATGCAGCACAGAGAGAGTGCAGGGAGACAGTTTTAGAAGTGGTAAGACTAAATAATGATGCTCTAGAAAATGATAGGAGTTGCTGACTTTGGGCAACCCAGATGAGATGAGACCTACTTTACTAGGATTTTTTTCCTAGAAAAATAAGCATTAATAGTTTGGAGAACAAATGTACAGAATAAAAATTTTGCTGGGAGGGGCTGGGAAGGTGGCTCAGTGGTAGAGCGCTTGTCTTGCATGCATGAGGCCCTGGGTTCGATTCCTCAGTACCACATAATCAAAAAGAAAAAAGCCGGAGGTGGCCCTTTGGCTCAAGTGAGAGCACTAGCCTTGAGCTGAGGCACAGCGCCCAGGCCCGGAGTTCAGGCCCACAACTGGCAAAAACAAAAACAAAAACCAACCAAAAAAAAAATTTCCTTGCTCCTTTTCTTCCTCCCCTCTTATAGTTAAAAGATGAAAAAGTGAATTAAGTGCTGACTACCTGCTACTTCTTTCTAATTTTCCTTCTCCTTTCTCCATCCCTGTTTTCCTGCACTCCCCCGCCTCTTTTTTTTTTTTTTAAAAGACAGGCTCTCTATGTAGCCCAGGATAGCTTGGAACTTCCATTGTGATGGGATTTTAAGTATGCACCTGGAATACTACCTTCTCTTAAGAAGTTATGAATATTTATTTAGCTTATTTGAAACATTCATTATGTCCTACCCAACTGAGAAGAAATTATCTACAGGTAAACTTTATATATAAATTAATATAAATACTTCTTATACTTTGGCTTAAGCATTTGACACAAATTAGGCTGCATGTCACATATCCATTAGATACTGCTAGACACTAACTTCTCTGACTATGACACTAATCAGTGCTGAAACTCTTATCTAGAAGGAGGGATGTTCATGGATTCAGTGATTGCAGAGTTCCTGCTGAGCTAAACATAGTCCAGTTTGTGCTCCATGGAAAGAGTACATGAGACCAGTATGGGGGAGGGTGGTAGCTTAATTCTCTCACAATGCCTGTGGAAGTCTGGCAGTGATGAAAGCCTAGAAAACTCATGAAAGGCCCTTTTATAACCAGGGTAAATGTGGAACACAAAAGCAAAATCAGATGACCTACTTAAAGCTTTGCTTTTACTGATGAGAATTCATTTTCATTCCAGTTTATAGTCTCTTTCTAGAAAAAGAAAACTTTACATCATAATTAGAAAATTAAGATACAAAAAGCATAACTAATTTTTCCCTCTCAAATACCAGATCAAATCCTAGGGTCTGTGGCCAAAGACAGAAAATAGCCATAAAGCTCTGAATAGGCCTTTCACCTCAGTATTACAACGTGTTCTCTGACTGCTGGACTGTTTAGGAAATTTAAATTGTAAAATTAATCAGACCAGAGTTTTGGGTTAGTGATACCATGACAGAAAGCAAGTTTTGTCAATCTGTCTGGAATGCCTAAAACAATGAATGGTAAACTCTACTTATAAGATAATGACAGTTCAAATTGCTTTAAAGCAAAGACACACTAAAATTGCTCATTTGTACAATTATCTTGTGCCAAGCTGAGGTAACAAGGAAGAAAGTAGTTACTGACTTTGAGGAGCTCACATCTCAGGCATTTTCTTACCCATTTTTTTCATAGTGACCTAAACATTTCAGATATGTCAAATTATTTTCACTCAGGAGATGAATGTGACTTTTCTTCACTTTGATTCAATTGTCTTTTCAAAAGAGAAATAAGATGGAGAGGTTAAAGGTGTGGCTTAGTTGGTAGGGTACTAATCATGAGCAAAGTGTCAGGTACCAAGTTCAAGTCCAGGTCTAACAACAACAAGGAGAAGGAGGGGAAAGAAAAAGAAAAAAAGAATCTCACTGACTTTCTTGCCCAGGCTGGCTGTGAACCAAGATCCTTAGATCTCAGTCTCCTGAGTAGCTAGGATTATAGACGTGAGCCCAGCACAGTCTGGATTTTGATCCTATTTATATTTCCTTGTGTCACTGTGGTAACAGATACCCATCCATTGTTCTTCTCCTGCAGCTTGGGATGATATATGCTTGCCACTGCCCAGCCAATGGCTGAGGGGAAGGCATGGATTTTTGTGCCCAGGCTGGCTGGCATTAAACATGATTCCTCAATCTCTGTTTCCATGTAGCTAGGATTTCAGACTTGAGCCACTGCACCTAGCTCTCCACATACTTTTCTGCTGCCATCTAGTCTTCACTCTGTCAACTAACTGATAATGTCTCTTCCTAGTTCTATCAGTCAGGTTTCAGTTTAAACAAAACCTGCTCCACTGTGAATTATGATAGAACTGTTTTTATTCTCTAAGTACTATCACAACAGCCAATTCATAATTTTCACAGAATTTATTAGTTGAATATATATTTACCTGTCAATTATAATCATGACTATGTTCTACTCAGACCAAAGACCAGGTCTGCTTCTATCATAGAACCTACATAGCATCCAGAAAAATGTCCCACATATAACAGGTGTAACAGGGGGTGAACTGAGGTTAATGAGCCCCTGTAGGACTACAGGTCCTGAAAAGCAACTAAGTCTTTGAAATTAGATTAAAATGATTCAAGACTCCTATGCAAGGTCAGAAACAAATATAAATAATATTTAGAATAAAAGTAGACTCCTAATCTCAGAAACTCTTTACAAAAATTGTTTTGTTTTCTTTTGGTCTCAGAAACTCTTTACAATTTTTTTCTTTTGTTCTATTTCAGTAAAAAGGTCATTATGTAGCCTAGCCTAGACTTGAACTTGCTATGTAACCTCTAACTCAAAATCCTTCAGCATCTGTCTCCTATAATCTGGGATTATAGGTATGTAGCATTATACCCAGCTCTACAAGCAAAATTTAAAAGTCAGAGTATTTTTTTTTAGGGAGACAACATGGGAATCGGTAGAAAGCAAATAGTAATATCCCACAGGATTGTGAATTTTAGCAAAAGAAATTATTACATACCTACAAGAGCCAGACAGACATTCTACAGGGCTCAGTGGCTGAGTGTTTGCCTATACAGATGAGGCCTTGGTTTCAACCCCTAGCATTACGTGAATAGATTAAAGAAAAAAAACCTAAAAAACTAGATTAGTCTCAAACTCCCTTTTCTGCATAGGAGGCAGGAAATGTTTCTTTCTTCTCTATTTCTCCACATTGTTTTACTAAAATCCATGCTAAAAGTTTTTATTTTAAACACTGGAAGCCTGGGGCTAGTGATTCACACCTGTAATCCTAGCTACTCAGGAGACTGAGATTACAGGATCATGGCTGGGAGACAGAGTGTGCAGTAAACTCAGTGGTTAGAGATTCTTATCTCTAACCACTGAAAAGCTGGAAGTGGAGCAGAGTGCTAGCCTTGAACACTCAGGGACAGTGCTTAGGCCCTGAGTTCAAGCCCCCAGGACTGGCACACACACAAAATATTAGAATGAAAAGTTTACAACTTTTAAAATCAATACCATAATTGACATAAAGGCCCCAATATATACATTTAAGAACAGATAAAACATAGCTTAAAGCTGAGTGCTGGTGGTTCACATCTGAAATCCTAGCTACTCAGAAGGTTGAGCTCCGAGGATAGTGGTTCAAAGCTAACACAAGCAGGAAAGTCCATGTGACTACAATTAATCATTAGAAAACCAGGAGTGGAGCTGTGGCTCAAGGTGGCAGAGTGCTAGACTTGTCCAAAAGAGCTCAGGACTGCTCAGGCCCCAAATTCAAGTCCTATGACAGACAAAACAAACAAATAAGCAAATATATATATATATAGAGAGAGAGAGAGAGAGAGCGCTTAAGAATTAAATGAACTTGGAGATAAAGGCAAGTATTCAGAATGAAGCAGAAAGGGCAAAAGATAAAGAGAAGTGGGGTGGGAATGTGGCTTAGTGGTAGAGTGCTTGCCTACCATGCATGAAACTCTGGGTTCAATTCCCCAATACCACACACACAGAAAAAGCTGGAAGTGGTGCTATGGCTCAAGTGGTAGAGTGCTAGCCTTGAGCAAAAGAAGCTTAGGGACAGTAACCAGGCCGAGAGTTCAAGCTCCAGGACTGGCAAAAAAAAAATACAAAGAAGCATACTGTGAGATAATTTGAATCCCTAATAAAAGGGAAGAGAGAAATGGGACAGAAGAAATATTTAGAGATAGATCTGAAAACATTCTAAAACAGACAAAAGACATCAAACTATACATTTAAGAAGTCCTAAGGACCTCCAAATAGATAAATAAAAAGGCAATCTGTTTCCAGATATACCATAGCAAGACTTCTGAACCCCTTCATCAAAAAAAAAAAAAAAATTAAAGGTAGTCAGAAGGAAAAAAACAAAACCACACACAGTGATGAGACTATTTGTGAAGATGACTATAAAAACTCGTATTCCTATACACATACTTTTTACAGTGAGACCTTGCCATTCTTCCTATAAAGTGGTCAAGTTTATTTCCCCATCCCTTTCAGTTGAAATGACCCTGTGACTTGCTTCAATAAAATGCAGCAGAAATGATGGTATGACCTCCAAGCTGACATCTCTTGAAACCTTGCAGCTGTCATTCTGCTTTCTGGAAACACTGCTGTCAGTGTGAAAAGCCTTGGCACACCTTCTTACATGCAGAGAGAGGACTAAAAAACAGCCAACACTAACTGCCAGACATGTGCTTAAGACAGTCTCAGCTGCAGACAAACCACTAGCTGCCTACAGCTGCCATGAATGACTCCAGTCCAGACAGCAGATGAACTAAACAGATAACTAGAAGAGATCGCTGATTCACAGAATTGTAAGCTAATTAGATTGGATACTGGGGACAGGGCTAGGCAAGTACTCTAAGACTTGAGCTATGCCACAACTCCTAGCCATTTGTTTCTGAAATAGGGTTTCACTAACTTTTCCCAGTTGGCCGCTAAATTACGATTGTCCTGCCTTGCCCTCCTGTGTAGCTAGGATTACAGGCAGAGACCACTACCACTGATCAAATGGATTAAACAACTAATTATGGGGATGTTTTGTCATGCAGTAACAGAAAAATGGTAAACATTTTCTTCAAGGAAAAACTATTACACTAACAGCAAATTGTGTATTTAAGTTGCCATATATCAAAGAGATCAATACCACCCATAAATTTTGTATCTTCTGGAGAAAGATGTTTTTAATTGTATGCAGGATAGTCCTATCATGTTAGTCAGAAATCTGACCTTGCTATTGTCTTTAGAGATTAAGTATGGCTTAAAGAGAGGTCTATTAGTGACAAGACAACAAGGGGTAGGAATTCATGATTTTTTTGTTTTTCTTGGCAGTCCTAGTCTCTTGAACTCAAGGCCTGGGTACTGTCCTTGAGCTTTTGTGCTCAAGGCTTGCCCTCTACCACTTTGAGCCATAGCTCTTCTTTTGACTTTTGGTAGTTAATTGGAAAGACCAGAATTTCATAAGACTTTTCTGCCCAGGCTGGATCTGAACCAAAATCCTCAGATCTCAGCCTCTGTAACTAGGATTATAGGTATGAGCCATCAGTGCCTAACTTAGTATTTATCTTTTTTTCTTTAAATTTATTAAAAAAACTAAAATTGTTATTATAAAGGTGATGTTCAGAGGGGTTACAGTTATATAAGTCAGGTAAAGAGTACATTTCTCTTTGAACAATGTCATCCTTTCCCTCAGTCTCTCAATATTTACCTTTTAAATTGGTGAACTTTGAGTCAAATAGACTACCTTTCCAATCTGCTGAATGTCTGAACAGAAGAAAAGGTTGACCTCCTCCTCAAGAGAGGAAATTCTCCAACAGTCCTTCAGTTCAAACCACCACTCCTTTCTGAGTGTCCAGATCTCTACAAGTCAATTCCTTAAACCTGTAAGTATTTACAGACAGTTCCTGACTTGGCTTTGCTTGACTTAGGAGTTTTTCAGTTTTATAATGTAGAGAAAACATATCCGTGCAACCCCTGCATTCACTTTCACTAAATATTCAATAAATTACATGAGAAATTGAACACTTCATTATAACACAGGCTCTGTGTTACATGATTTTGCCCAATCATGTGCTTTGGTAGCACATGTATTAACATTAGAAAAATAAGGAGAAGATTAGCATGGTCTCTTGTAGGAATGACACACAAACTTGTGAAGCATTCCATATTTTTTTCGCCCATATGTGGAAGTTAAATCTAATTTACAGAATTGGGGATTTAGCTCAGTGGAAGAGCACTTGCCTGGCAAGTGCCTGGCAAAGCCCTGAGTTCTGTCCTCCGCTCTGGGAAAAAAAAGCTAGATCTAATTTATCAAGATATATGTAAACATATAAAGAAGCATCTGCATACATACACAAATATGTTAAGAAAAGTATGGGTACATGCAAGGGAGAATTCCAATGGTGTAACCTCTTTGAACAACTAAACTTATAGTCTAACAAAATGGAACTTGGAAGCTGGGCGCTGGTGGCTCATGCCTGTAATCCTACTTAGGAGGCTGAGATCCGAGGATCAGAGTTCAAAACCAGCCCAGGCAGGAAAGTCAGTGAGACTCTTATCTCCAACAAACCACCAGAAAACTGGAAGTGGTGCTGTGGCTCAAGTGGTAGAGTGCTAGCCTTGAGCTGAAGAGCTGAGGCCCAGGCCCAGAGTTCAAGCCCCACAACCAACCAACCAATCAACCAACCAACCAACAAAAAAAACAAAATAGAAGTTGGGGTATCAGGGAGTGGTAAGGTCAAGGAGAGAGCTAGGTAAATAAATGAAGAGAGAAAGGGTGGGGGAATACAGTCAACATATTCAATGTATACGAGTATTATGTGAAAAATAGAACTAAGTTACTCAAGGGGATAAGTAGAGTTGAGAGAGATGGAGGAGAATAATGTAACGAGTAACACTGATCAATATGCATTGTTCTTATAAATTGATACTTGAAATAAAAACTCCTTTGTACACCTACTTAAAAATAATCTTAATTTTTTTTTAAAGTCACTCAATCCAAAAGGCAAGAAAGGGTGCTAGTGGTAAAGTGCTTGCCTTGCATGCATGAAGCCCTGGGTTTGATTCCTTAGCACCACATAAACAGAAAAGCCAGAAGTGGCACTGTGGCTCAAGTGGCAGAGTTGTAGTCTTGAGCAAAATAAAACTCAGGACAGTGCCCAGGCCTTGAATTCAAGCCCCAGAAGCCCCCCCGCAAAAAAAAAAAAAAAAAAAAAAAATGTACTTTTGGGGCTGGGAGGGTGGCTCAGTGGTAGAGTGCTTGCCTTGTATGCCTGAGGCCCTGGGTTCCATTCCTCAGCACCACATAAACAGAAAAAGCCGGAAGTGGTGCTGTGGCTCAAGTGGTAGAGCACTTGCCTTGAGCTAAAGAGCTGAAGGACAGCGCCCAGGCCCAGAGTTCAAGCCCCACGACTGACCAAAAAAAAAAAAACAAAAAAACTTTCATTTTGGGAGCGGTTAAAAATGTATTCACTGGGGAGGAGAGATTTACTAAGCATGTACTGTGTACTTGGGTCTTATTCCTAATACATGAAATAATAAATCTAAACACCTTCCTTCATGAAACACACAGTTCAGTGACACTGACCACTTCTCAAAATGTGAAAAGTGGTAGAGAAGAAAATTAAAAGACTTTGAGAGCCTATATAGAAGAAAGGGAGCCAGACAAAGACTCCCAAGCCACTGACTCCTGGGCTAAGACGTAAAGAATGAATGGGAGTTAGGGAGACAGGGAGGATACAAAACTCCATTCTGGACTGGGTTAGAGAGCGGATGGAAACTACTGAAAGAAGTCATTGTGTCCAGGGCACAAAGACTGAGGAGGAGCATGGTGCCAGGAGACAACCGGAGACGTATACAGGGTAGGATCATGAGTGTGGGGCTGTGATTTTTTTCTTGTTCTTCAAATGTTAAGTTGACTTTGAAGAATGGAAGCACAAAGGTGACTTGCCTGTCCTGTATTTTGGAATGAACACTCTACTGGGTTGAAAGTCCAGAGTAGAAGATGTAGACAGCTTCATTAGAAGATTAGATTACAGGTGGAAATGCCAGAATGGAGGTATTTTAAGAGGCAAACTGCATGATGCTGGACAGAATTTGCCTTTAGGGTGAGAAGGAAGGTGTTAAATGCTACTCCTCATAGGTTTCTGGTTTACCTAAAAGATGTCATTCAATGAGTCAGAGAACTGAAGACGAAAACTTGGTTTGTGTGGGGGGAAAAAAATCTCAGAGCAGGGCTAGGAATGTGGCTTAGTGGTAGAATACTTGCCTAGCATGCACGAAGTCTTGGGTTTGATTCCTCAGTACCATATAAACAGAAAAAGCTGGAAGTGACACTGTGGCTCAAGTGATAGCCTTGAGCAAAAAGAAGCTTGAAACAGTGCCCAGGGCCCGAGTTCAAGCCCCAGGACTGGCAAAAAAAAAAAAAAACTCAGAGGAAAAAAGAATATATACTTAAAAACTAAGTTTGTAAGTTAAACTGCCAAAAGAATTTATATTCAGAACATAAGATGGGAGTAAGCCCTGTTGACTTTATTCTTCCCACTAATTACTAGTTGAACTCAGCCTTGGTTGGCTGGTACTCTACCACTTAACTACACCTCTACCTATCTTTTTGCTAGTCATTTTGAAGATGGACTCTCAAAAGACTTTTCTGTCTACGCTGGCCTTGAATCTCCATCCTCCAGGTCTCAGCCTATTGAGTAGCTAGATACAGCCTTGATCCACTGGCATCCAGCATGTCTTTAGGTTTTTCAATACTCTACGTGTAAGTGTAAATACATGGTATTTGTCTTAGTGGTATTGTTAATTAGTAAAAGAAGGTGTTGAACTGGTAATTGTAATTATTGGTCTGCTTCGTTCCCTTTCAATCATATCAGTTTTGCTTTACTTATTTTAAAGCTACCCTTTTCATGCATACTTTTGAATATATATGTCTTCTTACAGAACTGATCCTTTTATTGGTGTGTATTGATTCTCTTTGTCCTTGATCATTTTCCTTGCTTAGAAGAATACTTTATCTGGTATTAATATAGGTACTTGAGCTTATTTTTCTTTTGATTAGTATTTTTATGGTAAATTATTAACCATTAAAATATATACTATTTAAAAAGCAGTGCTAGGTATACAGAAATATTGATTGGAATGTAGTTTCCATTTATTCCCTAGCTCTTCTCTCCCCCACACCTCTGCTACTACTCTCCTTATAAAGGATATTTTTTTTCCAATTGACCAGTCAGTATTGATACACTGTTATTAATTAAAGGCTAGAGCTTACATGAGGGACTGCTTTTTTTGTGATAGTTGTATGACATTATAGTATCTATCATACAGTAAATCTCCTGTGCTCCAACTATTTGTCCCTCCTTTCTCTCTTTTCTGTGAAGGAGGCTCTAATATATAGACTTAAGGAACTCATTTCTGAAGCTCCCCACTTTGTCCTGTAATTGGCTCCATCTTGTGACTCCTGGGTAGGGGTGAAAGATAGCTCAGCCAGCATTCCCCACAGCTGAAGTCTGACTGTCCACAGTGCCTGGAGAATCAGGGGTACTCCCTCTTCCCTTTGCCTAGAGTAGGACAGCCATGGTCAAAATGTTTTATGCTGTCCCTTTGTTGAAGACAAAGCAGACTTTTCCTGGCACTTTCTGTGTTCAATGGGTTTTAAGGTAGACAAGTTAAACATCTCCATCAAATGAAATAAAATTTATGGAATTTTCTACTGGGTTTGCCTTTGTGCCCCACAGTTCCTACCTAATCCCACCTCTCTTTTCTCCTAGTTTAAATTTTTTGATCAATAGTGTCATATATTCTGTTCAAAGCTAGCCTGGGTTACATAAGTGAGAACCTGTCTCTAAAAGAGAAAGAAAGGGAGAGAGGGAAAGAAGGTAGAGGAGAGAAAAAGAGGGGGGGAAGGAGGGGAGCTAGGAGGAGGGGAGAGAGGGAGAGGAGAGAAAGGTTGGGAGGGGGGAGAGAAGAGGGAGGGTGGGGAAGGAAGAGGAACAGAGGGAGAGGAGAGACAAGGAGAGGGAAGGAAGGAGGGAAGGAGGAATGGAGAGAAGGAGAAGAGGAGAGAGGACAAGAAGGGGGAGGGGGGAGGGAGAGAGGGCGAGAGGGCAAGAGAAAAGAGAGGGCAAGAGAAAAAGAGCGAGAGCGCATGCTCCCCAAACATCCTGCTTCCTGGATATCCAATATTGGATAGAAGTATCACACTTCTCACACTTTTGTTGTGTAGAAAACATCCTTTGTCAGGTTCCCTTTGCTAGTTTCTAGTGCCATAGCTCCCTCTGGGCAGATAGCTCTCTGTAGAGCTTCTATTCTGTTCAGACTAGAGTAAAAAGAGTATTTCTCATCCTTCCCAAGGGTTCTCACTATGACTGAGATCCTTTGCAAGATGTCTCACCCCAAATTATATACTTTCATACTTTTGAGCTTTGCTTCCCTAGCCCTTATTCCCTTCTGTTTACAAATAGGCCCAGATGTTCCAGACAGACTTTAAAAACACAAACAAAAATCACCTCCATGTTAAGCCCTGTAGTCTCTCTCCTTATGTTACTGGCCACTTCCCCTCTCTTAATGTTCTCTGTTAATTTTTTGATACATGGTATTGGTCCTTATTATGTTATTATTATTATTATTATTTTGCCAGTCCTGGGGCCTGAACTCTAGGCCTGGATGCTATCCCTTAGCTCATCAGCTCTTCAGCTCAAGGCTAGTGCTCTACCACCTGAGCCACAGGGCCACTTCTGGCTTTTTCTATGTATGTGGTGCTGAGGAATCAAACTCAGGGCCTCATGCATGTAAGGCAAGCACTCTACCACTGAGCCACCTTCCCAGCCCCTTAGTTATGTTCTTAATTCCTTTACTCTCAAATCTACAAAGAACATCCTGATCAAATTTTTTTCGTTTTCATTTTCCTTGGTCTGTATATAACATGTTGTAGTTGCCTCCTCTCTCAAAAGTTTCTCAGTTTTTTGGTTCTTTTGACACAACAACTAATACATTTCAGGTCCAAAGTTTTTCTTTCTCTACTATTTGTAAATCAAAATTTCATCAGAATTCTATTAAGAGCCAGGAATTGGGTTAATTAGGTGTGCAAGAAGAAAAATGCAAATGTCTTTATTGTAAAGTTCATGTGTTCCTTCTCAAATTCAAACATCCACAAACTTTCAATAAGAAGCCAGACACTGAGCTCAGTGTTAGGCTTAAAAAGCCAATCTAGACCAGTTTCTGTCTATACTGAGTCCATGGCTGCATGCAAAGGCAGTACAGAAATAAAGTATATGTGTGTTCCAGGTGCCATAGCAGTGTTCCACTGTTTGTTTCAGAGGCAGGCAAAGGAGCATCTACAATGTTGGCTTCCTCTGCTCTGCTCTCTCTTTTTTCCTCAGAAAGGCTTAGTCATGTTTCATGTTTAGGGTTTCAATGATCACCTCTATTATTTCATTTCTGAATGTGCATCCTTATTTTCCAACTAATGAAACTGATTACTTTTCCTTCAAACTCAATTTTTTCTTTAGACTTCAACTAGTCTTCAGTCTCTCAGTGCCAAATTGTATACTACTACTTTGAAATGCCCCCTTTCCTAGGTTTCCTCTTTCCACTTGTACAGCCACCAATCCATTTCATGACTGTATTATCGTATGTATACTCAGTGTTATCCAAACTAGACTAATCATAAGAATTAAAAAGTCCTACAGGGGTGGCTCAGATTTGCAATTCCAGATACTTGGGAGACAGAGATGAGGAGGATCACAATTCAAGGTCAGCCCAGGCATAAAAGCTAATGAGATTCCTATCTCAATCAACAAGTCAGACATAGTGGTATACAACTATAATCCCAGCTATGCAAGAGGCACAAGTAGGAGGATCATGGTTCAAGGATGGCAGAAATATGAGACCCTATCTGAAAAATAGCAAAAAGGGCTGGGTGTGTGTGGCTCAAGTAGTAGAGCTTCTGTCTAGCACTGAGAGTCCCTGAGCTCAAACTCATTATCATTTAGGAAGGAAGATAGGAAGGACAAGTTAGGAGAAAGGGAACTTCAATTAGTCTTGGGTCTTGTGTATGAAGACTCTGGTACACTAGACTCTATTCTGTCTTTTCCATAACAATATTTGGTCTAGGTCTTCTACTAAGTTGTAATGCAACACCACTCAAAACTCACTCCCAGGAGCCTTCTTACAAGGATACACTCATCCTACTCATGAAATAAGTGATACACAAGAATATTCAGACTAACATGAGAATCCCTTTCCCTTCTGGCACCTATTATGAATTGTATCAAATACAGCCAGGCTAAACCAGTCAGTCCAGATTGGCTTTGGACTAGAGTACATGGGATACAATGTATGGCTTGGATTAGTCTTGATAGGACAAATCAAGAAGATAAATCATATGGGGAAAATGAAAAGCAGCATACAGATGCACACACTAACACAGTGGTATGTATGGCTGAGCACTTGTAAGAAAGTGAGATTATAACAGGCAAATGGACAGGAAAGAAGGAAAATTAGAGAAACTCCACGGAGGAAAATTCTATGAGAAAGTTATGGTCAATAATAGAAATATAAAGTATGATTGGAAGCAACTGACAATTACCCCAAGAATTCATTTTTTTTTCATTTCCTACTTTAGAGAGCCAAGGGTCCATGACATTAATCTACTATAGAGAAAGAAGTATAAGCCAGAAAACACTGCTTGGTCTGACAAAGAACAATAGTGACCTAGTTATAAATTTTACTAGCCTTCTTTCTTTCTTTTTTTGGTTGTGGGGCTTGAACTCTGGGCCTGGGCGCTGTCCCTGCGCACTCTTCAGCTCAAGGCGAGCACTCTACAGCTTGAGCCACAGTGCCACTTCCTGTTTTCTAGTGGTTTATTGGAGATAAGAGTCTCACACGGAGTTCCTGCCCGGGCTGGCTTTGAACTGTGATCCTCAGATCTCAGCCTCCTGAGTAGCTAGGATTACAGGCGTGAGCCACCGGCCGGCTTTCTTTTTTTGTTGTTGTTGTTGGTTGTGGGGCTTAAACTCAGGGACTAGGCACTGGTCTGAGCTTTTTTGTTCAAGGCTAGTGCTCTACACACTTTGAGCCACAGCTCTGCTTCCAGTTTTTAGGCAGCTGATTAGAGATAAAGAGTCTCACAGACTTTCATGCCCAGGCCGGCTTTGAGTAGCTAGGATTATTTATAAGTGTGAGCTACCAGTGCTCAGCTAATTTTCAGTTTTGAAGAACAACTAATGGACAGACTATGAAAGGCTTATTTGTGATTCAGATTAAGTGAACAATGTATATGGTAAAAATGTACTAACAAAACAGTAAAACAAAAATAATGAAAAAAATCAAATGGGATAGAAGTAAATCCTCATTTTTCATAATGGGCAGAAGGTAAAATCACCACGTTTACAAGGGAGAGGCAAAATTGCTGATTTTTTCAAAGAAAAAAAAAGTTCACTAAAGAAACAGCGGTGCACGCAGATAACCTCCAACTAGGAAGACCATTGGGAAGCAGTACTGGTGGGAGGAATGTAAATGAT
The DNA here is from genome assembly GCF_019054845.1 of Dipodomys spectabilis. Taxonomy (NCBI): domain Eukaryota; kingdom Metazoa; phylum Chordata; class Mammalia; order Rodentia; family Heteromyidae; genus Dipodomys; species Dipodomys spectabilis. The sequence continues at coordinate 7,690,743 of NW_024870852.1, forward strand.
GTTGCCACTTTGAAGAACAGCAAGCATGATGGCTGCTCAAAAAGTTGCTGGATCATAAAATTACCATATGATCCAGCAATTCAATTTCTAAATATATATCTAAAAGGACAGAAAGCAGGGACTTGAACAGATGTTTATACACCCATGTTCAGAGTGGCATTAGTCACAATTGCCTAAAGGTGGAAGCAGCCCAAATGTCCATCAATGATGGACAGATAAACAACATGAGGTATATACATACAGAGGAATGTTTAGTCTTAAAAAGGAACTAAGTATTGACATATGCTACAGCACAGATGACTTTTGAAAATACTATGCTAAATGAAATAAGCCAGACACAAACGGACAAATATTCTGCTTCTTTTGTATGAAGGACCCAGAGTAGTCAAATTCACAGACAGAAAGTGGAATGCAACAGCCAGGGGTTGGGGAAGGAGGAAGCAGTTCTGGAGATGGGTGGTAGTAACGACTTTACAATGTGAATTTGCTTCAAGTTAATGAATTATATACTTACAGTGGCTTAAGAGTATAACTCATATGGGGAAAAAGAAAAGCTGCACACATACGCAAACATTAACACAGCAGGTCTTTGCAGAGGCTTTCCTATTCCTTTCAGCACAGCCTGCAGCCAGCTAGAGAGCCTCCAACCTGACTTCTACCATTCCACCTTAGTTTTACCTGGTAACTAAACTACATCAGCCTTTGTGTGTTTGCCTTCCTTCACTCAGTGAAGAATGTATCTATAAGACTCACCTATATGTATACTGCTCTTTCTATTGCTAAGTGGAATTCCACTAAATGGATATATCACAATTTACTTAACTACTAATCTGCCTTTGAACATTTCACTCAACTTTTCCCAGCTATTCAAAATAAAGTTTCAGTATACATTTCTGTGCGTCTTTCTGTGGACTACCTTTCATTCCTCAAGAGTATCTAGGAATATAAGTCCTGGGTTATGGATACCGAATGTCTAACTTAAGTGAGTATTGTAAAATAGTTCTCTAAATTAGCCAGGTGCTGGTGGCTCACGCCTGTAATCCTAGCTACTAAGGAGGCGGAGATCTGAGGATCACAGTTCAAAGCCCGCCCAGGCAGGAAAGTCCCAGGCAGGAAAGTCCGTGAGACTCTTATCTTCAATAAACCACCAGAAAACCAGAAGTGGCACTGTGGCTCAAGTAGAGTAGTTAGATAGTAGGTAGGTAGTAGTTAGGTAGTAAGAGCTGAAGGACAGCACCCAAGCCAAGTTCAAGATCCACAACCAACAACAACAAAAAAGTTCGCTAAGTTAATATTGGCTTATAGTCCCACTCAAAACTGTGATCTATCCTGTGCTCTCTGCTACAGAAGCATTCATTCAGTAATAGCAAGATGGTAGGACATTTCTTCTGGCTTTTCTCTGGTTCCCGCCTCCCCACTCCAACCTTGCCAATTTGGGGGTTTAAACTCAGGCCCCAGCACTTGCTAGAAAAGCATTCTACCACTTGAACCACACTCTGGCCCTTATTTGTAAAGTTCTTTAAGTGATTCTGATTCATGGCCATGTTGAGAACTATAATTTTAAAAGATGCTAATTTTTAAATTATAAAAAATAAGCTACTATAATTTATAAACAGAGGAGAATAGGAAAGAACCTGGTTTCAGGTTTATTTTGTAATTAGTACAGGTCTGGTTTTATTTCTCTTACCTTAGTTATTTGAACTGCATCATCCATTACCATTCATCTGAATTCCATAAAAACCTTTTCTTTTTTTTTAGTTGTGCTACCTGCAACCAAAGAGAAAAAAATTAGATATATAAAATATTTTTATTTAACACTAAAGGCTGTTTGGAAGAGGAATATATCCTTATGAGGTATCTCACAAAGGTGTGCTTAAAATTCCAGGATGTATATAACAAAATTCCATCTTAAGCATGGATTATAGCTCATGAGAAATGGATTCAACTAGAGATTAGGCCTACTCATTAAGAGCAGAATAGAGTACTACTTCCTTGTCCCCAAACCTGGACTATGTCACTACAGGATCATTAGATACCTGCCCCCCCAGGGAACCTGTGGCAGTTTGACTGTCACAACTGAAATTAAGAGGGCTGTGCTACTGACATCTAGTGGGTAGGAGCTAAACATCTTAATAGTCACAGGACAGTCCTATAACAAAATATAATCCATGGAGGGGATGTGGAGAAAGAGGAACCCTATTACACTGCTGGTGGGAATGTACACTTATACAACCACTTTGGAAAGCAGTCTGGAGGGTCCTTAGAAAGCTAAAGATTGACCTCCCTTACGACCCAGTCATACCACTTCTAGGCATCTACCCCGAACAACAGGAACCAATATACAAGGACACGTGCACCTCCATGTTTATTGCAGCACTGTTCGCAATAGCTAGGATATGGAAACAACCTAGGTGCCCCACCACAGATGAATGGATCCAAAAATTGTGGTATCTATACACAATGGAATATTATGCAGCCATTAGAAATGACAAAATAATGGCATTTGCAGGGAAATGGATGGAGCTAGAAGGAATCATGTTGAGCGAGGTAAGCCAAGAACGAAGAGACAAACGGTACATGGTCTCCCTCATAAGTGGATGCTAAATCCAAAAGGTTAGTGATACGACAAAACTAACAGGACTTAAGAAACAAAGAACTCCCGCTCATCTGGTTGAACCACTACTAAATATCCTCATGCTGCTGATCACAAATATGGTATATAACATGTGAACACTGTTATATATTACAGACTGTGGTAGACAATTTGCTCCAGGGAAGTTAGAATGAACTTGTGACTTTGAAATTATGTAATCATTTAATCACAATCAAAAAAAAAAAAAAAAAAAAAGAACCTCGGGGAAGGGAGGGAGGGAGGGGATGGTAGGGGGAAAACAATGGACGGGGTAACAATGTTCAAGAGGAAGTGTACTCATAACCTCACTCATGTAACTGTGACCCTCTGTATAGTAGCTTTACAATAAAAAAAAATAAAAAAAAAAAAAAAAAAAAAATATAATCCAATCTCTAAATGTCAATACTGTTCAAGACTGAAAAATCCTGCATCAGGCAAAAATCCACTTCCAGGTTCAAGGTCTGTAATTTATTAGTTAAGAGATCCAAGCCAAATCTACTAAATTTCTACAAGCCTCATTTTTTTTCCTTAGAGTTTAAATTAAATGTTATCTCCTAATTCATTAGACATTAAAATAATCAAATATCTAATAATGTCTAGCCAGGCATGGTAGTACTTGTCTGTAAACCCAGCCCTCAAGAGGCTGAGGCAGGAGGATCAAAAATTTGTGGCTAGCCTGGGTAATACAGTGAGTTCAAGGTCAGCCTAGGGTACATAGCAAGATACTGTCTCAAATGTATAAATAAGCAAACACACACACACACACACACACACAAACACACAATTTAAAAAGCACATAAATAGCATTTAAAGCTGAGTGCTGGTGGCTCACACCTGTAACACTAGCTACTCAGGAGGCTGAGATCTAAGGATACAGGTTCAAAGCCAGCACAGGTAGGAAAAGTCCATGAGACTCTTATCTCCAATTAACCACCAGAAAACCACAAGTGGAGCTGTGGCTCAAAATGGTACAGCACTAGCTTTGAATAAAAGAGCTCAGGGAGAGTCCCCAGGTTCAAGCCCCACAACTGACCAAAAAAATTAAAAAAAACAAACCTTAAGCTTTTGCAATGGGCCATACCTTATACTTCAAGTTTTTACATGTTTTACCTCATTTCATTGCCAAAACAGCCCTATAAGAGAGAAACTGATCCTCAGTATGCAGACAAATAGGCTAATGTTCCAACTCATTCTTGAGATCACAAAATGCCAAACAGCAAAGAAAACATTTAGACCTAATCAATCTGATCCTGGAGTGCTCATTGTTACCATCATCTTCCCATCCTTTGGACAGAGGACTGAATTAACATATCCTCAATTTACTTTGTTAAAGACCCTATGAAGAGCTGGGAATGTAGCTTAGTGGAAGAGTGCTTGCCTAGCATGCATGAAGCCCTGGGTTTGATTCCTCAGTACCACATAAACAGAAAAGGCCAGAAGTGGCGATGTGGCTCAAGTGGTAGAATGCTAGCCTGAGCAAAAGAAGCTCCAGGAACAGTGTCCAGGCCCTGAGTTCAAGCCCCAGGACTGGCCAAAAGAAAAAAAAAAGAAAAAAAGACTCCTCTGAGATCACACTTCAGAAAAGGAAACATCGTTTTCAGCTACAAATTAGCTAGACTGAGAAAATAAGATCCAAGGTTATTGAGGACCATTATGTCACTGGCTCTCATTCTTTGGGGTGACACTATAAATAACAGTCCCTTAACCCCTTTTAACATGAAGGTCTTAAGAACGTTCATTCTCTTCAATCTATTTTGCTTTTGAGAATCTATTTGAATAAAATAATCCTAAATAATCTTGTTAAAAGCTTTATATAAAGCTGTTATCACTTTTTTTGGGGGGAGGGGATGGTCAGGCTTGAACTCTGGGCCTGGGTGCTGTCCCTGAGCTCTTCAGCTCAAGGTTAGTGCTCTACCTCTTGAGCCACAGTTTTACTTCTTGTTTTCTGAGTGGTTTATTGGAGATAAGAATCTCATGGACTTTCCTGGCTTTGAACCATGATCCTCAGATCTCAGCCTCCTTAGTAGCTAGGATTACAGGCACAAGCCACCGGCGCCTGGCTGCTGTTATCATTTTTAATAGTATAGAAAAATTTGGAAACTTAGGGAATGAATATATTAACTATGCACTAGTTGGAATACTATGTATACATTTTAAAAGTGTGAAGACTGCAAATTAACCCACATGTGTTAAGCAGAAAAGGCAGGACACAACATTTTGTGTCATGACAGATATAAAGATACATTGAAGTCCTGTGACCTGATAGTTTCCTGATGTTTGCTTCTTGGAAACCTGTCTCAGTTTTTAATCACAGCGCACTCTTTCTTCAGCACTGCCCCAGTTTATGACTGGATAATCTGGTGATATAAGGGCCCATCCATTTTGGTCTCATGGCTGCCTCTATCAGGCAATCTGGTAACAGAGACTGCCAGGTGTGCACTTCTGTCAGATAGCTCCTCATACCTTTCTCTTCATCACAAACATAAATCCTTTCCCCTCTAATTCCACCTCAGTGTCTGCTTCCTAGGGAACCCAACTGACTAATTAATTAATTCTATGTATGTAGATTAAAAAAAACAGGGAGAAAAGACTGCCAAATGTTAACAATTCTAGTACTTATTTAAAAAACACATTAAAATATTACTTTAGCTAGGTGCTGGTGGCTCATGCCTGTAATCCTAGCTACTCAGGAGGCTGAGATGTGAGGACTGTGTTCAAAGCCAGCCTGGGCAGAAAAGTCCATGAGACTTTTATCTCCAATAAATTATTAAAAGAAAAAATCTAGAAATGGCGTTGTAGCTCAAGTAGTAGCAAAAAAGCAGCACAGGGACAGCACCCATGCAGAGTTCAAGACCTAAGACCAGCAAAAAAAAAACCCCAAAAAACCTCTATCTATCTATCTATCTATCTATCTATCTATCTTTATATATGTGTATATATTTAAATGTAACATTTACATATTATACCAGTTATTATATTTTATGTATTTGTTTATTTACATTACACAAATATATAATTATATAGTTACATAAATTAAGCATTTAATTCCAAACTGTCTGTAATGTTAAGATTATGCCAAGAAATTAAAAAAAAATCTAGCTCTGAAAACTAAATGGTAGCATCTCATACTGTCACTCCAGGTTTCCTTTCTGAGTGCTAACTCTCTGACTATAGAAACAGGCTCAAGCTGTGTCCTCTTAGCCAAACTCTTGAACAAACTATATCCCCAGCTGCTCCTCATCATAGCTATTACGTTCCCTCACTTTCCTTCCCTAACAATCTCAATAGTTCACACTTAAAGGTTTCACTTTCACCTCAAATCACTGTTCTCTGACCTATGCTGTCACTAGACTTCTATAAGAACTGTTCTTGATTGGTAAGAGTCAGCAGTCACCTAAAAAAAAGACCCTCCAAAGAGACCAGTTGGGGATTTGAGTACTTCCAATTTCCATCATCTCGCTACCAGTATTTCCTCCACTTGGTAAGAGTATATAGAACTGTCCCTTAAATGCTGATGTTCCTCAGAGTTCTATCTTTAATCTTCTCACTCCATATCAGTGGTTCTCTTGAAGCTGACTGTAAATTGGAACTGGCCAGGGAGCTTTAAAAAAATTCTGGTGCCCAAGTTACACTCCTCCATGTGGGATTCTTGATTTCATCCTTTCTTCCCAAATTCTTAAACCCAAAGCCTTAAACCCTCTTCAGAATCCCAGACCTACATTGGCTTTTGCCTTCTACACCTGCCTATTTCAAAAGCACCTCTGACTCAGAAGATCAGCACTCACAGATAAGCTTTCTACATCTGTTACTCCTCACTTGCTTGTCTCAGTAGATAAAAATCACCATCTGTCCAAGGAGTCAGCATTTTTTGTAAGAGCGAATGGCTTTGCAGATCAGTCTCTGTTACAATTACCGGGCTATGCTATTTAGCACAAAAGCAGCCACAGACAATAAGTAAAATTATAACACAGCAATATTCCACTAAAACTATTTAAGAACATTTAAGTTTGACTTTAATTTCCATGTCACAAAACATTACTCCTTTTTTTCACAGTCATTTAAAGATGTCAAGAATCATTCTTTGTGAATTATGCAAAAACTGGCAGAAGGTCACAGTTTGCCAACTGTGGTCTACCCCAGAAATCCCAGTTGTCCCAATTACTTCCTTTCCCTCAGCCACCAGTTAGTCATTACCTTTAGCAATATACTTGGCATAAAGTTTATGGTTTATGACATCCATCAACTAACACTAAGAGCCTTGAGAATAATGTCTACGTCTTAATACACAGAGAGCCCAGCAGAATGCCTAGAATGCTAGAGGATATCTATAAAGGCTCTTTGGCCAGGTTCCAGTGCTCATGACTTTAATCCTACCTACTCAGGAGGCTGAGATCTGAGGACTGCAGTTCCAATCCAGCCCAGGCAGAAAACTGTGGGACACAGCAGTTAACTTGTCCACAAACTGGTAGACTAACATGTGATAATAAATTTCAGTGTCTTTAAAGTTAACAGAAAACCTAGATAATGAAATCATTTGAATATAGAACTTTCTGTGAGATAACTGAATGTAGAATATTTTGTCCTGTTTTTGTACCAGAGACTGACCCAAGTCCTCACAAATGCTAATATGCATGGCCTCTACCACTGTACTAGCCCCAAGTATAGACTATTAAGTAAGAATTTTATATTTTTTTTCCTTAACCTTTTATTTTTTGCTGGTCTTGGGGCTTGAACTCAGGGCCTGAGCACTATCTCTAAGGTTTTATACTCAAGGCTGGTGCTCTACCACTTAAGCCACAGCTCTACTTCTAACTTTTTTGGTGTTTAACTAGAGATAAAAGTCTCAAAAACTTTCCTGCCCAAGGCTGGCTCTGAACCTCAGATCTCAGCTTCCTAAGTAGCTAGGATTACAGGTATGAGGCCACAGTCACTCAGCTTCCTTTAATTTGTTAAAACTGCTTATGCTCACAATAAGACAGTAATTTGGATGAGAGGAAATCTGACTTCTCCGATCTGCTCAAGATCAACTTTTTTTTTTGGGGGGGGGGGGGTCTGGTCGTGGGGCCTGAACTCTGGGCCTGGGCACTGTCCCTCAGCTCTTCAGCTCAAGGCTAGCGTTCTACCACTTGAGCCACAGCGCCACTTTCGGCTTTTTTCTTTTTGCTTATGTGGTGCTGAGGAATCGAACCCAGGGCCTCAGGTATGCAAGGCAAGTGCTCTACCACTGAGCCATCTCCCCAGCCCAACTTAATTTTCTTAAAAGCAACTATTTTTGCACTCACGTTTCTTAGTATTTAATTAAATCACTAAATAACAACTAAGTGTAACTGACACCAACAGGATACCTGGAACCTGGAAAGCAGAAAATGAGGCACACTAAAGGATAGAAAATAAAGAGCATACCAACAACCAATATGTAGCTTTTCATAAAAATCAGCGAATATGTAGCTCTTCATAAAAAATCATTCAAGCCAGGCACCAGTGGTTCACGATTATAATCCTCACTGTTCAGGAGGCTGAGATCTGAGGACCATAGTTTGAAGACAGCCAGGGCAGAAAAGTTTGTGAGATTCTTATTTCAATAAACCACCAAAAAAGCTGGAAGTGGAGGTGGGGCTTGAGAGGTAAGAGCACTAGCCTTGAGCAAAAGCAGCTCAGAGACAGTGCTCAGGCCCTGAGTTCAAGCCCCAGGACTGACTGGTGTATGTGTGTGCATACACACCACACACACACACACACACACACACACACACACACACACACACACACACTATTAAATATACTCTAGAGAACAAAAAGAAAAATGTAATTTGGGTACTAATGTAGATATATTCTATAACCTGGTCATTATCTGAGGATAGCCCAAATTAGTAGTTTTTAGATCATTTCCCATACTGTTACAGAATATTCAATCCTCTTCTCCCTGGGCACTGTCCTTGCTCAAGTCTAGCACTCTACTACTTGAACCACAGCACCACTTCTGGCTTTTTCTGTTTATGTGGTACTGAGGAATCGAACCCAGGGCTTCATGCACGCTAGGCAAGCACTCTACCACTAAGCTGCATTCCTAGCCCTCTAAGTATCTTTTTATTAAGGCTAGTCTCTACCACAGGAGCCAGAGTTCCACTTTCATCTTTTTGGGGGGTTAGTTTATCCAGGCTGGCTTCGAACCAAATCCTCAGATCTCTCAGCCTCCTAAGTAGCAAGAATTTCAGGTGTGCCGGGCGCTGGTGGCTCACGCCTGTAATCCTAGCTACTCAGGAGGCTGAGATCTGAGGATCGCAGTTCAAAGCCAGCCCGGGCAGGAGAGACCGTGAGACTCCTATCTCCAATAAACCACCAGAAAACCGGAAGTGGCGCTGTAGCTCAAGTGGTAGAGCACTGGCCTTGAGCTGAAGAGCTGAGGGACAGCGCCCAGGCCCAGAGTTCAAGCCCCACGACCGACAAAAAGAAAAGAATTTCAGGTGTAAGCTATTGGCTCTTGGTTTTTTCTCTGATTTTTAAATACTACTTTTATCTTATTCTAAATTCCCATATTCATCCAATTCTGTTTCTAGACTCACTATAGAGCCCAGGCTTATCTTAAACTCACCATCCTATTGCCTCAGACTCCCAAGTGCTGGTGTATAACACCCCTCCCCATCTGAAAGATGTATTTTAGTCACCTTTGTGATCTGAATATCTAGCATATAGTGAGCAATGTTTACCAAATTGACAAATACCTTGTTAAATTAAAAAAAAACCCAATACTGAATCTTTACACAGAGATAGGGAAAGATGGATTTTTCATTTGAGGTAGACAAGAGTGTCTTCAACCCACTACCCTTGTTAATGAGCCTAAAAAGAGTTCAACTGTTAAACACACTTTCCTTCCTTCAAAGATTTTTCATAAATGAATACAGTATAAACCCTTTTTCCAGCTTTTACAACTTCACTGGTATTTCTATTTCTAATGTATAAATGGAGTAGTTACTATTTGCTGAGTACTTTAAGTTAAGCACTTTACTTATTTCATTCTCACTCTATACCACAACCTCATGAAATGGATGTGATTATTCTCTATTTTGCAGGTGAGGAAACTGGCACAGAGAGGTTAAATAACTGGCCCTCACATGCAGTACAGATGAAATTTGACCCTAGGCAGACCATCAGCAGAATCTACAAAATATTTTAAAGACCATATAATTTCATCTTCTTTTTCTTTTTTGTGTGTACCAGTGCTAGGGCTTGAACTCAGGGCCAGGGCACTATCCCTGAGCTTCTTTTGCTCAAGGCTAGCACTCTACCACTTGAGCTATAGTGCCACTGCTGGCCTTTTCTGTTTAGCTATAGTGCCACTGCTGGCTTTTTCTGTTTATGTTGTACTGAAGAATTGAACCCAGGGCTTCATGCATGTTAGGCAAGCACTCTATCACTAAGCCACATTCCCAGCCCTTTCTTTATACTCTTACTTGGCTTTTTTGTTCAAGGCTGGTGTTCTACCACTTGAGCCACACCTTCACTTCCAGCTTTTCACTAGTTAACTGGAGGTAAGAGTCCCATGGACTTTTCTGACTAGGGTTGGCTATGAACCATGATCCTCAGATCTTGGCCTTCTTAGTAGCTAGGATTATAAGTGTGAGCCACTGGTGCTCAAGAATTTCATATTGTCATTTCATTAATGCACTGGTTTTAGCAAGCCACTTAAAAGTCTTCACTGTGCTAAATTAAATAAAACTCAGTACATCTACAATTCAACATGTCATATTCTTAAAATTAAAAAGAGTAAATTTCTCAAACTACTATAAGAAGTGTTTTTTTTTAAATATTACAAGAAGGCTAAACATTAATTGTTCTATGCAAAGCCCCCCATTTAAATTTGACATAAATACTTTTAACTGCAGTTTTGTTTAGCAAACTATTAACTGACTCATTTAAATCAATTCAAAAACATTCCTAACCTCCCTGACTTGGAATCATTTGACACAAATCTTCCCAAATTGTATTATTAAAGAATCTTATGTGTTTTATAAAAGGATCAGATCAGGGCTAGTAGCTGCCAAGAATGAGTTTACTGCCTGGTTTCCATGACTGCATCAATCTGAGACCAGCACAAAAAAGAAGATGTATCCTTGGAAACCAATTCTTTGCTTCCCTCAATTAAGAAAGGAAATGGAGAAGAAAAAGAAAAAAAAAAAGAAAGCTTCAGAATAATTTAACTCATGTTCTATGTGCCCACTGCACATGAAGCACAAGTCTTGCCCCAAAGTGTGGTGCATAGTAAACCTCAAATGATTTTGGTTTCAATCGTTAAAATACACACACACACACACACACACACACACACACACACACACACACACACACACACGCTGTATTAAGAACCTTATGACTGAATTCTAACTGGGAACAATGTTTAGCAACCTTCAATATCTCTATTGTTTAATTCTATGCTAACACCTGAATTCTCTACACACATCCTTAGATGTATGCTCTAGAAGGTACTTTTATTGCAGGTGTTGCCTACTGTGGAATTTCAAAATGGAAGAGTTGTCCAAATTCAGGAGCAGATTCAATATACTGAAATATCTACAGTTCATAAACTAACAGGTCCATTCATCTCACATTTCTAAGGCAAGAATGAACAGCAAAGCATAAGTGAGTAATATGGAAATAAAGTACAGCTTCCCAGATTCTCTTAAACTGGGATTCGTAACACATCTCCTTCCCTGGAACTATAAATATATTTCCTGCCATCAATAGCAATGGCTGGAGCAACCCCTCTATTCAAAAGAACTAAAAATACATTATTATACATATCCTCCCTTCTGCCACCCACCCACCATTCCAAGAGGAACTGACAGAGGGAAATGCAGAGCTGTGTAAAGTTCAGCTAAGTGCAGTGAAGACTGTAATTTTCTCAGTTTCAAAAAATTAACCTAGCTCTAGTTGAATGAAGTTTAGGGAAGCCTTAGTTAACTATTCTAGGGTTAGAGTTAACTAAAAAAAAATTTGGAGAAGCTGTTTTTGGTCACAAGTTATATTTTGTATTTCATTAACATCATTAGAGAAACAGTCCTATTTAATTAAACACTAGTAATGGAAATGTTTGTATTTTGGACCCATGCAAAGACTATGCTACATACAGTGGCTCGAACCTATAATCCCAGCTTTCCAGAGGCAGACAATGGAAGGACTGTGGTTGGAGGACAGCCTGGGCTAAATGTCTGAAAGATCCCTATCACAATCAATAAAAGTGAGGCACAATTGCAAAGGCCTGTCAATGCTACTATTTGGGAAGCATAAACAGAGATCCAAGCTGGCCAAGGCATAAATGCAAGACATTATTTAAAAGTAACAAAAACAAAAGGACTAGGGGCATGGTTTAGTGTTGAGTACTTGCTAGGCAAGGCTAGGATTTTAAACTCCAACACCACCACCAAAAATAAAAAGGACTTTATAAAAATGTCTCACGGAATCAAAGGGAATGTTCAGCTAATGTAGTAAGTAGGGTTGGGAACAATGAGATGGCCTCACAATCAAGAGATTGCTACCTACATGGGGGCCAAGAACAAAAGCTAATGACAGGGCTGGGAATGTGGCTTAGTGGTAGAGTGCTTGCCTTGCATGCATGAGGCCCTCCCTGGGTTTGACTCCTCAGCATCACATAAGCAGAAAAAACTGGAAGTGGTGCTGAGGCTCAAGTGGTAGAGCACTAGCCTTGAGCTGAAGAGCTGAGACAGGGCCCAGGACCAGAGTTCAGGTCCCACGACCGGCCAAAAAAAAAAAAAAAAAAGCTAATGAAAGATAGATTAGTCACTATCAGAAAGAGAAGTATAAAAACAGAAAAGAGAAAAACTAAAAGGGAAAAAAAAACCCTCTAGGGCAGCTGAGGGTATGCCTCAAATGGTAGAGCATCTGCCTAGCAAGCATTGAGGCCCTAAGTTCAAATCTCATTATTGCTGGGGAGGTGGGAGGTTGGGAGGACAATATGTTTTTAAAACAACAGCAGTATTAGGGGGCCACTGGCTCATGCCTGAAATCCTAGCTACTCAGGAGGCTGAGACCTAGAAGACTGCAATGTGAAGCCAGCACAGGAAGAAAAGTCTGTAAGACTCAATTTCTAACCAGTAACATGTTGGAATAGAGGTATGGCTCAAGTGAGAGAGTGCCAGCTGCAAGTAAGTTAAGTGAGGGTGTGAGGTTCGGAGTTCAAGACCCAGTACCAGCACAAACAATCAACAAAATCCCTATAGTGTTGGAATGGAATTAGTTACCAGAATGTAGTCATGCCTTTCAATATCTATAGGTAGGTATTTATAGTTGTGTATGTTTATATACTCATATCTGCACAGACATGCATATAATATCTGAAATAATTACTTAGTAGTCTATAATTGATGATTTTACATCCGGAAAGCCCTAGCCAAAATAGTGAAGTTGTTTATATTCATACTATCTATGTGGTTTTCATAATATGAAAAATCATATTATGCTGGGTGCCAGTGGCTCATGCTTCTAATCTTACTTAGGCACTAAGATTTGAGGATCATAGTTCGAAGCCAGCTAAGCGGGAAAGTCCATAAAACTCTTCTCTTTAATAAACTACCCAAGAAAAGCCAGAAGAGGAGCTCAAAACAGCTTGGGCAAGAAGTCTGTGAGACTCTTACGTCCAATTACCTACCAAAGAGTTGGAAGTGGAGATGTGTCTCAAGTGGTAGAGTGCTAGCCCTGAGTGAAAAAGCTAAGGTACAGCATCCAGTCCCAGGCCCTGATTTTAAGCCACCAGACTAGCACATGTGCAAGTGCACATGCACATACACAAATCCTATTACAAATCTTTACCCACAGATCCCAACATCTATGTTTTGCTTTCTGTCCACTAAGAGATGTTTCTACCTAACAAGAACCAACCACTACACTAAGAATGGTTTTCCTCCATCTCCTGCTACTCCTGATCCACTCTAGTGCTTCTCCATGTAGTCCTATGCAACAGGGTATATGTTTTGCTTCTAGGAAATGAACAAATTTAACTTGCAATGGTCTTGACCTTTCCATGACATTCCTCAGTCAGACCTGTAAATTAAATCCAAAGTATATATTAAACCAATTTCACAGTTCTGTCTGAGCCTAAGAGCAATGACACCCAAGTAGCAAGGAAAACATCCAGTGCTCAGATCTTGATTTCTAAATACAGCCTTAGACCTGGCTGATTCAAGGATCAAGACTAACATACAAAATGAGCATGAAAAATCTAGTGGCAAAGTATAGGGGGAAGAATTGATCAAAGACTGATGAAGACATGAGAAAAGGACACAGGAGGCAGCTTGAAAGGCTCTCAGTGGCCAAATCTGGGACAACCTGAACAGCAAAATAAGTGGGGGGGTAAAAAAAAAAAAGTAAAATAGGACTCCATGAGTTTGTATTTAAAAAAATTTTTTTAAGGGAGAGATTGTTTTTCCTTATAGCAAAATGCCAGGTAAATGTGAAAGGAATGAGAGTTTTTAAAAAAACTTACCACCTGGCAACCACCATAGCAATAACATTATCAATGTGTAGCTGTATCAGTAAAACTTTGAAGAGAAACGGGCTTTTCACACAGTCTCAAAGTATCACTTCTACAAAACGTATACTAGGGCTGGGAAGGTGGCTCAGTGGTAGAGCGCTTGCCTTGCATGCCTGAGGCCCTGGGTTCAATTCCTCAGCACCACATAAGCAAAAAGAAGAAAGCCAGAAGTGGTGCTGTGGCTCAAGTGGTAGAGCGGTAGCCTTGAGCTGAAGAGCTGAGGGACAGCACCCAGGCCCAGAGTTCAGGCCCCACGACCGGACCCAAAAAAAAAAAAAGTATACTATTTGCTGGGCACCAGTGGCTCATGCCTGTAATCCTAGCTATTTAGGAGGCTGAGATCTGAGGATCACAGTTCAAAGCCAGCCAGGGCAAGAAAGTCTATGAGAAAGTCTGTGGTGCTGTGGCTCAAGTAGTAGAGTGCTCGCCTTGAGCTGAAGAGCTGAGAGACAGTGCTCAGTTCCAGAGTTCAAGCCCTATGACCAACAACAATAATAAAAAAGTATACTTTTTTTTTTTTTTTTTTTTTTGCGGTCATGGGACTTGAACTCTGGGCCTGGGCGCTGTCCCTCTCAGCTCTTCAGCTCAAGGTGAGCACTCTACCACTTGTGAGCCACAGCGCCACTTCCAGTTTTCTGAGTGGTTTATTGGAGCTAAGAGTCTCATGGAGTTTCCTTCCTGGGCTGGCTTTGAACTGTGATCCTCAGATCTCAGCCTCCTAAGTGGCTAGTATTATAGGTATGAGCCACCTATGCCCAGCCACAGAAATACTTTTGAACTTTTGAGAAACTGTCAACTACATCTTGACCAAGTGATACAACTGAACAGAACCTGTATTGAGATAAACTGACATGTGCCTCCTGATATAACATGACACCTGTGTATTCCTGTCAAAAATGCATAATCTCAGTTTATTTATGAGGAAACATCAGGTTAACTCAGACGAGGGAACATTCTGCAAAGTAACTGACCTTCAAATATGTCAAAATCACTGAAAAAAAGTAAAACTGAGAAACTATTCCAATTAAAAGAGATTGAAGAGACATAACAACTAAATTGCAAGGCATGATCTAGAATGGTCCCTGAGTTTGAAATAATAGTAGTAAAAAGGTAAGAGGGTTTCCAGTATTGTTTCTGGGGTGATGTTTCTGGGGTGTTTTGGGGTGGTATTTTTTTTCTTTTTCTGTTGTAGTGGTTTTGCTACCAGTGATATAATTGGGAGATTAGTAAAATCTAGGGGGTATGATGGTTAATCTTGACTGTTAATTTACTGGATTAAAAGAAACAGATTAATAAAGCACATTTCTTGGCATGCCTATGTGGGAATTTCCAGTGATTTTTTTTTTTTTTTTGACCATCCTGAGGTTTGAACTCAGGTTCTGGGCACTGTCCCTGAGCTTCTTTTGCTCAAGACTAGCACTCTACCATTTGAGCCACAGCATCACTTCTGGCTTTTTCTGTTTATGTGGTACTGAGGATCAAACCTAGGGCTTTATGCATGCTAGGCAAGCACTCTACCACTAAGCCACATTCCCAGCCCTCCATATGTGGGGCAGCAACTATACAGGAAAGAACCATTCTGAAATTGGGTTGTATCTTCTAATAGACTGAAGGTTTGAATGGTACAAAAGATAAAGGAGGAAGCCAGAAAACATGATCTATGTTTCTGCCTCTTCTCTCTTTCAAGGCTTCCTGGTGGCCATGAGGTAAACAGCCTCCTCTGCCACATGTTCCTGCCACCATGATATTGTGTTTCATCATAGCAAGTCCAGAGCAATGAAGCCAAAAGCATGTAATGAATTTTTTTTTTTTTTTTTGGTTATTCGTGGGGCTTGAACTCTGGGACTGGGTACTGTCCCTGAGCTCTTCCCACAACGCCACTTCTCGTTTTCTGGTGGTTAGTCAGAGTATCATGGACTTTCCTGCCTGGGCTAGCTTTGAACTGCAAACCTCAGATCTCAGCCTCTTGAGTAGCTAGGATTATAAGCATGAACCACTGGTGCCCCACTTTTTTTTTTTTCCCCCTTTTCTTTTTTACTGGTTCCTGGGTTTGAACTGAGGGCCTTGTGTTTACTTGACTTGCTTGTTTGGCTAGTGCTGTACCACTTTAGCCATACCTCCAGACTGGCTTCTTGCTGGTTATTTTGGAGATAGAATTTTGTGGACTTTTCTGCACCAGATGGCAGTGTAAGTCACTGGTGCCTGGCTAAACTCTTCTTCCTTAAGTTCTTCATGTCAGGCATTTTTGTCACAGAGATGATAAGTTAAATACATTATCTCAGTTTTTATTACCTGATTTTAATGAGGGTTCTGTGCTATGCAGGCAAGTATTCTTGGTTTAAAGAAATACACAGTGATTTAGAGATTAAGGAACATATGTCTGCAAGTTATTTGTAAAATGACTCAGAAAAATCAGCATACAGACAATTGTGGTAAAATGTTAACAAGACAGAAAGTGTATAGATTATATTCTTTAACCACAATGCAATAAATCAATAAACTCCCATTTTTGAAAATTAAAAGACACAGAAATACCCACGGATGAAAGAAGAAAATCACAAAAGAAAATTAGAAAATAGTCTGAACTATTATTAGGGGGAAAAATCTAACCAAAGCAGTAGTAACATGACTCTATAAATGAATAAAAAAAATTACTTTGATTTTTGTGCCCATTCTGGGGTTTGAACTCAGGGCCTGGACACTGACCCTGCATGCTCTATCACTTGAGCCACAGTTCAAGATACATGTAGGAAAGAGAAATTAATCAAAATAAAATTAAAACTGCAAGTAAAAAAATAAAACTGAGCTGAGCATGGTGGCTCATGCCTATAATCCTAGCTACTCTGGAGGCTGAGATCTGAGGATCACACCAGGGTAGAAAAGCCCCTGTGAGACTCTTACCTCTAATTAACCACTCAAAAACTGGAAGTGGTGCTGTGGCTCAAGTGGTAGAGTGCTAGCCTTGAGCACAAAGAGGCTCAGGGACAGCGCCCAGGTCCTGAGTTCAAGCCTTACAACTGACAAAAACAAACAAAAAATATGTATTTGATATCAGTGGACAAATTGTAACTATAATAAATCTAAGGAAAGTTGCTAGATACAAGATTATACAAAGGGGAGAGGAAAGAAAGGAAAGGGAGAAAAAGGGAGAGAGGAGGAGAGGGGAGAGAAGGAGGGTTTCTTAGATTTGAGATGAGTATCCCTTGAGGAAAACAAAATTATTCTTTAATTTAAAGTATTTTATTTTCTTATTCATATTGTATGAAGTTTTCAAAAATTCCATAATCAAAGTTGGGTGCTGGTGGCTCATTCCTGTAATCCTAGCTACTCAGGAGGCTGAGATCTGAAGATTACAGTTGGAAGACAGCTAGGGCAGGAAAGTCTGTGAAACTCCTATCTCCAATAAATGAAATTTAAAAAAGCTGAAAGTTGTGCTGCGGCTCAAGTGGTAGAGCGCTAGCCTTGGGACAAAAGCAGCTCAGGGACAATGCCCAATCCCAGAGTTCAAAACATAGGACCAGCCTCCCTCCGCCCCCAATCCTGTAATTATGCAAAAGAAAAATAAGAAAAATGAAACGTTTAACATAAACCACCTCCTCCTTTACCCACTCACCACATACTGTAAACTGAAAAAGAAAAAAATCCCACTCATTCTCAGTAAGGAAATAATGTTTGCAACTATTTTTTTCTATTATGCCAGCCAAGATACATACAAGTAGGAGAAATAGAAAGCTTTTGCTAAAATATTTGAAACAAATTATTATGAAGCAAAAATGTACAAAAGAATAGTTCTTCTCTAAAAGAAAACAAGATTCTTACATACCTTCAATACTAAATTAATGTTTTATATGGAACACATGTAAACATAAAATTATGCTGTCATACAACTACAGATCCATCTTGGTTGGTTTTGTGTTTCTGTGACAGGATATGGAAAGAAGGAAAGAAGGAAGAAAGGAAGGGGAGAAAAGAGAGAGATAGGTTGATTTTTGATTGCTTGGGAGGCTGGGAAATCCAGAATCAACGTGCTGGTATCAGGTGAAAGCCTCCTTTCTGAGCTAGCCCATGGTAGGATGCAAGAGGACAGATGCTTACCTGGCTTCCAAAGATGTCGGAGTAAGCAACATTTGATTCCATACAAAAATAAGGGAGGCTGGGCGCCGGTGACTCATGTCTGTAATCCTAGCTACTGAGGAAGCTGAGATCTGAGGATCACGGTTCAAAGCCAGCCTCGGCAGAAAAGTCCATGAGACTCTTATCTCCAATTAACCACTAGAAAAGTGGAAATGGTGCTGTGGATCAAGCGGTAGAGTGCTCGCCTTGAGCTGAAGAGCGCAGGGATAGTGCCCAAGCCCAGAGTTCAAGCCCCATAACCGACAAAAAAAAAAAAAAAAAAGCGGAGGGGGGGCGGAGATGGGGAAAAGAGAAGAAAAGGCATCTTAAGTACATGATGAGGAACAGGGTTGTAGCTAGGTGATGGAGTACTTGCCTAGTATGTTCGAGGCCATGTGTTCAATCCCCAGCATTGCCACCACCCCTCCCCAACACAGACAAAATAACCGAAGTTGTATGAGTTTTGAGGGCACTATAAAGGCTTAAAGTTTCTTGTTCAAATGTACTTTCAAGAGAAAAAAAAGACAAGAAAATGGAAGTGGTGGCATGGCTCAAGTGGTAAAGTATCTAGCAAATATAAAGTTTCCAGTTCAAATACAAATATTCAAAAAAAAAAAAAAAAAGAAATAATAATGGGCTGGGAATGTAGCTCAGTGGTGGAGCACTTGACTCGCATCCATGAGGCCCTGGGCTCAATTCCTTAGCACCACATACACAGAAAAAACCAGAAGTGGCTCAAGTGGTAGAGTGCTAGCCTTGAGCAAAAAGCAGCTCAGGGACAGTGTCTAGGCCCTGAGTTCAAGTACCAGTACTGGAAAAGAAAGAAAGAAAGAAAGAAAGAAAGAAAGAAAGAAAGAAAGAAAGAAAGAAAGAAAGGAAGGAAGGAAGGAAGGAAGGAAGGAAGGAAGGAAGGAAGGAAGGAAGGAAGGAAGGAAGGAAGGAAGGAAGGAAAGAAGGAAGGAAGGAAGGAAGGGAGAGAGAGAAAGGGAGAGGGGGGAAGGAAGGAAGGAAGGATAGTAAGGGTTAAGAGGTGTGGCTCAGGTAGCAGAGTGCCTGCCTAGCAACTTCAAGACTCTTGAGTAAAATCAGCAGTATCACCAAAATAAATAAATATTAAAAAGTAGCTTAGGTAAGGTACAGCACAACTCTAATCCCAGCACTGGCAAGTCAGAGGTAGAAGAATCACAAGTCCGAGGCCAGCCTATACTATACATCAACTTCCCCAGTACTAGAGAGGCTGAGGCAGGAGAAGACACTTGGAGGCCAAGTTGGCTACATAACAAGAACATGTCTAAAAAAGACAAAATTTTCAAGTACTATTGGATATTGTTATCATTTATTCTACAGAACAGAGCATAATCAAATAAAACTATGAGATTCCCTCAAATCTAGATAATTGTAATAAAAACCCAATTAATGGATGGTTTCATTTTGAATATCATTTTTTTTCCACAGAGAATTTATACCCTTCATTAGAGGTATGGCTTAGTACAACAGGAAGTAAAAAAAAAAGGCAGAATTAGGTGCTGACTGTACAACTAGTAAACTCAGTTCACTGCGGCAGGATGACTGTGACTCTGAAGCCAATCTTAGCTACACAAGACTGTCTCAAAAAGGGAGGAGGAAAAGTATTATAAAAGCTTGCTCTGTTAAGGCATTTAAATCTTAAATTGGGGAGTGCTGAGATTAGATCAGGAAGTAAAAGATCACTCCTGGCAGTATGTGATAACTTGCCATGGGATCACTTGCTACACTGCAATGATGGTTAGAGAATATGCAGCAAGTCATCTAGGTATCAAACAGCCTGAATTAAAGCACAGGAGAGTCAGGAAATAGTAGGCAAATTTGTGAAAGACTGAAGATGATCCCCCCAATTCATGCCACATTCAGAACTACTACAAGAAATAACATACTTTTTTAGTATGACATTCTAGAAAATAAACCGACAAACAAAACTGTTAAGTTTCCTTTCACTAGCCTCAAATATCTAGCCAACAAATAACTGTTAGAGTCCTGTAACCTGGGCTTGAACTCAGGGCCTGAGCACTGTCCCACTTTGTGCTCAAGGGCAGCACTCTGCCATTTGAGCCACAACACCACTTCCGGTTTTTTCTGAATAGTCAATTGGAGATAAGAGTCTCACAAACTTTCCTGCCTGGGCTGGATTTGAACCACGACCCTCAGATCTCAGCTTCCTGAGTAGCTAGGATTACAGGTGTGAGCCACTGGCGTCCAGCTAGTCCTGTATATTTAGCCAATAATCTTGGCTCTTTGAGATGGTAAAGCTGTTCTCCATAATTGGGTGACATTACAACTCTAGGAAGAAAAGATGTGAGCAATAAAGTATACAAAAGTCATAGTGCTAATACTTCAAAGTTTAAGATGCAAGTTTTTTTTTGTTTTTTGTTTTTTTTGGGTCCGGTAGTGGGGCCTGAACTCTGGGCCTGAGCGCTGTCCCTCAGCTCTTCAGCTCAAGGCTAGTGCTCTACCACTTGAGCCACAGCACCACCTCCGGCTTTTTTCTTTTTGCTTATGTGGTGCTAGGAATCGAACCCAGGGCCTCAGGCATGCAAGGCAAGCGCTCTTACCACTGAGCCACCTTCCCAGCCCTAAGATGAAAGTTTTTTAAATGTTGGTAATTCGGATTTAGCCAATGAGAAGCACTGGTCTTACAAGAACCTACTTTCTTACATTTACAGGTTTAATTTCTTAATATTACAGATTGTTCAATGCTAGAGATTCTGTATATATATATATATATATATATATATATATATATATATATATATTTTTTTTTTTTTTTTTTTTTTTTTGTCCAGTCATGGGACCTGAACTCTGGGCCTGGGCGCTGTCCCTCAGCTCTTCAGCTCAAGGCTAGCACTCTATCACTTGAGCCACAGCGCCACTCCTGGCTTTTTTCTTTTTGCTTATGGGGTGCTGAGGAATCGAACCCAGGGCCTCATGCATGCAAGGCAAGCACTCTACCACTGAGCCACCTTACCAGCCCCCAAGATTCTGTATATTAAGGTGGTAACTCTGACCTGTCAAAGTCTGTCAGCGCTTAACAGACTGATTATATAAATGTGTTTTAAACCTCTCAGGAAATTTAATTCAATGATGAAGGGTTTGGAGAAATTCATCTGTTAAACTCAAGAATTAACATCAACTTAAAGAAGAATGAAAGCTATTGTTCCTATTTCTATATAAAATTACTATGCTTGTAAGTATAATAGCAAGACTATCAAATAAAAGACTAACAAGGGGAAATTTAGGTTTTAAATTGCCATTATAATAATTAAATTTGGGGCTGGGGAGTGGCTCAAGTGGTAGAGTATTTGTCTAGCAAGAGTAAGGCCTAGAATTCAAACTCCAGTCCTGACAATAAATGACTAAGTAAATAATATAAAGTATTATTTTGTACAAAAGGCCTCCTCCAACATTAAAACAATTCACATATAAAGCTGAGCTGCTCTACTACTACTTATTCTGCAAAGTTCTCTTTAAGGTAGAAACTGAAAACTAAGTATGAATGGGTCAAGCAATCTCTCCCAGTAACACTGGAGAAACTAAATCAAATGCACTTAGCATTGGCACTAAAGATAGCAAGGCATGTTTAGTGCTTGCCTAGAAAGGCCCTCAGTTTCATCCTAGAACACACAAACACACACACACACACACACACACACACACACACACACACACACACACACACACACACACACACACACACACACACACACACACACACACACACACACCACACCTTAATCTGCTGTTAACCTTCAATTTTTCTGAAAAAACAACTCATACTTTCCTTTATTGTTATTTGAAATATCAAGTTTAAATAACTTCTATGTTGTATAGGCATACAGTACTTCTGTTTTTTGGTTGTTGTTTTTTTTTTGCTGGTGGTGAGGCCTGAACTCTGGGCCTGGGTGCTGTCTCTCAGCTCTTCAGCTCAAGGCTAGCGTTCTACCGCTTGAGCTACAGCACCACTTCTGGCTTTTTCTGCTTATGTGGTGCTGAGGAATCAAACCTAGGGCCTCATGCATACAAGGCAATCACTACCACTGAGCCACTGTCCTAGCCCCTAGCATTTCTGGAAGGTTTCATAAATACTATTCACAGTATCTGTGAATAACTTTAGAAAGTTATTTAGAAGTTGAAGCAGGCACTAGTGGCTCATTCCTATAATCCTAACTACTCAGGAAGATGAGATATGAGGATCACAGTGTGAAGCCAGACAGAGCAGGAAAGTCCATGAAACTCTTATCTCCAATTAACTACTTAGAAAACTGGAAATGAAGCTGTGGTTCAAAGTGGTATAGTGCTAGCCTTGAGCAAATGAGCTTAGGGATAGCACCCAAGCCCAGAGTTCAAGCCTCATGATTAAAAAAAAAAGTTGAATGGAGAGAATTACTTTTTACCACATATTTTAATATTATTTATAGATAATATGTGTCAGTATTTTTCAAATATATATATATTTAAATTACAAACACTAAGAAAAAAAATCAAACCCTGTTTTTTCTTTCTTTTTTGAGATAGGTCTTACTGTAATCCCAGGTGGACCTGGAACTCATTATATAGCACAGGTTTAGCCTTGAAGTGCTGGGCTTATGTACTACTATGCCAGCCTGTTTTCTTCGCTCTTTTTGAAATGTTCCTCTTCATTCCAAAGAACTTCTACTGAGAATCACGGCTTCAGATTCAGAACTGCTGCCAGTGACACTATTGCTAAGTAGGCATGAACCACTAAAGGTAAAGGATCTCTGACACTATACCACACTCACCAACTACAGGCAAGGTGCTAGACCCAGCAAGGATTCTCTGGACAGCTTGTTTCTCACCTGTGGCAGTTTTAGACTTGAGGCTTGAGGAGGCACATTATAGCTAACACACCAAACTGGGTAAAGGGAACCACAGATAAGCTGGAAATCACTGTGAACTCAGGCCCTGCTAACTAAATAGACGAGCCCAGCAGGAGGCAAGGAAAAGCTGGATGGCCGCTGTCTCACAGTATACAACAGAGGAACTAAGTTAGGGACTAGCCTCACTCTCTGCAAAGTGGGAGAAGCTTTCGCCTCACCAGAGACAAAGAAAAATCAGGAGAGAAGTATCTAAATAAAAGACCAGTTCCTTTTGGAAGAACAGAGAAATGCTGGCACTATTCCACACTGCTGTGGTAACAGAGATGCTAACACATCAATGAAAGGCATTCTCTTTGTTAATGGGTAGTATTGATTCATTTATATGGATTACAAACTATGTATTAAGCCACCTGTCAACCAGTGTTTGAAAACTAATTGTGGGTTAAGCTATTTGTCAGTAGATATTTGAAAATTATGTCACAATTCACAGAAACTGGATTTCAACTTCCTACACACAGAAGCTCTGTTCACCATCTAACAAGCATTCTCTTCCTAAAGCCAAAACTCTGGAATCGGGCTGGGAAGGTGGCTCAGTGGTAGAGCACTTGCCTTGCATGCATGAAGCCCTGGGTTCGTTTCCTCAGCACCATATAAGCAAAAAGAAAAAAGCCAGAAGTGGCACTGCGGCTCAAGTGGTAGAGCACTAGCCTTGAGCTGAAGAGCTGAGGGACAGCGCCCAGGCCGAGTTCAGGCCCCATGACTGGACCCCTCCCCCCCCCCAAAAAAAACCCTCTGGAATCCTACCATTTAAATCATACCTGTCCACAAATCTTCATCCCTATCACCACTCTTCTACACCAATCAATCATACATGAGACTGTGGGAATCATGAGGAGAAAGAGTGACAGAGTAGGTGAGTCTGATCAAGCTACATGTCAAAATAAAATTCCCTTGTACAACTAATTGATGCTAATTTAAAAAAGTAAAATACAACACTGCTCTGACCAGTGTCCATTCTCCATAGCAGTAAATCAAAGCTTTTTACTGCACATCCACTAATAAAGAAGACTCTTAGTCACTTGAGCCATTCCCATTTGCTTTGGTTATTTTTTGTTTTTTTTTTTGGGGGGGGGTCCGGTCGTGGGGCCTGAACTCTGGGCCTGGGCACTGACCCTCAGCTCTTCAGCTCAAGGCTAGTGCTCTACCACTTGAGCCACAGTGCCACTTCTGGCTTTTTTCTTTTTGCTTATGTGGTGCTGAGGAATCGAACCCAGGGCCTTGAGCATGCAAGGCAAGTGCTCTACCACTGAGCCACCTTCCCAGCCCCTGCTGTGGTTATTTTTGAAATAGGATTTACATTTATTTGAAGTCAACATGGACCACAATCTTCTATTTCCACTTTCTATCTCTACCCAGCTTTTCCTGGTAGAGATGGGATGTTGTGAGAGGACTGCATTTGAACTATGATCCTCTCAATCTTTACCTCTTAAGTAGCTATGATTTATAGGCCTGAGTCATTGTACTTGGCACAAAATCTTTTAAATAAGTAAATTTGGGGGCTGGGAAGTGGTGGCTCAGTGGTAGAGCACTTGTCTTGCATGCATGAGGCCCTGGGTTCAATTCCTCAGCACCACATAAGCAGAAAAAGCTGGAAGTGGTGCTGTGGCTCAAGTGGTAGAGCACTAGCCTTGAGCTGAAGAGCTGAGGGACAGCATCTAGCCCAGAGTTCAGGCCCCACAACTGGCCAAAAAATAAAATTTAAAAAAATAAGTAAATAAATAAATTTGGTTAGCAAAAGTCCATCTTCTCTCATGCAATTACCATCTTCTCTCATGCAATTACTTTTTTTATTATTTCCAATATTGGGGCTTGAATTTGGGGCCTTGTAGTTTTGCTTGGTTTGCTTTACTCATTGCTGGCATTCTACCACTTGATGGTTTGTAACAACAACAATAGCTGGACGCTGGTGGCTCATGCCTGTAATCCTAGCTACTCAAGAGGCTGAGATCTGAGAATCATGGTTCAAAGCCAGCCTGGGCAGGAAAGTCCGTGAGACTCTTATCTCTAATAAACCACTAGAAAACCGGAAGTGGTACTGTGGCTCAAGTGATAGAGCACTTGCCTTGAGTTGAAAAGCTGAGGGACCGTGCCCAAGCCCAGAGTTCAAGCCCCACGACCAACCAAAAAAAATAAAAAAGATAATTTTATGTAAGCTGTATCTCAGTAAAGCTTATTATTTTAGAAAAGAAAACGAGGAGTGTTTTTCCCTGTAGCTCATCTCTAAGAAAAAAAAGTCATTACTTTTTTATTCATTATTAAAATAATCTCTTACTTGAAGGACTATGTTAAGCATATTATTTTTTCAAATGACTTAAAGTTAGGTAACCACACTTACCACAACAAGATGGTTTATTGTTGCTTTTTGTGTTTGGTTTTGAGACAGGGTGTCATTGTGTGGTCCAGGTAGGCCTGGGACTCTCAATCCTTCTGCCTCAGCCTCTATAGTGCTGGAATCACAGGTGTGCACCACTATGATAAGTTGTCATTTTAAAAAAATAAAAATGAGTAAGTCATCAAAAGCTCTTCTAAAAGACCAATAAATGATAACCTGATAAATGTTTCTCTATAAAGGAGCAACAAATGAATTTTCATTCTTTTAAAATAGCTGTTCTGCCAATAGTTTATATTTAAACAACTATTCCAAAGAACAAGGTTCTTATGAAGACAATCATTCACAACAAGAATGTGTATTCTTAGCCAGGCACTGGTGACTCATGCCTGTAATCCTAGCTACTCAGGAGGCTGAGATATGAAGATCACGGTTCAAAGCCAGGCCAGGCAGGAAAGTCTGTGAGACTCTTATCTCCAATAAACCACTAGAAAATCGGAAGTGGCTCTGTGGCTCAAGCAGTAGAGAGCTCACCTTGAGCTGAAGAGCACAGGGACAGTGCCCAAGCCCAGAGTTCAACCCCCACAGCAGACAAAAAAAAAAAAAAAATCACTGGCGGGGGAAGAAAAGCAGGGCAACGGGGGTATGGTTCAGTACTCATAAGGCCCTGGTTCAATTCCCAACACTGTGAAGTTGTTTTCTTTATGTTCTGGATGCTTAACTTTGAAGTCTCTTGGTACTAGTGATAGCCCCCTAATTTACTATCAAGGCTTTACAGACTCAAAAAGCAAAATTCTAATTAATAATATAGATCCATATTTTGTATAATCTTGATAGGTTCCTTTTTAATGAGAGCTCATTTACTTAATCTGATGTAATGCTAATAATATAAACAGGACAAGTGTCAGCTCTGCCACCTTGTTTGCTAGAGCTTGTGTGATCAGTATTTTCTTCAATCACTGGCTTCTCCACAGCTCCCTGTAAAGGTTAGCTGAATGAAAACTGAATAATGTACATTGTTACCAATTTGTTGCCATTCACTGAATGGATGAATACAACTCTGCTCACTGAAGAACTCCCTTCCTTCAGAACATCCTAAGTTCCATGATTTTTAAATGTGATACCTTATTTTTTTTTTAAGATGAAAACAAAAGTTCTACATTTTTTTTTTTGGGGGGGGGAGTCCAGTCGTGGGGCCTGAACTCTGGGCCTGGGCGCTGTCCCTCAGCTCTTCAGCTCAAGGCTAGCGCTCTACCACTTGAGCCACAGAGCCACTTCTGGCTTTATTCTTTTTGCTTATGTGGTACTGGGGAACCGAACCCAGGGCCTCAGCAATGCAAAGCAAGCGCTCTACCATTGAGCCACCTTCCCAGCCCCAAAAGTTCTACATTTTGTCCCAGTACTCCAGTGATGTGTCTTACCAATCTCACCATGAAAATTACAGCTCTAGATTGAGGCCACAGTAAACTTGTACAATTGCTAATCAGATCAGTTCACTCTCTCACTTAAAAATCCTTCAGTGGCTTAGTCTGTCTTCAAGATAAGCCCAAAATCTGTACTTGCATATAGAGCCCTCAACTCTGTCCTCTGCCTGTCTCGAGTCCACTGGTTCCCAGCCCTTAACTTCATATTAGAATCATCAGGGAGGGGCTGGGAAGGTGGCTCAGTGGCAGAGCGCTTGCCTTGCATGCCTGAGGCCCTGGGTTCGATTCTTCAGCACCACATAAGAAAAAAGAAAAAAGCCGGAAGTGGCGCTGTGGCTCAAGTGGTAGAGCACTAGCCTTGAGCTGAAGAGCTGAGAGACACAGTGCCCAGGCCCAGAGTTCAGGCCCCACGACCAGACCCAAAAAAATTTAAAAAATTAAAAAAAAAATAGAATCATCAGGGAAACTGAAGTATGTATACACATCCTTCCCAAGGCCAACTAAATAAAAACCAACAGGAGCAGGGAATTTGCATCTCTGATTTTTTTGTGAGCTCCCAGGTGAATCTAGAGTACAGCCAGGACAAAGAATTAAGGCTGTACAGTCATAGCAAGCCACCTGCCACTTCCTGTTCACCATGGTCAGCCAGCTTCAGGTGCTTAGCAAGCTCTCAAGTAGGCCTTGCTCTGCCAAATGTGATCCACCCACCAGTAGCATCTGCTAACTGGGAGGTGGTTAGTAATACAGAATCCCAAATCCCACCCCAAACCTACTGAATCAGGACTTGGCATTTTAACAAGAGTCCCAGATGGTTTGTGTGCACATTCAAGTTAGAGAACGCTGTCCTGAGCTATCAAACCCTTCCTAGCTCAGGGCCTTTGTGAATGCTTACCTGTTGAATGTCTCTGACACTCCCAAGAAACCCAATTCTTCTACTTGGACCACATCCACCATGTCTATAATTACTAAAAGGTGATTAATGTCTATCTACTGCACTAACAAGTGTCATGAGCACAGATATCACACCCAAGTTACTTTGTGATCTCCCCTGCTCCTGGCCAATGCCTTATATATTCAATAGAACACCATCTAGTCCTAGATTTCATAGCAATATGATCCTATTGCACTTTTACAATTTTTTATAAAATATAAATTGGGAGTTGGGGGGCCAGTGGCTCATGCCTATAATACTAGGTACTCAAGAGGCTAAGATTTGAGGATCTCAGTTTGAAGCACCAGGCCAGCAAAGTCCATGAGGCTCATCTCCAATTAACCACCAAAAAAATCAAAAGTGGAAAATGCCAGACTTGAGCAAGAAAACTAAAGGACAGAACTCAAGCCCTGAGTTCAAGCTCCAGTACCAGCAAACACACACACATATACAAAACTAAAACAAATGTACACACACACACATACACACACACAAATCAAACTTACCTCAAGGCACCTCTGTCTTTCTTCCAAATTAATAAAATATGAAGTATTAGCTTTTTCTTTTTAAGTAGTAATACTGGCTAAGTACCCTAGAAACAGGGCTACATATGTTTCTGATACAATTGTAGACTAATTCAATTATCAGAGGTAGCAACTGAGCACTAAACTATTCCTCTGACTCGTTAAGCCCACTTAAGAAGTAAAGGTCCAAGAAAATAATCCAAAAGAAGTACTTGAACATGGGTGCATGGGTTTATAACAGAATAAAGAAAAGAAAGGAAGAAATAAAGCACACTATACAAATTACACATTTTGATTCATGGAATACTATACTGTGATTTTAAAATATTCTGATTTGGGGCTGGGAGGGTGGTTCAGTGGTAGAGTGCTTGCCTTGCATGTATGAGGCCCTGGGTTCGATTCCTCAGCACCACATAAACAGAAAGAGCTGGAAGTGGCGCTGTGGCTCAAGTGGTAGAGTACTAGCCTTAAGCTGAAGAGCTGAGGGACAGCACCCAGGCCCAGAGTTCAAGCCCCACAACAGATAAAAATTAAAAAAAAAAAAATATTGTGATTTAAGATAGTAAAGACACATAAACAAGTAAATATAAAATATTTTATGCTACTCAACAATTCAAAACTCATATTCCCTATTTACAGACTACAAATATAAAAATCAATGTATATATAGAAATTTAAAGTATAGTTTTATATTTAGTGAATTCTCTTTTCAATACAGAATATGTTAAAAATAAACCTTAATATTGGGTTATTTGTAGGTTTTCTTCAGCTTCGGAATCTGGAAACATTTATTAGTTGTTGTACTAAAAATTTAAAAAAAAACCCACAAGACTATATTTGGCCAGCTTCCTACTTTTAACTCAAGCCTGGGGCTCATTTTTCCATGTGAAGATGGAGGAAAAAAAATAATCCAACAATATTACAAATTAATTCTGAGTGTCTCCATGAGAGGTACTAGATGCCAGAGCTGCAAAAATAGGCCACTACTACTTAACACTGATCTTCTTGCACGCGTCACTTGAATCCTTCTAAGCCTCAGTGTCTTCTATTCGAACTGAAAACAGGCTAAAATCACATAGGGGGTGGGTGGGAAGCAGGCATGTGATAGCTGAAAAAGCATCACAGATGATCTCATTAGGTATTTTGGTGAACATCCAACACATTTTGGGGAACAGGTTAAATTCAAACAATTATCTCAAAGGGTTGGTAATTTGGCTACGTATCTTTAAGAAAAGCATATATGTCCTTTGACCCAGTAGTTCTACTTCAAAAAGTATATCATTGAGATAACTGTACAAATGAGCACATACCAATGTATATCCAAAGGATACTCACTATATTTCTTAGAAATATAGTGGGCTATAACAAATGTTTAACCTGAAGCCTCATTAAACATATACAATAGTCCTATGTACAAATACAGCTTATTTCACAATGCAGTCATATAGTGTCAATACAAAGAATAAATAATTCAGCAGTGGCTCACCCCTATAATCCTAGCTACTCAGAAGGCTGAGATCTGAGAATCATGATTTAAAGCCAGACGGGGCAGGAAAGTCCATTGGACTCTTAATTCCAAAATCTCCCAATAAGCTGGAAGTGGAACTGTGGCTCAAGTGGTAAAATGCTAGCCTTGAGCAAAAAAAGTTCAGTGATGGAGCCCAGGCCCTAAGTTCAATTCCCCCCTAAAAGAATGAATAATTTTGAATAATTCTGAATATAGTAATAAGGTGTAATTTCTTAAGTATGTTAATTAAAGAAGGTGAGACAAACATGCAATGGTGAGAAGAATATGTCAACACACATAAAGGAACAGTGCCTATGGGAGGTCACAGAAGCGAGAGACTCCAGCTATCTCTGGGAAGGTTAGGAAGCAACAAACTTGGGGTCAGGGTAGAGGAGATTTATTTTCTCTACATACACCTTTACACTGCTAGATTTTCCTCTCAAATGCATTATCTTCTCAAAACTGAGCAGAATTCTCTCTAGAGAGGAATAATCTACTAAGTCTAAGAGGATGTGATGCTATGTTGTGGAGCTGGGCCATTACCTTCTAAATTGACAGGTTATCAGCATCTGGCCCCCAAAGGCACCATCAAAAGACCTTTCTAATGCCCAATGAGTCCCAGGTCTCTGATCTCCTTTAAACCTTTCCATGGTTCAAACTCTTTTTTTTTTTTTTTAATCAGTCATAGGGCTTGAATTCTGGGCCTGGGCACTGTCCCTCAGCTCTTCAGCTCAAGGCTAGGGTTCTACTACTTGAGCCACAGGGCCACTTCCAGTTTTCTGCTGGTTTATTGAAGATAAGAGTTTCATGGACTTTCCTGCCCCGGCTGGCTTTGAACCATGATCCTCAGATGTCAGCCTCCTGAATAGCTAGGATTACAGGCGTTTGGCTCAAACTCTTAACACAGCCTTCAAACTGACCCTAATCTCATCTATTCAATTCTATTCCCAAAGACAGTCGGTCCTTCCACCTCCAAGCTTTCTCCCTTTTTACTGTGTGCTGTCCATCATAAACTTTTTTTTTTTTTGCCTGTCATGGGGCTTGAACTCAGGGCCTGGACACTATCTCTGAGTTTCTTTAGCTCAGGGCTAGTGTTCTACCACTTGAGACTTTTTTCTGTTTATGTAGTACTGAGGAATGGAATCCAGGGCTTCATGCATGCTAGGCAAGCACTCTACCACTGAACCACATTCCCAGCCCATTATAAACAAACTTCTATACATCCTTCAGAACCCAAAGGATTCCTGCCAAGGAAGTTTTCTTTAACCACTCAAGGAATGTAATCTGTGCAGCCTAGCAGAGGCTCTGAAGGTAGACTGACAGGACTCAAATTCCGACTATTGTCTCATATGCCCACCATAGAGATTTAGTTTTCAGCCCTACAGAGTAGGAATAAGCCCCTATACAACCATTGAAAAGATTACATGAGAGAATCATGTAGGCGTTTATTACATAACCTGTCACAGGCAAATAAAAGGTAATAGCAATCATTATTACTCCAATAGCACCTACAGTGTAATTATATCCACCTGTCCTGCATTGGTCTGTGAGTGCTTCAAAGGAAAGGACTCAAGAAGTTTCTCACTTTCATTTTGCATCATAATCAAGTGCTTTACCTGGCAAATAGATGACACATAAATACACGTAAGTCAAAGGGCTTGCATTTTAATTCTGTAGTGCATCCACATGCTAAAAAGGTACCCAGGAAGTGAACTCCTGGATCTCACCATTCATTATAGTATATCTGAGGCCCCCTTGAGCAGTGAAAAATGACTAAGGGGATTTTAGTCTTTCAGGGACAGTCAAGCAAGTTGGAAGCCTGTGGAACATGGGACCTGTCAGTTTCTGCCTGCTATTTATGGAGGCTAGGTGGCATAGACTTGGGGAGATGGGGAATCAGAGGTACCAAAAGTCCTGACCATGCATTCCAAACAGGTCTTTGAGAAAGACTAGTGAAAATTCTCTTGGGAAATGGAGACGACCGGGAAGAATTCTCCCAGCACAGTCAATATGGGAGGAAACAGGACACAAGAAAGCAAAAACCTCCAAATAGGTGAAGGGGCAGTCAGGCAGACTCTGAAAAGCTAGGCCCACAGGAGGATAGGATTAAGCTACATGTAAAGTAAGTTGAAGCAAGACTGTCCAGGGCCCTTTGTGACCCAATTAAGACATTTTGAGTTTCATTCATCCCACAGGATAAACAAAAAAATGAAGGAGGTTTAAAATAAACAAGTGACAGCATCTGATCTGTGTTTTTAAAAGGAGTGGCCAGGCAGGAAGATGCTCGCCCTTTCCTAGTCAATCCTCTCACCCACCATCTTTTGGGTTGTCTGGCTGTCTCAACAGCTAGCAGGTGGTTAGTGAAGCAATCTCAGAGGAGATATGTCTGGTTCCAGCAGCAATCCTTATTCTAGCCAAAGGCTTCTACAGGCATTACTCTGCTCAGGAAGGGTTTGAACATTCCTCTTTTCCTGTCTTACAAGTATTACTGACCACACACACACACACACACACACACACACACACGCCTACCTCAACATGAGCCTCAGTTCTGCCATTAAGGTTTTTATTTTCAGGAAATATATTTGAGGATGTGTGTGTGTGTATGAAAAAAAAAAATAGTGAGAGTAAAAAGGGAGGGGATCTGCATTCCCAAGTGACTCATTATGAATTCTGAGCAGCTCTCTGGTCCCCTATTTCCCCGTTCCTAATGCATCTTCAACAGTTGGGAGTGGACGGCAAAGAGAGGGGCCTGGGAATCGGGCCAGGAGGGGCTTTTAGGGAAAGAAACTTGGGTCATTGCAAAAACAAAATTTCTCTTGCCAGGAGTTTCTTTTTTCTCTCCCATCAAATGGACCTAGGCAAATGCTGTTCTCGCTGTTCCAAGTTTCTTGTTTCAGAATGAACTATGGCAGCGCCCTGGCCAGATCCCAGGAGAGGGCCCGCAAAGTTCCTGGGCAGTGGAGAGGGGTCGGTGCCCTGTCCCACACGCTTCCGGAGACCCCCACCCCCGCCCACCGCGCAGGGATGCAGATCCCAGCGCACAAGCCCGAGGGACCCCGCCCGGAAAGGAAGAGCCCAGGGACCCCTCCCACCCGCGTCCGGAGCCCACCCGGGCGGCGGCCGCGAACACTCACCGAGTCCGGCGTTGGGCGGGACCACGGGGGACCGGGACGGCAGCTCCGCCTCAGTTCCGCGGCGGCGGCGGCGGCGGCGGCGGCGGCGGCGGCGGCTCGGCCCGCCACTCGCCCTCAGGGCCGCCGCCCGGCCCGCAGCTCCAAGCCCCGCGGCGGCGGCGGCGGCCTCGCCTGCATGGCGATGGGAAGTGACCGAGGGACGACGGCGCAGGCGGCGGTGATGGCGGCCTCGGCCCGGGGTCCGAGCTCGGTCGCGCGCGCGCGCGCGTCCCTGTCAGAGCTGCACTCGCCGCAGCCTCGCTCGCGATCCTGCCTCGGTTGTAAGGCGCGTGCTCATTGGCTGTTCAGAGGAGGGCGCTGGTTGGCCGACGCTGGACGGGCGTCTCCGGCTCTCGCGGGCCCCGCCCTTGCGTGCCTCCCAGCGCTCTTTTCGGGGGTGTGAAGTCTGTCTCACGGTCCTCTACAGCTCAAGGGACTTCAGCCTACGGAAAGCAGGACTTCGGTCGCGCCGGTAGATCGTTCCGCAACGTCTTCCAATTGTCTACAAGCTCAGGAACCTGGACCTGGGGCTTTCTTCCCAGTTTACGGATGCGGAAACTGAGGCCAGAGACTTGCCACACCAATACTCACCGACTGGGGTGGCCTAGAACACGAAAACCATCTTTACACTCCTCCAAATGCGATCGATTCGGTCTTCTCCCTGCTCACCCCACCCCCGTTACTGCCAGGTACTTGGAAGACGAAGAGCCCCTTCGCAGGGAGAACCTGCCGAGTCCCTAGAACGGGTCTGGCTCCTTGGGTGCCGCCTTATACTAAGCCAGCAGCCTACATCATCCCCACCCGAGCCCCAGGGACATTTCCCCCGCTTTCCAGATGCGCAGACTGGGCCTGACTGGCCACGGAACTGGGTGGAAGCACCACACGTGATGCCGGGCGGTGGGCGGGGGATGTCTTGCGCTACAGGCCTGGCGGGGGAGGGGAGGATCAAAGCGTGAGGGAGATGGAGAGGCGAGTTCCACCAGGGCCGGGATGCCGATCCCCTTACTGGAGCCCAGGGAATCGCAGCCCTCCCGAGTAGCCCCGGAAGCTATCTGTGTGTACTTCTGGAGGCAGCATATTTGGGTGCTGCAAGACCTAAGCGCCAGCAGCTAAAAGTCGGTTACACTATCGTGTTGGGTGGCGAGTGAAACATTTGTGCGGTCCCCAGGCTGAGCCACCGGGCTGCTGTAGGCCCAAGAAGTGACGAGGGTTACACTTTATCCTAAGCCCGAAGTCTGTGGTGCCCGGCGTGGATGTCAGTTTCTCCTCCAGACAGGCAATCAAGTTTATCCACTGTGCCCGCCCCAAGAGCCCAGTGCTCAGGATCTACAACTAGAGGCAACTCTGAGTGGCAGGTGGGAATACATCTGCACAAGAGCTCCCATCAGCTGGTTTCCACACAGGCTTAATGTTCCTGTAATCCCCTGTCGTCGTTGCCCCCAACCCCCCACCTGTTGCTGGGGAACCAACTTAGAACTCTATGCAACCAGCCTCCTCATTTGTGAAATTGGTGTATGTTAACCAGAGCCACACGCTAGAAATATGGGCTGCAGTGGACCTTCCTCAGGCCTTCCCCTTCCCCGAAGGGAAATCACTACTGGCAGAACCATTCCAGAAGTATCAGCAAGATGGCCAGCCCAAGCTGTCTCTGGCAAATAGACACTTCAGCTCAAAGGCTCAAAGCCACTGCCCAGTTCTCTTAAGTGTCAGACCCCCAAGCAGCCAGTGAGGCCACATGCCCATTTCTTGGGAAGCCCAAATTCAAATCTATCCAGAATGGAGGTGCACAGAGAATGGAAAAGTAACTCAAGTTTTGTCCATCCATTGGACCTGTGCTATTAAAAAAAAAAACCTGAAAAACAATGTAAAATGTACCTGGACAATGAGGGCAGCTCCATAGCCTCAAATTAAACTACCAGCTTGGTTTTTACCTACAATAACCACAGTTTCTTTTGGTAAATTTATTTGATTTAATACATAAAAAAACTTTACATGATACTTATATTTACTAATGGAATTAAAATAGCTATTAAGACAGGTGGGGGGCTGGGAAGGTGGCTCAGTGGTAGAGTGCTTGCCTTGCATGCATAAGGCCATGATTCCTCAGCACCACATAAACAGAAAAAGCCAGAAGTGGCGCTGTGGCTCAAGTGGTAGAGCACTAGCCTTGAGCTGAAGAGCTGAGGGACAGGGCCCAGGCCCAGAGCTCATGCCCCAGCCGAAAAGAGACAGGTGGTTCTTTCAAGGACAACCTGGTGAAGAGCCCCTACTGGATCTGACCACACTTGGGAATCCTTGCAGTTAAATGTGGGAGTCAGAGAGCTCTTGGTTTCCAGCCCTGCCCAGTGCTGAAGGCCTGAGCCTGCCTCTGCTATCCTTCCTGAAACCATCTAGAGTTGAACTGAGAATTCCAGACACACACACAGTTTGGCCAGTAACCTATCCTCAAGAAATAGAAGATCCTTCACTCTCCATGAGACAGGCACTGTGTAATCATAACATCTGTGGTTTATGTGAAGGGGTGACATAGAACCTCAGACCAAGGGGGTTGGGGGACCCACTCGAGACCCTGGGAAGATTAAGTGCAAGCAAGTATGCAGTTTCCACTGGAAGAGGGCAGAGTCCTACCCAAAGGTGCCTGCCATGGAAACTTGCCTGGTGTTGCATCCTACTGGAGTGTCGAGAGGCCTCTCTCTCTCATCAACAGAGTTAAGGACTGTCTTGAGAGGGAGAGGAGTCAGGCTTCTCTCAGACAACCCAAGGGGAAGACTGTGGCTCTTACTCCCAGTTCTGCTTTAGTCCTAACTCATGGGGCACACCTAGCAGGCACTTGTCAGCCACCCCACTGGTATCCTAACAGCCACAGGGTTAATCAGCAAGACTCCCGGATGGGAATGAAGGAGTCCTGTTCTTTCAGGCAAGTTACTTCCCTCTTCAGGCCTCTTTCCCCCATCTAGTAAATGGAACAATGAGTCATTCAATTTCTTATTGAGTACAGACCGTGTGCTGAACACAGGAGAGAGTAAGAAGAGGCCTCCTGCTCTCAGGGGCTTACATTCTGGAGGGAGAGACAGACAATAAACAAATGAAAAAGAATGTTTCCTAAGTGCTGTAATGAAAATAAAGCAACACAATAATAGATGAAATACATGAGAGCCAAGAGTCCTCTCAGTCACTGTTAATCTACAAGTCATTTGCAGAAACCTCTTGCCTTGAGGTGTCTTATAGGAGTGTTCTCAACCAGGAGTGTCCTAAACCAGGAGAAATGTTTCTACATCTGCCCACAGTCAGAATCCTAACCTCATCCATTAGAAAAGACTTGGCCCCATCTGACATCATAGGTTCAGGCCTGCTATACAACTGCTCCAAGGACAGGTTACATTACTTTCAATGAGCAATTAAGGATTTGAAAGAAAAAGTTCTAGTTACAATTTTTTATATTCTGGTGCCAAGATTGAATCTAGGCCTCACACTTAGTAGGCAAATGCTCGTCCACTGGGATAAGTCTACCTCCTTCCCATTCAGGTTTTTAATTATCTCTTTATATGTGAATGAACCTGTCAAACCCCAGCAGACATATGCAAATTTACAATATTATGATTCGCTGGGCATCAGTGGCTCACACCTGTAATCCTAGCTACTCAGGAGGCTGAGATCTGAGGATCACAGTTCAAAGCCAGCCTGGGCAAGGAAAGTCCGTGAGACTCATATCCAATTAACCACCAGAAAACCAGAAGTGGTGCTGTGGCTCAAATGGTAAGGCGCTTGCCTTGAGCTGAAGAGCTGAGGGACAGTTTAAGTCCCATAACCAACCAAAAAAAAAGTTGAGAAAATTAGTGACTTAAAAAAAACATCTACACAAAACTGCCTCCCCCCACCTTTGGTGATACCATGGATCAAACTCGTGCACTCTAGGGAAGTGTTCTGCCACTGAGCTGGGGAACCTCTAAATTCTCAAATAACTTTCCCATGGACAATCCCAGGGCTTCTCCACAGGCACACACGTTTTTCCTGAAGTTGTAATCACTATATGAATCTTCCATTGATGTTAAAACTTTTGTCTTGCATATTGCTAAAAGTTCACGTATAATGTCTATTGTTCACATTTGCACATGAGGAAATGGGTAGTATGTTACTTTGTGGGTAATTTTTTTAAGTCATGTATATTTAGCCTTGGCCAAGTCTCCCCTTCCAGAAAAGACTGGGCTATTTGGCAACAATCTCTTCTTCTCTAAGAGGTAAAAAACAAAACAAAAACAGAGTCCAGGTACAGTGGCTTGCACCTGTAATCCTAGCTACTTGGAAGGCAGAGATCAGGGGGATTGTAGTTCTAAGCCAGCCAGAGCAAAAAGTTGATGACACACCATCTTAATCAATAAAATGGGAATGGCAGTATGCATCTGTAATCATAGCTACACAGAAGGCCCTAAGTAGGGGAATCTGAAGCAAAGATGCAAGACCCCACCTGAAAAATAAAGCAGAAAAGAGCTAGGAACTTACTCAAGCTATAGAGTACCAGCCTTGCAAGCTTGAGAACCTGAGTTCAAACCCCAGTACCACCAAGAAAGAAGAAAATCATCAGTTACCAAGGCAATGAGAAATTGTGGGGCCAAGATTGAGGAGGACAAAAGCCCAGAATGAAGAGCCCAGCATAAGGGGATCCTGTCCTTTTTTTTTTTTTTTTTTCTTCTGCTGTAGGGCTGAATTCTGAGCCTGGACACTGTCTCTCAAATCTTCAGCTCAAGGCGAGCACTCTACCACTTGTGCCACAGCATCACTTCCGGCTTTTTCCACTATGTGGTGTTGAAGAATTTAACCCAGGGCCTCATGCATGCAAGGCAAGCACTCTACCACTGAGCCACCTTCTCAGCCTGGATCCTGTCCTTTCTTTGGAAATGTCTATTTATTCCAAAGGGAAGACTAATTCTAAAAAATAACTGGTAACACTAACAATCTTTCTAAAACTTTGTCCTATCAAAGTTTGTTGGTCATAGGGCTTGAACTCTGGGCCTGGGTGCTGCCTTGGAGCTCTTCAGCTCAAGGCTAGTGCTCTACCACTTGAGCCACAGAGCCACTTCCAGTTTTCTGATGGTTAATTGAAAATAAGAGTCTCATGGACTTTCCTGCCAGGGCTGGCTTTGAACCATAATCCTCAGATCTCAGCCTCCTGACTAGCTAGGATTACAAGCACAAGCCACCAGTGCACAGCAAAGTGCTGTTTTACTTGAAACTGGTGAGGTAGCATTCTGAGATTGTCCTAACAGAATGTGGCAAATGTGACACCAAGGGGCTTCAGTGCTAGGTTAGCAACAGCAAAATGGATTTTATTCTAGGGACTAAGCGATACTATGAAGTACTCCAGGTTGTAGGTATTCTGGTCTAAAACCCTAAGGTTCTGGTCAACAACCAGCTTCATACAGACATGTGGGTGAGCAAGCTACCAAATGATTTCAGCCTCCAGCTGTGAAGTCACTCTCAGCCTCTGAGCCTTCCGGCTGATGTACAAACATTGTGGAGCATACACAAACCATCCCTGCTGCATGCTGACCACATAATAAATGGTAAGCATAAAAAATGATTGTCTGACAATTTGATTTGTATCTCCCTGGAGGATTTCTACAAACTAACATAAATCAGATGGGGGGAAAAGGGACTATCTAGGCCCAGAGTCTCTCTTTTTTTTTTTTTTTTTTAAAGCATGGTCAGGCTTGGGGTGTTAGAGTACCTGAAACTCTAGTGAAGGCTGCTTACTCTCTGGGCTTTGGTTCTTCCTCCTGCTAGACAAAAATGCCCATAGTGACAGGTGGCAGTGCCATGGTACATTGGAGTACACAGACTACAGGCTGGGGACAGAGTGGAGAGCAAAGCAGGTGCCTCTACTGACTGGCAGGTTTCAATGAGATGGAGTCGAGCCACGGGGTCCCCAGTTCATAATTCTTGGGAAGTTTTTCCATCCTCTGTGTTGAGCAGATCTTTCACCCTCTTTCTCTTTGGCCCAGTGCTCACCACTGTTCAGCAGGCAAGGTTTTTCCCAAAGGCTTCTTTTCTAACCCCCACAACTGAATGGTCACATGTATCCTACTAATCCTCCAACCCTCAATGTAGAGCAACACAGGACCTTGCCTCAGTTCCATATTCCATTTCCAGCTGGAGTCAACCTGGCTTTCAAATCCTGGTTTTGTCACATATTTGCTGTAACTAATCTCCCTGGTCCTCTTCTTTAATTTCCTCTTCTATAAAGAGGGGTGATGCTACCAATCTCATGAGGAATAAATGCAATACTTGCCAAGTGTTCAGCATGGCTCTCAAGTGTGTGCACATATACGGAATGCTTTACATTGTGATTTTTATTGAGTTTGTGTTTGTTTCATGCCATTTCTCCCCATAATCTTCCTAGGATTTTTGAGAGAGCTTTCCTTAGTAACTATGAGAGGCAGATAGGTCCCTCTTGTAAGGACCTACTGCCAGCATCTTCACAAAGATGGAAAATTCTGTTGCAGTGTCTAGATGGTTCTGCTTTAATATTTTATTTTATGGGAGGGGGGCGTGGGCTAGGGTTTGAACTCAAGGCGCCATGCTTTCTAGGTATGCATTCTGCCAATCGAGTCACTCCTTCGGTCCCCTCATGTTTGCTTTTCTCAGGCTAGTTTGTGTAAAATAACCATCCTAAAGTATTCCAAGTTTATTTACAACCAGGCTTCTCTGTATCCTTAGACTCCTCCCAGCTTCTCAGCTTTACCCTGAGAGGGGAGGTGTTGGATGGAATGACCCTTCTGCCAACTCCAGGATAGGAGAAGATCTCCCCAAAGCTTCTAGAGGTTCTTCACTTCTTCTGGGCTTGTGCTCTGGCCCGCTGAATCTTGTCAGCTGTAGCCCCGTCTGTGGCTCCAGTGCAGTGTGACAATACGAGGCTCAGCTCAGCCTCATTCCGGTGCTCAATGGCTACATCTGCAGCCTGAGCCACATCACTGTGGTTTGAGCAGGAGAGATGGTGTTGGGGTTGCCCAAGAGCACCAACCCTGCTTCTTATCAACCCACTGGTTTAGCCACCTCATACCCATGGGGCCCTCACTTGACATACCCAAGAAGAAGTAACGCCTTGACCTTTTGTTCGGGACCCACACGGGAAGCATACTTCTTGGCCTCATATTTGTTGTGTTGTTTCATACAGATCTCCACAAAGGGCTTTGAAGGTGAGCGAAGGGAAGGGGAAAGAAAACAAAGCATAGCCTTCCCAGTTCTCCTTAACAAAATCCCAAAGGATATATTGGCTATAGATATTTTATATACTAAATAGTATATATAGTTCCCTCCCCATCTGCACAAGAATAGCTGTGATCAACATTAGCAAAGATTCGGGGCTGGGAAGGTGGCTCAGTGGTAGAGTGCTTGCCTTGCATGTATGAGGCCCTGGGTTTGATTCCTCAGCACCACATAAGCAAAAAAAGCTGGAAGTGGTGCTGTGGCTCAAGTGGTAGAGCGCTACCCTTGAGCTGAAGAGCTGAGGGACAGCGCCCAGGCCCAGAGTTCAGCCCCCATGACCACCACCAACAACAAAAAAGAACATTAGCAAAGATCCATTAGAGCCTTGAAACTAATTATTTTCACCCTTTACCACCATCTACAACAGGATGCCTTCTCAGGTCCTATGTCTTCTCTCAAGGCTGTCATTATGAAACCTGAACTCTACTTCTCTATACCATCTGCCACGGGAAACAACCTGATATCCTCCCTGGATTCTCCCTCTCCTCTCTGTCCTTAACTTAAGCAGGACTTCCCTGCAGGCATATGGTGTCCTTGTGGTCCTCCTCAGGGACAGCATCTCATTCTCATACCCCTCAGCATCTGCTCAGGATCATTCTCCAGTGCACCCAGCACAGTGCATGGTGTCTTCCCACATTCTCATGGACACAAGAAGTACTGGCTAAGGGCATGGGTCAGCCTAACAGGTAACATGAATGGGCCTTTCTGCCAGTCCCACTGCCTAACTCCTTGCCAAGGACTACCCTTACTGGTGGTAGGGGAGATGAGGGAAGATCTCACCAGGTAGCCAATGGGTGATTTCTTGCTCTTGGAAAACTTCTCTAGCTCCTCCCAGTCTTCCAAATCTGCCAAAGCAGTCAGCTTCAGCCACCAGAGTCTACAGGGAAGTTGGACTTGAACATATTGCATGCAGAAGAAACAGGCAGTTCTAGGACTAGACAAAGCCCAGGCCCTCATCTACCTCTTATCAGGAATGCGGAAGTCACGTGCCAGCTGTTCTGCACGCTTATTGTGGCCACCAAGGATGAGAGTAGTGACAGTGTCATGCAGAGACAGGTCTAGGAACTGACCCCCCAGCTCATCTTCTAGACGCCGTTGTAGCCGTAGGAGCCGCATTTGATCCTCTGTGGCCTGGGGACCAAGATAAAGCAGCCTGGGGATGAACAGGACAGGGAATAAAGTCCAAGAAGCTATGACAAAGGACCTTTAAAAAGCTGGCCAAACCTTAGCTGCAAACTCATTCTTGGCCTTGTAGAAGGCATCGGCTGCTGTCTGTAGGGCTGCTACTCGTCCCTCGATACGCTATAAAGACAGGGGTGGATTAGGTCCACAATGCACAGGGCCCTGGCCCTCCCAACCCAGGTGAGTTTTCTCCCCAATCCTAGAGTTGCTGGGGTCAGCCTTATATGCAAAGGGACATCCCCTAGAGGGATGGGCTAGCTCCTCTGAGATCAGCATCTATCCTGGCCTTAGGTCTTCTCAGACTCTCCCTCAATGATGATGACCAGATGGGGTGTGTACCAATATGGGTGTCTAGATTCCTAGAGAAGGAACCAGATAAGTAATCCTAGCCCACTATGACCCCGGACCTCTTCTGCAGCATAGCTGGCTCGGATGTGGAAGCTGCCCAACTCCTGGTGATTGTCATCCTGATTGTAAAGGTCCTTCAGCGTCTCCAGCTCCTGATGCTTACAGAACTAAGTAACAGACAATTAGTCAGCAAGGCCAACTCAAAAACCCAGGAGGCTCCATCCTCCCTGCCCACCACATACCTGTCGGTACAAACTCAGGGCCATGGGCTGATTCCGGAGGGTCATAAAAAAATCTCCTCGGTTTAGCTCATTTTTCAGGTGCAGCAACACTGTGAAAACTGTAGGACAAGGTGAATGCAGCTTCTAGACTGGGCCTGCTTGTGAAGGACCCCAGCCTAGCCCTCACTCAAACCCTGCTCACCCAGGTCTGTATCCCCACTCTCAATTGCCTTGCTAAGTGCTAGTTTGCTCCTCTTCATCTTTAGGAGGAGGGGCACCTGCTCTCCTGAGCGTGGCTCATACTCCAGCAGCTGTGGGGTGGGGAGGAAGGCACAAAGGGAAAGAAAAAGCTGGTGTGAGAGCCTTGAGCATTCACATCAGAGCACCTGGGGAGGGCTATATGCCCATACCTTGATGGCTAGCTCCGTGCGGCCACAGCCATAGGCCCTCGCAGCAATGTCAGAGTAGGAGACGCCAGGCGTATCCCCCAGCTTCTGATTAATGGCCCGTGCAACATCCTCATCTGATACATCCTTCTGCTGTACCTGTAAGGTGTGTTGGGGGGGATATAACAAAAAACTGGATCTCATGCCTCCCTCATCTAGAGTACCCTCAATCAGAACCCACCCTTCACTCCTATACTTTGTGTTTCCTACACCTCAGTAGGAACTGAAATTACCTCAGTGCCCCTGGACCTCACCCCACATCCTTGCCTTGTAGCAGGCCCAGTGAGCCAGTATCCTGCTCACACCCTGAACTTCAGGAAGGCGCAGATACTCGCATATCTGAATGGCCAACGGGTAAAGCCTCCGCAACACAAGCCTAGAAGAAAAGAACACAAGGGTGCAAGGGCAAGATGAGACAGATAGAGGAAGAAGAGCGGCCCCAGCCTATCTATCAGGAGCAGTGACCTTAAGACCCCACCAAAGGCTGTAGTAGCCACCCATGTCTAGCTTGGCTCTAGTACCCCTGGGCTTGTTGTACCTGTCCAGAAGCACCTGGATGGTGAGCTGCTTATATCTTTATTTTCTTTGGTTAAGGATCCAGCTGTAAATAAAAGCCTATTTGCCAAGGCCAGGTACTGGCGGCTCACAAATGTAAGCCAAGCTACTCAAGAGGCCGAGATTTAAGTATGGGTTTGAAGCCAGCCCAGGCAGGAAAGTCCATAAGACTCATCTCCAATTAACCACCAAAATATCCAGAAGTGGAGTTGTATTTCATGTAGTATAGCACTAGCCTAGAGCACAAAAGCGCAAGAACAGTGCCCAGGCCCTGAGTGGAAGTGCCAGGAGTGGCACAAAAATAAAAAAATTTAAAAAAGCCTTTTTCCAAGGGTCTATCTGGGCATATCTCCAACCCTTTCTCCTGCCACCCCCTGCATGTATGCCTTCTCCGCATGCATGGGGATACTGGCTATAGGTGAGAGGGATCCCAATGTGGTAGTCTCGAACAGCATTGAGTACACGCAGGTCCTGGCACATGTGCACAAAGCTGTCAGGTGGAAATCTGTCCAGGAAACACTTTCCAAAGGAGGCCGCCTGAGAAGAGCCAAAGGGTAATGGAAGAGAGTTTCCCATGCTACTCAGCCCACCCTTTCCAGGATTGCCTCCCTCAGAACTCCCTCCAGGACAACCCTGAGAAGACTTTTCTGCATGTCTGGCCGGTGTTCATGTCCTGCAGCCTCAATGCACTGCTGCACAGCTTGGGTCAGCTGCCCCAGCTCCTGGATCTCCCGCAGGTACTCATCTGCCTTCTGACTCTCTTTCTGTGGAGGAAAGCCCAAAGACAGAACATCATGACAGGAGATATTCCACTTCTGGCCCCAAGTTTCTCTTAACTGGGCTGGTTTAGAGGGGCTGAACAGGCCAGAGATCAGGCCTCAATCCCATTTATTGGACCTGGGGTTCCCACAATTGCCATAGGGGGAAGGGGTTCGACACCTCCAATAATAGTGCCAACTTGTGCCTGGCTGGGAAGAGAGGGGCCACTCTGTCCTTTTTCACCACCACACGTAAGATACTATTCCTGTCAG
Source organism: Dipodomys spectabilis (assembly GCF_019054845.1). Classification (NCBI taxonomy): domain Eukaryota; kingdom Metazoa; phylum Chordata; class Mammalia; order Rodentia; family Heteromyidae; genus Dipodomys; species Dipodomys spectabilis. Next base: position 7,734,901 of record NW_024870852.1, read on the forward strand.
CCTACCAGCCCAGTCAGGTGTCTTGTCTAAACCCTTCTCTTGATAGGTGGCACCTAAGTGTTCCTACACTTGCCAAAAAAGAGACAAGGGGTTGAGCCAATCAGGGGAAAGGGAAGGAGAACCTCTTAGGGCCTGGGAAGAAGCCCAGGAATCTACCTCATACTCCTTCTGGGCCTCCAATAGCAGCGCTCCAGGGGCCATTGAAGCAATTTTGAAGATCTCTTCACTGGCCACTGGGGGGAAGAAGTTGTTGAGTGAGAGCAAGAGACAAGAAAATTCCCAGTTCTGCCTGAACTTACTTTGGGTCATAGTCCAGGAAAGTGGGGAGGGGTGAGGTGTCAGGCCAGGAGAAAGCATGGAGCCCTGCCCTGAGTTATGCAGTGCCCTTGTGGGGCCTTACCTGGCACTTCATGCAGGAATTCATGGGTGCTGCGGGAGAAGATTCGGACCCCATCAAGCTCAGGCACCAGGTAGGAGTCCTCATCTAGCACAAACCTAAGCAAAGTCAAGGCTCCCAAGGGTATCTAAAGGTAGGGTGGGGCAGGTGACCCTTCTTTCCCTCTCTCATCCACACAGACAGCCATCTAAGGATACTGGATGCTTTCAGGAGCATCACCCACCACCATCAACCGCCTTTCCCAGGCCACTACAACAGCCCTCTCCTTGCTGCGAGGACGACTGCACCTGTGGGCAACACAACACATGTCTGAGATTTTTGCAGGATAGCAGGCCTATAGCCATGTCTCCCACATCACTATTTGTATCTCTTTGCCATGGATAGCTCTGAACATTCTTATACACTCCTTATTCCATCCCTCTAGCTATATGCTGACCTGACTGCTTCCCCTTCAGCCGGTGCTGCCAGCTCCTGAGAGTAGCTCTCAGTGGACAATTGTTTTCTTTCTTTTCTTTTTTTTGTTGATCATGGGGCTTGAACTCTGGGCCTGGGCATTGTCCCTCAGCTCTTCAGCTCAAGGTGAGTACTCTACCACTTGAGCCATAGAGCCACTTTGGCTTTTTCTGTTTATGTGGTGCTGAGGAATCAAACCCAGGGCCTCATGCATGCGAGACAAGCACTCTACCACTGAGCCACTCTCCCAACCCCAACAATAGTTTTCTTTAAGTGCGTAGAGAAGGGGACATCCAAGCCCAGCTTAGCTTTGCCAATTCAGCAAAATATCCCAGAAATTAAGGCTATATCCCAGTCCCACCTCCAAAGAACTCTCCTACCCTCACCAGACCATTTGCTTCGGAGGTGCCCGGATATTGCAGTTGAATTCACACAGCTTCTCCTGAAAGGGTGCAAACATGTCATAGCTTCATCCAGCAGACACCAGTCTGGTTGAAAAGCCCCTTGCTACCAATATATTTTCCCTGAACAAGGCATGGTATCCCTTGTTGTCCTAGTATCATACCTTGAGTGATGCTGTCCCCATCCAGATGTAGCCTGTGTCTGTGAAGAGGGCCAGATGTCGGTAGGTGAAGGAAACAGCCATCTGCAGGAAGCTGCTTACTCCTGGGGGTAGGCCAGGGGGGGTCTGGAGCACAGAAGGAGAGGATACCAGACAGACTGACTTCTCAGAGCCAGAGAGACTAGCTCAGAGAACATGAGACAGACTGATTTCCCTTTGCTTCTCCCAGCCCTTTATTTGTTCCACTCCTTACCACCGCAGAGCAGGCTCCATGGTCCAGGAGATAAAGATCCGGTCCCACAGCCAAAAGAATGTGTGCCACTCGATCTTGGCACAGTGTAGTCCAGCAAGAGGGTGCACTTTGCAGACCTTCAACCAGGAGAGGAGACAGTCTCAATGACTGGACCCCTTCGCTTCTGCCTCTGCTGGTCCCATAGGCTAGAGGCATATCAGTCATATTGAATGGTTATCTGAGGTGGGTCAGGGCTCACCTGGCACTTCTGGCATCCGGCGGAGTTTAAGGTCACCCACATTGGCACTCAAGGTAAAACGATGAGCTCCTGTAAGGATGGCTACCCCGGAACCAAACTCTGTGTGAAAGATCCGGGCGTCTAGAACCCGATTTTGGAGTACCTCCTGGAGAAAAGGGTCATGGGTTGAGCATTCCACTGACGCAAAAACTCCACCCTCCTTCTCCATCCCCCTTGGGCCCCTACATTGCCCATGCTAAAGTGTCTCCGGAAGTCACCGTGAAGTCCATAAACAAGTACTGCACCATCTTCCTGCACACAGAGCAGTTCCTCTTCAGCTGACCAGCCTAGGGACACCACAGGTCCACTCTTCCACTGCAGAGTAGAGAAGTTCCTGAGGTTATCCATGGGATTAGAAAGCACTACTCAGCACCTAGTCCCAGAGAGTCTGGGGTGCTCACCAGCAGGCTGGCCAGAGGCATGCCAGAAGCAGAGTAGATCTCAAGTATTGGCCTCACACTGGCAGTTTTCTCTTTCCTCCAAGGGTTCCTCAGTAGCGCTGTAATTCAAGAAGACATTTTTCCTCTAGATCTATATATCTCACATGAGGCAGGTCTCACCCTGACACCCAGAATTAAAAGCACCCCAGCAAAGTGAATTGGCAGAAAACAACCTGACAGCAAATCTCCAAGAATCAAGAGCCTGGGTCCCAGAGCATGTAGTATTGGAAAACAACATACCAATGGGGCCCCCATAGGGCGCAGCAGCTACCAGGCAGTCCCTGAGTTCCTCCTTCAGATCCCAGTCCATGCTGTATAGTTCATATTTCCTGTCCACACAGAGATGAGCAGATTAACTTCTTCATGAATCTGCATCCAGGGGGTCTCAGAGGAATTCCTAAAGCTTCCATCTATCTTCCACAAGGCAGTAGAGGAGTCTCCCCACCCCAGAAGTGGAGACAAGGATGATAAGTAGAAACTGACCACATGCTGGCTTAGGGACAGCAGCAAAGAATCAGAGGGTGTTGGCAGGGAAGGATGTGGCTTTTGAGGCAAGTGTCCAAGATTGGCAAGAGCTTCTCAGACAGGCAGGCTGTGTGGCCAATATCCAAAACACACACTGAGATAGAAGTAGGGTGGTCCAGCTGGTATTAGTAGGAAATAAGAACTCTGGAAAAGGTCTCTCAAGGTAGGAAGACCTTCTTCTACTTCTGGTTCTTAACAATGAATGGGGTTAGGCACTGTCAACCCTGGGGTCTACGTATGCTTACTGATTGAGTTTTAGAGGCTCTAAGCTACCAGTGCCTGAAAGACATCCAAGAGGAGTATTTCAGTGAGATAGGGCTGGGGTGAGAGATGCAATTAGTGTTAAAAGGAGATAATGAAATCACAAGCAGGCATGGGATACAACATGCCTACAATCCAAAATATAAATAAACCTTTAAGATAGAATAAACCTGATGAAGATTCTTATAAAGCTGCAGCAAAGACAACTTAAAATGCACAAAAATTCGGATAAAAATTTCCCCCAAACATTCTTTTTTTTTTTTTTTGTCGGTCATGGGGCTTAAATCAGCTTGGGCGCTATCCCTGTGCTCTTCAGCTCAAGGCGAGTGCTCTACAACTTGAGCTACAGCACCACTTCTGGTTTTCTGGTGGTTAATTAGAGATAAGAGTCTCACGGACTTTTCTGTCGGGCTGGCTTTGAACCATGATCCTCAGATCTCAGCCCCTTCAGTAGCTAGATTACAGGCGTGAGCCACCAGCGCCCAGCTAGCTATCTACTTTTTGATAAAAGAGCCAAAACACTTGTGAAAGGGGAGCTTGTTCAACAACTGGCGCTAGTTAACAGGAATATTCACATAAAAGAGGCTAAAACTTCAACTCTATCTCTCAAAAGTCAACTCTAAATGTATTTTTTAAAAATTTAAGTATAACTGGAAATTCTGAAACTATAAGAGAACATAGGGGAAAATCTGGAAGGTATAGGCACAGGTAATTATTTTTCTGAATAGGGCATCAATTGCCCAGAAAATAAGAGCAAGCATGGACAAATGGGACCACATCAGATTAAATGGTTTCTGCAAAAGAAACAGTTACTAGAACTGAGAGATAACTCATAGAATGGGAGAAAGAAAATTCTATGTGCCTAACACTAGTGGCGCATGCCTATAATCCTAGTTACTCAGAAAGCTGAGATTTGAGGATCACAATTTGAAGCCAGATAGGGCAGGAAAGTTTGTGAGACTCTTATCTCTAATTAACCACCAAAAAGCCAGAAGTAGAACTGTGGCTGAAGCCTGAGGACCAGAACAAAAAAAAAAGTGGGGGGATGGGGGGAGGCGGAGCCAAGGCTCAGGAATAGAGCACTTGTCTATCTAATGGCGAGGCTATGGGTTCAAACCCCAATTACCATCTCTCCCCAAAATCTAGTATTTTTGAGAAGTGGAATAATGAGTACTCATACATATTAAGGAAAGCATAAATTGGTCCACTCATTATAGAAAAAAATGAAGCACTGTCTTTTAACTGTGTAGATCCTTTGACTTAGTTCAAACTGGAAAACTCCTTATGTCCACCAAAACAGGATTAGTTAAATAAACTATGGCCATTCTGGAAAATGTTCTGAGCCTATTAACATGATTCTGTAGGTACTGACACAAAATGTTCTCTATGATATCTTAAGTGAAACAAGTAGATTGTAGCTTGGCATGAACCATATGAGACTATGCAATAAAAAAACTGAACATACATTTTTTTGATGAGCATGTTAACATACAATTACACATGTATGTAAATATACAGAGAAATGTATGGAGGCTTCCCCATGAAGCTAAAGACGGTGGGTACCTTTGGGAAGGGTGGTGGATGAGGAGACATCTAGTATTGTATCTTTATACTACATACTTTTGTATGTAGTATAAAAATGTGGACAGTTACTAAAATCACTGGGTTAAAAAAAACAGATAAGAAAATAGATTCACACAGACTCACATGTTAGTTATCAACTGATGGTTATTCAGCTCCAAATTCACCCTTCAGTATGGAGTCTATGATAATGACAGTCCTTCAAGCCTTTCTCCTGAATGTGGAATGTGAGTCTAAACTTTCTCAGCAGAGGGTGCTGGGAGAATAAAGGATGAGGACCTGACCCAGCAGTAGCTGTCATCCAGCAGGAAGGGTGTGAAGGCACTTGGTTGGTGCAAGCCCCAGTCATGCACCTGGAAAACACTGCCAGATCAATTTCTGCTGACTCTCTGGACAACACAGGACTTCAGGCTTCCTGCCCACACCAAGCAATCAATTCCTCTGTATACCAAGATGCCTGGCCCTTAGCTGCACCACCTGCATCCTAGCATGCTTCCTTTACATACTTACTCCCTTTACACACAACTAGTCACTGGGTGTGGCTTGCCTTATAGACATTTTCCAGGCCTTTACCTGCATACCTACACTTGCTGCAAGTCCATACCCCAGCAGCCATGGAAGCTTGCATGCATCCCCTGCCTCCTGCACTCTAGAGGGTGGTATTTTGCTTGTTCAATACTATGCATCAGCTATGGCCCAGGCAAATCAGTGAACTTTTCTCCATCTAGTAGACTGCAACTTTATTTTCTTCAACAGGGTCTGAACCTCAGTCTGGGAAGAGATTACCCTTCCAAGTTGCCATTCCTTGAGTTGTCTTTTTCAGGTAAGGTTTTCTTATAACTTAAACTTTTAAATCACAACTTAGTAATTTTTAAAATTAACTTTCCAAGTATAAGTCTCCTTACTGATTGGACTCAGACAGATAGACTATCAGGAAGTAGATCACTAAATACTGGGCATTTCCTTTGTATATTGTATTCTTTATCACCCCCGAATGGAATATTACTATTTCTTTCAGAAAGTCTTCTCTACTTCTGCCTCCCTCCCCCTCATCTCATCTATTAAATATTCTCTTAGGTTATATATTCTTGTATCCTCATAGTGACTATGATCAAATGCTGCTATGATACAGTTGCCTTACCTGCTAGCCATAAGCCAGACTGAGTACATGTCTGCTCTACATATAGACACAGCCTGGCAAAGGTTGGATCAAGTTCACTAATGGGATTAACTCAAGTTGCATTTTTAGAATAAAAATGACTAGAGTTCCAAAACAACTATCCATCATTTCTTCTCCATACCTTCCCAAACTCAAATGAATTCCCCAGAATACCACTGCCAATGTAATAGAATCCTGTCCTGCAAATAGGACTCAAAATGCAACGTAGCCCACCTGTTTTCATTCCCTCACTTACTAGAACATAGATTAGATCCTAGCTTTACACACATAGGCACAAAGCTACATACCTGCCCTTAAAGCATTTTCACTTTGATGGAGAAACTAGTATGTGCTCCTGTATTTCCTATTTTCAAAAGAACCCTACACTTGAGCACAAAATCTAAAACTAGAGTCTACCACTTACCAGCTGTGGAACCTAGTCATTACAACCTGGTTTATCTGCCTCGGCTTCTCATTAGTAAGATGAGGTTAATCATAATGCCTCCTACCTAATTGGGTTTTAAGGTTTAAGCAAGTTAACAAAGTACTTGGCACAGTGTCCAGTAGGTAAGAAAGTCTCAGTACATTAACAATTTAGACCATAAATATCCTCCATAGCAAGGCTTAGACTCCTAATTCTTCTGCTGTATACCACAGCTAAGGGAAGGTTAGCTACTCATCTATGAACTCCACATCCTTTTAAAGCTTTCTTCGTGGGGCTGGCAAGGTGGTTCAGTGGTAGAGTGCTTGCCTTGCATGCATGAGGCCTTGGGTTTGATTCCTCAGTACCACATGAGCAGAAAAAGCTGGGAGTGGCACTGTGGCTCAGGTGGTAGAGCACTAGTCTTGAGCTGAAGAACTGAGGGACAATGCCCAGGCCCAGAGTTCAGGCCCCACGACTGACCAAAAAAAAAACACCCCAAAACCAAATTAAATGCAAGGGCTGGGAATAAGGCTTAGTGCTAAGAGTGCTTGCCTAGCATGCATTAAGCCCTGGGTTCGATTCCTCAGTCCCACATAAACAGAAAAAGCTGCAAATGGCACTGTGGCTCAAGTGGTAGAGCACTAGCCTGGAGCAAAAGAAGCTCAGGGACAAAGCCCAGGGCCTGAGTTCAAGCCTCAGGACTGGCAAAAACAACAAAAAAAAGTAAATGTAAGTTAATATTTCTTAAAGTGTGTCAACTCTGGGCCTGGATGCTGTTCTTTAGCTCTTCAGCTCAATGCTAGTGCCCTACCACTTAAGCCACAGCACCACTTCTAACTTTTTTCTGTTTATGTGGTGCTGAGGAATTGAACCTAGGGCCTCATGCATGCAAGGCAAGCACTCTACCACTGAACCAACTTACCAGCCCCCTAGCTAATATTTTTTAAAGTGTGTCAACTAGCTTGTTTATAAATACTTAATGATATGGTTACCTTTGTCAGCTGATATATTTTCCTTTCTAAAGTGAAATTATTGGTATATCCTACTGATTTTCAACTAAATTATTGCATACTATAAGACATATTCCTGAGGGAATTACAAATGAACAAATGTAACAGAGCTCTAAAAACTACCACATGCAGCCGGATGCTGGTGGCTCACACCTGTAATCTTAGTTACTCAGGAGGCAAAGATTGGAGGATAGAGGTTCAAAGCCAGCCCATGCTGAAAAGTCTGTGAGACTCTTTTTTTTCTGTCCATTGTGGGGCCTGAACTCTGGGCCTGGGTGCTGTCCCTCAGCTCTTCAGCTCAAGGCTAGTGCTCTACCACTTGAGTCACAATGCCACTTCCAGTTTTTTCTGCTTATGTGGTGCTGAGGAATCAAATCCAGGGCCTCATGCATGCAATGCAAGCACTTTACCACTGAGCCACCTTCCCAGCCCTCTGTGAGACTCTTATCTCCAATTAACCACCAGAAAACCAAAAGTGGCGCTGTGGCTCAAATGGCAGAGCCCTCGCTTTGAGCTGAAGAGCTAAGGGACAGTGCCCAGGCTGAATTCAAGACCCACAGCCCAAAACAAAAACAAAACAAAACAAAAAAACAAACCAAAAATGAAGAACAAAAAAACCCCAAAACAAACAAAAGCAAAAACAAAACAACTCCCTCCCCCACCAAACCCTACCATAGGCATTGGCTATCTAGGAAATACATTATACTGTGAATCAAAAAATTAATTTAAAAATATGCATAAGTGAATGAGAATAGTAGATAGCTTCATTAGCAAAAGAGGGATTTTTTTTTCCCTACTGAAATAGGATTCAAACTGTCTTTGTGATCTGTAGGTGATTCCTTAAAATCACTAGCTACTCAGGAGTCTGAGATCTGAAGATCACTGCTCAAAGAGCCAGACATGGAAGGAAAGAATGTGAGAGACTCTTCAATTAAAAACCAAAAAGAAAGAAAGAAAGAAAAAAAGGCTGGAAGTGGAGCTGTGGCTCAAGTAGTAGAGTGCCAGCATTGAGCAAAAAAACAAACAAACAAACAAAAAAAAAACGCAAGGACAGCACAGCAACCAAGCCCTGATTCCAAAATAAATAAATAAATAAAAAATATCAAGTAGTATACACGTTTCTAAATATGCATTGTTGATAAGTGCAAGACACGTGCCCTCAGAAACTTAGTTTAGCAGAAGAATCCCATATAAATACTGCTCTACTGTGCCGCACACAACGGACTAGTGCTGGGTCTTGTAAAGCCCAAAAGATTCAACTGGAGGAAAGACCAAGCCAGGTTCTGGAGACAACATTTAAACTAAGTCCTGAAGGAGTGATAAAGAGGGAGATGGTAGTGTCCACAGAAGGCACTGCAGGTCTGTGCAAACATGGAAAGCCATCAACTGTCGAGCACTTGAAATCCTTGCCAATTCTCTACAACTGAAACATAACGTTTGGGTAAGGGCAGCAAATGAGGTGGGCGAGACAAATAGGATGTATAAAGAGACGTTCTACAAGCAATATGTAGCGTCTCACTCAAAGGGAAGTCACTATAAAGAAGTCTGGTCAGCGTAACGCTGTGATTCGCTTAAGACTTCTGGACTCTTCAACTCCCATGAGAGGGTTGCAGTTACCCAGGGGTCCTCACTCGAGCTGCCCCTAGATTCTCCCAGCCTTGGTCATCACAGTCACCCCGCCCGCCGGGCGATTCCGCCCCCCTCCGAGCGCCCCTGTGGTCTGACTTCAGCTGTACTTTCCGGCAGAAGACTGGGCACTGGCTGTCACTGAGGGCGGCCTCCCCCAACGTGATCTGAGCATCCTTCCGGAAGCTGGCAGACCAAGGCTTCGGGGTGGTCACCGCACTTGCCTCAATTTCCTTCTCTGAAGCAGGGGGAAGGCCCCTAGGAGGCCCAGTGCTAAGTGACCGACTCGCAGGAAGACCGGCCGCGGGGCGGACCCCGGAATCTGCAGTGACAGGGGCGAGCACCGCCGGCTCCGCCGGGAGACTCGAACCGGCGGACAAGGGGGGTAAGCCGGGCCGTGGGCGGGAAGACAGGACGGCTCACCGGTAAAAGGCAGAGTCCCCGAGTGGGTTCCAGTTCGCTGTGTAGCAATCCATGGCTGTTGCCGACAGCGGCGAGACAGCGCTGAGGGGAACCGCCACCTAGTACAGGCTCCAGGCCGGCACTTCCGCTTCCGCCCGTCTGGGTCACGTGGTGAGGCCGCCCCTGCAGCCATCACGACTGTGGGCAGCCGCACTCTGTGGTTGCCGTGCCCCCGCCCGTGCCCGGGCTTTGCGCCCGCGCGGGTGGGCCCGGCCCTAATTCCTACCCACTACGGCGGCCGACATTGCGGCCTTCTAGTTCCCTCCGGCGTTGGGGGTCGTGAGGGGCGGGACATGGGTGGCCGGAAGTGGGAGCTGTGAGCATCGCCGCCTGGGGCGCCGAGGCCTGAGGCGCCGTCGGTGCCTCCGTGACGCACGCATGGAGAGCACTGGGCGTTGGGCTGCGCACCGACGGCTAGCCGGGGCGTATAGGCTCTGCGGGGCTGGGGCTTTGCAGAACCGACTGCCCTCCCGGGGTACGGGAACATGAGGCTTGACCACGAGCCCTCCGCGGGCCAGGCGCGCGTAGCGCGGGCCTGCCCAGCTCGCCGGTGAATTGCGCGGAGCCCCGGGACTCGGTAATTGGCGCGAGAGGGCGCGCGCGCATGCGCGGGGCGGTGGCGGGCACGTGGCGGGGCGCAGGGCGGTGCCGCGCGGGAAGCGCCACAGTGCCCTGGAGGGCCTGCGGGCCGGGCGACCCCTGGCCTTCTGAGTCTAGTGTGCCCGAGGCTGACGTCGCCATGGGCCCTGTACTGCGCTTGCTACCCCCTCCCTGTAGCTCTGAGCAACCTGGGAGGGGCTGATGCGAGTCTCATTTATCCCAGGGCGGGCCCTGGGGCCGACCTGCTCGGAGCCGAGCCGCTTAGTAGCTTCTCCCTGCAGCCCGTGGTTGTCGGTGGCGGCATGGTCTTCTGTCTGGAAAACGAGGTGCCGCACCGCCCGCTGCGAAGCGCCATGGTCCACTTCCAAGCCTCGGAAGTCCAGCAGCTGCTACACAACAAGTTCGTGGTCATCTTGGGGGACTCCAGTGAGTGCCCCCTCGAGGATGACACTTCCCAGTCCCACACCTGTGCTCCATGTCTGCATCTCAGACCTGTCTACTCCCTACTTTATTTTAGCCCACTAAAATTTTTCCCTTTTATTCCCTATGCACCTTCCACAGGTGTCCCGGCAGATGTAACTTGGGTGCTTTTTAGTCTATTTTTACTTAGTTACCATCTTTCTTGCTTCCTTACAGCCCTCCATAATTTTCCTAAATGGAGTTATGGATTGTGTTGTGTCTCCTGGGTGTCCTGGTCATCTTAACTATGCCAAGGACACAGCCAAATGGCACAAAGTCAGTGTCAAGGCTTTTAACCCTCACCAGAACTCCACCGGGCTGATGTTGGGCAGCCCAGCCCAGGGAAGACAGGCTGCCTGGACTTGGGATGAGCTGGGATGGGGTGAAGTCTGCTTCAGCCTTGGGATCTCTGTCTCCCTGCAGTCCAGAGAGCTGTATATAAGGACCTGGTGCTTCTGCTCCAGAAAGACTCACTGCTCACAGTTGCCCAGTTGAAAGCCAAGGTGAGGGAAGGTCGGCAGCCATGCCAGTGGTGGGCGGGTGCAGACCCTGGCCTGGCAAGGTCCACCTCCCTGGCATGGGTCTGACTAGCTGGGTGGGGGTGGGTGGGTAGGGGGAGCTAAGCTTTGAACAGGACCAGCTGGTGGCTGGGGGCCAGCTAGGTGAGCTGCACAACGGGACACAGTACCGTGAGGTCCGCCAGTTCTGCTCGGGTTCTGGCCACCACCTTGTACGCTTCTACTTCCTCACCCGCGTTTACTCCGAGTACCTTGAGGATATCCTGGAGGAGCTGACATACGGGCCTGCCCCGGACCTGGTGATCATCAACTCCTGCCTCTGGGATCTCTCCAGGTTGGGATGGGGAAAAGGGAAATACTGCTTGGAGGTGGAGGTATGGCTCCACCTCTGTGCTCTTGCCCACCCTATGTGTTTCTTAACAGGTATGGCCGCTACTCAATGGAGAGCTACAGAGAGAACCTAAAACGAGTATTTGTGCGCATGGACCAAGTGTTGCCAGATTCCTGTCTACTGGTGTGGAACATGGCAATGCCCCTGGGGGAGCGTGTCACTGGGGGTTTCCTTCTTCCAGAGGCAAGTGATTGGGGCCCTTCTGGTCAAAGGATGGGGCCGTTAGCTGGTAGGGCGTCCTCTTAGAGGCCGCACTTTCTCAATCAGCTCCAGCCTCTGGCCGGCTCTCTGCGTCGTGATGTGGTTGAAGGGAACTTCTACAGCGCTACCCTAGCTGGGGATCACTGCTTTGATGTCCTGGACCTCCACTTTCATTTCCGACATGCAGTTCGGCACCGTCATCGAGATGGTGTTCACTGGGACCAGCACGCACACCGCCACCTTTCACACCTGCTTCTGGCCCACGTAGCCGATGCATGGGGTGTGGAACTACCCAGGCGAGACTATCCCCCTGGTGAGCCCTGCCACAGAGGGAACGGGTAGCCATGCAGGTAGGGTCCTCAGAGCATAAGGCTCAGAAAAGGAATGGAACAGAGATGCATGGAGAGTAAGGATCCCTTCAATTGTTATTGTTCCTGAGTGCTCCTTCCTGGTTCCCTGGTGCACAGCAGTAACATTTTAGTTCCAGATTTTCAGTTCTTTACAGTCTAACATGTAATCCCTTCTGTGTACACTAATGTGTTTGTGCCAGCATTGATTATATAAGGCAGGGTGTCAAAAGTTAAAAATAAGGTTATTTCTAGCTAGACATGGGTATAAGAGATAGGAAAACAGAAACTGAGGAAAGGTCCATGCAGTGTGGCAGAGGCAAGAAAGCCTATGGGTTGGGCTTGGGGTAGTGCTAAAGATGAAAAGATGATATTACATGATGTAACCTCTGGGGTTCTTGAGAGAAGGTTGGTCTTGTGGTGATGGACTTAGTAGACAACATGCCATAGGCTCTTCAGCTCAGCCTAGTGCAGCTCTCCTCTGGCCTTATCTGTGGTCATTGCTGGGAACTTCTGCTTATCTTGGAGGCATTTCTTTCATAGGATCTCAGCTGTGATATCCTCTGCTGCTGAACATTTGTTTCTTTGTTAACCTCCCAGCTCTTGCCTGCTCATAAAGGTACATCATGGCTGGTTATTTACCTATCTACTCCTCTGCATCATTTCCCCAAAGGGCAAGCTTCCTACCTCACTCATCAACAGCTTACCCCCTCCATTCCATTGTCTGCCACAGTTGCTCTGTACATAGCGTCAGGAATACGGTGTTTGTTGCATTCAAAACACAAATCATCTTAATGCTGTTTATTGTAGCACTGGAGAGTGTAGGGAGCAGAGGCCAGAAATAGCATAGAGGCAGATCTCTAGGCTTACTGGCTAGGAGTTGGAGCACCAGGAAGGTGAATTAGAACTTAGATTTTAAAATGGTTCCATTTATTTGATGTTCAGTTGAGAGAATTGTTCCCCAGTAAAGAAAGGGAAGTTCTAAAGGCTTAAGGTTAGTTTATACTGGTCTGGCTTTCTGAATTGAACTTAGGAGCTATAGAAATGAAGAACAGCAAAGGGACAGTTGATCTGAAGTAGGAGGATGAATTGGTGCATTTGATTAGGGCCAATGTGAGAACAGTAGACTTGCAGTGCGTGGTACCTAGCAGAAATAGAGGGAAAGGCAAGAATTGTGAACTGTGAAGGAGAAAACAGAGCAGTGTTCATGGCTTGCATTGACAGGGAAGAGTGATGATGGGGAAACAAGGAGATGGGGTAGAGGCACTTTGGGAGAGGTTGGAGTTTTTTTTAGCTATATATACCAGGTAGCTGTCAGGAAGAAAGGACTTTGTTACATTTGTGAGCAGTTACTTTTAGTAGGAAAAAATGTTGAAGACATGGGGTCAAAAAGAAGTGAGTGATTGATGAGGGTATGGAAATGGGGAAAATGTTGCTGGTGATAACTTAAGAACAAGCTAAAGATACAGGGACTGAGAAAGCAAAGGAAGTAGTAGGCTTGGGAGGGTTGCATAAGGTTAGAACACAGGTAGCTGAGAGAGGCAATAAAGAAGGGGGCATACCTTGAGCTTGGTCTAGAATGGAAGAGAATGAGGAAACCTGGGTAAAGAATGAGGAAAATCAGGTTGCTCTGGCTGGTGGCCTTATTCTTGAAGAGATTGGAATAGAGTTCTGGAAGTATGAGTAGGCAGAGTTCAGGGCAAGCTGGCTTCCTAAGCCTACCTAAAACAATCATCCCATTCCTAGACCCATGGATTGAGGACTGGTCAAAGACGGATCATCCATTCCAGGGAAGCCATAGGCAGCCCCCAGACTTCGGGGAACAGCTGGCCTTGCCCCCACCCTCTCCTTTGCCCCCTCCTATATCTTTTCCCTACCCCCTTCCTCAGCCCTCGCCACCTCCCTTGTTCCCACCTCTTCCCCAAGATGCCTCATTTATCCCGGGCCAGCCCTTCCCACCTCATGAATTCTTCAATTATAATTCAACGGAGGACTTCTCGATGCCATCCAACTTAGGTAGGTGCCTCTGCAGCCTCCCCTCATACCCCCAACCTCCCCTTGCATGTTCCCCAGCCTTGCCTCCTGGGCCCAGTCAGAGAGGAGTTGGGTATCCCTGTGCCTCCAGGATTGGGTTTGTTACAGCAGACTCATTACTTCTCCCAGTTTCCCACTCTGGAGGTAGGAGAGGCAGTATACCAATTTGTAGATGGAGAAGCAAAAGCCCGAGAAACCCTGGAGAAGTAGAGCTGCTTGTGGGCAGAGCTGTGCTCACTCTGGTCAAAGCCCAACTCTGATAATAACTGGTTCTTTTGTAGGATGTGGCCCTGGAGTGAACTTTGTGCCTGGCCCCCTGCCACCTCCAGTCTCTGGCCCTGTCTCCCATGGTCAGCAGCGGAGCCCTGTGGTCGTCCGGGGGATGTCACGCTGTGTTCCCAACAGCCCCTACCATGTGCCAAGGATGGGGGGACCTTGTAGACAGCGGCTCAGACACTCAGACAGACTGATCCACACATACAAACTAGACAGACGGGGACATGCCCATTCGGGAACATGGCCTGGGTAGAGTGGGTGTTGGGCTTGGGGTTGGGTGTGCCAGTGACTCTTCAAGGCCTGCCTAGCACCCTAGGTGCTGGGATAGGATGTCTGCTATGCCTGACATTGATCTTGTCCATTGCTGTCACCAATAAAGGCATGGAAGGACAGAGTGACATATTCCTGTGTAAGGGAGTGGGTCTCCCAAAACCATGAACAAGAGTTGGGGAGGTTGCTTCTGAGCTTTTCCCATCTTTGGCCTTTGGACCCCACTATTTAGATTTTTTTTTGATCAGTCGTGGGCTTGAACTCGACCTGGGTGCTGTCCCTCAACTCTTCAGCTCAAGGCAAGCACTCTACCACTTGAGCCACAGCACCACTTTCAGTTTTCTGGTGGTTTATTGGAGATAAGAGTCTTATAGACTTTTCCTGTCCAGGCTGGCTTTGAACTGCGATCCTCAGATCTCAGCCTCCTGAGTAGCTAGGATTACAGGCGTGAGCCACCAGCACCTGGCTTTAGAAATTATTGACTGTGCTCCTCTAACATTCATTTGTACTTTCATTAGGACACATATGCTTAAATACCCCAGAGGGTGGCCAGCCTGATATCAGCAGCTCTTTGGAAATGGGCAATAGTCCCAGGCTGAGTTAAAATTTGTTCTGGGGGGAGGTTGAGACAGCCTCATTTTTAAGCCCAGACTGGTCTTGATCTCACTGAATTTTTGATGTTCCTACCTCAGCATTCTGGGTGCTTGCAGGTATGTGCCACCAGGGCTGGGAAAACTATCAGTATTTTGTATGGAATTTTAGATCCAGCTAATTCTCATTTATATCTCTTAGTTGCATGTAGTCTCTTCATCTACCCCAAAGGTTAAAAAGACAAGTAACTTATATATGATTTTTTGGCACATTGCAGTCATTCTGTAGGTGGTTGGAGGTAAACAATGAAGCTCCTACATCCAAGTAGAAGATCAATCACAACCTATTTACTTCATATAATGTGAAGTGGGAACAAAGCAAACACTGACCAACTTCTTTGGTGGTGATGGGGGAAACAAATTCACTGAAGGTGAGAAGGCTGTGCTGGACTTCATGTTAATCAACAGCAGAGGGGGTTCAGGATCTTGGCTTTGACAATTGGCCTTGACCCTGGATTTCTGGCCCTACAAAGAACACCGGCGATAAATGTGGGTTGAAAAATGAGGAACAGTGGGGGATAGAACAAGGTAGTAGGTTTAGGAGTGATGTAGTGACAAAAAAACGCAAGTTAACACAAAGATCTATTAAATAATCTTGAAGTAGAATGGGTGGAAAAGCATGGCAGAATTCTCAACATTTCTATAATTGTAAATGAAACCTTGAAAGAAAGCATGCACATCTCACCTTCAAAGAAGTGCCACATCAGGTGTCAATCATGGATAGCAATCTGCTAGACGAAATGCAAATGAAAGGACCTGGTTAACACTTGCTGGAGCATAGAAAGGGTACAGACAGTATAAGTCAGTAAAGACCTTCAGAGGAGCCAAGAAATTATAAAAATGACAGCACAGTACCTGAAGAAAATTAAATTGCCTTTCGCTGGCATGAAGAAGAAATGTAAAGGGATATTTAAAAAAATAGATAGCTTTTTTTTGTTTTTTAGGGATTAAAGGTTTGATCATTACATAAAAATTAATTTTTCCCCTTTTCATTAACGGAAAGAATCCAGCCTTGAAACAGCCTTCTTCAGCTGCATCCAGTTTACCCAGTCCCTTGTCATTACTTTATGCATTTCCTTCTCAAAACCTTGTTTTTCTATCCAGACACTTTGTCACCTCTGACTCTAGGGTTTTCTTCTTGCTGAAGAAATAAACAAGAACAAAAAGCAGCACCTGGAGTTACTTTCAGGAAAACAGCAACACAGCTCACCCAGCCTCCCTAGACTTTTCTCTTGCTTGCCAGCTTATTCTTCAAGAATTCCCCACTACCTTATAGAACCTTAATAAGGCTTTCTTCCTTGTTTCTTCTACTCTTTCCTGATTCTCAATTATTTCAGCAATCTGGAAACTTTTTTTTCTTCTGCCCTGGGGCTTGAACTCAGTGCTTAAGCACTGTCTGAGCTTTTTTGCCCAAGGCTAGTGCTTTACCACTTAAACCACAGCTCCATTTACATCTTTTTGGTAGTTAATTGGAGATGGGAGTCCCACGGACTTTCCTGTCCTGGCTGGCTTGGATGCTCAGATTTCAGCCTCCCAAGTAGTTAGGATTACGGGCCTGCGCCACCAGCATCCAGCCTGGAGACTGTTTAATGACCTCAATATCTTCTTCCTCCATACTTCTAATTTCCATTCCACTTTGCTGTGAGGCTTCATCACCTACTTCCATGTACCAACCATTTTCCCTTCCTTCCTTCCTTCCTTCCTTCCTTCCTTCCTTCCTTCCTTCCTTCCTTCCTTCCTTCCTTCCTTCCTTCCTTTCCTTCTTTCTTTCGTCAGTCATGGGGCTTGAACTCTGGGCCTGACTGCTGTCCCTCAGCTCAAGGCTAGCACTCTACCACTTGAGCTACAGCACCACTTTATTGGAGATAAGAGTTTCATGGACTTTCCTGCCCGGGCTGGCTTTGAACCTAGATCCTCAGATCTCAGCCTCCCGAGTAGCTAGGATTACAGGCGTGAGCCACTGGTGCCCGGCTCTTTTTTTTTTTGTTGTTCACATCCCTTTAAAATTTATTGAGAGACTGGGAATGTGGCTTAGAGGTAGAGGGCTTGCCTAGCATGTATGAAGCCCTGGGTTCGATTCCTCAGTACCATATGAATAGAAAAAGCTGGAGGTGGCGCTGTGGCTCAAGTGGTAGACATAGCCTTGAGCATAGAGAGGTTCAGCGACAGAGCTCAGGCCCTGAGTTCAAGCCCCAGGACAGGCAAAAAATAAAATTTATTGAAGTAGCTTAATCTGGTTAGGTTTGAAGGAGAAATTTTAGTTTTGGTTTGTTATAATACACATAATACAAAACAAAGATTGATTTCTCTTACAGATTCTGTGCAGCCATGATAGGGAAATAAGAGGCTTAAAAATAGCTTTATATAGATCATCATTTACATTTAAATAATTTCCTGGGCTTTGCTTTGAGATGCAAAAATGATGAAAATCTTAGGTTGCCCTGAGTATGTGGACCAACAGCTGGCTACTTAGGCAAACCAGAACTCAAACTTTATTGTCCAAAAAGTGCTCATAGCTGACCACTGGGAAATCATTTACTAAGAAAATCTCTGTAACTCCCTCCAATAAGATATTAGTTTTGATCGCTCTCTCTCTCTCTGCTTAGATAGGATCCCACTGGCACAGGCTAGCTCTGAATTTGTGGTCCTCACAGCTCAGCCTCTTTGAATGCTGGGACAGTGTGTGTGTGTGTGTGTGTGAGTAGGGTTTGAACTCAGAACTTTGTGCTTCACTAGGCTGACACTCTACCACTTGAGCCATGCCCCTGTCATTTTTGCTTTATCTTTAGGAATAGGGTTATTTGCCTTTACATCCTACCTCCTTGAACCTTAGATTCTATTCTTGTTTCCCAAGTAGCTGTAGTGCCAGATTTGTACTGCTGTGCTCAGCTTTTTTGTTTGTTTGTTTGGGTTGTGATGGGATCTTCTATGCTTTTTTGCTGGGGCTGGCCTTTAAGCACAAGCCTCCTGATCTTTGCCTCCTGAGTAGCTAGGGTTATAGGTGTGAGACACTTGTGTTGGGTTCAGTCTCCTTTTTTAAAGAGTCAATCCTAGGCTGGAGGCATAACTCCAGCAATAGAGTAACTGCCTACACCTCAAGCATGGGATTCTGAGTTCAACCTCCAGTTCAAACCCCAGCCCCCCCCCCCAAATAAAAATGGATCCAGTATCCTATATTTTTGCCATATCAAGACGTTGCTAAAAGGTATAGAGTTCATGAACACTTCAGCTGAGATGTCAGCCTGTACTTTTTTTTCCTGCCTTTACCTTTGATGGGGAAAATATTCTTTTGAGAAAAGTATAATGGATCCCTCCCCCCAAAGAAACATTTAATGTACTACAAATTTCCCAACAAAAGTGGATACTTTGCCTTTTGTTCCATTATCCAGTTCCTTGAATAAATTGTTCAGTTCTGTGTTGAAATACATCTAGACATGAATTGGTGAAAATATAATAGTAAACTCATCACAAGGAAACAAACTATTCTTTTTTTTAAACCCTGCTTTATTGAAATGTAATTGTCATGTATATTTCATCTATACAATTATATGAAACTCACAAGCAAGTTTTACCTCTGTAATTTCCCCACTTCATCCCTTCCCACAACTTCCTCATGTCTCCTCCATTTGTCCCCAATCATTTATAATGATCTACTTTCTATATAGATCAATTTGCATTTTTAATATAGAGCCAGGCACTGTAGGTTCACACCTGTAATCCTACCTACTCAGGAGTTGAGATCTGAGGATTGTGTTTCAAAGCCAGCCTGGGTAGAAAAGTTTGTGAGAGACTATTGCCAATTAATGCCAAAAAGCTGACAGTGGAATTGTGGCTGAAGTAGTAGAGTACCAGCCTTGAGAAAGAAAACAAAAGCTATAGTGCTTAGGCCTCGAGTTCAAATTCTACACACAAAATATAATTTTAGGGCTGGGAATGTGGCTTATGATAGAGTGCTTGCCTTGCTTGCACTGGGTTCAATTCCACAGTACCACATAAAAAGGAAAGGCTGGAAGGGGTGCTGTGGTTCAAGTGGTAGAGTGCTAGCCCTGAGCAAAAGAAGCTCAGGGACAGTGGCCAAGCCCTGAGTTGAAGCCCCAGGACTGGCAAATAATAATAATAATAATAATAATTTTATATAAATGGAATTCAGTAGATATTATTCTTGAACTGGCTTTTTCATTCATCCTAATGAGTGGAATTTACAAATCATTCCAAGTATTAGATTGGTGGGGCTGGGAAGGTGGCTCAGTGGTAGAGCACTTGCCTTGCATGCCTGAGGCCCTGGGTTCGATTCTTCAGCACCACATAAACAAAAAAAGAAAAAAGCCGGAAGTGGCACTGTGGCTCAAGTGGTAGAGCACTAGCCTTGAGCTGAAGAGCTGAGGGACAGCACCCAGGCCCAGAGTTCAGGCCCCACGACCGGTTCCCCTCCCCCCCCCAAGTATTAGATTGGTGTGTGGCACTGTGTACTTGTCAAACATTTAAAATGAAAGCAAAGGAGAACACATCAGTCTAAAAGACATCACCAGAAGAGAGGATCTTCCCATGTGGTCCTCAGCTTATTGAACTATTTGTCTTAGCCACTTGATTTAAAACTTTTAAGCTTCCACAACTAAAACTTGTGTGGATTACCGTAGGTTTTTAAAATTAACTTTTATTCAGTTAAAAACTTTTTCCACCTGGAGCCAGTGGTTCATGCCTATAACCCTAGCTACTCAGGAGGCTGAGATCTGAGGATTGTGGTTCGAGGCCAGCCTAGGCAGAAAAGGCCACTTGATACTCATCTTCAAGTAACCACTCAAAAAACAGAAGTGGCACTCTATCTCAAGTGGTAGAGCACTAACATTGATCACAAAATGGCTCAGGGACAGTGTGCAGGCACTGAGTTCAAGTCCCACAACAACAACCACAAAATATCTTTTCCATACTTAGTTTCCTAACAATATTGATCATGAATAGATGTCCAAACATAAAAATTACTTTTTGTGTATCTGAGGACTAATTTGTCATTCTGCTTTTTTGTATTTACACAATGAATTAATATTTGTTTCCTTTACCAAATTACTTCTATGTTTCCATGTTAAGATACTCATATTTCTGGAAAGAAAGTATCCTGATTCTCATTAACGTCTAATATGCATACATTTTACATGCAAATAAAAACACATAGTATATGACTTACTGAATTTTCACGTGTCCATGTAACCACCACCCAGCTTTAAGATACAGAAATTTTCCATCATCTCAGGAAGCTCCCTATGCCCCTTCTTAATACCTCCCCTCCTCCGAAAGGTAACCGCTACTCCCATCTCTATCACGTGAATTTACTGTTCTTGAAACCATGTAACAAAATCACATGAAATACATTCCTGTCTAGCTTCTTTCCAGTTTACTTCTGTGAGGTTTACCCATGACATTGCATCATTTGGTAATTTGTTACCTCTTACCTAGTATACAGCATTCCCTTAGATGTAAAGAATACAATGTATACATTCTGTTGATGGGCATTTGAATTGTTTTCAGATTTTGTCTATTATGAATAAAGCATCTGAATGTTTTTGCTCAAGTCTTTAGGTGGATAGATGTATTTGTTTCTCTTGCAGTGGAATTGTTAGGTTATCAAATATGTAAATGCTGAACTCTAGTAAATGCTACTCATTGGTCTTCAAAGTGGATATATCAATTTGCAGTCATTTTACACTCGCCCCCCCCCCCCTCATGTCCATTTAACTTGGAGTTTCTGCTCTCTCCTGATCTCATCAGTCTTGCTATTTGCATTTCTGTTTCTCATTTTCATTTTTGTTTGAGTAATTTCTGAGAAAAGGAAGAAATACCAAGTTTATCATCTTCAAACAGCACAAACTCCTTATTAAACCAAGAAAGCAAATTTAGATCACATTCAAAAAGTAACTAACAACCACATTATCACTAAATTTTTAATGTGATCTTTTTAGTAGAGATAGAAAGGGGATTTGACAAAATTCAGTATCCATTCCATTCCATTGTTTTCCAAACAGTAGAATTAGAAGGAAAAAAGGAAATAGTCTCAACTTGATAGAAGGCATCCATGTAAAACTTCCAGCTGACATCATACTTAACAAAGATAAAAACCAAATACTTTACCCCTGAGATTAGAAACACATATGTTCATCTTCACCATTTCTATTCAATTGTTTCACTTACAGGAGGCTTAGCTGCTGCAGTAACATGAGAAATATAAATTAAAGAGACAAAGGTGAAGGTTTCCAACTTTGGTTGGCAGACAACAGGATTGCCTGTTGGAAATTATTTTTAAAAAAGCTACTAGCACTAAAAATGAATGTAACAAAGTAGTTAAATATACCTATGTAGTCATGGTTGTAAGACAAAGGGAGTATACAAAAGTCAATTGTGTTTATTTGTATCTAAAATGAACAATATGAATCGACATTTAAAGGGTGGCCTGTGTAGTTCAAGTAGTTGAGCACCTGACTAGCAAGTTTGAAGCCCTGAGTTCAAATCCCAATACCTCAAAAATGCCATTTACAATAACAGCAAAGTATGAAGCATTTTAAAAGATCTATTTGTTAGTGCCTATGAAATATTGCTGAGAGAAATTAAAGAAGACTAAGTAAGTGGAGAGGCATACATTGCCCAAGGGATTAGATATAGACCAGACTGTATTGCCAAGGTCGCAGGACCCCCCACAAGAAGACCACCAAGAGTCAGACTCTACAGCTGTTTTATTTAAATGGGCTGCAGCTCAGGCCTCGTCCTACACTCCAACACAGCGGAGCCTAGGAGGAGAGCCCCAAGCTCAGGATTTGTAGGCCTTATAAAGGCACACAATCAACCAGGTGTTTTGATTATCACCAGGTGTTGCTTTGCTAGACAGAAACAAGCAACATGGGGCTGGGAAGGTGGCTCAGTGGTAGAGTGCTTGCCTTGCATGCATGAGGCCCTGGGTTCGATTCCTCAGCACCACATAAGCAAAAAGAAAAAAGCCGGAAGTGGTGCTGTGGCTCAAGTGGTAGAGCGCTAGCCTTGAGCTGAAGAGCTGAGGGACAGCGCCCAGGCCCAGAGTTCAGGCCCCACAACCGGACCCCCCCCCCAAAAAAAAAGAAAGAAACAAGCAACACGTGGTGGTCGCTGCCTCAAACTTTAACCTTTCACAGACATGTTATCAGTTTTCTCCAAATTGATCTATAATATTTAGATCTATAAAAAAATCTCAACAATTTTATAGGAATTAACAAGCTGATTCTAAAATAATAGAGAAACATGAAAGATTTAGGATAACTGTGAAAGGTAATCCCGCTGTACTATACAACACTTAATAAATTATATTATTATTTTTTGCCAGGCCTAGGACTTGAACTCAGGGCCTGGGCATTGTCCCTGAGCTTTTTGCTCAAGGCTAGCACTCTACCACTTGAGCCACAGCACCACCTCCAGCCTTTTCAGCCCAGGGCTTCACGCATGCTAGGCAAGCACTCTACCACTAAGCCACATTCTCAGCTCTAAAATTATATTTAAAAAATCTAGAACAGTCAACTTTGATAAAGAAGAACAAGTTGGAAGACTAACACTTTGATTTTAAGAGCTATCATAAAGCTACAGCCAGAGGATGTGGTATTGGCCTGAAATAGATCAGTGGAGAATAGAGCGTCCAGAAAGAGATCCATGCTCTTATAGACAAGTGAATTTCAAGGAAGGTGCAAAGGCAATTTAGTGGAGAGATAGTAGTCTTCAACAAGCTGCATAGTCATATAGAAGTGAGTTCCAGCTAGCCACTGGTGGCTCACATCAACAATCCTACCTATTCAACAGGCTGAGATCTGAGGATCCAGGTTAGAAGGCAGCCTGAGTCAAAAGTCCAAGAGACACATTTCCAGTTAACTAGCTTAGAAGCCAGACTGGAGGTTTGGCTCAAGTGGTAGAGTACCATCCATAAAGAAGTTAAGTGAGCATGTGAGGCTCTGAGTTCAAGCACCAGTACTGGCAAACACACACACACACACACACACACAGAGTTTCAATTTGTAGCTCACATCATTTGCAAAAGAGATAAAAGCAACTCAAAATATATCACAGACCTAAATGTGAAACCTAAAACAATGAACCTAGAAGAAAATTACATTAGACAAAGAGTTCCTAGATATGACACCAACAATACAATCTATGAAGAAATTTTTTATTTGAAGCACTTCATTAAAACTTAGAATTTCTATTCTTTTTTTGGGGGGGGGGAGGGGGGTCCGGTCGTGGGCCTGAACTCTGGGCCTGGGCGCTGTCCCTCAGCTCTTCAGCTCAAGGCTAGTGCTCTACCACTTGAGCCACAGCGCCACTTCCAGCTTTTTTTTCTTTTTGCTTATGTGGTGCTGAGGAATCGAACCCAGGGCCTCAGGCATGCAAGGCAAGTACTCTACCACTGAGCCACCTTCCCAGCCCCAGAATTTCTATTCTTTAAGACACTGAAGAAAAGACAAAGATAGGCTGTAGACTGGGAGACCACATTTTTTTTTTTTTTTGTCAGTCCTGGGGCTTGAACTCAGGGCCCGGGCACTGTCCTTGAGCTTCTTTTGCTCAAGGCTAGCGCTCTACCACCTGAGCCACAGCACCACTTCCAGCTTTTTCTGTTTATGTGGTACCAAGGAATCAAACTCAGGGCTTCATGCATGCTAGGCAAGCACTCTACCACTGAGCCACCTTCCCAGCCCCTAGGAGACCACATTTTTAAAATAATATATCTGAGGGGCTGGGAAGGTGGCTCAGTGGTAGAGCGCTTGCCTTGCATGCCTGAGGCCCTGGGTTCGATTCCTCAGCAACACATAAGCAAAAAGAAAAAAGCCAGAAGTGGCGCTGTGGCTCAAGTGGTGGAACGCTAGCCTTGAGCTGAAGAGCTGAGGGACAGCGCCCAGGCCCAGAGTTCAGGCCCCACGACTGGACCTCCCCCCCCCCCCCAAAAAAAAACATCTGAGTTAGGTGCTGGTGGCTCATACCTGTAATCCTAGCTACTCAGGAGGCTGAGATCTGAGGATTGCAGTTTGAAGCCAGCCCAGAAGTTAAAAGTCCTGTGAGACTTTTACCTCCAATTAAGTACCAAAAAAGGTGAAATACAGCTGTGACTCAAAGTACTAACCTTGAGCTAAAAAGTTCAGGGACAGCTTCCAGGCCCTGAGTTTAAGCAATGACACAAAAATATAAATATACGCTATACACACATACATGTATATGTATGTACACACAAACATATATACCATATATCTGATTAAAGGCTTTTATTCAAAAGTAAAGCACTCTCAAAGTCCAAGAAGTTAAAACAGTAGAGAAACTTTAAACAGATGCTTAAGGAAAGAGGACATGTATATTGCAAATAAACACATAAAATGATGCTCAACATTTTGGTACAAGAAATGCGAATTAAAACCATAATGAGATATTATCACCCACCTATTGGGATGGTTAAAATTAAAAAGACCAATCATACCAACTGTGGAAGAAATGCTGGTGGGAAGGTAAAATGGGCAAGCATTTAGGGAAATCTAGTTGGACGTACTGGCTCACACCTATAATCCAAGCCATTCCAGAGGCAGAAATTGGGAAAGTTGCAGTTGGAGGCCAGCCTGGGCAAAAAGTTAGTGAGACTTCATCTCATTCAAGAAGCTGGGTGTGTTGTCGTGTGCTCCTGTCATCTGTTTTACTGTATGGAGGCTGTATGTAGAAGGAGCTCAGTCTGGGGCTGGCCTAGGGAAAAAAACAAAATCCACAATGAGACTTTAGCTGGAAAAAAATGACAGAAAACAAAAAAAGAGAGAGCCTCTAGGTGTGGCACAAGTGGTATAGTTCCTACCCAGCAAAAGTCTTGGAAACACATAACTCTCCAGAGTTGGGAAAAAATAGACACACAAGACAAAAAGATCTCATCAAGGCAATTTACTTCTATGCAGTAGGCTGGGTAGCCACTCTCTTCAGAGTTAGGGAGCAGAGTACTCAGTTTTTGTCCCAACTCAACTAGAATGGGAGTCAGGCTCCCATTCTAGTTACTGCTTACCAGAATGATGGGGTAATCCAAGGAAGTTAGAAAACACTCCCAACCTTCAGTGTAAAGTTCCCACTCCAAGGGGGACTATTTTTTTTTTGTCCTTTCATTTTTTTGGTACTGGGGATCAAACCCAAGATGTTACACTTGCTAGGCATGTATTGCCACTGAGCTACATCCCAGCCCTAAGGGGGACAGTTCTCTTATTCCATTGACAAAGATTCATAACCCTGACATGGCTGGCTGGCAACAAATAACACAACTGACAGTTACAGTTTAAAGTCAAGAAGTAAATAATTAGCTAGGAGCTGGTGGCATACACCTGTAATCGTAGCTACTCAGGAGGATGAGATCTGAGGATCACAGCTTAAAGCCAGACTGGGCAGAAAGTCCTTGTGAAACTCTTTTTTAAAATTAATTAATTAATTAATTAATTTTTGTTGGTGGTGGGGCTTGAACTCTGTCTGGGCTTGGGCGCTGTCCCTGAGCTCTTCAGCTCAAGGTGAGTGCTTTACCACTTGAGCCACAGCACCACTTGCAGTTTTCTAGTGTTTATTGGAGATAAGAGCCTCATGGATTTTCCTGCCCAGGCTGGCTTTGAATCCTGATCCTGAGATCTCAGCCTCCTGAGTAGCTAGGATTACAGGCATGAGCCACCGGTGCTGGCCTTATTTATTTTTAATGGCTAGTCATGGGACTTGAACTCAGGTCCTCAGCACTGTCCCTGAGCTTTTTTTTTTTTTGCTTATTCTACCACTCGAGCCACAGCTCCACTTCTGGCCTTTTCTGTTTATGTTGTACTGAAGAGTTGAACTCAGGGCTACATGCATGTTAGGCGAGCATTCTACCACTAAGCCACATTCCTAGCCCTCTGTGAAACTTTAAAAAAAATAAATGATTACATAAATTTCACAGTATTGTAGGATAGTGATACTTAAAATCACAAACATTTTAACCTTCACAAGGAAAATTGTCATTATCTTGGTCCATAAAGTTGTGAATTGTAAGTTTTGACAATACAACTATTTCTTGGGGCTGGGAAGGTGGCTCAGTGGTAGAGTGTTTGCCTCACATGCATGAGGCCCTGGGTTCGATTCCTCAGCACCACATAAACAGGAAAAGCTGGAAGTGACATTGAGGCTCAAGTGGTAAAGTGCTATCTTTGAGCTAAAGAGTTGAGGGACAGTGCCCAGGCCCAGAGTTCAAGCCCCACAACTGACACACACAAAAAAAATCTTCCATGTTGGGTGATATGTACATGTCTTTCCTTTTGCTTAATGTAAACTGTTCCCTCTTTCCCTTTCATTCCTTCCCTCCCATCACTGCCCTTGAGTTGCTTAGTTCATTTTCATGAATGTCCAATACAGCTGATGGGCCCCTCTGTTGTACTTTTTCCTATTTCTCTGATTCTGTGCCCTCCTCCTTGCTTCCCTCAGATGTGCATACATAAATATAAACATATATATATGTATTTATATATCATATATGAGGTCAAGAACATGGAGTCATTTAGAAACTATATGACAAACTATGTAGATGTCCTTTATTTCTTGAGTCCTGTTTACTTTGTTATACCTCCTTGCATTTTGGATTTAACATCCATGTATCAGGGAGACCATGTGCTGTTTGTCTCTCTGATCTTGGCTTACCTCACTCAAAATGATTTGCTCAAGTTCCATCCACTTCCCTGCAAATTTTATTTTGTCCTTTCTAATTGCTGCATAATACTCCATTTTATATATATATATGCCTCGATTTTTGGATCCATTCATCTGTAGTGGGGCATCTGTGTTGTTTCCATATCTTGGCTATTGTGAATAGTGCAGCAATGAACATGGAGGTGCATGTGTCCTTGTATCCTGGTTCCTGTTGTTCAGGGTAGATGCCTAGGAGTGGTATGGCTGCATCATAGGGGAGATCTATTTTTAGATTGCTGAGATACATCTAGACTGCTTTCCAAAGTGCTGTGAAACTCTTATCTCCAATTAACCACTCAAAAACTGGAACTGGAGCTGTGGCTCAAAGTGGTAGAAAGCTAACCTTGAGCACAAATTGCTCAAGGACAGTGTCTAGGCCCTGAGTTCAAGCACTAGGACCATTACACACACACACCCCCCACCCCCATACACAGAGCAAATAATTCCAGGAAATATTAGAACAGAATGGGGACTAGTTACAAGATGCTTTTTTCTCACAAATTAAGTTATTTAAAAAAGCGAAACATATAGTTATCACATGATCCAACCATTCTGGTCTCAGAAGTGAGCCTACAAATTTTCTTTTTCTTGCCTTGAGCCATGCCTTCAGCCCATTTTTTAAAAAATGATATTATTATTATTATTTTGTGCTGGGCTTGAATTCAGGCTCTGGATGCTGTCCCTTAGCTTTTTTTTTGCTCAAGGTAGCACTCTACCACTTGAACCACAGCTCCACTGCTAGCTTTTTTGGTAGGTAATTGGAGGTAAGAATTTCATGGAGGGCTGGGAAGGTGGCTCAGGGGTAGAGCGCTTGCCTTGCATGCTTGAAGCCCTGGGTTCGATTCCTTAGCACCACAGAAGCAGAAAAAAAGCTGGAAGTGGCACTGTGGCTCAAGTGGTAGAGCACTAGCCTTGAGCTGAAGAGCTGAGGGACAGCGCCCAGGCCCAGAGTTCAGGCCCCAAGGCCGGACCCCCCCCCCCCAAAAAAAAAGAATTTCATGGAGGGGCTGGGAAGGTGGCTCAGTGGTAGAGCGCTTGCCTTGCATGTCTGAGGCCCTGGATTCGATTCCTCAGCATCACATAAGCAAAAAGAAAAAAGCCGAAAGTGGCACTGTGGCTCAAGTGGTAGAGCACTAGCCTTGAGCTGAAGAGCTGAGGGACAGCGCCCAGGCCCAGAGTTCAGGCCCCACAACCGGACCCAAAAAACAAAACAAAACAAACAAACAAACAAAAAGAATTTCATGGACTTTCTTGCCCAGGCTGGCTTGGAACCTCAATCCTCAGATCTCAGTCTCCTGGATAGGATTACAGATGGGTCTCACCAGAACCTGGCTTTTATTTTTTAAGTAACTTTATTATTATTGTGTTGTACAGAGTAGCTACCATTTCATATTTATTTCTAAGACAAAAAGTATTTGGAAGGTAAAGAATGGGCATAAAGGAAGCAAGTGTTTGTTTTAAGTATAAATGGATATGTTTGCATATGTTTGGGCTCAGCTTCTCCAGAGTTGGTGTTGGCCAGATCTTAACAGAACCTCACAAAAAAGCCAGTCTTTTACCCCAGGTGGAGTAATATCAAACTGGACCTGGGCCAGGAGTCAGTCAGTCAAGTCCGCTATAGCTGATCTTTTCCTTCCCAGAGCTTGAACTTGGGGTCCGGGTGCTGTCTCTGAGCTCTTTTTGCTCAAGGCTAGCGCTCTACCACTTTGAGCCACAGTATCACTTCCGGTTTTCTGGTGGTTATGGAGATAAGAGTCTGAGGGACTTTCCTGCCCAGGATGATTTTTTGAACTGCCATCCTCAGATCTCAGCCTCCTGAGTAGCTAGGATTACAGGCGTGATCACCAACACCCTGCTTTCCCCAGAATTCTTTTAAGCTCTGCCCTCCATGCCTCAGGACTGGCTGGAGGGCTCAGCCAGAGATGTGGGACAGGGACGAAGCTACTACCGTGGCCCTGCGATGTCTCCCCCCGGCCCCAGGCCTTACCCCGTTATCTCCATGAGTGCTGGGCCATGCTCCTTCCTTTCCCAACTGGTGCCGAATCCGATCTTACGCTGTCAGAGCCGGGGATGTCCACCAGGGGGCGCGCCTCGCTCACGCAGCGGCTGTACAGGCTGCCATTTCCCAGAAGGTCCAGTGCTCCAGGACGTTTCTTGTGTGAATGCCCGCGGCCCTCCCACTGCAGGGTGGGCTTCAGATTTCCTCCACAGCCTCAGGCCTTTGTCCCACGCTCCCCACTCCAGCCTCGATGCCCGCCTGGGGGTGGATGTCACCCTTCTGCCCTGGGTCCCGACGCAGCCACGGTCTGGCCTCCCTGCGCCCCTCGTGCGGGACGCGGCCCCTCTCCTCCCCAGCACGTCCGTGCCTGCTTGTTGGAGACTCGCCCCTACTCTTGGGGCGCCTGCCAGTCCCAGACGACCCTGAGATGACCCTGGCTCCGCTCTCCTCCCGTGTGGCCTCAGATGTCTTGGTCCTAAGGTTCACTTGCCCAGTCCTTTTCAGAACCCACGAGTCCCCGGGGCTGCCCTGAAAGTGGCCTTTGGAAGCCCTCCCTCCTGCCAAGGACGACCCCTTTTCTTTCCTTTGGGGTGGCCATTAACGCTGCATCTCAAGAAGTACCCTCTGGGCAGCATGCATGTTCAGCTCCTTGCTCCCAGGTTTTTTGGGGGGAGGGAAAAAGGGAGGGGGCACAGGGAAGTCCTACTGGGTATCATCTCCCCCCTTCCCATCTTTTAGATATTCCACTAAGATTTGTTTCTGCAACTGTGGATCTGCTCTGTTCAAACAAAAGGCCACGAGTAGCTGACCCGCCGCTCAGCTTCCTTATGCTCTGCCTAATTTGATTTGTTGTGGACGGAACCCAGGTCCTTGCTCATAGCTAGCTCATGCTAGACAAGCGCTGTACCACTGAGCTACATCCTGTAGTTGACCTGATTTTCTGGAGAGGCCAAACAGGAAACAGTCGCTGGATCCCCTGCTTCTCACACCAACCCCATCAGCTAAAGTTGTGGGGATGAGGTGGGGGAGCATAGGCAAAGATATCCTATCTGATGGTCCCAGTTATGCAAACCAATGAGACAGTTCTTCCTTTCTTGGCCCAAACCAGAAAAGCTTAGAACTCCTTCATTCTAACGTGTCCATTTCTCGCAGGCTTTTTTTTTTTTTTTAAAAGCCTTTGCACTCTGAATGGATGACTTGGTCCATATTAAAAGGAATGTCAGGAATTATATGATCATTTTCTTCTTGGCAAAGGTCTTTTGCTTTATTCTCTTTTGCTCTCTCACTTCCATTTGCTTCCCTCTAGTTGTCCACACCATTCTGTGTATCTGTTGTTTTCAGGTGCTCTTGGAAAAAACAACAACAACAACCACCACAAAACTTGTTTTGCTGGCATGCATTTTAAACTTATGCAAAATGAATTGTATTTTCTTCTCATGGCTTGTCAGTAAGTGCTAAGATTTTAAGACTGATCCATGTAGCTTCTGCCTCTTCTAACTTCTGCCTTCTCTCCATGATACCCGTGTCTCTGTGTTTTACCCTTTCCATTTCCCTACCCCCATCGATAATATCTTCAAACATCTCTCCTTATGCAGCATGTCTCAAACTTTAGTATGAATGTGTGCAACCTGGGAATCTTGTTAAAATGAAGGCTGTAGTTTGGCAGGTCTAAGACTAGGCCAATGACTGCATCATTAACCATCTCTGATGGAGGGCATATATTGCTGGGTATATTTTGAGGACCAAGGTCCTTATGGATCTCTGGGAGAGTTTTGAGTTGCTGGGTCAGAAGGATTGAGTAGGCATGATCTGGTAACATTTTCCCTCTCTGCTTTCCAGTCTAACTATATCCTGTGGTATAGCTACACCACAGGACAGGCATGTAGAAAATGGATGTTTATATGGATAAAGTCCTTGCATCTACCCACATCCTATCCCATTTTTCTTGAATTATGATCTCTTTTCTTTTCTTTTCTTTTTTTTTGTCGGTCGTGGGGCTTGAACTCTGGGCCTGAACACTGTCCCTCAGCTCTTCAGCTCAAGGCTAGTGCTCTACCACTTCCAATCTCTTTTCTTTTTATTAGAATGGCCCTCAGACTCCAGAATGATATCCCTGGCCAGGAATACAGAGCCAAATAAACGAAGGATCCAGGCCACAATCCTGATCTCCATTCCCACCTCAGAGTACTCTAGTGAGTAGTGGACATCTTGATTGGCTTGACTCCTGACATCTCTAAGCCTGAGCTTCATTTCTGATAGGAGCCTTTGAGGATGGGAAACCTCACAGGATCTTCTCCCATAGCCTTACCACCCACTAGTGCGGAGTGGCACTCCATGGCCTGGCCACTGACAGGTAGTTACCCTCCAGCTGACTTCTCATCTCCAAAAGGAGATTGTTACAGCATTGCTAGATGTTGTGGCAATAAGAGCCAGATGAGACATTTTAAACCAAGAATCCCATAGAAATTCTGAGACAGATGTCCTTGCCTTTGTCTTTCCCCAGAAGACAATGAAGTTCAGGAAGGTTTAGCAATTTCCACCAAGGCCATGGAGCTAGAAACAACAGTGCTAGGATTTGAAACCAGTCCTGGGCTGGGAAGGTGGCTCAGTGGTAGAGTGCTTAACTAGCATGCATGAAGCCCTGGGCTCAATTCCTCAGTACCACATACACAGAAAAAGCCAGAAGTGGTACTGTGGTTCAAGTGGTAGAGTGCTAGTCTTGAGCAAGTGAAGCTCAGGGACAGCACCCAGACTCTTGAGTTCCAGCCCTAGGACTGGCAAAAAAAAAAAAAAAAAAAAAAGCCTGGAATGTACACTAAGCTATGGCATTTCCCTATCCTTTCTAATCCTCAATACCAGGTCATACTAACAGGAAGGAAGGACCAGTCAGTCCTTGTGTGTCAAGCCTAAAGTGCTGAAAAGATATCTAATCGGTGACAAAATTAACCACCATTTCAGGGGCTAGTCTGCTGGGTCCAAATACTTAGGTGGCAGGAGAGAAGGATCTTGGGTCTAGAGCTTGAGGAGTCAGAATTTTAGGGCTAGCTACACATAGGTGGGAGTAGATGGGCCCAGTGAGTTGATCCTAGCTGGGAGTGAATTGTCTATCATGTCTATCTTATAGCTAAGCTTATAAGTGATCACTGTTTTTTGTTGTTGTTGTTGAGGGGAGGGGTCAGCAGTGTGTGAATCGCCAGAATCTGGGGCATCAGGGGATGATACTTTGTCAAGAAATACCTTTCTTAGTTACGAGCAGCTCTGCTGGATCGATTCTGGACATCCCTGAGTTATTATGCTCTTCCCTTCTCATACAGCTGTGCCAGTATGTCCTGGCACCGTGCCCCAGCCCCAAGCATTTGACAATCAGAAGAGTTCCACATCTGCTCCTTTTGAGATTTCATGGCACATGATGTTTTACATCTTGTCCACACCATCCATCCATCCATGCTCTGTTTCTCATTAAAGGCCTTAAATTCTACCCATGACAGAACATTTCTCAGAAAGCCTCGTGAAGCCCTTTGCTCTCTCATCTGGCTTATGAGCCAAAAGACCTTTGGAGTCTACAGCATGTTTTTAGAGCTCAAAACATCTTTACAGGTTGGTTTTTTTTAAAAAAAAAACTTTACAATTTTAGTATGCCCTGGAACAGCAATGGGATCCATTTAACAATGAGGCTCAAAAGAATAAACTGGCCAAGGCCATCCATTACGTGGATGGCTGAAATGAGACTCGTTTTTCCATAACAGAAGAAACTGGGAGTATAGCTTAGAGGTGGAGGCATGTACTTAGCATATGCCAGGCCTTGGGTTCAATCTTTAGCACCAAACAACAACAGCCGCCAGCAACAACAACAACAAAAACAACAAAAAAGTGAAACTCACTTCTCTGGTTGACCCACTTCCCACATCTGGGGTGTGGGCAGAGGCAGGTTAAGGAGGAGTGCCCTGGGCAGATGGATAGGGGAGATGGCTGGGCCTTCTGGCCATCCCTCACCCAGCAGCTAGCTTTCTGTCAGTGGGGGCCCTTTCTTGAGCCTACGGTCCTCCTGGAAGTAGAAGAGAGGATTGGCTGAAAGGAAGGCAACAAGGGGCACTGAGGAAGAAGCTCTCAACAAGTCTGAAGCTGAGAGGACTGAGAAGCTGTGTTTCCATGGGAGCCCCCAGCGGTGTTAGCACATCCACATAGGTGCTCTCGGTGGTATGGACGAGCTCTGTCCCCAGCTAAGCCATCTGTCCTGTCCCCTCTTCTCAAAGCCTCTGACCTCTCTTCCTTTTAGGTACCTGCAGCATTGGTTTGAGGTAGGTGCCAAGAGGCCAGGCTTCTGCTCTGGATGAGGGATGTGGGGCCTGCTGAGACGCCACTGCCCTCCCTCTTCCCTGATGTTCATGCCCTAGGTCAAGGGCTCAACAGACACAGGCAGCCGGAGGGGGTGGCCCTTCTATTAGACCAGGTCCTGAGCATAGCCTGGGTGAGTCATGGAGGTGAGGAGGCCCACGAGGCTCAGCAGTGTGGAGAAGAGCAGCAGGAAAGAGGCTGTGAAGAGCAGGGCAGGCAGAGCACTGAGTATCAGCAGCAGCACAGCTGGCAGCAGGTGACGCCACACTGCGGCCACCACAGGCCACAGGGAGCTCAGCAGGTGGGAGCCGGTAGTGAACAGCGCATGGCATAGCATCAGTGCCAGCAGCAGGTAGAGTGTCCCCTCCACACCCCATAGCATGCGCTGCAGTGGTTGCCGCCAGCCTGATGTTGTCCACCACTGGACCCAGCTGGGAGGTATGTGGTATGCCCACCAGCGCATCCAGCCCTGCCTGGTGACCCAGGTTGACCAGGACGCTGCTGGCTGTGGCCCCTCGCCGGCTCCGATGGTATCCGTCTCCAGTCGAGACTGCTGCATCATGGCTGGTGGTGCACCTAGGGACAGGTCCAGGCCAGCTGCAGGAGCGGCTGGAGATGCTGGGGAAGTCAGGGCAGGTGTTGGAATAGGGGCTCAGGAGGGTGGGGCAGGGTGGGGCCTTGAGCAGGGACCTGAGACTTACCTCGGGGAAGAGCCATCTAAGTCATATTGTTTCCTGCTGCACCCAGGATAGCCTGGCAGCCAGATCCAAGCCTTTCACTCTCACCCACTCCCCACCATCCCTGGGGGAGTCCCATTATGACCCGGACGGGGGTGGGGTCCAGTCAAGAGAGGAACCCCTTGTATGGTGTGAGGCTCACCTGAGTTCCTCTCCATGGGCCTTCCAGGCTGGCAGAGGAGCTTGGTGAGCTCTGTAGATGCAGTTTCTCCTGCTTGTGTCTGGAAGCCTCCATCTTTGTCCCTTCCCTGATGGCTGATGTCAGTTCCAAGTCTTTTTCTATGGACTCTCATTCTCCAGAACCACAGAGGAGACCAGAATGGTTACCCTCAAACTATAGGCCCTGAGTTAGCTGGCACATCCCATCTTGATCTCCCTCCTCATCCCCTGCCTTCTGTTGCTGCCTCAAGCCTTAGTCCTGACTCTCCACTCTACATTATGAGGCCAGAGGACTCCTGAAGTTCAGGCTGAGAATAAAAAGGCGTGTCCCAAACCCTCTGTCTAGCTCAGGATGGCTGAGGAGGCCTAACAAAGTAAGAAGACCAGTGGTTTTTTTTAAATTTATTTTTTGTTTGTTTTTTTTTTTTTTTGAAGAGCACTCAGTGTTTGGAGTGGGCTCTCAAACCCAAGGGTGGAGGCAGAAAGCCAGGCCTAGTAGAGCCAAGGGCATACCCCGGAGTCCCAGGAGCAGCCCCAGGCTCAGGAGCAGAAGAAGCAGTGCATCTTGGAGGCTGAGTTGTCTTGGGACTGCTTCTGTTGGGAAGAAGGGAGCCACCTCCTGTTCTGGACCCTCACCAGCTCCCTGACTTTGGCCCCTTGGGAGAAGTCTGTGTCGTGGCAGAGTGGGACTTGTGGTAGGCCTGTGGGGAGAGAGGGTATCAGTTGGGCTCAGGAAAGTTAGCCACTTGCACTCCCTGCTTACAATGCCCAATTGTTAGTTGTTTGCTCACTTACCTGTGGAGAAGGTCAAAGGTGAGGAAGCTGATCAGGAGCAGCAGCAGCAACAGGGCTGGACCAGTCATGGAAAAGATGGCTCCAACTGTCAGCCCTAGTGCCCCCAGGCCGAGGACACTGTCCAGGAGCTGGGCCCAGCTAGGATCCCAGTAGGACACACATGAGCACACTGGCCAACTTGACCCCTCCCCAGCACCCAGACCCCTGGAAGGGGATGGGATTGGATCTGCAAGGAGTTTGGGCCTGGGTAAGCAGAACAGGGTCATAGAGGAAAACAGAAGTGGTCAGAACAGCTAGTATTGGAAGGGAGGAAAAGGGGGAGGGGAAAGGATCCCTGGGTTACACTCAAAGGTGAGCTTGGAGTGGGGATCCGGGATCCTTGGGAATTTCCCCCCTTCCCCTATCCATCCCACCCCCCTCCTCACCTCCTTTCACCTGGGTCAGCCATTCTAGGACTGAGCAGCGGGGGGCATTGTGACCTAGCTCCAGGTGGGGCCCAGGCTAGGGAGGGGCTGCAGCTATCCAGCCTCATAAGCAGGTGGGTCTCTGTAAGAACTGCATTAAGTCAGTGATTTTTGAGAAGCAAGTGGGTTTTAGCCAGGAAGTTGGTGATTTCTGAGAACTAATTCTCATCCTCGTGCCTTTGTGAATTCTCTGCCCCTGGGCTTTCCCATGGGACTCCGGGTTGTCAGGAATGCCATCACTCCTTGGGGGAGCTGTCCAAAAAAAAAAAAAAAAAAAAAGGATGGGTTATTGTTTTCTTCAAGTTTCCAGAGCCATCTGTCTGGGAACATTCAATCTGTTCCCTGTTCAGCTCTGTTCCCTGAGTAAGGTGATATTTAGAAGGCCCTTGGGGGTGAAGGGCTTTTCTTTTCATGACTATTCTCATGGAATACAGAGAAAAGCTCTGCCAATGGAAGCTGTCTGGAATTGGGCTCCCATGTGACCTGCTAAATGAGGGTGGGTTGGGAGGAAGCTATTTCTAACCACTACAATTTGTGGAAGGTGGCATAGATGCTGGGGTTTCAGAAATGGGCTAGCAAGCCAGGCATAATGGCATAAACATATTATCCCAAAACTCAGGATGCTGAGGCAGGAGGATTGTAAATTTGAGGTTAAGTTGGGTTACATAGTAAGACCCCACACACTCATTTAAAAGAAAATGAGAAGGGGTAAGTAGCAGCTACCTTGAACTATGAAACTTGAAGTTAGGGGTGTAG
This sequence comes from Dipodomys spectabilis, assembly GCF_019054845.1. NCBI lineage: Eukaryota > Metazoa > Chordata > Mammalia > Rodentia > Heteromyidae > Dipodomys > Dipodomys spectabilis. The sequence continues at coordinate 7,771,040 of NW_024870852.1, forward strand.
AGGAGAAAACTGGGGAGAACAATGGAAGGGGTGGCATGGACCCAGATGCATTGCACTCATAACCTGACTGGAATTGGAACCTCTCTGTACAACTATTTAACAAGAGAACTAGCAGTTTCCCTCTGAGAATGAAATTAAGAAAAAATGAACAGGTAAGGAAGAGATTGTGCACCTAAAAAAAATAAATATAAGGGGCTGGGAAGGTGGCTCAGTGGTAGAGTGCTTGCCTTGCCTGCCTGAGGCCCTGGGTTCGATGCCTCAGCACCACATAAGCAAAAAGAAAAAAGCTAGAAGTGGCGCTGTGGCTCAAGTGGTAGAGTGCTAGCCTTGAGCTGAATTGCTGAGGGACAGCGCCCAGGCCCAGAGTTCAGGCCCCACGACCGGACCCAAAAAAAAAAAAAAAAAAAATATATATATATATATATATATATATATATAAGGATGGGAAGGTGGCTCAGTGGTAGAGCGTTTGCCTTGAATGCATAAGGCCCTGGGTTCAATTCCTCAGTACCACATAAGCAGAAAAAGCTAGAAGTGGTGCTGCTTCTCAAGTGGTAGAGTGCTAGCCTTGAGCTGAAGAGCTGAGGGACAGCGCCCAGGCCCAGAGTTCAGGCCCCATGACCAAAAAACCAAAACCAACCAAAAACCAAAACCCCAAACCCCAAAGAGCTATAAAAGACAAAAAGTAAATAGAAAAGAAAGGAAAAGAAGGAAAGAACTATAAAAGACTTCCCCAAATAAAAATAAATATATATCCACTGATAATCTGTCAATGGGTGGTGGCTACAGAGATGCCAATACTTATTTAGTGACTTGAGAAACCAGGGTGGAAATGAGTCATAACCAAGAAAACTTAATTTTGTTCTAGTTTTATCACTTTGAGGGAATACTGCTGGGGTGGGGGGCAGGGAAGACAGTGACCTCCTAGCAAAGAGAAGGGGAGGTAGAAGGGGCCATTAGCCTGCCTCCAGCAGTTCCTGTCTTAAAGATTCAGGCCTAGTGGCCTTGACCATCTTTGGTAGTGATGAATCAGGGCCTCTGGGATCCTCCCCCTCTCCATCCCCTTGCTCTGGTTCTTTTTGCATATTCAGCAGCTGGACTTTTGGTAGAGATCTGCCTATAAGGTATACAGAGGATCTTGTCTCTCTCTCTCTCTCTCTCTCTCTGTTTTTTTCTTGTATAAGTTCCACTTGTCTTTGAAAATGAGCACATCATCGTTCAGGTTTGAAGTTGCCAGTCTCATAAACTGACCACTTCTCAATCTGTACCTACAAGATTGCATTGCTGGGCATACAGATTTGAGGGTCATATCCTGTTGATTATACTAACATGAAGCAACAACACATTGCAAAAGGATTGGGTAATAGGCTATGATGAATGCTCCTTAAGGGTTTTCTATGTGCTGCGTGCTCTGAGTAAATTTATAAGGGAGTTCTATTTGCAATAATCTCCTCAGGGTTTATTTTTCATTCAGCACTTACGTGTTAAGAACTAACTACGTACTATGCATTGTGACTGACATTGGGTCATACATGATTTACTGAGAGTTCTCCCAGAAGAAAATGTCTAGGAAGTTGAGGGAGAGGACAGGGTAGGAAAAAAAAATTGTTAAGGTAGGATATGCTCTTGCCTGAAGTCTAGTCTCAGCCTGACTTCAGATAGCTTTAGAAGTTGAATTGTACCATAGAACAGGTCCCATCGTGCATCTGTGTCAGATATTCACCAGCTGTGGCCTCCCTTACAAAACAACGGGGCAAGGGAAACACAGAATCGTAACCTTCTGAATAAGACAGCACTAATAGGTGACAGCATCTGACTTGAGAAGAGAGTAAACAGCTTTGACCTATGGTAGCAAGCCCAACAGGGCAGTGGGAGGGAGCACTGGTGGGGGAGGGGGACAATTCCATATGGCAGTAGGTGTCATACAGTTCAAAAGATTCCTTCAGCAAGGCTGATAGACTAAATCATACTCATTCCTAATGATGGTCTGAGCTTTGGCAGGTTTCCTCTCAGTCCTTGGAGTAGCCTACTTAGTAAAAAGGTTTCTGCTTACATGAGGTCATGGTCCATATTAGATAGTAGATGCCAGTAATGTTATTTATGTTGGAACCTTGGACCATATAGCATCACCATCTCTAGAGGGACCAGACTAAAGTCAGCTGCATGGGCAGTCAACTATAATACCTATGTGATGAGCCATGCTGGATGCTAAGTTTCCCATGGCCTTCCCTTGTTGGTGATTTTCTGCACATGTGGTCACACATCATGCTGGAAGGTCTAAGGACAGATGACAACTGGAAGCTTGTCATCTGTCCTAGCACTTTTTTCTATTGCTGTTTCAATCTGTACTTTCTCTGTAATCAACAATAATTATGAGTATTGACTACTTTGCTGAACTCTTTGAATTCTTTGTGAACTGTTAAACCTGAGAATGGTCTTGGGAGTTTCCAGAAGTGGTCTTGGTATCAGAAGTGGGATTCACTAGAGCAAGTCTGCTTTACTGAAACGAGGTGAAAGCAGGCTTTGGAAAAAGAAGGTGAGAGGGTGGGGATTGCCAAGTCGTTGGTTCCTTGTTGGTGGTTTAGTCTTCCAAGTATGGAAATGCAGTTGCCCTAGGGTAGTTATGGATGGTGAAAGTTACCAAATGGAAGTTATTAACAATAAAGCTAATTCCTGAGGAGTATGGTAGAAATCTTCCAGGAAGATCAATAAAATTGGAGGGCCAATATTTAAGTAAGGTTTACTTAAAGCTACTCAGGAGGCTGGGATCTGAAGATTGTGATCTGAAGCCAACCCAGGCAGGAAATTCTGTGACCCTTATCTCCAACTATCAAAAAGCCAGACGAGGAGCTGTGGTTTAAGTCCTAGAGCACCAGCTCTAGGACTTGCTGAGATTCTGCCCAGACTCTGAGTTCGAGTCCAAGGACTGGTACAAAAAATTTTAATTAAGAATATTAAAAATGATAAAACCAAGACACTTCAGAACTGAAGGACACGAATTCATAGGCATGAGCCACCAGCACCCAGCAACGCATGCTTTTTGATTGCTTTCTTAAGGCCCTGAAGGACAGCTGTGAACATTTGAGCACAAAAGCTCTTCTAGAGGAGTGCTAACCTCTTGCCCATGGTGGAGACAGTAAACATGAGAATTAAAGCAAATTAAAACACGATCTGAGAGCATGTGGAGTGCCTTGAAGTCTAGAAGAATGAAAGGGTGAAAGCAGAAGTGACTGGGAGGAGAGAACTGACTTTAGTCAGGGACAGCCTTTGGGAACAGATAACATAGAAAGGAGATGTAAATGATGAGATTTGAACATATGCATAAGTGCAAAGGTCCAGAGGTTGACAGTCTGGTACACTGGTACAGCTAGAATGCCATGTGACCAAAGAATAGAAGCAGAAGCAGAGGAGTGGGTAGAAAAGAACTTGGTCCTGAAGGGTGGTGCAAGTGAACTTGCTGGAGACTTAGCCAGAAGAATTTGAACCAGTTCACTGCTAAGTGGGGAAGGGGTTAGAGGTTCAGGAGTCTCTGATATGTCTTTTCTTTTCTTCCCTTTCTTTGTTTCTCTTTCGTTTCTCTCTCATTCTTTCTTTTTTCTCTCTCTCTTAGCAGAATTGTTATGCAGGGGGGCGGGATACACACATTTGCAATGTATTATAATCATTCCTGTCTCCTCTACTACTCTCCCTTCCCCCTTACTGAAACAATTCAACAGGTTTCATTGTTCTATTTTCATACATGCAAACAATCTACTTTGAGTATACTCATCCTCATTCACTCCCCTTGTTAGCCCAAATCCTTTCTTCTCCTCCTCCTCCTCCTCCTCCTCCACCTCTTCCTCTTCCTCTTCCTCCTCCTCCTCCTCCTCCTCCTCCTCCTCCTCCTCCTCCTCCTCCTCCTCCTCCTCTTCCTCCTCCTCCTCCTCATGCCAGTCCCAGAACTTGAACTCAGGGCTTTGGTGTTGTCCCTGAGTTTTTTTGCTCAAGTCTGGCATTTTGCCCATTGAGCCACAGCTCCACTTCAGACTTTTGGCTTGTTAATTTGAGATAAAAGTCTCACAGACTTTCCAGCCCAGGCTGGAAATCCTCAGATCTCAGCATCCCAAGTCCTTAGGATTACAGGCACGAACCACCAGCATCCAGCTGTCTGTTTCTCTTTTCCACCCTCCTAACCCCCATTGATCAACATCTTTCATTGAAGCTTTTGTGTTATTTTCATATATAGTTGGAGAGTATTTCAGAACTTTTTACTCCCTTCTTTTTCTCTTTCTCTTTCCCCTTCTAAGTATTCTCTTAGATTTATATTCTGTTTAATCCATATATCTAATTATGAATATATCTTATATACACGTATGTTTCTATATTTGTGTTTTGTTTATCCATATATGTAATTATATGTGTATATCTATGTGTATATATGCATATATAACTATGTGTCCATGAATATGTATTTTAGATCTAGTTTCCACATATGAGCAAAAACATAAGACACCTTGTTTTTAGAGCTTTTTTTGCTCAATATGATGTCCTCTAATTCCATACATTCTCCTGAAAATGACATTTCAGTCTTCTTTTTTTTTTTTGTCGGCCGTGGGGCTTGAACTCTGGGCCTGGGCACTGTCCCTCAGCTCTTCAGCTCAAGGCTAGCACTCTACCACTTGAGCTACAGCGCCACTTCCGGTTTTCTGGTGGTTTATTGGAGATAGGAGTCTCACGGTCTCTCCTGCCCGGGCTGGCTTTGAACCGTGATCCTCAGATCTCAGCCTCCTGAGTAGCTAGGATTACAGGCGTGAGCCACCAGCGCCCGGCCCATTTCAGTCTTCTTTATGTCTGTTTAATATTCCATGGTGTGTGTGTGTGTGTGTGTGTGTGTGTGTGTGTATGTGTGTGTGTGTGTGTGCCATATCTTTATCTGCTGTTGAGTACTTTGCTGATTCCATCATTGTGAACAGGGATATAATAAGTATAGGGATGCTGATGTCTTTCTGATATACTGACTTACTCTCCTTCAGCTTTATGGCCAATCGTGGTATTGTTGGGTCATAAGGAAGATCTATTTTTAGTTTTTGGAGAAATTTCCAACCTAATTTCCAAAGTGGCAGAATTAATTTATATTCCCACGTAGGATCCATGAGAGTTCCTCTCCTCCTCCCTCCTCCCCCCCAATCTTTGCTAGCAGAATCTTGCATTCTTGTGTGTGTGTGTGTGTGTGTGTGTGTGTGTGTGTGTGTGTGAGCCACTGCTGCCCAGTAAGTCTTGTATTCTTGAAAGATGCAATTCTAACTGGTGTGACCTAGAGTCTGAATGTGATTCTTATTTGCATTTACTTTATAGCTAAGGATAATTAACATTTCTTCATGTAGCTATTAGCCATTTGTATTTCTTCTGAGAACTATATGTTTAGTTCAGTTGCCCATTTATTAATTGGATTGTTTATTCTTATGCTGTTTTTTTATCTAATTGTGTATTCTGAATATTATTGTTTTTTTAATCTGTTGAATAACTGGTAAAGGTTTTTCTCCCATTCTGAAGGTTGTCTCTTGATTCTGGTAATTGTTTCTTTTGCTGTGCAGAAACTCTTTCATTTGGTATAGTCTCATTTGTCAATCCTTGCTGCCATCTTCTAGACAACTGGAGTCCTATTCAGAAAATATTTACCTGTACCTAAAATGTTCAGTGTTTTCTTGTATTAGACGTAAGGTTCAGGTCTTATTTGAGCCTTTTGATTCAATTGGAGTTGATAGAGGGTACAAGATAGAGGTCCCAGTTTCAATTTTCTGCAAGTGGCTAGCTAGTTTTCCCAGTATCATTTACTGAAGAGGCTTTTTGCTCCAGTGTATATTTTTGGCTCACTTGTCAAAAATTAGATGGCTGTAGTGGTGTGGCTTTATTTCTGGTAGTTTTTTTTTTTTTTTTTCCATCCCTGCGGTTTGAATTCAGGGCTTGGGCACTATCCCTGAACATCTTTTGCTCAAAGCCACAGCTCCGCTTTTAATTTCCTTGGTAATTTATTGGGAATAAGAGTCTCATAGACTTTTCTGCCCTGGCTGGCTTAGATCCATGATCCTCAGATCTCAGCCTCCTGAGTAGCTAGGATTGCAGGTGTGAGCCATCAACGCCTGGTTATTTCTGGTACTTTCATTTTGTTTTATTGGTCTTCAGATACTGTATGCCAGTACTGTAGTATAATTTGAAGTCTGGTGTTGTAATATCTCTAGCACTGTTGACTTTTTGTTTGATTCTCATTTAGAATCGCTTTGTTATTCAGGGTTTTTTTTTATGTCTCCAAATGAATTTTTAGATTTATTTCTCTAGTTTCTGTGAGGAGTGATATTGGGATTTTGATGGGTATTGCACTGAATTTGATGGGTAGATTACTTTTGGAAGCATGGTCAATTTCATAATATTGATTCTGCCAATCCATGAACATGGGAGGTCTTTCCATCTTCAGGTGGTATTTTGATTTTTTTTCCTTGGGGATTTATAGTTTTCATTGTAGAGGAGTTTCACTTCCTAAGTTAGTTCGTAGGGGTTTTTGTTATTGTTGTTTGTTTGTTTGTTTTTGGTCGGTCGTGGGACTTGAACTTTGGGCCTGAGCGCTGTCCTTCAGCTCTTCAGCTCAAGGTGAGTGTTCTACCACTTGAGCTACAGCGCCACTTCCGGTTTTCTGGTGGTTTATTGGAGATAGGAGTCTCACAGTCTCTCCTGCCTGGGCTGGCTTTGAACTGAGATCCTCAGATCTCAGCCTCCTGAGTAGCTAGGATTACAGGCGTGAGCCACCAGCGCCCGGCTTGTTGTTTGTTTTTAAGGAATTGTTTTCCTGGTTTCTTTCCCAGCCTGTTCATTGTTGGTCTAGGGAAAAGTTTCTGATTTTTTGGTATTTTATAATCTGCTACATTTCTAAAGGGATTTATCAGTTCTACAGATTTTTTCGTGTGTGTGTGTGTGTGTGTGTGTGTGTGTGTGTGTTCGTGCGCGCGCGCACACACACACACACATGCAGGTACAGGGGCTTGAACTCAGGGCCTTGCTCTTTCTTGCTCACAGCTGACACTCCACAATTTGAACCATACCTCCAGTTATTTTTTTGTTAGTTGGAGATAAGAATCTTACCAATTTGTCTACCTTGATGATTTTCAACTATAGTCCTCACATCTCAGCCTCTTGAGTAGCTAGAATTATAGGTATGAATCACAAATCCTTGGCCTTTCTTCCCTGTTTGAATACCTTTTACTTCTTTCTCCTACACTATTGCTCTGCTAGGAATTCTGGTATCACAGTGAACAAGAATGAGGAAAGTAAGCTGGGCATCAGTGGTTCACGCCTGTAATCCTAGCTACTCAGATGGCTGAGATCTGAAGATTGCAGTTTGAGGCCAGCTGGGGCAAGAAAACCCAGGATGGTCTTATCTCCAATTAACTATCAAAAAGAAAAAGAAGAAAACTGGAAGCAGATCTGTGGCTCAAGTGATAAGTGCTAGCCTCGAGCACAAAAGCTCAGGGATAGTGTCCAGACCCTGAGTTCAAGACTAGGTGAACATGCATGTATGCACGCGCACACGTGCACATGCACACACACACACACGTGCACACACACACACACACACACACACACACACACACACACATACACGCACAAGTGAAACTGAGAGCAAGGGAAGAGGTGACTTTGCCCAAAAAGAAATGTATTCTTTTTAAACATTTATTGTCATTATAAGGATGATGTAGAGAGGGGTTACAGTTACATAAGTCAGATAAAGAGTATATTTCTTTTTGGACAATGTCACTTGAAATATACTCTTTACCTGACTTATGTAACTAGATCCCCTCTGTACATTACCTTTATAATAGCAATTAATTTTTTTTAAAGAGTGAGGAAAATAGACACTTGTCTCATCATTGACTTTTGAAGGAATGATTTCAGCTTTTCTCAAATTATGAGATATCCTGTTTCTTATGCCTCCTATGCCACCTCCTCTTTTTCATATCTGTCTAGGAAAATGGAATGGGGATGGGGAGCTGGAATCAGAGAAGTGGCCAGAGTTCTGGCCTGGCCACTGTCCCTCAGCTCTTCAGCTCAAGGCTAGTGCTCTACCACTGGAGCCACAGTGCCACGTCAGGCTTTTTCTGCTTCTGTGGTGCTGAGGAATTGAACCCAGGGCCTCATGCTTGCAAGAAAATCATTTTACACTGAACCACCTTCCCAGCCCAACACAGCTCTCTTGATTCACATAAAAGGTGTGAAAGAATTACAGCATGAATGAATAATCATTTTGTACATGTGATTACCCATGACCACCTGGAACAATACTTTTTTTTTTTTTTTTGGTTGGTCATCAGGCTTGAACTCAGGGCCTGGGAGCTGCCCCTGAGTTCTTTTGCTCAAGGCTAGTGCTCTACCTCTTTGAGCCACAATGCCACTTCCAGTTTATTGGTAGCTAATTGGAGATGAGTCTCATGGACTTTTCTACCCCTGATGTCTTTGAACCAAAATCCTCAGATCTCAACCTCCTGAGTAACTAAGATTACAGATGTGAGTCACCCAGCAGATTTCTTTAAAATTAATACATTACTTGTACAGGGAAGGGTTTCTCTGTGACATTTTCACACATGTACAAATGGATTCCAGCCAATCTTGCCCCTCATCTCTCTCCCTTCTTAAAACAATCTCAATAGGTTTCATTTGCTCTCTTTTCACACAAGCAAACAAACCACTTCTAGCATATGCATCCTCATACCCTCACTCACCGCCCTCTTGTTAGCCCAGCCCTCCGCAGCAGAACTTGTTTTAGTTATCTGTCATTCCTGTGTGTGTATTAAAATTGCACTAAGGGACTTCACTATGGTATTTCAGATATGAATATATTGTGTGTTTCTCAGAATGACTTTCTATCGTTTTTCTTTCCCCAACCTCCCACACTCCTATTTATCACCAGCTTTCACTGAGTCTCTTTATGTCTTGTGTGTGTGTGTGCGTGTGTATGCTGGTACAGACTTGAACTCAGGACCTCATGCTCTCACTCAGATTTTTTTCTGCTCATAGCTGATGCTCTACAAGTTCAGCCATGGCCTCCCATTCCAAGATGCTTTAGGTCTTCATACATAGCTGCATTGTTGCATAGTTCTCCCTCTTAGTTTTTTCCTCTCTCTCTTCCTTCTCCTAAATATTCCCACAGGTAGAATCATGTGGAACCATAGATGTGTTTGACAAAACCCATGACCCAGGCTCATGAATCTTACCAGAGGAATTGTTTATCCTCATGACACTGCTTCCTACCTTTGACTTTAGACTTGTAGGTTGTACGTGGGCTAGGGATTCCTCCCTGAAGGTCTCAGGAAGTACGCTGACCCCAAGGGCTCATTTTCATTCTGGAGATCACTTTCAATCTATTCCAAGTGAGTTCCTTTCCAGATAAACTTTCCTATCACTTTCACCACATTTGGTGGCTTGCCAGAGCTCTTCTCTCGAAGGACACAAAAGTTAAGATAGATGTGCCAGTTCTTCTGGTAACAAAAGTAGCCCACCCTAACCCCAGCAGACCAGAACTTGTTTTTCATTTGGGACTATGTGTAGGATGACATAATGATGAGTAATGTTCCAGAGCCAAGTTAAACTTGAGAAGGATCCAGGCTGCACAGGGACCTTCTTATCAGTTCACAGGAGGCTGCCTCCCTAAGAATCAAAGTTTTGATTATAGCATGTAAGACAGGCAAATGGAGAAGAAAAGCGTGAGACGGAGAAGGCTGTCAGCACATAAGCACTGAACCAAGGACTCTCCTAGCATAGACCCTTGGCTCCTGTCTGTTGCCTATCAAACTGTGGTCTTTCACTCCGGAAATGGGGGCACAGCGTGCAGTACTGCCCATGTGCTCAGGCCTGCATCTCCAATGTCACCATTTTGGAACTGCTCTTTTGCTCTTTCTTTCCTTCCCTTCCTTCCTTTCTTTCTTTCTTTCCTTCCTTCCCGCCCTCCCTCCCCCCCCTTTCTTTCTCTTTCTTTCTTTCCTTCCTTCCCGCCCTCCCTCCCCCCTCTCTTTCTTTCTCTCTCTCTCTTTCTTTCTTTCTCTTTCTTTCATGTCCCACTCTCTTTCGTCCTGGACTGGATCTGGCAGAGGTGTCTAGGTCCAGGGCAATGAGACCTGGTCATGGGTGGGTCCTGTCTGGTGCCGGCTTTCTGTAGGGGCTTGCTATCCATCAGGGGTAGAGTGAAGCAGATGCTTTGAGGAGCTCCAGGATGCATGCAACTCCTTATCAGTTATGTGCCTTGGTGCCAGGATCCCCTCCTCCCATCTTGTGAATTTAGGTGGCTAGCATGGGCTGACATGCTGATATTGAGTAATTCAAATTGTTTGTATAGATAGTGCCCCCACAAACCCGGGGGGAGATTACTTGTTGAGGGGATGGCAGTAAAGGCAAAGCACCGACCAAAGGCACTTAGCGGATGGATGTGTTTTCTTCCTTTGGGACAGACGACCACCAGGCGTGGGAGATCCAAAGGGAGGGGAGTAGGAGGATGATGGGAAGGGTCTCGCGTTCTGGAATCACTAACTAGAGATTAGGACTGAGGGGAGTAAAGGGAAGGGGGCAAGGAGGGGAAGAGGAGGGACCAGGGGGAGGGGGCACATCAAGCCTCAGCCTTTCTATCTCCAGCCCCAGCCTTCTGGGTATCGCCTCTGGCTGCTCTTCGGGTTATGTAACCCCGGAACGTGGCAGCTGAGCAAGAGAAAGAGTAGGGGAGGGGAGGAAAGGAGAGAAGAGAGGCGGGGCGAGGGTGGTGGGCGTGGTGGGGATGAGAAGCGCAGCCTCTGGCTGGACCCCTTGGGCTGTCTTTCAGGATTCCTGGAAGATCAGCCCTTCCTCTTCCCACCGGGGCATCCTGTCTCCCGCCTCAGTTTCCCTATCCTGTCTCCCACCGTCCTGACAGGGGACCTGTAGCTTCTGGATGGATTCCCCACCCCCCTCCTCCTATGGTTTTAGTTTCCTCCGCAAACGTCTCAGCCACACTACTTTAGCCAAGTCAATGAGCTGCCGCTGGGAGCCTCAGTTTACCAGTTGGCAACTTGAGCAGCACATGCAAAGCGCGTAGCATCCGTGGTGCGCGACCGCCGCGGGGCAGGCGTCCGGCAGGACGCAGTGGAAGGTTGGCTTGGCCAAGCTGGGCTCGTACTCCCGGGACGGTGGGAGAGGGAGGGGCGGGTCGGTGGGGCGGGCAGCCTCTTCCTGCGGCCCCTCGGGGCTCCCCCCCTCCGCAGCCCCTCCCCCGCCCCCGTGCCAGGACCCTCCCCGCGCTCTCCTCGGAGGTCGCAGTCCAGCCAGCGGGCGGTGGGCGGGCCGGAGGGGCGTGGGGTGATGGCGGGGGCCGGCAGGAAGGGGCGGGGGGCTCCCGAGCTACCGGCAGGAAGAAGCAAACCCGCAGATCGCGGCCAGTCACTCGCGCCCGCACCTCTGTGCTAGCCATGTGGGGCGTCCTGTTCGCCTTGGCCGCCTTGGCGCCTGCGGGGCGCCTGGGTCTGGGGGCGCCCAGCGCCTCGATGCTGGATCTGACGCCGCCTACCACCACCGAAGCCTCGGGCTCGACTCTGGCCCCTGCACAACCTCCCTCGAAGGCGAACGGTGAGCCTCCGGATCCAGACCACTCACTTCCAACACACACACACACACACACACACACACACTCACACACACATTCACAAGGAGCAATGACTGCTGATTCAGCAACCCCATTCCAGCCAGACCTAGTCAGCAGCCCTGGGATTTAGGCGTTAGTTGTGATGCTGGCTCCAACCTCCAACCTTCCCCTTTTACAGATGAAGAAACTGAGGGCAGCAAGAGGGGAGAAAGACGTGCAAAGGCACCAGATTAAAAAGGTCGCAGAGTAAGAGTGTGTTGGAGAAAAGTTTAGGAAAGGGTCCGGAGGGAAAGAACAAAAGAAGGAGAGACCCTGTGTGGAGGCTGTGCAGAGCAAGGAGCACTGTCCCCAGAGGAGGAGAGGCAGGCTGCCTGACCGCCCCTGAACTTCTTCTCCCTGAGGAAGGCCCCAGCACAGGAGTGCCAGCCTGCATAACCTGAAGAACAGATTCCAAGACAGAACTTCTCAGTGGAGAAGGACAGTGGAGACAGCCCAGAGGCTTTGGGACAGGGCATCTAGTCTTGAGCTAGAGTGAGGGGTGTAGTGCTGGGTGCTGGTGGCCCACACCTGTAATCCTAGCTCCTCAAGAGGCTGAGATCTGAGGATCGAGGTTCAAACCTGGTCAGGAAAGTCCTCGATACTCTTCTATAAACCATCAGAAAAGGGAGAAGTGGTGCTGTGGCTCCAGTGGTAGAACGCTAGCCTTGAGCTGAAGAGCTGAGGAACAGCGTCCAGGCCCAGAGTTCAAGACCCATGACTGACATAAAAAAAAAGAGTGAGGGTGGTATGGTTGGGGGGGTACGGAGACGGGAGGGGTATGAAGCATCCACAGGGAAAGAACCAAACTCAGCTCTTTGGAATGCCCAATTTCTAGGTGTTAGATGTAGCTCTCCACTGGTCAGTGGGCCAGAGATGAGGCTGGCCAGGGGACATGTCAGGAAGAGGCCCTAAAGAAGTGGCTAGAGCGGGTCAAGCTGCAGGTTTTGAACCCCGTGCTATGTCGTTTGGAAACTTGCAGTGGGCTTGCCACAGGCTGGTATGTCTTCCTGGGCTGGAAGACCATTCCCTCAGGAATGGTTTCATACTTCTTCCATCCCCAATGAATGCTGGGCTCTTTTGGATTCCAGGGACCTCAGCACAACGTGTCCTAGTTCCAGTCATCAAGAAAAAAGTCATTGTGAGGAAGCGAAAGAAGGTAATTCGTTTCAGCCCCTCCCTGACAGCAAGACCTTCGGTGACTACCAGCAGACCAAGGACCCTCGAAATCCCTAAGAAACAAGAACCAGGTACTGTCTCTCCAGGGGCTCTGCTCTGGCAATTAGCAGCCTAGCTCCTGGCCTCATGTCCCCTGCCTGTCCAGCACATGAATGTAAGCTTAGCTTCTCACCTGTTCTGACTACCTTCCCTCTCTGGCCCAGTCTCACTGCTCTGTTCCCATCCCTAGGCTGCCCTCCATTGGGCCTGGAGTCCCTGAAGGTTTCAGATAGCCAGTTTGAGGCATCCAGCAGCCAGTCCTATGGTCTTGGACCACACCGAGGACGGCTCAACATCCAGGTGGGCAGCCCGGCTGAGTCCACTCCTCATCTTGGCCCACCCTACTCTCCCTACCTGGGCCTGACACTCTGTCCTATGCCCACAGTCAGGCCTGGAGGATGGTGATCTATATGATGGAGCCTGGTGTGCTGAAGAACAGGATGATGAGCCCTGGTTTCAGGTGGATGCTAAGAAACCCGTCCGCTTCTCAGGCATTATCACACAGGGCAGGAACTCTATCTGGAGGTGAGGCAGGCCACCTCCCTACTTGGGAAGTCATGGGTAGATACAGGAGGATTGTGGTGGGACTCTTGAGGACATCAATTATTATTTTTTCTTTCTTTTTTTTTTCCTGTCAGTCGTAGGACTTGAACTATGGGCCTAGGTGCTATCCCTGAGCTTCTATTTTGCTCAAAGCTAGTGCTCTACCACTTAAGCCCCAGAACCACTTCTGGCTTTTTCTGCATAGTTTATTGGGGATAAGAATCAAACAGACTTTCTTGCCCAGGGTGGCTTTGAACCACAATCCTCAGATCTTAGCCTCCTGAGTAGCTAGGATGATAGGCGTGAGCCACTGGAGCCCGGCAATGATATCTTCTCTTTCCAGATATGACTGGGTCACATCATACAAGGTCCAATTCAGCAATGACAGCTGGAACTGGTGGGGGAGTAGGAATCTCAGCACTGGGATGGATGCGGTGAGTGGTCCCATAGTGGCTGAGCCCCTCTATCCTGGGAACTGGGCACCCAGATCATTGTATGGTACTTGGCTAGGTTGATGCTCCTCTGAGGATAAAGGATAAGTGTCCATTGAGGCATCTCAGGGAGAGAGGAGGAAGAGAGAGAGGGGGGCAGGGAGAAACCCAGCAGACACCATTTGTGTGAATGTGTGTATGTGTTGGTACTGGGGCTTGAACTCAGGGCCTCAAGCTCTCATTTGCTTTTTTTGCTCAAGGCTGGTGTTCTACCACTTGAGCCATACATCCACTCCTGGCTTTCTACTGGTAAATTGGAGATAAAAGTCTCACAGACTTTTCTGCCCTGGCTGGCTTCAAACTCTGATCCTCAGATCTCAGCCTCCTGAGTAGGTAGATTATAGGCATGAGTCACCAGTGCCTGACTGAGAGCCAAGCTTTTTTCTTTTCAGTGCTAGCGATTGAACCCAGGGCCTTATATAGTCCAGGCAAGTGCTCTGCCATTAAGTCATGTCTCCAGCCCAAGATGTTTCAGGCTACGCCCTATAACCACTCTAGATATAACATGGCCTTGTGTTGAAGTTTCCTCCTTCTGGCCCCTGGGACTCTGGCTTGCATCACTTCTTGCCTGCTCATGGCTTTGACTTCTCCGTGTTACAGACCTCTTTGAGATTTGGCTACAGAACAGAGTCCTGGCCAGCATCAGGAAGGGCCATTCCTGCACTGCATGGCCATGTTAGCCTAACCAGTTGTGACCAAACCAGAAAACAGCTGCCTTAAGGGGCCAGGGCAGAAGTCAGGGTGTGGGGAGCAGGGTCCTGGTTTAAAACAGTGCAGCTTTCCAGCTGAGCCCAGCAGAGAGGATTAGCCAGTGAGCTCGGGAGCCTGAGTTTCTTCTCTGATCAATCTTGGGTTTTGACCAGCCCTAAAAAGGGTCTCTGTCTCCAGGTATTTCCTGCCAATTCAGACCCAGAAACCCCTGTGCTGAACCTCCTACCAGAGCCTCAGGTGGCACGCTATATCCGTCTGCTGCCCCAGACCTGGCTTCAGGGAGGTGCATCTTGCCTCCGGGCAGAGATCCTGGCCTGCCCAGTCTTAGGTGGGCAGATGGGAAAAGGCTGGATGGGCAGGGCCTGGGTTCAGGATGCATCCTCCACTGTGAACTTTATCATGAACTCATCTTCTACCAGATTCTACTGGCTTACCTCCTGAGGCCTATGCACCAGGTTCCTCTGATACCTTGGACTTTCGGCATCATAACTATAAGGACATGAGGAAGGTCAGATATAACCCCTATGACCCAGGAAAGAGAGCATGCTTACCCTCTACCTACCAGGGCAAAACCTGCATGTCCCTTGCCACCAACCCCATTCCCATACATTCTTCAGTTCTCTCTGCTGATTGCTAAGCTCTGCCTCAGTTCCCCTTGCCCTACCACTTCCCCTATTCTGTTCCTTCCTTCTGAGTCTGCTGCTCCACTGGTGAACCATTCCAGATGCTCTAATCAGTTTGGCCCACCTCTGACTTGTAAGTCTTTTCACAGCCATGTATTTTCTGACTCTTGGATGTAACCAGCTTATGCTCCTTTTTGTCCCCTCCAGCTAATGCAGCAAGTAAACGACCAGTGCCCCAATATCACCCGTATCTACAGCATTGGGAAGAGCTACCGGGGTCTGAAGCTATATGTGATGGAAATGTCAGACCACCCCGGAGAACATGAACTAGGTACTGGCAGGCGGTGTGGGGAGAGGTGGGCACAGGGCAAAGCCAAGTGTATGAAGCAGCTGTGAGCTCTCTGTGTTCTCAGGAGAGCCTGAAGTGCGCTATGTGGCTGGCATGCATGGGAATGAGGCCCTGGGGAGGGAGCTGCTTCTGCTCCTGATGCAGTTCCTGTGCCATGAGTACCTGAGAGGGAACCCACGAGTAACCCGGCTGCTCACTGAGACACGCATTCATCTGTTGCCCTCCATGAACCCCGATGGCTATGAGATTGCCTATCGCAAGGTAAGCTACCTGGCATGAGTCACCCCCCCCCCCCCCGGTCCCTTCTGCACTGGTGCTCAAGAGACTGCTTGGCTTGAACAAACTCTTTCTCTTGGCAGGGTTCAGAGCTGGCAGGCTGGGCAGAAGGTCGCTGGACCTACCAGGGCATTGACCTTAATCACAATTTTGCTGACCTCAACACTCCATTGTGGGATGCTGAGGATGATGGGCTGGTGCCCCACACTGTCCCCAACCATCACCTACCATTGCCTACATACTATACGCTTCCTAATGCCACTGTAAGTATCCTGGGGGGTGGTGAGGGAAGACTACCCAGAGACCTCTTGTTGCTGTGTCCCACTTCTGACCGATCCCCATCCAGGTGGCTCCTGAAACTTGGGCAGTGATCCATTGGATGAAGCGGATCCCCTTTGTGCTGAGTGCCAATCTCCATGGGGGTGAACTGGTAGTGTCCTACCCATTCGACATGACACGGACTCCCTGGGCTGCCCGCGAACTGACTCCCACAGCTGATGACGCAGTCTTTCGTTGGCTCAGCACAGTCTACGCTGGCAGTAATCGGGCCATGCAGGACCCAGATCGTCGACCTTGTCACAACCAGGACTTCTCCTTACAGGGCAACATCATCAATGGGGCTGACTGGCACACAGTTCCTGGGAGTATGTGAGGGATCCTGAGGGAGGAGGGGTGGAGTGAACCCCTTCCTGGTGGTAGACCCCTGACCTCTAAGACAGTCTGCTGTGTGTAGGGCACTCCTGTTAATTTCCACCCAGAAGTCCCTCTCAGGGGACAGCACCAGGAGTGTGGAATGCCCATCCTGCCCCCCTTAAGCTCTGACGTCTGTAATTTCTTCCAGGCATGAATGACTTCAGCTACCTCCACACCAACTGCTTTGAGATCACTGTAGAGCTGTCCTGTGACAAGTTCCCTCATGAGAATGAGTTGCCCCAGGAGTGGGAGAATAACAAAGATGCCCTCCTCACTTACCTGGAGCAGGTCAGACTGGAATCCCCCAGCCTGCTTAACTCACTCCTAGCCAGTCTGCTCTCCACGTAAGGCTGCCTCTGCCACCTGGGCTTCTTCTAAGGTCCAACCTATAGGAGATTCCCATGATGGCCACTTAGCATTGATAGTCTTGGATGAATCTAGACAGGAAGTGCAGTTTGTTAGCAGAGTAGTGTCAGACAATGTTAGCCAGTGGGACTAGAGACAGCAGTCTGAGGGTTGGTCCCTAAAACTGTCCCAGATCTAGTCTCAGGGGACTCTTTGCAGGGAAGATGTTACTCGGGTATAGAGAGAGTCACCATGCATGTGGGAAAGCCCAAAGATACAGATACTCCCTCCTCCCAGTTGGAGGTAAGTTTCTAATCAGGAGAGAAATTAACCAAAAAACGTGTCTCTTGGGAATCTAGCCGCAATACCACTTTTATCAGGTTTACAGGAAAGCCAGAAAGTTAGTCACACTCATGCAGAGCAGAAAGGCTTTTCTGGTTTGTTTCATTGTTTGCTTGCTTGTTTTCTGTTGTTGTTTGTTTTTGCCAGTACCAGAATTTGAACTCAGGTCCTCAACCTTACTTGGATTGCTTATTTAGCTTGCTTGTTTGACTATTTGAACCATGCCTCCAGCCTAGCTTTTTGCCGATCAATTGGAGATGGAGTTTCAAAGACTTTTCTTCTCAGGGAGACTTTGAACTATGATCCTTCAGGTCTCAGAATCTGGAGTAGCTAGGATTATAGGAACCAATGCTGTCTGGCTTACTTTTTGTTTTGTTTTGATTTTGTGATGATATGGAATTTTATTGTATAAGCCCAGGGTGGCCTTGAATTAGGGATCATGCTGCCTTCACCTTAGGGTTTTAATAAACTTTTCTGCTGGGTCTAGTGGTCCGCAGTGATCTGCTGAGGATCATGAGCTCATATCCACCTGAGATACATAGCAAAATCTTGTCTTAAAAGCAGAAACAAAACGCAAACCTTCTCCTACACAGGTGCGCATGGGCATTGCAGGAGTTGTGAGGGACAAGGACACAGAGGCTGGGATTGCTGATGCTGTCATTTCTGTGGACGGGATTAACCATGATGTCACAACCGGTAAGGAGTAGCAGAGTGAGGCCTGGGGCCCTGAGGGAGGGGGTGGGGTCTTTAGACTGAGTCAGAAATGGAGAATCATCGGATGCTGACCTTGCTGCACTCTCCTCAGCACGAGATGGGGATTACTGGCGACTGCTGACCCCAGGGGATTACTCCGTGACCGCCAGTGCTGAGGGCTACCATTCAGTTACACGGAACTGCAGGGTCACCTTTGAAGAGGGCCCTTTCCCTTGTAATTTCCTGCTCACCAAGACTCCCAAACAGAGACTGCGAGAGCTGCTGACAGCAAAGGCCAAGTTGCCCCCAGACCTTCGGAGGCGGCTGGAGCGTCTCAGGGGAAAGAAGTAATAGCTGCAGTTGAAGAGAGCTGGAGGGAGCCTTGGACAGGCTGGACCTGTCCAGAACTGAAGGGGAATTGTGGGGGTGGGGA
The DNA here is from genome assembly GCF_019054845.1 of Dipodomys spectabilis. Classification (NCBI taxonomy): domain Eukaryota; kingdom Metazoa; phylum Chordata; class Mammalia; order Rodentia; family Heteromyidae; genus Dipodomys; species Dipodomys spectabilis. The sequence continues at coordinate 7,789,422 of NW_024870852.1, forward strand.
ACAAAGTAGAAGAAGAGGTGCTCCAGCTCATTAAAGCTGCCTGGCACCTATTGCCCTGGTGTCTGTATGTCTCGAGTCCTTACCTGGGAACAGGCCTCAGGCCACCTCTCACTCACTGTCCACGCTGCACATGTTTGCACTCTGTTAGCAGTTAAGTCTTGGAGACATTGTATGGAAAGAGGATCTCACATAAGTCCTGGAACCCAGGGCCTAGCAGAGCCACAAACAACAAATAGGAAAATAGACAAATTGGACAAGTCTCAGTAAAAGTTAAAAACTTGTGGGCATTAAAGAACACTATTAACAGATTAAAACAGCAGCTCAGAGAATGAGAAGAAATAGCTTCAAATCCCAGATCTGATAAGATTTAATTAATTTTTTTGCTGGTCCTAGGGCTTGCGCTTTGGACCTGGGTTCTGTCCCGGAGCTTTTGTGCTCAAGGCTAGTGCTCTACCACCAGCTCCACAGCTCCTCTTTTTGTCTTTTGTGGTTAATGGGAGATAAGAGCCTTATGGACTTTGCTGCCTAGCCTGGCTTTGAATCTCAATCCTCACATCTCAGCCTCCAGAGTAGTTAGGATTACAGGCATGAGCCATCTGTACTATTCACATATAAGATTTATATAGAACTCTGAAAACTCAAGAATAATAACCAAACAACAACTCAGGGCTGGCAGCATGGCTGAAGCTGAAATAAAGTACCTGTCTAGCAAGTGCGAGGACCAAAGTTCAAACCCTATCCAGTACTGCCAAAAAATATATATAAGCAACCCAATTACAAAATGGATAAAGTGTGTGCTGGAGCTCATACTTGTAATCCTGGCTACTCAGGAGGATGAGATCTGAGGATTGTGGTTTGAAGCCAGCCTGGGCTTCAAGAAAGTCCATGAAACTCTTATCTCCAATTAACCACAAAAATAAAAGGCCAGAAGTGGCGCTCTGGCTCAAGAGTGCTAGCCTTGAGCAAAAAAGTTCAGGAGCAGTGCCTAGGCCCTGAGTTCAAGCCCCAAGCCCACGACCAGCACACATATAAAAATGGACAAAGGTTTAAGCAGGCATTTCTCCAAAAATGATATAGAAATAGTCAATATGTGCAAAAAGTATAACATTACAAATCATCATAGAAATACAAACCAAAACCATAGCAAGATGCCACTTCAAACCCAATAAAATGCCTATATCACAAAGTTAGAAAATATGGTCAAAGCTGGGCACCGGTGCTCATGCCTGTAATCTTAGCTACTCAGAGGCTGAGATCTGAGGATCTTGGTTTGAAGCCAGCCTGGGCAGGAAAATTTTATCTCTTATCTACATTAAGCACCAGAAAACCAGAAGTGGCACTGATAGCTAAACTTGAGTAAAATTGGTCAGGGATACCACTCAGGTTCTGAGTTTAAGCCCCATGACTGATAAGAAAAATAAGAAAATATGGTCAAAAGCCAGTGGTGCATGCCTGTAATCCAAGCTACTTAGGAAACCTGGAGGATCTTGGTTCAAAGCCAGCCCAGGGAGAAAGTTCCTGAGATACCAGCTCTAACCATCAGAAAGCTGAGAAAGAATATAAGGAGGTACTGAGCTCAAACCCCACTACCAGCACACGCACTAAAATTAAAACCCCTAAGTTTAACTGTTATATTTGGAAACAAAAGTTAAAGAAAACAAGCTGGGAGCTTGTTTTCACAAGTTAGAAAATCGCAAAGTTAGAAAATATGGTCAGAGCTGGTTTCCAGTACTCACACCTGTAATCCTAGCTACTCAGGAGGCTGAGATCTGAGGATCATGGTTCAAAGCCAGCCTGAGCAGGAAAATCTGTGAGACTCTTATCTCCAATAAACCACTCAGAAAACTGGAAGTGGCTTTGTGGTTCAAGTGGTAGAGTGCTAGCCTTGAGCTGAAGAGCTGAGGGACAGCGCCCAAGCTCAGAGTTCAAGCCCACAACTGACCAAAAAAAAAAAAAAAAGTTAAGGGAAGCAAAAGGAAAGAAGTAATAATACATGTTATATTATAAATGAATCCTGAATACCTTATGCTAAGGAAAGACTTACTAAAGCCATATATTGTACGATTCCATTTTTATGAAAGTGTCCCATATATGCAGATAGCAGATTTGTGCTTGCTCATGTCTTGCTATAAATGGGAGGGATGGGAATGAAAAGGAACATTGTTTTTATTTTTTTATTTTTAGGTGAGAAAATGTGCTAAAATGGACTACATTGATGGTAATACATATCCACATATACTAACAACAATTGAATCAAGGTAGTTAAATAGATGAATTATTGTATAGCTGTGAAATTTATCCTAAAGCTATTACAGTCCACAATGCAGAAAATGTAGCTAGTACAATAATACCAGCACAAAGGGGCACAGAGGGAATGCAGCTCCACAGGACCAAAGCTTTGTATACTACCTATATCAAGGGCAGTCATAAACACTATTGATATCAACAAGCTAGTTCTTAAAAGTTAATATGCACCAGGCATTGGTGGCTCATGCTTGTAATCCTAGCTGCTTGGGAGGCTGAGATCTAAAGATTTGAGATTCAAAGTCAGAAATTCCATGGAACTCTTCTTTTGTGGTCAGTTGTGGTGCTTGAACTTGGGGCCTGGGCACTGTCCCTGAGCTCTTTTTTGCTCAAGGCTAGTCCACTATCACTTTGAGCCACAGAGCCACTTCCTGTTTCCTGGTGGTTAATTGGAGATTAAGAGTATCTCGGACTTTCCTGCCCTGCTGGCTTTGAATCATAATCCTCGATTACAGGCATGAGCCACCAGCAGCCATCATGAGTCTCAATTTTTTGAGTCAGCTAGATGTATCTCCTCTGCTGCAGAGCCCTGCTGGCTTCATCTGATCTCCTTGAGTATGTCCCTTCCGTTTGCTTTTCAAAGGCCAATGCACATAGTAGGAACTCTTCTTGAAACAGAAGAGCGGTTTTTGGCACCCAAGAAGTTGGGGCAGCATAAAGGAAGGCATAACTCCTGTTCTTGGAGGTACCACGTAGATGGGCATGGTGGAGGTCCAGATTTCCTTAGGAGCCAGTATACCTTTCCCCCTACTATGTTGAATGCTGACTACTAACACCTTTTAGCTGCCATCTTTTCCCAAGTATTGTCCATGGTCAAATTAGAGTTGCTTTACCCCACTTGGGCAGCCTACAACCAATGACTTGACTGACTTTGGCCTTATCCCACTAGGTCAAGCAAGACACCAGGTGCACAGGGACAGGCTTGATCGCATATCTGTCTGCAGGCAGGCTATTCCAGCCTGGGCCTGGTGGAAAGATACCGTCACCTACCGGGGATGACAGGAACTTTCCATTCTGGACCTAATCGGAAGTGACCACCCCTAGCACCCAAGTAATTACAGCCTGATTTTTACTCCTTTATTTCCTTGGTAAGACCCATATAAGCTAGACCCCAAATCCAGTCCCACACCCAACCTACATTCCCAGGAGCTTGTTGGGTCCCTAGATGTTATCCTTCAATAAACACTCTTCACCTGTAGAAGATGGAGTCTAGCCCTTTTCCTTTCTTCTCCATTGTCCTAACTCCCTGCTGTCCCCAATTTGACAAGAAGGGTTCAGGTGGGGTGCTCTTTAAGCTCCAGAGCTAGGACCATGCTAGTCTTGCTGGAAGACCACATTCTTGCCGAGTTCTTTCCCTGCCCTGTCCTGATGCCCTCTCTCCTTTTCTCCAGAAAGTGCCTCATGTTCATCCACATCCCCATTTCAGGCTCTTCCAGGGACTCTCACCTCCTGTAATGGGCTATGCTGTATGCTGAATGAATTGTGGAGCTAAGGGTAATGTAGCACCATCTTCTATCTGGCTGTGCAGAGACGGCTAGCACTCTGCACTTTAAACTTCAGCACTTCCTCCTTCTGCTGGCCAATTAAAGATGAGAGTCTTACAGGGAACTTTCTCTGACCAGGCTGGCTTTGAATTACAGTTTTTAGATCAAGGAGTCTTTACAAAAGGCCACTTTTCTCCAGTTAAAAGCAACAAGGTGGTCATCAGAAGTAGCTTTTTAAGCATGGTCCCACCTGGAACTTATTAAGGGTCAAAGTTATATCTGACAAACTTGTAAGAACCCTCTATCCTTTTCTGTGGGCCCGCTGGAAACTGTTACAAAACATGTAAGAGTAAACTGAAATAGCAATTAAACAATCATTTCAGTAGTCCTTGTTTTTCCTTTTCTTCACTTTAAAACAAACATTTAGGACAATTTTATTTTTAGCTTTTTTTTTAACTCAGGGGACGCCATTTTTAATCCCTTTGAAACACTGGGTAACATCTATTACCTTTCCCCAGACTGTTTAAAACAGCCACTTTTTTTTCCTTTCAGCCTGAATTACCTTTTGAAAAATCTTTGAGCTCACAGGACAATTTTTCCTTAATGCAAGAATTTCAAGCACTAGTACTGTGCTAAGAACCCAGACATACCATCTTTATGCTTTTTTAGAAATATATCTAATTGTAAACTAGTGTTGAAACCAAATTGCATCACATAAACCTTTCTCTTTTTTTTTGGTTGGTTGTGGGTCTTGAACTCTGGGCGTGGGCACTGTCCCTCAGCTCTTGAGCTCAAGGCTAGCACTTTACCACTTGAGCCACAGCACCACTTCCGGTTTTCTGGTGATTTATTGGAAATTAGAGTTTCATAGCCTTTTCTGCCCGGGCTGGCTTAGAACTGTGATCCTCAAATCTCAGCTTCCTGAATAGCTAGGATTACAGGTGTAAGCCATCAACACCCAGCTAAACCTTTTTTTTAACCCTCACTTTAAGGTGTTTTTTTTTGTCAGTTGTGGGCATTGAACTCTGGGTCTGGGCATTGTCCCTCAGCTTTTCAGCTCAATGCAAGCACTTTAGCACTTGAGCCATGGTACCACTTCCGGTTTTTTGATGGATAATTGGAGATAAGGGTTTTACGGACTTTGCTGCCCAGGCTGGCTTTGAACCATGATCCTCAGATCTCAGCCTCTTGAATAGCAAGGATTATGAGCATAAGCCACTGGTACCTGGCTTCCCCCCCCCCCCCAGGGGAGAATGTGAACACAGTTCCCCACTACCACAAATTATGCACATTTGGGGAAATCTCAGGGATCAGCACATCCAGAGTGCAATGAATAAGCCTCGCCCTGGGAAAACCACTTCATGATCATGGTATCTCCCCTGCCAGGTAAGTATGTGGCTTTAAAAAACTTTTTAATCCGGGCTGGGAAGGTGGCTCAGTGGTAGAGTGCTTGCCTTGCATGCCTGAGGCCCTGGGTTTGATTCCTCAGCACCACATAAGCAAAAAGAAAAAAACTGGAAGTGGGTCTGTGGCTCAAGTGGTAGAGCGCTAGCCTTGAGCTGAAGAGCTGAGGGACAGCGCCCAGGCCCAGAGTTCAGGCCCCATGACCGGACCCCCCCAAAAAAAACAAAAAACAACTTTTTAATCCATCCCAAGGGGCAGTTTTAGAAATACCAATCACATCACCCACTTTACCATCAGGTTTCCAATGTCCATCTTTAAAGAAAAAAGAGGCAGGAAGAAGATGGGCACCTGCCCATCCTACAGAATGGGCATATACCATGTTAGCATTATCCCTACTGCAGGTCCTCAGCTCCACCCAGACCTGAACTCCTCCCTGCCCTAGAGGTCCTACCATATAGCTAGCTACTCCCTCTCCCTGCTCAAACTTACCTGTGAATGGACCTTGCTACTAGCCCAGGTAGCCTTGCTACCCACCTGGATAGGGGCAGATGCCATATTGCTCCCTCTCCCGGGGTAGATATGGCCCTTCTAATAAACCTTATAATAATCTTTCTCCAGTGTGTGCCTTCCTCCATGTGGTTCCCTGGGATGGTCGTGACGGATCCTAACATTTGGTGCTGAAACCCCAGCAGTTCTGGGTGGAGCTGAGGACCTGCAGTGGGGATAATGCTAACACATCAGACTCCTTGGGGTTAGATGAATTGCCTTAATGCTAGCTTACCCTCTTCCACCATGGGTGGACTCCCCCCAGGGCCTGTCCCACAATGCACGGACTCCTCCTAGGATCTGTCCCACCATGCATGGATTGGCTGAGCTGAACCTTTTGCCAGAACACCCCTCACCCTCAAAGATAGGCCTTCTATTGACCCATTGTAAGTTTTTCCCTGTCCTTTTTTGATATCTGACTGAGAAACCAAGCAGTTTAGACAGCCAGAATGGGCAATGTCTTTGGCAATGATAAATAAAACCACATTTAAATTTCTGACACTTAGCCCCAAATTTTAGCCGTGGAGGCAAATCTTAAGTTCCCAGTGCCTTTTTGCTAAGCCAGATAACTTGATGATAGTGTAAGCAGCCTTATATATTAAAATACCAGACTTGTTTTGATTTTCAAATTAAAGAATCTTTAGAAAACCTTTTAACTATAGCTCCTCCTTAAGACAATGGAATAATCCTTTGAGACCTCATGACCTTTTTGGAGTTTTAAACCTAAATTCATCCATTTTTTACTTTTTTTTTTTCTGATCCTGGGGCTTGAACTCTGGGCCTGGGCGCTGTCCCTCAGCTCTTCAGCTCAAGGCTAGTGCTCTACCACTTGAGCCACAGTGCCACTTCTGGCTTTTTCTGTTTCTGTGGTTCTGAGGAATCAAACCCAGGGCCTCATGCATGCAAGGCAAACACTCTACCACTGAGCCACATTTCCAGCCCTCATCCATTTTTTTTTCACATCATACTGACAGTTTTTATCTTGAACATCTTTATACACATACATATACATACTTTTGTGAACAAAGATTTTAAAGCACGCAAAATGAATACTAGCCATAGGTATTCCAGTGGCAGATATTTTTTGCCAATTATTCTTACAGATGACCAATGTTTAAGACAAAACTTTCTTTTTTGGGGGGGGGTCCAGTCATGGGGCCTGAACACTGTCCCTCAGCTCTTCAGCTCAACCACTTGAGCCACAGTGCCACTTCCAGCTTTTTTCTTTTTGCTTATGTGGTGCTGAGGAATTGAACCCAGGGCCTCAGGCATGCAAGGCAAGTGCTCTACCACTGAACCACCTTCCCAGCCCAAGACAAAACTTTCAACAAATCACTTTAACATTCTCCAGCCCCATTACTCCAGTGCTTGTTTGATAGCAGGCACATTAGCATATCAAATACCTTTAGTGTAGGAAAGTTGGATAGGGGTCCTCTGGAGCTAGACTCAACCCACCCAGTGGCTGGACAGTCTTTAGACCATTTTTTTTTTTTTTTTTTTTTTTTTGGTCAGTCGTGGGGCTTGAACTCTGGGCTTGGGAGCTGTCCTTGCACTCTTCAGCTCAAGGTGAGTGCTCTACTGCTTAAGCCACAGCGCCACTTCGGTTTTCTAGTGGTTTATTGGAGATAAGAGTCTCATGGACTTTCCTGCCTGGGCTGGCTTTGAACCACAATCCTCAGATCTCAGCCTCCTGAGTAGCTAGAATTACAGGTGTGAGCCACCGGCATTCGGCTTAGACCAATTTTTTTTTTTTGGTCCAGTCATGGGGCCTGAACTCTGGGCCTGGGCGCTGTCCCTCAGCTCTTCAGCTCAAGGCTAGCGCTCTACTACTTGAGCCACAGCGCCACTTCCGGCTTTTTTCTTTTTGCTTATGTGGTGCTGAGGAATCGAACCCAGGGCCTCAGGCATGCAAGGCAAGCACTCTACCACTGAGCCACCTTCCCAGCCCGCTTAGACCAATTTTTGACTAGAGCATTTTATGTATTAATTTACACTGAGGCCAAGATTAAACCTGGGAGAACCAAGACTGATGTTTGCATCCATCCTGCCCCCAATTGTCTCCTGACCAGGTTGTAACTTCAGACAGATTGTTAGAAAAACCAATTTAGGCCTGTGGTCACCCTACCTTACCCCTCCACCACCTACAACTGCAACTGTGCTGGAGGGGCTGGTGATCTGGCCCAGCCAGAGGCTGAAACTTCTATTTTCCCACAGATGTCCAAAGGAATAACAAAGACACCGAAAACAAGAGTCCACATTTATAATGGGTACCAATTTAAAAACAAGACAAGATGAAACTGAAGGCTTAGTTGGGGCCTAGTGAGCCCCCAGTTCATCCCTACTCATGAGAACTCTGAGTCTGCCAAGTAGGCCTGCCACTCCCACTCAGCAAACTGAATCTAGAGTCTGCTGAGTGAGCCTGCCACTCCCACTCAGCAAGCTGAACTCCCCACTGTATAGTATGGGAGCACTACCAGGTGCTGGATAGGCAGTCCAGAGATGCCTAACCATGGCCCTACACTGGGTAGTCTCTCACCCTACCATGACCAGACCAGATGCCAGTGAGGGCCTCCCCCAACCATGCCCTTACTAGCCACTGGGTGAGTAGTAACACTCAACCATGACCCTATGGCCAGTAATCTTTCATGCTACCCAGCCCTATGCTGGGTAGTCTCTCATCCTACCCTTTACTGTACCCTCACAGTACCATTGTTCACTTGGAGGTCGTGGATGGGTTATTGCCTGCATCTGCTCCCCATTGTCTCCACTGTTCCACATGGTTCAATTCCCAGAATACAGAAAGCATGCAGACAGAAGACAAGATAGAGACTTGCTTCTGGAAGATTTTTTTTTTTTGTCCATTGTAGGGCTTGAATTCTGGGGCTGGGCACTGTCCCTCAGCTCTTCAGCTCAAGACAAGCACTCTACCACTTGAGCCACAGCACCACTTCCAGTTTTCTGATGGTTAATTGAAGATAAGAGTCTCACAGACTTTTGTGCCTGGGCTGGCTTTGAACCATGATCCTCAGATGTCAGCCTCTTGAGTAGCTAGGATTACAGGCGTGAGCCACCGGCACCTGGCTCCGGAAGATTTTTGAGTGACTCCCAAAAGATTTTTGGATGGCATGTCCAGCATCTGTAAGCTGTCTGTTAGAGTGGCAGAAAGTCCATGGGGCCCTGGAATGTCTCAGGGGGAGCCTCCCTTGTGGGAATTTCTGCCCCACTGCAGCTGACTCACTAAGGCCATCCTTTAGTGTGGTTTCAAGGAACCCAGGTGCCCTCCTTGGTACTGGAGTCTTGGTGACTGGGATCCCAGATGATCCTCCATATGTTGTATGGTATAGTATACCTTAAATCAGAAAAATAGAGAAGGCACCTTTTGAGAGGTCAAATTTTGGAGTCTTTATTGGAGTGCTAGCGGTCTACAGGTGGCCAATTACAAAGAACTGCAGCCTGGAACAGAACTTGCACCAAGCTTTTAAAAACAAAGGCCACATGCTGGGTGGAGACCAAGCCTTAGCAAAGTATTATACATAAACACAGCATAAGGAGCAGGGCTCCCCTGGAGCTAAACAACACAATGTATCTATATATTTCCCAAAGCAGGGTCCTCCTGGCTGTACCCATTGAAGCAGGCATCTGAAATTCAAAGGTTGGCTTGTCTCACTTCTAGGCTTTAAAGCTGGGTGGACAGCCCCCCATCTCTTTCCTAGGCTCTAGGATAGCTGTGTGTAGACAACAGCTCCCAGCACGTGGCCAGGGGCCAGAATGGCTGTGACTCAGTTTCCTGACTTCACTTTACCCCACTCCGGATGCTTGAAGCCAATGACTTGCCTGACTCATGAAGGATTGACTCCTGCCTTATCTCCCCACACCAAGCAAGACACCAGGTACACAGGAACAGGTTTGATCACAAACCTGTCCTCAGGCCGGTTATCCCAACCTAGGCCTGGCGGAAAGTTACCGTCACTCCAGGTGGTTGACCTTGAGCCTAGCCAAACGTGATCACCCGTAGCACCCAAGTAATTACAGCCTGATTTTTACTCCTTTATTTCCTTGTTAAGACCCATATAAGCTGGACCCCAGATCCAGTCCCACACACAACCTACATTCCCAGGAGCTTGTTGGGTCCCTAGATGTTATCCTTCAATAAACACTCTTCGCCTGTAGAAGATGGAGTCTAGCCCTTTTCCTTTCTTCTCCATTGTCCTAACTCCCTGCTGTCCCCAATTTGACAAGAAGGGTTCAGGTGGGGTGCCCTTTAAGCTCCAGAGCTAGGACCATGCTAGTCTTGCCTGAAGACCACATTCTTGCTGAGTTCTTTCCCTGCCCTGTCCTGATGCCCTATCTCCTTTTCTCCAGAAAATGCTTCATGTTCATTTCAGACTCTTCCAGGGACTCTCACCTCCTGTAATGGGCTATGCTGTATGCTGAATGAATTGTGGAGCTAAGGGTAATGTAGCACCATCTTCTATCTGGCTCTGCAGAGGGAAGTTAAGGCCTTGTTGGAGCTCTTTTTCCTGCTACTGCATATTCCAGGCTTCCCCCATCCCACCCCACCACTCCAGGCACATGCAGGCATAGACATATCCTTCTAACACCTTCTGCTTCTGAACTGCTCCCCACAGGGAGTGGATTTGGAGAGATTCTGTCCAACATTTAAATTTCATTATGGACTTTTTTTGTTTCAAGTAAGACCTAGAGAGGGGACACCTCTGCCTCATTCTACAATGACACAGAGCGGTGTCTGGTGGTCCCTTGGTATTTGCTCCTGATCTGGTCTGACCCTGGGAACTTCCAGGGCTCTGTGATGGAGAGCCAGCAGGGACCCCATTTGACAAGTTTGCCAGGTTTGGGCAGGACCAGCAGCCACACTGCCACATTTTAGCAGCAGCCACAATTTATCTTGGCAAGGTGAACTTCTAGGCTCAGCTCCAAAGAGGGGCCTGGGGAATGGCCCAGACCAACTGGCTTTTACCACAGAAGCCGATGCTGGCTGGACTTGAGCAAGTGCCAGCCCCAAAGTGGTAGCATCTTCCCCCATCCACCTGAAGGGGGACTCACCCCATTCTGGGTGAGTGCATGAGTGCATGAAGGTTTGGGGTACAGTTCATGGATGGAGTCTCAAGGGAGGTACATAAGGGAAGAGAATCAGAGCAGAGGGCTTTGCTGCTCCTCACTGGTCCCAAGGCAAGCCTTTAGGAACTGTGCTTGTGGAGGGGGTCTGGGGGTCCCTGAGGCTTCTGCCACCCAAAGCCAAGAGCACATTTGAGCAGATTTTAGTCTCAGGCTGACAGATGAGGGAGGAGAGGCTTTGGAGAACCAAGATGCTGGATGCTGGGCCCCAAAGGAACAACAAACCTGCTCTTGGATGGCATTTTCCTTTTCCCCTTTTAAATAGTTGGCTCCCTCTTTCCCAACAAATAAAATCATTTAAAAGGAATGGATAAAAACAGTCATGTTTCTGTTCCTGCCCTGCTGGGAAGCTACTTCTGTATCTTTGGAGTTATGAAATCTCTTCCACTCTGCAGAGTCTGTGGGGAATCTGCACCCAACACCTTCTTACTTCCTACTTCCCTTCCAGCTCTGAACCCAAAGCCCTCCCAGACCCATCGAGTTGACATTCCATGCTCCTCTGCCAAGGTTGAAATAAGGCAGGGGGTCTAGACAGCTCACTTTGTAAACTGAATGAAGGAAAGAGCTTCTAGAAAAATCAATTCAAAAGGGCTCTTCTGGATTGTTTGTGTGTGTGTGTGTTGATCCTAGGGCTTGAACTCAGAGCCTGGGTGCTGTCCCTAAGCTTTTTCACTCAAGGCTGGTGCTCTACCACTTGAGCCACAACTCTACTGGCTTTATGGTGGTTAACTGGAGATACGATTTTCATGGACTTTCCTGCCTAGTCTGGCTTCAGGCCATGATCTTCACCCCCCAGCCTTCTGAGTAGCAGGATTACAGGAGTGAGCCCCTAGCCCCCAGTATCTTCTGGATTTTCACTAATAAAGAGGACCCATAGCTAAGAGGTTGAGCTAGGTTAGAGGTGAATGGCTAACAACAGGTTAGACTCAGGTAGAATGACTTAGTGAGAGAGTAATTTGTATTTGTTCTTGTCTTTTTTCCTCACTTGTTCCTAGGAAGTAGCAGAAGCCAGCATGGCAGGAAGAAGTACTGAGGTGGTTGGTTTCTAGATCTGTTCTTTAATTTTATTTTTTATTTTTGGTCAGTCGTGGGGCCTGAACTCAGCCTGGGCACTGTCCCTCAGCTCTTCAGCTCAAGGCTAGAGCTCTACCACTTGAGCCACAGGCCCACTTCTGGCTTTTTCTGCTTATGTGGTGCTGAGGAATCCAACCCAGGGCCTCATGCATGCAAGGCAAGCACTCTACCACTGAGCCACCTTCTCAGCCCCTTATTTTTTATTTTGTTTCCCAGATGTCTAGCTTCTGAGGACCCATGGGCACCTTCTGCAAGAGTTAGGTCTCTGGGGAAAACAGCCCCTCTCCCCCTTCCTCTTCATTTGCCTGAAACCAGTAGTCAGCTGACTGTCTATCACTTGACTGTGCGCAGTGGATCCCAGGCTCTGAAGTCACTTCCTCATCTGCTGAGGTTATCTCCTGAGCCACCCCAGTCACACCTCCTTCAGACAGTGAGAGGTTCTCCAGGCTCTGAGATCCCTTCCACATCTGCTGTGCTCCCGCCTCCCCTTTCCCTATATAATCTGGCTCGACATGAGTCCCCTCCTCTCTCTTTTTCCTTCCCCTCCATCTCCATGGGCCTCCATTTTGTGTGGGCTGAATTATATGGCAATTTCCTTTCTGGTGAACTTTACAGTACAGATCGAAGAGAGGGACAAAATAGGCTATTTGTTAACAACTGAGATACCTTGCATATAGGACATATGGTATATGGTAGTCTACTGTCAAACATGTAATTAGTTAATGCAAAGATTTCTTATCAGACACATAATTAATATTATTCATCACACTGAAAGAATAATGGAGAAAGTCATTTGATTATGCAGAAAAACATTTCAGAGAATTTGGAATCTAGTCACAAACATTTAGAAAATTAGCAACTGAAGCACATAGTAAACCAAACATGATGTCTACTGGTGAATTACTAAAAGCCTGCCATCCAGGATCAAGCACAAAACCCTATTTTCACCAGTTCTATTCAATATTATATTGAACAATAGGCAAGAGAAGTTGATCAAAATAAAATAAAAAATAAAACTCTTTGTAGATGACAAAATTGTGTATTTAAAAAACATACATGGAAGTGGCAGCACAAGTGGTAGAATGCCAGCCTTGGGCACAAAGAGGCTCAAGGACAGTGCCTAGGCTCTGAGTTCAAGCCCCAGGACTGGCAAAAAGGAAAAAAAAGCAAAAAAAAAAAAAAAAAAAAGGAAACATACACTTAACATCTGTGGACAAAACATTACTATAATCAACCTAAGCAAAGTTACTAGCTCCAATATTATGATACAAAAACATTTATCTATTTATTTAGCAAGTCTTGGGCTTGAACTCAGGGCCTGGGCATTGTCACTGAGCTATTTTTCTCAAAACTAGTACTTTACCACTTGAGCCACAGCTCCACTTCTGGCTTTTTGGTGTTTAATTGGAAATAAGAATCTCATGGACTTTCCTGCCTGGGCTGTCTTTGAATGCAATCCTCAGATCACAACTTCTTAAGTAGCTAGGATTACAGAACAGAGGCGGGGAGAGGAGGAAGAAAAAGAGAAGAGGAGGGGGGGGGAGGAGGAGGAGGAGGAGGAGGAGGAGGAGGAGGAGGAGGAGAGAGGGGAGAAGAGTGTTGAGTTGGCTTATGGTTCAAGCAGTGTTTTGAAACCTTTGAGGTCAGATATAATGTCTCATTTTAAACTGCTCATAGCATTTGACTGCCCCCAGTACCAAAACGTGACTGCTGTCCAGTTAGCTTTTGTGACTAATGTAGAGTTCTGCAGAAGCACAGCCTGAGCAGGCCCTGGGGAGGGGGAATTGCTGGGAATTGAAGCTGAGTGGAACACGGCAAGGATAGACAAGCCTTGGTGCTCTTGTAGAACAGGCTGCAAGCAGGAAGTAAAGGGGAGACCAAAGCAAGCACTGAATAGGGCGAGCTGTTCAGAGGCAGGAAATTCCTCTATCATGGGTCCTAGATGATACAACACCAGAGAAGAAAGTGGGCAGTTTGGAATGGCAGGAACGGCCCATCTTTCTTGGCAAGGTTGTTTGTTAAGCAGGCTGCAAAGCTCAGGGTAAATGGATTGAAAAGGACAATGTTTCCGAAGGCCAGAGCCAGGGCTGACAGGAAGTATGTCTCTGAAGGACAACTAGGATTCTTCTGGGAGTAGGGGAGGATGAATGGCCCAGGAATCTTCTTTCTTTATTCCCCTCTTCTCAAACTCTGAAGCAAGAAAGCCAGAAAGGGCCTGGGCATAGGGAGGAGGAGTTGGAATGTGGCTTGGAGGAGCAGCCTGGGAGCTAAAGGCTGCCCCACCTACACCAGGTAAGTCCTCTCACTCAGGGCCTCTGCCTCCAGGTAGCATGTGCTAGGCTCCATCTTGGTTCAGTATCATTCTGACAACCCTCACCTTGATCTTGGCTAGCCAGTGGAGGGAATGAGTCCTTAGTGGTCTGACTGTGTCCCAGGCAGAGCTTGTAGGGCACAGCTCATCTCCTTGGTCCTCAGGCTAACCTGTTCCATGCCTTCCCGTGTCCTTCCCCACCCCCAAGAGCAAGCATGGGCAGGGACTATTGCTCAACACATCTCTGAGGTCCTTTAAAAAGCCCAAGGTGCAAGAACAGTGCCCAGGGATATGATTCAGAGGGTTTCCATGAAAACTTCAGAACCACTGAGAAAATCAGACCCACACCAAGGAAGCAGGCAAGAGAAGCCAGGTGGCCACCTGAATCTGGTTTATTGTTCCAGTTTCTCCAAACTTAGCAGAACGGTGGATGAAGCCACTTGGGGGGGGGGCAGCCAGGCCGTTCAGTGGGGCCAGCCAGTCAATGTATGTGGAGAGTCATAGTTCATCCACTGGAGTAAGACTCAAAATTCAGGAGACCTGGAACCCCCTCTTCACATCCTCCATGCCAAAGTCCCCAGGAGAGGCAGGATGTGGCAAGCATGGGTGTGCAGGCCTCAGAGGAGGTAGGGGCAGCACAGCCGTAGGGTCCGACAGCTGTGGAAAGCTCCATGGGAGCCTGGCTGGGGCCTCCGGAGGCTGCTGGGCCCCGCCCTGTTCACTGGAGAGAAGTTGGGATGCTGGGCCGGTTGAGATGGGTCAGATGCAAATAGGACCTTTCTAGGTCACCTCTCCCTGAGCTGTGCTATTTCCCATGGTCCCCAACCTCTGCTTTCCCCACTGGCATCCATCTCTTCCAGAGGAACTGACCCAGTGAGTGAAGCCCAGCACCCCGGCACCTCCCTGGCATGCTCTCTTGCCAAGAGCGTTAGCACAGTGTTGGGGTTTTCAACCAGCCCCAAGAAAGGGAGGTGAGGGAAACCCGTGGGGCTGAGGAGGGCTTGAGCACAGGGGTGGGAAGGCCTTCCCTGCTCAGCTCAGGGATTGAGGTCTGCCCACAGTCCTGTATCTCTTTGTGCTGCTATCCAGGGTATGAGTGCAAATCCCAGAGGGGCCTCCAGTCCGGGCTCAGTGGGGGCAACACCTGTGGACCTGATGGGGAGAAAGGGGGAGAGATGGTCCTGGAGGAAGACTGGCTATAAGGGATAGGAAGCCACTGTCCTCCTCCAGGTCAGCTTGAGCCACTAGGGTGGGTTTTGTGCCCTGGCTAGTTGTATAGTGGGTCCTGAAAAGGGAGACCTGGACCCAGTTCCCCATCCCTACTAAGGCCTTTGAGACAGAAAACCCATCCCAATCAGCAGAAGAGGCAAGAGCCAGCCAGGTACCTACCGTCATTAGGAGTATGCCAGACCCTGGAGCCCCCGGGCTGGAGAGTGGAACTTGTCAGAATCCTCAAAAGACTGGTCTGCGGTCATCAAGGAGAAAGGGGCCCTAAGCCCTGTGCAGCTGGGTGACCTTACCTGTCTGTCTCTCTCTGCGCTAGAAACAGTAGGCAGAGCATACAGCATTTCTTACAGGCTATCAGCCACCCCTAGCCTTGGTCTGGGGCCAACACAGCAGATGGAAAAGTGAAAGGTACCCCTCCAGGCTTCTCAGTCCACATCTTTCTTTTTTCTCTGGTCCTGGGGCTTGAACTCAGGGCCTGGGCACTGTCCCTGAGCTTCTTTTGCTCAAGGCTGGCACTCTACCACTTGAGCCACAGCATCACTTTCAGCTTTTTCTGAGTAGTTTATTGGAGCAAAGAGTATCATGGCCTTTCCTGCCTAGAATGGCTTTGAACCACCACCTTCAAATCTCAGCCTCCTGAGTAGGATTAAAGGTGGCACCTGGCTCAGCTCACATTTTTTTTCTTCCCTCTGTGCCTTGGACACCAGGCTTATTTTCTTCAGAAGGCCTGGCTCAAGGTAAGGAAGCAGATGACCAAGGACTAAGTAAGGAGAGAGGCCAGCCTCTGATCATTGACACATGTGCACAGCAGCAGCCTCCTGTGTGCCGTCCACATGTGTGAACTAAATGTATTGCCTCACCACTTCCCAGACCTGCCTAGCCCACTCTTTGCCTCCCAGGGCTGGCAGAAATCACACACACACACACACACACACACACACACACACACACACACACACACACACACACACACACACACACACACACACACACACACACACACACACACACACACACACACACACACACACACACACACACACACACACACACACACGCGTGTGCTGCCCTCTGGTGGACACAGGAAGAAGGCATGCACTCCATGTGAGTTCCTCCAGCTCTGAGATAAAAGTTGAGTCTCTTCTCTGGATGTGAGCTACCTAGGATGGTTTCCAGGCCTTCTCATTCTGGGATCTCAGTTTCTTTCCCCTTGGCCAGATGAGAGTGTCTAGAGAGAGTCTGGCACTTCTAGCTGTGAGGCCCAGGAAGTGGCATCCAGATGGGCTTTCCCTAGACCCCTTGCATGGGGCCACCGGTGAGAGATAGACAAGAGTAGGGCCCACAAGGGCACTTTTCCGGCCACTATGATGCAGCATGGATGGCTCACCTGTAAGCCCCTCTCCGTGGGCTCTGGGACAAGCCTGGGGTGGGGAGCTGGGTGGGCGCAGCACAGGGGCGAAGGCGCTCCTCTGTTTGACAGCGGAGATCATGTTGACAGGCGAGAAGGAGAAGACGCTGGTGGTAGGGGCAGCAGCCGGGAGGGACATGGAGGAGGCAGCCGCCAGCGGGGGGCTAGAGGGCATGACTCCGGGTCGGGGCGGGGAGGGGCAGGCGCAGCAGGGAGGGTGGTAGGAGACACAACAGGGAGACAGCACCAGAGTGAGCAGCGAGGTTGGAGTTCTGCATGGGGCAGCGGGCCCCTTATGGGCTGCTGACCACACTCCAGGCTCAGATCTCTCTGGGGGAGGTCTTGGGTCAGCCCTTGCCATTTTGGGGAGCTCTGAAGGCTGAAGATGACAGGGTCAGACCAGGTGGAAACTAGACAGTAGGGAAAGCCCTATCTCATAAGAGATGGTCTTGAGATGAGTAGCTTGAGATTCCTGCTGAAAACCACTAGGATTCGGAGGTGCAAATATACATTTAGGGCCCTGGGTTGCCAGAGCTAGAGTGAACTTTCAGGGGTCATGACAGCAAGAGTGATAAGTCAGGGATGAAGTTTAGGGGCACATATAAGTTTCTGTTAAAAAGTTTCTCTGCCAAGGCCCATACAAGCACCCAAATTTGTCCACAAATATGCTCTCCTCCCCAATACCCCTTGTTAAAGGTCTGTCTCTCTGCTTCCCTTCCTAGGATACTTGCCAGCTTATTGCTATCTCTGTCATCTCCATTCTAGACCATGAAGACTTACATCTCTCACCTCTAGCTGGCTAATTCTAAAGAAAAGCAAGGATGCTATAATGTCAAAACTTGCTATTATCCAATTCTATAGCCATTCAGGGCCTCAGCTTGCCTTGCTGGGAATAGCAAGAGAACTTTGTGTATACATGTTTACCTGTGCCATCTCCTGGAGGCTTTAGGCCTCACTCTAACTTTGATACAATGATGCCATCAACAGCTTCCAAAAATGTCTTCAGCCTATGGTCACCATCTCCTTTAAGATAATTTACTAGTAGCTGGTGAGGTCATAGAACCCCATGGAGCACTTGAAATCAATACTAGAAAATGTACTACATTTTCCAAGGGCAGAGGTGAACACATATTTTGTAGCTTGGGTAGTAATGGGCATGATGGGTCATTCTAGGGTTGCTGATGGCTGATGCAGAGGACCAAGTGGAGACTCCGGCAGATAGTCCCAGGCTTCTGGCTGGGGCAGTTCTAGCACTGTTTAGGAATGTTCTGGGAAAGTCAATGGAGAAGATACCCCATATAGTTGTGTCCAAGCATCCCGCACTGAGCAGTGGATGGGAAACTGGGTAGGTATTTGCCAAGACAGTATCATGAGGTGGGGCTGGCCTCTGAACATGTCCATGGTGTCCTGGCTGAGACTGGATGTAGAGCTTAGGTAGCTCTGGAATTCTTGTTCTTGCTGCATGGGGAGACCGGGGGCGGTCTGGCTTCTATCCCTGGGTCAGTACCTTCCTCCACTGTGTATATAGGAAGAAGTCTGGGGGCAGGGGAGATTCGAATCCCAGCGAAAACTAGGAAGAGGCTGGAAGTGAAACAATAGAACCCAGCCAGAGCAAAGGGTGGGGCAGGAGAGCCATTGGGAGGGACATGGCAGGACTCTACCCCGTGTAGACTCTGGTTGATGGATCTTTGGATGGGTCTCCAGAGGGATATGCCAAGTTGAAAACCCTAGCCAGAAAGAACAGCACCCAGGATACAGGACCCTGGGAAGGAAAGTTAGGCAGGTCTGTTTTCAACAATGCAAACAGGATAAGTAAGGGAGAAGTGAGTGACCTGTAGACACAACAACCTGCTTCCTCGTACACAGCTGTCACTACTTTTGGTCTTTGAAGACTCCCGGACTTTGAGGGACACCCTCACCTGTGACTGATAGGGAGGCTTCTTGCCAGTGAGCAAGGGCAGAGCAATCTCCAAGCTCAGTGCATTGTAACACCATAGGCACACAACCAATGCCTGATGAGTTTCCATTGGAATTGCAAAGTACTGGAGGACCATGCAAAACATAAAACTATCTTTGGATGTCACTCACCCATGACATCAAGATGCCATCTATGTAGGTTTTTTTCTTTTGGGGGGGGGGTCATATGGCTTGAACTCAGGGCCTAGTTGCTGCCCCTGAGCTCTTTGGCTCAATGCTAATGCTCCACCACTTTGTGCCACAGCTCCATTTCCGGGTTTCTGGTGGTTAATTGGAGATAAAGTGTCTCAACAGCCTTTCCTGACGGGGCTGGCTTTGAACTGTGATCCTCAGATCTCAGCCTCCTGACTAGCTAGGATTACAGGTGTGAGCCACCAGCATATGGCTGCCAATTTGTAGTTCTGATCTGCCCTCCCCCAAGAAGTCAGAGGGAGGTTTCCACCTACAGTGGAGGCTGGGCCTTCCCAACAATACATTCCTCCTGCATTTTGTCTGCCTCTTTATGCACAGCAGCACGTCCAGATCTGAGACCCGCCTCAGGCAGGGGATGGAATTCATCCTTTCTTTTACTTTAGAAACTAAAGTTCAAAGAAGTAACTTGCTGAGTGTCAGACAGCTCCTGATCTGGGCACTCCAATTCTGAATACGGGTCTGACCACCCAGAACTTGCCCCTTGAGCCTGACTCCCCTACTGAGGAGGGCAGTCCTATCTACCACCGCCCACCTGGCATCGTCTGAGATTGCTGGGGGCGCGTGGGGGACCAGCAGGAGCCCTGAGTTTCCTGAAGCGCCCGGGAGGGGGCGCCAGTCTCCTTCCGAAGTCCCAGCGAAAACCCGAAAGGTGGCACCGGGTTTCAGCCCAGGTGCCCCGCAATTAAAGCAGGCTTCGGGAGGGCGCGCGGGCTAGAGGCGACGTGTGAAGGTGCAGTCAGCAAAGGAAGCTGAAGGTGCTAGAGAGCGTTTGGCCGTAAAACCCGGGACCGCCTGAGGTCCGGCGGCAGGGACAGGTCCCATGGCGCCCCGATGAGGCTGGCATTGATGTCCCCCCCCCCCCCCCCGGCGTCCCCACGGCCCGGGTCCCGTTCGACCTCCCCAGGCCTCGGGTCTCCCTCCCCGCGGGCGGGGGAACACTCACTAGCGAAGGGCGAGGTGGCGGTGGAGCCATTGAGGAAGCTAGGGGACGCGGGCACGCCAAGGCCGGCCACCCCCGGCGTGCCGTAGCCGCCGATGCCGGCTCCAAGCCCACTCCCGTAGCTGCTCTGCTGCGAGCCGGGGCTGGGCGCGAACCCGCGGGGGGACGTGCTGCTGCAGCTGCGGGCGTAGCCTGCGGGAGACCGGACATCAGCGGAGAGGCACTGGTAGAGATGGGGTCCGTCCAGGCGCCCCCAAAGCTTGCAAGGCGCGGAGCGGAGGGGCGGGGCGGGCGAGACGCACCGGGCTCGGGCCCCGGCGTGGCGTCCCCGACGGCGATGGCCAGCGGGCTGCTGAAGGCGTTGATGCCCACCATGGCGGGGTGCGCGTGGCTGGGCGCCAGCGGTCCGAGCGGCGCGGGCGCGCGGGGGGCGCTGTACAGAGCCTCGGCCACGTCGGCCGCGCGCTTCAGGAGGAGCTCCTGCGAAGACGAGAGCAGGGCAGGGCGGGCACAGGCGCGGGCACCGGGCGCGGGGGGCGGCCCCGGGCCGGGCGGGCGCGGCGCTGGGAGGCGGGCGCAGGCGGCCTCATACCTGGTTACTGCTGGGCATTCCGTACAGGGCCTCCGCCAAGTCGGCCGCCCGCTTCAGCAGCACTTCCTGAGGGCGGGGGGAGGAGGCAGCGCGACGGAGGGACGGCCCTTGGGGAGCCCCTCCTCGCCAGTGACGCACGGGACCCCCGCATTCCCAATCCCATCCCTCTCTCGAGTACCTTGGGCAGCCTCTCCGGGTCTCCGGGGTGTCTGGGAATGACTTTCTGTAGCCTCTGGAATCCGTAGTCGATGGTGGGTTCGTTCAGGGCTGGGGAGAGGGGAAGGTGACGTTTGGAGCACGCCCACACCCAGATCAGGATTCAAGACATAAAACATGCAAGCTACCAGTCCAGAAAGTTCCCTGCGGGCCTCCCTGTGGGTGGCCTAAGTCCTTGTGTATTCTTTCACTCAGCAAGTATTTACCTATCTAGGCTTTGTGCCAGGCTCTTAGCATCAGAACACATGCATTGTACAATCCTTCTACAATTCAGGGGAAAAAAGGAAACTGAGGCCAGAAGTGATGCACACCTGTAATTCCAGCACTGGAGAGGTAGGAGGCAGGGCAATCCTGAGTCATAGCCTGGATTACAAAAGGAGACTGTCTCCTACACCGCACTTACCCCAAAGATTTTCAAGCTTTTATATTTTCTAGTGGAAAGGCTCTAAGGACAATTTTCTATTTGCATTTGGTCACATCAAACTACTACTACTACTACTATTTCTGTTTATAGCTGGGTGCGGTGGCTCACTTCTGTAATCCTAGCTACTTAGGAGGCTGAGTGAGGATGGTAATTCAAAGCCAGCTCAGCCAGGAAGTCCATGAAACTCCAATTAGCCAGCAAAAAACCCAGAAGTGTCCAGTCACTGGTGGCTCACGCCTGTAATCCTAGCCACTCAGGAGGCTGAGATCTGAGGATCGCGGTTCAAAGCCACCCTGGGCAGGAAAGTCCATGAGACTCTTATGGCCCATAAACCACTCAGAAAACCAGAAGTGGCGCTGTGGCTCAAGGGGTAGAGCTCTAGCCTTGAGCTGAAGAGCTGAGGGACAGCGCCCAGGTCCAGAGTTCAAGCCCCACAACTGACAAAAAAAATCAACAACAAACAAGCAGAAGTGGAGCTGTGGGTTAAGTGGCAGAGCACTCAACAACCTTACACAATAAAGTTATGGTACAGCACCTAGGCTTTTTCAAGCCTCAGTACTGGCACACACACACACACACACACACACACACACACACACAGAGGTTCTGTTTATTATGGTTTGGATGTACTGTCCACTGTATCTATGACCATTAGAGGTTTGCATGCACCCCATGCACAAAGGCTGACGACCACCTAAGGACTTACTGCCACCTAGGGTTGGAGGATGCAGCAGACTGGAAGGGCTCCCCTGCCCTTCCCTTCTCCCTGCCTTGCCCCTCCTCTTCCTGATTTGGTCCCTCCCTCCCCATCTAACCTACCAGTCTCAAAGCTCTCCTTCCTCTCTTTCCAATTCCAGATGTAGTGAATTTCCTTTAGTTTTCCTAATAGCACAAAGCCTTCCCTTCCTAGGTTTTACATGGGCCAATCCTTCTCTCATGACCTCCTTTCCTTTCTGCCATCTATCTACACTCTGTGACCAAGGTTTTCAAGGGAGGATCAAACTGTCTATCAACGGTGTAACCTCACCTACCTACCTACCCATGCCACCATGCTCAACCTTCCCAGGATAGACCAGAGCCCCACTAAGCTATCTGTGAAAGTGGTGGTGTGGCAGTGAGAAGCCAGGGCTTGGGCTAGAGGAGTCTACCATACATCTCCCCATGTTTTGCTTTGGTGTCATGCAAGAGTGTGTGTGTGTGTGGGGTGCACAGAGCTAGGCCCGGGAGACCCAAGACCCTTGAAAGATTTGGGGAGCAAATGCTCATTGGGGGCATCCTTGAAATAAACATACTCCTGGAGTGGCTCTAGACCCTGAAGGGGGAAAACATCCTAGTGAGAAGGAAGGCCTAAAGCAGAGAGAATGTTCCAGAAACATCTGAGGAGCCAGAGGCGAAAGGAAGGAAACAGAAGGCTAGGGAAAGAAGGATGGTGCTAGGAGTTGCTGTGTAGTACAGGCAGGAATGGCTTGGAAGGGCGTGGCCTCTGCCTGGGCGTGGCTTGGGTGTCTGGGCGTGGCCACCCGGTAGACATTCACGTTTGCACTTACTCTCTAGGCACTTACTCTCCTGACCTTGGGCTTTCCCTCCGCCACCCGATTTCTTACCTGTGTAGACAAAGCGGCCGGGGGCTCCCTTGCAAAATTGCTTGGACTTGTAGGAGAGGGTCACCTCCACTACCCCAGGGATGTGTCGCGGGGGTGTCTGCACCCGGATGGCGTGGGGCGTGATGAGCTGCGAGGGGAGAGGGGAGGCCTGCAGGTCCCGTCCCGTGGGAAGGGCCCAGCCCCGAGGCCCGGAGGGAGACGGGCGGGGGTGGCCCACCTCGCTCCACACGAGCACGTTTCCGAACACGACCTGCAACCCGTCGAAGAAGTTGTCGCCGATGACAATCACAGTGGCGCCTCCCGTAGTCCAGCCCTCCCCGGGGCTGATGGCCTTGATGCAGGGGGTGGCAGCTGGGAGGCAGGAGAGGACCCAGGTCAGGGGACCGCGCCAAGGGGGGACCAGGGGCTGGCCAGGGCTGGGCTGGAGGGCCTGACCTTCGGAGGGGTCCAGGCGGCGGGCCCTGCGGCCGTGCTTGGAGTTGTTATGCACAAACATGTTGTCAGACACCGCCAGCACGTGCCCATCCACGCTCACAGTCGTGGACACCACCACCTGTGGGGAGAGCCAAGGCTAGTTTGGAAAGGGCCTGGGGGAAGGGACTGTGGTGGGGAGGTGGCAACCTGAGGTGGGTGTCAGGATGCCGGAATTCAAGGTCCCTGAGTGGAGAGAGGGGGCTTCAGCTCCTCAGGTTGGAGCGGTGAGATTAGGATCAGGTCCCACCCCCAGATGAACTGACTCCTAGGAGCTAGAAAAATTCAAAGCTATGAGAAAACCAACCAACACAGAAACAAGAAGTACCTCTGGCTTCTTGGGCAAAAAGGGTTTCCTGTCCTTGCACTGGACGCCCAGCCCCTATCCATAGTGCATGCACACACAGGGGAACTCTAGAACCCATCAGCAAGCTCTGAGAAGGAAGCTGGGGCTGCCTTCTCCCACTATCCCCCTGTGCTGGGAGGGGTGTGTGTGTGTGTGTGTGTGTGTGTGTGTGTGCAGGTTGGGGATGTGCTAGGGGCAGCTGTTCTGTGCTTCACACTATGCAAATTACCTGGGTCGTTAATCATGTAAAAATGTCACAATTAGCATCTTCTTAAGTGGGACTTTAATGAAGCCTCCCTTGGCAGCCAGCTTAAGTTGAGATGGAGCTGCCCCACCCCCAGCAGGCACCAGGCCCTGGATGGCACAGGGCTGGGCAGAGGCCTGCCTTGGCAGAGCCACAACCTGCCCTCCCCCCCTCCTATCAGGCAAGGATGGGTTTGCCAAGGGAGCCTCTCCCCAAACCCACCTGGAAGCGGCGCATGTCTCTGGGATTCCCTGCGTTCTTCAGGCAGTTCTGGTTGCATTTGAGGAAGAATTTGAGGAAGAACCTGAAACAGTGAGGTTGGTGGGCTTGAGAGTCTGAGGGTTCTAGAAACAGATGGAGATGCCCCTTTGTGGCAGGGTGCCTCCCCACTGTTTGCTCGTGTATAAGTGCACACCACCATATTTCCAGCATGAGCCACACCTACACAGGATGCCTGATGCAGGCTAGCCTCTTCATAAGGACTTTCTCACTCCATAGAATACTTTCCATAGACACTCTGCGGGCAGCCACACAGTGTGTATAGCATGTGCTTACCACACCCCTTCAACATATACTCATCGCAAAGAGGATGCCCATTATACGCAGTAGATGGACCTTTCCCTTGTAAATTGCCTGACACAATACAGACCCCACCACACAACTGATTATACTCTCTCTGCATACAACAGGAATTTACTACACCAACCCAGTGTAAATGTAACACCCTGGAGACCTGCCCCTGTTGATACCCATTACACATAGAACATCTGTCACATAGCATTCCTCTTCCCCAGAGGAGGCTCATTCCACCACCTACACGTGTACTCAGTACAAATGTTATATCCTCTGTAGCCACTGCACGTGCCATATACTCTTACAAGAGATAGCTGTCACACAGGTGTGTACTGTGTGCTGTATCTATGGCTTAACTCATCACACAGTGATTCTTACCTGCCATGCACAGTGTAAATGTGTACTACAGAGTGTATGTACAGGAAGAATATGGAACATGGTATATACATTAGTATGCATGTTGTTATATATGATTATCCAAAACACAGTCATTGCATACCCCATGTAGGAGAGCCCTCTAGCACCCATTCTATACCCTTGTACACTTTCACAACCTAATCACACGCAGCACATACCTGCCAAAGACACACTGAACAGATACCCATGACCATTTTCTTTTTCACATACCATCATTGGAGAAAAGCCCCAGGATAGGTTGTAATGAGGCCACCTTATATACAAACCAACAAGCTCTTGGTCCTCCAATTCAGGAAGACAATCACCAACAGAGTTTCTGGTGGTTATGCACTTGGTAAACTCAGATCACTGTCAATGTCTACCTTAGCCTTCATGGGAGTCTGTGGGTATCTGAGCGAATGCCCTTTACAATTATAGAGGGCCAGGCCAAAGTCTGTGGCTGGTCCTGGCCTGTGGCGCAGACTCCTGGGCCACTGTATGGGCTCCCATGGTCAGCTTTCTTTTATTACCCCACCTCTGGGAGGTGTGTGTGTGTGTGTGTATGTGTGTGTGTGTGTGTGTGAGAGAGAGAGAGAGAGAGAGAGTGTGTGTGTGTGTATATGTGTGTGTGCTGGTCCTAGGACTTGAACTCAGGGCCTGGATGCTATTCCTGAGCTTTTGTGCTTAAGGCTAGCTCTCGACCACTTTGAGCCACAGTTCCACTTCCTGTTTTTTATTGTTTTGGTGGTTAATTGGAGATAAGAGTCTCGACATTCCTGCCTGGGCTGGCTTCAAACTATGATCCTCAGATCTCAGACTCCTGAGGAGCTAGAATTATAGGCATGAGCCACTGGCACCAGGTGGTGTGTGTGTGTGTGTGTGTGTGTGTGTATGTGTGTGTGTGTGTGTGTGTGTGTGTGTGTGTGTGTGTACCATACTACTTATACTAAACAATAGGCAAGTTCTAAAACCAGGAGGAGAGCCTTAAGTACAAGTACCATATACAGTAACTATGCCTGTGTTATTTGTACACCCATACTTGAACATCCATTTAATTCCCCAGCATTACTTCCAAAGTCTGCAAACACAAACTTCCTATTCAGAGGAAGCTTTAGTAAGCTTAGTCCCCAAAGGGAGCTCTTCCAGTACTGGAAAAGATTGGGTACCAGCCATGAAACAGAGCTGTCCCCAGGGAAGCCTCTTATGAGGAGCTGGTGACAACCACTTTCTTGGAGGTACAGCTCCCCTGGGGCCCTGCCTCTGTCCACTGTAGACACCGTGCAGTGTCATCTGTCAGACTCACCACTCCCAATGGGCACCCCCCTGGAGGACCCTTTATTTACTTTTCCACAGAGCTTTCACAGTAGCACATCTTTTTATCCACAGTGGTCACCCCTCAGAAAACACTTTCACATATCTATCAGATACACACAAAGGCCTCTGGGGTACAGAAAAGTTAGGGACGTGTGTGCAGATAAGAGCAGGTGCTATCCTTGAGCTTTTTTGGCTCAAGGCTAGTGTTCTACCATTTGAGCCATAGCATCACTTTTGGCTCTTTGGTGGTTAATTGGAGATAAGAGTCTCATGGACCTTCCTGCCCAGGCTGGCTTTAAACTGATACTTAGATCTCAGCCTCTTAAGTAGCTAGGCTTACAGGCATCAGCCACCAACACCCAGCTTTGCTGGGTATATTTTAAATGGAGTCTTGTGGTATTTTCTGTCCAGGACGGCCTTGAACTGTAGTCCTCGAGATCTCAGCCTCCTGAGTAGGTAGAATTACAGGCATGAGCACAGGCACCTGGCTTTTAAAAAAAATTTCAATAACAACAGCTTAAATGAAATTAAAGAGAGCCTTCCTCATCAATGGAGTATTCCTTGCCAAAGCAAATGCTGGGCTAGATATGACTCAAGGGCAAACACTAGACTCACACATAGCCTCTCAGGAGTGTCAATACTGCCTCAGGAACACACCTTCAGCACACTGCTTTAAGCAGCAGATGGAAAATGTGGAGGCAATGACTGAACTTGGGGCTTGCCATGGGTGGAAAGCTGAGCGAGATGAGCTGTTCTTGCTGAAGCCAGTGTTCTGGGGTCATACAGCAGGGTGGTGCCTGCCTGAATCCCAGCATCCCCCAGCTGCTGTGAGGCTTGCCTGCTGAAGGACTTGGAGCTGAGTAACTATCTGAAAATTACTCCCAATGGGAAGCAAATCCCCTCTAGCAGCAGCCCACAGCTAATGACAGACTGATGTCACACAGGAGGACCGATTGCTGGGCCATTCATACTCTGTACTGGCAAGCTAGACCTTCCTCTCCAGCTCCCTCTCTGCCCTAGCAGGCCTCCCTCACTTCTTTCCTCTCAAGAGCTGTCTTCCAATAACCCACATCACAAGAATCTCCATCGCAGGCCCTCCTAGGAATCCCAGGGTCAGAAACCAAGTCACACAGCTAAAGCTTATCACTGCCATTTTCCTCCCTGGCTCCCCAAGAGATACTGACTTAGGGCTGAAATGACATTCCCACTTCCAGAGAGAAAACTGTTAGGAACAGGAAGAGTTGGACTGAGAACTTACATAAGTTTTCCCCTACAGAACTCACAGAAGTTATGGAGTGAAGGTCTAGATTTCAGTGCTAACTATACCAGAATGATCTCCACTAGCCACTTGCAGCTGTTGAAATCTGGTGACAGAGTACCTATTTTATTTATTTATTTTTTTGCAAGTGGAGAGTGCTGTTTAGTTTGTTACAGAGCTTGAACTCAGGGCCTTGGCGCTGTCCCTGGGCCATTTTGCTCTAGGCACTCTACCACTTGAGATACAGCTCCACTTCCTGCTGTCAATGGTTAACTGAGATAAGAGTTTCACAGATTTTCCTGTCCAGGCTGGCTTCAAATTGTGATCCTCAGATCTCAGGCTTCAAAGGAGCTAGATTACAGGCATGAGCTACCAGCACCCAGCTAAGGATCTACCTTTTAAATATTTTATGTATGCATGTATGCACACATATGTGCACACACATGCCAGTCCTGGGGCTTGAACTCAGACCTAGGCGCAAGTCCTTAACTTTTTCTGCTGTGTTCCTACCACTTGAGCTACACCTCCACTTCTAGCTTTTTGCTATTTAATTGGAGATAAGCGTTGGTGGCTCATGCCTCTAAATCCTAGCTACTAAGGAGGCTGAGATCTGAGGATTGTGGTTTGAAGCCAGCTGGGGCAGGAAAGGCTATGAGACTCATCTCCAATTAGCCATCAGGAAAAAAACAAACAGAAATTGGAGTGGCACTGGGATTCAAGGTGGTAGAACACTAGCCTTGAGCAAAAAAGGACAACACCCAGGTCTTGAGTTCAAGCCCCACAACTGACCCCCCAAAAAAAAAGTCTCATACTTTTCTGTTTGGGCTGGCTTTGAACTACAATCTTCAGATCAGCATTTTTTTTTTTTTTTTTGTCGGTTGTAGGGCTTGAACTCTGGCCCTGGCGCTGTCCCTCAGCTCTTCAGCTCAAGGCTAGTGCTCTACCACTTGAGCCATAGCGCCACTTCCAGTTTTCTGAGTGGTGTATTGGAGATAAGAGTCTCATGGACTTTCCTGCCCAGGCTGGCTTTGAACCATGATTCTCAGATCTCAGCCTCCTGAGAACCTAGGATTACAGGCGTGAGCCACTGGTGCCCAGCTAGATCTCAGCTTCTTGAGGAGATAAGATTATAGGTGTGAGCTTTGATTGTCATTGTTTAAATAATCACCAGTGGCTTATAGCTAGAGTGTTGGGCAGTACAGATGTACAGAGGGAATATAGTGAATGGATGGGTGAATTGGGGCAGGATGTACACAACACCTGTTGCATCCTGTATGTCTTGGGAAAGAAGAAGATTAGGAGCAAAGTACAGAATAAAATTGCTTATATATATGTGTGTGTATATGTCTATATACATATGTATATGTATATATTCTAAGACCAAAGTTGGCACTTTGCCTGGGATGGAGAATTGGGGGCACATGTGTCCTCTTCTTTTACCCTAAAAGACTTGCTTCTGAGTGTCAGAAGAAACAGAACAGCTCCCAGGGCAGAATGATCTCCAGTGTTTTCCTTGTCTGCTGCCCTCTACCCCCAGCTAAGGAACAGTATACAGACGCTGGACCATGCATTCCTTCACTCTTCCATACATCCATTTCAGAAGGCTGATTAAACCTCTTCCAGGTGTCATACATGAGGGAATCTAGAAGTAAACAACAGCTTATAGAACTTAGGTGCCAAAAGGAAACCCAAAGTAAGATACAGTGGTATGAGGCTGAGTGCTAGTGGCTCTAGCCTGTAATCTTAGCTACTTGGGAGGCTGAGAAATAAGGATTGTGGTTTGAAGCCAACCTAAGCAGAAAAGTCTGTAATACACTAATCTCCAATTAACCAGCAAAAAAGGAAGAAAAAAAAAAAAGCCAGAAGAGATGTGGCTCAAATGGCAGAGCATCAGCTTTGAGCTGGGGAAAAAAAAAAAATCAAGTGCTAGAAAAAAAAAGTCAAGAGCTCAAGGCCCCAAGTTCAAATCCCAGCCAGCGCGCACACACACACACACACACACACACACACACACACACACGCACACACACACACACAAAGGTAGAGTGATGGGTATGGCAGGATGGTTTGCCAAATGTCACCTGCAGCAGCCAATTGCTTTGCCTAAGAGAGACAAAACATTGGATCTTGGGGCATGGGATCTTAGAAGACCTCAAGAGAAATAGGAGGCAATTTGGTGATGACGGAGACGGCACACTTGTCCAGTGGTACTGATAAGACAGGGGGAAGCTATAGGCCAGAGCCTTGGGGTTGGCACTGAATTGTGTAGGCTGTAGGATCCACGGAATGGGACAGACATCTGCACAGGGTACCTCACTGACTCACTTGCAAAGAAGGGAAGGGGAACTAGAAGGTGGCTGGAGTAGTTCAGGCCCAAGTAGTTCAGGCAGCGTAAGCTGTTTCCAGGACTTGGTCTGTGGTAGCAGTCAATACAGTGTCCCTAGGGCTATAGCTGCATGCCGGGCCTGGACCTGGCCTTCCTACCTGGATCCCCAACTAGGGTAGAGGTGGCTGCAGTGCAGATGGGCTGGGGGACTATAAATAGCCAGGGGCGCATACATTAGCATGCCAATGCACCCGCACCCCATCCTCTATGCTAATGGCCCACCATGCGTCTGAACACCTTCTGTTCCCCTGCATGCATTTGCATGCACAATTAGCATAATCTTGTATAATTAATGAACAGCGTCAATTTTAGCTCCTAAGTAATTTGATTAACATGTTGATAGGGCACTTACCAGGCTCTCCAAACCTCAGGGCTGGGCATGGGGTCTGAGGAGAGGGGGAGAGGGGGTGGAGAGACTGCTCAAGGCCCCCTGGCTACCCATGAAGAATAGTAGTTGACTCCACTTTTCCCAAACCAGGCCTGAGGGCAGGGGAGGCACGGAGAAGAGGCTGCTAATGGAGGCCTCTGAGCATTCCATGTGGGGGGGGGGGGAACTGGCTAGAGTGCAGTGACCGAGGGGGACCTGAGCCCATAGGGACACAGGCATGCATGCACAGCTGATGTCCTCCAGGTTGGGAATGCTTTTGTGAATGAAAGTATTGATCTTCATAGGAAGAGTCGGAGGAAGGACATAGCAAAAGTGGAGGGGGTGGACAGGCTGATGAAGTCACCTAGGAGGAAGGCCAGTTTGTGGGTGATTTGAGGTTGTGAAGAAAGAAGCTGTATGTTCCTTAGTCTTTAGGGGGTGGTGAGTTGGGCTCTGAGGCCATAGACCTTGGCATCTCTTACTTAAGAATCCTGTGAGAAGCAGGGTGGGGTTGGCAAGGCCTGGCATCTTCTACACCAAGCAACCAGGTGGCCAAATGCCACCTCATCTTATTCAAAGAACCAGACATCCTAGGACCCCCAGATGAGGCTCATGTCTTTCTGTTCATCTCTGACTATGGTTAGAATCAGGAAGTTCTTCCTTGGCTCTGACTGAATGGTCTTGCTGCTGTCTAGGCTTAGGTGCACTTGACTTCTAAGATAATCACTGGAGAAAAGGTGGCAGGGGGTGGGTCAGAAATGATACTGTGGCAGACACTGCACTGGGCACTGTTTAAACACATCACATTTGGTTTCACAACTTCTAAAGAGACACTATCACTCAAGTTGCAGACAGTTCATTCTCACCACTCCCTCCACGTATAAGAAGAGTCTCAGGCCTCTCATGTCTGCAGTCCTTCTCCTCTTCTGGCTTCCTCTGGGAGCAATGCCCACAACTCCACTCCTCCCTCAGCCATTCAGGCTCCCAGCTTGGCTTTGGCTGCCCAAGTCCTTCCCACACACAAGTCCCTGTCCTTAACTAGCATCTTGACTTATGACTCCCAGGTCAGATGGGAAAAACTCTTGAATCCCCTCTGTTTCTCCTCCCTCAAGGGCTCTGGGCTCTGAACAGGGACAGGCAGGGAAAGGAAGTGCAGGTCATTTGAGTGGCAGGAGGGAACCCTTTGTCCCACCTCGGCGCTGATTCTGGGACCTCAAGGGGAATTGCCGAAATGGTGTGGATGTGGAAGCTTCTAGTTGCAGCGATTGTGGGGGCAAAAGGGCTCTGCTGGAAGGGGCAGCAGATGAACACTATTAGGCTTTTAGGTTGTGTTTGATCTAGGGACTGAGATCTAAGTGTGTCCCTAACAAAACAGACCACAGCTTACCTCGGCAGGTGGCTAGGATCTGGCCTGTTACAACAGTGTCACTGAAAAACACCAACTGTGCAGCAGGCACAACCACACACCAGGGAGTGACTACAACCCACAGCTACTGTCAACTCCTGGGAGCCAGAAGAAGGAAGCTATGGGTCTTCCATGAGTAGGGATCTTCCACATCCACCCCAGCCCTCGGGTCATCCTGGCTAATCAAGCCGATATTTAAAAAACCTTGGAGCTGCTATGATGTCTGCTAAGGTAGTCACATGTAGTTCTTTAAATTTAAATACGATTAAAAATTTACTACTTTGATCACAGTAGCTACATATCTGGTGCCCAGTTTCTATGCATGGTTGTTGAAAACCATATTGGTCAATATAGAACACTTTCATCATTGTAGAAAGTCCTCTTTGATAGGTAATAGGGATTTTTGTTCGTTTTTTTCTTTTTTCTTTTGTTTGTGCCAGTACTGGGACTTGAACAGGGCTTTGAGCTCTTGCTTAGCTTTATTCACTGCTGGCTGGTGCTCTACCACTTGAGGCATACCTCCACTTCCAGCTTTTTGCTGATTGATGATAAGAGTCTCTCAGATTTTTATGACTGGACTGGCTTCAAACTGTGTTCTTAGACCTCAACCTCCTGTGTAGCAAAGATTACAGGTGTAAGCCAACTGCTCCTGGCTCTGATAGTGTCTTAAAGTCTTACAGCATTCTTTACTTCCCCTTATCCCATTATGTAATACATATCATCTCAACTGATCTATCTCTGAGTTCACTGAAGCTTCCCCCCCCTGCCATAATTTTGAAGTGTTTTTAATGTAATGTCTCATTAGCTTCTCTATAAGTTCTTGCTGGGGTAGGGGCAGAAAAAATTGTTTAAATCTCTCTTTTCTTGAACTTTATCATGGTTTCTTCCTTACAGCAGGTACTAAATTGATTCATGGTGGGATTAGAGAATCCAAATTACTGTGAAAGGAGGAAAGGCTAATCAAAAACAAACAAGAAAACCTACATGTCTAGTGGCAGAAGTAAAACAATCAGTGAACTTGAATATAGCTCTGAGATGATCTGGTTCTAGAACTTGAAAGGAAAAAAGAATGAAGAAAAGTGAACGAGTCTAAGAAACCTATGGGACACTATCAAGAATACCAATATATGCAAAATGGGAGCCTGAGGCAAAGAGAAGGAAAAGGCGCAGGAATAATGTTTGAAGAAATATTGGAGCTGAGCACCAGTGCCTCATGCCTGTAACCTAGCTACTCAGGAGGCTGAGAACTGAGGATTGCAATTAGAAGCTAGCCAGAATATTCTTCTGTCAAATTAACCACCAAAAAAGCTGGAAGTCGAGAGCTGTGCCTCAAGTGGTAGGGTGCTGGCCTTGAGCAAAAGAAGCTCAGGCACAGTGCCCAGGTCCTGAGTTTAAGCCCCAGAACTAGCACACACACAAACATACACACACACACACACACACACACACACACGCACACACACACACACACAGAGACAGAGAAACAGAAAGAAACTTATTTCCAATGAGATTAACACCTGACTTCTCATCTGAAATTATGGCAGTCAGAAGGCAATAGATGATATAGTGCGCTGAAAAGAAACTGTCCACCAAAATTTTCACTATCAAAACTCAGCAAAGCTATCCAGGAGATGGGGCTGGGAATGTGGCTTAGTAGTAGAGTGCTTGCCTAGCATGCATGAAGCCCTAGGTTTGATTCCTCAATACCACATATACAGAAAAGGCCAGAAGTGGTGCTGTGACTCAAGTGATAGAGTGCTAGTTTTGAGCAAAAAGAAGCTTAGGGACAGTGCCCAGCACCTGAGTTCAAGCCCCAGGACTAGCAAAAACAAAATGAAAAAGAATGAAGGAGAAATGAGACTTTGGGGGAAAATAAGGACTGAGGATTTATCATGGACAGATTTGGCATATAAGAAATACTAAAAGTTCTTCAGGTTGAAATAAAAACAACAATGTAGTAATTCAAATTCAAATTCACATGAAGAAACAAAGTAACAGGTAAAAGTAAATACATAGGTACATATAAAAAACAACACATGTAACTATGTTTTTTTAATCCTATTTAGAAGACAACTATATATATATATATATATATATATATATATGTATATATATATATATATATATTTTTTTTTTTGCATGAGGGTCAAGAGATAGATGAGAACTCTGTACTTTATGCTTCATTTTTTACTGCAAAAATAAAACTGTTCAAAATAAAAGTACTTTAAAAAAGGAAACTGCAGCCGAGTGCCCATGGCTCATACCTGTAATCTTCAGCTCAAGGCTACTGATCTACCACTTGAGCCACAGTGCCACTTCAGCTTTTTCTGCTTATGTAGTGCTGAGGAATCGAACCCAGGGCCTCATGCATGCAAGGCAAGCACTCTACCACTGAGCCATCTTCCCAGCCCCAAGTCTATGAAACTCTTATCTCCAATAAACCACTCAGAAAACCAGAAGTAGTGCTGTGGCTCAAGTGGTAGAGTGCTGGCCTTGAGGTGAAGAACTGAGGGACAGCACCCAGGCCCAGAGTTCAAGCCCCATGACTGACCACCACCAACAACAAAAAAAGGAAACTGCAGTGGGTGCCAATGGCTCCAGGTTGAGATCTGAGGATCATGATTCAAAGCCCAGCTCAGTGAGGAAAGTATGTGAAACTCTTATTTCCAATTAACTACCAAAAAATCTGGAAATGGAGCTATGGCCCAGTAGTAGAGCACTAGCTTGAGCAAAAAAGCTCAAGGACTACACCCAAACCCTGAGTTCAAACCCCAGGACCAGTACACACACACACACACACACACACACACACACACACACACACACACACACACACACAAACTGTATAAAACAATAACTATAATTTATTAAGATTAATGTTATTAACAACTATAGGTCACAAGAGGGGAGATAGAATGGAGCTATATTGAAGTATTGTTTTTGTATACTATTGAAGTTAAGTTGCTGTCATCTAAATTAGATTGTTCTAAATTAAGATATTAATTATAATCCTTAGAGAACTTGTTAAGAAAATAATTTAAAAATACAGCTGGGCTCCAGGGGCTCATCCCTGTAATTCTAGTTACTCAGGAGGCTGAGATCTGAGGGATCACCATTTGAAACTAGCCTAGGCAGGGAAGCCTGTGAGACTATTACCTCCAATTAACTACCAAAAATGCTGGAAGTAGAGCTGTGGATCAAGTGATAGAATGCTTGTCTGAAGCGAAAAATCTGAGGGACAGCATCTAGACCCTGAGTTCAAGCCCCTCTACTGGCACAGAAAAGAAAAAATAGATTAAATAAAAATCAAATTAAATAAAACTACAATAACAATAGAATTACAACCATACAGAGGAAGATATCCATTTAATATACAAGAGACAATAATGAAGGAATAGAGGACAACACAGAGAATATATATATATACATATAAATATGTATATGGGAGGTGTATGTATAACAGGTAGGTGTGATTTTTTACTTTATCAGAATTAAATTAAATATAAATGGGTTAAATATTTAAATTAAAAGGCAGAGATTGGCAGAATGGACTATATCCCAACTATATACTCTCTATGTGAAGCACACTTTAAATCCAAAAGTTAAAAATAATGAGAAAATATCTATCACATAAAGCCTAACTGAAAAGGAGCTGGACTGGGCATAGTAAGGTACAAAGTGATTTTTAAGACAAAATTAGTTATGAGCCAGGCTCATACCTGTAATTCTAACTACTAGGGACGCTGAGATCTAAGGATTGTGGTTCAAAGTCAGCCCAGGCAGGAAAGTCTGTGAGAGTCTTATCACCACTAAACTACACAAAAAGCTAGACGTAGAGCTCTGGCTCAAGTGGTAGAGTGTTAGCCTTGAGGACAAAAGCTCAGGGACAGCACCCAGGCCCAGAGTTGAAGCCCCAGGACCAGCCTAAAGAAGTTATCAGAAATTAAGAACCTTTTTAATAATAAAAGTATCGGTGCAACTAATGTATGTTAATAAAAACATCACTAAGCTAGGAAAAAATTTAAAACATAAAAGTGTCACTGTGATGAAGAAGTATAAACATGTACACTTAATATCACAGATACAAAGTGCATGAGGCAAGAAAAATGCAACAGAAGGAAGAAACAGATAATTCACTAATAATAGTTGGTGACTTCTAGCCCTTACTTTCAATAATGGATAGAACTATTAGGCAGCAGACATTATAAACCACTACATCTCAAAGACATCTATAGATCACTCCACACAAAGACAGCAAAATAAACATTCTTCTCAAGTGTACATGGCACACTTTCTGGTATAGACCATATGTTAGGCCATTTTAAAAAGCCTCAGTAACTTTTTCTGGGCATTGGTGGCTCACACCTGTAATCCTAGCTACTTAGGAGGCTGAGATCTGAGGATTGTGCTTCAAAGCCAGCCTGGGCAGGAAAGTTTAATGAGATTCTTATCTCCAGTTAACCAACAAAAATTTACTCTTTTGAGCAAGTGAGGGAAAACCCTGCTGCACATCACCTTTGTAGTAACAATAAAAAAGTTTTTAAGCTGGGCACCAATGGCTTATATCTACAATCTTAGTTACTCAGGAGGTTGAGATCTGAGGACCATGGTTTAAGGCCAGCCTGGACAGGAAAGTCCATCAGACTCTTATTTCTAATAAACTACTCAGAAAAAGCCAAAAGTGGAACTGTGGCTGAAGTGATAGAGTGCTAGTCTTGAGCAAAAAAGAGGCTCAGAGACAGCACCTAGGCCCTGAATTCAAGCACCAGGACTGGCAAAAAAAAAAAAAAAAGGGCTGGGAAGGTGGCTCAGTGGTAGAGCGCTTGCCTTGCATGCATGAGGCCCTGGGTTCGATTCCTCAGCACCACATAAGCAAAAAGAAAAAAGCCGGAAGTGGCGCTGTGGCTCAAGTGGTAGAGCACTAGCCTTGAGCTGAAGAGCTGAGGGACAGCGCCCAGGCCCAGAGTTCAGGCCCCACTACCAGACCCCCCCCCAAAAAAAATTACTTCCTCAGTCACAGTAGCCACATTTCAGGTGCCCAATTTCTATGCATGGCTACCATATTGGTCATTATAGAACATTTCTCAAATCCTGATTATTTACATTTCTCAAATTTTTCCATTTATTACCTCCTAATACATATAACTATTATTATTCCCCCAACTCCTCATTGAATACTTGGAAAATACTGGAAGACAAGTATTTTTTTCTTCATTGTTTATGTTTTTATACTTAAAAGCCTAGACCTTTTTACCTAGGGCCTGGTACTTAGCAACTCCTCAGTAAACGCATATTTACTAGATTAATGAGTAGAAACTAGTGTATGGCTTTTATTGAAAGAAGAACTATTAAGCAATATTATAGAAGAGCTAAACCATATTTATGAATAGGAAGATTCATTACCATGAAGATGTAATTCTTCAAACTAGTGTGTAAATCTGTTGTAATATTGTTCAAAACTCAAAAAAAGTATTTGTGTGTGTGTGTGTGTGTGTGTGTGTGTGTGTGTGTGTTGATATGATACTTTACAGTGGATTCTAAAATTTATAGGATGGGCTGGGAAGGTGGCTCAGTGGTAGAGCACTTGCCTTGCATGCATGAGGCCCTGGGTTCGATTCCTCAGCACCACATAAGCAAAAAGAAAAAAAGCCGGGAAGTGGTGCTGTAGCTCAAGTGGTAGAGTGCTAGCCTTGAGCTGAAGAGCTGAGGGACAGCACCCAGGCCCAGAGTTCAGGCCCCACGACCGGACCCAAAACAAACAAACAAACAAATAAAATTTATAGGAAAACACAAAATGCCAAAATATCCAAAATTCTGAAAAAATATTCAAGGACTCCAGGCATTGTGGCTCATGATTTAATCCTAGCTAGTCAGAAGGCTATCTGAGGATCACAGTTCGAAGCAAACATGGGCAGGAAGTCTGTGAGACTCTTATTCCCAATTAATCACCAAAAACCAGAAACAGAGCTGTATCTCATGAGGTGGACAGCACCCAGGCCCCGAGTTCAAGTCCCATGTGGCACTAGTAAAAAAAGAATATATATATCAGGGAAGATAGAGAACTTTCCTTTAACTCTTTTCTTGTATAGTATAAAGCTATAATGGTTAGACGATTTGATGCTAGCTCAGGGATTATCAGATCAATCCAAGGAATGAAATACATAGTCTGGAACAAACCAACCAATAGAAGGAAACTAGTAAGGATGTAGCTCCTACTACAACTCAGTGGGAAAGGATAAGCCATTTCATAAATGGTGCTGGTATAATTAGTGATTCATAAACAGATGATAATAACATTTGATTCATTATTTCACACCAAACCCCCAAATTAGTTCCACACAGATTACAAGTTTAAATCTGGAAAGGAAAACTGTGAAGCCTTTGAAAGAAAATATACAACAGTATATTCATGACCTCAGCAGAGGAAAAAAATTGCTAAAGTATGGAATAAAATCCATGAGGGAAATAATGATAAATTCAATAGCACTGAGATACTTGCCATATACTTCCCTGAGTGTGAAGATCTAGAATGGATTACCAAAGTCAACATCAAAACTCACAAATGATTAGAAAAGAAAAATAGCCAAAAGACTTTAGTATACACTTGGAAGTAATGCAAATACCAATAAACAAAACGACATTCAATCTTGTTAGCAATCAGGAAGATGCAAATGAAGGCCATGACAAAATTTCCTGTATACCCAGGAAACTGGTAAACAATACCAAAAGCTGGGGAGGGTACACAACACAGGAACACAGCCTGGATCAGGGAGTATGTTACTCAGTGCAAGCATGTTAGGAAACAGTTTGACATTAACCTGTAAAGTTGACATTGTGCATTTAATACAGACCTGGCCATTCCAGTCCTTGTTTATATCCTAAACAAACAGTTGTACCTTTTCAAATTAGGAGACACAAACAAGAATGTTCATATCAAGTTTGCTTATTACAGCAAAATACGACAAACCAAAGCAAAACACAGCAACATAAGTAAGTCTTAGAGATGTAATACTAATTAAAAAAATAGACTACTACAATGTGATATAATTGTTATAAATTTAAACACAGCTTTAGCTATACAATATGTCATACAAGGATCTTAAACTCTGTGATTAAAAACAATATAATCTATTATATAATAATTATTACTATATAATATCACTTATAATTACATGATAATTAACCATACTAATATAATTAATATGATGTAGCAATTATATAAGAACTAGTTGTACTAATTATAATAGTTTATCATCTATAATTCTTATAATTATTTATTAATTATATATAATAATTACTATTTTGCCAATATTGGGGCTTGAACTCAGGGCCCAGTGCTCTTGCTTGACTATTTTTGCTCATGCCTGGTACTCATTTGAGCCTGGAGTTCAGTTTAATTTTTTTTTTTTTGCCCTGGGGCCTGAACTCTGGGCCTGGGCGCTGTCCCTCAGCTCTTCAGCTCAAGGTTAGCACTCTACCACTTGAGCCACAGCGCCACTTCCGGCTTTATTCTTTTTGCTTATGTGGTGCTGAGGAATCGAACCCAGGGCCTCATGCATGCAAGGCAAGCACTCTACCACTGAACCACTTTCCCAGCCCTAATTATATTTTTTGAAATGCACACTAAAAATTCAGTTAATCTTTATAAGAGGGATAGATAGTAGTATGAAATGGGAGTTCCACCTTCACTGGTGTTTTGTTGTTGTTGTTGTTGTTTGTTTTTATCAGTTGTGGGGCTTGAACTCTGGGCCTGAGCAACTTCTCTCAGCTCTTCAGCTCAAGGCAAGTGCTCTACCTCTTGAGCCACAGCACCACTTCTGGTTTTCTGGTGGTTAACTGGAGATAAGAGAATCACAGACTTTCCTGCCCAGGCGGGCTTTGAGCTGTGATCCTCAGATCTCAGCTTCCTGAGTAGCTAGAATTACAGGTGTGAGCCACCAGCACCCGGCCCCTGGTGTTTTTAATATTCTTGATTTCAGCTTTCTTGATAAGTTCCCAGTGAATATTAACTATATGTTTCATTATTTCTATCTTGTTTTATTTTTCTTTTGTATATATCGTATGGAACCTAACAAGTCAAATATTTGAATATAAATAATAAAATCATAAAAGTACTAGAAGAAACCATAGGATAGTACAAAATGTATCATTAAATAAACTTATAAAATTAAAAATATATAGGATTTTTTTAGCTCAGAGTATTTGAGAGACTGAAAGACTGAGAGTCTTTAACTCCCATTTCCTGCAGAAAATGTTTCTCTTCATTTCTCCCTATTTTACCTGTCATACTAAAATAAACCCTTGCTAGAACTAAAAATAAAATAAAATAAAATTGAGAAACGGGGCAAATTTCATCATAAGCAACAATCAACCAGAAAAAAAGTATGTGCAACTCATGACAAAAGACTAATTTCTTTCATAGATACTTCTTCAAGTCACTAAGAAAAATGCAGTCTTTTATGGAAGAATAAGTACAGGATCTGAACACAGTTCAGGGAGAATGAAACACAAACAACCTTAAACACACAAGAATGGGCTACCCTTGCTCAGATAATAGAAACAAAAGTCAAGGAGATACTCCTGTTTCATTACATGATGGAAAAAGAAGGGAAAAGCTATGATGGCCACTGCTTGTTGCAGTCATTTATCAACCCTGAGCATTTGCTTTCATTCTTTGAAGCTTTTGCTCCTGGATCATAATGGATACAGATAGATAGATAGATAGATAGATAGATAGATAGATAGATAGATAGATAGATAGATGTATATCTCACTACATATACTCCCTTTTCCCAGAGTTTGAACTTAGGATGCCACTCTTGCTTGGCTTGCTTGCTTGCCTAGAACTTGAGCCATGCCACCAGCCTAGTTTTGTGCTGGTTAGTTGGATCTAGAGTCTCCAATTTTTCTACCTTATTAGCTTTGAAATGTGATCCTCTGGATCTCAACTTCCTGAGTAGCTAGGATTACAAGCATGAGCCCAATTTATATATACTCTTTCCTGAATGCTGATCTTGTTATAATGCTTAATGATTTCAATATTGATATAAATAGATAATTCTTCAAACACCCTCTCATCTCAATTCCTTGAACACCTTTTCTCCACTATCCTTATCCCCCCATTTCTCTTGGCCACATAATACCCATAAAGACAACCTCCGAATATTTCACCTACAGCAAGTCTACTCTCCACCCCCTTTATAACTTCCAGCTCAACCCCTGTGTAGATCCTCAACTTCAACAATTCTTAGGCTGCATAGAAACTATGTTGTTTCCCTCCCATACTCCTCCCCTTAGTAAGCTCTCCTCTCCTGTTCCTTTGGGTAAATATTGCTGTGCAAATGTTTTCCATTCTCTTACCCTCTCAGGTTTCCTAATGCTCACCTGAAAAACCCCTAAGTCAGCTTTCATGAGACCATCCACCTGTCCTGTACCTGCACTTGTGCAGCCCAATATAAACAAAGAAAATTCCTACTGAATGTATGACCACAATCCTCAGACAGGCACTTAATGTTGCTTGACAATCTTGTGGTATTTCCCCAGTCCATTCATCCTCCTGTACAGCTATTTCATGTCCTCTAGTATTTCTCCCCATCCTCCTCAACGACTGCCCTTTCTTCTGAATTCACTGAGAAAATCAAGCACTCATAGAAAGATGTCAATGAACTCCCACACTGGGTATTTACCCAACTTCCAAGTTCTAGGTTCTCCATCTTCCCTGGTATTTCTATGGATGAACTGTCTGTGCTCCCAGCTAAAACCAAGGTGTGTGCCTGAGCTCTAGATCCCATTGATTAGGTCACCAGAAAGACATTGCTTTCACAAACCTTCCTTCTTTCCTTCTCTGTATCCTCATTCCCCCTTCCTTATTGGGTGCTCCTCATCAACCAAAGAACTAGCTATATATCTTTCTTTTTTTTTTTTTTTTTTGGGTCCGGTCGTGGGGCCTGAACTCTGGGCCTGGGCACTGTCCCTCAGCTCTTCAGCTCAAGGCTAGCACTCTACCACTTGAGCCACAGCGCCACTTCCGGCTTTTTTCTTTTTGCTTATGTGGTGCTGAGGAATCGAACCCAGGGCCTCGAGCATGCAAGGCAAGCGCTCTACCACTGAGCCAACTTCCCAGCCCTATCTTTCTTGCTCTTACATCGTGCTCCTAGAACCCTTGGATCCCTTCAAATCAAAGTATAAAATTGGAAAGAGGTAGCTGGGTGCTGGTGGCTCACGAATGTAATCCTAGCTACTCAGGAGGCTGAGATCTGAGGATCACGGTTCAAAGCCAGCCCGGGCAGGAAACTCGTGAGACTCTTATCTCTAATAAACCACTAGAAAACCAGAAGCGGCCCTATGGCTCAAGTGGTAGAGTGCTCACCTTGAGCTGAAGAGCACAGGGACAGTGCCCAAGCCCAGAGTTCAAGCCCCACAACAGACCAAAAAAAAATATATATATACATAATGTTATATATTTATATATATATATATATAACACATTATGTATATATATTACATATATATATATATATATATATATATATATATATATATATATATATATATATATATATATATATATAATTGGAAAGAGGTCCCCTGTGTGCTGTTTCTAAATTCTCTTCTTGCATTTTCTCTTAGACACCATCCTAGCAGACTCTTGCCCTTCCATCCACTGAAATGCTTCTGCTGAGCCATTCTTCTCACCAATACCCTCCACAGTGCTAAATCTACTGGTCAGTTCTGCGTCTTTCTACCATGCAGTCGCCTACTCTTCTGTCTAGAAACATCTCCTCTGTGAGTGCCAAGGGCTCAGTGATGTTCTGCTTTCCCACTTTATTACTTGCAATTTCTGCTCATTCTCCTTTGCTGGTCCACATCTGCATCGTCTCTAAACACGTGGCACCCCAGGATTCAATTCTCAGACCTCCTCTGTTTTCGATCAGCATTCATTCCTTGGATGATCTTATTCCTTCAAATTTCTATCCACAAGAAGTGGCACGGTGGCTCTAGTGGTAGAGCACAAGCCTTGACCAAAAAGAAGCTCAAGGATAGCACCCAGGCCCCGAGTTCAAGCCCCAGGACTGGCACCAAAAATAAATTTAAAAAGTAACCTTTGCAAATTTCTATCTGCAGCCTTAATTGTTCCCTTGGGATCTATACTTTTTTTTTTTTTTAGTTTACTTTTCCTAAATATTTCCTCCCAGATGTTTAGTAGGTATCTTTGTGTGTGTGTGTGTGTGTGTGTGTCTGTGTGTGTCTGTGTGTGTGTGTGTGTGTAAGGCTTGAACTCAGGGCCGGGGTGCTGTCCCTTAGCTTTTTTGTTCAAAGGGAATAACTATCAATATTGCAAAAGCACGTATCCTTTGGTCTAACAATTATCCTTTTAATTCTATCCTTCCTATAAATTTACACAGTTGTAAAATGATACATGGATAAAGTAATTCACAATAGCATTTTTTGCATCCCAGAAAACAGCCCAAAGATCCAACAATAGCAGAACAGTTAAAGAAATCGTAGTCTATTCATACAATATCATCTTCCACAGTCACAAAAAGGACTAAGGAGAGTTCTGTGCCCTGATACAAGCTCTCAGACATGTTCTCAGAGAAAAAGAATAGGACTGATGAATGTGTTTAGAATGTGAGAATAAAGAGAAACGTACACAAATACTATACCAAGGCCAGATGTTGTAGGGCATGCCTCTAATGCTAGCACTGGAAAGGCTGAAGCAGAAGGGTCACAGGTTTGAGGCTAGCCTGGATTACACAGTAAGACTGTCTCAAAAAGTGGGGGCATACTGTCTATCTATAGTTTCTTGAATGGGCACAGAATATTTCAGGACCCAAACATAAAAAAACTGCAAACAATGGGTGCTTATCTTATTTGGAGGGAAATAAGTGGTGGATGGAAGCAGAGGAGGAAAACATTTCCTGTCAGTCCTTTTAAAGATCTTGACTTTTTTGCATCTTGTGAATGTTTTCTCTGTTAAAAGGAGAATAAGGTACTGTTTATGTTCCCATATGGAACCATCTTGAAGGTATATTG
Source organism: Dipodomys spectabilis (assembly GCF_019054845.1). Classification (NCBI taxonomy): domain Eukaryota; kingdom Metazoa; phylum Chordata; class Mammalia; order Rodentia; family Heteromyidae; genus Dipodomys; species Dipodomys spectabilis. The sequence goes on from NW_024870852.1 coordinate 7,833,057, forward strand.
TTGCCAAAAAAAAAAAAAGGTAAAGTGCAAAAGAGTGTGTACAGCACACGCTACACCATTTCATTACTTATGCTTTTGATCCTTTGGATTTTTGTACTTCCCTACTTACAAGGAAATACTGTTAAAAATTGGTGGTGGGAGGGAGGGGAGAACACATTTTCACAAGCATCATCCTGACAGCCTATGACTGAACGCTGCCAAGAATCCTCCTTGTCTCAGTGAAGTTTTCCAGGAGCTTCTCCTCCCTCAGAGAGGTCAAAACAGCAGTGAGCAGCTGAGACTTGTTCAAGCCAGTCCTCCCCCTTTCTCTACCCCTTCCTCCCACCTATCTTCTACACCACCCCTGGTCTTCAGAGCTCCTTCCTGGTGGCTCACAGTTTCTCCCGTGGCTGACCCCAGCCCACAGCAGTTGTAGGCCTTCCTCCCCCAGCCTGTACCTGTCAATAATGACCGGGTCTGAGGGCGTCTCATTCCGGTTACCACAGCTCTTCCGGTCACAGCACCGACTGAAGGAAAGATAAGGGGTGAGGGAGGGAGGTACAGAAAGAGACTGCTAGTGTGAAGGTGGCCAGGGCAGCCTGAGTTAGGGTATGCAAGTCCTGTCTCTGGATGAGGACACAGGGGCTCACTCCCAGGGGTCTGGGGGACAAAGGCAGGGAGGGTCCTTGCAGACCTCCACAGCTTCCACTGTAGGCTCAGATTGTCCTCAGGAAAGGGCAGACCACGGGCAGAGTCTCTCTCACTGTTTGGGAAACACTGTCTATGCATAGGAAAGAGCTCAAATGATAAGTAGGTAACTCTTTTTTTTTTTTGTCGGTCGTGGGGCTTGAACTCTGGGCCTGGGCGCTGTCCCTCAGCTCTTCAGCTCAAGGCTAGCGCTCTACCACTTGAGCTACAGCGCCACTTCCGGTTTTCTGGTGGTTTATTGGAGATAGGAGTCTCACGGTCTCTCCTGCCCGGGCTGGCTTTGAACCGCGATCCTCAGATCTCAGGCTCCTGAGTAGCTAGGATTACAGGCGTGAGCCACCAGCGCCCGGCTTGTAGGTAACTCTTGAATAGCAAAGTATCCTGCCCATGTCTTCAGCACACCACACGACCACCACCCCAGGAGCCCCTCAGGCTCATCCTCTCTCCCCAAAGCTGGCTACCTTCCCAACCACAGGTTTCTAAACCCGGTCTCCTTCCACCTATCAGGAGCTGCCTCTGGGGGTCTGTGCTGTGTGACTGGCTGGACAGCTGGAGCCCTTGTAGGAAAAGCCAGGCTTGGGGTCCTGGAGAAGAGGGAGTCAAGAGGGACCACTCCATCCTGACCCTGCCCTCCAGAGACCTGCTCTCCAGAGATCTGCCCTCAGGTGCCCTCCTCCCCGTAGCTCTAAGCTAATGGGGAGGGGGAGGGGCTTCTGGCTGGCTGGCTCAGGCCCTCCCTCCACCCGCCCCCTCAGTGAACCCTTCCCCAGAGCTTTATTATAGTTAAGCTTCCAGTAACCACAGGAGGCTTGTCTTACAAAAACACATAAACAGGCCAGGCTAATGGGGCCTCAAGGACCCTCTCCTCCATCAGCTCTGTGCCCAGGGATCTCACGCTTTCCTCACTCCTCCCCGCCCCAATCTTCTCCGGGGAGCAGGGGCAGGGCCCAGAGGAGGCTTCAGCCACATCTTCACAAAGGAACAGGCAGGGGTGATGGGGCTCACCTGCACATGATCTCGTGGGTGAGGAGAACTCGGCACATTTCAGGGTTCTTGTCCTGCCCCTCGTAGATGATGGCCTGGGGGAGGGGGAGGTGCTCAGGGTGGAGGGGAGGAGGCTCCTCTCAGGTCTAGGTGGCACACGGAGGTGCACCTGTGTCTACATACCCCAGACTGAGGCCCTGCCCCCACAGAAGGTCATGCCCGCTGCCTTGTTCCTGGAGAGCCCAGGAGTGCAAAGCAGGAGTTTGGAGCCTGATTGCCCAGAAAGAGGAGAACTCCCTTCCCCCAAACCAGGAACACCACCAAGATGGCAACACAGCAGAAGGTCTGCAGTTGAGTCTGTCTGCAAGTAGCTGTTTCTAGGCTTGGGGCCTGCAGAGACTCCACACCATTAGGATCAAGGCCAGTGGGGCTGATATGCTTCTCTCCCCACACGGTATCATGCTCCTCCTTCCGCTAGCATCCTCTGTGCTGATCCTAGTGAGCCTCTGTCTCTGTCACCAGTGTATGTCTAATCAAATGCAAGGGCCATACAACCCCTTCTTCCTGCCTCCCCTTCAGCTCCCAGCCCAGGCCTGTCACTTCCTTGGACTGTTGGATCCCCTACTCTCCAATCTCCTAGCCCCTCCCTCCCCTGAGCAAAAAAATGAGCTTCCACAACTGCTTTCTCTGGGCCTCCCAATTTTCTTCCTCCATTTGTGGAATCCTTTTTACTCTGGGCTTCTTCCACAATCATGCTTCTACTTGTCCTGCCTTCCTTACCACCGTGACCTTGGGCTTTCTGGAGACGAAATATTTCTTCCTCTGCAGTGGGTTGGATGGAGGCTGCTAGAAGCCTCTGTCTGTTCAGGAATGCTCAAGTTTCTGCCTTATATTCCAGGACCACTGATCAGGCCCATTTAAACGCAACACCTTCCTGATTAGCCTGTGTAATGTTTCTGCAAATCTAGAGACTTGGACAGGCCTTGCAGAATCCTTCAGAGCTAATGGAGGTTTCTGTTTCCAAGCTATTTATGCAGGCTCCTGAGCCTGCTTTCTGTGACTGTCACATCAGCCAGGTTCTGAGAGTCTACAATGTTAGCTCTTGGGCCAGCACCTAGATAGAGCCCTTTACTGAACCTATGTCTTTCCCCTACTGTGGTTTGCATTGGTAGCAGAGGGCCTTCACTTGAGAATTGTTCTCAGGGGATGGAAACTTCCTCTTCGGTACACACTCCCCTTAGGAGTGGCCCCTCACTGATAACTGACTCATCCAGAGTGTAAAAAACCTGGCCTCCTCACTTCACTGGCCAACTCTGGCTCCTTCTCTAGAGCTCCCTGAGGATCAGGCTGAGGCTGGAGTCTACCGTAGACTGCCTGTTTGCTGAGCATCTTCCTGCCCAGCTCCCCTGACTCTCCTTTCTCCTAAGGAGCTCACTCTCCTATTGCTCCAATAAATTACATGCACCTAAATTCCTATCATAGGCTAGCCTGCTTAAGGACATATGGCCTATGCTGGTGTCTTTTACAAATACTGTCTTTTTTAGACTAGCAGGCAAGAGTAACAACCCTACTGCAATAGCTGGAAGAGGTAGGCTAGGAGGGTAGAGAGGTACTGGGGAGTTAGGATAGGGGTGAGAATGTTCACTGGGAATGACAGGATATGGTTGAAAAGAGAGTGAAGTAGGCCTAAGCATCCACTGGGCTGGCTTACCTGCTTGGACATGGAGTCAATGAGACGCACGTAGAGGTCTTGTTCTGTCCGAAGTCCTGGGGTGGGAAGGTGGAGAGATCTTGCTGTCAGGGCAGCACCTGCGCCTTCAGGTGATCAGTCCACCCCCACCCCTTCCCCAGCCCTGGTGAGGAGCATCCTGTGTGTCACAGTGCTGCAGTAGCCAGACATCTTCTGGGTCTAGGTCAAGAAGGGACAGCAGCCTTCACTTACCATTGTTATATACCAGCCGTAGGCGGTAATGGATTCCATTGTTTGTCTTTTCTGTCCCTGGCTCCTGTAGAGACAAGACAGGATGCCCAGGTGTTCAGAGACACTCCAACCTCCTTCACCCATACCCTTCTCTCTAACCCTGCTATCTTTCCCTCCCTTCCAGTCTTTCACCCACCCTTTACCATTCATGATCTATCCACTTATCTGCCCCAGTATGTGTGTGTGGGGGGGGGGGAGGGGTGTCCCTAAAGCCCTCCCATTCTCATCCCAGTGCAGGTCCCAGAGGAGCCCATGAGCCTCTCACACGGTCCTTTTCCACGAAGTCGATGAAGGCTGTGCGTTCCACCTCCACGGGCTGCCCCTGCCGGTCATACATGGCCAGCACAAAGTGGAAGAAGTTGGATTTCCTGAGGTTGGAAGGGGGCTGCTTCTCAAAGTGTGCTCGTGCCAGGCCCACACCACTGCAGGAAGAAAGGAACTGGAAAACCACTGGAAGGATCTTTTACTGAGAAAGACCCCAGAATTTCTGGCCAGCTAGGTGGGCTGGCTAGGCCTGGGCTCCAACATGTCATGAGTGTGGGTCAAAAAAAAAAAAAAATTGGATGGGATTTTTACCCTAACCAGGACCAACTCCATTCCAGAAAGACCCTTCTGGCACTGAGATCACCCCAACCCGCCCTTTGGGAACAAGGGCACAGCAGATGCTGTATGAAGGCATCCTGTCAGGCTCTACTGCCAGTTCCTTGGGTTCCACATTTTGAGATGCCAATTGTCAATTTTTTTTTTTTTGGTGGTGGGGCTTGAACTCTTGGCTTAGGCGCTATCCTTGCACTCTTCAGCTCAAGGCGAGCGCTCTACCACTTGAGCCATAGCACCACTTCTGGTTTTCTAGTGGTTAATTGGAGATAAGAGTCTCATGGACTTTTCTGCCCGGGCTGGCTTTGAACCATGATCCTCAGATCTCAGCCTCCTCAGTAGCTAGGATTACAAGTGTGAGCCACCGGTGCCAGGCCAATTGTCAAAATTAAGTTACAAACCAACCCATCTTGGCCAGAGGTCCCTGAGCTCACCTGTTACAGCATTAGAGAATAGCTGGGAGGTTCTGGAACATATTTCCCACTGAATGCCAGTTGATGGCTGAGGCTTGTGGCATTGTCTGGGAAGTGATGATGTCCATTAAACTATCAGAGATATTAAACTGGCTCCAGGTTGTAAGTCTGCCTGACCAAAACCCTAGGCTATGGCTGAATATGTGGAACAGCCCCCCAGGTGTAGAGGACTTGCCTCCAACTTTGAGAAAGACAACCATGGTTCCTTTGGCAAGAGGACTTTTCAGTCTGGCCCAAGGCTTTCTTCAATCAGAAACCATGCATGGAACCAAGGCCAGGGAAAAAACTGAAAGGGAACAAGGCTCCATGTACTAGGTCTCTACTGAACTGCAAGTGGTGTGTCATCTCTGGACACACACAACAAATTGGGCCAGAGTTAAATGAGTTGAAGGGGAGGAAATTCACAGAGAGAAAGCCAGGACACAAGACAGAGTGGTAGAGGCCTTCCCCACTCCCCCTGAAAGATGTCACCAGGTTAGGGAAAAAACAAAACAAAACAAAAAACAACTAGCTGGCGCCTGTGGCTCACGCCTGTAATCCAAGATACTCTAGAGACTAAGATCTGAGGATCACAGTTGGAAGCCATCCCAGTCAGGAAAGTGCATGAGACTCATCTTTAATTAACCACCAAAAAGCCAGAAGTGGAAGTGTGGCTCAAGTTGGTAGAGCACTAGCCTTGAGTGGAAAAAGCTAAGGGACAGTATCCAAGACTTGAGTTCAAGCCCCAGTACAAGCACACACACACACACACACACACACACACACACACACACACACACACACACACACACACACACTATAAAGAAGTAGGGATAGCCAGGCGCTGGTGCCTCACGCCTGTAATCTTAGCTACTCAGGAGGCTGAGATCTGAGGACCATGGTTCAAAGCCAGCCCAGACAGGAAAATCTGTGAGACTCTGATCACCAAAACAGGAAATGATGTTGTGGCTCAAGTGGTAGAGCACTAGCCTTGAGCTGAAGAGCTGAGGGACAGCCGAGGGACAGGCCCAGAGTTCAAGCCCCACAACCACACACAAAAAAAGAAGAAGAAGAAGGAGGAGGAGGAGAAGGAGGAAGAGGAGGAGGAGGAGGAGGAGGAGGAGGAGGAGGAGGAGGAGGAGGAGGAGGAGGAGGAGGAGGAGGAGGAGGAGGAGGAGGAGGAGGAGGAGGAGGAGGAGGAGGAGGGGAGAAAGAAAACAGTATCTTGTGAAACATAAGGGGCACTCCATTGTGACAATAGCTGTCAAATTCATTGCTACTTCACTTTTTTTCTCTATATCATTTATTATTTTTTTTCTCTGTATAATTTAAAATCAATTTATTCTTTGCCTTGGCTTCATGCTAAGCTGTAGTATCTACAGTGTCACGAACATGAGGGATTTACAATGTCCCTCCCTGGAACAGGGGCCATTAAAATACTGACTTAGGAGGCAGAAGTGACCGGTCTTTGCCTCACTATTCAGGTAAGGGGGAGCGGCCACCTGCAGCACCCCTCCTCTTTAAAGATTCAACCCCCCCCAATCCCTCCCACCACCAGGCTACAGTCTTTCAAGTAGAGGCCTTGACCAACCCTCCACTCCCTTCCCTAACCAGCTGAGAGGCAGGGAAGCCCAAAGAGGGCTTTTGATCACAGCAGGTCCCTGATTACTGTTGATGAATATGCTAATAAGGCACCAACCCTGAACTCCTCCCTCCTTCTCCCACAGCCAGCTTAGCTTAAACTTGACCAGAAACTGGTTCCAGGACCACCTTAGTGGCAGGGAAGGCTAGAGAGGTGTGACCTTGTAAAGCAATCTCAGATCACCAATGCCCTTTTTTTTTTTGTCATTCTGAAGAGCCTGGGAGGTTTTCAGTCAACTCAGGAGAGTTGAGAGAGAAAAGCCTTGGCAGAAGAGGGAGGATGCTGAGAAAACAAAATCCCCTGGACCACTCAGCTTATTCTTTCTACCCTTGCACTGCCAGGCCAAATCCTAAACTGGTGGTGATGCTGGCCTGAGCTTTTTCTCCCATGTGGCCCCTCTCCATTGGCAAATGTCAGGCAAGTTGGGGTCCTGGCTGGACCTAGCAGAAACTCTGGTTCCTGCTAGCCTGTTGAGTTCAGATCTGGGAAGTCTAGTCTAACACTGAAGCCAAACTTCCTTTGCTGGGCCTCCCTATGTGAGGAGGTGAGAGTAGGGGAGAAAACTGGTTCCCCTGGGGTCCTGTGACCAGGTATCTGATGCTGAGTGGGAACACAGGCAGGCAGGGGCCCTGTCACACGCCCTGCCAGCTACCTCCACAGCTCCACCCTCCCTGAGGCAACCTAGAACATTATCCTGCTCCTCTCTCCTACCCTGTACTGCTCAGTGGATAGGAGACACAATCACCATCCTGGACTTACACACATTCATAGGACAGCAATGTCTAGTTTACATCACTGAGACAGGCCAAACACAAAACAATATTAATGATAGCCCCTTCAGAGCAGGAGGCCTGCATGCAGAATGGGCAAGACCTCCTCTGAACACATGGGCTGCTCCTTGCTCCAGGCCTGGGAACATCTCCTGTTGATCTGATGCTTATCCTTGCTGGACATGTGAAGAAATCAAAATCTTTACAGAGTTTGCTCTAAAGACATTCTAGTATTTCCTGTGGACAAGTCACAGAGTGACACAAGGAACAGCCTAAGGGAAGGAAAAGGAAGCAAGGGAAGATAGAGGCAGGCTAGACCATGCCTTCCTTCTCTGATTGCCCCAAGGTTCCTGAATCTCCAACCACAGTAGGTGATGTCAACACCTGTTGAATGGAACTTCAAGCCTCTTTTTCCTTTGGGAGCAGCTGATGCTCTGGTAATAAGAAAAGAAAACAAAGGATGGAGAGAAAGAGATGTACTCAAATGACTTAGGAGATATCCAGTGGTTTGAGTTCTGATGGGCACATCATGAGCACAGGTGTGTGGGGATACACACCTGTGAGAAGTGAGAAGTGAGGAGCTTGCTGTCTGCTCCCAGACTAGCTTAGAGAGAAGGCTGTGGATAAAGGCCAATGTCTTTGGTTCTGTAGTATCCAAGGTAGAAACTATCCAAGACCACCATTGGAGTGTGTGTGTGGGGGGGGTATCTCCAAGATGTCTAGTAATATGTGTTCTTTATTCTTTATCAAAGATAAAGAAGAGAAGCTAACTGAGCAGAAAAGTCTGTGAGACTCATTTCCCATGAACCAGCAAAAAAGATGGAAATGGAGGTAGGGTTCAAGTGGAAAAGTGCCAACCTTAAGCAAAAAGGCCAAGTAAGGACAAGAAGCCCTGAGTCTGAGCCCCAATATTGGCACTGAACAAACAAATTTAGAGTAGAGAGGAAAAAGAGAATCAAGCCAGCCCCTTCCTCCTACAGCTGGGAGAGCAAGTGTTTCTTCTAGGTTCCCCGAGAAGAAGGTTCTGAGACAAAGATTCAAATACCAACAGTTTATTTGGGCAGTGATTCCAGGAAAAGGGATCGGGGAAGACAAAGACAGAGACTATCAAGGGTGCATTTTCAAAGTGCTCTTGTTGGGACAAACTATGCTCAATCCCCCGAGGAACTCTGGAGAGATATAGAATGAAAGTCTCACCAGAGGGGCAGGAGTCTCATGACTCCAGTCTGTCCCCACCAGTTCTATGGTGGCTATTTCTCCAGCACTTCTGGCTCCCCAAACTTCCAACAGCCAGAGAGCATATGGGCAGAGCAAGCTGTGACCTCTTCAACAAGCCCTACAGCAATGGCAAGCAGATTCTTTAATAAAGGTCCTGGAGGAACATGGATTGGGTTCCAACTTACTAGCCCCCCCACCTCGCCCCCACCTGGGCTATGAGGAGGAAGCCAGCCAAGCTACAGCCCCAAGGGCCTGAGTACTGCTTGGCTGATCCAAGTTGTAACAACTGTGAATGAGCATTGGCCCACCCAGCATACGTATTGCTGGAGCCCATAATTCAGAGACATTTCATTCACTTAGCATCATTAGGAAACAAAGCATACCACATAAGCGCCTTTTTTAAAAAAGATAAATGCATCTGAGTGACAAAAACAGCCACATTAACCACTTTCGTAAGCCTCCAAAATTGAATTACACATTTCCTTACTTTCTTGAAAAGATTGATTTAGACACAATGTTCAAAATGCTTTCCTCTCAACTCTAGAGGATGTTGAGTAGTATGGAGGGGTTGTACAAGTACTACAAAACCCAAAATTGGGATGGAAAAAAAATTCACTTTTGTATTTCTACTGTGCTCCACTTGCCCCCTTCCCATTTTCTGTCCTCAGATAAACCAGGAGTCTGTGACTCCAGAAATTGTTTTCTGCACACATTTTTGTTGTTGTTGTTGAAAGGAAACCTGACCTGTTTCAAGCATAGATGTGCCCAGGCTTCCTGAGCACTGTGCTGGGAGTCCAGGGTCAGTGGACCCCAAGGATCGCCATGCAGACTGTTTCTACTTCAGAGTACACAGGGATGTATCTGGGGCTATAGTGGGGACTACACTGTCTGGCTGTTATTGTTGACACTGCCCAGCAGGTCCCTGGAGATGCCCCACAGCTCTTTTCCTGGCAATCTGAGTCTGCCAAGGCTCTCTAGCACAAAGTCTTCCTTGCATCTCTGTTCTCTATTCCTATGTCACACAAATCCTTCATCACATGCGTGCTATAGATATAAACAATTTAATAACAACCATGCCAGCCCCTCACCCTCTTCCTGAGGACAAGGTATTCTGGAGCCTCTGCCTTTCCTTCTTCACACCAAATCATTTTCCCTACCCCTATACCAGGGCTTGAACTCAGTCCTCAAAATAGTTCCAGATGCTTGCTTGGCTGGTATTCTACTACTTGTGCCATACCTCCAGCCAGGCTCTTTTCTATTTCTTTTGATTTTGTTTTGTTTTTTTGTGGGGTCATGGGGCCTGAACTCTGGGCCTGGGCGCTGTCCCTCAGCTCTTCAGCTCAAGGGTAGCGCTCTACCACTTGAGCCACAGGGCCACTTCCAGCTTTTTTCTTTTTGCTTATGTGGTGCTGAGGAATCGAACGCAGGGCCTCAGGCATGCAAGGCCAGCACTCTACCACTGAGCCACCTTCCCAGCCTCTCTATTTCTTTTGAGATGGAGGCTTGGAGATGTTTCTACTAAGGCTGGCTTCAAACTGTAACTCTGCCTCTTGAGTAGCTAGATGTGAGCTTCCAGTGCCAGCTTCCCACCAAATCTTAACTCTTGCCCATTTTGATAAGCCCAAGTTTCTGAGAAGCACTTTGATTCATTTTCAAGTGTGAATGCCCAGGTAAGGGCATAAGCCATTGCTGAAGCCATCACCCCCTCTATCAGGAGGCAAAAGGAGAGAGAGAGAGAAAAAAAAAAAAAACACCTCCTACATCTCATCCCAGGTCTTCGTTTCCCCCAATGTCTCTCTGCACTAAATCTAGCCTCTCTCCCTGACACTCTGGCATGGTTTCATAAGTCCCTTGTTCCATTCTTCCACATCCTCCATCTCTCTACGCATCCTATTTGTGCCTACACTGGCCCACAGGCATTCTCTGGGCCCTTGGGACTGTTGATGATCATCACACTGGACCTGGCATTTCTGCTCCCAGCCACCATCTATTGGCTTGGTCCTGACTAGTCCCTTATATGTCCAGCCAGTGTCTGGTTGTGTCACCAACTAGAGAAAATCAAGTCAGTAGCACACCCATCCCAACCATGCAGGTAGAGAAGTGAGGAGGGCCAGGTGGCTAGAGGCAGCTGCACAGCACCTGTATGCACAAGGTTCTAATGACAGAAGAGGACTGGGGTACAGAGGCTCCAGGTACCCTGTTTCTACTTCCCAGTATCTGTCCCAGGCTCAGTGGCCCAGGTCTTGTAGGCTATAGGGTGGGAGAAAGAAAGAGGATTACTAGCTTGGTCTTCTCTCCCTCAGTTCTACCTCCAGACTGCCTAACCCCCTCCCATTTCTCTTCTGCCCACCCTCTTACCACCTACCCGCAGACCAGGCTGCCAGGTCCCAGGCTGAGGAGCGGCTGGCTATCAATTATTAAAGCAAACAAAAGCATTTCCTAGCAGGGAGACTGGCCTGTAGCAGCTTACAGGAAAGGCAGCCCCAGCTGGCTTCCCTCTCCCGGGCCCTGCTTGTGTGCTGTGACTAGCTCATGGGAAAAGGCTGGCCAGGGATTCTCTGGGGGTCTCCTGCAGGGAAAGGCCTGGCCTGGGCCTGCTAGAGGTCTCAGTCTGGGAAGCACATCGGGAGAAGACAGCTCCACTGAGCTGAGCCCTTAGCAGCACTTGGGACTGCAAGGGAGGCTGGGGAGTGGATCGGGACTGTGCCTCTGGGTCTTAGAGATAAAGTCCTATTGGTTCAGGGAAGGAGCAGTCAGAACAGTGACTAGGGATCCTTGTGCAGGCTTTGCTGGTAGGGAGACCCTGACAGGGAGATGGAAGCCCTTGCCACCAGCCTTCCTTTCTCTGGTGGACAGGGAGAAGAACCCTCTTCTCTCCTAGCTTCTTGCTCAGAACCTTTCTTTCTCTTGGCAATCCTCCCACTCCCAGTTTAACCAAGCCTTCTGAGCCTTTTCCTCCTTACCTGCCTTCTGTTAAACCCTGGCATTTATGAAAAGGCTAAGTTGTAAGATTGGGGGGAGATAGCTGCTTTGGTGCCTGGTTCTTGGTGCTTACCAAGGTAAAGATGGGGAAGCCAAAGGGAATGGATACCCAGAACTGCCTGAGTGTGTCCTGTGTGCTGTGGACACTGGGATGAATAGACTGCTATCTGTGCTCTGCAGGAAGATGGGAATGGGCGGAGGCGGGGCAGAGCCTGCTCTGTGGTAATCATTCTTAGGCAGTACTAAGCAGGTAGAGAGCACAGATAGAGCAGGTGCTATGGCGGAGTGGGGGTCTTGAAGGCTGCTAAGATTTTGTTCAGTGGACATGTGGGTGCTGAGGGCAGGGGGAGTGATTAAAGCTAGGACTTACTGGCAGTCCTGCTGATTCTCCTACACCGAAGGCCACATCTACAGAAGCTGAGAACGAAGGTTGGCATCAGATTGTGATAAGCATTGAATGGTGACTGTCCAGGAAGAAGTGGGGCAGACAGAGACTACCGACTCTGCTTATGGTAAACATCCTTAGGCAGCTATGCACAGTTTCTTGAGGCAGTATGGGGACACAGAGAGAGCAGAGGCTTGGGGGTCACTTTCAGTTTAATCAGGGCAGAGATATGATCAGAGAAAAGTACTTTGGAAATTTGGCTTTGATCCATAGTGCAAAGAAGATGGTTTGGGGGAGGGGTGAAAAGCTGGAGTGGGGGCACTAAGCCAGGAGGCTGAGGTCGGAAACCAAGACACAGTCATCCTTCCAGCTATGAAGGAATGAGCACCAAGACTGGGTCTAGGGCACCTTTAACCAGGTGGCCAAGGGATGAAGGCAAGGAAGACAGCAAAGGCAACTCTGTTCCAAGAAGAACAGGAGAATGAAGTCAGGGAGGTGTAGGACAGAGATGCTCCTTTTGCAGTTTGGTAATGGGAAGATGTGAGTAAATGACTAGCTAAAGAAGGTTCAAATGGGAGGGATGACAGTGTGGGGAAACATGAGGAGTAATGAGGAGCTTTTCCTCTCTGGAAGCCAGGAAGATAAATGATCAAACATATGGCGGCTCCCAGTCTGGGCCTTGAGATAGAGAAAGTTCCTGGACTTGGAGACAAACAGTCGTAGCCTGAAGAAATCTCCCTAGTAAAACTACAATCTCCTGGGAGTTCCAGTGAGGCAGCTCTGGAGATCGGGTCCCTACAGACAACACTGTTGGTAGTGCAGTCCTAGATGGGGGAGGGGGCCACAGCCTCATCCCCAAAAGCTTCCTGCACCCCACCTGGGCCACAGGGCACCACCTCTTTCACACTCTCATCCAACCTGCTGGTTCTGGGCAGGCACAGAGGGAAAAGGTCAGAGAGAAAAGGGAACATTCAATTTCAGAGACACCACAGCAACTCCTGAGGACCATCTCAAGTTACAGAAAAAGTCAGAACCAACAGGAAAACAGGCATGACACACAGCCTTGTAAACACAACATAGGAAAAAGCCAGCTAATGGGAAGAAAAGAGGGAAGGAGACACAAGAGAACGCAGACAGTAGTTTGTATAAGATGGGTGGGATTTAGTTTTCCACCGTCCAGTTTTTTTTTCTAGAATATAGTTATATCACTCTAAAACTTATGGCCATTCATGCAAGACCCCTTCTTGTCCAGGAGGACTCAGCTCCAGACACTCCCCAGGGCTCCCTCCTGATGGTCATGAAAAGACAAGCTGGCAGAAACAGTTTCAGTGGCGCATGAAGGACCCCGGGTGTCTGTTAACTGGGTGAGGTTGGTGAGCACGATCAGTGGTATCCCTGGACAGGACTGGGTAGTTAGACGTGCCAGACCTAGTCTACCCTGATAGCTCCTATGAATCCCTTCAAGCTGCTGGACAGCAGTGGCAGACTTTCCGGAAGCCCAGTGCCTACTCTGCCCCAGCAGACTCCGCCCCTCCCTAAAGCCAGTCACACCGAAGTCCCCATAATGTCTAACCTCCCTACTCTCAAGGCGAGGCTATAAAAAGCTCCAGGTCCCAAGCTCAGTAGGGGCTAAAGTCCATTAACCTTTCAAATTCCCATCCAAATCTCCACCTTGGTCCCGCCTAGAACTCTGAAAAAGCGAGCCAGAAGAGATCCGAAAAGACACCTGTCAGAGAGGCGGAGCCCTAGCCCTTTCCCAACCCGTCAGTCCAGCCACGCCGACTGCCCACTGTCTCTTTACCCTCTTCATCCCCCAGCTGTATCTCTGGACCTGCGTGGGAAAGGAGGGGCGTGGGAAAGGAATAAGGGGGCAGGGTTTCTTGCCTTTCTTGGCAGAAAGCCGTGGAATTGGACAAGCTGAGGAATCGGTACTGCCCAGGAAGGAGGGGTTGGACGTTCCTAGACGGCTGGTAGCTGTGGGTCATGGCTCAGGGTCTGCAGACGGAGGGGATGCTTCCTCCTCCTAAACCCTGGACCGCAGTTGGCGACTGTCAGAAAGCAGAGCCTGAATAGCCCGGAGTGGAGGCAGAAGCCCCGCCCCGGCCCGCCCCAGATGCTCAAGAGACTAGGGCACAGACGCTTGGGACAGGGTGAACTGGAGTGCTCGCCAGGACCGTCCGGAGCTAGGGCTCCCTCTACCCTCCGTTCCAGCACCTCAGCAAAGCTAAGCAAAGGCTCCGAGCGGCTCCGAGCGGTCCGACCCGAGTTCGCGGGCTCCCGTCGAGCGCTTACCTCTGCGCCGCGGTGCTGGAGTCCAGGATGCCGGCGCCCTGCATCCAGGAGCGCACAGAGCCCAGGCCGGCCGGCAGCAGCGGCTCCTCCTTCAGGTTCAGCCCGCCGCGGGGCAGAGCGTCCTGCGCAGGGAACATAAGGACGCGCAGTTGGTGGGCGCCCCCACTGCCCAGGATCGAGTCCCGCCGAGGCTGTGAGTGTCGCAGCTCAGCCGACCCGACGGTACCAGGCGCCTTCCAGGAGCGCAGCGCGGCGCGCGGTCGGGATAGCTCCGTGCGCGCTCGCCTCTGGGGCGCTCCCTCGGAGAAAGCGGGTCCGCGGGCGCCGGCGCTGTCCCCTCCCCTCCTGGGGCGCGGGGCGGGGAGATGGAGGGATTCCCCCGCGGCCTGAGCGCTGGCGGGCGGACTGCGAGCGCGGCGGGGAGGGCGGGGAGCACAGCCCGCACCCGGTCCGCACGGAGGCGCCCCAGAGGCGCGCTCTGGCGGCTGCCCAGGGCCGTGGTCGTCGGAGTCAGAGGGGGGGGCGCTCTAAGCGCCCCAGGAGCTGCCGCGGGCGAGGCGGGGGCGCGGGGCTGCCCGCCCTTTCCCCCCTCACCGCCCCCACCTCCTGCCCGCCCGCGGCGCCGGCGCGGGGCGCTGATTACCATCCGGGAGGCGGAGGCTGCGGGCACAGAGCTCGTCGGCGGCGGCGGCGGCGGCGGCGACAGCGGTGGCAGCGGTGGCAGGAGCAGCAGCAGCCGAGCGTCCCGGGGAAAAGCAGGGGCAGCGCCGAGCCAGCAGACTCCGCCGCCACCGCCGGCGCCCCGAGTGCCCCGGCGCCCCGGCCCTGCCGCAGCCCCGGGCGGCAGCACCTGGAGCAGCAGCAGCAGCAGCCCGGCCGACTCCCCCCGGGGCCCGGTTCCCGCGCCGCCCCGCCGTGGCCGCCGCCGACCGCCGCTGCCCGGGGCCTGGCCGCGGGCCCGGGCCATCCCGCCGCCGCCGCCGCCGCCGCCGCTCCCCGGGGAGCGGGAGCCGTAGGGAGGGAGCGCGGGCGGGAGGAGGGCTGTCGCGAGCGGGCGGGCCCAGGGGACGAGGGGCCGGGGGAGGCGGGGGCGGGGCGGCGCGGCCGGCCGAGGGGCGGCCGGGGACGTGACATCATCGGGGGAGGAGCGGCCGGGCTGGGGCCGCCGCGGCGGGGCGGACCCTGGCGAGTCGGTCGCCGGGGTTGGGGGCGGGGGGGTGGTCTGCGGCCTGCTGGAGGCCGCGCGCGAGAAAAAGAAGGTCCGGCGGGGGACCTGGACGCCGGGCCCTGGACGATCTAGGGCTGCGCGGCCAGGGAGCCCGGCCGAAGCCGAGGGGCGCGTTACACGGCGCCCAGGAATCTCTCCACGGCCTCCCCGTCGCCACCGGACGAAGCTTCAGCCTCTTGGTGGCCCATCTCCCTCCTCCAAGTACGCGCCGCTGTCGCCACGGCTGACGCGCGCACTCGCTGGACTTGCTGCTCTTTTTGACGCTTCTTAGCTCGGCTTTCCCTGTTCGCCTTCCTGTGTGGTCCTCTCCCCGCACCTCCCCCAGCGAACCTGACCTCGGGTGTTATCATCTTGGACTCAAGTCTGTCTGTCTGTCTATCTGTCTGTCTGTCTGTCTGTCTGTCTGTCTGTCTGTCTGTCACGGTCCAGAGCCCAGATCATCTCTTCTTTCTCACCTCCCCTCTCCCGATCTTATTCCTCTTTTATTAGTTCCTGGCACAGAAATCATCTGGCCCATGACTTTGGGGGCAGAGCCATTTCTACCCCTCTCCCAACATTCTGGCCGGGTGTACCTTCACCAGGACAAGCCTAAGTCCACTTTTCCTGCAGAACAGCACGGGGATGGGGTAAATGGGGGGTGACCTGCCCTTGCTGCCGCTGCCATCCCAAGACCCACATCCTCTTTTGGGATTTCCCAAGTGTGCAGTTCGTCTTCTGCCTCGTGTTGACCTAGCTGAAGGATCGCAAGGGGCACTTTTGGGCTACCTACAACCTCAGAAGTATTCCCCCTACCCCTCCTTTTCAGGCATCTTTCCTTTTTATGCTTCATTCCTCACCTTTAGGGGTTGCCATTGCCACTCAGACTTCTCCAGATCTCAGCTTTTACCCCTGGTAGGATTATGGATGGTGGGTCTCTCTCTGGGATGAGGTCTTTCACAATGGCCAGGCCCATCTGTTTAGCTGACTCTGTGGCCCCTGGACCAGAAGCACTAACATTAGCTGGGAGCTTGTGGGAAATGCACATTGTTAGGCCCCACCCAGACCTGTCACATCAGAACCTGCACTTGAATCTTTGAGTTGATTCTGTGCACACATTACCTTTGAGAAGCAGGGCTCTAGAGAACCCTCCAAAGCTGTTCTATACTTGCTAACTTATCTCCCTAGCTTTCACATGTATCCATGGCTCCCTAATTTCCAGTGGGCACCCTGCCTCTTACCTAGTAGTGAGGACACAGCAATCTTGGCTGAAGCCTGCTGACTCTTACACATTTCTCAGTCTCCTCCAGTATTCTCTCCCTTGGTCCCAGAGATGGATGTGGAACCTCTTGCTCAACCCTTTTGAAATGGTCCCAACTGATCCCTGGTTTGGTCTTGGACTCTCTTCTTTTCTCAGATCTCCCTATTGCAAAAACAATGCCCCCAGTTCCTTCTTCAACCCGCACCCCCTCTTCTTTCTGAGGACATTCACAGGAGCTCCCAAGCTTTGCCAGCCCCAGCAAGCTACTTCGGGAGGCTGCAGGCTCTAGCTCCCTTCCAGCCCTGTTTGTTTGTTTGTTTGATTGGTTGGTTGGTTTTTGTCATTCGTGGGGCTTGAACTCTGGGCCTGAGCACTGTCCCTGAGCTCTTTAGCTCAAATGAGCACTCTACCACTTGAGCCACAGTGCCACTTCTGGTTTTCTGGTGGTTGATTGGATATAAGAGTCTCAAGGACTTTCCTGCCCAGGCTGGCTTTGAACTACAATCCTCAGATCTCAGCCTCCTGGGTAGCTAGGATTACAGGAGTGAGCCACTGGCATTCTCCATGGCCTGTCTTAGAGTTCAAGCCATCTGACCAGCATCATCATCTCACCCCACCTCCTCCTCTCATACACCTGGGGAAACTGATCTGAGCAGCAAATTTCCCTTACCCACGGAAAACCCAATCTCCAAACTGCTACCTTCTCCTTTCCTCTCCTCAGAGAATCCACGTGTTCCCCTAGCTCTGGAGCTGGGGAAATTGCTCTCCTAGCATGGGCCTCTGCTCTGTTTCTGTCTGTGCTGTTAAGTTGTAAGAACAGTGTGTGGCCGGGTGAAGAGGCAGAAGAGAAATCTGTCTCCAGGGAGGGTCCCTATCATAAGTGACTCTGCCACTGGGCTATGATGGGGCTGCTTGCTCTCCACAGGCCTAGTCCTTACAACCCGGCACTTCTGTGTGTGCTCCTAACCACTTCCTGACCTGCTGCCCATCTGGTTGGGGCTAAGGAGTCATCTCTGGTATCTTTCCCTCCCTTCAGCCACTTGTTTGTGAGGTCTTAACAACTCTCCCCTCTATGTCCTTTTCCTGCTCAAGTTTTACAGAGATTGTCTGTTTTTCTTTGGTTTGGGGCAGTAATGGGGTTTAAACTCAGGGCCTTACACTTGCTAAGCTAAGATCCCAAGGACTCTACCACCACCTGAGCCATGCCTCTGGCTCACAGAATATCCTTAATAGTGAAACTTCCCCTTCTATGGACTTTGTACTACTTGGTTGTCTCTATAGTCTCCAGCTGTGCAATCTCACCTATATTCTATCTTCAGCCCTCCTGTCACCTTTTAAAAACATTCCTTGAGGGGCTGGGAAGGTGGTAGAGTGCTTGCCTTGCATGCATGAGGCCCTGGGTTCGATTCCTTAGCACCACACAAAAAGCTGTAAGTGGTGCTGTGGCTCAAGTGGTAGGGCACTGGCCTTGAGCTGAAGAGCTGAGGGACAGCACCCAGGCCCAGAGTTCAGGTGCCACGACCAGCCAAAAAAAACCAAAAACATTCCTTGAATGGGGCCATCACTTGCTTAAGAACTGTTCATTGCTTTCTGTAGCTTCCCAAGTAGACAATTAGGGACTCAGTTTAGGAACCTTGTAGGCCCTTTGATGCCTGATCCAATATCTCTCACTAGCCATCTTCCCTCCCTTCCCTTGCTATGCAAATTCCTGGCTTGCCTGACACAAAGAGCTCAATATTGTTCAAACTGAGTTCCCACAATCTCAGCTGTCCCCTCCATCAAGAATGCTGTCCCTTAGGCAACGTTTTTTGTTTTTTTTTTTCTGTCAGGAAACACTGGGATCCCTATGTCATTTCATGGTGTTGCATGGTGGCTCTGGAAAGTTCTCTTCAAGATAGAGTTGAGGATTAAGTGCTCAGAATTAACCTGGCTAGGTGGCATGGGTTGGTTTTTGGTGGTGGTGGTAGGTTTTAGTTGGTATTAGAGCTTGAACTCAGAGCCTAGGTGCTGTCCCTGAGATTTTTTTTTTTCACTGAAGGCTAGCGCTCTTAGCCTTGAGCTGAAGAGCTGAGGGACAGCGCCCAGGCCCAGAGTTCAGGCCCCACGACCGGACCCAAAAAAAAAACAAAAAAAAAGAAGGCTAGCGCTCTACCACTTTGAGCCACAGGCCCATTTCTGGTTTTCTGGTTAATTGGAGATAAGAATCTCATGGACTTTCCTGCCTAGGTTGGCTTCGATTCGTGATCCTCAGACCTCAGCCTCCTGAGTAGCTAGGATAACAGGCATGAGCTACTAGTGTCCAGCTACCATAGGTTGGTTTTTATTCTTTACTAACCCAAGGAATAGAAAAGAGCTAGCCAGGATGGTGTTTGAAGATTCTCAAAACTTGTAGCCCCAGAACTTCTGAGTTAGAGCTGCTGAGCTAAGGAGCCAGCTGAGGAGACCAAACAAACATTCTGTTTCAGTCCTTGGAATCAGAGTTGAGTATGTAAACTCAGTGTCACTCTAGAGTGTAAATAAATAAATACACTGGGTTAAGCTCAGAAGGCTCCATGACTGTGAGGAGAGATGGGCTTCTCAGGAAGACTAGCAGAACTGAATGACTGGGTTTACTGCCCTTGCCTTCAAGGTAAAGGGTGTTAGCACTTGGGACATCAGATTGGCTGGTGCCTGGCCTGACATACTAAGGAACTTGATTTTGTTTCTGTAAGTCTAGGTCTTAAAATAATATTTTATTCAAATTAAAAGAGCACTCTTCCATTGTTATTATTATTATTATTTCCCAATCAAATGCCACTGTCCATCATAGAAAACAGATCCAAAAGTTGTTTTAGGCTGCTTTTGTGTGTTGTACTCTAGCGCCCCCTGGAGGCTTCAGAAAATCAGACACTTGGATCCAATTTTGTTAAGCTCGCCCATGGGAATTTTAAAAAGTGAGACTATAGGAATTAAAGTATGCACTCATCATAGCTATTTCGTAGTTCCATGGAGAACACAATTGCAGAGTGATTTCCTGGAAGCTACAGCCCATCTCAAAGTCTTCCTTTCTGTTGACTCTTGAAATCTTCAATCCTTTCAGGAAAACTCATACCACAAATGTTAGTCTTATCTGAGGATCCATCCCATTCCTGGCACCGAATGATGAATATATAGAAGTTGATTAATTGTGCAAATGAAATTCAGAAGGGAATGGCAGATACTGGCGGTGGAGAAGTGGTAGAGTGTAGGTCAACTACCAAGGGGAGACACAAAATATGAGAATGAACATGGGGCCATCATTTAGGACTGGCCTTACCTACAGGAATTTCTCTGTTTTCATAGCACTTGAATAGCATGATAAATCTAGAAAGGGTCAGTTTTCAGTCATAGATGCTGCTTGATTGAGATGGACCAAATGATAGGGTTTTTTAGGCTGTTGCACTAAAACTGGGGCCTAAAAGATACATTAACCACTAATCCTGCACCTCCTAGAATCTGTGATGACTCCTCACCAGGCTTCCATGGCCAGGAAAGCAATGCATCTGGTAGCTATGTCATCTTTTTTGCTAGTCCTGGGGCTTGAACTCAGGGCCTGGGCACTGTCTCTGAGCCTCTCTGCGCTCAAGCCTAGCACTCTACCACTTGAGCCACAGCACCACTTCTGGCTTTTTCTGTGTATGGGGTTATGAGGAATCAAACCCAGGGCTTCATGCATACTAGGCAAGTACTCTACCACTAAGTCACATATAATGTCATCTTTTATTCAATATTTCCCTACTCAAACCCAAACTGGTCATCTGGATGGGTCAGATAAAAGAGTGACAGAGGCAGTTACAAAATACATAAAGACTTACTGTATCTTCTACCTTGGCCTCTGTGGTCTAGTGTGTGGGAACTTGACAAGCATGTACTTAACCAAGTGGTCATTATCTCTGTGGTCCGGGATTATACTAGCCCATCAAGAGAATCCAGGCACTACAGCAGAATTAGAATTAAGTCCAGAACCCTAGGATTCCTTTTGCCAAGCCAACACCTAGAGTGTGTACCAACTAAGCTGGTGTGGGTTGCTGTTGGTAGGGCATGGAGAGAAGAATACCATTCTCAGGAATGGTCAGATCTTACCTTTTGAGAATAGCTCTATATACTCCCTTCCACTCCTTCTGTTCTGATCATTACCCAAGAAGTGGCTGAGAGGAAGTGGCCCATAGTTAGCACACAGTGTTGGCTTTTGCATCATAAACTTAGAATTCTTTACTTTGTGCCCATCCCACGATAGCAGAAGCACAATAGGCAATGGGAAAAAGGTACTGGAAATGTAGTAAAGCTCGTCAAGTAGCATATTAACCAAGACTATCAGTATTGCCTTGAATTCTACCCACTTGGCAGAGTGACCAGGCCTGCTTTTGATTCTGCTGAGCTGGCAACCGGTTAAATGTGGACATGGTCAATTGTCAGCTAGTTGAACCACCAGTGTACTAAAACAAGCACTTATGGGATCCACTGTGACTCAAGGACTACATTGATCTAGCAGCTTTGCCTGGAGTAGTGAAGAGTTTTCTCCAAAGGAATTTTGGCTGCCAGGTTTTGAGTAAAAATCAAGTAATGTTAAGCCCAGGCCAGCTCTGCTCTTGAACATAACATTTACATTTGTGCCTCTCTCTATTAAAGTCACCAAATCGAAGTTGACACATCACAAAGTGGAGGGTGTCAGGATGGACAGTTATGTTTTCTTTTTTTTTTTTGGGTCCGGTCGTGGGGCCTGAACTCTGGGCCTGGGCGCTGTCCCTCAGCTCTTCAGCTCAAGGCTAGCGCTCTACCACTTGAGCCACAGTGCCACTTCCGGCTTTTTTCTTTTTGCTTATGTGGTGCTGAGGAATCGAACCCAGGGCCTCAGGCATGCAAGGCAAGCGCTCTGCCACTGAGCTACCTTCCCAGCCCCAGGATGGACAGTTATGGAACCTCTGGAATGTATTTTCCTTAAAGGGGAATGTGTTTGCTGATCATGTTGGGCAGATGGCGCTGTTGGGCTGGAAAATAGTCTTTTGAATACTCTGAGTCTTCAGTGCTCTAATTTCTGTCCTTGAAGATCTCTACTATTTCTTTGGGATCAACCAAGAAGGTTCTGCAGAGGTTAGAGGTGTGGTTCAGTTGGTAGAACACTAGCCAATGAGTAAAAGCAGCAAGTACTGAGTTTGAGTCCCAGTTTTAGGTCTAAAAAAGAAAAGAAGGTTCCATATCACCTTTCTTCATACAGTATTCTGGGGGTTTTGTTTGTTTGTTTTTGCCCGTTTGGGGCTGAACTCAGGGCCTGGATGCTGTCCCTGAACTTTTGTACTGAAGGATAGTGCTCTACCACTTGAGCCACAGGCTACACTGTCAGTATTTTGGTACCTAATTGGAGATACGAATGTCACTGATTTTCCTGCCCAGACTGGCTTTGAACCATGATCTTCAGATCTCAGCCTTCTGAGTGGCTAAGATTACAGCATGAGTGCCTGGCACATACAGCATTTTCTGAAGTCATGAATACCCTCATATATCTATAGTGAAAGCCCACTCAAGCATCAATACTAGGATATGTTGAATTGACTGATTGTGAGGGCCTGAGTTCTAGCCCCATATTGGCACAAAAATAAATCAATAAGCAAATCAATAAATAAATCAATAGAATTTCCCCAAATCAATAAGAATTTCCCAAAGTTAAATGAAATGCTGATTCCTCAGATAGTAAGCACACTGAGTATAAGCTAGCTATTTAGATATTACTTACAGAGTACTGTGGCAGAACAGAAAAACACTAAACATAATGAGTTGCTTCAAAGCAAATGCCCCAAATAATTTTTAAAAACTGCATACAAACACTGGCATCATTTTGAAATGTTGACAAATGTCTTAAAATGTCATATGGGGATTCAGTTAGAATAACTTCATATAAACTTGTTTATTTTGGGAACTAACATTGGGACATGAACTCAGGGCCTCATGCTTTCATTTTTTTCTACTCGAGATTGGTACTCTACCATTTGAGCCACACCCCAAGTCTGTCCATCCAAATTAAAAAATATTTCTACATAATTAATATTTTATGGCTAAAAGCAAAGTATGAAAGCAATACTCTAAACAACTGCATGTTGTAGTGAACTATTAAATAATTATTTCAAAAGATCTAGTAGATAAACACACTTTGCTCTTAAAGATCTAGTAGATAAACACACTTTGGCTCTTAAAAGTCTGAAAGTAAGCTGGTGTCAGTAGCTCATGCCTATAATCCTAGCTACTCAGGGGTCTGAGATATGAAGATTGGTTGAAGACAGCCTAGGAAAGAAAGTCCTTGAGACTCTTTTCTCCAATTAATCAAAAAGCTGGAAGTGAAACTGTGGCTCTAGTGGTAGAGCACTAGAGCCTTAAGCACAAAAGCTATGGGTCAGTGTACAAGTTCCGAGTTCAAGTCCTAGGACTGACAAAAAAGCAAAACAAAAAACAAAAACAGGTCTGACTGTAGCTATGTACATGTGGCTCATGCCTGTAACCCTATCTACTCAGGAGGCTGAGATCTGAGGATTGTGGTTTGAAGCCATCCCAGGCAGGAAAATCTGTGAGACTCTATCTTTTATTAACCAAGGAAAAGCTTGTAGTGGAGGTGTGGCTCAAATAGTAGAGCGCTAGCCTTGAGCAAATAAAGCCAAGTGAAAATGTGATTCCTTAAGAATGTGATTCCCAGAACTGGCATGCATGCACATGTACACACACCCACACCCACCCACCCCCCCCCCCCCACACACCTGAAGTTAAGCACTGTAGAGCTTAGAAAAAGTAAACAGTAGTATAAGAGAGCAGATTGTATGTGTGCAAGCACATGCCAGTACCAAGACTTGAACTCAGGACTTGGGAACTGTTTCTGAGCCTTTTTTGCTCAAAGCTAGCTCTCTACTACTTGAGGCACACTTGTATCTACCACTTTTTGCTGGTACACTGGGGAAAGAGTCTCACAGACTTTTTTGCTCCACCTGGCTTCAAACCTTGGTCCTCAGATTTCAGCTTCCTGAATAGCTAGGATTACATGTATGGGCCACCAAACCACCTACAAAGAACTTTGTAGGATACTATGCAAGAATATTTTCATAACCTAAGGTAGAGAAAGATTTCTTGGACAGGACATAAAAGTATAAATCATAAAAAGAAGCTCCTGATAAATGAAAACTTCAAACTATTCTTAATAAAGACAACACAAAAAGTAAACAAGCCATGAAGTAGAAGACGTTTGTGAGACAGAATTGGTAAAGAATCACTTTTCAGAAAATAACAAGAACTCTTATTAGCCCAAAAGAAAGATCAACACCACAGCAGAAAAACAAACACCTGTTTTTTTTTTCTTTTGAAACATTTTTATTAGCATATATTGGTTGTGTATGGAGAGGTTTCATTGTGATATTTCCATATGTACATTTATCTTGGTTAGATTCACCTACTTCATTTCTCTCCCTCATCCTGTCTTCTTCCTTCTTAAAACAACTTCAGATGTGTGTTGGTGGCTCACACTTCTAATCCTAGCTACTCAGGAGGCTGATATCTGAGGATCTTATCTCCAATAAACCACCAGAACACCAGAGGTGGCACTGTGGCTCAAGTGGTAGAGTACTAGCCTCGAGCTGAAGAGCTGATGGACAGCACCCAGGCCCAGAGTTCAAGCCCCATGACCGACCAAAAAGCAAAACCAAACAAAAAACCAAACTTCAACAGTTTTCATTGTTCTATTTTCATACATGAATGTCACTTCTACCATATTCACCTTCTCTGCCTATACTCATTCTCCCACTGGTGTTTGTGCCCCAGAGGGGACCTGTTTGACATTCTATCACAGCAATTTCTGAGAAGAGTAAAACAAAAAATTTGCAATAAAAAATTGAGAAGATGTTTTCTCTTAGTAATCAGAGATGCAAAACAAGAGGCCATCATGGTAGTGTGGCATAGAATCCGAGCCTCCCTCTACACACACACACACACACACACACACACACACACACACACACACACACACACACACACACACACACACACACACACCCCACCCCTGGGGTCAGAGGCAGGATGGTGAGTTCAGGCCGGTCTGGAATACATAGAAACCAGTTTGAAACCAGTTTGAACAATATAGTGAGAATATTCTCAAAATAAACAAAACAAAAATGCCAGGGTTGGAGGTATGGCTCAGTTGGTAGAGGGCCAGGCAATGAGAGAAAGTATCAGGTACTGAGTTTTGAGTCCTGGTCTCAGACTTAAAAAAAAAAAGGAAAAAAATCCTATAAGATCAATAAATTATTTGCCTTATCTTTTTGCAAATATCAAGTATAGGCAAAAATGTAGAATTATCATAACATGTATTTACTGGTCCATTTATATTGCAAACTGCCACTCACCCGCTGTGACCGGGAACAAGGCAGTGATGGAAACAAGACTATGAAACTGGTTTTAGGGCACCGGGGGGGCCTGTGTCTCTCACCAGCAACAGATGCTCCAAAGTCCCATTAATAGGGTCTTTATTGATTATCAGACAGGGGAGTTTGCTTCTGATTAGCTCAAAGTTAGAGTAGAATCTTGGGTCTTTGTAATGCTAGGAGCAATTGATCTTTCTCAGTCCACTCCCAGCTTTCTGAGAATCAGAAAATGTCATTCCCATTCTCTTTATTAGACTTCATGGCTCAGTATTCACAAATTTCCACACATTTAGGTTAGAAGATCTTTAGCTGTACCCAGTACTAACAATTCTATTAATAATTAGCCATAAACTCCCCAAAACAGTTTATTTAACTGGTAAGTCCTGACCCATTAGTGGATAGCCACGTCAATATAATGACTCTTGATTAGCTTCTTCTCTTCCACCCTGCCCCCGCCACACCAGTCCTGTGGCTTGAACTCAGGATCTGGGCACTATCCCTTAGATTTTTTTGTTGAAGGCTAGAACTCTACCACTTGAACCATCGTGCTACTTTTGGCTTTCTCTGTTTATGTGGTACTGTGGAATTGAACTCAGAGCTTCATGCATGGTAGGCAAACACTACCACTAAGCCACATTCCCAGCCCTTGACTAGCATTTTTTTGTTTTTATTATTACTGAAGTGTGAACTCAGGGCCTTGTGTATTCTTCTCTGGAGCTCTACCACATGAATCACTCTCCCACCTTTTTTGCTTTGTTATGCCTCAAATAGGGTCTTCTATTTGAGACCATAATCCACCTAATTTATGTTTCCTGCATCTGTGAGATATTTAACACATGACACCATCTTTGGCTTTTTTTTTTTTTTTTGGTCCAGTTGTAGGGCCTGAACTCTGGGCCTGGGCACTGTCCCTCAGCTCTTCAGCTCAAAGCTAGTGCTCTACCACTTGAGCCACAGCGCCACTTCCAGCTTTTTTCTTTTTTCTTTATGTAGTGCTGAGGAATTGAACCCAGGGCCTCATGTATGCAAGGCAAGTGCTCTACCACTGAGCCACCTTCCCAGCCCCAGCTTTTTTTGGGGGGGGGGGAGGGTCGGTCATAGGGCTTGAACTCTTGAACTCTGGGCCTGGGTGCTGTCCCCTCAGTTCTTCAGGTCAAGGCTATCACTCTACCACTTGAACAACAGCTCCACTTCCTACTTTTTTGGTGGTTAATTGGAGATAAAAATCTCATGGGTTTCCCTGCCCAGGCTGGCTTCAAACTGCAATCCTCAGATTTCAGCCCACTGAGTAGCTATAGGTGCCAATCTTGTTTCTTCTTCTTCTCCTCTTCTAATACCCCCTCCTTCTTTTTCTTGAAACAGATCAATACGGAATATTACAGAAAAGGAAACTTTGTCTTATATTTTTATGCCTATTAATGTACTGAAGCATAAAGCAGAATGTTTTTCTTATTGAAATAACAATACAAAAAAAACTATGGTGAAGATACTCAAGTGTACCAATGGACCTCTTCCCAGTGTTCAGAAAAGCACTGTTTATAATAGAACAACAGTAACATGGAAACCCAAAAGTCTATAGTAGGAAATACATGGTCAAATATTCATACAATAAAGTACTTCAGGAGAATTGTGAGTTCAATGCCAACTTGAGATACACAGGAGGCCTGATCTCAAAAATAAAAAAAAAATTCCACAACTGAAATTCCATGTAACAATGAAATTACATCAATTAGAGCTGCGTGCACAACATAGTGAAAGAATATCAGGAACAGAACAATGTGTTTGTTTTATTATTGTTGTTGTCTTGAAGCACTAGGGCAGGGGTTGAAAGGATGAGAAAGTGAAGGGAAAAAGAAAAGTTGCAAATAACTCACTATTAATAGAGTTCAAAAAGAGATCAGACAAATAAAATAGCTGGGTGCTGATGGGCTCACTTCTGTAATCCTAGCTACTAAGGGGGCTGAGATCTGAAGACTGTGTTTCAAAGCCATCTTGAGCAGGAAAGTCCATGAGACTCTTACCTCCAAGGAACCAGCAAAAAGCCAGAAGTGGAAGTGTGGCTCAAGTGATAGAGCACCAGGCGAGCAAGAGTGAGGCTCTGAGTTCAAGCCCCAGGACAAGCACAAAATAAAAAATAGTTTAGAGAGACATATATCAAAAAGAAAGATACCCATTACATCTAAGGGGAGGAGAGAGTATGCAAAGCAATTAAAAGGACAATTTTCTTTCTTTTTTTTTTTTTTTGTCGGTTGTGGGGCTTGAACTCTGGGCTTGTTCGCTGTCCCTGCACTCTTGAGTTCAAGGTGAGCACTCTACTGCTTGAGTCACAGCACCACTTCCGATTTTCTAGTGGTTTATTGGAGATAAGAGTCTCATAGAGTTTCCCACCCGGGCTGGCTTTGAACGGTGAACCTCAGATCTCAGCCTCCTGAGTAGCTAGGATTACAGGCATGAGCCACCGGCACCTGGCAAGGACAATTTTCTTGAACTGGGGATTAGATATAGGATATTCAATATATTGTATAGATATTATTGTATCTATTTAACTCGTTTTATTCATCTAAGAATATGCCTCCTACACTGGATGAAGGTGCTAATGTAAGACCAGCAGCTGACTGTGATGGCAGGGCCGGGACAGAAGATGCACCTGAGGTGACTGGAATAGCAGGTAGCATTGGGGTCGCTGAATCTTGAATGGTGGAGTGTGTGTGGACATAGCTGACCTTGTCTGTGATATGGTTTATAGAGTCTTGATCTTGTTGGAGATTCCTCCCCCACCTTATACAGATCCTTTTTTTTTTTCTTTTGTGGGTCATGGGGCTTGAACTCTGGGCCTGGGCGCTGTCTTCAGCTCAAGGCGAGCACTCTACCACTTGAGCCACAGAGCCACTTCCAGTTTTCTAGTGGTTTATTGGAGACAAGAGTCTCACGGAGTTTCTTGCCTGGGCTGCCTTTGAACCGTGATCCTCAGATCTCAGGCTCCTGAGTAGCTAGGATTACAGGCATGAGCCACCGGTGCCGGGCTCTTATACAGATTCTTAATGAGAGTCTTGATGTCATCCTTAGTGGGTAGGGATGTTGGGAGTGATAATAACTCCTTTTGTTTTTCAAAGATTTGACCTACAAGTGTCAAAAGGGCATTGACTGACATTGCCAAAGTGATATTGTGTCGACTTGGTTTCCTTCTGTAGTACGTTGAACAAGCTCTTCAGTCCATGAGTCCTCACTGGTTTCTGAGTCTGGATCCATCAAATTCTCCATATCTGTCTCAATTGCCACTGTCACAAGCAAGCTGACATTCTTGCTCAGAGTCTGAGGAGGTATCCTCCCAAAATCCTCTTCCAGGTCTGTCTGGCCTTGTTGTCAGATCTGAGGGTATATGCCTTTTCCTTCTTGTCTTCATTCTGACCTTGGACATTTGTCTCCTTATTTCTTTTTCTTTTTTTGTGTCGGTCGTGGGGCCTGAACTCTGGGCCTGGGCACTGTCCCTCAGCTCATCAGCTCAAGGATAGTGCTCTACCACGTGAGCCATAGCGCCACTTCCAGCCTTTTCTGCTTATGTGGTGCTGAGGAATGGAATCCAGGGCCTCATGCATGCAAGGCAAGCACTCTTACCACTGAGCCACCTTCCCAGCCCCTCCTCATTTCCATCAGGAGCTTAGTTGCTCTTGACCTGAAGAGCAGCTCAACCGAGTAAAAAGGAGTTGGTCTTCTGATAAATAGCAAGTATCACTTGATTAAGATGGGTTCAACTGGTGCTTGTGGCTCATGCCTGTGATCCTAGCTGCTCAGATGGCTGAGATCTGAAGTTCAAGGTTTGAATCCAGCCTGGGTACATACATTTCTTAGACTCTCTCATCTCCAATTAACAAGCAAAAAGCCCAAATGGAGGTATGGCTCAAGTGGTAAAGAACCAGCTCTGAGTAAAAAAGCCAAGTGAGAGTGCAAATGCAAAACCTAGAATTCAAGCTCCATTACTGACACACTTTTTTTCCCCTTAAAGCTACAATGTGTTATTGGGAAGCAGCTCCATCAGAAATCAAGTAGCATCTGTATTTGATAGAGGAAAAGTTACATAGAGAGGATACTGGGGCAATTAGGTAAACTTTTTTTTTTGGTGTGGGGGAAAAGTATTTTTTATGAAACTAAATTTCAGATAAGTTAATCACCTATATATCACACTAATATACACGAGACATTTTTATTGGTTTATTTATTGATTGTGCCAGTTCTGGGGCTTTAATTCAGGGCCTAGACACTGTCCCTCACTTTTGTGTTCAAGGCTAGTACTCTAGATAAGTCTCACAGACACTCCTAACTGGGCTGGCTTTGAACTACAAGCTTCAGATCTCAGCCCTAATGAGTAGCTAGGATTATAAGCATGAGCCACCAACACCCAGCTCACAAGACATTTTAACACTAGAAAACACATTTGAGAATATAGTTACCATCTTAGAATATAAACAAAAGCTAGAGTTTTGAAGGAAAAGATGGACACATTTCTATGTACCTGACACATAGATACAAAATAGCATGTGCAGTCCAGGAAGAACTGGAGGCCTCTACTTTTTTCCTCCTCTGGCCTTCTTCTTGTTTGGAATGCCAGAAATGGAATATCTATCTTGACTTGAATGACTTTGAGAATCGAGGTTAGGCAAGTCAGACCAGTGAGATGATGAGTATGCCTCTCTGGCACTGTAACGGGACATTGTAGCTTTAATTTATTATTTAACTTGGAGACTGAGACCTAAACTGCTCTCTTGTTTGGGTGTAGTTATGTTGTGTGTGTCATTTGAAGCTGAATCTAATCCTGATACATCAGCTCAGCCCACAAATGAAGGATCATATTGTGGGGATTTCTTTTTTCTATTTTTTTGGATGGTACTGGGGATTGAACTCAGGGCTTCTTGTTTGCTTGTTTGCTTGCTTATCCCAGCAGGAAAAAACTTAAAAGCTCTCAGGTTATTCTCACTTGTAATCAAGATGTTTAAGGCAATCTATGAAGGACTTGCCTCTCCCCATCTTTTTATGTATCTAAAGATGGAATATGAAGGATTGGGTCCTGCCTTATTCCCCAGGGTCAACCAAAGCGCTCAGGTGAGTGCTCACATGCTTATCCCCAGGCAGGCCATTCCAACCTTTGCCACCAGGAAACAACAGCCCCACACACCAGGTGGAGCATTCTACTGTGGACTTGGCCAAGGACATCGCCCTGGGCCTCAAGAGACCATAACTCATTTTTTATTTTTTATTTTATTTTATTTATTTTATTTTGGGGGGGGGGTCCAATCGTGGGGCCTGAACTCTGGGCCTGGGCGCTGTCCCTCAGCTCTTCAGCTCAAGGCTAGCACTCTACCACTTGAGCCACATCGCCACTTCTGGCTTTTTTTCTTTTTGCTTATGTGGTGCTGAGGAATCGAACCCAGGGCATCAGGCATGCAAGGAAAGCACTCTACCACTGAGCCACCTTCCCAGCCCCATAACTCATTTTTTTATTCTCTGCTTTCTTATTAAGCTACATAAGCCCACCCCCAAATCTAGTCCCTTGCACAACCTCCAAACCAATGGGAAGGTCTGTGACCCTCACTGTTCCTCAATAAACAGTCATGGCCTGTTGATTGAATCCGGCCTATTCCTTTTCCGTTCTTCTCCATTTTCCCAACAATCTGTACAAACCTCTTTTCCAGTTTCTTTTCTATTCTTCCAACAGTGGCTATGGTTATAGATCTGGCTCTGATTGGTGGTATCTAAGAAATCTGGTGAGAAAATTCCTGGAAAAGTTTTGACATTTCTTTTTCTTTCTTTTTTTCTGGGTGGCTTTAGGGTTTGAAGTCAGTGCCTTGCACTTGCTTGGCATTGAGTGCCTAGTATGTTACCACTTGAGCCATGCTCTACTCCTTTTTTGCTTTAGTTATTTTTTTCAGATACAGTGTAATACTTTTTTGTCTTGAGCTACCATCCTACCTGTGCATCTTGAGTAACTGGGATTACAGATATGCACCATCACGCTCAGTCAATTAACATTGCTTATAAAAGGAAATATGTGTTGCTGAGAATGTCCATTTTCTAGCTCTGAATGCCAAGATGAAGAACAGGCACACATCGACTATGAAATGAGGATGAGGACATCAGACAGCACATGAAGGCTGGCAGAGCAGAATAGAGAGCCTGGTTGTCTAGCAGCAGCATCATGCAGCAAAACCAATCTCAGTAACCCCTTACTTCAGAAACAGAAAGGGAGGAGCTGGGAAGGTGGCTCAGTGGTAGAGCGCTTGCCTTGCATGCCTGAGCCCCTGGGTTCGATTCCTCAGCACCACATAAGCAAAACGAAAAAAGCTGGAAGTGACACTGTGGCTCAAGTGGTAGAGTGCTGGCCTTGAGCTGAAGAGCTGAGGGACAGCGCCCAGGCCCAGAGTTCAGGCCCCACGACCGGACCCCCCCCCAAAAAAAAGGAACAGAAAGGGAGAAGCCAACAGCCCCTTTATGCTGAAACACATACTCTATATACAGCAATGCTGCTGATAACAGCTGCAGATGTTGCCACATCTAGCAAACCAACTTCTTTAATAAATACACACTAATTTAAGAAAGGCCCAATAAATTCAGTAAATTCAATTTATATTGTACAGTGTTGCAGAACAAAAGAATAATCCTGTTTACTAAGACATGGTATGGTGTCTTAGATCTCTAAGACATCTAATTCATAGTGTTGAGGGGAAAAATGTAAATCACAGAACAGTAAGCATGTTGAATATGAAACTGTATACTGAAGCACACATCCATACACCAAAAACAATACTATAGATACTGCATGTATGTCTGCATGCCCAAATATGTACAGGAAAAAGCTTTTGAAGGAGACAACTACCTCTGAGGACAGAGCAAAGGGATTGGGGACCGTAAATGAAGTGGTAAGAAACTGCACTTTATTTACAATTTTTTAAACAATCTTTCTAATTAAAAATACTCAAGCAAGTCATAGGCTAGTGATTCACACCTGTAACCCTAGCTACTCAGGAGGGTGAAGTGTGAGGATTGAGGTGGTTGAAAGCCAATTTGAACAGCAAAGTCCATAAGACTCTTCAATTAACCACCAAAAAACCAGAAATGGACCTATGGCTCAGGTGGTAGAGTGCTAGCCTTGAGCATGAAAACTCAAGAGACAGCATCTGGCTTCTGAGTTAAAGTCTAAGACAAAAAAAAGCCCAAAGTGGAGGAATGATAGACTGGGACTCATTATCACTACCAGCTGTTTTACTTCCCAAAGTCCTAGTGGAAGCAAGGTCCTCTCTTTCCATCTTACTCTTATTCAACTCCCATGAGGACTACTTTGTGAGTGCTTTAATTGTTTCTCACCTATATCCAGTAGATTGCTTCAGTTTTCATGTATCTCCTGCTATTACTACTACTACTACTACTACTATTTTGCCAGCTATCTCAACTCCCTTTTACATCTCTCTGGAAAAATAATACCATTGGGTGAGTTCAAGTGTTCATTTGTGAAATTTCATAGTTGCTGATCTCATAGATCTCTCTCCATTTCTCTCAGCCACAGAACTTACACCCATCCTACTTTATTGTTACGCCTCACCAAATATGCTTCATCTCCTCATACATGTCAGCTCTTCTCTTTGTTGCTCAGTTCCTCTTTACTAGCTGGTCTTTTTGTTGTTGTTGTTGTTGGTCGTGGCACTTGAACTCTGGGCCTAGGCACTGTTCCTCAGCTCCTCAGCTCAAGGAGAGCACTCTACCACTTGAGCCACAGGGCATTTCCTGTTTTCTGGTGGTTAATTGAAGATAAGTCTCACAGACTTTCCTGACAAGGCTGGCTTTGAACCATAATCCCCAGATCTCAGCCTCCTGAGTATCTAGGATTACAGGCATGAGCCACTGTCACCCGGCTTGGTCATTCATTCTTCCTAGCAGCTTTAGTGTTAACAATCTCCTTCTTCTGGTTGGGGTTGGGTCTGGCCTATGTCATACAATCCAAAGAAGGGCTAGTAATCCTTCAAACAGGATAACCTTGAGATGTTACTTATGCTCCAGAGTGCCCCAGATCAGACTGAGGTCTTAACTTTTTAAAGCTCCTTATTCTTCCTTCTTCTGCTCATGCATGTGACTCCTGAGAATACTTCTTCAGTAAGTCACTTGCTTAACAACTTATAACAGCCTATAGGCAACCTGATCCTAGACACCATCATTGTTTACAACTCCATTTTCCTTGGCATTTGGACACTTTTCTGTAATCCTGTTTATCCTTTAATCACAGATTAAAGTCTTGCTCACATAAGAATCTTTTTCAGTTTTCGGTCTTCAAGGAATTATTTGTTGTATTATCCATTTGGTAATTCAGATGTAGAAAAACACCCATAAGCCCAACAACAGAAATTCTGAATTCATTGCTTGCCACAGACCTCTTTGGAAGGTCATTGAAACCTGTAGATCCCTTGTTCCTCATTTTTTTTTGGTGCCAGCCCTGGGGCTTGAACTCAGGGCCTGAACACTATCCTTGAGCATTTTTTGTTCAAGTCTAGTGCTCTACCACTTGACACATGGCTCCTCTCTAGTTTTTTTTGGTAGTTAATTGGAGATGAGAGTCTCAAGTGTTTTTCTGTATGGGCTGACTTCAGACTGTGACCCTCAGATCTCAGTGTTCTGATTGCTAGGATTACAAGTGTGAACCACCAGTGCCCAGCTTTTGTCTTTCTTTTCCCTTTCTCCCTCTCTTTCTCTTCCCCCCTTCTCTCTCTCTCTCTCTCTCTTCTTTTTTGCAAGTCCTGGGGCTTGGACTCTGGGCTTGGGCACTGTCCCTGAGTGTCTTTTGCTCAAGGCTAACACTCTACCACTTGAGCCACAACACCACTTCTAGCCTTTTCTGGGTATGTGGCACTGAGGAATCTAACTCAGGGCTTCATGCATGCAAGACAAGCACTCTACTACTAAGCCATATTCCCAGCCTCTACACTTATAAAGTAACATTTTTTAAAGTATTCTGTTGATAATAAGAATGCTTCCTTGTAATATGGCAGTATGTGTACTGCTTTATAAATATATTAATCTAGCATTGGGACAGATGGTATCCAAGAAGGAATAAGAGCAAGGGATATTTCAAGATAACTATTGCAAATGATATGTAACATGAAAATAGCTGTTATTTCTATTAGTAACCAATACAAGTAGCAGATAGCCATGAATAATGAGGAAATGCAAAAGGAGCCTAAAATGGATCATATAATCACAAGGTCTATGAGAGAAAATATTTTAATTGAACTTCCCAACTACCTGTAGACTGGATTTAGGGATAGGACTTCTTCATAGGCGATCTCAATAAGTTCTCAAGTGTCAAAAGTTACTTGTTCTCACCTTAGAGGCAATCCACTTTTAGTGTATGAAAGTGTATCTGTAACAAGTACTTAACTTTTTTATGCCATGAGTTATCTAGAAAAAGTGAACAACAACAATAGCAAAAAATCCCCCCCCTACATTTCTGCTGCCTTTGTGTGCGTGGTGGTGGTAGGGTGCCATAACTCACAGCCTGGGTGCTGTCCTTTAAGCTTTTTTCCTCAAGGCAAGTGCTCTACCATTTGAACCAGAGCTCCACTTTTGGGTTTTTGGCGGTTAATTAGAAATAAGAGTAACTGGGCACCGGTGGCTCACACCTGTAATCCTAGCTATTCAGGAGGCTGAAATCTGAGGATCATGGTTCAAAGCCAGCCTGGGCAGGAAAGTCCATGAGACTCTTATCTCCAATGACCCACCAGAAAACTGGAAGTGGCAATGTGGCTCAAGTGGTAGAGCACTCGCCTTGAGCTGAGGAGCTCAGGGACAAGAGTTCAGGCCCAGTGGAAGGAAGGAAAGAAGGAAGGAAGAAAGGAAGGAAGGAAGGAAGGAAGGAAGGAAGGAAGGAAGGAAGGAAGGAAGGAGAGTATCACAGACTTTCCTACCCCTGGATGGCTTTGAACCGCGATCCTCAGATCTCAGCCTCCTGACTAAATAGCTAGCATTACAGGCATGAGCCACTGGTGTCCTGCCTATGACTGGGATTTTAAGCATCAGTTCCCCTTTTTAGTCCCACTTACAGGCTTGAACTAATTTGTAGTACCAATTATGATCCTGCTCTGAGAAGTCCAAGCTTCGAACACTTAGAGGAACAACTGCAGAGGGAGGGAAGGGTATGGGAGGGGAGAAGGAGCCCTGGTATAGCATGAGAGAAGGGGTGACACTGTTCAAAAAGAAACGTACTCTTTACCTGACCTATGTAACTGTAACCCCTTTGTACATCACCTTTATAATAAAAGAACAAACAGAAAAAGCCAGAAGTGGTGCTGTGGCTCAACTGGTTGAGTGCTAGCCTTGAGCAAAAGCAGCTCAGGGGCAGTGCCCAGGCCCAAGTTCAAGCCCCCAGGACTGGCACCAAAAATTAAAAATAAATAAGAATATAATTTAAAAAATCTTTTTTTTAAAAAACGACAGGGAAATTTGATGAACTGCAGGGTAACTTTCACACATCTGCGTGCATCGTGCGGTGTTCACTTAATGAATGTGTCTGACATGTGTTCCGAGCGTACTGGTTAAGAGTTAACACTCACACACACACAAAAACCATTTGCACAGATTCTCCGGAACGGGCTCTGCACCGCAGGTCCCTCGTTGGCTAGGGTTACAAATCCCCCTTTAATAACATCCTGAAGTCGCGTCATAAATTAAATATGGCGACTGAAAATAAAGCTACGCAGCGGCTGGGTGACCGCCACCCTCCACCGCTAGGGAGAAGGAAGGTCAGCGGGGGAAGAAAGAAGGCCCAGCATGGCGGGGGAACGAAACAGAACCACCCACCTCTCTCCAGGACGGACCGGAAGTCGGGCTCCCGGGCCGCGCCCGCTTCTTGCGTCACTCCCGCGCGACTTCCGTGCTGCTCTGAACATGGCGGCGCTGAGCGGTGTCCGCTGGTTGACCCGAGTGAGCCGCGGGTGGGATGCGCGCGGCAGCGGTTGGGCCGGGAAGCCGGGCAGGAGAGAGGGGGGCGGTCCCTTCAGTGTTTGGGGTATAGGAGCCCCAGATCCGATCCCCCCGAACCCTGCTGAAGGCTGTTTTGCCTCTGTCGCAGGGGGTGGTCGCCTCCCGGTTCCCTGGGGCATGGAGAGGTCTGAGTACCACGGCCGTCGCGCCTGCTGCTTCCAAGAATCAGGTACGGGCGATTGCCGCTGGCGCCTCTGCCACCCCCCCGTGCCTTCCTCGCGACTACCCCCTGGCTCTCCCCGACCCCACCTTTCGCAAGGTCCCGGTCCCTGCCTCAGCTGTGCTGGCCCTACTCACAGGCCGCAGACATGAGAGTGGAGGGTGCCTTTCCTGTGACCATGCTGCCGGGAGACGGCGTGGGGCCCGAGCTCATGCACGCAGTCAAGGAGGTGTTCAAGGTGAGTGGCCTGGCGGGGGAGGGGGAGTAGTGCAGGGAGGTAGGGGGGACTCGATCACGCTGCTGGGAGGAGGAAAGTTCTTCATCTTGTGCTTCTTTGGGGGGGGACCTGTCCCTGAAGGCTGCTGATGTCCCAGTGGAGTTCCAGGAGCATCATCTGAGTGAAGTGCAGAATATGGCTTCGGAGGAGAAGCTGGAGCAGGTGTTAAGTTCCATGAGGGTGAACAAGGTTGCCATTATAGGTATGTGTGCCCTCTTGCCATCCTGTAGAATTGTCATGTAAAGTTAAGTGAGCAATGTTCACTAATCCTCACTTTACACATAGGAATACATCAACTTCCAAAAATGTCTACTAATTGATACCTGGGCACTTGTTCCTTCTCAGTGGGAGTGTGGAAGTCAGGTCATCTGTCAGCTGTCTCTGCAGGGTTAAGTGTCTGTTGATACTGTATCATTCATTATCAAGTCTGGGAAACTGTTTCTAGACTGCTGGTATGGCTGCCCCTTTTCTTTTGTCTTCCCTTCTGCTGCTGTGCTTTGTTTTCAGTCTTGGGCTTTCAGTTCTACCCCTTACAGTCTCAACTTTCACATCTCTTCTCTTGAATGCCTAACTTTCACATAGGCACGTTAAATTCTTTTTAACAGGCCTTTGGCTTTTCTGCTTTGGTTTCCACAACACTTGTTCTGTGCTTTGATCCAACTTGACTGCTTTGGTGTCCAAATATACGTAATGCTTTGACTTGGCCCTTTCTTTCTGCATATCAGAGTTCTCACAGTATAAGTTTCGTGTGGCTGCTGTAACAAACACCACAGCTTGGTGGGTGGCTAAAAATAACACAGGTTCTGGGAGGGAGTTCTCTCAGAGCCGGGTGCTGGTGTCTCATGCCTGTAATCCTAATAGGGTACCCCAATTAAGGCAGCATCCCAATATCCGGTCTGTGATCAAAAGAGCAAGACTGACACAAAGCATTAAGCAAGCTTTATTTTCACACCTAGCATCAGGAAACAGACTGGTCAGTCAGGGACTGCCTCGGCAGAGATGGACCCTGGGCTATTGTCTGACCCTATTTTTATAGCAGATTGACCACAAGGGACAAGCTGGACACATACAAGTGACCAATAGGGTTGTAAAATTCACACAAAATTGCATAGTCCTGTTGGGTCACACGCAGGTGACCAATTAGGTTGTAACCCATCTCTGGGCAGTTGTTTGAACTGGCCAATCCTTCTGGCCGATTTTGGTGCGCAGTTTTGGTGGGCAAAAGGCAAGGGTCAGTAACTTCAGTGGAAATGGGAGCCTCATATGTGCTTGTTACTAATTGGATGTTCCACCTGGCTCCCAACCTTGGTTCTCTGAGCTCTGTTATCAGGGATTTACAAATTTCCCAAGTTGACTTGGTAGTTGGGGCCAATCTTACAAGATGGATGTTTAGCAAGCCATGTACTGCTTGTCACTGACATGAGGATGGGAAATGCTTTTAAGGAGGATATCATTTCCTCTCAGAGCACTGTTATTAGAATGGGGTCCCAACACTAAGGAGGCTGAGATCTGAGGATCACGGTTTAAAACCAGCCTGGGCAGGAAAGTCCCTGAGACCTTTTTTTTTGGTTGGTTGTGGGGCTTGAACTCTGGGCCTGGGCATTGTCCCTGTGCTCTTCAGCTCAAGGTTAGCACTCTATCACTTGAGCCACAGTGCCACTTCTGGTTTTCTGGTGGTTACTTGGAGATTAGAGTCTCAGGGATTTTCCTGCCTGGGCTGGCTTTGAACTGTGATCCTCAGATCTCAGCCTCCTGAGTAGCTAGAGTTATAGGCCTGAGCCACCAGCTCCCAGCCCTGAGACTCTTATCTTCAGTAAACCACCAGAAAATGGGAAGTGTCACTGTGGCTTAAGTGGTAGAGTGCTAGCCTTGAGCTGAAGAGCTCAGGGACAGTGCCAAGGCTCAGAGTTCAAGCCCCACAACTGACCAAAAAAGAAAAAGAAAAAGTTCTCTTAGTCAATTCTGGAAGCCAGAAGTATGAATCTAAG
The DNA here is from genome assembly GCF_019054845.1 of Dipodomys spectabilis. Taxonomy (NCBI): domain Eukaryota; kingdom Metazoa; phylum Chordata; class Mammalia; order Rodentia; family Heteromyidae; genus Dipodomys; species Dipodomys spectabilis. The sequence goes on from NW_024870852.1 coordinate 7,871,367, forward strand.
ATGATGACAGGGCCACAGTCCCTCTAAAAGCTTAGAGGCCTATGCTTTTTTGGCCCTAGACTTTTAGATGTGATTTTCCTCTTACTTTATATGGCTTTCTCCCCCTCCCCCGCAAATGTCACTGTTTCTTTAGTTCTTATTTTCCTGTGTCTGTGTGTGTGTTTTCAACTCAGGGCCATACAGTTGCTAAGTAGTTGTTCTACAATTTGAACATGCCCCCCGACCCTTTTTATTTACTTTGTGGATGGATGATTGTGTGTGTGTGTTATGAGGCTTGAACTCAGGGCCTATGCACTGTCCCTTAGCTCTTTTCACTCAAGGCTAGCACTCTAGTACTTTAAGCCACAGCACTACTTCCAGTTTTCTTATAGTTAATTGGAGATAAGACTTTCATGGGGACTTTCAACCTGGGTTGGCTTTAAACTGCAATTCTAAAATCTCAGCCTCCTGAGTAGCTAGGATTTTTTTTTTTTTTGGGTTGGTAGTGGGGCTTCTTGAACTCTGGGCTTGGGCGCTGTCCCTGCGTTCTATAGCTCAAGACCAGTGTTCTACCACTTGATCCACAGTGCCACTTCCGATTTTCTAGTGGTTTATTGGAGATAAGAGTCTCACAGACTTTCCTGCTTGGGCTGGCTTTGAACCGTGATCCTCAGATCTCAGCCTCCTGAGTAGCTAGGATTACAGGCGTGAGCCACAGGCTCCCGGCTAGTAGCTAGGATTATAGGAGTGAGCCACTAGTGCTGGCTTGTCTTGTGTTTTTGCCAGAGGCCAGCTTTGAACTTTGATCCACCTATCTATGTCTTCTCTGTAGCTAGGATGACAGATGTACACTAGCATGCCCAGCTTATTGATTGAGATGAGGTCTCATTAATATTTTGCCTGGGCTGGCCTTGGATGGTGATTCTTCCATTCTCTGCCTCCCAAGTAGTATCATGCACCACTGTACCCAGCCCCTTTGTTTCTCTAAGAGGAAGAACTTAAGTCATTGGATTTATAGCATAGAACAATTCTCAAGATTCTTTCCTTTTGCAGTCTTTTCCCAAAGATCACATTTCTGGGTTTTAGGGCATCAACTTTCCAGAAACACTATTTAACCCACTGCACTCTTAACCAAGGACTAACTGAAGCACCAGCTCTTTTGTCATTTTTCCTATTATTACAAGAACAGATTGTTTCTCAGTACTCCTATTGTATTGCTAATACTGTTCATCTTACCTGTCTTCCTGTGTATTATTTGCTCCCTGAGGGCAGGTCAGATGATTTTGGATTGATAGGCATTTGGCCTGACAGGCATTTGTCACAGATGAGACTATCACAAAAGTAGATAGAAATATCAAGAAAACTTGTAGCTCTCTAGTATTGTTTCAACCTATTGTGAAAACTACCTGTCCTCTATTAGACCATTTTGAAGTTTCAACAGAAGTTATATATGGTAAATAAAGCAGTAAATTAAGATGTTCTGATTGTAACTATATTGCCTTTGCTTGCCCCTTCCCAGAGGCAACTAAGGGTCATAGATTTGGGGATGGAGATGGGAGTCTTGAGTTGTACTATCTTATTGGGTGGATTTGACACTGGTCTCTGCTTTCTTAGGTTTGGTCTATGCCTAACACTGCTCTCCACACTTGGTTTCCACAGGGAAGATCCATACCCCGATGGAATATAAGGGGGAACTTACCTCCTATGGTATGCGGCTGAGGTAGGTGGATGCATGAACTTGGGAGAGAGAGGTACTAAGCACCAAGCACAGAGCTGATGGCGCTATCTACCTTAGGCGTAAGTTGGACTTATTTGCCAATGTTGTCCATGTGAAATCACTTCCTGGGTACCCGACTCGGCACAACAATCTAGACCTGGTGATCATTCGAGAACAGACGGAAGGAGAGTATAGCTCTCTGGAACATGAGGTGAAGCTCCAGAAATGGGTGTGGGGGTAGCGGGGACATGAATAGAAGTTGGAAAGAGGTAGATCTTCTTGCATCTCTTACCCAGAGTGCAAAGGGAGTGATTGAGTGCCTGAAGATTGTCACTCGAAGCAAGTCTCAGCGGATTGCGAAATTTGCCTTTGACTATGCCACCAAGAAGGGCCGTGAGAAGGTTACAGCTGTCCACAAGGCCAACATCATGTGAGTTGCGTGCCTTTGTGTGGGATGGCTCATAGGAAGGTAGCTTCACATTCTCTTCACTGATTCTGTTCCCTTTGGCCTATGACCAGGAAACTTGGAGATGGATTGTTTCTGCAATGCTGTGAGGAAATTGCTGAACTGTACCCCAAAATCAAGTTTGAGACAATGATCATTGACAACTGTTGCATGCAGGTGAGGCCCTCCCCATGTCTCTCCTGTTACAGTACAGAGGGAAAGCAGGCAATAGAACTCATTTCTCTTCTTCATGCCCACCTTATTCCTTAGCTAGTACAGAATCCTTACCAGTTTGATGTACTTGTGATGCCCAATCTCTATGGAAACATCATTGATAATTTGGCTGCTGGTCTTGTTGGGGGAGCTGGTGTGGTCCCCGGTGAGAGCTACAGTGCAGAGTATGCAGTTTTTGAGACGGTGAGCGAGGCTGCTTTCTCCATCATCTGTACTCCCCTGTTTGACCTCAGGCCTCTTTTCTCTCATTCCTCCCAATCTTAGTGTTCTTCCTCCTAAATGACCCTGGCTTCTTCCTGGGATTCCCCCAATACTTGTCAGGGACCCTAGCCTGTTCTCCCTTTCACACATAATGCCCTTTCTGGACCTCAGCCTCTGCTTATGCTTGCCTCCTCCCTGAGACTGGCTTCTTTTTTTTCTACAGGGTGCCCGGCACCCATTTGCTCAAGCAGTGGGCAGGAACATAGCCAACCCCACGGCCATGCTGCTGTCAGCTTCCAACATGCTGCGGCATCTCAAGTAAGGCATGGGAGGCTGGGTGTGGTAAGGGGTAGCACAGATGGGAAAGTCAGGGGCAGGTGTTTTGGATGGAATCTCAGTTTCACCCTGTTCCATTGACAGTCTTGAATATCACTCCACTGTGATAGCAGATGCCGTGAAGAAGGTGATCAAAGTTGGCAAGGTGAGTTTAAAAGAGTGCTGGGTTCAGGGCCTTGACACTATGAGGAATCTGAAAAGGAGTCTCCTTGGTACCCAGAACATCTGCTCTTTGACTTTTGCAGGGCTGCTCACCTCCCTTCTTTTGGCTGCTTCATCTTCTTGGTCTGCCTTAGTTCCCATCTATTCTTTCTTTCTGCTCCATTGCTTCATCCACTGCCTCTTTCTTGGGCCATCCGAATGCAGACCCTGCAGCTGATGGGAGTGGCAGGGAAGAGCATGAAGGATGAGGTGCTACCTTCACCTTGGTCATACCTACAAGCCTTCTTTCCTTCCTCCCACCTGGTCTGTCTCATTTCCTGACATAGCCTCATCCTTTCTGATGTGCATCTTCCTCCCCATCCCACTGCTTGCTTGGCTTCTTATTCTGCCTTGGTGGCAGTGGATCCCTCAGTAGCTCTAGAGTAGTGAGGTCTCTGCTCCTCCACTCCTGGCTACCTCCTTCCACTCCTGCCGCATTGCATCTTCTGGCCATCTGTCACCTGTCTTGGATTCCATCTTCCTTGATCACATTGCCCTGCCCCACTTCATGGGCTCTCTTCTCTTCTTCCCCATGGCTACTGCCTGTGGTGGTTGTAGGTGCGGACTCGAGACATGGGCGGCTACAGCACCACAACTGACTTCATCAAGTCCGTCATCAGCCACCTGAACCCCCAGCATGGGGGGTAGAGCCCTTTATTCCCTCCAACTTCACAAGGACCATGCTACCCTTCAGCAGTGGACCAGGAAAGGAGACCTGGAACCTCTAGACAGTGGACCATAATTGCTTTTATAGGGGACCTAGGTTGTCCTGGCTGGCTTCTTTAGGGAATTGTGTTGGTTGGTGGTGGGTGGATTTTGTTAGGTAGGGCCCCACCTCTAACAAGGTATCAAGATCATGGCAATTTTTCCCCACAGGTCCGAACTTCTGACATGGGTGGCTATGCTACTTGCATTGACTTCACTGATGCTGTCATTGCTGCCCTGCCTCAGTCCTAGGTCATGCTCATACCTGTTAAATAAAATGTCTTGAGAAAACAATTTTGTTTGTTTTATTGGGGTTTAGGACATGGTATGAGAAAGGTCACCTTGGGGCATGCCCTCCCCCCCAGGAAATGTCCATTCTAATCCTGGGATGCTTTTTTGAGCTTTTTCTTTTTCTTGGCACTACTTTTGCTGCTAGCAGCCTCTTCAGGCCCACTGCTGACTGGCTCCTCCTTGGAGGAGAATTTCCTCTTTTTCTTGGGAACAGGGAGGCTGGTTGCCTCTTCAGGTTCATTTGCCACTTCCTTAGGTTGCTTCTTCCTCTTGAGAGGACTTGGGCTGCCACCAGCTATCTCTTCAAGATCACTACTAACCAACTCCTCCTTGGAAAAAGCTTTCTTTTTTTTGGGTTTGGAGAAAGAGACAGAGGGCTCCGGTTCTTCCATCCCATTTTCCTGAGGAGCCTCCTGGGGCTTTTGCTTTTTCTTCTTTTTGGGTTTTTCATGTGTTTCCTAATGGGAAGAGACACAAGAACAGTGTTATTCATGGCATGTGCACCCCCCACCCCCCACTAGAATCAAGGCAAAAGGTAAACTGCAGTGCTGCTGGATGGCTGATTGGCTTGAGTTCCACCCTCAAAGCTCCTAAGTGGAAGTCAGAGAGAACAGGTGAAGATCAACTTAAGAGAAAACCCCCTCCCTTCTGGTCATAAAGCCATCACCCAAGTTGTTCCAAAAGGAACCCTAAGAAGTGTCAAACAATGAAAATCCCAAGTGATTGTAGTCCACCACACTGAAGACCTCCCCACCCCACCCCCGTGACCAGAGAGCATTTTCTGGGACAAGCAGAGCAGGAATTTATACTACCCCCTTGGTTGAAGACTGGGAAGGCAGCTGAGGACAGAGCACACCTGCCCAGGGAATGGGGTATGTGCCACACAACCAGCTGAGCTCCAGACCAAGCCCTCTGAGCGCCTATCTGCTTCCTATAGAATCAAGAGCTTGCTTTAGATGTTTCTGTTCAAAGGCCTGAACAGATGATAGCTTGTAGGCAAAGCCTTTGTTCTGCTCTTGGAGATCTTACAACCTATGATCTGCTTGTTTGGAAGACTTCCCTGCTGACTGACCTCATTCTCCTCTGGAGTACTACTGCTGTTTTCTGGAGATGCCATGGCAAGTGCAGCCAGTCGCTTCTTCTCTTTTTTCAAGCGTTTCTTCTCCTGTTTCTCAAGCTTCCTAGTAATTTCAGCAGCTGCTTCCTCTGCCTGACCAAGAAACAAACAAAAAGTGCTGAGTGGTTTAAAGACTCCTGGCTTATCAGATTCCCTCTCCTTTTTTTGGATCAGGCTCATTAAATCAGTATTTTTGCCTCCACTCCATAAGGTCAGGCCAAAACAGCTCATCACCTCCAAAACCCTCTTAAAAAGTTCAGGAGCCACCCAACAAAGTCCACTGACCTGAACCATTGCTTCCTTCATAACATCCAGATTCTTCCGTGGAATCTCTCCAGTCTCATAGAAGGACAATCGTTCCTCAACTTGTTCTCGAAGCTTCTCCCCAAATACACTTGTGGGTACCTCTGAATTTGTGTGTGGAAAACAAAACCTGTCAGCTCTTGGAGGGACAAACACTGCCCACCTCCAGTATCCTTCTACCCTCAGCTTTACTCAGACCCAATGTGTCAACACTAAGTGAACTCTGTTGACGAAAAATATTTACCATCATTGTAGAAGCTGTGAAGGTAGTTGGTCTCCCTTTCCCTTCCCTTCCCTCCCAGTTCTTGTTCAACTGCAATTTCCCCACTCCATACCAGAGAAGCAATCAATTCGGGAGGCAATACTGCATTTGTTTGCGAGATATCGGGAGATACGGCCTTTGTTCTTGGCTGCTGCTCGGCCAATGAAAGTGGAGTGGAAAATGAGTCCGTATTTTGGTGTGTTACCCCTTGTCTTCAGGGCTCTGAGAGAATTTTCAGAATTTGAGATTAGAAATTGCAACCCATCAAGCCAAGGCAGCTCTCCTTCCGCCATTGCCCAGCCTCAGGCTGGACTGGGTTCTCTACCCCAACACAACATGCCAACCCAGAGATCACTCCCAGAAGCAAAGGGAAGGCACCCAATGTCGCTGACCTGGAAACTCAGTCCCTTTGCTGGGCCCTGGGAAATCACTCAGACACCAGGACTGGCCATCACCCCTATAGCAGAGGCCTCTATAGGTCAGGGAGCCCTGAAGAGCCATCACCGTGATCCCCAAACAAGCAGTGGGCACCAGAAGTGGCACCTGAGAGGGGCAGGTGCCCTCACTGGTACCTGAACAGGGCCTTTTCAGCCCCAAGGATCTGCACTGTGGATGCTGGATACTTGGCCAGGTTGGTGAGGCTGCCAGCATGAGCAATGAGACGAGCACCTACCTGGAAAAAGATTTAGTAAGTTGAGAAATGGGAAAGTGCTGGGGACCAGTTGCATGTGCCCTGCTTTCCTCCGCACCTGGAGAAGAATACTAACAACCTCCTCCCCGATTTCTTTGTTTCCTATGACCTACCGCTTCCCCGATTAGGGCTGACAGGCTGGGGGCTACTTGGCTCATCTTGGAGCGCAGGTAAGTGTGGAGGCTCTGACGGTACTCTGATAAAGATACCACACGACTGGAGAAGCTCTCGATGTTTATCAAATCAATGGCTGATATGTCCATTCCTAGGAAACAACTAGTGTGAAGGGGGGTTGGGTGCAGAGGGAGCGCCAGAGCTCTACACCCCAATACGTTCTACTGGTTGCAGGGCTCTTCACTGACCCATCGAGGACCTTGAGGCATCCAGAATAGCTTTAGCCTTGGCTCCATCCATTGTCAGTTCCTCTAGCTTCTCCAACTTTTCCTCATTCAGCTCTTTCCGGTCTCCAATAAACTGTGCAATGCGGCAGTATGTGGCATTATCATTGATGATCTTTACCAACTCTGGAAAGTGATACCCATACCACTCCCTGCAAAAAGGCACAATCACACCCTGGCTTAACTGTTGTATCAAACAGTAAAGCTTCCTTACACCTATTCTGCCTGGAGGAAATGATAAATCAGATTTAAATCCTCCCTAGCCCTTGTCTCCCCATTCACAATACAGACTAGGCACAGGCCTGGGCTGAGGTGTATATGGGGTAGGTTTATTCTGCCTCCTCTTTCTATACAGTCAGTGTAAGAACACAGCCTGTGGTAAGCACCTGGAGGCCTGCTCTCTTGGTTCTGCCTTGTTCAAGATGCAAAATTAACTAAACTACAGGCCAATGACTTCACTGTCAGGGGTGGCCCCTGCACCTTACCTGACACGCATAGAGAAGGTATTGATGTCTTTATCCAGCTGGTCCAGGAGGCTAATGGACTGGATGATCATGTTGTCTACCCGGTTCACATTAAACTTAACTTTGGCACGAGAATAGCTGTGTCCCAACCCTAGCTGGGCTTTACAAGCTGATAGATCAGTCAGACCCTTCACCAGATTATGGAAGTGCAGACGAACTCCTAAGATGAGGGCAGGACTGTGAGCAAGGGCCTTGAGATAGCTCCTGCATCCAGTGGTCTTCAGGCAAGCAGAAGCAACCTCAAATACCCTAGGATGTTTCTATAACCCACCCCCCAAATATCCAGAATTATCTTACCTCGCAGGATCTCAGCAATTACACCTCCAGTCTGACAGTTGTACCCTAACTCCTCTTGTATGGCTGCACCAATCTTAGGGTCCCCAACCCCCAGGAGTACTTTCTTCTTTTTCGAAGGCAGGTAGGTCTCCAGGAGCAAGCGAAGGTCCTCATGAACAACACCTCAAGACAGAACAAAACTCTTCAACATGCTGGAGGATACTTCCATTATGAAAGAATCCTAGCCCATGGCTGATTATGCAGGCCCAGCAGAGCAGTCTGGGATGCTTAAATCCCTCCCCCTCAGGCATTGCTCAGAGAGAAGGAGACATCAACGATTACTCTCTCAGGGGATTGACAGATTCACAAGTCATCATTGCAAAGCCTGGGACCTGGGAGGATTGTGTTAAAAAGCCCAAGCATGAGAACTTGGACACAACTGAAAGCTTTAAACATACTCTACAGTATTTGCCTTGTTGCCTTTTTATCGGCCTACCATTCAAACAGGGCTTTTTCACTCAAGATATCATTAATCACTTCAGTGCCTACATCCTGGATTATGCCCTTTATCCAATCCTTTACACTATCATAGTCCTCAGACTTGAGAGCTCCCGGGAGACAAGGTTATTGCCTGCCACGTAGTCTAGGCTGACCTCTTCATCCTTATGCCTCAGCTTCCTGGGTGCTGTAGGCCTGTGGCACCACTCTCCACTAAGGTAATTGTTTTAATAGGTGATAGAGTTTGAACTAGGGGCCTAGTAACTGGCCCACTCTTTTGTTCAAGGTTAGAGTTCTACCACTTTGAGCCACACCGCCACTTCGGGCTTTCTGGGGGTTAACTGGAGATAAGTTTTATGCTACTTGGGGCTGGGAAGGTGGCTCAGTGGTAGACCGCTTGCCCTGCATGCTCGAGGCCCTGGGTTCGATTCCTCAGCACCACATAAGCAAAAAGAAAAGCCCGGAAGTGGCGCTGTGGCTCAAGTGGTAGAGCCCTAGCCTTGAGCTGAAGAGCTGAGGGACAGTGCCCAGGCCCAGAGTTCAGGCCCCACGACCAGACCCAAAAAAATAAAAAAAAAGTTTTATGTTACCTGCTGGTGGTTCAGACCTGTAATCCTAGCTACTCAGAAGCTGAGATCTGGGCTGGGAAGGTGGCTCAGTGGTAGAGCGCTTGCCCTGCATGCCTGAGGCCCTGGGTTTGATTCCTCAGCACCACATAAGCAAAAAGAAAAAAGCCGGAAGTGGTGCTGTGGCTCAAGTGGTAGAGGGCTAGCCTTGAGCTGAAGAGCTGAGGGACAGCACCCAGGCCCCACGACTGGACCTCCCCCCCCAAAAAAAGCTGAGATCTGACGATCACGTTTCAAAGACAGCACAGGCAAGAAAATACTTATCTCCAATTGATTACCAGAAAACCGGAAGTGGCACTGTAGCTCAAATGGTAGGTAGAGCATTTGCCTTGAGCTCATGAGCTCAGGGACAGCGCCCAGGCCATTGTTCAAACCTCGGGGCTGACAAAAATTAGTCTCATGTCCCCAGCTGGCCTTGAACCAGGATTCTCAGATCTGAGTACCTGGGATTACAGGCTTGAGCACCAGCTCCCGCAGCAGATTAACTGTTTTTAAGTTGCAAAATACTTCCCAGTAAGTTATTGCCATTAGAATGAACCAGGTAGGAAAGGGACAGTATTCACTACAAGTCCTCCAAGAGGGTAGAAGTAGGAACTACATCTTGCTTGTCTTTAATGTCTTGGCGTGGGTGGGCCAACTCACCTTCAGACACCGCATTGGCATTTTCCAAGGCAACCTGCGACGAGGAAAAAGGACTAAAGGCCACGAGACGAATGATGTTGTGGAACTTGCCCAAGTTGAGCACACATTCCTCCACCTGTGGAAAGACACGCGTTTCCTTTCTTGCATTCCGGGCCTCTGCAGCGCAGGCCACCAGCAAGTTATCAGTTCTGTAGCAATTATGTACACGGATACATGGGCCCCGTTCTACTGTAATCGGTGGAGTCAGAGGGTGGGGGAATCTTCATTTCTAACTGCTCCTAAAACGATGCTCATCATAAGCCCAGGTAAGGATCCCCGGCCTCCAGCTCCCCACAACCCGCTGGGCCGGCCACGTGGGAGGGCGCGGTGCATGCTGGGGCTCGGAGGCTGGAGGGGCTGCAGCGCAAGCCCACCGAGGGCACCCACCTGCGGCAGCAGCAGACTGATCTCCTCCACTTCTTTGAGCGCCAGAAGCGCGTAGCCGACCGCGTGCTCGAACAGCACGTGCAACAGAACCTGGAACAGGGAGCCGGGCCGCGAACGTCAGCAAAGCTCCTGATTTCATTTAGTCCCGCTCCCACAGTAGACACTGGCCCAGACCTCGGGATCGAACCCGAACCCAGACCCAAACCACGGCCTTTGCATCCCCCACAAATGGCAACCACTCCTCACCATGGCGCCTGCTGCCTGCCCAGCTCGCAATGCGGCTAGCAGGCTCTGGCGCGCGGAAACAGGCTCCAGAGGCCACGCCCCTTCTGGGTCGACCAATCAGAGGCTGAAGACGGTACCATTTTCGAGCCTTCGCAGGGGCAGCCGGGATGCGATCGCCCGGAAAGCGGGCAGGGGTGGCGCCGGGAGCGAGCGAACCGGTTTTCTTTTGCGCCTTTTGCGGCTGCGCGGGCTCACGAGCGCGGTTGCCGGGGACGCGCGGGGCCCTGAGGGCCTGCCGGCCTGCAGGGCTGGGGAAGGAACAGTCCCGTCACGCATGCTTTTGTCCTCTTAAGTGCTGCGCGTTAGAGCTCGGTGAAACCCGGGAAGCCGGACCCACGTGGGCCCGGGCGATCGTTCCAGACCGTAGAGCCTCAGAGCCGGCTTCCGGTGGCAGAGCAATCCCAGGGTCTCACATTCCTTCTTGTGCTTCTGTACCTCTCGGTCCCGGCCTGCCGCCCGGGGTCGCCCTCACCACGAGAGGCCCCACCCCACCTCCACCCCCACCCCCACCCCCACCTCCACCTCCACCTCCACCTCCACCTCCGAGCGCCAGGCCGCGCTTTCCGCGTTTTGTTTCAGCTGCGCGCGCGGGGTGCGGAGAGCGCATGCGCACAGCCTTCAGGGCCCATGGCTGGTCGCTTTCCTTCTGCTTTGGAGACTTACCACTATTGCTATTATTATCGTTATCATCATTTTCGTTTTCTTTCTTTCTTTTTAAGTGAAGACACGTAGAAAAGGAAGACAGTTCTAGGTTTTCCTAGGCCGGTTACTTTTGCGGGGCCGCGTGTTTGCCCACCTGCTGCTTTGGCCCCAAATTCAGGTAGCTCCGAATGTATGGGAGCTGCTTTACTGTCTTCTAGGTGACTATTTTTAAATAACTTTTGCTTTAAATAACTAATTGAGGGTTATAATTCGAAAACTTAGCTATTCTTGTCATGTATGTCCTGATACATTAATCGTTCTAAGAGGATTTAAAACAATAACTTGCCATAATTACTTCACATCACTTCATGTATTTTGTTTTCTTAAATGATGCAGTGATTTGACAGACTTGAAGTATTTTTTTTTTTTTTTGATCCGGTCGTGGGCCTGAACTCTGGGCCTGGGCGCTGTCCCTCAGCTCTTCAGCTCAAGGTTAGCGCTCTACCACTTGACCCCCAGCGCCACTTCTGGCTTTTTTTTTCTGCTTATGTGGTGCTGAGGAATCGAACCCAGGGCCTCAGGCATGCATGGCAAGCGCTCTACCACGGAGTCACCTTCCCAGCCCCAAATATTCTTTTATTTTTACTGTACTCAATGAAAATATGGTTGGTGAATCATAAAAGCCTCAAATATAGATGCCAAATAGTTAACACATACTGACTTACAGTCATGAACCTGAATCTGTTACTGTCTTTCACATTTTAAAATTGAGTCGCAAAATCAACCTGTTTACATTTTAGTATGTTGGAGTGTCTGAAACATTATAAATATTTAAAATGCCAAAATAAATGGAAAATATTAATGAAATGGAAAATAATGCTGTGATTTTTATTGCTATATTATTATTGCAAGTCCTGGGGCTTGAACTCAGGGCCTGGGCACTGACTCTGAGCCTCTCTGTGCTCAAGGCTAGCACTCTATCATTTGAGCCACAGTGCCACTTCTGGCTTTTTCTGTAGATGTGGTATTGAGAAATTGAACCCAGGGTTTCATGCATGCTAGGCAAGCACTCTAGCACTAAGCCACATTCCCAGTCCTTTATTATTTCTGTACTTAATCTTAAATCTTACTGGGGGTTGATTGCAGGTGCTTATCCACTAGGAAGAGGCTTTCAAGTGGGACTCAGAATCCATTAATCAGTCATTCGTGGCTAATGTTTTACAAACTAAGAGGAAACAGTATATGTAAGAAGTATTGGTTTGTATTTGTCTCCATTGAACATACACAGATATTACACAGTACATCTTTTTCATACACGTATGTAAACTAAAATCATATATCTGAGTATTAGAGCAGGATATATTTAAGAAAAAAAAACAAAACCCAGAGTCATTCAATGAGCCGAAAGACAATCACAGTCATCCTTTGGGTGGTTCTGAAACTCTAGCAACAAAGGGGCCCCTCATGAAAGTCTGTTGATGTTATATGTCTGAAGAAAAGTTATCTCAACTAGTGAGATGCAAATGCTTGTGATTTGATGGAAAGGTATAGTATAGATACTAAAATACAACATTCCTTCGATTTTCTCATCGTTGTCCTTTCATTAAAATATCTCCCCAATACAATCCTGATCTCAGTGTGCAGCTGCAAATGTAATGTCACAGACCATGTCTTCCTTCCCTTTGTGCTGGTCAGTAAATTCAGTGCTCTTGCTCAGTTCAGACCTTCATCACCAAAGTAACTCTGTGTGTGTGTGTGTGTGTGTGTGTGTGTGTGTGTGTGTGTGTGTGTGTGTGTGTGTGTGTGTGTGTGTGTGTGTGTGTGTGTGTGTGTGTGTGCTGGTCCTAGGGCTTCATCTTGGGCCCTGATGCTGTCCTTGAGCTTTTCTGCTCAAGGCTAGCACTGTACCACTTGAACCATAACTCCACTTTCAAGATTTTTTTTTGGAGATGAGAGTCACATGGACTTTCCTGCCCAGGCTAGCTTCAAACCACTATCCTCAGATCCTAACCTCCTGAATAGCTAGGATTTCAGGTATGAGGCATTAGCACCACAAAGTGGACTTTTATTCACCTGTGATTTAGATTTTTCCAAGCCATTGTTTTTTCTCATTCATCTTCTCTCCTTTTCCTTCCTTCCCTTCCTCCCTCCCTCCTTCCTTTCCTCCTGTCTTTCCTCTCTCCCTCCTGTCCTTCTTCCCTCCCTCCCTCTTCTTCTCTCTCCCTCCCCCCTTCTTGCTTGCCTGCTTACTTTTAAATAGATACTTCAGACTACTCCCTGAGCCTTTCCATTCTGTCCTGAAGTATGTTGATCTCAGCCAGATGCTCAATGTCTCCGAGCGCTGGGCTTCCTTGCTGCAGGCTTTAATTGGTTCCATGCTGTTTAGTGTTCATGTATTTCCTCAGTGAGGCATGGATAGTCTTTGGAATCACCTGCCTGTACATAATGAGGACTGGGTTCATTACCAGAAGGGCTCATTACTAGAAGTACTTGGGTATCCTTTATCTGAAATGTTTGGGATCAGAAGTGATTCAGAGTTCAGATTTTTTGGGGGGAGGGGAGGGTAGATTTAGGGATATTTACATTTATATGATATCTAGGGGATGGGACTCAAGTTGAAACAAAATTTGTTAGCCTGAAGATAATTTAATTATTTATTTTTGAGTCTAGGTCTATGTACTGCAGGTTGTCCTCAAAATCAAGTCTCCTGAGTTCAGGGACTATAGATATGTACCACCATACCTGGCTTGGAGATAGTTTATTTATGCTGGTATTCCGGCTTGAACTCAGGGCTTTGGTGTTGTCCCTTTGCATTTTTTCTCACTCAAGGTTGATGTTCTGCCACTTGAGCCACAGCTTCAGGCTTTTTGCTGATTAATTGGAGATAAGAGTGTCAAGGACTTTCCAGCCTGGACTGGCTTTGAATTGAGATCCTCAAATCTTGGTCTCCTGAGTAGCTAGTACAGGCATGAACAAACTGCTCCTGGCAAGACAGATCATTTTTGGTTGCCAGTTCTTATTTTTGTAAGTGCACATGCCAAATACACATCTGTTCTAGTCCTTAACTTTATTTATTTGTTTTTGTTTATGTGGTTCTGAGGGATGGTACCCAGAACCTCATGCATGCTAGGCAAGCACTCTACCACTAACCCACATTCCCAGCCCTGGTTGCCTGTTTGTTTGTTTTTTTTTTCTTACTACAATCAGGAAGATGAGGCCAGATGTAGAAAGTTTTTACTTGTGGTGATAGATTGGCACTCAAAATTTTTTGAATTTTGGAGCATTTCAGATTTTGGATTTTCAGATTGGACATACTTAACCTGTATTAGCATTTTTACACTTTACTAACCATTTCATTGGGTTCAGTGTGGAAGTTCTGGAGAATGTGTCAGCACATATGACCCAAAGGGACAAATCTGCTGTTAGCTTGTTTTGTTGGATTCAAGAAAAAGTAAATGATGGCCTCACACCTACATGTTTAGGAGACTAAATCTGGAGAACTGAGGCTCAAAGCCAGCCTAAGGAAGAAGACTCTTTTGTGATTCCATCTCCAAATCAACCAGCAGAAAGCTAGAATGGAGACATGGCTCAAATAATAGAGCACCAGCCTAGCAAGCAAGCCAAGCAAGCATAAGGCCCTTGTGTGCAAATGATCAAGCAAGCCAATGAGGCCCTGGTTCAGATATCAATCCTGGCAAAACCAACAACAACAACAATAACAACAAACCCACAAGTATAAAAAACATGGGGCTGGGCATGGTGCTATGTGCCTCTAATCTTTAATACCAGCTATGTGGGAGGTGGAGTTAGGGGGATCATAATCCAAGGCTGGTCTAGGCAAAAGTGGAAGATCTTTTTTTTTTTTTGGTCAGTCATGGGGCCTGAACTCTGGGCCTGGGCGCTGGCCCTAAGCTCTTCAGCTCAAGACTAGTGCTCTAACACTTGAGCCAAGCACCACTTCCAGCTTACGTGGTGTTAAGGAATCAAACCCCAAACCCAGGGCCTCATGTATGAAAGGCAAGAAAAGTGAGAGATCTTGTCTGAAAAACATAAACTGAGCTGGGAGCTGGTGGCTCACTCCTGTAATCCTAGCTACTCAGGAGGCTGAGATCTGAGGATCACGGTTCAAAGCCAGACCCAGCAGGAAAGTGCAAGAGACTCTTATCTTCAATAAACCACCAGAAAACAGGAAGTGGCGCTGTGGCTCAAGTGGTAGAGTGCTTGCCTTGAGCTGAAGAGCTGAGGGACAGCGCCCAGGCCGAGTTCAAGCCCATGACTGACAAAAAATAAAAAACAAAACAAAACAACAAAAAGCACAAACTGAAAGCTATAAAGGACTGAGCGGGGGAGACTTCACAGTCACCGGAGTTTAACAGTAATTCAGGGCTCAGATGCAGTGGTATAGAGGTTGACTGGAAAATGTGGCCTAGTACTTGTGGACTTCATGGCTAGACAGTTTGGAGGGTATTCATAGGTCATTGTGTAGATGGAGTGTGGAAGCAAAAAGCAGAAATAAGAACCAGTTAGAGGTGTCAAATTCAAGTTGATCAGTAGACAAGACTGAAGGTGCTAGAAGATTAAAATCTAGAGAAGCTTTGAATGAAATGATGAGTGGTTTGTCTCAGATCAGATTCTTGATTGTCCATCCAACAGTTTAATTGGAGACTAATCTGGAGGTGGTTGATGTGCAAGACAGATTGACGAATGTGTTCCTACTGAGAAAATAGCCCATATGGGTAGCAGTTCTGAGGAGACTGTGGGTTTCCTGGGTGCTTCAGGCTTTAATCAAGTGGCTCCTGAGACATTTTTTTCTCCTTCGGTGTAGAAAAGATTATTCACTTTTGGGAAAGGATTTTTACAAAATCACCTGACATTTTTTTCATTTGGCCAAGCCCACAGCTGTCATTTTGGTGTAACTTGAACCAGAACTTTTGCTTTGGGCAAGATTAATGAGACTGTAAATAAAAGGTACAATTTAAAATCCTCAGCTTCAGAGAAGGAAATTGTACACAACCACCACAAGATGGCCACACTTTACACTCATTTTGTGAGTGAGAAAATTCTTATCAAATTTGAAAGGGGTTGGGCCACTGCTGGCTCATACCTGCAATCCTGGCTACTCTGAAGGCTGAGATCCAAGGATCATGATTTGAAGCCAGCCTAGGCAGAAAGTAGCTGAGACTCTTTTTTTTTTGGGTCCGGTCATGGGGCCTGAACTCTGGGCCTGGGTGCTGTCCCTCCGCTCTTCAGCTCAAGGCTAGCAAGGCCACTTCCGGCTTTTGGCTTTTTTTTCTTTTTGTTTATATGGTGCTGAGGAATCAAACCCAGGGCCTCAGGCATGCAAGGCAAGCACTCTACCACTGAGCCACTTTCCCAGCCCCGTATCTGAGACTCTTATCGCTGATTAACCAGCAAAAAACTGGACTGGAAGCTGGGCGCTGGTGGCTTACGCCTGTAATCCTAGCTACTTAGGAGGCTGAGATCTGATGACTGCAGTTCAAAACCAGCCTGGGCAGGAAAGTCCATAAGACTCTTATCTCCAGTAAACCACCAGAAAACTGGAAGTGCACTGTGGTCAAGTGATAGAATGCTAGCCGTAAGCTAAAGAGTTCAGGGACAGCACCCCAGACCAGAGTTCAAGTTCCACGACCAAAAAAAAAAAAAAAAAAAAAGCTGGCCTGAAGGTGGAGCTAAAGTGGTAGAGTACCAGCTATGGGTGGGAAAAAGCTGAGTGAGAGCTGGAGGCCCTGAGTTCAAGCCTTAGTATCTGTACATGAATGTGTGTGTGTGTATTCGCATGTGTGTGCACACACATGTGCATGTGTACACACACAAAGTTGAAAGGGCTTCTAGCAATTCCTGAAACCTTTCTCAAATATAGAAAGAAAATGCCACAACATTGGTTTGTCATGAGTTATACATATATACATCTTACACAGACACAGAAGAAGGAGAAGCCTCTTGGGTAGGTCATCACCCAGTGGTCTTTTTCTTTTGGGCATTGAAGACCTGGCAGTTTCTGAGGCCCAGACATTAATGAGGAGTATAGGGTAAGTGTATTGTTAAAACCTGAAACAGGTTCTTTCTTTCTTTCTTTCTTTCTTTCTTTCTTTCTTTCTTTCTTTCCTTATTTCTTTCTTTCATCAGTCGTGGGGCTTGAACTCTGGGCCTGGGCGCTGTCCCTGTGCCCTTCAGCTCAAGGCTAGTGCTCTACTACTTGAGCCACAGCACCACTTCCAGTTTTCTAGTGGTTTATTGGAGATAAGAGTCTCATGGACTTTCCTGCTGGGTTTGGCTTTGAACCGAGATCCACAGATCTCAGCCTCCTGAGTAGCTAGGATTATAGGCATGAGCCACTGGTGCGCGGCTTGAAACAGATTATTTCTATGCCTATGACAATATCTGTTATATGTTGAATACTTATAATGTTAGGATTTTTTTTTTTTTTGCTGGTTATGGGGCCTGAATTCTGGGTCTGGGTGCTGTCGCTCAGTATTCAGCTCAAGGCTAGCACTCTACCACTTGAGCCACAGCACCACTTCTGGCTTTTTCTGCTTATGTGGTGCTGAGGAATTGAACCCAGGGCCTCATGCATGCAAGGCAAGCACTCTACCACTGAGCCACCTTCCCAGCCCTAATGTTAGGATTTTTGTAGTTTTACCCAAATTGTTAAATCTTCATGATGCAATTTGGAAGTTTTTTTTTGTTTTGGTTGTATTAGGGGTTGAACTCAAGACCTCATGCTTTCTAGGCATGTGTGGTATCATTTGAGCTAAACTCCTGTAGGAGTCAGCCTGGGAAAGCAAGAATGGGTTCACAATACATAACAAGTACATTACTTTATATAAAAATATGTTTCATTATGCCAGGCTCTGGCGGTTCATGCCTGTAATCCCAGCTACTCAGGAGGCTAAGGATTGCAGCTGGAGCCGGGCGCTGGTGGCTCACGCCTGTAATCCTAGCTACTCAGGAGGCTGAGATCTGAGGATCATGGTTCAAAGCCAGCCCGGGCAGGAGAGACTGTGAGACTCTTATCTCCAATAAACCACCAGAAAACTGGAAGTGGCGCTGTAGCTCAAGTGGTAGAGTGCTCGCCTTGAGCTGAAGAGCTGAGGGACAGCGCCCAGGCCCAGAGTTCAAGCCCCACGACCGACAAAAAAAAAAAAAAAGAAAAAGAAAAAGGATTGCAGCTGGAAACCAGCCTAGGTAAGAAAGTTCATGAAACTCTTATCTACAATTATTTAAAAAAAATCTGGAATGGAGCTTTGGCTCACGTGCTAGAGAAATAGCCTTAAGCAGAAAAGCTAGCTACTCAGGCCCTGAGTTCAAGCCCCAGGACCAGCTCTGGAAACAAACAAACAAACAATAAAGCTTCATTAGAAGAGCGAGTATATTTGAATTGTGCTCGGTGTTTAGGCACATTGGTAACCATCTGAGACATAGCATAATAACTAGCAAGCAGGTTCCCCGTGTCTTCCTTTCCCTGGGACTGGCATTTTTCCCAGACAGGACGATATTGAAGGGGTGGCTCTTCATGGAGTTTCCAGAGCTGACTGGCTAGATTAGAGTAACTGTATTCCTATGATGAAGTCTCAGCTGGGTAAGCATACAGACACCAGTGTGTTTGCTCTCAGAAGGAGGCCTATGATGACAATCAGGCAGTATTGGATTGGGGGCTTGCTGGGGCCTCGAGGAAATGATTCATCACTACCTCTCTAATTCTCCTGGAGATGGACTATGGTAAAGAATTTTATCCGGTTTCTACTGGTCATATGGCTCCATTCCCAGGCCATATCAGGTTGTATGTGAAATGTGACTCTAATTTGAGAAGGAACTGGAACTTGAACATCATTTATTACGAAATCTTACTAATCTCTTCATTAGAGCTTTGCCTGACTTTCAGAGTGTAGGAGATGCCTTTGAGAGCCTGTAGGACCCTGAGTGATGGCTGTAACCACACTGACCAAGGGAGAGGATTCCTTTTTTTTTTTTTTTTTGGCCGGTCATGGGGCCTGATCTCTGGGCCTGGGCACTATCCCTCAGCTCTTCAGCTCAAGGCTGACGCTCTACTCAAGCCATAGTGCCACTTCTGGCTTTTTCTGCTTATGTGGTGCTGAGGAATTGAACCCAGGGCCTCATGCATGCAAGGCAAGCATTCTACCACTGAGCCACCTTCCCAGCCCAAGAGGATTCCTTTTAGAATGCTCAAGAGACATTCTTGTCAGAGTAAGATGGCCGCCCCTTGCTGCTGAAGTCACACTAGCAGCACAAGCAGATGAAAGGAAGAAGCCAGTTGTAAGATGGCTTGGGGGCAGTAGGAGAGCCTTAGACTCCTGCCCTGCTAAGTCTTTGCCCCTGCTGGCAGTCTCCTTAATGGTGTGACTGATTAAATGCCCACTAGGAGACATTCTGCATAGAACTAAATGGATATATCACCAGAAACAAGGTTCTTGTGTTGTGCCTTCTCAAAACTCTGCAAAGAAGTCACCTTCAAGATTCCTTGTCCAGTAAGCAGGTTATCAAATTCTTTTTTAAAACTTGCTGCATTAAAAATACTTTTCTGTTCTGAGCAGTCTTTAAGTTTCCCTCAGTTAGATCAGGAGAACTTGTTTCTTAGTCTTGCTGCTGAGGCTCCAGTGAATGTTTTGAGCTTCGTTGGCCTTAGCTTTCCTCAGGCTGGATGTTGGGCATCACTCTCCTTCTCACTTACTATGTAGAGACTTGGGCTTCTTTGCCTTTATTTCCATTGCGTCTTGGATCTTTTATTTAAACCACCTTACCTCCTCTGGGCAGAGGTGATGGTGAGAAAGGTAAGCCCTTTTGCATTGCCTCCAGGTTATGCAGAAACCAGGGTCCCAACATGTGCTCTATGAAGTCTGAGAGGGGAGTCATCCTGACCCCACCCCACTCCTCCGTAAGTCTGGAGCTGAGGGAAACCACTAGCCAGTGAGCCCCAAAGGTGCCCTAACCAAGACATGGGCAAGAGCAGTTAGTACAAGGAAGGCTTCTGCTCCAACCCTTTCCCACAAGCCAGGGGAAGCCTTTGTTCTTCTCTTTTAGTGGCTAAGACCAAGTAAGTAATCAAAAACTATTCATCCTAAATAAGAGGAAAGAAACCATGCCTGTTTGAGAAAGGCAAGGAGAACACCAGTTTGGGATGTGTGAAAGGGTGGGAGCTGAGGATCAGTCCCAGGACCTATGTTCTATAAGTCCCAATTGTCAGCGGGGAGTCCTTTGAATACTCTTTCCAGTGGCTGACCTGAAGGGGTGCGTTTGAGGCTGGGATTGTCCAGCATCTGGTTTGACTCCCAGAGGCTGAGAACCAGTCAGGTGCCTGGAGGCCGGCTGTGGGATCTTCCTGGCAGAACTGGAGGTTGCAGTATTCCCTGTCTTCTTGTCCAGGGTTTGGCATTGGCTAGCAGAGAGAGGCATGGGCTCTGGAAAATGAAGATAAGAATGAAGATATGGGAGATTCTGCATAGCTTGATCACTCTGGAGCCACCCTGAAGCTGTAAGTGGGGAAGCCTTTTTCTGCCAAGGGTACTTTGGGTATTTATAATATCATTCATGGGCTTAGATTTATTCTTTTTTTTTTTTTTTTGGGTCCGGTCATGGGGCCTGAACTCTGGGCCTGGGCGCTGTCCCTCAGCTCTTCAGCTCAAGGCTAGCGCTCTACCACTTGAGCCACAGCGCCACTTCTGGCTTTTTTCTTTTTGCTTATGTGGTGCTGAGGAATCGAACCCAGGGCCTCATGCATGCAAGGCAAGCGCTCTACCACTGAGCCACCTTCCCAGCCTGGGCTTAGATTTATTCAATTTCATTTTGAAAAAAAAAAAAAAAAATCTA
Organism: Dipodomys spectabilis; assembly: GCF_019054845.1. Taxonomy (NCBI): domain Eukaryota; kingdom Metazoa; phylum Chordata; class Mammalia; order Rodentia; family Heteromyidae; genus Dipodomys; species Dipodomys spectabilis. Next base: position 7,892,012 of record NW_024870852.1, read on the forward strand.
CGTTTAGCCAGACACTGGAGGCTGAGGGCTGAGGGTTGCAGTTCAAAGCCAGCCCAGGCAGGAAAGTCTGTGAGACTCTTATTTCCAATTAACTACCCCAAAGCAGGAAATATTGCTGTGTGTTATAGCTCAAAGTGGTAGAACACTAGCCTTGAGCACCAAAGCTGGATAATGTCTAGGCCCTGGGTACAAGTCCCAGGACCTACACAAAAAAAGTAGTAAAAAAAAGAATAAATCAAATGTAATGCCTAAGAAATTGGAACACTTAAATGTTTCATACATATAATCTTAACTCCTTGGGAGGCTGAGATCTGTGGATCATAATTTGAAGCCAGTGGGCAGGAAAGTCCATGAGACATTATCTTCAATTAACTACCCAAAAAATGAAGGTGTGGCTCAATTGGTAGAGTGTCAGCTTTGAGTGGGGAAAACTTAAGGGGCAGCAAGCAGGCCCTTAGTTCAAGCCCCAGTACTGGCATAAGTAAACACTTTGGGTAGTATGTAAGTGTACACAAATGCATTGACTGAAATGGTAGATTCAGGGAAGAACTCAAATAGTATTGTTCCTTAAAAAGGCTAATCAAAGTTCAATAAAAATGTATACCCTACAAAATTAAGGGAGGGAAGGGGCGACATTGAAAGGGGTAACACTGATCAAGATGTACTAATAAACTACTTGGTTGAACGATAACTCCTTTGTACAACTACTTAAATATTATATATACATGTATAATTAAAAAAGAAAAGAATTGAAACATTTGTAAAAAATTCTAACTCTGAAATTCAGTCATTTCTTGGTATCTTGTTCAGTTTTCAAACCCAGGACCATCATTATCACATGCTGACAATGTTTAACTTAAAAGCAGAAATAGTCTCTGGAAAATGGAACCACCCCAGAGGCTCTTACTTGACCTTTCTTCCCTCCTGAGTTGGAGCTGGTCTGTGATCACTCCCCTTCAACGCTCTGAGACATTTTTTCTCATGAAAATTCTTAAGAGTCCTTTTCTTCTAGATATTCCAGAGGTTTCTTTTTTTTTTTTTTTTAAGAGAACACAAGCTTCTACTACCAGTGAGTATTCATTGATGTGTTCTGTGTGCCAGGAATTGGGTTAAGCACTTTCCATGTACTTTCCCCTTTCGTGAAGGAAGTAGGTGCTATGTTTAGTCCCATATTAACTTCCCGAGTTCACTTAGATCATCATCAGCATTCTGATTCCAACCCTATATCAATCCAATTTCACATGATATGTTCTTGATAATTTTCCAGGTGGCCTAGTAAAAAGCCATCATTGTGGGAAACAATTTACCTTCTTTAGTAAGTTGCAGCTGAGTGTCATTTTGGTGTTTTGATCTGTTTTCTGAATTGCTAGCTCTGCATTTGACAGATTTGTGGCTCTTCTCAATTTCACGAAGCTGTAGGAAAAAACAAAACAAAACAAAACAACAACTCACAAAAAACTTTAGTTCCAGCCAAGAACTTAGGTGTCTAAAGCTTAGAACCCACGGGAGAAGTGCAGTGTAGAGAGTAGAACTATGTTTTCAGTTCTTGCCAATGGTTTTCTGTATATCCCTTCCCTTCCTTTTCCTTTTTTTTTTGGTGGGGCTTGAACTCGGGGCCTGGGCCTGGGTGCTGTCCCTCAGCTCTACCTCTTGAGCCACAGCGCCACTTCTGGTTTTCTGGTGGTTAATTGGAGATAAGAGTCTAATGGACTTTCCTGCCAGGGCTGGATTTGAACCACCATCCTCAGATCTCAGCTTCCTGAGTAGCTAGGATTACAGGCATCAGCCACCAGCACCCAGGCCATCTTATATTATTAGTTTGACTCTGTGGAAATTGTTGTAGGTACTGGCTTTATTATGTATGAGCACTGGCTTAGCCCAATGCATTTCTCCTGTTCTTTAGAAAAATTTCTCATTATTAGTATGGATTCCCACCAAACGGTCACAATATATGTGTATGCTTTGGGATTTAGTTTATTAGAAAGCCATGGAGATCATACAATTGGAACCAGAAAAGTAGGAAGAAACAGAATCATGACAGCTTTCTCCCCTCTAGGTTGAAATTTCCAATAGACTCACTGCTTGGATTTTCTTCCTCAGCTGGGCATTAGCTCGGGAAAGGCCTTTCGAAACTGAGTTCAGGTAGTAGATGGCCAGGCTGCAAGAGAAAAACATGCTGCTTGTAGTCCTGGAATGTTGGAAAATGCTGAGAGCACTTTCCCACAGAAGTCAAGATGGGGTTCTGCTTTTTGGCTGAGTTGAGGGAGGCCCTATATCCCAAATTCTCTTTTCAGCGTGGAGAGGGTCTTGGAAACCACAACTGCTTCTCCAGTTTATTGAATGTGGTCATGACTAACATAATCTCTGTCTCTGAGAGTGCTCATTAAAGGTTGTCAAAAGGAATCACCACTCTTTTGGTAAATCTGAAGAGTGAGGGAGTGGTAGGTTTCTGTCTACAGAAGCTGCTCATGTTTTTGGACACCTGCCCTCCCTGTGCCGGGCTCTGTGCCCTGTGTAGATACGCCCCATATCTCCCTGGTTTTGATGAAAACTGTCGATTGCAAAGGATGACCCTCACATTTACAGGGCATACCTGGGAATTCAGAAAGGTGAAATAATTGTCCAAGGTCATCCCATCCTTCAGTATTCATTGGAATCTTTCTACAATCTTTTTCTACAAAGCTTTTCTACAAAGTTCTTTCTATAATGTTTAAATCCTATGAGAAGAGAGATGTTCCATGATTGCCTAGCAACATAACTGCAGATGCCCTGAAGGTCATACACAGGAAACACTGGCATGTCTGGACTTAGGACTTTTAGAGTCTAGGTCCCACTGGCTCCCTAGATGACTGGTGTCCTTTGAGGCTGCAACCTGGGCTTCCTATAGCTGTGTACTATAGCATCTCGGGGTGGGGGGGGGGGGGGAAAGGGGGGAGGGAGACACAGCCAGAACATCATCTGAGTTGCATGCTCTGCTATTTACCTGTGAATTTTTAGGCCATCCTTATTAGTCATTATCCTCCATGAATCTTAAGCTTAAGCTCTTCTATCATGGGTTTTCTGAGCCTTCCTTCTCAAGGTTGGGTGACTGCATTAGTGCTCTATTCAGCTAGAGATGAGGAACTACACTGTTCTTGGAGCAATGCAGGGGGTCTGAGGCTATCATGTGACTCTAGATCAGGGACTCACAGACCTGTGGACAGATGGTGGGGAAAAGAACAGGCAAAGGAACCGATGTCTGCTTTTCTGAGGCCTGCCCTGGGCCAGGCCTCTGAGTCTCTCCCAATTAGTCATTAACCAGAGATTTAACCAGATTTAACAGAAGCTTTAAAACTAGGAGAGCCAGGCATCAGTGAGTGCTCATGCCTGTAATCCTAGGTACTCAGGAGGTTAAGATCTGAGGATCATAGTTTGAAGCCAGCCTGGGCACAAAAGTCTGTGAGATTCTTATCTTTAATTAACCACACAAAAGCTTGATGTGGAAAAGCTCAGGGACAGTGTCCAGGCACTGAGTTCAAGCTCCAGAATTGCTACACACACACACACACACACACACACACACACACAATTGAGAGATCATCAAGCGCCATGCCTTTCCCTTTCCCTTCCTTGTCTCAATTATTAGCCCCCTCTCTGATAAACTGCCGGCACTTGACTTTCTCTCTCTCTCAGGGAACTTGCTTCTGGGGAATCTAGTAGAAGCAAGGGAAAATAGAAGGACCTGTTCAGGAAGTCTCAGTTGTAAGGGAAGGTTCTAGCCATAGTCCATGGCTAACTTACAACATCAGCAGGATGGCTGGGATGATCAGGCCTGGATTGGCAAGGAAAGCAAAGATCTTGCCTAGGAAGGTTGGGAAATCATTTTCAATGGTCTCCTGGAGGACATCATACATTCTGTTTTTCCCACTGAAAAGAGGAGTGGACACAAGACAGCCTGTAACAATGATCATAGGGTATACCTGCCCTGTCCACACCTTACAGCTCCAAAGCTACTACTGCTTCCTGGTAGAACCAGATCTCTGCTCCAAGTAGACTGTAAGGAAACAATGCCCTAGGGCCTGCCTCTCAGGCCAGGATGTATAGCTGAGTCTGAACCCTAGCTCGCAGCTTCCTGTCCTTGGTTCCTACTTCACAACCTCTCAATTTGCAATGGTCTTCTCTGTTTGATTCCTCACAAGAAAATGTGTGTGTGTTTTTTTTGTCTCACATATTCTTTATTATTATTTTTTGGTACCAGTTCTGGGGTTCGAATTCAAGGCCTAGGTGTTGTCCTGAGCTTTTTTGGCTCAAGGCTAGCACTCTACCACTTGAGCCACAGTGCCACTTCTGGCCTTTTCTGAATAGTTTATTGGAGATAAAGAATCCCATGGACTTTCCTGCCCACGCTGGCTTTGAACCAAATCCTCAGATATCAGCCTCCTTAGTATCTAGGATTACAGTGAGCCTCCAGCACCTGTCTTCTTTATTCTTTTAAGAGTTAAGGTCTAGCTATGCTGCCCAGGCTATCCTTAGACTCTTGGACTCAAGTATTCCTTCTACTTTGGCTTCTCAAATAACTGGGACTACAGGTGTGAGCCACTATATCCAGCTTTCTCATACACTCTAATAGGAGAAAATTTCTTGTGATATAGCTACAACACCAATATAAAGCTTCCTGGCATAGAAAAAGTTCCCCCGAGGCTGATAAAATGAAAACTTTGTATATTGGGTAGTATACAACATTTCCAACCTTGCAGAAAGCTCTACTGAATGGCACTGATGATTTACCCAAAGCTCTATGATCCCTTAACAAGCTGACATGAAACCAGAACTAGAATTCTAAGCCAGGCCCTACTCAGAATGTCTCAAGAGGACCTGCTCCCAACACCTGAGATTCTGTACCTGAATGGACCGCAGTCAAAGGAGGGTGGGAGGGACATGATGGTGTAGGCCACTGGCAGGAGGCTAAGGAAGAGCACTAGCAGCAGCAGGCCCATGTAGAAGTTGTTGGACCGGGAGGCTTTGAACACACGTTCGTGGGGGACGTTGCTGCTCATCACTGCCCAGCACTGGAAGTACATGGAGGTCAGCAGGCGCAGGACATTAATGCCCAGCAGTCCTGGAGCGTAGAAGGAGCCCATCCTTGAAGGGCAGAAATGGGACACCTAGTTGGCCTGGTAATAAGAAAGGTGAAGGACTGCTGATAGAAGGAAATGAGATGGATAGGTTTAGGAGCATGAGACCAAGTTGCTTTTCTGTAGGTCTCAAGATCAGGGGTGTCTCATTTAGTGAGGACATTAGTCACCCAGACATAGCCACCCAGTCCTCAGGAGAATGATACACTGAGCCTTTCTGGCTTGGGCACTGGTCAAGATTTTACTGTACTAACCTATATTCTCCATGGTCTCCATATATAGCATTACCATGGGATAGTGGCTGTCAGGCTTTCTTTAGCATCTCAAGTGTCTTTGGCTCAAGTTATGCAGCCTCCTCTTTCACTCTCTTTCTAAAGAAGGAAGTTCCTTTGTTTAGCTGCCTCCTTCTCTGTTTTTCTGCCTCATTTTCCCCTCTTCCCTCATTCTTTCTTTTCCCTTTCCTTTTTTCTTTCTCCCTTCTTTCCTCTTCTCCCTACTTCCTTCTCTCTCTTCTCTGTCTAGCTTTTAAGTAGCATGTGGATGAGTCAGAAACTATTCTAGTTCTCATCCAGCTTTGACTTCTATTTTTCATGTGAAAGAGGGAACTCAGAAGCTAAGGTAGTTTATCCAAGCCTATGATTCTAGGCTTTAAAAAAAACAACTAACTTTTAATACTAGTTTTTTTGACTCCCCAAATTAGGTGATCTATAGATAAACTGAATAACTCACCAGATCATTCCTTGATAACTGGATAACTCACCAGATCATTCCTTGATTGAAGATCAAACCCAGCACATTTCCACTAATATCAAATTCAGCATATGAAGGCTGGGGGAGTGAGGGAATGAGAGAAATAGGAGAGAGAGAGAGAGAGAGAGAGAGAGAATGTTAGGTGGTGTCAGCAGCCAATTATTAAACCAATGCCAATCTATCCTAAAGAGGCTGCTATGTTGCTGAAAAAGAAGTCTGATGTTCTTTGTCAGGCTTTTTGTTTGTTTGTGCTGATCCTAGGGCTTGAACTCAGGGCCTGAGTGCTGAGCTTGAGCTTTTTTGTTCAAGGCTAGCACTTTACCACTTGAGCTACAACAACATATTTTTTTTTTTTTGTAGTTTATTGGAGATAAAAGTCTCATGGATTTTCCTTTCTGGGATGGCTTTGAACCACAGTTCTTAGATCTCAGCCTCCTAAATAATTTGGATTATAGATGTAAGCCACCAATGCCCAGCAGGGTTTTTTTTTTTTGTTTGTTTGTTTGTTTTTTTGTTTTTGTCAGTTGTGGGGCTTGAACTCTGGGCTTGGGCGCTGTCCCTGCACTCTTCAGCTCAAGGCTAGCACTCTATCCCTTGAGCCATAGCACCACTTCCACTTTTCTAGTGGTTTATTGGAAATAAGAGTCTCACAAACTTTCCTGCCCAGGCTGGCTTTGAACCGCAGTCCTCAGATCTCAGCCTCCTGAGTAGCTAGGATTACAGACATGAGCCTCCGGTGCCCGACAGGTTTTTGCCTTTTAAAGGAAAGTTTTGAGATTCTCAAAGCTGAAACTTTTTCCTAATAAAAACTGTTAATACTACCTTTTACAGCCTATAGGCTGGCCCTATGTTCCTGGGAGGAGCTTATCCCTAAAAGAATATTTTATACATGATTTAATCAGAAATTAACCTTGAAATTATAATCCAGGAGTAAATCTAATAAATAATGAGATACAAATAATTAATTGAAGAATCAAATGGAAAGACACCTTTGTAACAAATAAAAGCCAAATTATTCTTTTTTTTTTTCAAATTATTCTTCTACCTGTCATTCCTTCTTGTCTTCCTCCAGTATGGGAGCAATTTGCAGAAAGAAAAAGGCCAAAGCCTGGTGCCAGTGGCTCATGCCTGTAATCCTAGCTATTCAGAAGTTAAGATCTGAGGATAGTGATTTAAAGCCAACCAGAGCAGGAAAGTCTGTGAGACCCTTATCTCTAATCAGTAAAAATTCAGAACTGGAGGTGTAGCTCAAGTGGTAGAGTGCCAGCCTTGAGGAACAAGCTAAGGGACCGTGCTCAGGTCCTGTGTTCAAGCCCCAAGACCAAGCAGTGTGTGTGTGTGTGCATATACACACACACAGACACACACGAATCAAAACAAAAATACAGACTTATGTATATTTCCTTTCTAATTAATTTTCATTTTTGATGACTTGTTAAGTATTTGAAACAATATAAAGCTGAGAATCTCTTGAAACATGTTTATTTATATATCTGCTTCTCAATTTGTCTTCTAGATGTGCAGATGAAAGGGTGATAAGAATAAGAAAAGGAAGAATAAGAAAAGGAAGAATGAGGAATTAGGGAAAAGAGAAAAGGAGGCTAGAAAAACATAGATCAAAGTAGGAAAACTGCGTAATACAAATGCCTGTGGGTTAAAGGTTGGGATTTTTAAAGGTTAGATTTTAATATTTTAAACACTTACATTTTGTATTTTGCTTAGAAAAATGTTTCCCATTCCTCAAGATTCTAAGCTTCTATAATGCTTTCCCTTATAAATTTATGATTTCTTTTTTTTTTTTTTTGCCAGTCCTGGGGCTTGAACTCAGGGCCTGGGTGCTGTCCCTGAGCTTCTTTTGCTCAAGGCTAGCACTCTACCACTTGAGCCATAGCACTACTTCCAGCTTTTTCTGTGTATGTGGTACTGAGGAATCAAACCCAGGGCTTCATGCATGCTAGGCAAGCACTGAACCACCAAACCACATTCCCAGCCCGATTTCATTTTTTTGTTGTTTAAAACTTTGATTCACCAACAATTAATTTATCAAGGTGAACTGGTGAGAGAGGTACGATCTCCTCCCCACTGCCAGTTCATTTTCATACAATCCTTTTCCAAACTGATCTGAAAGGCTCCTATATCATAAATCCCACTATTGGTTGTATCTACTTCTGGATATTTCAGTTTGTTCCATTCATAAGTTTGTTAATTTTTACATCTTTAATGTGTATATATATATATATATATATACGTATATATATATATATATATATACGTATATATATATATACGTATATATATATATATATATATATACACGTATATATATATATTTGTTGTTGTTGTTGTTGGTCGTGGGGCTTGAACTCTGGGCTTGGGTGCTATCCCTATCCCTCAGCTCTTCAGCTCAAGGCGAGTGCGCTACTGCTTGAGCCACAGTGCCACTTCCTGTTTTGGAGTGGTTTATTGGAGATAAGAGTCTCATGGACTTTCCTGCCAGGCTGGCTTTGAACCGTGATCTTCAGATCTCAGCCTCTTGAGTAGCTAGGATTACAGGTGTGAGCCACCAGCGCCCAGCTATGTTTTTTAAATAATGGTAATTCTAGTCCATTTTGGTCTTCTTTCTAAAATGTTTTCTTAGATATAATTCCAGATGCTTATTTTTAAAATAAACTTTAGGATAACTTTGGAATCTTACTGAAATTATAAATCAATATGAGGCCAGTTTACCAAAGATGTCATTCTTTCTGAGCACCAAAATTTTTTTTTGCCTGTATTCTCAGACATAGTTATGAAGTCTTCTGTGGCTGGAATTGAGTAGACTTGTTTAAAATTGTGGTGGTACTAAAAAAAGAATAACAGAAACCTGTAACTGAGGCCCTTACTTGTCAGGCACCCTAATGTGGGCCAGGATGAGGGCTACACAGATAACCAAGATATGGAGCCTTTTATTAGGAGCCCAGTTAAGGGAGACTCCTTTCACCCCCAACACCAATGACTGATGAGTCACCAATGAGGTTCTGCAGAAAGACATGCATAAGACAAATGGGTGGGCCAGAGGGCTAACAGACATAGGAAGTCATTGTAGACCCTCTTGGCACCAATGACACATGTTTGGGATAAGCAGTTTGCTACCTATGTAAGGAAGAGGAGCATTCTGGGTGGAAAAAAACAAGAGTCAAAAGAAATTTCTCCAGGTATAATTCAGAAAACAGTACAATAGCTATTGTGTTCTTGGTATATTTCAGGACTTGGTAAATATTCATATCCATCCTAGGACTTCAGCCTCCCTGGTGAGAGTAATGTCCCCCAGGCATTTTTCCCAGAACTGAAGTGCACGGTCTGCCTTTTCTCAAAGCTGTCTGCCACCATTGCCCAGATAAGGTCATAAGGGGAAAAAAGCAGAATTGCTTCAGTGAAGACAAAGAGAGCCCTGAAAGGAAATGAAGATTAAATACTGCATTGCTTCACAGAGCAGAGATTTGCAGTAAGAATCCAAAGATGCACAGAAATTCATCCAATATTAAGTATCAAAGAAGGTGGTTAGAACACCTTTACTGCAGAATGTATAGGAAAGGGTAACCTACAAAACCAGCCTCCAGGTCCCAGCACCAGCAGTGATTCATGAACCGGACAAAACAAGCCCGGAGGAAGTCCCCCACCAAGATGGTGATGTAGGTTACCAGCATGTCGGACACTGTCAGCCTCATGAATTCCTAAAAGAAGAACACAGATAATGGGCGTGGTCAGGGTTTTACCTTACCTACTTCTCCCACTGACTGCAGACACAAACTCTCACCTGAACCCACTGCCCCATTGCTATGACCTTCTAGTTTTCTCTCCCCTGCCCCCTCCCCATCTTTTGCAGTCCTGGTGCTTGAACTGAAGGTCTGGGAGCTGTCCTTTAACTTTTGTGCTCAAGGCTAGTACTCTACCACTTACAGTAGTACTCTACTTCCAGGGTTTTCTTTTTTTTGATAGTTAATTGGAGATAAGAACATCACAGACTTTCCTGCCTGTGCTGGCTTGGAATCATGATCCTTGAGTAGCTAAGATCACAGGTGTGAGGTGCCAGTGCTTGGCTACCTTCGAGTTCTTTATAGAAAGTGGTGATGTGATAAGCCAGGCCCAAAGAAACATAGGTCCCATGGTTTCCCTTATTTGCAATAACTAGTATAAGTCTAGGACAAGCAGAAAAGGTCAAAAGCTATGTACATATGACCATATAAGATGATGTTAAGTGAAACGAACCCCAGGATAGGGACACAAGTAGTTTTTTTTTCTTGCTTGCTATTGCTTTTAACGTATTTACAATGTACTGTGTGATTTTTTTTTGTTTGTTTGTTTCTCTTGTATGTTCGTCCCCCACGGTATAACCCCTATTTTCACTGTATTTGATGCTGGTGTCCTGCATCTTGTATATACATTTTTCTAATTTGGGGAGGGGAAGGGAAATAACAAAATGCTGAAATAAGGACACATTGTAACAATGAGATGTACAAGACACTATGTTGAAAACGAACTTTACAACTTGTGGGGGGGAGGGAGGAGTTGGGGAGGTAAGGAGGGAAGGGATGGTAGGGGAAAAACAAAGAAGGAGGTAACAATGTTCGATGAGAAATGTACTCATTACCTTACTCATGTAACTGTAACCCTTCTGTACAGTATTTTTACAATGAAACACACACACACATATAAAAGAAAGTGGTGATGTGAGAAAGGGTCTCAGGCTTTGGAGGATGCTTAAATCACAGTTCTATATATTATTAGTTGCATGGTTTTGGAATAATATTGGAACATGGGAACACCCTTTTTTGTGGTACTTTAGTTTGAACTCAGGGCCTCTCACTTGCAAGGCAGCTACTCTACCAATTGTGAGCCATACCTCCAGAATCTTATGCCTGGTCACCTGGTCTATTTGTGCTTTCCCATTTGGCTGAGGGTGACAGGTATGTGCCACCACACCTAGCCATTGGTTGAAATAGAGTCTCTTGAACTTTTATGATGGATCTAGCCTTGAACCATGATCCTCTGATCTCTACTTCTCAGGTAGCTGGGTTTATAGGCTTGAGTATCATACCAGGCTTCTGGGAACATCTTGAAGTTGATAATGATATCACCCCTGTAGAGTTAATGAGAAGCCTGGTGATTACATATGTAAATTGTCTGGTATGTTAGGGATACCCAGTGCAGAGTGGTTATTACTAGGATCTCCAGGCTTACAACCTGCTCTGAAATGTCAGTTGTCCCTTCTAAGACCATCAATCCCTGGGGACCACAGCTGGCTCTTTTACCTCCTATTAAATCAGATTTTGTTCTTTGTATATAAAGATATCAACAGATTGATAGAAAGATAAACCTGGAAAGATTCAGACTCTATCACATGTTTTCTTTTTTTTTTCTGTACTGCAATTTGAACTTAGGGCCTCATGTTAATTAGGCAGGAAGTCTACCACTTGAATCATGCCTGCAGCCTCTTATCACAATATTCAAGTCAGAAATAGATTTGGAGTTCTCAGGGAACACAGGATATGCTTTCCCCTCATTTTGTGCTTTCCAAGATGATTAAGAAGTGCTTGTTAGAGTGGACAGTTGATGAGTGTTTTGGGTTATTGCTTACATGGAAATACCAAGAAAGGAAAACAAAGAACTGAGACTGAAAACAAGGGATCATCTTTGCAGGGAGTGAAACTACTCACGATGCCCACAGCTGTCTCCCAGCAAGAGCCCCGGGGCACATCTGCAGGGTGCAAGGGTGGCCGGGGGACACTGTCATTCCAACCTGAGGAATTGTAATAGTTAAACAGGGTCCAGTGAGTGATGTTCTTTATTGTTTCTTCATTAGCAAGCTAGAACAGAAGATGGAGATGTGGGGTTGGAAGGAGCCAGTAATGGTTCAACTCTTTCCACAGGAGCAATTAAATTAGCAAATGCTGTAATCCTGCCATCTGGACTCTGTTCCTGGACAGTCTCTTCAAAAATATTCTTTCTAGGCTTTCAAGTCCTTGGCTCTTCACTGTTAGTTCATTATCTTCTCTAAGTAAGCATAAATCTACCTAACCATCTCTCCATCCATCCACCCATCCATCTACCCACATACCCACCTATCCATCCACCCCCATACCCATTCATCCATCTGCCTGCCCATCCATCCATCCAACATTCATCCATCCATCCAGTCATTCATTACTTTTTTGTTTTTGTTTTTGTCAGTCATGGGGCTTGAACTCTGGGCTTGGGCGTTGTCCCTCAGATCTTCAGCTCAAGGCGAGCACTCTACCGCTTGAGCCACAGCGCCACTCCCAGTTTTCGAGTGGAGTGGTTTATTGGAGATAAGACTTTCCTGCCCAGGCTGACTTTGAACTTCCATCCTCAGATCTCAGTCCCCTGATTACTAGGTTTATAGGCGTGAGCCACTGGCACCCGGCTCATTCATTACTTTTTGAAAATAATTTATTCCAGGTCTATTTTGGGCATACTAGGCAGTGGTGACCCAGGAGTGATCAAGAGAGATGAAGTTTCTATTGGGAAGTTCACAGTCTCATAAACAACCGGGATGAACAGAAAGACAATTATAGAACAGAGTGATACAAGCTGTGGGAAGCTTTCTCTGGAGGCTGAAGAATATCCATGTTAGATAGTGGGTGTACACAGAGACTTTCTGGAGGCAGTGACATTTGGCCACATACAACTCAGGAAGTTAAGTAGTCACAGGAAACAAGAGAGCTAAGAGAGAACTTTGCCTCACGGAGACAATGTGTGGCTCAGGAGTGTGGGACAGACTCTTGGGGTAGAAAGGAAGCAACAGAATGAGGAAAAAGGCCACATGCAGTCAAGCTGACACTTAGACCCTTCCAACTGTTTCCTGTTAATAGCAAGAAACAGTTCCTGTAGTGCAATAATGAGGACAGAGGATTGGGGAGTGTATATCATCTGGCCCTCTACCCTCCAGTCTAATTTCTCACTTCTTTCCCTCCACTCCGTTCTCTAGCCATCCTCAACACCCCTGTGGCACCAGCAGTTCCCCCTGGTAAGATTCCTGAAGGTGACAGCCTAGACCACTTTTGATGCATTTCCATGCTGCCCTGGGCTTGTTCTCAACACAGCACAGCCCACACCATGCTGTAATGAATGAGTCTGTCTCCCACCCCAGAGCATGAATGCTCTTGGAACAGGACTACATCTTCCTACAGGTCTGCTGTGCCTGAGGACCTCACATAGTGGACACTCCACAACTTTGGGACGCCTTGGTGGGCCACAAAGTCAATGAGGGCATATCACCTCTACAGGATATTGCTTAAATCATAATATAGAAAGGGGTGCAGATAAAATATTACCCATGCCAAGTAACATGAAAAAAATAAGGATAACCTAAGGAAAAAAATCAGGAAAGAATCACAACAAAATACTGGCATCTGTGGTCATTCTTCATTTTCCTTTTCTAAACTTCCAACATTTATTGCATTAAGTTATGCATAGTGAAAAATACTTTACTTCAAAAGGGAATGCAGTGGGTAGCAGGCATTGGTGAAGCTTATGGTTTTTACCTTGAGGTGGACATCATCCATCAGGGCCAAAAGAAATGTGTATAGGTTTCCCAGGAAGAGGGCAAAGATGCGCCCCAGCTGCCACTTCAGCCCAATGCGTGGGTGGTAATTCTCCAAGGCAGCAATGGTTTCGAACAGAGGAGGGCAAAACATCCCAAGTAGGGACATCACAATCTCCACCTGAGAAATCCAGAAAGCCTGGGTTGTTTATGTTATTTGAGTCTACCTTGCTTGGCCCCCATTCCTGTACCCCATGGCCATCCCTCTCCCTGTTGCCCCTCTTTGGTCCCTAGAGATGCCTTTGGGCTTTCCCATCTTTCTGTGTGGCCTTAGCTAAGCCATCAACATAACCCTGAACAGTCAGCCCATGCCCACACATCATAATTCCTAGGGTACTGGCTGCTCTCCTGATTGTTGCGATTAACATTGACTTAAAAAGCAAACTTTCCTCGAGAAGCAAGTGAGTTCACATATGGGGTAGTGCTTGGTGTTCTATAAAAGTTGTGAGTTAGACAGGAATCACCTGGATAGCCCTCAACTCAAGAGGATTGAAGACAGGAAGCTTAGGTCATAGAAAGGAACCAACAGGGGCTAGGAATGTGGCTTGGTGGTTCAGTGCTTGCCTAGCATGCATAAAGCCCTGGGTATGATTCCTCAGTACCACATCAACAGAAAAAGCCAGGAATGGTGGCTCAAGTGGTAGAGTGCTAGCCTTGAGCAAAAGAAGCTCAGGGACAGTATCCAGGCCATGAGTTCAAGCTCCAGAACTGGTCAAAAAAAAAAGGAACCAACAGTAGTAGTTAGGACTTTGGCATTTGGATCTAACGTGTGTGTGTGTGTGTGTGTGTGTGTGTAGTGAGACTTGAACTCAGGGCCTTGAGCTCTCACTTAGCTTTTTCTCTCAATACAGGTACTTTATCATTTGAGCCATACCTCTACTTCTGGCTTTTTGGTGGTTAATTGGAGATAATAGTCCCATGGATTTTTCTACTTGACTGTCTTAAAATCTTAATTCTCAGATCTTAGCCTTCTGAGTAGCTAGGATTACAAGTCTGAGCCATTTCCCTGGGCTGAAGAATCATCTTTTAAAATAATTGGTATTAGGACAACTGGCTACCTAGCTGATTGACATGTTATATTCCAGTTTTATGTAGTTATAAATCTTGGTTCTTTTTTTTTTTTTTTTTTTGGTCAGTCGTGGGGCTTGAACTCTGGGCCTAGGCGTTGTCTCTCAGCTCTTCAGCTCAAGGCGAGCGCTCTACCACTTGAGCTACAGCGCCACTTCCGGTTTTCTGGTGGTTTATTGGAGATAGGAGTCTCATGGTCTCTCCTGCCCGGGCTGGCTTTGAACCACGATCCTCAGATCTCAGCCTCCTGAGTAGCTAGGATTATAGGCGTGAGCCACCAGCGCCCGGCTAAGTCTCGGTTCTTAACATCTAATAACAGATGATTCTCAGTTCAAGATTTCATGCTAATTGAAAGTGATATGATTTTACGTTTTATAACAAGTTCTATAATACAAACTTCCAGGAAGTCTTCTGAATGGCACAAAATCCAGCCATTCCAGCATTTGCCTCCACCAGTGATATCCTTCTTACCTCGTTCCTTTCGTACCAGCTGACATTCTGCATTTTGGAAAATTCCTGGGATCGCTTCACCACAAAGTAAATGAGATATCCACTCCCACACAAGCAGCAGATGATGAGAAAGTTGGCCAGGACACGAAGGAATCTTGTCAGATGGACATTTTCTTCTTTGTTACTCTCTTGTTCATCCACTATTGATTCCTTAGTGTGTGCAAAGGAGATGTGACTAATATCAGGCCAGGAAGCAACAAGAACCATGCTTGTTGGGTTTCTGAGAATACTACTTCCTTGTATTTCCAGAAATAAGTAACAGAGGGGTGATGGAATGCCCTGTGCCCTGAGAAGAGATATCCTGCCCCTTAGAGAAGTGGGAACTACTCTGGGGTGACTACCTTGAAGCTGGTAGTGATGGAGGCATATTTGTTGTCAGCTGTCTCTGAATTCCCAATCAGGTAGTCCCAGCTGGTGAACATTTTGAAACTGAAGGTGAAGTTATCATTCTCTCCCTCACCTGTGCTCCCCTGGGTGTTGCTGGCCATCCTGGAGGGAACAAAGCCCTGTCAGCATGCCTGTCCTATTTCTGCTACATTACCCCGAGAAAACCTTGGCCTACATTGTGGGCAAGGTATTAGACATCTAATGAGGGAATAAGCCAGAGAAGAACTTGAACCAGATCCGGAGCACTTGCCCTTCCCTCCACCACCAAATTCAGAGTCTCCTGAAAACACACATGGCTTCAATTGGACCACAAGGAGCCCATGGGCTTCAGGGCCCTTGTCCTCCACCATAGCACTTGATTTTCTGTGGCTTGGGTTACCTGCAAATACATTTGCCAGTTCTATAAGGGATCTCTCCTCTCAAATCATCTATTTTCTTGGATAACACATCTATTTCTCTCTGATATAAAACCTAGTAACCCCTGGAGAGGTTGATCTGGCCATCAGGAAACACATCCTTTTCTAAGGCAAGCTTGGCTTGAAGAAGCTTGAGCCTTCCTTGTTATATACCTGTTTCATCCTACCTCTCCATGCTCCTGGGAGTTCAGTCCTGTGTAGCTGTGGGCATCACAGCATTCCAAGCAAGGGCTTTGTTGATACTGTAGGGGATTTAGTGTTCCTCCCTCATTTCTTTTTACCTTTTGGCTTTTTGCATTTGCTGTCCTGTAGGACTTGGCTTTTTTAGTCTATCATAAAAACATTTTCTATCTCTCTGCTTATGAAGGATCAAAGCAGGCAAAAAACCCCCCAAAACACATGAGGGCCAAGAAATAAAATCAAGCCTTCTTCTTGTTATTTCTCTTTTATTTTTTATTTTTTGTTGGTTGTGGGGCTTGGACTCTGGGCCTGGGCACTGTCCCTCAGTTCTTCAGCTCAAGACTAGTGCTCTACCAATTGCTACCAATTGAGCCAAAGTCAGAAGTCCAACTTTTCCTGCTTATGTGGTGCTGAGGAATTGAACCCAGGGCCTCATGCATACAAGGAAGGACTCTACCACTGAGCCACCTTCCCAGCCCTTTCTCTTTAATTTAATAGTGCTAAGTGAATTGATAGCACCTCATGCTCATGGTTGAGTACTGGGCAGGGTCTTTCTTGTGAACAGCAGTACTCTCTCCTTGAGGGAGGATACAGCAGAAAGCCTAGTCAAGCTCCCCCATCTCCCTTTCTGGGATTCGAATCAGGCTCTGAGAGTGCTCAGGAGACACAGCCACCCATGCTACCCTGGGAATGGAGGACCCCTATGGTTCTTCTCCTGGTGGTCAGTGTTCTGCAGGGGATCATAACTCTCACACCACAAACTCTTAGCAATGGTTGGATGGGTCTCCTGACCCTTATGAAGGTAATTTATGAGCTTGGCCATTTTTTTTCTAAGAGTATGAATTAAAAGACATAGTCATATTAAAAGGTCATTTCTGACCACCACAGTGACAGGCGGATCCTGGGCTAGAGAGGCTGTGGTGATTCACCACAGATGTGCCTATTTAGTTTAAATTAATTGTTTTATCTTTTTAAGTGCTAGGCTTAGTTCCAAGTGCTAGAGAAAAACAGAAACAAGCCTTGCAAAGCCCTCCAGCCTCACTTTCCCAGAGACAATGCTCCCTCTCAAGCTGTTTTGGACATTTGACAGTCTGGGGACACACAGGGATGTTTGTTGCCTCAGGTGCTTTGAGCATGCTCTTCCTCTGTCCAAAATTCTGCACTTCAGGCTTTCAGCATGGCCGACAATTCTCAGCCTCATCTAAAGGTGTTTCTACAGCATTTCCAAGAACTTTCCATATTACCTGGTTTATAACTTTTATACTCACACTTGATAACCTGCATTTGTTTTGTGTATTTGTTTCCATGGTTTTTTTTCTGAGTGCACCATTAGAAAGTAAGTAGCCACAGTGAGACCTAATGAAGGATTGTTTATGTGATTAAAAAGTCAACATCTGTTTAGGAGACAGTCATACTTACGATCTAATGACAATCATCAAGCTGTAGCCGAACACGCTGACCCCCACCATAAAGTAAGCCATGGGCAGTCTGTACCTTAGCCACCCAATGGTCCTCTGGTTGTTGTAGTAGCCATAGAAGAGTGCAGAATATTTGATGTAGCCCTGTGGGACAGTAAATGCAAATGTTCAGGGTTTGTAAGTTCAGAGCAGAGGGTCTCAGACACTTCCATTCCACCAGAGATTTGGGGCTCTGAGTTTTAACGGAGTCTAAGGGGCCCAAGGAAGAGTTCTGGTTGTTCTTGCTCTTCCTTTTACTCCCCTAGTGACTCCAGAGTCCACCCGTCCCTTTCTTCACATTTCCCTGTCACACTGAGTATAGGAGGGAGGGGAAGTATTGTGAGCTACACAATGAAATTGGGGGATAAAGGTTGTGTGTATGTGTGTGCCCACACAAGTATGTAATGCTCCCAATTGTTTCTCCTCCCAAGACCTGAACATGATGCCTGTAACCCTAACTACTCAGGAGGGTGAGATCTAAGAAATGTGGTTTATAGCCAGCTAGGACAGGAGAGCCTATGAGAGAGACTCTTATCTCCAATTAGCCACCAAAAGAGCCAGAAGTGGAGCTGTGGCTCAATGGATAGAGTGCCATCCTTGAAAAAGGTCAGGGACAGGGCTTGAGTTCAAACCCCAGTACCTACACACACACACACACACACACACACACACACACACACACACACCCCACCCCACAACACAGGACTAGAGAAAAGGGAGCTGCCAGGTAGTGGGTTGGGACTGGCAGTCCTTCCATTTGGGAGTGGAAAGGAATGAATATCTGAGGTAGGAAAGTGACAGGGCCAGTCTGCTCTGGGAGCAGAGGGAATGGGGATTTTAAGGGCTATGTATACGTGAGGAGATAAGGGAGAAAGTTCCCACAGCTCTCTGGATATAACGAGAACTATAGGAAAAGCATTTTCTCTAACTCTGGGATCCTATTTGATGAAAGCACTAGTTTTTCAATAACTAAATGAATCATTGCAGGTTTCTCTAGGCAACCCTGGGCCTTCCAAACACAAAATGGAAGTTCATTGGTGTGTTGTTGATAATACTTCAAAATCCCAAAGGACAGAGAAGTCCATGGCTTTTGCTTCCTCAGCCCGAGGCACAGTCTTCCTGGGGATACTTCCATAGGGCACG
The DNA here is from genome assembly GCF_019054845.1 of Dipodomys spectabilis. Classification (NCBI taxonomy): domain Eukaryota; kingdom Metazoa; phylum Chordata; class Mammalia; order Rodentia; family Heteromyidae; genus Dipodomys; species Dipodomys spectabilis. The sequence goes on from NW_024870852.1 coordinate 7,910,640, forward strand.
CCCATCAGCACCTGGTGACCGAGAGGGACAGGAGCACAAATGAGAAAATAGGAACACACAGAGACGTGTAGAGACTGGATCAGACATTTCCTCTCAGAGCAGGGGACAACTGTTTTCCTCTTTAAATGACATTAATGATTTTTCCTCATTAAAAATGAAATAATACACATTGCAGAAAATATACAGAAGAGCATTTAAAATATATATATAAACTAGGCACCAGCGCTCACACCTGTAATCCTATGTACTCAGAAGGCTGAGATTTGAGGATTGAGCCAGCTTGGGCAGGAAAGTCTGCAAGACTCTTATCTCCAAAAAGCCAGAAGTAGAGCTGTGGCTCAAGTGGTAGAGTGCTAGCCTTGAGAAAACAAAACAAAACAAAACAAAAAAACCCTCTGGGACAGCACCAAAGCCCAGAGTTCAAGCCCTAGGACTGGGAAAAAAATTTACATATTACCTATTGACAAAGATTGCCTGTCAATGATACATTTCATCAAAGTTATCTGAGTTCTATACATCTTTTAGTCTGGTATTTAGCTTAATACTATGATCAATTTCCTATGTCATAGGACATAATAAAAATGACTCCAGGGGCTGGGAAGGTGGCTCAGTGGTAGAGCGCTTGCCTTGCATGCCTGAGGCCCTGGGTTCAATTCCTCAGCACCACATAAGCAAAAAGAAAAAAGCCGTAAGTGGCGCTGTGGCTCAAGTGGTAGAGTGCTAGCCTTGAGCTGAAGAGCTAAGGGACAGCGCCCAGGCTCAGAGTTCAGGCCCTATGACCGGACCCCCCCCTCCAAAAAAGACTCCAAAAGTATATAATCATGCATACATGTACCAAAAAAGCACTTGACCAATTCCCTATTGTTTAATTCTGCATGTATATCCTCAATCAGCACCCTAGGGTGCTGTCCCTGAGCCTTTGTGCTCAAGGCTCGTGTTCCACCACTTGAGCCACAGTTCTACTTCTGGCTTTCTTGCTCTATTGCTGGACAATAGAGCATTTCCTGCTCTGCCTGAGTATCCTCATACACCTGCCCTCATTCACATCCTCACTGATGCAGGAAATCAGAACTGGCTTAAATTTATATATTCATTTAGGAAAGACTTTTTCCCCCTGTGAAGACAAGAATAGCACATTCTGTTTTTTTTTTTTTACCTCTGGAATTATTACTAGACCAAATATTAAACCAAAAAGGACAAGGTTGACTCCATACATCCACCGGAGGAAGATGAAATAGGATGCCACGGAAGAACCAAAATGACCTGGAGAGGGAAAAGATAAAGATCTAAGTGTGCGGATAGAGAACATCGACTCCATTGAGTATTTTGTGTGCGTTTTAGACTCAAGTTTCACATTGGTGTGAGACTAGATAGCCTGACCTCCATTTCCTTTTAGTGGATAAATAAACCTGAGACTCTGTGAGGGTCAACAGACCTGCCACAGCATCCACAACCGGACAGGGAGGAAGCTCAGTTCAAGCCTTGTTCTTTCTAGTCTCAAACTACTCTAGGAAGTTCTTTCCTTCCCTACGCCAACAGAAGCTATGAAACAATCCAATATAAAGGTCAGTACACATTCCAAATCCTTGGGGAAATCAACTATAGGAGGACACTAAAAGAACTCACTTTCAATGTCTTTGATCTTCATTTCCCAGGGGATACATTGAGTCTTGAAATTATCAAAGTCTCTCTTAAACTTGACCCATTTCTGAAATGAAACAAGTAAAACACTCAGTAACTAACATGTGGAGCTGGAGTACAAGGAGGCACGTCCCGGGGACATGCTACTGGCATCAAGTCAACGTGCAGTTGACCTGTGGGTGGCTTCGGGTGCCATCTTGGAGTCCTCATCTCGTGCAACCTTGAGTCTGGGCTCACAAACTCTTGCTTCCTCAAAGTGAGGGGTGATGTGAGAGAAATTCCAGAGCAACAGCAATGCCTTCTATTGGTCTCTAGTGCTGAGGATACCTCAGGTTTGGACAGTTTATACAAACCTAGAAATTCTGTGCACAGGTTGTTGAATTTAGTTAACAACTTCTAATACAATTTTCTTCATCTTAAAACAAAAATTCAAGGGAAAAAGATTTCACAAGTCTTATATTCATACCTGGCAGGCAGACACATACCTACGTCTTATAAGAATTGGTGCTAAACTATGAGGCTGGTAGAAATAGTAAACTGATCTCAGCCCTTGGCTGTTCATTCTTCTCCCAAGGAACTAACCAACAGCTTTGTTTTTATGAACGAAATAAAGAAGGTTATTTCCCCCCTCCTACCATGCTATAATTTGGATCTGGGATATCCTCAAAAGGCTCACATGTTAAAGGCTTGTTTCCCTAGCGTTGTGCTATTTGGAGGTTGTGGGATCTTTAAAAGGTATTGTGTAGGTGGCTCACATCTATAATCCTAGCTACTTAGGAAGCTGAGATCTGAGTATGGTAGTTCAAAGCCAGCAAAGGCAGGAAAGATTGTGAGACTCTTATCTCAAATAAACCACTCAGAAAACTGGAAGTGGCGCTGTGGCTCAAGTGGTAGAGCACTAGCCTTGAGCTGAAGAGCTCAGGGACAGCGCCCATGAGTTCAAGCCCCATGACCGCCCCCCACATCCCCCAAAAAAGGTATTATGTAGTGAGAGATCTTCAGCTCATTGGGGGGGGGGGGTGTTCCTTTTTTTTGCTAGTCTCAGGGCTTGAACTTAGAGCCTGGGTACTGTCCCTGAGCTCCTTTTGCTCAAGGCTAGCACTCTGCCACTTGGACCACAGTGCCACTTCTGGCTTTTTCTGTGATTAATTGGAGATAAAAGTCTCATGGACTTTCCTGCCTGGGTTGGCTTTGAACTGTGATCCTCAGATCTCAGCCTCCTAAGTAGCTAGGATTACAGGTGTGAGCCAATGGCACCTATCTGGGGATGTTCCTTTGAAGGGAATAATGAAACTCTAGCTACTCCTCTAATCCTTCCCTCCTTCCCCCAAGACAGGATCTTATTATGTAACTCAGGCTAGCCTGACTTTCAAGATTCTTCTGCAGAGGCTTCTCAATTGTTGGGATTACAGGTAAATGCCACCATACCTGGCCTTTGTCCTCTCTTTTTGCATTCTGGCCATGAGTGACTATTTTGCTCTGCTATATGATCCAACCATGATGTGCCGCTCATGGACTAGAATCTCCAAAAATGCTAGTCTAACTAATGTTTCTCTTCATAAGTCAATTATCTCAGTGTTTGTTACACTGAGAGAATGCAGATGAATGCACACGGGTCTGTCTACAGTTTGATACGTAGAGTTTATATCAACTGGAAATGGAAGCATCTTATGTGATGGGTTATTCTTTTGATCGTTCCAGGAGATGCTGTCCATAATCCCTGTTTCTGGATTAAATCCACTTGGAATTTAAAAAAAGTCTTAGAAAACAGAAGATTAGGAGATAGGAGAGAACAGATCCTGAAATTGTAGTTGTTGTTGCTATTATTAAAAAGGCTCCTAAAAACTTACTTATGCAGGAGATGAGATTTTATTTCCCTTGTAAATATAGTAAAGGGCGAAAGGGTTATGTGAAGGCAGCAGGCAGGCTCCAGACCTGGTTTTCCAGATGTGGTTTCCAGCACAAGCTGGTAGAATGATTATGATATGGTTGTAGATACAGAAGAGGTGAGAGGTTCACAAGCAGAAGGCTGAATACAAAAATCTGAATGGCAGGTGATGATAGCCTTGGGCTGCTGTAGCCCCACAGCTTAATCCCCCATCCCTGGTTCTGATTCTGTCCTCAAAAATAATCTTTTGCTTATTCATCTTCCTATTAGCTCTGCATAACACGAGCATTTTGTGATGCCCTGGGCTGTGTGTATTTTGGCTTGTATGGCAGTGACTTTCATTAATAGATTGCAGTTGAGATAATGGTTTAGCTTTCCATAGAACTAATTCAACTAGCCAACATGAAAAACATTGCTGATGTGGACTTTGAATTTTCTGGCACTTGCACCAGTCATTTCTCCTCATAAATGAATAATTCAGTATCTGGTTTTATATATCAGTTTCATAATCTTTATTCATGTGAGTTGTCCCTTGAGAGATCGATCTCATGTCAGGATGCTGATACAATCAGTATGAAATATGTAGACATGCAAAGGCTGGGGTCCCACAGGGGCAATGGATGCAGCCAGATGGCGCAGCCTGCTCACAGGTCCCTTGGTAACCAACCACCTGACAGTTCCTCAAGGCTGTAGACATATTAGATGGCAAATTATGCCGGGAGCCTGGGAGAAGATGACCATTGAAATGCTTGCTCTTTATTGGTTCAGCTCAGAAAATTAGATTGGGTGGGGCAAGGGCAGAAGACCCCCAAGTCCCTGCCTCAGGACTGTATGAGATGAGGCAGTTGGCCCTGGGACTGAGCTGTCAGTACTCATGTCATCTTGTGCTCCAGCTACATGTAGGGAACAGGTTTCAAGTGGTGGTTGACTCAAATCCATCCAAGACAGCATGCATGGGCATATGCACACACACACACACACACACACACACACACACACACAGACACGCACACACACACATTTAGATCAATCTTATGAAAACTTACATAAAAAACAATAGGGGCTGGGAAGGTGGCTTAGTGGTAGAGTGCTTGCCTAGCATGCATGAGGCCCTGGGTTTGATTCCTCAGCACCACATACACAGAAAAAGCTGGAAGTGGTGCTGTGGCTCAAGTGTTAGAGTGCTAGCCTTGAGTAAAAGAAGCTCAGAGACAGTGCCCAGAGCCAGAGTTCAGGCCCATGACCGACAAAAACAAACAAATAAACAAACAAAACTATAAACAAAATACCATAACACCAAAATATATCTGTGGAATTAAAAATAATTTACTGCAACTGATAGTATCTCAGAAGAAAGAGGTTTCATAACAAGGAAAAGTGTTTAATAAAAATAGAATATAATAAAAATGGAAGTCTTAATAAACTATAACTAGAAGATTTCTCATCCTTAGTAAGTCTATTTGAGCTGATAACTCTTATAAACACAATGTGAAGTGCTATAGTCTTTCTCATTGAAGTAGTGAGAAGATCATGAAGTCCAGAGTCACTGCTGTCTATGGAAACTGTCTTAGAATTACTAATCCACACTTTAGGGTAGGAATGAGATATCACATTCAGAAGAACCCTACAAAAACATCTTTATATACATAATCAGATAAAACTAGAACAACTTGGCATTAATAAGACAGTGCAAGGGGTTGGGAGGATGTAGGACAGTGACAGAATACTTGCCTACTATGTGGGAGGACCGAGGCTCAATCCCCAGCATTCCCAGATAAAAAGGAGGTACAATAAAAGAACTAGATGTTAATTTGACACACAAATCTCTCTCTGTGTCTCTGTCTCTGTCTCTGTCTCTGTATATCTCTCTCTCTCTCTTTCTGTGTATGTGTGTGTGTGTAAGTGCATGCACATGCATGCTGATTTTGGGACTTAAACTCAGGGCCTGGTGCTCACTTGCTTGGCTTTTTCTGTTCAAGGTTATTTGTTTGAGCCACACCTCTACTTGTGGCTTTTTGGTGGTTAATTGGAGATAAGAGTAATTCTACCCACTCAGGAGATTGAGATCTGAGGATCCCAAGTTGGGATAATCAGCCTCGGTAGGCAAATCCAAGAGATTCTTATCTCTGTTAATGAGCAAAATGTCAGAAGTACAGGTCTGCTTCAACTGGTACAGCACTAACCTTAAGCAAAAAAATCCAATCAAGAGTATGTAAGTCCCTGAGTTCAAGCCCCAGTGCTGGCAGAAAACATTCACACCCCCACCCCCACCCCACCCCACCACATTTTTTTTTTTTTGTAATGATGATAAGGAGCTAGGTGCTGGTGGCTCACATCTGTAATACAACCTACTAAGTAAGACAAGATCTGGAGAATTGAAGTTCAAGGCCATCCTAGAGAGAAAAGGCCACACGATTCCATTTGAAAAAATATCCAGAAAAGCTAAGTGCTTGTAGCTGATGCCTATAATCCTAGCTGCTCAGGAGGCTGATATGTAAGGATCATGGTGTGAAGCCAGAGTGGGCAGGAAAGCTCAGGAGACTCTTATCTCCAATATCCATCAAAAAGTCAGAAATGGACTTGTGGCTCAAGTAGTGAAGCACTAGCCTTGGGCAAAATAAGCTCAGGGACAGCACCTATGCCCTGAGTTCAAGCTCCAGGACCAGCGCACACAACACAGACCCAGACAGACCTAGACAGACATGCACACACAGTAGTAAAAACCACTGAAAATATCCTCCCTCTCATGAAGTAGGCCCTCCTCGGGGTTTGCTTCCTTACAGCACTAACCTTCGCCATCTGCATCCTGTAGGCATAGAGCCTCTTGCCTTTCCCCTTTCCCAAGGCTCCTTCATAGTTCTCCACAAATGCTTGGGCCTCCCTGGGCAGGCGAAAAAATGAGCAGGAATTCAATTAGCACCCAATTCAAGGACATCTCAGCCACAAGGACTTGCATGAGGTTGAAAGCCTGTATGTGTTTATAGCCTTAATTAAGACAGAAATTCAATGATGGCAGGGCATTTTGTCTGTTGAGTCTCTTGACATTTCTGAGTGCCAAGAATAATATTTGTGTATAGAAGATACTTGTGGTGGGCAGTATTTTGTCATTGTTCTCCTAGCTCTTTGCCCTTTCATGGTCCAACTGTGAATAAATTATTACATGTAAAAAGACATGGAAAATGTAATTAAAACTCTTTAGTTGGGTACCCCTGGCTCATGCCTGTAATCCTAGCTACTCAGGGGCTGATGATTATGCTTCAAAGCCAGCCTGGGCAGGAAAGTCTATGAGACTTTTTTTTTTTAAAGCAGATCCTGGGGCTTGAACTTAGGGCCTGGGCTCTGTCCCTGAGCCTCGAGCCACACCATTACTTTTGGCTTTCTCTGAGTAGTTTATTGCAGAAAAGAGTCTATGGACTTTCTTGCCTGAGCTGGCCTTGAACTGAGATCTTCAGATCTCAGCCTCCTGGGTAGGTAAGATTATAGGCCTGAGCCACCAGCACCCAGCCTATGAAACTCTCATTTCCAATTAACTAGCAAAAAGATGGAAGTGGAAGGGCTGGGAAGGTGGCTCAGTGGTAGAGCACTTGCCTTGCATGCCTGAGGCCCTGGGTTCGATTCCTCAGCACCACATAAGCAAAAAGAAAAAAGCCGGAAGTGGCGCTGTGGCTCAAGTGGTAGAGTGCTAGTCTTGAGCTGAAGAGCTGAGGTACAGCGCCCAGGCCCAGAGTTCAGGCCCCACGACTAGACCCTCCCCCCAAAAAAAGATGGAAGTAGAGATGTGTTTCACATGGTAGAGTGCCAGCCCTGAATGGAAAAGCCAAATAAGAACTTGAAGCTCTGAGTTCAAGACCCAGTGCAGGCTATAAGCTTGAACTCTGGGCCTAAGCACTGTCCCTGAGCTCTTTAGTTCAAGGCTAGGGCTCTGCCACTTGAGCCACAGTGCCACTTCTGGTTTTCTGGTGGTTAATTGGAGATAAGAGTCTCATGAACTTTCCTGCCCAGGCTGGCTTTGAACCACACCATCCTCAGATCTCAGCCTCCTGAGTAGCCAGGAATATATGTATGAGCTACCAGAGCCCAGCTTATATTTATGTATTTGTGTGTGTGTGTGTGTGTGTGTGTGTGTGTATGTATTGTGTATTCCTGACTTTAAAATAGAGGGATTATTGTGATTATCTGAATAGGCCCAATGTAATTATATGAGCTTTTAAAACATACAAAGCAGGGAAAAGAGGGCAGATGTGGCAGAGAGAGAGAGATGTCTGAGAAGTGAGAAGCAGGGAAATTCTTTTTTTTCTTTTTTAATGAACTTCCTGAGTGTCCATTTATTATTATTATTATTATTATCACCATCATCATCATCATCATCATCATCATCATCATCATTCTCTGCTCTATCTCTGAGCTTTATTGGCTCAAGGCTAGCACTCTCCCACTTTGGACCACAGCTTTACTTCTAAACTAAACAAGGAAATTCTTAACCCTCTGTTGCCCAGGCTCTTCTGGAGGGGACCTCTCTGCGCAGTATGGGAGGGGCAGCAGCCAGTTGGCATGCAAGAGGACTTCAAACCCTAGATGGGAACCACAGCCCAGCTAATACATTGAGGTTGCCAGCTTCTCCATTGTCCAGTCTGAGATACAGAAGACAAAAAGAAAACCCAAGGAACTCAATGCCCTGCCATTCTTAGCCAATTTGCTACCTTCTCTCCACCAAATCTCCTTTTGTTAGCCTTATGTGTAACATCTAGGGTTTCAGTTGTAATGGGAAGAACAGAGGAAAAGTGTGTAAACTCTGTCTTTCTAGAGGTAGACATCTTTTGCTCACTCTGAAGACAGAGTTTGGATAACTTTCTGAGATATCAAGCTTCTAACAAAGGCAATTGTCTCACCTGACAGTGAGGAAAGCAGTATCTCCAACTCATGGACCCTAATTCTTTTTTTTTTTTGGGTCTGGTCGTGGGGTCTGAACTCTGGGTCTGGGCGCTGTCCCTCAGCTCTTCAGCTCAAGACTAGCACTCTACCACTTGAGCCACAGCGCCACTTCCGGGTTTTTTTTCTTTTTGCTTATGTGGTGCTGGGGAATCGAACCAGGGCCTCAGGCATGCAAGGCAAGCGCTCTACCACTGAGCCACCTTCTCAGCCCCGATGGACCCTAATTCTTACAGCAATATCACTTCCTACCTCATTGTTAATCAGGTCTGTGTGCTTCTCTCATGCCCAACCTCATCTCTCAGCAGCCAGCATAAAATCTGGCATAGAAGATGCTCAAGTCTTGATAACAGCAATAATTACTATTTATCAACTTCATAGTCTATGTTAAAGCACTTACATGAATAGTTCTGAATTTATAGAACAACTCTGTGAGGTATTTATTTTCCACATCTGTACCAATGAGGAAAATGAGGCTTAGAGAGGCCCAAGGAAGGAAACTAGTCCAAGAGATTGAGGAGCAGCCAAAGCCAGTTGGATGAGGCAAAGGCATATTCTTAGATTTGCTCTAATTCACTGCAATTGCTTTTCTTGCCTTGCTATTCTTCTTAGAGTCTACAGTTATTATACTTGGGTTAACCAGCTGCATGGCTGGGCTGTTTTCTAAAACTTTGCTTCTATGTTGGGAATGTGGTTTAGTGGTAGAGTGCTTGCTTAACATGAATGAAGCCCTGGTTTGATTCTTCAATACTTCTTAAACAGAAAAATCCAGAACTGATACTGTGGCTCAAGTGGTAGAGTGTTAGCAAAAACTCAGGGACAGTGCCTAGGCCCTGAGTTCAAGGCCCAGGACTGGCAAACAAACAAACAAAAAAAACAACAAAAATTTCCTCTAAAATGGAGGATGTAGTCTGGGAAAGCTACCTGCAGCTGAAGACAACTGCCAGAAGATGAAATCATAGAGCCGGCAAAGGGGTACATTCTAGAATACCGGGCCATTCTGGAGAGGTGATTATAAGTGAACATATGGGTTCTGGAGCCCAAACTCCCAAGTTCAAATCCTAGCTGGCCACTAAACTTGTCACCTCCCTTTCCTCATTAGTGGGGTGGTACCTTCATTGGTTTAAATGAGCTGCACTCATACATGCTACATTCAGAACAGTGCTTGGTCCCTGGAAAGCACTCAGCCAATGGGAACCATTTGTAAAAGAGGAATACTGTTAACTGGTAAATAACACACAGCTCTGTTGTTAGGTGAGAGGATAGAGCTTTGGGGATCAGGGGAACAAAATACAGCTGAGTCTGAATGGGGACTTCTGTAAGGAAGGGACATTTGGCCTCACTCTTTACTGGGTGTGTGGGAATTAGCCAGATGAACTTCCCAGAAAGCAAAGGTTTTTGGGGCAGAGCCTGGTTGAATGGTGACCCAGAGACTGGGGAGCCTTAGACTTGAGCCTACACTGAGGCTTCTTGGGGAAGGAAAGAAAAAGGGTGAGGAAGAAGGGAGGTGTGGAGGAAAGAAACCCACGATTTGGGCTGGGAAGGTGGCTCAGTGGTAGAGCGCTTGCCTTGCATGCTTGAGGCCCTGGGTTCGATTCCTCAGCACCACATAAGCAAAAAGAAAAAAGCTGGAAGTGGCGCTGTGGCTCAAGTTGTAGAGTGCTAGCCTTGAGCTGAAGAGCTGAGGGACAGCACCCAGGCCCAGAGTTCAGGCCCCACGACTGGACCCAAAAAAAAAAAAAAAAAAAAAAGAAACCCACGATTTGATGGAGAGAGATATCTCAGTGAGGGAGACATGCATGGTTTCTTCTGCTTCCTAGGCCTTAGTCACTGCCTACCTTACCAGCAGTCCCTACCAGGAGGGACTCTGCCCTTAGAGGCAAGCACACATGCAAATGTCCCCTCTGGGCAGCCTTCTGCCGGTTGCCCAGACTTCCAGCCAGCTGGAGATCTCATTCCAACAGCATCTGTGGTTTTCTTTTTCCACTGTTAATAAAAGATGTGTTCAGGTGACACCTGAGGGAAGGTAAGGATGTGTGAGAGTGACAGGTGGCTGATCAGACCTGTTGAGAGGAGGAAGAACCAGCCTGAAAAGAGTGGTGTAAAGGAGCTCAGGAGGAGGCTGGAAAGAAGCCAGATCATTCCCTACAGCTGAGCCTGTCCTATAACCTGTAGCTGCTAGCCATGTGGAATATTTGCATTTTAAATACTGGGGCTTAAACTAAGGGCTCCAAGCTCTTGGTTAGCTTTTTCTGCTCAAGGCTAGTACTCTACTAACTTGGGCTACACCTCCACTTGTAGCTTTTATTTGGTTAATTGGAGATAAGAGTCTCTTGGGTTTGTTTGCCTAGACTGGCTTCAAACCTCAGTCCTCAAATCTCAGCTTCCTGAGTACCTAGGATTACAGGTGTGAGGCACCAGCACCTGATTAATTTTTTTCTTTTTCTTTTCTTTTCTTTCCTTTTTTTTTGGTCAGTTGTGGGGCTTTAACTCAGGGCCTGGGCCCTGCCCCTGAGCCTCTTTGTGCTCAAGGCTAGCACTCTACCACTTGAGCCACAGTGCTACTTCTGGTTTTTGGGTGATTAATTGGAGATAAGAGTCTTATGGGGACTTTTCTGTCTGGTCTGGCTTCAAACCACGATCCTCAGATCTCAGCCTCCAGAGTAGCTAGGATTATAAGCACAAGCTACCGCTTATGGTTATAAATTCTTTTTTTTTTTTTTTGGTTGTTTTTTTTTGTGGGGGGGGAGGGGTCCGGTCATGGGGCCTGAACTCTGGGCCTGGGCGCTGTCCCTCAGCTCTTCAGCTCAAGGCTAGCACTCTACCACTTGAGTCACAGTGCCACTTCTGGCTTTTTTCTTTTTGCTTATGTGGTGCTGAGGAATCGAACTCAGGGCCTCAGGCATGCAAGGCAAGCGCTCTACCACTGAGCCACCTTCCCAGCCCATGGTTATAAATTCTTTTTCTACCTTATTTTGATTGACAACTAAGAAATGTACTTATTTTTGGTATATAACATGATATGTAATGGCTAAATCAAACTAATTAAAGTTAAGTTAGGTACTATGCATTACCTTAGAAATTTTTTGTAGTGAGAGCCGTTAATATCTACTCTGAAAAAATTTCAAGTATATAACACACCGTTATTAACTATCAACACCATATATACTTAAATGAATTTAAATTTAAATAGAAGAGCTTGTGCTGGGCCCTGGTGGCTAAAACTTATGCAGTGTAAAGTCTGTTCTCAGCTCAGAACTGCATTTGAGATGCGACTATCGTAAATTCCTTGGCATGCCATCCCTTCCTATGGAAACCAGAGAAGCACTGGGTTGCAAGTAAGAGGCAAGTGGCATGATCATTTCCAGAACCATCTTCATGCAGCAGCATTCCCCACAGGGCCAGGCACTGGGCTACAGACCTTCCTTCCACTCCTTGTACAGTTCACCGCCTATGGGAGTGGGTGCACATGGAGAGAGGCTGGGGGCATACAGAAAGAATGCTCAGAGAATGCTGATTTCACTGGGGAACATCATGTGCATCTGATTTCTGTGCTGTGTCATGTGCTTACGCTGGGGTGGGTCGGGAGATGAATCTCCATGTTGTCGCATCCTCTTGAGATAAAGAGGAGGAAGGGATCCCATCCCCATCAGAAGGAGCTGAGCCCTGTGGACACTGAGAACCGGAGTTGGTCAAGATGGAGAGCTCAGGTGACTGTTGCTTACCTGAGTTCTGTCAGCTTCTTTGCCATGGGCCAGGGCTTGTTCCGCATGGTGGCGATGAGTTTCTTTTTTTCTTCCACCTGCTCTAGGATCCGGGCCAGTTCTTCCTCAGATAGAGACTCATCGCTAGAGGTACTGGAGACCAAGGAAGATGACCTAGGGGTAGAGCCAGGGGAAGACTCAGAGAGGTAGAAAGGAGGGGGAAGGGATTCATGAGGTCTGAACGTGGAGGAGCTCACAGCCTGACTCTTCTTCTTCTTTTTTTTTTTTTAGGTCTGGTCGTGGGGCCTGAACTCTGGGCCTGGGCACTGTCCCTCAGCTCTTCAGCTCAAGGCTAGCGCTTTACCTCTTGAGCCACAGTGCCACTTCCGGCTTGTTTTTTCTTTTTGCTTATGTGGTGCTGAGGAATCGAACCCAGGGCCTCAGGCATGCAAGGCAAGCGCTCTACCACTGAGCCAACTTCCCAGCCCATAGCATGACTCTTAAAAGGCTGACAAAGCCTGCTCCTGCCCCCAGAGACCTCTACTACCTGTCATGTGAGACCAAAGCTCTGTCCTGTAGCCCATGACACCACAAGGATGTGTCCTTCAACTCTCTCTCTCTCTGAATTCTCCATTCCCACACCAGTGCTGCCCAAGAGAAATAGAATGTGAGCCACTTGTAATTTAAAGTTTCTAGTAGCCACATTTAAATAGTAACAAGAAATGGATAGAACTAGTATTCATATGACCTCATTTCAAGCCAGGCACCAGTGGCTCACACCTATTACCCTTAGCTACTCTGGAGGCTGAGATCTAAGCATCATGGTTCAAAGCCAACCTGGGCAGGGAATTCTGTGAGACTCTAATCTCTAATAAACTACCAAAAAAAGGTGGAAGTGGAGATGTGGCTCAAGTGTTAGAGTGCTAGCCTTGAGTGAAAAAGCTAAAGGGAGAGTGCTCAGGCCCTGAGTTCAGGCCTCAGCACTAACACCTATATTCTCACCCCCTCCTCCAGCAGAAAGTTCATTTTAGCCAACAGATCAAAATTAGAGTTAGAACATGTGCTCAATAAATGCATTGAGATGTTTTAGTCTTTTTTTGGTTCTATCTTCCAAATACATTATCCACTTTGTACTTAAAGATTATGTCAATGCAGACATTAAATTTCCATTGGCCATATTTGATCTGTATTTGGATTTCATAAAGTTGTATTTGAAAAGGTGGATTCACATAGGCAAATTGTTTTCAATATAAAGTTTCCCAATAAGTGAATCATGTGGCAAGATGTCATTTTCCTGACGTCTGCATCTTCAGTGATAAATTATCTTTTTGTAGAAGACATGTTTTGGCTTTAAAGTCAAATCAAATCGATTTAAAAACTACATCTATCTTTCCAAGTTAAATAAACTCACTCTTGCATCAATAGTATCAACACTGAATTAAAATGATGTCAAAACAAATTAAAGTGGAAATTTAGTTCATCAGTCACACTGAGGGAACACACTGCTTCAAGCATGCAACAGCTACATTTGGCTTGTGGCTCTGACATTGGATCACTCAGGAGACAGATATCAGGAGGGTAGAGATCTGAGGGTAGCTTGGGCAAAAAAGTTAGTGAGATACCATGTTGACCAACAAGCCAGCCATGTTGGTATACATTTGTAATCCCAGAGCTATGCAGGAGGCATAGATGGAAGGACTGTTGTGTGAGACTGGCCCTAAAAGAAAAATAACGAAATCAACTTTTAAAAAAGGTTGGAGAAATGGCTCAAGTGGTAATGGGATTGCCTAGAAAGTGCCAGGCCCTGAGTTCAAACCCCAGTGCTAGGGATGTGGAGACAGAGAGAGTGAGAGAGAGAGAAAGAGAGAGAGAGACAGACAGACAGAAGGAGACAGAGAGCTAGAAACAGAGATGGAGGGAGACCAGAAGAAGAAACATTAGCTCTTTGTCATAATCCTAACACTCAAAACTTTTTCAAAGCCGGGCGCTGGTGGCTCACGCCTGTAATCCTAGCTACTCAGGAGGGTGAGATCTGAGGATCGTGGTTCAAAGCCAGCCCGGGCAGGAAAGACTGTGGGACTCCTATCTCCAATAAACCACCAGAAAACTGGAAGTGGCGCTGTAGCTCAAGTGGTAGAGTGTTAGCCTTGAGCTGAAGAGCTGAGGGACAGCGCCTAGGCCCAGAGTTCAAGCCCCATGACAGACAAAAAAAAAAAAACAAAAAAAACTTTTTCAAAAGCATCCCCAGTCATTGCCACAGGAGAATCAACTAAGGTCTAAACTATTTCCATTGAGAGTGACAGACATCCTATCAAAATCAGTTCACCCAAAAGTAAACTGAAAACCCTGACCTGCAGATTTAAGCTGGACCAGCATGGACCAGCACTAGTGGAACAAAAACAAACAAAACAGTGAAATTCCCCAATCCTAGAATTTCAGAACTGGCAGAAGTCATGGAAGTTTAGAGCAACTCCTGGTTTCAAGAAGAAAAATAATGGTTTGGGTAGGGGAAGGGATGTGCCTTGGGGGTGATCCTCAAGTCTGAAGTAGATGGTTTTCCTCAGCTCCTGTGTTGGACAGCAGAGCTGAGTCAGTGGCTGAAATTCAGAGGTCTTGCGATCCTGTCCCATGCTGCTTAGGCCACCTCCTCACAAAGTGACAGGTGTCACTTATGACGGTGTCCACCGAGTGAGAGATGTCCAGTGACCATTCCCCCTGTGACCCTGGTGCAAGGCAGGGCAGATAGAAGCAGGAGCAAGCGCAAGGCTGCTGTCACAAAGGAGGGGTGACAGGAGAGGATGAAAGTCCTCAGTGGATGGGGAGCACGTGATCAGAACCACAGCTCACCTGGGTTTCTTCAGCTCCTTCCCCACAACCTCCTTTTCCTTCTTTGGGTGTGCTCTCTGCTCCTTGAAGGAAGTCCTTCCATCTCTCTTCCTCCTTCCCTGGCAGGTCCTTTCCTCCACTGAGCTCCGCTCTAGTCGGCGCAGCCCCTCGGGCCTGCTCCTGCGCGCTGGGCGGTCCATGGGCTTCCTCCGGGGAGACCCAGGTCTAGGGCTGCCCCCAGGCCTCTCCTTCTGGCTGGGCTGGACTCCATGCTGGACCCGTGAACCCTTGGCTTTGGAAGTCCGCTTTGTCGAGGGTCTCCTCCCTGATCTGTCACCTGAAGGGGCAGAAAGGAGACAGTACTGACCTACCAACTTCAGCCACCAGAAAGTGTCCCACCCCACCCTGTGAGAAATCCTAAGTCCAAGATGTCCTGGGGTTGAGACCCCTGCATCTTGGTGCATAGACTGTTTTCTGCTGAAGAGAATGGAGAATGAAGGTTATTCTGACCTCCCTCCCCATCCCCCTGAAGACCCACCCTGCAGTGGCTTGCTCTGTTGCTTTTTAGGAAAGAATGGCACACAGTAAGGCCAGGAAGAACCTAACAACAAACAATCTTGCCTAGGTTCTTGATTCTCAGTTGTCATTAGCTTTTTGTCCTCCAAGCCTATTCCCTAAATTGTTGGCCTTAAAAAGAGTTTCCCTCTTGATCTTCTGATTTTCATTTCAGGCATATTGCACTTAAGTGAGCCAGGCATCGGTGGCTCATGCCTGTAATCCTAGCTACTCAAGGGGCTGAGATGTGAGGGTCCTGGTTCAAAGCCAGCCCGGATAGGAAAGTCGTGAGACTCTTATCTCCACTTAACTAACAAAAAAGCTGGGAGTGGAGCTGTGGCTTAAGTGGTAGAGCACTAGCCTTGAGCACAAAAATGCAGGGATAGTGCCAAGCCCTGGGTTCAAGCCTCAGAACTGGCACACACACACACACACACACACACACACACACACACACACACACACACTAAAACAACTTAAATGAACTTGTATACTTTTTTTCTCCTGTGTCTATCTTTTTCTGTAGAAGTCTCATAAAAATTCCAATGTCATTCTTCACAGAGATAGAAAAAAAATCATGCCTAAAATTCATGTGGAACCACACAAGAACTGAAAAGGCCAAGCAATCTTTAGAAAACCAAATTCTGGAGGTTATCACAATACTGACCTGCTGTGAATTATGCTATACAGTGGTAGAACACAAATAGCATGATTCTGACACAAAAATAGACAGGAAGGCCAATGGGCCAGAAGACCCATAAATAAATATACACATGGGCTGGGAAGGTGGCTCAGTGGTAGAGTGCTTGCCTTGCATGCATGAGGCCCTGGGTTCGATTCCTCAGTACCACATAAGCATAAAGAAAAAAGCCGGAAGTGGCACTGTGGCTCAAGTGGTAGAGTGTTAGCCTTGAGCTGAAGAGCTAAGGGACAGCACCCAAGCCCTGAGTTCAGGCCCCATGACCGGACACACACACAAAAAAAAAATTAAAAAAAAAATAAATATACACAGTTACAGCCATCTGATTTTTGATTAAGGAGCCAAAGATATACAGTGGGAAAAAAAGACAAGCCTCTTCAAGAAATGGTGCTTTTCTCCCTACCTCTCACCCTGTACTAATATCAGTTCAAAGCAGATCAAGGATTTTAATGCGAAACATGAAACATTGAAACTACTACAGGAAAGAATAAGGGAATACTGGAACACATAGGCATGGACAATAACCTCTGTATAATTGAAGACTGCTGAAAAATACCGGAGTATTTTGAGATTAAATAATTTGTTTCTCTTCCTTCTGTCCTTCCTTCTTTCTTTCCTTCCTTCCTTCTTTCTTTTTTTCTTCTTTTTTCTTTTGTCAGTCATGGGGCTTGAACTCTGGGCCTGGGCACTGTCCCTCAGCTCTTTACCTCGAGGCTAGCACTCTACCACTTGAGTCACGGTGCCACTTCCAGTTTTCTGAGTGGTTTGTTGGAGATAAGAGTCTCATGGACTTTCCTGCCTGGGCTGGCTTTGAACGGCAATCTCAGATCTCACCCTTCTGAGTAGCTAGAATTACAACTGTGAGCCACTGGCGCCCAAGCTCCTTCTTTCTTTCTTTTCCCTCCCTCCCTCCCTTTCTCCCTTCTTCCCTTTCCTTCCTTCCTTCCTTAAGAAAGAAAGAATGAATGAAAGAAAGAAAGGAAGGAAGGAAGGAAGGAAGGAAGGAAGGAAGGAAGGAAAGCATGATTTTTTTCTATCTCTGTGAAGAATGACATTGGAATTTTTATGAGACTTCTACAGAAATTCTAAAATGGGTGGACTGTAGCTTTACAAAGGGGTGAGATGCTATAAGAAAGGTTAATGAGAGGTTGGGAGGGAGGAGGGGATGTGGGTACAGGAAGGGCTGTGGGAATTCCAGGGGTGCATCCAGGCCTGTCTCCCATCAAAGCTGCCTGCCCCACCCTCACTGACGTGTCAGGACCCAGTGTGGGGAGTCGTGAGGAAGGAGTAGCAGTCCCTGTTGGAGGAGGGAGGTCGTGGTGGCACCTTCTCCACATGGGGCTGAGTCTATCCCCTGCAGAATTGAGTAGAGTGATCTCTTCCAACTCCTTAAAGGCCTCAATACCTCCTCATCTACAAGTGGGGTCCAGCCTCACTGGGGATGTGAAGAGAAGAAATGGTCCTTCAACCATCATCATTTGTGGCCTGGAGTATAGGGCCCAAGCTCTGTGTGTGTGTGTGTGTGTGTGTGACTACTTATCCCTTCTCCTCATGGCAGTGTGTGTGTGGTTCTCCCCTGCCTGTGGCTTCCTGGGGCTCCCCAGTTTCTCCTTGGTGGTGGCTAGATCCCTCCCGGGCTCACTGACGAGCTGTGATCACATTTCTGATGGAAGGTGCTTGGGCATCTGCTACTGCTGGACTCTTAGGAGGCCTGAGAGTGCCCTCTACAGTGCAGTGGCCTGGGACTTGTCCTGTCCACCGCCAGCCCCACACTGTCCTGTCCCCTGGCTAGTGAATATTCTGGCTTTGCAAGGCTCTGGTCAAAGTGTTTCTATCCCCAGGCATGTTCCCCTGACACTCATGGCTGAGGAGCAGAATAGCTCTCTGTGACATTCTGTTCCCTCTCCAGTTAAGCCACCCACCTCCCAGGACAGCTTGTGTAGAGTGAATGATTGGGAGAGGAAGGGAAGGTTGGAGGGAGGAAGGAGACAGGAAGGGAGGAAGGAAGCTGCGGGGCTGGCAGCTGGACTGCAGGGCTGTGGTGGTGAATCATCCACTGGCCCCCCCCCCCCCCAGCCCTTCTCACCTGGGTGTGGATGCCCACTCCGGGCCCTCCCTCTCACTCCACCACCTGCTGGAAGGGACAAGAACAGGATAAATGGCTGCCTTCTGCAAAGTCCTTTCTCCTCCAGCACCCCACTGTCATGGGAAGAACCCTCAGACTGGAACCTGGCTCCAGTTATTTTATTTAACAAGCCCCAAGTCCCTAGCTTGGGATATTTCTCTAACACTTTGAAAAAGTCTTGGAGTCAGAACCCCTCCACCCCCACCCTCATGAGGAAGTGGTGAGATGAACAGGCAACTAAAGTCAGAATAGGAGGCTGAGAGACCCTGGGGGCTCTAAAGACATTGGGGGGCCTGTGATGGCCCCCATCAGGGACTCGAGGCACAGTCTTTCACAAAGATCATTTTCAGTGTCTCCTGAGGCCCTTGAAGGCAGTGCTGTCATCCCAAGGAAACAGGGAGAAGCTGAATAGCCAGTCTGAGGTCACTCAATACACAAATGCCAGGTCTCCCATGCCTGTGCAGATGGCTTCCACGCCCCACTTTGCCTGGGACCCCCTATGGGGTGGATCTCTCCAGGATGAGGCTAGGACTCACCTTCCTTCTCCAGGCCCTTTAGCTGATGGCTCATGGTCAGCAGGGCTCCCTGGGTCCCACAAAGACTTACATAGCTTGCTTGTCACTCTACATCTCCATCCTGGGAAGCTTTCCTGTCCTCATTATGTCTGGCCTCCCTTCTTGGGCCTTGATAGAAGCCAGGGATCCTTGGTTTGAGCTTGAATGCAGAGGTAGGCAAAGTTTGAGAGAGAGAGAGAGATCGAGAGAGAGTGTTGGGGAAAGAGGCAGCAAATTCCCAGCCCATCAATCCGGTTGCACACTCCTCTGCTCATGTTTCCCTGCTAAGGGTGTTGTGGGCTCACGTTTCAGGCATTACTAATAAATGAGGGGCCCTGGAAGGGCCAAGAACCACAGGCTCATCTCCTGGCAATGACACCACTGGCATTCCAGCCAGGGGAGGTGCGAGCTACATCCTAGGGCTCTTTCCTACTGCCTTAGCCTTGCCTGGGACAAAGGCACAGGAGAACTCAAGGATGATTATGTAAATTGCCATCTGGGCTTCTACTTAAAATGCAGATTCCCAGGATGGACCCTGGTCATTTGAATCACCAACCTTAGGTCAGGTTCCAGAAACCTTCATTCTGGTTCTGGCCTACGAATCCTGAGCCCACCCTGATATATGTTCCCACTTCAGCCACTTGTTCATTCACTCAGTAGCTTTGCCCACTGCTGCCTTCTGGAGGGCAGATTTGGCTGTTTGAAAACCATCTCTGGGTCAGGCATTGGTAGCTCACACCTGTAATTCTAACTACACAGGAGGCTAAGATGTGGAGGACTGCAGTTCAAAGCCAACTTAGGTAGAAAAGTCTGTGAGACATACTCTCCAATTAACAGGCAAAATGCTGGGCTGGAGATGTGGCTCAAGTGGTGGAGTGCCAGTCGAGCAAGCAAGCTATGTCAAGAAAATGAGAGGTTCTGAGTTCAAACCCCAGTAACAGAAAGTAAAGAGAGAAAGAAGAAAAGAAAGAAAGGAAGGAAGGAAGGAAAGAAGAAAGAAGAGAAAAAAGAAAGGAAAAAAGAGAGAAACTTGTGCAGTAGGAGGCAGAAATCAGGAGGATTGTGATTTAAGGCCAGCCTAAGGGAGAAAATTCATGAGAGCTCAATTGAAATAAAAATCTGGGTACAGTGGTTCATACCAGTCATTCAGCTATGCTGGTAGCATAAGTGGGGATCCAGATTAGCACAGGACCAAAGTGAAAATCCTATATGAAAAATAAGGAAAGCAAAAAGGGATGGAGGCTTGGCTCAAGTGGTAGAGTGCCTGCCTAGCAAGTGCCAAGTCTTCAGTTCAAATCCCAGTACTGAAACAACAAAACAAAACAAAACAAGTCTCATTCAGGTTTCATACATCTCCAGCCTCTGGCCAGACCTATATCCCCTAACTAGCCCAGTTTTCAAGGGGTCAGGAGCTACAGAGTGTGTCACCTAGTGAAGGGAGGGGGCACAGGAACTGCCATGTGTGGCAGCATCTCAAGCTTCTAAACGTATCCCTTTGTCATCTCATCTTGGTTTCAGATCCAACTGGTTCATGCAGGACCTACTCGGCCCTGGGGTCAGTGGGGCAGCAGGGCAGCAAGGGGCCCTCACTGGTATCCGTTCCTTCTATACAGTGAGCCTACAGGTGCCTGTTTGGCAAGGAACCTGTGTGCGGGGAGCCAGCCCTGCTGACTCTACAGGAATGAAACAATTTTGGAACTCAAGTGCTAAACACAAAGCATTTTGTCTTTTTCTTTATGCTTATGAGACTATCCTGAGAACTCTCTGTAGAAGATGAGCTCCAGAATCTTATGACAACAGCCTATCTTTGAGGACAAATTATGTCCTTAAATAACTGTCAGGTGGGATCTAGTATCTGAGGACTGAATGCAATCTTTTAGAAGATTCTTTTTCTGCTATGATCATGGGGTTTGCAAATATTCCTCAAGATTTGCCTTTCCTGCTGGGTTTGGCGGCTGATGCTTGAAGCACAGTTACTCAGGAGGCAGTGTTAGTGAGGAAGGATGACAGTCGGAGACCAAACCCAACTATGAAGTGTGTGGTGAAGTGTATGGTTCACCATCCCAACTTCATAGGAGGCATATATAGAAAGATTGTGGTTGGGGTCAGTCTAGGCAAAAATGAAAGATTCTATTTGAAGAATAACTCAAATTAAAAGGGCTGGGGGCATGGCTCAAGTAGAAGAGTGCCTGCCTAGAAAATATGAGGCCTTGAATTCAAAATAGGTTGTTTCAAAACAAAATTGTTTGTGTTGAAAGGTTAAAGTTTGAGGCAGTGACCACCACGTATTGCTTGTTTCTGTCTAGCAAAGCAACACGTGGTGGTAATCAAAACACCTGGTTGATTGTGTGCCTTTATAAGACCTGCAAATCCTTAGCTCAGGGCTCTCCTCCTGGGCTCCGCTGTGTCTGTGTTGGAGTGTAGGATGAGGCCCGAGCTGCAGCCTGCTTAAATAAAACAGCTGTAGAGTCTGACTCTCGGTGGTCTTCTTGCGGGGAGGGGTCTTGCGACCTTGGCATAAGTGTGATTTCAACATGCCTATAAAAACTTCTTGATTTTACCCACTTGCAAGTTTTAAGAAAACTAGAAAACTAATTTAGTTTGAAGATAATGAAAAAAATTAGGTAGCACAAAAATATGCCTTTTAACCTGTCATAAAATTGGTTTTCCTTCAAAGTCTTGATCTAATTAATACTTTTGTGTTTGCTGAATACTGGGGCTTGAATTCAGAGCCTTACATTCTTGCTTGTCTTTTTTGGCTCAAGGCAGACACTCTATCAGTTGAGCCACAGCTTTACTTCTGGCTTTTTACTGGTTAATTAGAGAAAAGAGTCTCACAGACTTTCCTGCCTGGACTAGCTACAAACTGACCCTCAGATTTTAGCTTCCTGAGTAGCTAGGCACTAGCGCCAAGCCTAATTACTATTCAACTTACATTGATTGTGCATTCAACTCAACAGAAATAAACATTGCCCTGAGAAGTAATAATACTGGGAGGGGGTGTTCTCATAATTCATCAGGGTGCTGAACATTGCTACAGCTTAAACTAAGGATAGTAAGCTTTGTAATAATCTTTCAGGAGTGTGATGGAAGAAAATAAAACCAATATTACAGCAAGAAAAAAAATGACCAAGAGCGATCCCAAGCACAGGTTGCAGGGCACCCAATTCCAGAGGCACTTTCATCACAAAACCCTTGTCAATAGGGAAGCTTCCAGGACTATCTCACTAATTTACCCCTCCAATTAAAAGCATATATAGATATAATTAGCTATGAGTATCTGCTTACAAAACATCCAGTGTCGCTCACAGAACCTTGTAAAGCAGCACAATGGGGAGGATCCAGTTACCAGCTGGTAACACCCTAGCTGGAGAATGAGAGCTGCTGCTGTATCACTGCCGCCCCCCCCCCCCTTCCCACTCATTCCAAAGAGCTGAGGAATGGGTGATGCTGATGCGGGGGAGGGGAGGGGAGGGGAGAATGTGGGGATCTGCTGGTAACAATGCTTCCCTTTTCCTAAGAGCTTTTCTGTATGAGTTATGAACAGACTGTCTTTTCTCCCTTCCTTCCTTCCTTCCTTCCTTCCTTCCTTCCTTCCTTCCTTCCTTCCTTCCTACCTTCCTCCCTCCCTCTCTCCCTCCCTTCTTCCCTCCCTTATCCCTTCCTTCTTTATGGTGCTGGTACTGGGGCTTGAACTCAAGGCTTTGTGTTCTCACTTGTCTGCTTGTGTTCAAGGCCAGTGCTCAACCACTGGAGCTGTTTTTCTTTTTTCTCTTTTTGTACAAGCAGACTTCATTTGTAGAGGTTTTATATTCACAGCAAAACAAGTAGAAAGGATGGAGATTTCCTATCAATGGCACTTACATCTTTGTATTTTATTTAAATGGCTCTGTATAAGTCATCTGTAGGATGAGTGAGTCACAGTGGTGGACTATGGGGAGGTTTACAGCAGAACAAATGTCTCCTTTGGAAACGCATTGTTCTCAAGTGACACTGTTCCTTTCACTCACCTTTTGTTGTTCCAGGCAAGTCACAAGGTCAAGCCCATTATCAGGGGCAGGGAAGAATAATTACCAGGAAAGATAATGAAATCTATTATGTGGGCCTGTTTGATTCTATTCACATTGTAGCTGGGGGCATGGCTCAAGTAGTAGAGCTCCTGCCTAGCAAGTGCAAGGCCCTGAGTTCAAATCTCAGTACAGCTAGAAAAAAGCTTACATTCTAGCAAAAGTTATATAAACAGAGGAATTGAAGTGTGATATGATTAAAGTGAGAAGCCCAATTGGCAGCACAACTTCTAACACCACCACATAAATGGACCATGGAATGTGCTTGAGGACTATGTAGGATGGAGAACTTTGGGTTGGGCTCTATCTCCAATAAGTTGGAAGGGTTGTCTTTGGAGAAGACTGAAGACCTAGAGCTCTCCTTATAACGGATCCAGCAGTCTTAAAGAGTACAGTACCATAGAGGATGGAACAGATGGATCCTTGGGCCACAGGAGTCAGGAGCTGAGTTCTGTATGCCCAAACGGGTGTGGAAAGAGATATTCAGAGGCTCCTTCTCCATGGACATGATCCTGAGCTCTGTCTTCTCCCTGACTCAGGTTCTAGGCAACAGAGATTGGTCCAAATCATGGAGTTTAAATCTGAGAGGCAGGGGTGGAGGAAATGGTAAATCTTGAAAGGTTAGTGGCAGGGGAAAGGTGAGAGCCAATCAGAAAGGATTGGAAGCAGACAGCCAGGCAAACTCCAAGTTTGTCGAATGAAGATCGCTGCATGTTACAGTACTTCTCCATCCCACCACTTTTATGATGATGGTTGGGGCAGAAACCCATTTTAAGATGGAACGATCTGGCCCTCTGGCGGAATTTTGAGGAATACTCTCGATTTATTCTGGGCTCAATCTGGCACCGATGTTGCCAGATTCACCTGTTACAGGACGGTGGGAATGGAGACAGACCAGGTACAAGGGAAGAACTCAGCAGATCTCTGGAGCTAGGCTGTCTTTTCTTGTCATGGATTGCCTGTTGGCTTCTAGGAAAGCTCGGCATCTTGAATGTCCTTCCTTCTGTCTTGTCTCTGTTCAGGTCTCTGTGAATCCTTCTCTATCTGGTTCCTCAATGGTCTGTTTACAGCTCCCGTTCCAGGAACTCTTTTGCTATGTCCATCTGCAGCCTTCCAGATTCTGGGGACATTCTGGATTCCAGGCTTAGGTCCTTCTAGTCTCAAAGTGTTCTGCAGTCGTGGGTCAGTGTGCTGGGCTTTGTAACCACTCCTACAATCAATGATAATGTGTCCAAAGTTCCCTAGACACAGCTCCAGTATCAATGTCCCCTCAGCATCCAGCCCTAGGCTCCAGTTTTGCTAATGACATGCCCACTTTATGATTCTAATAACTGTTTCAGGACAACTTTTTTTAAACCTCTCCATTGCTTTTCCAACTAAACGGCTACTCTTCAACTATATACTCTCCTACTTTTCCCAAAGAACCAGATTGCTCAGAATTTTTACCATCCCACACACCCTCATTCTGACATTGGTTGAGGTCAATATCTGCTCACTAGAGAGGGGCTGTCTAGGCTCTAGCAAATTCATTTACTCAGTTGGAGTTTGCCAGATTAAAAAAATGGCTATTAGGCCTGGAAAAAATTTAAAGTAATATATGCATGGATGATAGGGTTGGTGGCTGGGTAACACTTGGGGGCATAGGAACAGCTGAGGAGCCAAATGGAGCTCTGCACATTCCCAGTCTGCCTGTCACGCTGGATGGGCTTGTTTACCTCTCTGGATCTCCATGTTGTCACCTACAGACTTCAGAAACAGGACAAGAGAATATACTCCTTAGCAGTGTGAAAATGAGAAGCTCTGAGATGAGGTGGGAGGAAAGAGTGAATAGGATAAATATTTTCTTTGTAACATGTTAAATTTACTGTACCCATTTAGACAGCTATGCCAAATAGATGGCTAGATGTCAAAGACCAAGAGTTAGGAAAGACTAGGGTGTTGGTGGCTCATGCCTGTAATCCTAGCTGTTTAGGAGGCTGAGATTTGAGGATCATAGGTTGAAGCCAGATTAGACAGGAAAATCCAAAAGACTCTTATTTCTAGTTAATCAGAAAAAAACTGGAAGTAGAGGTGAGGCTCAGGTGGCAGGGTGCCAGCCTTGAGTGAAAAAACTAAGGGCCCTGAGTTTAAGCTCCACTAATAGCGCGCGCGCACACACACACACACACACACACATGCACACACTAAAAAGACTATGGTGAGAGGAATAAATTAGAAGGTCCTAGGTACATAGATAACAATTAGAAATTATGAGACATAATGAGATTGACTTATTAATTCATTCACCAAATACTTAGTGAGCCCTTTGTCCTAAGCAATGTCTAAGGTATTATAGTACTAAACAATATAACTATATACAAAGAAGGTTCATTTCCATATGGACTTTACATTCCAGCAAGAAGTAATTCATACCTTTTGTTTTGTTTTCTCTGAGACAGAATCTCATTATGATATTCCTTGCTTAGCTTTCCAGGTGCTGGGCTTATAGGAGTGAAATATCATGGCTGGCAATTTCTAAGTTTTAAATTGCACACCATTTAGAGATGCATTATGAAATACTATGCCTTCCTGCTTTGCCCTGCCTAGGACATGAACTGACCGACCCTTTGTTCAGAATATCCATGCTGTATATACTACTCTCCTATTAGTCACTTAGCCACTCTATGGGTTATCAGACCGTCAGGGCTGTGTTCAAGTAGACTTATTTTATTTAAAAATGGCCCTGGAGTGCAAGAGTGGATAATACCAACTCAAAATTGACATAGAGTATTCCCTAGTGAAAAGGAGAAAGTTTATCACAGGTATGTACATGTAGGAAAAATATGACATATCCAGGACTTGGTACTATCCGCAGTTTCAAGAAGACACTGGGAATCTTGGAATAGATCCCCCTGGGATAATATCTCACTGTTGTACAGCGAGTAAGACAGCAATCAACAATAAGGAGAAACATAAGCAGAGGTGGGTGTGAGGCAGAGAGGAAGGTGGGAATTTAAAAAGAGGATGGTGAAGGGAATTCTCTCGGTGCCAATGTTATTTCAGCTTCAATCTTGATGGAGGTGAGGACTTCAATTTGTACACATACCTGGGGCTAGGATTCCAGTAAATGCTGGGGCAGGAGCTCCTGCAACCGGTTAGTAAAAATCAAGAATTGTGGGTGTAGTGGGAAGAGCCCGGGTAGGAGGTAAAGGTCCAGAGATGGTGAGCACAGGAAGGAGAGAAAAACCAGAAAACAGGAAGGTGTGAATCTCAGGATCTTAAAATTCTTCAAAGCTCCAGGCTAACACTGCCCTGGGCCCCGCCCTCTAGCCGGGTCTCCGCCCTGCCAATAACTCCGCCCCAGGGGCCGGAACAAAAAGAGCGAGGGCAGGGACCGGAAGTGGCTTCATACCCGGCCGCAATTTGCTGGGTGCATTTCCGTTAGCAGCGGCGGGAACTGGGTTAGTGGCGGGCAGCTAGGCCTCGGAGGAGGCGAATCCGGCGCGAATCCGATCCATCAGGGCCGCCACCATGGTGAGAAGACGCTGGGTAGCGGCGTTTGGGCTCCCGAATGTGTTGTGGTGTCGAGGCCGCGGCTGGTGGGTTCGGAAGCCGAGGGCTGGCGCTTCTTTGTGAAGGCCCCGGCCGCGGGGCTTCGCCTGTGGGCCCGGGCCGGGCCGGGAGCGGGAAGAAGGGAATCCGGAACTGGGGATTGGAGGCCGGGGCCTCTCGGTGGTGGCGGAGGTGGCACCGCTGCCGTGGGCCTCTCCACACGCACGGTGGCTGTAATGCCCGGGACACTGCGGGCGCGGAGTAAACTTCGACTGAATAAAGACATGTCGGGGGGGAGGGCGGTTCGGAGCACATACGAGCTCCTTGAGCAAAGTGGGTGAGAGGCCGAGAAATTGTCCGGAGCTGGAATCTTGGGAAGAAGGGAGGGGGGGAGGGGGTCAATGAGAATGTTGGTTGGAGGAGTTAAACTCTTGTTACGCTTGTTTATCTTGGACTTCTCAGGCGCTGGGGCAGCACCAGAAAAACCACATTTTCTTCCTTCCCTGAGTTCACTTTCTAGTGGAGGACACGGATAGTAAATAGCATTTAGTGGAGTAATTCAGCATTAGGCAGAAGTAACGGCGCGGGGCGGGATAAGAACGCCTTACTTTCTCGGTGAAAATGGGAGGGGCTGTTATACATCCTAGAACTTAGAGATCAAAGAGGGTAGGTAGCTCATTGGAAATTGTTGATAGGAAAAGGGAGAAATAGAAAATGAGGTGGGAGGAATTGGCAGGAACCCGATTATTAAGGGCTTTGCATCTTTGGTAAAGTGTTATCTTTGAAGGATTTTTAACAACAGGCATGAACTCAGGGGCTTAGAAAAATGACTGAAGAGCCGATCAAGTGGTAAAACGTCAACCACAAGCAAACAGGCTGGGCCAAGTGGGAGGTCCTGAGTAAGTTCAGGTCCTGGTACTGGCACCAAAAAAAAAAAAAAAGTCACTGTAAGAGCATGTTGTCCCATGCCTGGAGGCTAGGACAGGAATGTTGAGAGTTTGAGGCTAGCCAGGGCTACATACACATTGTCTCAAAACAAAAATGAAATGTCACTCTAGCTGTTGTGTAGCAGGAGAAAGAAAAAAAAAAGCAGGAGAAAGGCAGGGAAACCTAGTTAGGAAAATTGGCTGACTACACAGCTTTCCACCTGTGAAACATATTGTTACTTAACACATCTCCCAGTATTTGTGGCCTGTTTTATCAGTAAAAAATGATAATGGGCCTAGTTCAGAAGATTAAATGAGATGTACAGTGCTCATCGTGGTGCCTGACTACACAGCACTCAGTAGGTCAGTCTGTAGACCTACATGAAATGTTATTCTTTCCTGGAGCGTGGGGGGGCGGGGATTAGAAGCCCTTCAAAATGATAATCTAAAAAATAAAAATAAAGTGACCATGTAAGACAGAACAATGTACCTGGGTCTTCAGAATGGCAGTCTTAACTTGGAGACATAGTTTGGGTCCACAGATTTAAGAGTTCAGAAAGTTGTCCTTGCTCAGGATCAGAGAAATGAACATCAAACATATGGAGAAGGCATTTGGATAAGTTAGTCTGGTTCCTTATTCCCATTCTTCCTCTGACTGGCCTGCACCAGTCAGACTGATGGGAAGCTGATAATAAGATATCAAATGTCAGGTGGGATTTTCTAGACAGAAAGAAAATGCCAGGAGCACATGGCAGTTCACATAATGATGTCTGCATAACTTTTCTCTTTTTGTAAAGCTACACTAGAAGCCAAGCTGTAAAAGCATAGTTGCAAAGTAAGAAATAAGTGTAGCAAGTTAAATGTTCTTAAAAACCACCAGAAGATTTTTGTCTCTCCCCAGAAGGCAAGCTCTTGGAGACAAATTCTTTGAGGATTCCATTTCCCTCAATTTAGAGTTGGTCAGTTCCTTTCTGGTAATAATAAGCTGTTCCTTCATTGGAATTTTTTTGGGTGCAAATCCTTTTGCAGCTCTTCTTTTTTTTTTTTTTTTTTTTGGGTCCAGTAGTGGGGCCTGAACTTTGGGCCTGGGCGCTGTCCCTCAGCTCTTCAGCTCAAGGCTAGCGCTCTACTGCTTGAGCCACAGTGCCACTTCCGGCTTTTTTCTTTTTGCTTATGTGGTGCTGAGGAATTGAACCCAGGGCCTCATGCATGCAAGGCAAGCGCTGTACCACTGAGCCACCTTCCCAGCCCTTGCAGCTCTTCTTTTATTCAGGTTGTAAAGAAATTTGGATGTGTCTGAACACTTGAACCTCACTTTTGCTGATTTATCCTTGCAGACGGTCGGCAAGAGCAGCAAGATGCTGCAGCACATTGACTACAGAATGAGATGCATTCTGCAAGATGGCCGGATATTCATCGGGACTTTCAAGGCTTTCGACAAACATATGAATTTGATCCTCTGTGATTGTGATGAGTTCCGGAAGATTAAGTAAGGAGAGGGCTTGTTGGGGGGAGGAAGAATTGGAAAAGGAACTGAATGGGTTGGGTGGGCTGAGTGACAGATGGTGATGCAGGTAGTTGGTTCCTCTCTGCTTGCTTTCCTGCTTTTGAAGACTGATGTCAGTGGGAACATGAACGCCAAGAAATCTTCTGAGTCCAGCAAACCTTCTCTTGTTTTGGCAATGTGCAAGTTGTGAGGAGGACTATTAGGCTTTGATTGTAGTTACTTTGCGTCCCCCTGGGTATTGGGGTAAAGGGCTCTCATGTTCTCCCCACAGGTGTGTGAGGGGGGAGAACTTGGTTTTCTGGCCTCATTACCTATTTGTAAAGCTGTAGCCTAAAGGGCTCTCACAATGCAGCCTGGTCTGAAACTGCTTTAAGAAGCCTCTGACCCTCTTCAGGGTAAGTGCTCTGCTCCCCTTGTGGGTTTGGGGCCACTGATTTTTGTTGACATTTTAGAAACAATTGGCAATTTCTGCTTTGCCAGAATTCTGTACTTTATTTCATACTCCTTTATTTTAAATCTCAATCTTCAGCTTCTGGCTCATTAACGAAGCTTTCTGACCTATTATATTCAAGACATCTTGCAGTCTAAAGAGATTATGTGTCTTTCGGGTCATATGCACAATTGTGTCACATGTAGTATTCATATCATGTCACTAGCTCTGAGTTCCCTTTGATGCTTTTTGGGGGTTATTTTCTATTGTGACTCAAGGTTGAGAAGTACAGGATAAAAGCATAGAGATGCTTAAGTGCCTGGTAATGTTACAGAGGGGACAGGAGATCAGTGTGGAACTATTCTAGACAGTCTTTATTTGTTCTGATTAAAATTCAATGAAAAATTAAATCTCCCATAGGGTTTTCTCTTATTTAAAAAAAGTACTTTCCTATTTAAAAGTAAGAAATGAAGGTCTACTCACAGAAAACCAGTTACAGTAATAAAAAATACTATAAAAATAAAATCTTACAAGTTTTTAAAAATCACAGTATTTTGTCTTTAGTTTACATTTTTGTTTTGTTTATCTTTTTCTGGTTGCTCATTGGTGATTTCTGGTTTGTGCTTTTTGAGGAATTGATGTGAAATTTCTTGCAAGCAGATGTAGAAATTCAACTTCTATGAATGTGAAAGCTCTTTTACCTTTTCCTTCATCACTTCTATTTCTGATGTAAAGGACAATTACAGATCTATGAGGTTGAATTGGTAGTGTAAGGATACCACATGGAAGTGAGGTGATGACCATTCACTTGCTTTGAGGAATTGTCTGACATTGAATAGGTACTAGTGAAGAACACTTGACTGAGGGAAAGCTTGTTACAGTTGCCTATAGAAGAGCATCTGAGCAGGGCTGGGCTTTCTTGGGCTTTCTTTTGTTCTTCTCTTGGTGTGTGCATCCTCTTAGCTTGATAGAAAACAGGTAGGCTAAGGGGTCACAGACTTAGCCTATGGATACTGTAGAACCTGTCTCAGACAAAGTTGATGTGCCATTTGTCAGGATTGTAATATAAAGAAGACTTTGGAGGCTCCTAGGCAGGTGAATCTGAACTTTATACATTTTGTAACGCTTTCATTTTTTCTTCTTCTAAATGTTTCTTTAGGCCAAAGAATTCCAAACAAGCAGAAAGGGAAGAGAAGCGAGTCCTTGGTTTGGTGCTGCTTCGTGGGGAAAACCTGGTTTCAATGACAGTAGAAGGACCACCTCCTAAAGACGTGAGTCTGAGCAGAATCCACAGGGGTGGATTCTCCACAGGCAGGAGGCCCTGCCTGGAATCAGACTCTACGTTAGATTCCCTGTACATAAACGGAGAGAGAACTAGAGTTCTTGCTTTGACCATCTCTCTTCCTCAGTTGGTACACGTGGTGGAGTAGCAGGCAACACACCTAAGGCCATCTGGGTCATGGCCCTGATACGATGACAGGGTCTAAGTGGCCTAAAAATTTATCACTCTAGAATGCTTGTATGTTTTATACACTTACAGATTGCTGTGCACTGAGCACTTCAGTATTTTGTTTAATCTTTGTAACAGTTACTTAAGGTATTACACTCATCTTTTCCTAAGATGCCAGCTAGTAAATGATGATAAAGTGACATTTGATCCAAGATAGTCTTGGTTTGTTAATGCTAAATTACAAATGCTTATAAGTAGAGCAAGCTTTAGATATAATCTAACCAAACTTATTATCCCCTTTTCATTTAAGACATTGTTACTCAAGTGAATAATTGTATCCTGGGTTTATGCATATACACACACTTTTTTGTCTTTATTAACACATAACATGCATTCAATAACATTTGATACCTACTTCCAGTAAAGTTGGCTACTTTATTGTAGCCTATTATAAACCTGTATGACCATAGCCAGTTTACCATAATGTCATCATTTCAGATAAGGAAAATCTCAGAATTGTAGAATTAGTTGCCTAGTATCAGTATACCAGTGAAAATTGGGGCTGAAAATAGATCTCATGTCCTTTTCTTGCCAGATCAGTTTATATTGTTTACTGATTCAGATGGAATCGTGGGTCTTTGCTCTGGGTTTAGTTTTCACAGGAGAGCTATGTGTGGTGACATGCTCTTGTAACTCTATCTCTTGGGAGAAGGAGGCAGGAGGATTCTAAGTTTGTGACCAAGCTGAGCTCCATATGTGAAACATTTTTTCAAACCAAACAATGTGAATAAGTAAATCCATTTTCATAGGAGTACCTGTAGGTGGTTGAGTTGTGGCATGTTTCTCTAGATTGAAGTTCTAGTTTGCTTCAGGGTGACAGAAATGTAGTCTTCTTCAGAAGAATGGTGTTAGCACATGTGGGCAGGTAGTGTTTACAAGCAGTTTTAATGCCTTATGAATCTGAGGGGCTTTCAACAGTACTCTGATTCTCTAGGCCATTGACAGTTTTCTTTATTTTTCAGACTGGAATTGCCCGAGTGCCACTTGCTGGAGCTGCGGGCGGCCCAGGAATTGGCAGGGCTGCTGGCAGAGGAATTCCAGCTGGTGTTCCCATGCCCCAGGCCCCTGCAGGACTTGCTGGACCAGTCCGTGGGGTTGGTGGGCCATCCCAACAGGTGATACATAGGGGAAAGGATACCATTCTCTGGTGGATAAAACAAAAGATAAAGGGAGGGTCTGCCCTTGGGGAATAGTGGAATTACCAGTCCATGATTGTCAGACTGTCAGTGTTTCTTTAAAGTGAGGAGAGCACAAAAATTATTTTGAATTTGAATTGAATTTGAGCAGAATGTTTCCATGATAACATAAAACTTTAGAACCTAGAGCTGGGAAGGTGGCTCAGTGGTAGAGCACTCGCTTTCCTTGCATGCCTGAGGCCCTGGGTTCGATTCCTCAGCACCACATAAGCAAAAAGAAAAAAGCCGGAAGTGGCGTTGTGGCTCAAGTGGTAGAGCGCTAGACTTGAGCTGAAGAGCTGAGGGACAGCACCCAGGCCCAGAGTTCAGGCCCCACAAATGGACCCAAAAAAACAAAAAAAAACCTTTAGAACCTATTATCAGTCTTACTTGTAAGTCTTATACGTCACCCTTAGACTCTGGCCTAGAAGATGGGTGGAAGTTGGGTATTTGAGTGATTATTTCATGGGATTTGTGTCTGGTATTTCTTAACTGAGTTGGGGAGGAGAATGAGAAGCTGAACTAACTAATATTCTGCTTAACTCCGACTTCTCTTAGGTTATGACCCCCCAAGGAAGAGGTACTGTTGCAGCTGCTGCAGCTGCTGCCACAGCCAGTATTGCAGGGGCTCCAACCCAGTACCCACCTGGCCGTGCGGGTCCTCCTCCACCTATGGGCAGAGGGGCACCTCCTCCAGGTGAGAAGCCCATAAAGAAACCAGTGCTAACTGATAGGAAGTGCCTTAGCTGGATTCATGATGAGATAGATCCTTGACTGAAACGGGTGATGAGTTTATATAATTAAGCAGGATTACTCTGAAATCCAGCCTGGCTGACTGACTTTGGAAGTAGTTTGACAAAAGCCATGGGGAGCACTAGCTTTTCGGCTCAAGTGCCTCCTTTGTATGTTTCCTATAGCAGAGGCTGAGAGGGTAGAAAGGTATATCTCAATCAGTAGACAGCTTTGTATGTTTCCTGATATTTTTTTTGTGTGGAAATACAGTACAGAGGAGTTACAGTTACATGGGCAAGATAACGAGTACATTTCTTATCAAGCATTGTTGCCTACTCTTTGTTTCCCCTTCCCATCCCTTCCCATACTCCCCTCCACCCCCCACCAAAGTTGTAAAGTTCATTTTTTGACATAATGACTTGTACATCTCCTTGTTGCAATGGGTCCACCTGTCCTGATACTTTTTAAGACGGGCATTTGAGGCATGTTACCTGGGCTTTTCTCTTTTAGGCATGATGGGCCCACCTCCTGGCATGAGGCCTCCTATGGGTCCTCCAATGGGGATTCCGCCTGGCCGAGGGACTCCAATGGGCATGCCCCCTCCAGGGATGCGGCCCCCTCCCCCAGGGATGAGAGGTAAGTGCCCCAAGCAGCACTGACTGGCTTCCTTCATGAGCCTAGGCAGATGGAAAGTAGAAGGAAATTGGATTTAGACTTATATCTGGTCTTTCATGCCTTCAGCTTATGAGTATTTGGAGGATAACTTAGTCTAGAAAGGACATTAGCATTTTAATGCTAATCTCTTAAAAACAGACTAAATAACCAAGGTACTTCTCAGCATCTTAGAGTCCTTGGGACATTGAAATAATTCATTCTGAAGATCCCAACAGAGATTAGGATATTGTTAATGTCCTCCAATTTGATAGTGTCTGGTAATTAAGAGGGTCTCTGGGGTTTGTGATACTAATTATTATGCATTCTTGCTTAATTCCAGTTTGACTCCACATGGGTAAGAAAATAGATCCAGAAAATACTTAGCATCCTGATTCCCAGCCTTGTGTTCTTTCAATGAAAGCATAGTAACTCTTAAGATAACTCAAAAAACCAAACTAGAGAGTCCCTGTGTTTCTAGTTTGGATTTTCCAGGCCTTCTTAGAAGGCCAGGCAACCCTAGAGACATTCTAAGTCAGCCACATACAAAGTGTTTTTCTTTCTGGTTGCTAGGTAAATGTAGAGGGGTATAACTGGGGATTTGAGTTCCAGATCAGGCACTGATGAAACTTCTCTTACTTTGGGCCATAGTTACAGAAGTAGCTCCACAGAGGCATGGGACCCATTCCCCAAAGCCATGTTGCCATAGACCTGTTGTTTATTACGCAGTTGTTTGTGTAGTCTCATTGGATTGTCTGGTTTCCCTTTCAGGGCCCCCTCCCCCGGGAATGCGCTAGACTCATCTCAGCCCTCAACTCCCTGCGTGTTTTCCGAAAGGCTGTACATAGTCCTTTTATTTCTGTGGCTTCTGAAACTGGTTTATAATAAACTCTTAAGAGAATGTAAATGCACCTGATGTATGCATTTATTTTTAGACAAGTCTTTGGTATATTGAATTTTTTTTTTTTTTTTGGGTCCGGTCGTGGGGCCTGAACTCTGGGCCTGGGCGCTGTCCTCAGCTCTTCAGCTCAAGGCTAGCGCCCTACCACTTGAGCCACAGCGCCACTTCCGGCTTTTTTCTTTTTGCTTATGTGGCACTGAGGAATTGAACCCAGGGCCTCAGGCATGCAAGGCAAGTGCTCTGCCACTGAGCCATCTTCCCAGCCTGGTATATTGAATATTTAATAGAGTCAGAAAGAATCACCTAGGGTAAGTTAGTTCTAAACTGCTACTGTGTATAATTACATCTAAAATGATGTAACATGTACTTTGAAAATAAAAGGATTGAACTTCAGTGACACAGTTTTGCTTATCAAAGCAAGGTGTTAAATACCTTGGAAAGACATCTGGATAGCTCCTTGACCAGTATATTTGTTATATGCATACAATCTAATAAAAATAGAATTTGAATGGAAGGATCACTGATTTCTTCTACCCAATTTGTTCAGCTGATATCTGGTCACTGAGCAGTATTCAAGTAGTACTTAGTATATTGAATTTCAAGGGTTTGAAAATAAGAGGTGAACACTACTTCTAAAAGCAATGAGAAGCTGGGCATAGTAGTGAATACCTGTAATCCCAGCACTTTGGAAGCTGACTCAGGAAGATACGGAGTTTGAGCCCAGCCTTGTCTCAAAGGAATGGACATGCTAATAATGAAGAGGAAAGACAAGAGGAGTACTGTAGGAGTGTTATGGTTTCCTTAGGAATGTAAGGGTTTTTTTTTTTTTAATATCAGTCAATGGAACATACCATACTAAGAAGAAAAGAGCCATAGATTTTTACAAAGAACTCGAGCAATAAAAGAAAACGGTTTTAAAAATGAGCCAAGTAATTTAGTACATAGTTCCTCAAAGAGGATAAATGGCCAACAAGCACCTGTAAAGTCATTCAAGTTCTTGGTTCCTCCCAAAGAAACGCAAATCAAAATATGCAAGATGCTGCTACTGTACACCTACTAGGATGACTAGTGAAAAAGCCAAAAAGGAGCCCTGGTGCCATGCAGGTGGGGCTGGAAGATGCAGCAGCAAGGGGAAACAGACTCGGCAGTTACTCAGCGCTGCAGCATTGCCATATGGTCCAACTGCTCTGTATAAATCTGGTATGTAGGATTATTTGGTCTTTGTCCCTGGTGCCTGTTGCCAAGCTCCCAAACCTTTAGAATTTCCTGTGCAATAGTCATAATCGCCTTAGTAACACCCAAGTTGATATTAATGAAGTGACAGGATGGGTGCTTAGGTAGCCGTATAGTGTGAACAGTCACCAGAAGAGGGTGGATGGTTGCAGACCAGGCTCTTGAAAACTTGTACAGTGAGATGTGAGCTTCCAGCTTGCTGAACACACGGAGAGTGCTTATGCCTGGAGATGGCAGGAAAGCTGAGTCCCTTCATACTACCTTAACAACCTCTTCATATTTTATAATATCCTTAATCTAAGTGTTCCTCTGAGTTCTGAGCCATCCTAGAAATTACTAACGAGAGGTGAGACAGTAGTCCTTTCCACCCTTAAGTTTATGGCTGGTTCCTGAGTCAGGTCACACTTGAAGCTTAGCAGCTTGTACCCAAGGACAAGCCTGAGCTCTTCTGTGGGATCTGACATGACCTAGGAAAGCTGGTGCCTAGTGGACAATTGATTGTAAGTGAGACCCTCCCCTCTCCCCCCATCTTGTCACAGAAGTATTCTGTGTTGTGACTGGAGAGTAGGAATGGTGGGTGTGGCGCTCTCTAGAATTGGTGTCAGGTATGTGAATATAGAGAAAATTCTCAGTCCCCAAGAGGATGAAAATAGGTTTATGTAGAACTTAGGTTTCAGCAACATAACAGTCAAAAGGTAAAACTGGTCTATCAATAGATTGTAACAATGCAATGAGTTCACATCTTGGTGAGTACAAAGCCAAAACAGCCAATGCATAAAACAGATTTATTCCATGCAGCAGGTAAGGAGAGCATGGGAGTAGGTTCCAGAGCAATTCCCTAAACCAAAGGAGGCAGAAGCTTTATTTAGAGAACCTGTGCATATTTATAGGAAAGCACTTTAGGGGTGGACACATTCTTGTGCATATCCATCTTGAGGTTATAATTTAAGATAGCAGGCACATTTTTGTTCATACTTAAAATCAGGGTCATGGATACAACACATGTTCAAAGGGTTAAAATGGTAGATGAATGCCCATGGCCATTCTCAGCATATATCATAAAATTTTAGCTAAAAATAAAGGAACTTTGAAGTTGCATTAATAGAAGTTCATTCCTAAAAGTGACTACCTTGCTTAGTGGGTAATAAGTTCCCTAGAGACATTTCTCATTTTAGAGGGGCTCAGAGTGGGAAGTCATTTTGTAACTACTTCTGGCTGATGGGTGCTCTTTTCCTAGTGAGAGGAATGAAACTGTTGATGCTAAAGCAAGGGAAGTCTTAGGATCACCAGAGACATTGTCTGATGCCATTTTTGGAATTCTTCCCATAATTGTTTTGCTCTCAAATGTTTCGAGGTACATCTAATTCTGACATGAGTAAAGTCAGTAAATTAGATGTTCTTAATTTATATAACCCAGAAAATACAGACTTAATGTCCCAAGGAAGCAGGTTAAAATACTGTTAAGTAACAGGCAAACAGGCCAACTAAAAACATAGGAAGGAATGCTTACTGTTGTGTCCTTTTTTACAGTTGCCTCAAATGTAATTTTAAGCCTTTAGTTAAGACACAAAGGAGAAGCATTCAGAAGATTAGAAATTGCACAAGCAGACCAATTAGGAGAGAAGGGTAAAATGAGTTATTTACTGCTTGGCTCTACCTACTGATTAGCTTTAGTTTGAGTCCTGGTCCCAGCTCATTGATGCATTTGCAGGCCTTATTATTATTACTAGTATTTAGTATAGTATTATTTGAGTCCTTAGTATATATTTGAGTCTTTAGTATATTAATTTTAGTATAATGATTCTAAGGAGAGAATTAGTAATATTAAATAAGGTCCTGTCCAGATGGAGTTAGGTTGAGAAGATCTGGACTTTCAGATTTCAAATGTGTCTAATACTTGGTACACAGGGGTTGAAGTCTTTACCTTCATAGAGGGAAATTTTAGGTTCCTTGCCTAGTAAGGGGCAACATAATCTACCTTAGATATTTATTGCCAGTTCAATTTCTAGGATGTATTTTAGAGCTAGTTCCCTCCTGTAGAGGACCTTCAATGCAACATTTTAAAGGTGCTGAGCTTGCTGGGTGCAGTGACTCAAGACTAATCCTAGCCAGTTTGGAGGTAGAGACTGGGGGATGGCAGTGTAAGGCCATCTCAGGCAAAAAGAAAATTGGCAAAGCCAGCCCTGGCAGAAAAGTCCATGAGACTCTTATCTCCAATAAACTCAGAAAAAGTCAGAAGTGGCACTGTGACTCAAGTGGTAGAGCGTTAGCCTTGAGCACAAAGGACAGCACCCAGGCCCTGAATTCAATCCCCAGACCTGGTGGGGAAAAAGAAAGACTTCATCTCCAGGCAATGGCTGGGTGCAGTGGTGCATGCTTGTTATCTACAGTAAGACTGGGACGCACAGATAGAGTGCATTGGGAGAGACTGGGAGAGAGTGAGGGAATGGAAGACACTGTACTAAGGAAATGTACTTGTTACCTGACTCGTAATTGTAATCTCATAATTGTAATTGTGTATCACCTTTATAATAACAATAAAGTAAATAAACAACAAAATTACTCATGTAAAAAGATGGAAGGTACATGCTTGTAATACTAGCTACTCAGGAAGCAGAAGGAGGAGGATTTCTTTTTTTTTTTTTTTTTTTACAGGTCATGGGGCTTGAACTCTGGGCCTGGGTGCTGTCCCTCAGATCTTCAGCTCAAGGCAAGCGCTCTACCACTTGAGCCATAGCACCACTTCCAAGGAGGAGGATTTCTAAGGGGGGAAAAACTAAACACACACCGCCCCCCCCCCCCCCCCCCCCCGCCCCGTAAAGGGCTGTAGGTATGATTTAGGTGATAAAATTCCTGCCTACCAAGTTCAAGGCCCTTGAGTTCAATCCCCAGTATGGGCTAAATAAACAAAAAGATTTTTTTTTTTTTTTTTTTTGGTCGGTCATGGGGCTTGAACTCTGGGCCTGGGCGCTGTCCCTCAGCTCTTCAGCTCAAGGCGAGCGCTCTACCACTTGAGCTACAGCGCCACTTCTTATAAACAAAAATAAAGATGTTAAGCTTGAGTTTCTCCTTGGAGGCAGCTCTGATGTGGCTCAGAACCATAGGTACAAGTATTAACCAAACTTTGAGCTTTCACACAGTTTGGTCAAGTGTGTGATGGATTAAGTATATGATTTACTCATTCAGTTTTGTCAGGGTTTCCATGTCACATGTAACACCTGTATTGTATTCCTAGTATGTGGAAAAATTTCCCATTATCTTTGAAATACCAGTGGGTCCTTTGTTACTAGATAGATCCATGTAACCCAAACTTGGAGATCACCCCTTCTAAAAATCATTGAATAATTTCTGCTCTTTTTGTAAGGGAAGGCTTTCATCCACCTAGTAAAAATATCTGCAAGAATTGAGAGATAATAAATTGCCCTTGGGGCTGTTGGCGTGATTGTAAAATCTATTGGTCAGTCCCCTCTCATGTCTCTGGTTTGTATTGTTCTTTTTCATGAGGCACAGGTGGCTTCATTGCAATGTTATTTTTCTGGCAGTATAACACACTGTTCTGTTAGTTTAACTATGATCTCCTTTAAATCTAGAGCTTTAATTACTCGGAAGCTCGTTGTACAGAGTTTCTTTTCCATAATGAGTTGAACTATGGGCAAATGTAATAATCAGGCAGGTCACCTTTTCTAGCAACAGACTTTTCCTTGCTTGTCAGTTGCCAACCCTGCTGAGAGGAGACATTTGAAAGCCTGCCCTTTTTGCTTCTTCTTGTCTTCCTCCCAGTAGGAGGGAACAAATTTGTCGAGGCCTGGAGAGGATCAAAGGCAGCTGTTGAATTTCTCTGCACAAAGCTTTTACGTTTAGCTCCACAGTTTCCTTTTCTTATTTCTGAGTCTCCCCTCTGATGCCCCCTGCAGGCTACAACTGCCACTTTCGCAGGGTCATTTGCTCCCTGAAATAGTCTATGGAACTTTAGTCCATAAAATTTCCTCACTGATAGCATTATGAAGATGACTCTTTCCATTTGTATCGTGGATCGCTGAGAAGTCACAACTGGAATCTGTATATATAATCTCCCCTCTTATTAAGTAAGTGCCCCAGTCAGCTTTTTGGGTGTGTTGGAAGGGGGGCCTTTGGCATCAATAATCTCATAGTCAGAGATGCTATAACCAGCCTGTCATTGAGCACCATTGATAGAATTGCTCCTATCAACATATCATACTTTTTAGAGCTTGGCAGGTGTTCACCCTGAAGGTCCTTTATGCTTGAGTGTACCTAGACTTTGAGTTCCAAGCAGTCATCATATATTAGAGGCTAGGATGGCTGGGTTTAGTGTTGGGTAAGGGTTTGGAATCGGATGAGGACATTTAGTGTTTGAGCCTGGCTTTGGGACATTTGGCCGCTTGTTAGCCAAGGATGGCCTTTGAATCCACAACACTATCCCCTGAGGTGGGGGTCTGACTGTCAGTGGCTGCCCCATAGTTTAACTGGTCTCTTTGTAAGATGAAAATGAGGCACTCCAGAATAGACAGAAACGAGTGCTTTAAAACCAAGTGGGAGCCGGGTGCTGGTAGCTTACACCTGTAATCCTAGGGGGCTGAGATTTGAGAATTATGGTTCAAAGCCAGCCTGGGCAGGAAAGCCTATGAGACTCTTATCTCCAATTAACCACCAGAAAACTAGAAGTGGTGCTGTGGCTCAAGTGGTAGAGTGCTAGCCTTGAGCTGAATTGCCCAGGGACAGTGCCCAGACCCAGAGTTCAAACCCCATGGGCAACAAAGAAAAACTAAAACAAAAACCTGGTAAGGAAATGGCACTGTGACTCAAAGTGGTAGAGCTAGCCTTGAGTGAAAAAGCTCAGGGACAGTGTGCAGGCCCTGAATTCAAGCCCCATGACCAACAAAGGAAAAAAAAAGATAAAATTATGCCAGATGCTGTGGTTCATCCCTGTAATCCTAGCTACTCAGAAGGCTGAGATCTTAAGATAATAGTTTGAAGCCAGCCTGGGCAGGAAAGAATGAGCAACTCTTATCTCCAATTAGTCACAGAAAAAGCCAGAAGTGGATCTGTGGTAGAGCACTAGCCTTCAGCAAAAGAAGCTCAGGGACAGTACTCAAGCCCTAAATTCAAGCCCAGGTCTGGAAAAAAACAAAAACAAAAACCAACAACCTGGGAGGTTGGAGGTTCAAGAAACCATTTTTTTCTCTTTTCTGATAGCACCTCTTATATTTTCTCTTGGAAAGACCACCCCTTTTAGTAGTTAGCAGAGGATGTGGCTCTGTTATAGTATTGAGTCAAACTCAGTGTTTCCAGTTACAGCTAAGATAACACAGGCCTCTGCAGGAAATCTCATTTGTACTAAAAGGCTGTCCCTCAGCAATTCAGCTCAAGGTTAGCATGCTACTACTTGAGCCATAGCACCACTTCAGGCTTTTTTTTTTTTTTTTCTGCTTATGTGGTGCTGAGGAATGGAACCCAGGGCCTCATGCATGCAAGGCAAGTGCTCTACCACTGAGCCACCTTCTCAGCCCATGGCCAATTCTTTAAGAGGAAAAGTACTGAATCTTTGGAAATATCTGCTGTCTCTTGGATAGAATTATCTAAGAGTTGAAAAGTTGTGTGGTTTTTTTGTTTTTCTTTTTTCTTTTTGGCTGTGGGACCTGAATTCTGGGCCAGGGCATTTTCCTCAGCTTGTCAGCTTGTCAAGTGGTAGTGTTCTACCACTTGAGTCACAGTGCCACTTCCAGCCTTTTCTGCTTATGTAGTGCTGAGGAATTGAACCCAGGGCCTCATGCATGCAAGGCAAGCACTCTACCACTGAGCTACCTTCTTAGCCTCTATAGGGCTTAACTTTACTAATACTGTGAGCTTTATCCATAACCTTTTAGATTCAATTTTTATTATTAAAATAGCAATTAAAATAAACTACCAATTACAAATTGAGTGCCCAAATTTGAAAGAAAATATAATACACTTAGTCTTCTAACCAAATCACTTTACTGTCAAGTAAAGTGATGTGATTTAATGCACATTTAATAGGCAAAGTAATATTAACACAGTGACTAATTCTAAGAAGAAACTTTCTTTTTTATTAAAATTTTTTGTATTATATATACATGCTCATTAAAGAATGTTGAGCTGGTACCAGTAGCTCATGCCTGTAATCCTAGCAACTTGGGAGGCTGAGATCCCAGGATCACAGTTTAAAGCTAGCCTGGGCAGACAATTATGTGAGACTCTTATCTTCAATTAACCAGCAAAAAGCTGGAGGTGGAGCTGTGGCTCGTGTGGTGGAGCATTGGCCTTGAGTGAAAAATTAAGCTCAGGGACCATGCCCAGGCCCAGACAAGCCCCATGAGCTGCACAAAAACAAAACAAAACAAAAACTACAAAAAACGGTTGAAAGTAATCACTCATACCTAAGGAAAAAGGAGCCTCAACACTCCCAAATATCTGCCTTTTGGGGTTGTAATCATATTTCTTTTGATATCAAACATATCTACAAAGCTTTACAAAGATAATGACTTCAGTATCTCATCAATTGAACATACGAGTATTTACTTGACCAATTCTCTATGGACATTAGCTTAGATTTTTTCACTAGTAATGTGATGACCATATTTTTTGGCTAAGTATTATCATATATTCAGGTAGTTAAAATGGAATTTGTGAGTCAAAGGATGTAAACATTTTGATTAACAAGAAAGTTGATTAAAGTTAATTAACTTAAAAGCTTGAGCTAATTTTCCCTATTACAAATCAGACACAACTTACTTTTTTTTCACAAAATGCTTCTCAGAATTGGTAATTATCAGGAAAAAGTACATTTTCTAGTCCTGCAGCTGAAAATGGGTACATCATTGCCATACTGTGTTTTTATGAGATGTAACAAGCTATAATTTTTAAAAATCTGTTTCCTCTTTTGAGTATTATATATTTTTTTGTTTGTTTATGTGGCACCAAGGAATTGAATGCACTGCCTAATGCATGCTAGGCAAGAACTCTACCACTAAGCCACGCGTCCAGCCCTTGGCATTATCTTTTAAAAATATCTTGTAATGGACATACGTTCTCCATAACTTGGTCATTCCTCCATCTGGGGAATTCATTTCTGAGTTTTCTTGAGTACAAATCAAACAGCAATTTATTAGCTTGTATGGAAATATTTTTTTTTCTGAGATTGTATGCGTGTGTGTGTGTGTGTGTGTGTGTGTGTGTGTGTGTGTGTGTGTGTGTGTTGATCCTAGAGCTTGAACTATGGGCCTGAGCACTGTTCCTGAGCTGCTGCTTCTTTTTTTTTTTTACCCTGTGGGGTCTGAACTCGGCCTGGGTGCTATCCCTCAGCTCTTCAGCTCAAGGCTAGTGGGTCTTCCACTTGAGCTACAGCACCACTTCTGGTTTTCTGAGTGGTTTATTGGAGATAAGAGTCTAATGGACTTTCTTGCCCGGGCTGGCTTTGAACCGAGATCCTCAGATTGCAGCCTCCTGAGTAGCTAGGATTACAAGTATGAGTCACTGATGCCTGGCTTCTGAGCTTCTTTTGCTCAAGGCTGGTGCTCTACCACTTGAGCCACAGCTAGCTCCATTTCTGGCTTTTTTGGTAGTTTAGTGGAAATAAGAGTCTCAGCATTTCCTGCCCAGACTGGCTTTGAACTAAAGTTCTCAGGTCTGAGAATCCTGAGTAGCTAGGATTATAGGTATGAGTCACTGTGCCAGGCTGGATTTTTCTAAGTTTTAAGGAGCAGTATTCATGACTTACAGGCAGGAGCTGAAAGAAAATAATGGTCACTAAATGTAGACATGTGCAGTGAGTATCTTTGCGAGGTTGTATACGGATTTGCCCTATTTGCTTGCTCATGGAGAAAGAAATCTGGTTTGAAGGGAACAGAAACAAAAGGAAGAGTTTTAGACTATGTTTAGAACCTTTTAAATATTGATAGTGTAAGTGTGTTACCAAGTTTGTTTTGTTTTTTGTCAGTCATGGGGTTAGAACTCTGGGCTTGGGCATTTCAGCTCAAGGCTAGCGTTCTACTACTTGAGCCACAGTGCCACTTCTGGTTTTCTGGTAGTTTATTGGAGATAAGACTCTCATGGACTTTCCTGCCTGGGATGGCTTTGAACAGCAATCCTCAGATCTCAGCCTCCTGAGCAGCTAGGATTACAGGTGTGAGATACCAGTGCCCAGCACATTACCAAATTTTAAAACTGTACATTAAAGAAAAAAGGGTGAAATAATGAAGGCAAAAATCCACCAGGGGGCAGAAATGCTCTATCAGGGGAAAGTTGAACAACAAAATGCATGGGCTGTCTTATGCATGGCTATTGGGACTGTTTTTTCCTTACTTTTTATATTGTTTCAGTTTATATAGAAATAAAATGCACTTTATTTAAACAAAGAAGGATGTGAAGGACCTTTGTCCCATTTCAGGTATGGGTACATGTAAGCATGTATGCATGTAGAAGTAAGAGTTATTGAGGAAAAGGGGCATTACATTTAAAATGGAGTGCAGCTTAGTGGTGAAGTGCTTGCCTACTAGACCCTGGGTTCAATCCCTAGCATTATAAAGAAGAAATAAAAGTTAACAGTATATCAAGTGTGATGTGACAGTATAGTATCTTCCTACTGATCTGTATACTCAGCACATAATGTGAATGAAGGAAAAGGAACTTCCTTCCTTCCTTCCTTCCTTCCTTCCTTCCTTCCTTCCTTCCTTCCTTCCTTCCTTACCTCCTCCCTCTCTCCCTCCTCCCTCTCTCTCTCTCTCTTTCTTTCTCTTGTTCTTTCTTTCTTTCTCTCTTTCTTTTTTTGTTCTTAATTGCTAGTCCTGGAGCTTGAACTCAGAGCCTGGGGACTGTCCCTGAGCTTCTTTTGCTCAAGGCTAGCACTCTACCACTTGAGCCACAGCACCAATTCCAGCTTTTTCTGTGTTTGTGGTCCTGAGGATTCAAACCCAGGGCTTCCTGCATGCTAGGCAAACCCTCTACCACTGAACCACATTCCCAGCTGGAAAAGGAACTTTAATGCACTCTTGTATTTGTCCTAGGGGTACCCAATATAAGGGTCTCACAGGAGGGCCACGGCTTGCCTGGATCTGGAGAAGGCAGTCCACAGGCTTCTACTGGGTTTTCTCTGACCTGGGTCAAGAGAATGAGACATGTGTACGTAGTGGGGGTTGGGTGCTTGAGGGCTGTGAGCAGTCACCTATGAAAAAATGGAGTCAGACTTTATATTAAAGCACAAAAGTACCTTACCTCATGTAAACTTAAATCTGTACTGAGGTAATGTGCCTAGTGTAGGGAGGGTTAATAAATCCTT
The DNA here is from genome assembly GCF_019054845.1 of Dipodomys spectabilis. NCBI lineage: Eukaryota > Metazoa > Chordata > Mammalia > Rodentia > Heteromyidae > Dipodomys > Dipodomys spectabilis. The sequence goes on from NW_024870852.1 coordinate 7,955,538, forward strand.
GTCATCATTGGTGTTGGGTCTACGTTTGTGACAAGGCCTTTCCTTTGAATCTTACTATACTCTGTTCTTTGAGGTAATGAGATGTGTAGCTCAGGGTTTGGCTACTCTATACATGAGATAGTCTCCCACCTAGCCCTGGACAGTATTTATTCTGGCATCAAGGAAAGAACACACCAGTTTCCAGAATGCTTTGTGTTGGGGGCATGCTCAGTGTAACTGTGTCTCCTCTGCTGTGCCAAGGAAGGCTAACTGACACAGGTTAGGCCTTGGCCTGCCCCGCCCATTCCCCACCCCCATGTCCCTTCCCTTCCTTGGTGTATACAAAAGAGTGAATAAGAGAGTCCTCTGTAGAAAGGAAAGACAGGCAACAAACAATAACATGAGAAGGATAGTATAGAAAAGAAATCTCTGCTGTGGATAAAAGAAATCAGGGAGAAAACCTGAGAGTTCCAAGATTATAGCTCTGCTGAGAGCAGTTAGGGAGGGATATGATTGGGAACAAGAAAATTTCTGATTGAGGGCACAGCAACTGCAAAGGGCACCAGATTGAGAGTTGTTCCCCCCCCCCCCCCCCCCAGAACATCAAGAGGGTGGGAGCAGCAGGTAGCAGCTTATTGTATCTCAATTTTTGTATGATATTTAGGTTTGTCAGTAGAGGGTGCCAGAGATACATTGCTGGAAGAGAGGCATTCTTTGCTGGTTCTGAGGGGTCCTCTCTGCTGGCTTCTGCAGCCTGCCCCCTTCTCCAGTGCCTGGCTCAAAGCCTGGGCGATTTCTCTGGCATCAGCTTCTGTAGGGAAGATGGCGTTTGCAGGGCATAGCAGCCCTCAGCCCTCAGTAGCTTCCTCTGAGGAAGATATTCCAGGAAGGGCTTTCTCTGGTACCTGGGGGGCAGATTCTAGCAAATTCTGTTAGTGAGGCAGCACGGTGGCTTCTCTGTCCTCTAGGGAGCCAAAGTATGCTCTTTCCAGCAAATCTTGAGTCCACCTTGCTCAGGGCAGGCAGGGAAGGTGCTCTTCTTTAGACTCTGCCTCAACCCTAGGGACTCCTAAAATCTGCCATTCCTGGTTTCTTTGGTGTTCTCTATTTCTTCCTAGCTAACCTGCAATTGTTCCTACCCCCTCATATGAAAAACATTTATATGCCTGGGCTCTACCACTTGAGCCATGATCCCAGCTCACAACCATTTCCTGAAGGTATGTTTCCCCATACACATTGCCACATGCTTTTGTCTCATGAGTAGACCCTGACTGGTAAGAGATCTCCTGGTATAAAGGAACAAGTGAGATACGAGGAGGAGAAGTCAGAGAGGAGCCCTGGGCTCTGAAGGAAACTTCATTTCACTTTCAATGGGATGGGGCACCCATGGAAGGGACTTGAACAAAGGAATGATATTTTGTAACTCACAAACTGAAAGTGTCCTTCTGACTGCTTGGAGGAGAAGGGGCAGGGTGGAGACAGGAGCAGAAGCAGGGTGCCCACAGTTCCAAACCGGAACTGATAGGTGTGAATCGGACTAGTGATGGTGGTAGTGGGAGACAGATGGATTCTGGGAAAATGGCGATCACTTGCAGCTAGGTTTTGTGAGGTTTTGATGGGGAAAAATAGGACAAAGAGTTTTTGACCTGAGGAGCTGAGAGTTTTCCTTTCTGTTAAGAGAGGACAGAGGGGTCAGAGATTCAGTTTAGGATAGACAGTTATTTACCTGCTTGATTTAGGATTATTTGACTTTACCTCAGTGTGAAAGCCACATGTATTTAGTAGAGATTGTACTTCAAAATTTGCAGTTTGAATTCTGACTTGCTCCTAGTGATGCATGTATGGTCCTCTCCTGAGGCTGTCACTTTTATTTTGTTGTTGGCATCCCTAAATTTAATAGCTTTGGGGGGGGGAGGGAAGAATTTATTTACTTGTTTACTTTCTCATTTTGCTTTCCATATCTTTTTATTTTCTGTTTGTTTCTTTTTGGCCGTACTGGGGATTGAACTCAGGACCTCCCACTTGCTAGCTGGGTCCTGAACAGCAGATCCACACCCCCAGCTCTCTACAGCTTTCAAAAATGTCATGATTAATCTCTGTCTTCCCTAGCTGGAGGGGTCCCTGTGAGGACCTTGTGTTGCTGTCCTGTCCTGGGAGGTGATGAGTGCAGAGTGGGGCCTGGGGACCCAGTCCAGACCCCCGCAGTGTGGGGCTTGTTCCAGCTGGTGAGGTGCTGCCAGCAGATAGCCTCACTCAGGCTGCCATCTGATTCAGGGACGTCCCTGCTGTGGTGAGTTCTTGCCCAAAGTCACACCCTTTTCTGGGCAAATCAGTGACAGGTCCAGTCCTTTCTGCCCAGCCCATTCCAGCTCCACAGCTGCTGGTGGGATTCCGATGCATCATGCATCATTCCTGTGCAATTGCTCACCTCACTTCCCTTCATCCCCGGCCCCTGGCATCGTCCCCAGGTCACTCTTCAGTCCGTATTCTGTACCCTAGGCTCCACTTCAGGATTGGCTTCCTGAGAAACAGGTGAGGCTAAGTGACTAGAGGAAGAACGGCAGGAAGACCAGATCAGAGGCTCTATGAGGCCGGGGCTGTGAATGAAGATTCTCACCTGGGACAGAGGGACAAGGCATTTGTCATGCCTCTCCAGTGTTTCTACCCAATGTCCTCAAAGGGAAAGGAAGGAGAGAGTACTCGTCCCAGAAGACAGGACAGGTCGAGGGGCTGGGATGTGGGTCCCACTTCAGAAGCTCAGATCTAGATAGAAAATCCAAAAGTGGAGGCCCACAGCCAGGTCTAGCTGGGTCTGAGTGAGGTCAGGTCTGGGCATGTGGTTCAGGTTCAGTCTGAGATCAGAATTCAGTCAGAGATCAGGACTGGACTGGAGTGTGGGCTCAGGATCTTGAGGTCAGTTTCAGTAGGGCTTCAGAGAGATTAGTTTGGGGTCAGGGCACTGTATGGACAGAATTGTCTTTATCCATCTGAAGTCAGGATTCAACATGGCAGGAGCCACAACTTGGTGTAAAACAAGGTTAAAGAACTGTTTGCTTTAGCCTCAGGGTCATGAGGCAGCCCAGCTCTGAGATATGACTCTGTTTGGGGGTCAATGACACTATTTGTTTGACCCCAGATTAAAACTCAGCCTACTGCATGTTCGTGTAAATAAAGTTTTATTGAAACACATCCATACACATCTGTTTACACATGATGACAGCTTCAACACTATAGAAGCAGAATTCAGCAACTACAAGAGATCTTGTAGATGGCAAGGCCTAAAATACCTACTCTAGGCCTTGATGGGAAAGCTTGCCAAGCAAGTTCCAGAAACTGGAGCACCCTCCCCAACCCCCCACCACCCAGTGCAGTGTCCAGTGCTCCTGTGGATGTTTAGATTGTGTTTAAGGAACCAAAGTGACTTAGCGGAAGAATGGGGAACCTCATGTAAAGCCTATTGCTAGCATCCTTTGGGGTCCTCATAACCATAACCAGCCAAGTCAATTCCAAGCCCAAGTCTTTTTCAGCCTTTTCTTTTCTTTTTGGTGCTGGTACTGGGGCTTGAACTCAGGGCCTCACACTCTTGCTTGACTTTTTTTTGTTCAAGGCTGGCACTCTACCACTAGAGCCATACTTCCACTTCTCGCTACTTGCTGATTAGTTGGATATAAGAGTCTTTTGGAATTGTTTACCAGGGCTGGCTCTAAACGGTGATCCTCAGATCTCAGCCTCCAGGGCAGCGAGGATTACATGCGTGAGCCTGTATGTTCTCAGTCTTGAACTACCCGTTTCTATCCTGCTGGCCACAGGTAATCTGAGTCTGCACAATTCTTCCAAGGCTAGACCTCTGAGCTGTCCTCTCTCCTTTCTCACCCCCAGCCAGTGCCCTCTGATTGGCTGCTGAGTTAGCCACTGCTTTCTGCCAGGCTGAGCTAACCTGTGGGGTCAGTTTGTTCCTCTTAAAAAGTGCTACTTCAGCTCAGCTGAGAGGTGTCAAGGGTAGGAGAGTTGAACAGGAAATAGCTAGCTGGCAGGTGGCCCTTGTAGTCTTTAGCTACTTTCCTCATGCGCGCGCACACACACACACACACACACCTCACAGTTTCATCACTGGAGCTGCTTATGGGGTCCTTTGAGGCTGTCACCTGGATACAACTTCTTCAGAATTGGCTTCCTGGAAAAATCAGCTAGAGCAGGTAACCTTGAAGAAGACAAGCACATGCTGGAAGAGTGGGGAGTGTGGGGCCACACCATGAGCTACCTGCTGGAGGGTTCCATTTATTAGTGGTTTAAGGCCTGTTGACTCCAGCCCCAAAGAAATGTCTGCCTGTCATAAGGCAATCTATGGTTGCCCTTGTAATCTGGGACCCAGACCAAAAACCTAGTTTGGGAAGGTGCGTGCGTGCGTGTGTGTGTGTGTGTGTGTGTGTGTGCGTGCGTGTGTGTGTGTGTGTGTGTGTGTGTGCGCGTGCGTGTGTGTGTGTTTGTGTGTGTGTGTGTGTGTGTGTGTGTGTGTGTGTGTGTGTGTGTGTGTGGTGTCCTGGAACCAAGGCAACCCAAGGGCCTGATTCTAAACACTCCCACTCATTTGGTTGCCAAGTGTCATCCCCACATCCTGCGAAATCACTAGAGAAGTGCCCACACAAGGGGCCACAAAGACCGTCCATCACACGCTTGTCCATGTCTTTGCCTGACTCTCTCGGCGAAAACCTTGTACACTGATTATTCTTTGAATTGCTGTCAGTTGTGTTGTCGCTGTCATTCAGATCTCCTAACTTGTGATACAGATTTTAATTCTTTTATTGTGTAGACCATTTCAGAGCGGCACTGCCTAGCTATCACCATCATCTTCAAGGCTGGTGGTGGCTGCTTTATCCTGGGTTCTGACTTGAATCCAAGCTCGTGATTGGCAGAGTGCAGGCTGCTGGAGATGTTTTGCAAAAGTCAGTGTTGTTCTGCTTTCCAAAGAAAGAAACAGTGGCTTTAGCTAGGCAGATCAGACGTGGGGCTGTTGGTTTTAGGAGAATACAGTCCAGTCTGGTGTCCCTCCTTTGTCGTCTTCAACTGTTTTCAAGCAGCTGAAGGCCCTGAGATGCAGAGAACTTGTCTCTATTGAGGGAAAATCTCCCACTGCTTAAAAATATCCTGGCTTTTAGAAACATGACTTTGGGGGTAGCATTGTAATGGGATGAATGGCAGGCCTCTGACTCTGCCTGTATTCTTGGCAAGCTCCTCTTGCTCTGCGGGGAGTTTATGGGGATGTTCAGGTTCCAGCGCTAACATTTTGGGCTGCCAGTCAGGCCTGGGGCAGGAGTCTGGGATCTGGATGTGGTTAGGGCACTTGGAGAGCTGGGAGAGAAGTGAGGAGAGGTAAGTGAGCTGGCCAGAGGTGGCAGAAGTGGGAGGACTAGGGCTCCTTGGATGCTTGGTGTGCCAGCCTCACAGCTGGTGAAAGAAAAAACAGAGGATCTCTAGGTTCCTACATCAAGCCATTTGTCCAGAAGGGTAAGGGTTACTGAACCTAACACCTCATTTCACAGATGGGGAAACTGAGGCCCAAGAGGAAAGGGACTTGCCTAAACTCACAGAGTAGGATAGAGACTGAAGCAGGACCAACTCAGGGCTCCTGGCTCCTACATGGGAGAGACAGAGAGATGGACAGGAGGATCAGGGGGCCACATCCTCCTTTCAGCCCCATGTGGCCCATCACTTGGCTGTGGCCACGTGGACGATCACAAAGCCCTTGATGTCTGGGAAGTGGGGGCTGACGAGGTCCACCTGCAGCTGCCTCGGGCCACTCTTGGAGGGGGTGATGTTGAACTGGACCAAGGCTCTCTCCTGGGGCTCCAGGATGGGCACACTGGAGACACAAGCAAGGGGAAAGAGCGTCAGTCCTCTCTCCTGAGTCTGGTCGGCCAGTCCATGGCTCCTCAGGAACCCTCAAGGCCAAGGTCACATTGTGACTTACCATTCACATTTCATCATGTGTTTCCAGCCTCACCCCACCCCGTCCCTACCTCACTCTCATTCAAAAGCTACCTTGGATCCTTTGGACTTAAGCTGGGGGTCCCCTGTTTGCCCAAATCATACTCTTCTCAGGGGAAGGGCCAACTCCCTTCTCAACAATTTACATGTGGCTCAGGATTGCATGAGCAGAAAGTGAATAATGGAAGTGAATCGGTGAGTGACTGACCATGTAAATGAGGCCGTGCATGACTGGAACGTGTGAGAAAGGGAATGAATGCATAAGCAAATGAGTAAGTGAGCAAGTTAAAGGAGGGGAGGGAGGAGGGGGATGCCGGAGAAGAGCGTTGGAGGGGTGAGGCTGATCGAGGAGCACTGTGTGACTGTAGGTCAAAGTGAAAAGCCCTGGCACCATTCACTGATGCTAATAAAACCATGAGAAATAAGGCATGAGTATGTGTGGAAGACCAGAGCAAGGGGAACAAGAGTGTGTGAGGGGGTAAATATGATCGAAGTACATGTGATACATGTACAACACTATCTTCCTGAAGCCCATTCCTTTGTAAATGCAAGCATGAGAATGAATGAGTGGATGAACGATCCAGTCAAAATGGAGTTGGGTAGAGGAATAAACAGGTGAGAGAATGAGGGAGTGAAACGTGATGAAAGAGTAATGAAGTCGGGTGTGGTGGCGCATTCTTGGAATCCCAGTACTTGGAAAGCAGAGGCAGGACGATGGCGAGTCTTAGGCCAGTCTGGGCTATGTGAGCCCTCTGTGCCGCGAGGTGAGAAACCAAAAACCCAAACCAAACAAACAAGAAACAAAAACAAATAAACCAAAAGAGTGATGAAGGAGAGAGAGCCGATGAGGGAGAGAGTGATGGGTAAGTCGGTGGCTAGGTGATGCTTAAAGGCGAAGGCTGATCTGTGTGGGCAGTGGACTTGTTCCTGTCTGGCCTTCACCTAGGTAGGTGGCCCCTCTCTCTCTCTCCCATTCCCTGGCTGGCTCTTGTGATAGGGCTTATCAAAACTTACTGTCTTAGAGCTTACTCTTAAGCCTCTGTAACTCCATTTTGCTTTTGTGACTCCATCTTAAAGAAAGGACTGCACCCCCACCCATGAGACTAGTTCCTTATAGTTTGACATTTAACGATATATGTTGCCATTTTTCTGATTATGTTCCTAGGTAACAACCATAGAGACAATCATAGGAACGGGTCATGCTGCCCTTGCTTACAGCATTGTCTAACTTATGCTTCTGTAACTTCCTACTTGGCTTGCACCTGCAGGAAAGAACTGTTAAGGACTTTCCACCCCTGAACAAACAAGGACGTAAAGTTTTGCTTAAAAGTGGCCCTCAAAGGGAACTCAGGGCTGCCCATTGTAGTCCTGGCCTGCTAGTAATAAAGACTTTCTATGGGCTGCACTCTGTGTCTGTGTGGGCTCTCCTGGTGGGCCTCCCCACCACATACTTACTCAATGCTGAGCTGTCCTTGGAGCAGGCCACTGCCCTCCACCATCAGCACACAGTCCTTCGCTCCCTCCAAGAGGGGGTTGACCACCATCACCTCCACTGCCACAGCCACTCCCACCACGGCAGGCCCCAGCACCTGAGGGGAGTAGCAGCACTGAGTCACCCCGAGTCCTTCCATCACCCCATGAAAGCCATGGTCCTGGCTCTGCCAGAGGGTGGAGCATCATTTGTGTCCCCTGCCTCCACCTATCCCATGACAGCATCACTGTCACAGCCGTCCCTTGCCTCCACATCCTCTCCACCCTCGAGAGGAAGCCGGTGACAAGGACACCCATCCTGAGCTCTGCTAGGAACAGCATGGTGGATGTGGACGAAGTCACCTTGATGGTGATGAAGTCCTCCAGAGTAATGTCCTTCTCCACCAGCAGTTTCTCTCCTTTGGTGACAAAGCACATGGCGGCCAATAGGATCTTCTTGTCATCTGTCAGGTCTGCTTTGTACTGAGAGTAAGATATTGCCACTGGTATCTTCTTCTCTGAAAGCAGAGATGGGAGTTGGGGCTTGACCTTCTTCTTCATGGTATCCAGCTAAGCTGGCCTTGGACTATAATCCTCTCAATCTTTGCTTCCCTGGTAGCTAAAATGACAGATGTGAGCCACCATACCTGATGTTACAGGACAATTTTTATCATTGAATACAAATGTAGAAGAAGAGAAGGTAGATTTTCAATTAATAATCGAAACTTCTATTTTTGCCAACCTGGAAAAGTTAAACCCATTATAAACAGAACAAAGGGAATGAGAACAAATTAGAACAGATATCAATGTTCACTGAAAGCAGGAATCAAAGAAAATCAACAAAACCTCAAATTGATTCTTTGAAAAAAAAATCAGTAAAAGCAATGGGCTTCTAGCTAGGCTCAGTTAAGAAATACACATCATTAGTATCAGAAATACAAGAAGGGACATCACCACAGATCTTCTGTATATAACAGATAATAAAGGAATGTGATGGACAAGCATATGCCCTCCAATTTGACACAGGAAATTTCCTTGAAAGATATACTTGGTTCAAATGCACACAAAGAAATATAATATCGCTGGGTGCAGATGGCTCATGCATAGAAATTCAGAAGGCTGAGATCTGAAGATTGCAGTTTGAAGCTTGCCCCAGTGGAAACATCTGGGTGACTCTATCTCTAATCAACCAGCAAAAACCAGGGTTGGAGGCATGGTTCAAATAGTAGAGTTCCAGCTGAGTAAAAACCCTGGATTCAAACCTCAGTGCCAGCACTCACTCACTCTATCAAAATCAACAGATAAGGAAAGAAAGAAATATAATCCATAACTAATGACTTTCCAAAACAGAAAGCAGCAAGCCCTGATGGGTTTACTAGAGAACTTTGCCAAGTATTTGAAGAAGAAATTATACAAATTCTCTAAAGTCCTTTCCAGAAGCTGGAAGTAAGGAATATTTCCAAACTCAGCCCATGAAGCTGTATTACTTTAGCACCAAAATCATGGAAAGATGACAAGGAAACTATGGATGATTATCTCTCATGAACAAAGATGTAAAGTCCTCAACAAAATTCTTACAAATTGAATCCATCAATGAATTGTATACCATAAGCAAAGCGGGATTTACTTCAGATGTGCAAGGCTAGTTCAATACTGAAAGTCAATCAATGTACCCATAGAATCAATAGAAGAAAAAGCACACAGCTCTCACAATAGATGCAGAAAAGGAATCTGACAAAATCCAGCATCCATCCATGATAAGAGCTCTTGGGAGACTAGGGACAGAAAGGAAAGGGACATCTTTGATTTGATAAAGAATAACAAAAGACCTACAGCAAACTTCAAACTTAATGGTGAGAAGTTAGAAACTCTCTCCAAGACCAGGATCATAGTAAGGATATTCCCTCTTGCTGTTCCTTTTCATGTTGGAATTCCTAGCTAGTGCAATAAGACAGGAAAGGAAGCTGGATACCGGCGGCTCCTGCCTGTAATTCTAGCTACTCAGGAGGCGGAGATCTGAGGACCATAGTTTGAAGCCAGCCTGGGCAGGAAAGTCATGAGACTCTTATCTTCAATTAACTACCAGAAAACTGGAAGTGGAGCTGTGTCTCAAAGCATTAGCGTACTAACCTTGAGCAAAAAAACTCAGCAGGGACAGCACCTAAGTCCTGAGTTCAAGCCCCACGAATGGCAAAAAAAAGACAGGAGAAAAAAAATAAAGGATTGGGAAAAAAGGAATTAAAAGTCTGTTCACTAATAACACATTTGCTTATATGTAGGAAATCCAAAGGAATTGACAGTGATTATCCAAACTATTGATTATAGAAAGGTCTAATAAGATAAAGGATTAATATAAAAAGTCACTTTCTTATATCAGCATGATTCATGAAGGGAAAAATGATGAAAAAGATTTTATTAAAATTAAAAAATCTGGCCAGTCATCAGTGGCAGTCAGCCCAGGTAGGCAAGTCCGTGAGACTCATCTCCAATTAACCACAAAAAAAGCCAGAAGTGGAGCATTATATAAAATACAGCATTAGCCTTGAGCACAAAAGGCTCAGGGACATCTCCTAGGCCCTGAGTTCAAGCCCCAGGATTTGAGTGTGCTCGTCTGTGCGCACACACACACACACACAAATTAAAAACTCTGCCTTACAAAAGAGAATGAGGTCAGACACAGACCTGGGGAGACAATATTTACAAAAAGACATGTCAGATTAAAGACTATTATTTGAAGTATACAAAGACTTCCTAAAACACAACAATAAAACAACAAGCCACCCAATTAAAAAATGAGCAAAAAGATCTAGATGCTTCTTCCAAGAAGAAAGACAGATGCTAAATAAGCATATGAAAAGATGCTCAACATCATACTTCATTAGGGAACTGAAAAGTAGAACAACAACGAGACACAATGACATACTTGCGAGAATGGCAAGAATCTAAAGCACACAGCATCCAGAGCTGGGCAGTATCACTGGAGAACAGAAACTATGGAGGGCAGCCATGATGGAAGGCAGCCATGATGGAAGGCAGCCATGATGGAAGGCAGCCATAATGGAAGAGAGCTTGTTAGGTCCTTTGTAATGAAACCTGCTCTTACGATATGACCTCAACATTGACATCCCTTCTCTCTATACAAACAAATGGAAAACTTATGCCCCTGCAAACCTCCACACGTGGATATTCTTTTGGTTTGTCTGTTTATGTATTGGAGGCTTGGTTTCCATGGTGACAGTATTGGGAGATGGTGGGGCCTTCAGAGCTGGGGATTCAGGGTATTCCTTAGGGGATATATGTTCTTGAAAGACACGGTGGGAAACCAGTGTCTCTTGCTTCCTTCTTCTGAGATATAATCTTTCCTGCGAACATATGCCCAGTCATTTGTCAGGGGCCTTTGCTTGTCAGAGCCTATGACATGCTATTTGGATTTTCAGCTTGCACAACTGTGAGTTAGATAACTATCTCTCTGTCTCTGTCTCTTTCTCTCTGTCTCTCTCTCTGTATCAAATCCAAGACCTTTTACATGCTAGAGATACACTCTGCCTCTGAGCTATCTTCTCCATCTCTAAACCTCATTCCTTTATAAAGTTATCCTGTCTTAGGTACTTCTTTTTTTCTTTTTCTTTTCTTTTTTGTTAGTCCTGCGTCTTGAACTGTGGATCTGGGTTGTCCCTAAGCTCCTTTTGCTCAAAGCTAACACTTGAACTACAGCAATACTTCTGGCCACTTGAACTACATCAATACTTCTGGCTTTTTCTATGACTAATTGTAGATAAGGGTCTCACAGACTTTCCTTTGGCTTTGAACTGCCATCCTCAGATCTCGGCCTCCTGAATAGCTAGGATTACAGGTGTGATTACAGGATTACTTAGGGCACCTGGCTGCCCTAACTATTTCACTGTAGTAGCACAAAATGGACTCATACAGCCACTTAAAGTAGCTTGATTTCTAACTGCTCCAAGTTGGAGACTGTCAAGATGAATAGACAAAACAGTATGTCCACATAATGGAATACTACTCAGGGGTGAAAGAAAATGAGATCTCAGTGGACAAGCAAAACATGGGAGGTTCCTAAGTACATAGTGCTGAGGAAGAGAAACCACCCTGAAAAGGTGATAAACTATATGATTCCAACTATGATTCCAGAAGAGACAAACCATGGACATAGTTGAAAGGTCAGTGGTTGGCTGGAGATGCTCTGACAGAGGAAAGAAAGGAGAGTGAAAGTGAGGTAGGGAGGTAGGAAGGGAGGCAGGAAGGTCAGGCAAAACACTGAAGATGACACTATGAGGGTGGTGACATTGTTTTGTATGACTCTAATAGCAACTACATGCTACACATGTTCAAAACCCAGAGAATATACAACATTGAGATTGAAATTATAATGTTGGCTTTGGATTTTGGCTAAAAGCAATGACACGGTGCTGGCTCATCAATTGTAGCACAAATGGGAAATATTAATCAGAGAAGAGTGGGTAGAGAGGGGAGATGGGAACTCTCTGTTCTTTCCTCTTGATAGGCCCTGAGTTCAAACCCCAGTACCATCAAACAAAAACTTAACACCTAAAATACGGCTTATTAATTAAGAAGTAAGTTACATATTTTAATAAATGACATATTTCAAAAACTTAACAACTAAAATACGGCCTATTCATTAAGAAGTAAGTTACATATTTTAATAAATGACATATTTTAATAACTAATTTGGCTCACGAATTCCATCATTGTGAATCTATTCTAAGAACATAGCCCAAAATCCAGAAGAAAAAAAAAGAGTTTTTTTTTTTTTGGCTGGGCATTGATGGCTCAAAGCCAGCTGGGGCAGGAAAGTCTGTGAAACTCTTATCTCCAACAAACTACCAAAAAATCCTGAAAGTGGAGTTGTAGCTCAAGTGGTAGAGTGCTAACTTCAAGCAAAAAAGCGCGAGACAGTGCCTAGTCCCTGAGTTCAAGCCCCAGGATGGGACCAAAAAAAAAGTATTTTTCTGGCAAGATATTTACTTTAGTGTTGTTTTTAATAGCAATGTTCTGGTAACTACTCAAAAGATTAAAAAATAAATCACTATATATTTATTTAAACATTGGTTATCAAATTACATTGTATCTATAAAGAGCTTATAAAATATTTAAATTACGATGCAAGAAGAGTAGGGCACCAGTGAATGTATCTGCAATATTTAACTAGAGCTATGTTTTTCAAAAAGCAAATAGGCATTAAAAGTTGGAAGGAAACTTGCTAACAGTTTGGAGGTGGGTGGTAAGATCACAGGCAATTTTTCTCTTTGGCTTTTGAAATCTTTAATGAATATGTATTACTTTCAACATGAAAAAATTGCCAAAAGCCAGGGGAAAGTGAATGTTAATTAATATTTTATTATGAAGTGTTATTCTGTGATTTAGATTTTGTGACAGAAAATGACACAAAGAGCTAAAAAAAATGTGTGGCACCTCCTTCATGTGTTTTCATCCCTGTCAAAACTCATAAAGTGCACTTGCCAGGAATTGGTCTAGAGGAGCAACTGCAATTCAACTTTGTTCACTGAATCTTTAGAGTTTAGATGGTATGAGAAAGAAGACATAGATAAATAGTACAGAGAGAATATCTATCTATCTATCTATCTATCTAGTCTATAAAGACATATAGAGATGAATAGAGTCAGCAGTAAATATAGACATATAGAAAGACTTGGAGAGACAGAGATAGAGACATATATACAGAGAAACAGAGATAAATAAAAAGTTATAGAAAGTGAGGAGAAATATACATATGTATATACACACACACATAGAGAGAGAGATAACTGAAGAGACACGAAGAAACACACATGTGCATGCACATACACTGTAGACTTTAGTATCCCCAGGTTCATGGATCCATGGAGACTAAGCTGAGGAAAATCCACCCATGCCCAGAATGCCAAGTTCAGCTCTGTACTGCCAATTCTTGATTTATTTTTCCCATAATGCCACTCAACTTCCACCTTACAACAGATCTCAGATTTTTTACTTAAATGAAGCACATTCACTTTTACCCTGCTCTTTAGACATCATTTGCTTTTTGGGAGACAGACTTTCACAGAATTAAGGGCAGGGAATACTCAGCAGGTCACACAGTGGTTTAAATACAACTGATGATAAGGCGGGGCTGGGAGCATCTTCCCGTCAGCCAAGCTGTGAAGTGTGTGTGGGAATCAAGCATGTTGTTCTGGAATTCCTTTCGATTTTTAAGTTTAGTTTTTGACCACGCTTGGTCAAAACTGCATGTAGTAGGGGCTGGGAATATGGCTTAGTGGTAAAGTGCTTGCCTAGCATGCATGAAGCACTGGGTTCCTCAGTACCACATAAACAGAAAAAGCCAGAAGTGGTGCTGTGGCTCAAGTGGTAGAGTGCTAGCCTTGAGCAAAAGAAGCTTGGGGACAGTGCCCAGGCCCTGGGTTCAAGCCTCAGGACTGGCAAGAAATTAAAAAGTTAAAAAAACTAGCATGTAATAAACTTGTAAATAAAATGGGCTTATTATACATATCTATACTTCTTTCTTCATATGTACATATATACAGATAGACACACAGAGCAAAGAAAAGCTATGAAGAGGAGACCCATTCAGTACATCATACATGAAGTGCTATGTGTTTAAAGATCATGAAACAAACAAAAACAAAACTCTTCATATATTAGCACAAAACCAATAAAGTTAGTTAAAATATACAAAATCCTTCCTAAGGCCCGGGACCATTTCTTGTTGGGATGAAGTTCTGAGGATGGATTTTAGACAACTGTCCCTAGGGCATGGCTTCCACACCAAGCATGAATGACCTTTACAGTGGCCTTACTGCACAGCCTGTAGTGGCTGGGCCAGCTGAGGCCTCTGCCCTTGCCCTGCCCCGACCTTGGCCGGGGGACTTGGGTGTGCCTTCTGTATGCCTTGCATCAACTCTGTGACTTTGGACAGGCCTTTTCTCCTCGTTGGCAGGATGGAGCCACCCCTGGGACCCGTGAGCGGCTGCGGGTCCTGCCTCTCCTCCCCTCTGAGTTCTCAGGATGGCTTGGCACACATCAGCACTCAGTGAACAGTTCCTACGGAGCAGCTGCTGAGGCAGGGTATCTGGAGCCCGATGGACTCCAGGCGTGTTTTTGGATTTTAGAAAGGTCACCCTTAGCACACCGCACACTATGGGGCTGCCGGGAGCCGACTAATTGGGATGATGTAGGGGCTGACTACAAATCACCTCCCCCTCAGGCCATTTTGCTACTACCAGGTGATTTGTGGGCTTTTATTGTCCTAAAATCGTAGACGGAGTGATCATGATTTCCAGGCCCCAGTTTCCCCTTCTGTAAAGTAGGGACGAAGGGCAAGGCCTGGAGCACCGAGCACCCTTCCTCCCAGAATGAACGACACTCCGTCCCCATCCCCATTCCCACCCCTCTCCATGCCCCCGCAAAGGGGGTGGACTGCCAGGTCCCACCAGGCCAGGCCAGGCCAGGCCCGGGCTCACCTTCCTGCGGTCCCAGCCTCACGGTGTGGGATTCGTGCAGGATCTCGGCCACCGGCCGGCGCGTGTAGAGGATGGTGGCTCCGCTGATGTTCACTCGGACCCGCTGCGCCCGCGCGGTGAGGTTGGCCAAGCACAGAGCCAGCCTCAGGTCGTGGCCCAGCGCCAGCGGCTCCAGCACCTTGAACTTGCCCGCGATGCTGGGCTTGGTGGCGGGCTCCAGGAGGTCCTCACGCCAGAGGCCGCGCCCGCCGGCCCTGCGGATGCGGGTCCTGCGGCCCGAGGCCTCCACGCTCAGCAGCTTCTTCACCGCCTTGCTGTACACCTGCCGCTCCTTCCGGGACCCTGCGGGACACGGCCAACGCAGCCATCACAGCGGCGGCGGCCCTCCCCCTGCCTCCGCCCAGCCTTCCATGTATCAACGTTAGGCCAGCAACAAGAAGGGGCTGACTGGTAAGCAGTGGGACTGGCCACAGAGGAGGAAGTAGGCTTTGTATTCCCTGAGGGAGCTCTGCTTACCTGTCTTACGGAGCCTTAGTTTATCTAAGCAGGAGAGAGACTCAAACAGGGAAGCTCTAATGGAGACAGCCAGTCAAGACCTCACGCTCCTCCCCAGGAGGAGGTGTCTGGAGCAGACCAGTCCCCTCTTCCAGCAACCTTGGGGGGTGGGAGGGGATCACTGCAGTAGTTTTGCTCAGGAGGAGAGGAGGGACAAGCTCTGAACTGAATCTGAAGGGAATGTTCTATTGATTTGGAAACAGTGGAGGTACAGTGCTTGTAGCTCATGCCTGTAATCCTGAGGCTGTAAATCTTAGCCTCAGGTGGCTGAGATCTGAGGTTAAAAGCCAGCCAGGACAGATACATCAAAGAGAGTCTCTTACTTCCAATTAACCAGCAAAAAGCCAGAAGTGGAGGTATGATTCCAGCTGTGATCCTCACCTTAACATTCTAGAGAGGATCCAGCCCCAGGCCGCCTGCAGCCCACCAGTCATCCTGGGGAAATTGATAAAGGCTTCCATGTGGTCCTTACCTTCAGGGTACTTGTAGAGGCTGGTGATGTCCACACGGGAGTCGCTGCCCACAGCCTTGGTGCTGATGCACCTCCCGATCTTTTTGGTGTCCGAATAGACCCGCTCCCGCTTCTCATCATCCTCATGCCACAGCCAGGTGATGTAGTCCGCATTGACCTCCGCGAACACAAAGGGGCTGTCGTGGGCCAGGTGCACATCGCCCTCTCGAATAGCAGTAACAGAGGCTGGGCCACACTGAAACACACCTGGGAGAGAAAAGGTGGATGTGAGCCATATTGGGGAGGAACTGCAGGATCTGGGGCCCGCCTCCAGAGTCTTACCTTCACTCTCCTCCTGGGGCGTGGCATCCAGAACCTGCCAGCCATTGTAAGAGGAACCCAGGTCCTGCCGTGCAAACCAGCTCTCATTCCACACATGGAAATTCCTGCCACATGGAGATGATGGTGAGCAGAGGCCACAGGTGAGCAGAGGCCTGAAGGAGAGAGGCCCTGCCCTAGACCAGGGGATGGATCTCAACTTGGCATGAACGTTGTGCTGTCACTCAATCTTATTGATAAACACCTGCCACTCACATACATGTTTGTGTGTATACATGCATGTGTGTATATAACAAACACATTCCTTTTTAAGATAGCAGAAAAGCTATTGCAAATAAGAGTGGATTCTTGCTTCCAGGCAGCCTACATTCTCACAAAGGGGAGAGACACAGGCAGTGTTAAGCTAGCAGACAGAATAAGTGCAAGCGACAACAAATGTTGTGAAGAAAAGGAGGGCTGTGTGCTAGTTCTTCACTGCTGGAGGCCTCACTCTAAGTAAATGACATTGAAGGTGAGATCTAAATACTATACAAGAGCCAACCAGAGGAGGGATGAAGGGACCAATGTTTCTGGCAGGAGGAATGGCAGGTGCAAAAGTTGAGAAGCAAGAAGAAAAGCTTAGTGTGTTTGAAGAATGTAATGTGTATATCTCTGGGCTATGACAAACGTAGAGTAACCCCTGGGAAAGAGTTCCCCATTTATTTTCTTTTTCTTTTTTTTTAATTTTTATTTTTTATTGTGAACATACTGTACGGAGGGGTTACAATTACATGGGCAAGATAATGAGTACATTTCTTATCAAGCATTGCAGCCTCCTCCTTTGTTTACCCTTCACATCCCTTCCCAGCCTCCCCCCGCCCCCCCCCCCCAATCCTCCCCCCCATTTATTTTCAACTTCCTATGTTCATGGTGAGAATGTAAGACCAGGAAGTGATATTTACTAGCCCAAGGTCACACAGGAAGAAAGCAGTAGAGGGAGATCCAACTCTTGCTTTGTTTGACTTGATTGGCATCATATAGGTCATCAGAATTCCTCTTGGGGAAGTCTCTGTCTTTGGAAAAATATTCTCTCTCTCTCTCTCTCTCGCTTGCTTGCTCTCTCTTTCTGTGTGTATGGTAGTACTGGAGCTTGAACTCAGGGCCTGGGTGCTGTCCCTTAGCTTTTACATTCATGGCTGGTGCTCAATCACTTAAGCCACAGCTCTACTTCCAGATTTTTTTTTTTAATTGGAGATAAGAGTCTCATGGACTTCCCTGTCAGGGCTGGCTTCAAACTATGATCCTCAGACCTCAGCCTCCTGAGTAGCTAGGATTACAGGTGTGAGCCACTGGTGCCAAGCCATGAAAAAAAAAAGATGTCTTGAGAAGTATTTGGGGTCAAGAGGGGTGAGCCTGCCAACCAGAGTGGTGACAGAAACCCCATATAGAAATTAATGTCTAGGGGCTGGGAAGGTGGCTCAGTGGTAGACTGCTTGCCTTGCATGCCTGAGGCCCTGGGTTTGATTCCCCAGCACCACATAAACAAAAAGAAAAAAGCCGGAAGTGGTGCTGTGGCTCAAGTGGTAGAGCGCTAGCCTTGAGCTGAAGAGCTGAGGGACAGCGCCCAGGCCCAGAGTTCAGGCCCCACTACCGGACCCCCCCCAAAAAAAAAGAAATAAAAAAGAAATAAATGTCTATATGAGGAGAAGAAAGAGAATGGAGCATTTGGAGCTGGGCTGGGCTGGGCAGAGCAGCCTCTAACCTCAGCCTGGAGTCACCGTGCCCTGGGACCTACCACATGCTGTCTTCTGTCAGGTCCTCCAGGGTGCGCCCAAAGGAGTCCACATACTTGTCCACACTCAGGTTCTTGTCAGTGTCATGGGCCGAGTTGAAGTTGGACACCACCCGGGTTGCAATCCCCAGACACCTGAGGACTGCAGAGCAGAAGGCTGGGAGGTAAGAGGAGCTGCGGGACCCAGACCTAGAGAGGGGCACCTGGCCCCAGCAGAAGGGTCTACCTATTCCTCCCTCCCCTCAGTCTTTGTCTGTCATCTGTTTTGCCAGGGGACAAGGCTAAGACTCTTTGCCCTCAGAAATACTACCATTCTTTGGGCATTTTGTTAGATAGTCTCTGAGGCTGGCAAGATCTTGGGGTCACATGTCACCTTTAGTCTAAGGGACCATAAAACCCACCTAAACCACTCAATGAGCTAGAGGCAAAGGGAGATGGACTTCTGCCAAAGAAAAGATCAAAAGTCAAGAATAAAGGGTTCATACCAGTGACACACACCTATAATCCCAGCTAGCCAGGAAGCTGAGATCTGAGAATCTTAATTGACAGCTCTGACAGACAAATCCAACAGACTTCTATTTCTGATTAATTAGCAAAAACCTGGAATTGCTGCTGTGGCTTAGCCTTGAGTGAAAAAGCCAAGGGATAGTGTATGGTCCTGAGTTCAAGCCCAGCCCCTTCCCCTCCACCCCCTTCCCCCCCACAAAGAAAAGTCCTGTTTCTCTATTCATTCATCAGGCTTCCATTTCTTCCTTGTGAATGAAGACTGATTACAGCAGATGCAAATATATGCAAATATATGCAAATATATGTAAATAAGCACATGCATGGGCCCAGGCTGATGAGAGGGACCCTCTTTGATGGTACCTGTGCACATGACTCCAGCGAAGACCCAGCACTGGCCATATCTGACTGGCTTGTACCTGCCCTTGAACCACTTCTGCAGAATGGCCACACTGCCTCTCCAGTGCAGGGGGCTGGTGCCGCTGCCATACTTGCCCTGCCACTGGCCTTGTACCACACCTCGGTCGTTGTTGCTGTTCACCTGGGCACAGGAGGTATGGCTAGTTTATATTGCCTGAAAATTGGGTGTTGAGGGGAGGGGGCTCTGCTGTCTTCAAATATCTGCTTTTCTCAGGTTGCAGGTATGTGACTCAGTAGTAGATCATGCGGTTAGCATTCTTGAGGCCTGGGGATTGATCCTCAACACACACACACACACACACACACACACACATACACACACAGAGTTCCCTACCCCCCAAAGAAATCTAGCCTACTTTTTTGGGGTGCTATTAATAATTTGCAACTGTATTGCATGTTATGTTGCTAAAATCATCTATGACTTCAGGGTGCTTCCTGTTTTCTATACTTTGGGGTTCTGGGTAGCACCATCATTGCAAAGACGGTTGGCATTTGCACATTAAAATTAACCTGTTTTAAGTCTACTATACACATTTTATTATTCTTGTCTTCTCTCCCTTTTCAGATGAGAAAACTGAAGCTCAGAGGGATGAAGGGATTTGTCCAGATCACTTAGTGAGCTTGCATGAGCTCACTTGGACTTGGGGCCAGCATGGCTGTCCATCTGTTATAATATTGTCTATTGGGTTATAATACTTTACTGTGAGGGACTGGTCACCACTGTGAATTCCCCTGTCCTCCATGTTTCTGAGGTCTTGAGGAATTGAGGGCACTAACTATGAGAAATACAGTGTTGCCTAGTTTAGGAATCTCAGCTCCCCAGCCCAGGCCTTAACTCCTACACCAGGTAGAGGCTGGCTGTAGGCCTTTGAGCTGCCAATTCAAGTGGGCCTCCAGGGAGGCAGGGGTCTGTGTCCCTTGAGTCTGAGCTGGCCTGGAATTCTTTAAATCTCTGACAATGGTGGAGGTGTTGCTGGGCCAGTTTCCTGGGCCCAGGCTTTGCTTGGAAGGCTGGCAGCTTCTACTTCTTCTTTCTTGGAACAATTGCTGGCATGGGGAAGCCAGCTGCTATGTGTGATTCTGCCTCGAGGAAGCCCACACTAGCCACATGGAGAGGCTGCAAGAACAGAACACATGATGACTAGCCAGTTCCTGCTGTTCCAGCCACGCCAGCCTAGGGGCCTGTAGGAGGATGTGGAAGCTACCTTGGACAGCTCCAACTCCAACAGCCTCAGATAAGCAGGGAACAACCAGAACAATGGGCCCAGATCTAAGGTTAGTCAGACAGCCTCAGACCTCTGCAGCCATTTACCCCACTCATCACCCCCAGCTGAAGCATCCTGAAGCAGAGACAAGTCTTGCTCCCAGTGCCCTGCCTCAACTCCTCACCACAAGGTTGGGTATAAAACAAGACACAGGGATAATGGGGAGAATCTTCTCTAGCTGTAGGTCTGGGGTTGGTCTGGGGTCCTCACCATGGCACTGATGATCCTGGTGACATAGACAGGGTCATGGCGGTGGGACACATCGGTGGCTGGGTCATTCTGGTGACTAGGGCTTCGGTCCAAGATGGAGAGGCAGATGTCCAGGATGTCCTCTTCAAACTGCTCCCAGAGAGGCTGTGCTCAGAGGCTGATGCCTCTGCCATAATCCCAGACCCTCACACAACCCACCTGGTTAATAAAGTATGTGTGGGCAGGGTAACTTGCCCTAGTTCACCTCCTAGATAGATCACAGACATCCCTAACCATCAGAAACCCTCAAGGAGTCACGTGGGGAACCAGAGACACGACCTTGACCATGTCCTTCACTTTCTCAATAACCCCCTACCCAGTCTCCCCACTATTCACATTAAAGGCACAAAGCCTTGTGATTCTTGAGGCAGACCTGCCCCACTGACAGGCATTTTGCCTACATATCTTCAGCCAGGTATGTTTGGAATAGTTGACAAAACTTAAAAACTGGGAGAAAATTTTAAACATTTGATTTGGTTTTGTTTTTTTTTCCCCTCTGAAAATGTGGAAGGACTGTTGCTTCTGAGCTGACTTGTCTCCATGGCAACAGGAAGTGGGTGCTGAGTAGTAGTAAGCCTTTAGATGGAATCTCAGTTTCCCTGTGTATCATCTATACCCAGGCCCTGAGCCCCAAATGCTTTCAACTAGTGGCCAGTGGCAGATTCCTCAGCTAGAGAGGGGTCAAGTCCTTAACTTATCTGTACCAGCTTCCTCACTTCCTGGAAGGGAGCCCAGAACTCACTTCCCTGCCACCTGGAGTTGACCCATCAACTCTTCCCTCTCCCTGTCTAGGCCTTGCTTGACTTTGGAGACCCAACCCTAATATTGGGAAACCTTCCACAACCACCAGGGTGTATGTGTGGGTCCTTCACTTTCTTCTGAGACCCTCTTTGCTTCCATCTCTCCTACCCTCATTTTCCTCAATCTGTTATAACTAACATCGAAGTGACAGCCAGCCCTCTACATCTGTGAGTTCTCAAAGTATAGTGACTCTCAAAGGATAGTACCAGGCCCCAATTATCAGCATCACTGGAAACTCATTAAAATGTAGATTGTCAGGCCTGGCCCTGCACCTGCTCAGCCCAGTGACTCTGGGGGGAGAAGCTCACTTGTCTGTTTTAAGGAGCACTCTGTGTGATTCTGAGATACACTATGGCTTAAGATGCAATGATTGAGGAGATTTATCATTCTACACAGAACTGACTTCCAAGCTATCTTCAAAATATCTCCGCTTCCTAAAGGTTCAACATTGGCTCTGGCACAGGAATAGCCAACAAATGGATAATGAGTGGATGGATGGATGGATGGATGGATGGATGGACCCCATCCATCCTTCCAGGAAGGAGTGGACAAAAGATTCACACTGACTTTTTCCATGACCCATCCCTATCCCTGTTTGTCTCTGCCCCTGGAGACCTGCCCGTAGTTCCAGCCCTGGGCTCGAATGTGCTTCTCCACGCCTCGGAAGATGATGCCGCTGTCGTTGAGCACATACTCTTGTCTCTCCTCTTCGGAGGCCAGAAATACATCGTCCTCTGAAAAGCAGTCATCAGGCCTGGTGTGGGCTGGGGCCCTGGCCCTGCCCACCTGGGAAGGGGCTGTGACAGGGCTGAGCTGCAGGATGGAGCCTGGAGGCTGACTGGGATAGGATGGGGCAGGAGGGGTTTGCCAGCCTCCAGGCTGCTAGCCTGTCAAGCTCTACTCTTCCTTGGTGATATTTCCCCACTAACACAAGGAATGAGGATTTGGTGAGTCCTGACCCTTTGGGTGGCCCTCCTTGATGCCAAGAGAAGCCTCCTACTCCTTAAACATCAAGGGGCATACCAACCCTCACTGCCCCTTACTGAGGTCTTGTGGTAGACTTTGTACTTGACAGCATTGGCTCTGTGGTTTCCTACCATATCCCCAAGAGTTAGGCTCTTAGCAGTCCCATAGCTCAGATAGGAGTCAAGCTGAGGGAAGCAACTTAGCAGAGTTGGTCTGATTCCCAAATCCCAGCTCTTCACCACTCCTGGGCCTCTCTGGCCATCAGGCCCCTGCAGTTCCTACCTGGGCACCAAGGGTTGAACAGGAGAATGAACTCCCCCAGCTTCCGGTCACTGTGTTTCTGGCGGGAGGAAGGCCTGGCACTCAGCAGGTAGCGGCCGATGACAGCATTGGGAGGGCTGGCAAGGCTGACAGTCATGGTGTTCCCTGTTTGCTCCCCCTTTGCTGCTGTCCAGGTATCGCCTACCTCCAGCTCTGCTGTCTGGAACATGGCTTTGGTGTGGAGGGCCTCGGATGCCTGGGGCCCTGGCAGAGGGAAGAAAGAATCAGGAGGCACTGCCTCTTTGGAGAAGCCCAGCCTTCACTCTTGAAATGCTGGGGGACAGTGGGGGAAAAGGACCCAATAAGTACAAACAGGCCAGTGGCACAGAAGATTCCCCTGTCAGTCCTGACTCCAGCCATTCTCTAG
Source organism: Dipodomys spectabilis (assembly GCF_019054845.1). Taxonomy (NCBI): domain Eukaryota; kingdom Metazoa; phylum Chordata; class Mammalia; order Rodentia; family Heteromyidae; genus Dipodomys; species Dipodomys spectabilis. The sequence goes on from NW_024870852.1 coordinate 7,978,477, forward strand.
GACCAGGAGAAAGTGACAATGCCCAAAGTCTCCCTTACAACTGTCCGGGAAAGGAAAGATGATCTTGGGCTCCAAAAGCTCCAGAGTCCTGGATTCCTAATATCAGATGCCTTCAGGGTTTTAGATTCAGCCCACCAGCAGAGGCTGGCTTTCCTTTAAGCCTGGGCTGCTGACCAGTGTCTTAGATCTTAAGACACAGCTCTTCTACTACCCACCTGTAGGGGGTGCTGGTGAGCCCAGTTACCTGTCTCCACTGTGAATACGAGGGCCTCCTCACTGTCCAGGTCTCCACTTAAATCCAGGGTGAGTTTGAACAGCTGGCCCCTGCGAACCACCAGCTCTGGGCAAGGGTACTCCTGGGTATGGTGGGCGGCACCATTCCCAGACCGCTGCCAGTCCACCTTGGTGACTCTGATCCCTATGAAGGCAGAGGACAGGAAGGTGAGCTGATGCCTGGCTGGTTCTCCCATGCTTCCTCTTGCTGGTTGTGGTTCATCCTAACACTTTATCATCTGCTTTTGATTCTCATTATTTGTAATAGTTACCATCTTTGTGTGTGTGTGTGTGTGTGTGTGTGTGTGTGTGATTAATTGTAAATAAAAGTTGCATGGACTTTCCTGCTTGGGCTGGCTTTGAACTGTTATCCTCAGATCTCAACCTCCTCAGTTGCTAGGATTATAGGCCTGAGCCATCAGAGCCAGGTCTTTAAAGCCCCTGCAAACACTGAATTAGCAAAGTCTGAATGGGTTGTCTGCAAGCAAAACACAAGGGGTAGGTCCTTGCAATTCTGGGGTCCAAACTTAATTATTAACCCACCAATATATAACTTTTTGTGTTTTTGTTTAAAGACACTTTAGTCAGTATGCATTGTCAGTTTGCCATTGAACTCGCTGTTACCAACACCACTGTAATTCACCCCTGAGTAAAATTTCTTGAAAACACACACAGTTCCCTGCAAGGCACCACACAGCTTTGGAGCACTTAGACAACTTTTCTTACACTTAAGAGCACTAGACAACCCTGACATCCTATGCTCCAGGGCTGTTGTAAGCTGTGAAATCACCCCCTCCCCCCAAAAAAGCACAGAAATATAAAAAGCATGGTTTAAAATGAACCAAGAAAGGATATTTACTTACGCATGAAAACAGAAACCTGAAGTCAGAGCAGTGCCTATTTAACTTCATTTGGGAATATGAAAGTAGGGCTCCCCTCCCCCCTTTTCTACGGCATATTTGTGAATGACCAAGAAAGTGCCAAGAAAATCCACTTTGGAGTTAGAAATAAATTTTAATTTGCATACAGTAAATCTGACACTGGTGATGATGTACTACTATACATTCTCTTTGCCAGGTGCTGGAAGTATATTGGTGAACAGGAGAGACAGAGCCACTTTCAGTGGATGAGAGCATGGTGAGGCTGGGTGACTCAGTGGGACTTTGGGAGCAGCTGACATGAGTTCAAATCCTGACTTGCCCATTTACTGGCTTAGCCACTTTCTACCTGATCTCTCTGTACCCTCTGCAGACTTGGAATAGGGATGCCTCTGCAGTTGCTGGGAGGAAAATTTCTGGTCCCTGAGGGCCCCTAGAAGGCAGGAGGTAAATAAGCGTAGTTATTGGGGTGACATGTGGATGGGTAAAGCCCCACCTGACTAATTATTATTTTGATACATACTGAGGAGTACAGGAATTGAAGGACACATGACAGAAGGGCCCAGTGTGGTCTGAAGGATGATAAACAAGACTTCTTTGAGAAGGTAACATGAGGCTGAGTCTTGAAATGGACTGTGTTCCCAGAGGAGAAGAGTATAATAAGCCTGGCTTCAATCACACTGTCCTTTTCCTCCATCTATCTGGGGCTCATTCATTTAGGTGTTGTGTGTGATATTGGGTGCTGGAGACCTGACATATAAAATGTACACTGGACCTGACAGAGGCAGTTGAAAGCCTCGTGGGGGGAGTGGCATTAAACCACAAATCTAGGCGTAGGCTTTGAAAAGTCCTCCCAAAAGAGAGCTGTAGGGAGCTCAGGATCACCAGGCAGGGCTGGTGGGGCCCTGGCCTACAGGCATAAGCCATGGTGCCAGGAGCAGAGGGAGCTTGGTAACTTCTGACAGGTAAGAGAAAGTGCCCTGTAAAGAAGGCACAGTCCAGACCACCAACACTTTGGAAAGGGGTGAAGAGTCTTCCCTTTATCCTAAGAGCCATGATAATTCAATAGGAATTTAGAGTAGGGCTAGATATAATCTGGCTTGTACCTTGGGAAGATCCCTCTGAGCTGTGCAGAAGAGTAATTAATGCTATCCCCTGAACTGCTTTGTAGCGTGAAGAGCTTTTCTCCCTTAAACTGCTTTCCTGTCTTGTTACAAGCATGCCTGCACCCAAATCTCCACTGGAGGTCCCATTGAAATTGGACAGACTACTTATGATCTGCCCAAATGCCTTCATTTTGGACAAAAGACCCAACAGAATCCTCCCATCCCTGCTCCTCCAGCCTTAGATCTTCTATGTCAGACAGGCCTCCTAACCTCCTGCCCATGTGGTCTATAGCTTGCTTGCTCTGGCTCCTTCCTGTATCCTTCCCTTCACTTTCTGTCTGCCATCAGGTGAACAGCTCTCCTTCAGCATGTGCTCCTATTCCCATGATATTCTGCCCAAGCATATAGGCCCAAGGATCACTTTCCTACCTCACCATGACCTAAGGCCCCTCTTGTTTGGGGTGTTGATGATTGTCTTCTGAGATGTCCTTGCCAATGGAGTCTATCTCTCCTTTGTAGAAGCAGCTGTTAGGTTTGGAATAATGCAAATTCAATAACAAAAGTTTCGCATGTAACAATTCCATGAAGGAGGTGCTACCATCCTGCCTGTTTTCTAGATGTAGTCAGTGTTTACTGGCTTCCTGCTTCTCTTCTGGGGCCCCAGGGCCCATTCTCAACACAGCAGTCAGGAGGACCCTTCTTCTACCTCACATCTTTGAAACTTTCTTAGCGGTGTTGAAATCCTGACAGTGACTCACAACCCTTTGGTATCTTTCTGGGTCTTTGGGTTCTCTGCACCTTTCTCATCTCTTTATCCACACCGTTCTTTTTACTGTTCCTTAAACCTGCTGGGCATGCTCCCTCTTCAGGACCTTGGCACATGCTATTCTTTCTATGTGGTTCTATGTGGAGACAGAGCCGTTCTCATTGGGAGTGGCCCAGGGAATGATGTTCCCCCAGGAGCTTTTTGGCTATTTGCAAAAACATTGTTTGGCTGCTGCAATGATAGAAAGAGACCAGAAGTGTCAGATATCCTGAAATGCGAAGGATAGGATGAATGTTCCAGGTCCCACACAATATTAAATTGTCCCACTGCATATTCATACAGAAAAAAATCTATTTATTATTATCAGTGCCCCAAGTACAACTCTTTTATAAGTGCATACTCAGCAGGTTTTGTAACATTTTAAAATTTACTGAATTCCTAAGAATGCAACTGTTATGTAATTGACAACTATGCCATAAATGTTATGGTTTGAATGTAAAATATCCTCTGCCAGGCTCATGAATTGGAAACTTGGTTGCTAGCCAGTAAATTTTGGGAAGTGATTGGGTTCCAAGTTCTGTGTCCTAATCAACGAGTTAATCTCTTGATGGATTCATAAAATGACAGCATTATTGGGAGGTGGTGAAAAGGAGATGGAACCTAGTTGGAGGACATCAGTCACTGGAGGAGTTTCCTTAGAGCTTCCTAGGCAAGCTCTATAGCTTGCCTAGATCCTTCCTGTCTTCTCCCCCATCACTTCCTGTCCACCATGAAGTGAACAGCTCTCCTCTACCATGTGCCATGTTGTTTTGCCCAAGCTCCTGGGGCCAAGTGACTATGGGCTGAACCTTCTGAAATCAGAGCCGAGGAAAATCATTCCTCCTTTAAGTTGTTTATGTCAGGCATTCTGTCACAGCAACCAGAGGAAAAACCCCAATATGCTTACATTATTTGGGACGTTTTCAGGCTCCTTGTTTTTGGAAAAGCTTCCAGGATTTTTTGGAAAGTCCTCTCACAAATGCTAATGTTGCTTGAGTGGAGCCAGGGCCCAACACAGCCCACAGGAGTGAGTCACTATTGGCAGGTGCCATCTTCAGGATGCTTTTGCATACAGTAGCATCTGACCACTTTGTCATGTCTGCCAGTGAAGTCAAATGTTGTCAACTAAGATGTGATCTACTCTTATTTACCTTTTATATTAATTACAGTTAGAATATGCCCATTAAAAAAATGACTCATGGTGGTCTTAATAGGCATCAATTTGATTTCAGGACAGAAAAAGGTATTAGAAGATATTTGTTATAAGGAGAAGAGCTTATATAATTTTTTTCTGGGTGTTGTCCTGGGCTTGAACTCAGGACCTGAGTGCTATCCCTGAGCTTTTTTCACTAAAAGATATTGCTCTACACTTGAGCCATCACTCTACTTCTGGCTTTTTGATAGTTTTATTTTTTTAATTGGAAATTAGAGTCTTATAGACTTTTCTGCCCAAGCTGGCTTTGAACTATGAATCCAAGATCTCAGCATCTGGAGTAGCTAAGATTATAGGCATGAGCTACCAGCACCTGACAAGAACTGAGAGCTGTTGCTGCTTTACCAACTTTCCAGACTCAGAGTTTCCATTCAGGAAAACCAGGATCATCCTCTATTGTTAATGGCTTTTGTGAATCAGGAGCTTGAATTGTGTCCAGATGGTCAGTCCATGCTTAGCCTTCCTCATGCAGTTGCAGTCACACATCAGAGGGGCTACATTCATCTGGAAGCTTGCCTGAGACCAAGGAAGTGGCGGACACTTCCAAGATGGTTAACTTTAACAGTTGGAGGACTGGTTTTAGCATGACTTGAGAACCACCTTTCCACTCTACATGGGCCTCTCCTAGGACTACTTTTGTGTTGTTGTGGCATGGTGGCTAGTTTCCCTCTGGGCAAGTGATCTGAGACACAAGAGGGAAGCTGCCATCTTTTATAACCTGATCTCAGGAGTCATACTCATTCCCTTCATTGTATTCCATTGGTCAAGGTAGTTAGAAACGTCTGCTCAGATTCAAGGAAAGGAAAAATGCTCTACTTCTTGCTGAAAGTATACAATATAAAAAGAATGCAGAACATGAATTTGACCATCTAGTAATAGCACTAAGTACTTACTCCTTGCCTAAGGTACCTAGCCTGTAGCTCTTGCCTCTATTTTCATTTTTTTTTGGTACTGAGGATTGAACCCAGGACATTGTACTTCCTAGACAAGTGCTTTGCCATTGAGCTACAGCCTAGCCCCTCTATTTTCTTTAGTGCTTAGGAATACCACAGATATTTAGTAATTATGTTCTAAATGATTGCATAGGTTTTATTTAGTAAAACTTCCTGTGAACCAAGCAGTTTTCTCAGTATTTTATAAATATTATTTTCTTCGATCTTTATAAGCTATGTGAGGGATGTATGAATATAATATCAACTTCACCAATGAGGAAACAGAGACTTAGGGTCACATGGCCTTGGAATTGATAGAGCTCCGGAGTCTGTGCTTGTATAGAACACCTCGACCTCTGACCCCATCGGACCCATTGACCCAGTAGTCCCAGATCCCAAAATACTATATAAGCTTGAACTTTGAACATCAGAACAGTGGGTTCAGTCTGGGTAAGACCCTTAGTCTGGATAGGGCAGGTCAAAATGCTTCACTTTTTAAAGATCCTAGGACCATCACATAATCTTTTAGTTTCAGGGAGTAGGGAAGACTATTTTGCAAAGATAATTGCAGCAATTTCATTCACCTCACGTTCTCTCTTACAATTTGATGTTGACAATCCTCTCATTGAGAAAATGAGTTTATAGACCACCTCCTGTTAAGTCTTTAGCTAGAACAGAACAATACTCCGACTTCCAATACTGACATGGACTTCTAGATAATAAACATTGTTACGGCTTCCTCCTGACTCCCCTGAGTTCCTGTTCTTGGAAACCCAGCCACCATGCCATGAACAAGCCTAAGTGGCTGTGCAGAAGCTCACATGGAAAGGAACAGGCCTCCAGCCTCCAGCCTGCTGAGTTGACAGCTGACAGCCAGCCCCCACTTGGCAGCCATGGAGTGAGCCAACTTGTAAGCAGATCCTTCAGCCCCCAGTCATGCTACCCCAGCTGGTACCAAATGAAGCAGAGATGAGCTGGCCCTGCTGGGTTCTGCTCAGATTGCAAAAGAATGATTGTTGTTGTCTTAATCCCCTAAGTGTGGGAGTGGTTTGTCACACTGTGGTACATAACTGAAACAGAGGGGCCATGTTTCTCATTGCAGTTTAGCAACAGTTCCTAACTGGTCTCTACTTGTGATTTGTCTGGACTGCTGCCATGAAAGATTTATGGAAAAGCCTGGCACCCTGACTGGGGTAATGACTGAGTGTGCAAGTAAGAATTCACACAGCTGACTTAGGCATACCAAGCTTGGAAGCTCCTGCTTGGTGAACAGGACTACGCAGGACTTGTGTTTCACAGCGCCTCCATGTGTCAGAAACTGAAACACATTCTTAGATTAGAAAGCGGACCCGAATCTTCCCAGGATTTAGTCCTAGTAGTTCTTACATAGGCACAGGCCTTGAAAACCCCTGAATGTTGAGAGCTTTGGCGGCCTTTGTTTAGTCTGAAAACACAGACTTGTGTAGGAAATTGATAACAGCACAGCCAGAAGAGCCATTAGAAGTCCAGGTTCCCACTTACTGCCATAGGAAAAGAGCTGAAATCGGATACCAGTGGCTCACCCTTGTAATCCTAGCTACTCAGGAGGCTGAGATCTAGAGAATGATGGTTCAAGGCCAGCTCAGGCAGAAAAAAAGATGCTAGAGTCCATCTCCAAAATAACCAGGAAGAAGGCTGGAGACATGGCTCAACTGACAAAGTGCCAACTGGAGCAAAGAAGCTAAGCAATCACAAGGCCCTGAGTTTGAAACCTTGTACCACAAAAAAGAAGAAAAAAGAATAAACAGAGATGGAAGAGGGAGGCTTCTTGCCAAAGGACAATTAACTTCTGTGGCTTGTGAATTCAATTTGCTACTTCCCAGCCCAGCGTGGGCAGGTGCGAGCAAGAGTAGGATACTATTGAGGTTTCTTTTCTTTTTCTCCTTTTGGGGGGTGAGTCAGGAGCAGGCAATGACATTATTGGGTAGGCGGTAATTATCTCAGCCATGGCATGGTCTTGGGTGGATGTAAAAGGAGTTGGATTTGATGATGGCTTTTGGACTTTGGGTTATGGGTTCAAGCCCTGAGGATTCAATTATTGGTTGGCCACACCTCAGACTAGCTCCTGTCATTCTATGAGATATTGACACTGTAGCACAGGTGGGAAGAAGCGGGTGGGATGACTCAGAACTGTTATCATCATTGTTATACCCAAATCTCAAAGGCCTTTTCTTTCACAGCATCCTGCCCAGGGTCAAATTCCCTCAGTCAAACTCTTTGGGGACACTAGATTGCTATCCCAATTTCAGCCCTGGGAGAGGCAGCTCCTCACCATCTATATATTAGCAGGTCTTTCCTCTGCTAAATTGAAGACTTTCTTCTTGCAACTTCTTCGCATTTACCTGTACTCTGCTCTTCAACTACTCTCAAAGAAGACATCCTGGTGGGTGCTGGTGGCTTACGTCTATAATCCTAGCTACTCAGGAGGCTGAGATCTGAGGAACAAAGCCATCCTAGGCAGGAAAGTCTGTGAGACTCTTATCTCCAATTAGCCACCAGAAAACCCAAAGTAGAGCTGTGGCTCAAAGTGGTAGGACAAAAAAACACACACACTCAAACCAAAAATAAAACACACGTCTTCCTTGGAGGTTCTGTAAAGCTATAATCTAGAGATCTCAGCCTGTTTTCTCCCATTCCAGCTCAACACCTCCCCACATCCCAGGATCTCTCACAGGCCCTGTCCTTATGTGATCTGGCCCTACAGCTACTCCCTAGGCAATCAAAGTCACCCACACCCATCAGCATCCTACCCTTGATACCTGCCTTTTGTGGGATGATGGGTAGGGCTGGGGTTCAGGATCCCACAGGCAAAAAGTGACCATTCTAGTGATTATAACTCAGTTTTCTCTTGACCGATGTCCTCTTTGCTGTTCTGGTGACAGATCATTGGGCACAGGAGGAAGGGAGCCCATGGTGAAGAGGGAGATAGATATGTGAGATGGTTTCTAGACTCCTTGTCAAAATCAACTCAATGTCACCTCCCTACATGCTCAGCTCAGGTCCTGCTCTTAGAGACCTGTGGTTAGGGATGGAGTTAGAGTCCTTTGCTTACTGTCTCTCTCCTTTACTAGATGAAGAGTTCCATAAAGCCTGGCTCTAACAGATGCTCAGTGAATGTCTCTCCCTGACTCTTGGCTGGCTTGTGACGAGAAAGCTGATATTCAGCATCCTGGGTTTGCCCTTAAGGATTAGTGTCCACACCTCACCCCATAATCCCTGTCTCTCAAGCTGTCACATTCCCAAACCTGCTTTTCCTTCCTAACTTCTTTATCTCACAAAGACATAGGGCTGGGAGAAGGAGGCATGTGTAGCCCCTGATAAAGAGGACAAAACTGCTCATCACTCCTACCCTCCCATCCCCAACTCCTTCACATATTTGTTTCCTTTTCTCTTTCTTCTTCTCCGTCTCTTGATTGAGTGACTACAGGGCCAACACTTCCTTGGAACAATTTTCAGCTCATCCTATCAGTCTCTCCTGTTGCTATGGAGAAACTGAGGTTCCAACAGAAAAGAGACACTCTACTGCCTGGATGACCATATGTGACTTCCTAGACTCCAGAACCATGAAATCCACACACATCCTGCTAGCATCAAGGTCCCTCGTTGGCCTTGGTCCTGGATACCACTCGCTTCTCTGCCAACTTCATCCACTCCTCTCCAGCTCACTGATTCAGTGGCCAACCCAATAATGAACCCTAAGAAACAGTACTACTTGCAGGAAAGGGAGCACAGTAGAAGACTGCCTCCCATCCACCCAGTCCCCACTATCCCCACCTGGCCTAGGCCACGATAGCATTCTCTCTCTTGCCAAGGAGCTGGATGATGCTAGCCTCCCCACGACTCTGCTCCAGCCTGGGTAGGCACTCAGTGAGGCTGAGCCCAGGAAGCTGTGCTGAAGCCAGCAATATCTCCCAAACTCTGGACTCAGGATAATTGGTTTTTAATGGTCCCATTATGACTCTGTCCATAGCATGCATCATGGGCACCTGAGCTCCCCAGCTAAATGATTAATTAGGGAGTTGCCTGGGGCCTTCCTGGGGCCACTGTCTAATGTCCCTTTCCTTCCTGGGCCTGTGGGAAGCTGATGGTTTGTCTCTCACCACTGACAGTGGTCCATCAGTACCAACCAAGGGCTTACCCAGAGCCAGTGTCACACAGACTTTCCCACTCTTACAAGTTCTGAGCTGCACGATGATTGCAACTCAGTAATGGGAAAAGGGTCATATCTCAGTTCGAGCACTCATCCACTGGTAGGAACTACTGAAGAATTCTACCGAGTAAGGAAGATCTGGAGCCACATCCAGGCTCTGTAAGGAAGAGTGCTCTCATCACCTGGTGATATCTATCCTGGATGGAGGAGGGGGCTCTCCCTGATCAAGGACACATTTTCCAGTAGGCTCTGGCATCTTATTCATGTGAAGATCACGTAATAGGCATAGCCTATTCCTGTGAGGAGCAGATACCCACCCCTCAGCCCTTGCCCCAAGAATCTAGAAGGACCCAGAATAGCATTTAATCCACCAAATACTTGATGTGAAGGGCAAGATGGATCCAACCCAAACATTTTTTTTTTGCTTTTGTACTGGTACTGGGGCTTGAATTCAGGGCTTGGGTGCTGTCCCTTAGGCTTTCTCCTTCAAGGCTACCATCAAGTCACAGCTCCACTTCCAGCTGTTTGATGGTTAATTGGAGATAAGAATCTCATGGACTTTCCTGCCTGGGCTGGCCTTGAACCACAATCCTCACATCTCAGCCTTCTGAGCAGCTAGGATTATAGCCATGAACCACCAGTACCTGGCTCAATCTAGATGGTTCAGAGAGAGATGTGATCAACTCACTGAATTAGCTAGAGACCTCACCCTTAGAGCCCTACTTCATTCTTCCACAGCAATGAAGCTAAGTCCTGTCAGTTTCAAGACTGCTACTTTATTAAATGGTTAGGAAAGAGGTGGTATCCCATTAGGGTGGGTCCTGGAAATCAGACCCTGGCAAGAGCAAAGGACGCTGTGCTCCATGAGGGCTGATGGGAAGGTGGCCCCAGCTGTGGAGATGGAGGGTACGGTCTGTCTTCTGCAGAGTACGCCCATCCCAGGAGCCAGACAGCCTGGCTACTTGGTAATAATGCCAGGAGGAAATATGAAGAGGAACTTGAAATAGGACAAGGAGATGGAAATACCTGCCTTTGAAAGTCAAAAGGTAAACAAGAGTTCATTCACAGTATAGTCACGTGCTACTTACTGAATAATAGAAAATGGCAGGCATAAAATTGGAAACAGCTTAAGCTGGGTGTGGTGGCTCACACCTGTAATCTTAGCTATTGGTGAGGTGGAGATTGAGGGGGGAATCACAGCTGGAGGGTAACAGAGAGAACAAAATTTAAGAGACTCCATCTCAACCCATGGCTGGACATGGCGGCATCCACCTGTGATTCTCCAGTGAACACAAAGAAGCACAGGTAGAAGAGATAAAGTCCAGGCTGCCCTAGGCATAAGGTAAGATCCAACCTTGAAAAGAACCATGGCAAGAAGGAGATGGAGGTGTGGCTTAAGTGGGAGAGCACATGCCTAGCAAGTGCAAGGTCCTGATTCAATCCCTAGTTAAAAAAAAAAAAGAATTGGAGACCTCTCTAGAGACCTCTGAAGCATAGGGCCTGGCTCCAATGGTTGACCTAGCGTCCAAGGACAAGTACCTGAGTTGGCAGAGAGGGAAGAAGTTTGCTCCACTCCCCCACCCCTCTCTTTTCTCCACTCTTCATTGAGGCCAGGGGACCCATTTATCCGAGTCTGCTGTTTTACAAGGTCCACATGAACTATTGGGGGCAGTATAGGGCAGCTCACTGGTCCCTATTCCCAGCAGCCTGTGAGATAATCTGTATTCTAGCCCCCATCGAACAGATGAGAAGACAGCGGCACCAGGGGCACATTCCTTAATGCAGGGCCAGATGGGGCTGCTCCTGCCAGATCTGCCTGGGGCAGGAATTAGGACAGGATGTAGCCTCTGCAGCCTTGTTCTCCTCCCCATACCCCCCAGCTATGCCCAGAAGTGTCTCTGGATCCCTATAATGTGCACTAAGTCATGGGGAGCTGAGAGTTCTGCCTTCACCATCTTGTTCCTAACTCCTAGCCTCAACTCATAGACTTGCTGGGTGGTTCTGGGTCCAGCTCTTTCCATCCATTTTCTAATGCATACAAGAGAACAGCTCAAAGCCTAATGAGTAACGATCAAAGTGCTATCCACAGACACCCCCAAAAGCTCAGGGGCCACATGTCCCAAGTCCCCAGGCCCTGCCCACTCACCTGCCATGAGATAGTCTGACAGACCCCTTTCTTCTGCACAACCCTGTGTGGACCGTCGGGACGCTGTGTCAGAGTCCCAGCCCAGCCTGCATCCAGAAGGAAGCTCTGAGGGCACTGCTAGGCAGGAAAATCAGCACTCCGAAGAGGAGGTGTGGCCCTCCTCCCCCCATCAATGACACCTACACCACACATAATCACCCAGTAATTGCCTTGGTTTGTACCTAGAAGATGTCCAGTGTGGGAGTGGCTGGGTTGAGAGCTGTACGACAGGAGAAACTGAGGCTCAGAACGGCCACAAGGCCAACACAAAGCAGAACAGATGAGAGGGTGTGTGGTTAAAGGTCATGGCTGGCCATCCTTACCCCTCCAACCTTCAGATGAGAAACCCCAATTGAGCTGGGGACAAACTGCACAGCTGGGACCAGAGAGCAGGAGTCACCAAGCACCATGCCCCATCCAGGGCTGTCGCTTCTCCTTCTGGGGCCATTACTCCCACCCCTCGGCCTCTGTAGAACTGGCCTCTGATCTTGCAGGGACATGCCCCCAGCACCCCATACCCACCCACACATCTATACATAGACACAGCAGGCTCGGCAGCTTTGGTCTCCACACTTGGGCTGAAGCCCAGTTCCTACTGCTCACTTCATGCTGTGACCAAGCCAGGTCAGCAATGTAAAGTGGGTACCTCGGTCTTGTGGATAGAATCTGGATGCTGAAGGAGCCTAGCTCACTGGTCCTTCCCCTAGTGAGCATGGCATACTCTGACTGTCACTCCTAATTTGGGGGTTGAACTATTTCTCAGAGCCCATCATCCCTTCCACTGTAGGCAAACAACCCTGCCTGGGACCTTGGAGCTTTAAGGTGGGAAAGTGGTGAAGTCATCGCCTTTGGTCTCTGCCTGGGGTACAATGACTCCAGAAACCAGAGGAAAGCCCTCACTTGGCTTCTCCTTGGGTCCTTTGTCCTTTGGATATCTTGCAGACCTCCCTGTGACCTGGACTCTTATGAGGACAAGAAGAAGAAGTATGAGGAGGAGGAGGAGGAGGAGGAGAAGGAGGAGGAGGAGGAGGAGGAGGAGGAGGAGGAGGAGGAGGAGGAGGAGGAGGAGGAGGAGGAGGAGGAGGAGGAGGAGGAAGAGGAGGAGGAGGAGGAGGAGGAGGAGGAGGAAGAAGAAGAAGAAGAAGAAGAAGAAGAAGAAGAAGAAGAAGAAGAAGAAGAAGAAGAAGAAGAAGAAGAAGAAGAAGAAGAAGAAGAAGAAGAAGAAGAAGAAGAAGAAGAGATGATCAAGGCCTTTGATTCAGAGGTGAGGCTCACCTGCTCACTCTGTGAGCTGGTGCCAGCCTGACATGTAGAAACCTGGCAGCCACAGGTATCCATGACGGTGGGCAAGCCTTCTCCCCTCCCAGAATCTGGGGAGTGTCTCCTGCTGAAGATAGAATAAGCTGAGCACCGGTGGCTCACACCTGTAATCCTAGCTATGTAGGAGGATAACTGAAGATTTCAGTTCAAAACCAGCCTGGGTAAGAAAGTCAGTGAGACTCCTATCTTTGATTAGCCCTCAGAAAACTAGAAGTGGTGCCGTGGCTCAAAGTGGTAGAGTGCTAACTTTGAGTAAAAAAAAACTCAGGGACAGTGCCCAGGTACTGAGCTCAACCCCAATGGCTGGCAAAGAAAGAAAAGAAAAGAGAAATAAATGAAGGAAGGAAGGAAGGAAGGAAGGAAGGAAGGAAGGAAGGAAAGAAGAAAGGAAGGAAGGAAGAAAGAAAGAACTTATTCTTTGAGCCATCCTAGCTCAAAGTCTTCTTAAGATTCTGGGCTCAATGACTCTAGCATTCCAAGCCTCTCAAGTCTGATGTGCAATTAAATGGAGGGGATTTAATTTTTATTGAAGTTGGTTGGGAAGTTTTTCTTTGTAGGGGAAAGGCTTTGATGGGTGACTTGGGGCTGTCTCTCTCGGAGGCTTGGCGCGGGCTGAGCAGGGTGGTGGGGGTGGGAGTTGCATCCTGTGAAAAGGGAGCAGGCAGGGGCAGGCAGAGGGCTGCATGCCAGTGCTATGGGACGTACCAGCTCTGTGGGATTACCCCAATGTTCAGGAAAGTGTAAAAAACCCAGAGTGTTTGATGTGGTTGGATTTATTCTAGAAAGTAGCAAAGAGGCTGTGTTCTAGTGGGTACAGAGCAAGATCTTTAATGGGCTATTTGCAGGCCCAGGTTACCTTCTAATTATTGTCAGCTGGCACCTGCCCTCCACTCCGCAGCCTGCTGCCTGATGGCTGGGCAAACCCCGGGCTCTCATGAAGCTTCCTTTCTGCCTGTGCAGGGTCAGGCTCCTCCCCACTAATGACAGTCTTGTTTAGCCCTCTTCTGTTTCATCTTGGGTTTGTCTGGACAGAGTCTGTCTGGAAGACAGGAGATTTAAGATCGTACCTCTACCATTCATACTCCAAAGTAGCTGTAGCTTGGCAGTAGAGCCCTGGGCTCTGTTATTTCTGGACCAAATGACTGTGTGATCCTCAGCAGATCATTTACCTTCTCTGGGCCTTGGTACCTTCACCTGTGAAGTAAGGTGGTAAGGTATGAGCTACTCACTGTGTGTGTGTGTATGTGTGTGTGTGTGTGTGTGTGTGTGTGTGTGTGTGTGTGTGTGTGTGTGTGTACTACCACTTGAGCCACACCTCTACTTCTAGCTTTCTTTTGCTCTTTGGTTGAAGAAAAGAGTCTCTTGGATTTGTCTGTCTAGGCTGGCTTTGAACAATGATCTTCAGATCTCAGCCTCCTGAAGAGCTAGGATTATAGGCATAAGCCACCAGTGCTTGGCTTTTGGTTCTGAAGGATCAGACTAGAGATTACTGATAGAAGTGAAGATGGGGCAACTCAGAACCCTGTACCCTGTACCCTGTAACCCCTGGGCCAATGCCCAGCATCTAGTGAGCACACTGTGAGTTAAAGTCCTTGTCTGTGAAGCAATCAGATGCTTTAAAAGTAGTTAATTGTTCTCAGGACTATAAAGGTAATGCATACTCAAGTAGAAAGACTCAAGCGATACAGAAACAGAAGAGAGCACACATGAGCATCACCACAAACATTTGCATATATATCTACCCAGCTCTAATTGCATGTAGCCTTCTTTTTTATTACCAGCCCTTTGAGTTCAGTCATGTATTTCATTCTTATTCAAGTCATAGAATGGTGCCAATCTTCTGTCAAGATGGGCATCATCTCAAGTGCCTGGATGTGATGTAGCTTACTCTTCCAAAATCCACAGGGATTTGGGTCATTTCATTTCCTGCCCTTCTAAAGAAATTTAATATTTTTGGAATGTGTTTTTGTGTATTTCTTTAATGCATTAGTTTCTGAGATTGTTGAGACTGATCATTCTTCAAGGTAGCAATTTCACCTACAGGAATCTGTCTGCCAGATGGAGCTACACTGGGTTCAGACTTCTGTACAAGGATATTTATGGCAACATCGATTATAATGGCAAATGAAGGCACTGTGTCTCCTATCAACAGGTAAAATCATGATAGATGCACGCAGTGAAATATATCACAGCTGTTCAATAAACAAAGGTGGATCAATCCAGGCACCTTTGGTAAGCTAAAAGCAAAAAGTTAAATTTTGTCTGTCCTTCCTTCCTTCCTTCCTTCCTTCCTTCCTTCCTTCCTTCCTTCCTTCCTTCCTTCCTTCCTTTCCTTCTTTCTTTCATTTTTCTTTCTTTTCTTCTTTCCCTCCCTCCCCCTCTTTCTTCTTCCTTCCTTCATTTCTTTCTTTCTGCAGTAGAGGCCAGAAGTAGGGAGAAACTTGATTTTTAAGCTCTTGGGGGATATTTTACAGTGGTTGTATACTATCTTTCAAATAGATCATTTAAAAGAATGTTTTACTAATCTTCACTTTAAGTCCACAAATATTTTCAAAGTAGTATTTTTGCTTATATCTCTTCAGATCCTGAATGCTTGCTGTTGGGTCAAGTTCTAAGCCTTCAGTGACCTTGATAACACAATAGTAACTTTTCCCAAGTGGTATTTTGTTGCTGTTTTTACTCAGCTTCAGCAGCAACCTCCAGGTCACTCAGGTTACATGAAGATGCTAAACAAGATGGTTTCCAGCCAGATACCAGTAGCTTATGCCTATAATCTCAGCTACACAGGAAACTGAGACCTGGAGGTTCTCCTTTGGAATCCAGACTGGACAGAAAAGTCCACAAGACTCTATCTTCAATGAACAAGTAAAATGCTGGGCAAGAGGCATGGCTCAAGTGGTAGAGCATCAGCTATAAGCGAAAAGAAAAAAAAGCCAAGGTGGAATTCAGCCACAGCACATCACAAAATAAATACAACAAAGCAAAATTATATTTTGTTAATAACTGTCTCTTGTCCTGCTCAGGCAGGAGACCACAGTTTGCAGTTAGATTTAAGAATGAGTTATTTAGATGAGTGTAAATAATGGGTTTTTAAGGGTTAGCTGCATTGCAGATTTGGCTGTGGATTGTTGACACAAATTTCAGCTTGCACCATTCCATGTTGTGAAATAATTCAATATCTCTGTGCCTCAGTTTCTTCTTGGCAAGATGAAAGGTAAAAGTAGTATCTGCCTCATAGGGATGTTGTGAAATTCAAATGCTTGTAACACAGAGCACTTAGAATGGAGCCTGGCACTTAGCCAAGACGTATTAGTTGTAATTATTAGCATTGCTCATAGTTGCTGAAGTTGATTGACTTTACTATATGCGCTTGGCTTATTATTAAAATCAGGGGAGGAAAAATCAGCAAAGAAGCTTTTTTTTGTAGTATCACTGGAATTTGAACTTAGGGTTTTATGTTTGCTAGGCAGGGACTATACTGATAAACTTTTTGCTGGGACCAGCCTGGACCATAATCCTCCTGATGTTAGCCTCTGAAGTATCTGGGATGACAGGTACATACTGAAATCTTGTGGACATTTTACCCAGATTGGCCTTGAATTACAATCTTTGGGATCTTCCCCTTCTGAATTGGTAGGACTACAGTTGTGAGCCACGATGCCCGGCTTGCTTTGTTGTATGATTCTTGGGCTGCTCCTCTTGTCAGACAATTGTTCTTGTTCCTGCTACAAAACACAGGCCAGATAAAACTCCCACTGGGAAGGCCTGGCCTCACCATCACAGCCTGCAGGCTTCTTGGCTGCTTGGAGCTTCCCCTTCTGTCTACCTGGCTGCCTTCTATCTATACAAGTTGTACTACAATGGGCAATTTCTTCCAAGCCTCTTGACTGAAGCCATTATGGGGCTACAGTTTTGCCTCTGAAGACCACAATGTTTGCCTGTCTGTTCCCTAGCACCAAATTCCAGATCCCAGGAGAGGTCATGTGAAAGCCTCCAGTCCTTTCTGATATAATAGAGAGAAATGGGAACATTTCAGTAGGTGGATGCAAGTAGGAAGGTACAAAAGGATCAACAAAGCCTAGAACAAGGTGGCAGAGGCCTGTGCATGGCCCTGAGCCTTGAAGGAAATAAATGGGGGTTCTTCGCATACCGAGTCAGTTAAAAAAAATAATTTTAGCTTGGCTAGACATAGTGACTTATACCTGTAATCTCAACTTCTTAGGGAGCAGAGATCAAGAGATCAGGTTGGAAGCCAAGCTGAGCAAAAAACGTTAGCAAGACCCCATCTCAATCAATAAACTCAGTGTGGTGGTACATACTTGTCATCTCAACTATGCAGGAAGTTCTAGGTAGGAGGATTGTGGTCCAAACTGCCCAGGGGAAAAAAGTAGAACTTAGTAGAAAAGTGATTAGAACAAAGGGCTGAAGACATGGTTCAAGTGGTAGAGCACCTGTCTAGCAAATGTGATCCATGTGTTCAAACTCCAGTACTGCCAAAAAAAAGAAAAAGAACAAGAAATAATACTTTGAAACCGAAGTAGTCTCCTTGGGAAAAACAGACCATTTTCTTAGGTTTGCTTACTTTTTTTTTGGGTCCGGTTGTGGGGCCTGAACTCTGGGCCTGGGCGCTGTCCCTCAGCTCTTCAGCTCAAGGCTAGCGCTCTACCACTTGAGTCACAGCGCCACTTCCAGCTTTTTTCTTTTTCCTTATGTGGTGCTGAGGTATCGAACCCAGGGCCTCAGGCATGCAAGACAAGCGCTCTACCACTGAGCCACCTTCCCAGCCCTAGGTTTGCTTACTTTTAAGCTTCCTATTATCTTAATTGTAAGGATTGAGGCGGCTCTATGCTCTTTCAAGGCACAGGACATCCGTCTCATGCTGCTGTGGGCTGTGTCTGAGGCAGGATCACTCATGAGAGTCTATGAGCATGTGGTCCTTGAACCAGTAGCTTTGGCATCACTGAGGGGATGTGTAGAAAAGCAGAGTTTATATTCAGCCTCTCAAGAGGCAGAGGCAGGAAAATTATAATTTCAAGGCCAGTCTGAGTTATGCAGTGAAACTATGTCACTAAAGAAAACCAAAGTAGACCCTCAGGCCCCAGCCTAGAGTAAAGCTCTGTTCCCCAGCTTGGCATTACTGGGGGATGGTGGAAACTTTAAGGGATGGGGCTATGAGGAGATCATCTGGTCTGTCAGCTTGGAAGGAGATGGAAGAACCGCTAGCTACTCTTCTTCTGATTTCAGGTCTTGAGAATAAGGTTAGTGGTCTTGCTCTGCCAGGTGTTCCTGCCATGATATGCTGTCTTGCCACAGACCCAAAACAACAGGCCAGTTGACCACAAGCTGAAAAGACTAAAGCAAACCTTAGTTTATTTATTTATTTTTTTTATCAGTTGTGGGGCTTGAACTCAGTGCCTGAGCACTGTCCCTGAACTTCTTTGTGCTCAATGCTAGTACTCTACCATTTGAGCCACAGGGCCACTTCCAGTTTATAAGTAGTTAATTAGAGATAAGAGTTTCACAGGGACTTTTCTGCCTGGGTTGTCTTTGAACCATGATCTTCAGATCTCAGCTTCCTGAGTAGCTAGGGTTACAGGTGTGAGCCACCAGCACCTGGCTCCTGAGTATTCTTTTTGTTGTTGTTGTTGTTAAGGTTAGAGCTCTACTACTTGAACCATAGTTCCATTTCTGGCTTTGGGTGGTTAACTGGGGACAAGAGTCTTATGGACTTTTTTGCCCAGGCTGGCTTTGAACTGTTGATCTTCAGATTTCATTCTCCTGAGTAGCTAGCGTTCCAGGTATGAGCCACCAGTGCCTATCTATCTTTTCTTTGTAAAAGTTGATTTAACACGGGGGTGTCAGTAGCTCACACCTGTAATCCTAGTTACTCAGGAGGCTGAGATCTGAGGATCGTGGTTCAAAGCTAGTCTAGGCAGGAAAGTCTGGGAGACTCTTATTTCCAACTACCAGAAAACTGGAAGTGGTGCTGTGGTTCAGGTGGTAGAGCCTTGAACTGAAGAGCTGAGGGACAGTGCCCAGGCCCAGAGTTCGAGCCCCATGACCAATAACAACAACAAAAAAGTTGATTTACCTCAGGGTTTACAGTAATAGAACATTGCCAGCACAGCCCCTGAACAAGACCCTGTATGTGAACTGTTCGGTGGATGATTCTCCCTCACATTACATTCTGGAAAGCTCCACCTAAAGCAGTGGTCCTCAAAGGGAGGGCCACAGTCCCCAAGAATCTTTGAAGGGAGTTTCATAACTCAATTGAGCTTTTCTCACTTGTTAATTTCCCTATTTCACTCTTATTCCCTCATACATGGAGTGTTCTAGATGCTACATGATATATAATATTGCCAAAAACTGTAAGCAGCAGGCCCTGTGAGAGCCCATCTGTTCTCTATTAAACCTTTCATTTAGATAAAGAGATTTGCAAAAATCCCTAGCCCCCTAAAACAAAAACAAAACAAAACCCAAACAAACAAACAAACTCCAAACAAATAAATCCAGAAGCATAAAGCAAGCCTTACCAGGGCATACTGTATGCATATACTGACATGTCAGACTGTGAGCCCCTGCCCCATGTACAACTAATTAATGCTAATAAAAAGAAGTTAAGCCCAAGGGCTGGTGGCTCACACCTGTAATCTTAGCTACTCTCGAGGCTGAGATCTGAGGATTGAGGTTCAAAGCCAGCCCAGGGAGGAAGGGCCATGAGACTTCTTATCTCTGATTAATCACCAAAAAGCTAGAAGTGGAACTTTAGCTCAAGGTCTGAGCAGCACTAGCCTTGAGCAAAAAAAGCTCAGGGACAGTACCCAAGTTCTGAGTTCAAGCCCCGAATAAGCACACACACACACACACACACACACACACACACACACACACACACACACACACACACACACAAGTTTTAAAAAATTATAAACTAATATTTTATAAGTTTCTCAGGGTTAATGTTCAAATTGGTAAACATTCATAAATATAACCACATAAACAAGTGCCCTTTAGGAATCTCAATAATTTTTAAGACAGTCATACTGGAAAACTGCTGGCTCGGAACCTGTTTTTTCTTTAGGCTACAGATTTTCCCTTAAGAGAACAATGTAGGGTGTGTGTGAATAGATAAAAGAATATCATATACATGCATAGAAATATTGCAAGAAAACCCCCCTCATTTTACTATTAATCTGTACCAATAAAAGATGTGAAAATAGGGTGGGTGCTGGTGGCTCATGGCTGTAACCCTAGCTGAGATCTGAGGATCATGGTTGGAAGCCAGCTTGGGTGAGAAAGCCTGTGAAATGCCTAGCTCCAAATGCCATCCAAAAGCCAGAAGTGGAGCTGTGGCTCAAGTGGTAGAGCATCAGCCTTGAGCGAAAAACCTAAGGGACAGCACACAGCTGAGTTCAAACACTAGTAGTACTCTTACACACGCAGAAGAAATATAAGAAAGAAAACTGCATAGATAGAAATCATAGGGGAGAGGGATGACTCTAAAAGTAAGGTCATGAGGCAGAAAAATCCAAGGCAGCTAGGCTCTGTGGCGTCAAGAGCCATCAGCTGGGCACTGCCCATGGGCGATTCCAAGGTCTGAGTAGCCTCCTGGACATAGGATCCACCCACGAGTCGCCACCTCCTTCTTGGAGATTCACCCTCACAAGACAGTGAATCAGGAGGACTCATCTAGACTGGCAGGTGGCAGGCTATCCCTGCCCCTCTAGGCCTGTGTAAACCTAGCTATAAAATGAAGATGACATTTCCCCCTCCCACCCTGGAGTGAGATCATTGGGTAATTAATGAAGGACTGTAATGCTCTAACTCATCTCTTCATCACCCCCTGTCAGTGACCTGGACATGCAGGGTTTGGGAGAGAGAATAGAGACAGCTTTACCCAGCCCCATGTCCGGGTCTTGTCTGTTTAATCCATCTATCCATCTATCAAAGCATGATACTACCAGCTACTATGAAGCTACCAAAAGTTCAGTGTGTGCTGCAGTTTTGTTTTGGATGTCCAGAAGTTTCTTTCCTTCTAACCTTCATTCATTGATCCATCCATTCTTCACTCCTTCCAAAATTCCTTGAACAAACACTTTCTGGTGCCCATTGAAGGATGAATCATGACAGAGTCTATTGAGGTGTCAGTGGCCTGTGGCTGTTTTGCTGTCCATGTCTCCATGCATCCCATTTTAGATCCTACAACTCATTCTGGGAAACAGAGAGTATTCTTGACATGTTTTCGGCTGATTTTCCTGTTAATTCCGTGCACCTGGAATTCCTGACTGAAGCTAATTGTTCCAGTGACTCAGGGACCGGGCAAAGAGGACCCGGTAACAATGGGCTTCCATCCTGAACTCCCTGCCCAGTTATATGCTATGGTTTCTGGGTTTTGTTTTCTTTTGTCTTTCCTAAAACAATGTTGTCTTTAGAGCTAGTCTTTGCTGCTGTGTGTGGTGGCATGGGCTTGACATTCTAGCTGTAACAGAGACACATACAAGGATTTTAATTGGAAGCCAGCCCCCACAAAAACTCCAGACCCTATCTGAGAAACACTATAACACAAAAGGACTGGGAATGTGGCTCCTGTGGCTGAGTACTTGCCTACGAATTTATGAAGCTTGGACCACATCAATCTCCAGTATTGGAAAAAGAAAAGAAAGCACTAGGCATTGCTAAGAAGGGATCTAGAAACCTCCTCCCCCAGTAACCTGCCCCCCTCCTTCTTTCAGCTCTGGGGTTTGAACTCAGGGCACTTTCCCATCTGAGCCATGCCTCTAGTCCTTTGTACAATGAGATAAGGCCTTGCTATTTGTCCAGGCTATTTGACCTTGCTATTTGTCCATGCTACTCACATAGCTGAAGTGGAAGACAAACCACCATGCTCAGGTTTTGTTTCTGTTGGGATAGAATCTCACAAACTTTTTGACCAGGTTTGATCTTGAACCTCAATTCTCTTCCCCAGTATCTAGGATTAGAGACTTGAGCCACCATGCTCGGCAGGTCTAATAACCTCTTTAAATTCCCATCAACAATCTGAATACAGGCTTAATGAACTTGACCATGGAGGTGAACATAAGCTACAGCCAGATATCTCTAGATATACTTCAAGGAGGAAAAGAGAGAGTGCTAGATGAGGTTAACTTGAATTACCACGATGAAACCCTTTTGTAATATATTTATGTATATATCCATATGTATATTTATGTATATATTTTTATGTACATATCTAAATATATATTTATGTATATAAACCCCATAGTAATATATTTATGTACATATGTATATATGTCTACGTCTTTCTCTCTATACATATCTATATGTGTATATATATATATATATATATGCTGACAAAAATGAATGATGGGAAAGTTGGGGCGGATACCAGGAGAGGGAAGAGGGCCACGGGGAGGGTGAATGAGGGCAAATATGGTCAAAGTTCTTCATATGCACTATGAAAATAGAACCATGAAACCTGTTGAACTGTTTTGAGGAGGGATGAGGTAGAGAGATGGAGGGGTGAATTTGATCAGGATATAATTTATATCTGTATGGAACTTGGACAACTAATAAAAAATCTTTCAAAAGAAAGAAAAGCGAATACACACATTAATTATGCCTACCCAGGGCAGAAAGGGGTGATTCCTAAGAAATGCATAAACAGAGGGCTGTGATAGCTGAGAGCCAGCAGAGGACATTTCTAGCAAAGGTTTCCTAGGAAACAGAATAAAAGTAATTTCATTCTGTTGGGAAAATGATGCTCTTCCTGTGTATTCTAACTGCTTTTTTATTACATCTCAAATGGAATCAGACGGAAAAAAAATACTCTTACAATCTAATTCCCAATATTTTTGTCCCTCAAGAATTCTTCAAACTCGTAAAGGGAGATGAGAAAGGAAGGGAAATATGAAACAATTAGGAGAAATCGCCTTCCGTCTTTGGTTGTGTAAAGGCCAGAATAAGTCATATCATATTCACCCCTGTTGCCCAGAAAGCCAGATAGAAATGTCACCTGCCAACACAAAAATCCCTCATTGAGAGCTTCAAGGTCAGAGGGGTCAAGGGCTTTCCAGGCACAGATGCCAGAGTGGATAGAGGCAGTCACTTACGAAAACCTCACAAAAATGACAGCAGTGAACAAGAATAATTGCTTATTTTAGTCCAGCACTGGTAGCTCATGCCTGTAAACCTAGCAATTAAGGAGGCTGAGATCTGAGGATCATAGTTCAAAGCCAGCCTGGGGAAGGAAAGTCCATAGGACTCTTACCTCCACTTAACCAGCAAAAATCCAGAAGTGGAGCTGTGGTTCAAGTGGTAGAGCCCTAACCTTGAGCACGAAAGCTCAGGATAGTTCCCAGGCCCCTGGGTTTAAGCCAAGTATTGGAAAACACACACACACACACACACACACACACACACACACACACACACACACACGTTTGTTTCACAATAGGTGGAAGAGGGGTTGGATTGTCTTCAAGATTGAAAGAAATGGCAAACATCTGAGGTGGTATTGCTCTCCATAAATACCCTATGTACAATTGCTATGTGTCAATAAAAATAAGAGCATCTTCACAAAAGGCATAAATATGCAAGGATGGAGAGCCAGGGAGAGGGTGAGTCAGGAAAACTGGGTTGGGGCAGGGTGGGGCGGGGCGGAGTGGGGAACCGGAGCAGAAGCAAGGCTGACACGTGACTTAGCAGATCTGAAAAAACAGTATCCCACCTGGCAACCTGCAATGAGGAAAAGCAGCTGATACTCACGGCAGAATTCCAGGAAGGCTGGGGGATTTGAGGGACACCTGTGTCCGTTGAAGTTGGGGTGGGAGGGACTCATGAAAGTAAAATAAAGAGAAATGGTTGTGCTAGCAAGTGCTAGGTCCCGAGTTCAAATCCAATATGGCCAAAGGAGGCCCAGGAGTTCTTTCCTGGGAAGTTTCTGGAGGACATCCTGCAGCACACAAAAAGCGAAACAGGCAAGAAGAAAGTATATTCAGGTTGGGTATGGTGGTTCACGCCTGTAATCCCACTTATGAAGAGATGGAAGTAGCATTGCAAGGCCCACCCTGGACAAAAAAGCATGAGACCCTATTTGAAAACTAACCAACACAGAAAGGGCTGGAGGCATGGCTCAAGTGGTAGAGCACTTACCTAGCAAGTTCAAGGCTTTGAGTTCAAACTACAACATATATATTCTTGGTGCCAATACTGGGGCTTGAACTCAGGGTGTGGGTGCTGTTCCTTAGCTTTGTTTGTTTGTTTGTTTTGCTGGTGCTCTACCACTTGAGTATACTTTCACTTCTGACTTTTTGCTAGATAATTTGCAGATAAGAGTCTCATGGGCTTTCCTGCCTGGGCTGGCTTTGGGCTGTGATCCTCAGATCTCAGCCTCCTGATTTACAGGCAGTGAACCATCTACCTGTAGATATTTGTATATACTGCAACAGGTGGAAAGCAGCTGGTGGTTGCCAAGTGCTGGGGGAGGGCTCCCGCTTAGAGGAATGAAAAGATTATGGACACATCAATGTAGAGGTTACCCAACATTGGGAACGTGTTAAAACCATGGGACTGGTCACTTTCAAGTGGTTGATTTTATGTTATGGAAATTTCACCCCAATGAAAACCACTGTTCTACTTATACAGAATTGCTCTGGATTAGCCAATGCAGCACCTCCCTGATCTGGTTAAGAGAAGCTACCTTTCATGAGGGAGAGCTAGAGTCTCATTTGCATTGTTCTTCCTCGTTGCTTGGACGATTCCATTCTTTTTTTCCACCACCCCCCCTTTCTCCAGCCTATAAAATTGTTCACTTCCCTTTAAAAACTCTGAACAGTGGAAAGAAGGGGTGTGATGATCATTTGCAAATGTTGTGGTCCTACATTTAATTTCTCAATGAAATAGGATGAGCCTGTGTTCCCCTGCCTGGGAGGGGTAGGGGAGGGGACATAAAACCAGCCCGAGCTTCTTATGTCAGAGTGTTTGGAAGGGGCAGTCTCAGTTGGGTTGGATTTTTCTGTCAAGGCCCTCCTTTGGTAGAAACCAAGACATTAGCCAGGACTGGTTTCACTTGAAGCTTGGGGGTCCTTCTCTTAGCTTACTCAGATTAGCGGAAGAGCCAAGACATTGTAGGTCTCAGGGCTTTGTTCCCTTGCTAGCTGGCTGCAGGGGACTGGCCTCAATCAGAGAGGGTCCTCAAGTGGCCCCTGGGAGCAGTAGACAGCATGGAGGCCTGCTTTCCTCCAGACTAGCTAGACCAGGTCTCTGTGATGCCCTCTTCTGTGACGAGACAGAGAAAACGCTCTCCTTTTCCAAAGGTTCAGCCGATTGTGGCTGGCTCACCCAAGGTAATCTCCTTTGTAGATATACTCCAATATAATCAATGGGAATGGGATCTTCCATACTCTATTGATACTCACAGGGGAGGAGTTGTTGTTGCTTTTTAAATAAAGGTAAGGGTCATTGGTGATTACTTACATGAGTCAAGATTCTCCAGAGAAACAAAACAAGTAGGCTTGATTATTATAAGGAATTGGCTCTTGAGATTATAGACACTGACAAGTCTTAAGGAGCTGCAGGCTGAGTGAGCAAGCTGGAAGCCCAAGAGAGCCAATGGTTTAGTTCCAAGTCAAGTTCAAAGTCATGTGAACCAGGAGGAGCCAATGGTGTGGTTTCAGGCTGCAGCTGGCAGGCTTGAGACTGAAGAGCAGCTGTGTGTCCATTTAAATCTGAAGGCAGGAAAATGTCCATGTTCCAGCTCCAAGACAGAAAGGAGGCATTTTCTTATATTTGGAGGCAACTCAGTCTTTTTGCCTTCCGTAAGCCTTTAACAGATGATATGTGGCCCATCCACACTAGGAAGGCCTATCTTCTTCATTCACTCTACTTAAATACTAAACACATCCCAATGCATCCCATAACAATTTGACTAAATATCTGGGCACTCCTGTTGCCCAATCAAGTTAACCATTGTAGAAACCCTCCAACTTCCAAAAGGGTAAGAAGTTATCCCTGGGAGAAGAGGCAGCTGGAGAAAAAGAGGGGGTGAGGAATGTTTTCATAAAAATTTTGAAGAGATATGGAATTGTCTTCAGATCTGGGCCATGCACCCTATCCCTCCCCACAAGGTAAGAAGTCTGTGGGGGTCATATACCTTATTTTACCATGACCCCTTACCATGACTGACTATCTTCATGACTAGTCTGAAGACACTGAATATCCTGAAAAAACAGCTTAGAGCCTGTATATAAATCAGACCAGTCATCTTTGGTGGTGGTCTGGTCACTGCTCTGTGTACCTTCAGATCTAAGAAATAGACCAGTGCCTGCTATGTGTAGTGGAAACAGCACCTTAACAGGTTGACTGAGGTATCTTTTGTAAAATATACATTCACATTGCTTTTGGTGGTATTGGGGATTGAACTCAGGGCCTTATGCTTGTTGAGCAAGTGCTCTACCACTTGACCCATGCCTTGGTCCGTATACTTTCAGCTTTGAGACACTCATACATCCATGTACAGTTGTGAGACATAAAACAAAAGAAATCTCAGGAACACTGGTCCGGTTTTCCCCAATGGTAACACACTGCAAAACTGTAGTAACGTAGGATATTTATGTTGATAGATTCTATTAAACTGATTCAGATGCCCCAGTTTCACTTGTATTGGTGTGTGTGTCCGTACTTTTTGTTTTTTCAGACAGGTGTCTGAACTCAGGGCCTCAAATAGTAGGAGAGTGCTTTACCATTTGAGCCACACACCCAGCCCTAGACAAATACTTTAGAGCAACTATTTTAAAGATGCTTAAAGACAAAGAGGAAAATGTGGATGAAGTCAAGGAAACAAAGTATGACCCAAGTGGAAATATCCATAAAGAGATGAAAGATGTGATAAAACAGAGGAAAGAGATGGGACACAGAGTGGGCGGGGGACTGATGTACTTAGAAAGCATCTTGTCACCATGGAACTGCCCTGTTTATTGGCTAAGGTGGTAGATACACAAACCCACCACCCAGAGAGAAATCACCAGTGAACTCAAAGGGGTGACACTGATCAAGAGGCCTTATATTTGTAAACTGCTTGGTAAATGGCAACCCATTTGCATAATTATTTAAAGATAATAAAAAATTTAAAAAACAGGGCTGGGAAGGTGGCTCAGTGGTAGAGCGCTTGCCTTGCATGCTTGAGGCCCTGGGTTCGATTCCTCAGCACCACATAAGCAAAAAGAAAAAAAAAGCTGGAAGTGGCGCTGTGGCTCAAGTGGTAGAGCGCTAGCCTTGAGCTGAAGAGCTGAGGGACAGCGCCCAGGCCCAGAGTTCAGGCCCCACGACTGGACCCCAAAAAAAAAAAATTTAAAAAACAGCTCTCTGGCTGAAAAGTAGAAAAACTGAAATTAAAAATCTGCTAGAAGGATTCAAAGGCAGATTTGAGCAGGCAGAAGACAGAACCAATAAACTTGAAGGTGGAAACAACCACATTTGAAAAAGAGACATTAAAAAAGATCAAAGAAAAGTGGACAGAGTCCAGGAAACCTGTGGTACAATATCAGCTTGACAAACATCTATGTTTAGGGAATCTTGGAAGAGAGAGAAATAAGTGGGGAGATGATCTAAAGGATTAATAGCTGAAACTTTCAATGAAAGATATGGATATAAGAAGCCCAAATGAAAGCTGGGAAGGTAGCTCAGTGGTAGAGCACTTGCCTTGTATGCACGAGGCCCTGGGTTTGATTCCTTAGCACCACATAAGCAAAAAGAAAAAAGCCGGAAGTGGCTCTGTGGCTCAAGTGGTAGAGTGCTAGCCTTGAGCTGAAGAGCTGAGGGACAGCACCCAGGCCCAGAGTTCAGGCCCCACAGCCGGACCCCCCCACCCCTCGAAAAAAGAAGCCCAATGAACTTTAGAGAAGTGTACGAAAAGATCTACACCAAGATACATTATAATCAAACTACCCGAATCAAAAGACTAGGACTTTAAAATTTTTTTACTGATCCTAGAATTTGAACTCTGGGCTTGGACACTGTCCCTGAGCTTTTGTGCTCCAGGTTAGTGCTCTACCATGTGAGTCACAGCTCCACTTATGGCTCTTCATAGTTAACTGGAAATAAGAGTCTCACGGACTATCCTTCCCATGCTGACTTCAAACCATGATCCTCAGGTCTCAGCCTCCAGAGTAGCTAGAATTACAGGTGTGAGCCACCAGTGCCAACAAGAGACAAACATCTTTCCATATCTAAGATAGTCTCAATAAGATTATTAGCAGATTTTCCACCAAAAACTTTCAAAGCTAGAAAGGCAGTGATCTGATATTTTCAGTGCTAAAAGAAAACAAACAAGACAGCGATGGGAAGGGAGGAATGAGAGGGAAAGAGGGAACAGCCTACACTAAGCAAAAGGAAAGAAATGTAAACATCACCTGATGTGGAAAAATTAATTTGTATTGTCAAAGCTCATAGAATTCACAAACGATATAGACCATGATAATGGCAATGTGCCTTGTGAAGGTTAAAATGTGTTTGTGACTTTAACTAAGTATCACTATTTATGTGAAATATGTGAAATTTATGTAATCACCTAATCTCAATTTTTAAAAAAAAACGTGAGAGAAGGGATGGGTTAGGAGTGGTGGGTGACAATGTTGTCAGACATCTTGTGTTCATATACTGTTTTGTGGAATGGGAACTTCTTTGTTCAACTACTTAAAGATAGTAATAAAAAGAAAGAAAACAAAAAACCCTCAGGTAACCAAGAATCTTGTACTCCCCACAAAGTCCTTGAAAAGTAAAAGAGAAATGAAGACATTTCTAGACATTTTCATGAACCTACCTGCTTTGGGTGAAATGAAATCTCACTAGATAGTAACTCAAAGCTCTATGAAGAAATCAAGATCTCAGTACAGGGGAAATAATACTGTGGGAAGTTGTTAAAACTAGAATAGTTTGAACAATAGTCTGTATCTTTAGTCTTTGTTTCCTTCATGATTTATCTCTTAAATAGATAAATAAAAAAAACCCACAATGCCTAGTCTGAAAGCTAGTATTTGTAACTGTAGTTTGTAACTACACATTTTGTTTTCTACATGTTTTAAGCTACTAATTCATTAAAAACATTATTGCTTTATATTTCTGAACACACAATGTATAAAGATGTAATTTGGAGACACAGAAAGGGTGGAGAGGGAGCTGTAAAGGGAGCCGTGTTTGTGTGCTATTGAAGTAATGATGATATAAATTCAAATTAGAACGCTGTAACTTTCGGATGTTAAATGTAATCACCATGGTAACCACAGAAAATAGCTAGAGAAGGACCCAATTTATACAAAGTACTTAGAGTAGTCAGATTCATAGAGAAAGAAAGGAAATTGCAGGGCCAGGGGAGGAGGTGATGGGGAGTCACCATCAAGCGAGTCTAGAGATTCAGATTTTTCAGGAGAAAGGAGTTCTGGAGATCAAGGGTGATGATAGTTGTGTACCCACACAAATGTGTTCAATATCACCAAACAATGCATTTTAAAAATGGTTTAAATGGGGCTGGGAAGGTGGCTCAGTGGTAGAGCGCTTGCCTTGCATGCCTGAGGCCCTGGGTTCGATTCCTCAGCCCCACATAAGCAAAATGAAAAAAGCCAGAAGTGGCGCTGTGGCTCAAGTGGTAGAGCACTAGCCTTGAGCTGAAGAGCTGAGGGACAGCGCCCAGGCCCAGAGTTCAGGCCCATGACCGGACTAAAAAAAAAAAAAAAATGGTTTAAATGAACCAGGCACTGGTGCTCATGCCTATAATCTTAGCTACTCAGGAGGCTGAGATTTGAGGATCATGGTTGGAAGCCTGCTTAGACAGAGAGTCCACAAGAATCTTGTTTCCAATTAAGCACCAACTACCCTCACTCCCCCCCTCAAAGTGGAACTGTGTATCAAGTGGCACAGCTCTAGTCTTGAAGTGAAATGCTAAGGAACATCACCACCCAGGCCCCGAGTTCAAGCCCCAGGAGTAGTGCATGCACGCACACGCACGTGTGTGTGCACACACACACACAGGCACAGACACACACACATGCATTTCCACTGCTAAATGAAGTCAATTTCCTTCTGATGACTTTTCCCTGAAGGCAGATGGCATCGGGGAGGTGAAGGCAGGGCTGGAGGCTAAGGGTTTTGCGATGCTTTGGCGGGAGAGCATGGGGTGGAAGTCAATGCCCAGAGGAGCCCTGTTGTGTGTCTTCAGGGCCAGGTTGGGTGCAGAGGGGAGGGGTGTTCTTGTTGAGTTTCCCTGGAAACAAACCTCGGGAAAATCCTGCAGCCATCAGTTGAGTTGGGAGGCGATGAAGGACGCAGAAGGAAGCAGGGAAGGGAAGGTGGTCAGAGCAGATTGTGAGTGCACCCTACAACTGCCCTTGCGCTGGGCAGAAGGGCTAGGAGTGGTCAACACTACCCAGGAGCCTCCCCTCCCCTACATCTCCAATGCACCTGCGCAGGACTGGGTGGTCTTTGGAGAGTCTGAAATCAGAGAGAGCCCACATTTCCTCCACAGGGGATCCTGCAGTGGAGCCTGGGAACCCACGCCCATCCCAGCTATGCCAAGAAGAAACACCAGGGCATCTCAGATGTCCGTTTACCAGGGTGAGGTGGGAGGGAGGGGCCTACATTCACCCAACTGTGCACTTCCTTGATTACTGTATATACAGTTGTTTGATTTGAAGAAAGTATTTTGCAGCTGAAATCACTTGAAAAACACTTCTTCTCACAGTCTGATGTCAGCACTCATGGATAGATTCACTGTGTGTCCATATATATAGCTCATGTAACCATTTGCTGGCAGGTGCTTGAAATTTCAGCAGTAATTCTCCATCATCCATTCAGTTCACACTGGATCTAGGCTGAGATGCTAATGCTGGTCTTTGATTTGCTATTTACATTTCATGTAATTACAATTAAGAAGGGATTTACATCTGCCTTTCTGTGGTTTGCTGTCTTCTCTCTGTCTCTCTGTCTCTGTCTCTCTCTCTCTCTCATTTTCCCTCTATGCTGCTATCACTGGAGTCTTTTCTGGAAAAATGTTTTCTTGTGTATCACTTTAATTTCCTCCACTATAATTTCTGTTAGTGGTTGTGACAATCTAGTTTGGATTAATATCAACTTAATATCAGTTGTATTCACAAATTTTGTCTCTGTACAGAACCATTCCCCAGGCTCTCCTCTGTGTAATTGTTCTCATGCAAATTGCCTCTGTACACATTACGAACTGATCAACATAGTTTTTTTTTATAATTATTGCTTTATGCTTTTGTTTGAAAAATATTGGTTTGTAAAAATTGGGGCAAAATATACACAGCATGCATTTTACTAACCTAAGCTTTTTTTAATCTTTTTTCTTTTTGGGTGGTACTGGGGTTGGAACTCACAGCCTCATCATGCTTGTTCAGTTGTTGCTCTACCACTTGAGCCATACTTCCAGGCTGTGTTTTTGCTGAGAGTTTTGGAGATGGACTGTCACAGTTTTCTATCTGAGCTAGCTTCTAACCATGATCCTCCAGATCTCAGCCTCCTGAGTAGCTATGATTACAGACGTGAGCTACTGGCATCCAGCTAATTTAACCATTTTAAAATGTGTATTGCAGAGGCGTGAAGTACATTCTCATTGTTGTGCAACCACACGGACTCTCATCTCTAGATCTATTTTCATCTTGTAAAACTGAAACTATAACTATTTAACAACTCCTCATTCCCCACTTGTCAAGTCTCTGGCAAGCACAGCTCTTCTTTCTGTCTCTGTGAATCTGAAAGCTCCTAGGAGTGAAGTCATTTGGTATTGGTCCCTTTGCGACCAGCTTATTCCATTTACCATGATATTCTTCAATCATTCAGCCCCACGTGCCAGAATTGCTTTCCTTTTTAAGGCTGAATACTATTCCATTGCAGATATAAATATATACACACATAGGTCACATTTTGTTTATCCATTCATTCATTTGACTGACACATGGCCTATTTTTAATAATGCTGCTATAAACATGGGTTTCTAAATATCCCTTTGAGAGCACATTTTCAGTCCATTTGGTTATATACATAGAAACAATTAGTGGGTCAGATAATAATTCTACATTTGATTTTCTGAGGAAATACCTTGGCACCTTCTTACATTCTACCAACAAAACACATATGGATTCTACTTTCTCAAAATTCTTCTTGTTTCTCCCTTGGTGACAATGGGGTTTGAACTCAAGGTCTTGTGCTTGCTGGGCAAGTTTTCTACCACTTAACACACAGACACACAGCCCTTTTTTTTGCTTTAGCTTTCAGAAACTGTCTCGTTTTTGCCTAGGGCCAGCCTTGGACCATGATCTTCCTATCATAGTTTCTCCTATAGTTGGTAATTGTCATGCGCTACTGTGCCTGCTTATTTTTATTTTTTATTTTGTTGGGTCCGGTCGTGGGGCCTGAACTCTGGGCCTGGGCGCTGTCCCTCAGCTCTTCAGCTCAAGGCTAGCGCTCTACCACTTAAGCCACAGCACCACTTCCGGCTTTTTTCTTTTTGCTTACGTGGTGCTGAGGAATCAAACCCAGGGCCTCGAGCATGCAAGGCAAGCGCTCTACCACTCAGCCACCTTCCCAGCCCCTTGCCTGCTTATTTTTGAGATGGAGCCTTATTTTATTTTATTTTTTTTGGCATGGGCTTCCATTGAACCATGTTCCTCTTTTCTCTGCCTCTTGTGTTCCTTGAGTTTAGTTTTCTCAGATTCTCAACACTAGTTATTTTCTGTTTTATAATTTGTTTAATTTTTATGTTATTCATTCATTTATTCTGAGACTGAGACTTGAACTGGGTACCTGATGCTTTTGCTCAAAGGCTGGTGCTCTACAACCTGAGCAATGTTTCCAGCCTCTGTTTTTTTTTTAATTAATAGTAGTCATCCTAATGGGTGTAGATAGCCGATCATGATGCTTGGATCTGCTATTTCCTTAATGATTAGTGCTAACGATCATCTTTTCATGTATTTATTGGTTGTACATCTTCTTTGGAGAAATGTCTCTAGTCTTATGTCCATTGTATATTTTAGGGTTTTTGTTGTTGTTGTTCTTGGATATTAAAGGTTCTCTTTTTTCTTTCTTTCTTCTTCTTCTTCTTCTTCTTCTTCTTCTTCTTCTTCTTCTTCTTCCTTCTTCTTCTTCTTCTTCCTCCTCCTCCTCCTCCTCCTCCTCCTCCTCCTCCTCCTCCTCCTCCTCCTCCTCCTCTTCCTCCTCCTCCTCCTCCTCCTCCTCCTCCTCCTCTCCTCCTCCTCCTCCTCCTCCTCCTCCTCCTTCTTCTTCATCTCTTCTTCTTCTTCTTCTTCTTCTTCTTCTTCTTCTTCTTCTTCTTCTTCTTCTTCTTCTTCTTCTTCTTCTTCTTCTTCTTCTTCTTCTTCTTCTTCTTCTTCTTCTTCTTCTTCTTCCTAGTTCTGGGGCTTGAACTCAGGACCTGGGCACTGTCCCTGAATTTCTTTTGCTCAAAGCTAGCACTGTACCACTTGATCCACAGCACCACTTTTGGCTTTTTCTGCTTATGTGGTATTGAGGAATCTCACCCAGGAATGCATGCAAGGCAAGCACTCTATCACTAAGCCACATTCCCAGTCCATCTTTTCACAATTATTTACAACTATTTACCCCATTTTGCCGACTGCCTTTCTATTCCAAAGGAGGAAGAGCCTTATCTCACTTGATGGAAAGACCATCAGACAGGGCATAAGGGCTCTGCACTTCCAGTTGTATGATGGCACATGAGCAGAATACTGAGCTGGGTTCTTAGCATCAGAAGGAAAGTCATACCCAGGGGAAGAGAGGCATAGGCACAAGGGGAAAGACTCATGGTGCTGCACCAGTTCCTGAACAATGACTGGGCCAATGATGGGGTAGCTTGGTGTCTGATACACACCTTTACCCTACCCCACCCAGGGGTAGGGTGACAAGCTTTGCTGTCCAGGGTTGCGGTCCCCACCTTTCACTGCCCATGAAAGTCACCAGCCTGGCATTTCTAGGTGTTGTCTGCTGGCTCTAGTCTAGGGCTCCCTCTACTGGCTGTTACTAAGATTGCAGCGTACTAGCCTCAGTCATGAGCATCCTTGTGGGTGTTCATAGTCATGACAGTTACCGGCCCCTGCCTCTGTGGCTGCCAGGATGAGGAGGGCTCTTCTCTGCTCTAGGAAACCCTCAGAGTCGTGGCTTCAGCCCAGGTATTCCCTGAACGGTGGACTCGGCCCTGGTTAGTCCTCCGCTGACCAAGGGGAACACAGATCTCCCATCATTCGCATGTTCTAATTACCTTCCATGCAGAATGAATGGTGTCCCTCCTGGCTGTCTCCAATCCTAGTGCTGGGGGGAATGGGCAGGAGCCATTCTTTTTTTAAATAATAATTTTTATTGAGATTAAATGATTACATAAATTTCACAGTATTGTAGGATAGTGATACTTAAAGCTACAAACACATTTTAACCTTCACAAGGCAAATTGTCATTATCTTGGCCTATAAAGTTTGTGAATTCTGCAAGCTTTGACAGTACAACTATTTCTTCCATGTTGGGTGATCCGTACATTTCTTTTCTTTTGCTTAGTGTTAGCTGTTCCCTCTTTCCCTCTCTTTCCATCCCTCCCATTGCTGCCCTTGAATTGCTCAGTTCATTTTCATCAATGTCCAGTGCAGCTGATGGGACCCTCTGTTGTATTTTGCCCCCTGCTTCCATCTGATTCTGTACCTTCTTCCTAGCTTCCCTAAGATGGACACATACTATATTTGAGAGCAAGAACATGGAGTCATTTAGAAATTATATGATAAATTAAGTAGGTGTCCCTTGTTTCTTAAGTTTTGGTTACTTTGTTATATCTCCTTGCATTTTGGATTTAACATCCATATATCAGGGAGACCAAGTGCCATTTGCCTCTCTGATCTTGGCTTTCCTCAAGGACCCATTCTTGTCAAGACATTCTTTGTGTTGTGCCTGCTGGTGGTGGTACTAACTAAAGCTGATTTTCCCTGAGCACTTACTCTTGACTTACTAATTTATTGCAACAACTCTATGAGGTGGGAACCCACAGTATATCTGCATTGTACAAACAAGGAAACTGAGGCACCATGACTTAATTGGTGCAAAGTTATCTGCAGTGTACAAACAAGGAAACTGAGGCACCAGGACCTTAATTGGTGCAAAGTCATACAGTTAAGTGGCAGAGCAGGATCACCAGGCAGGCTGGGACAATAAATGTGAGGTATAGTGTGTGAGTGCCCGGGTACTCTTAGCTTCGTAGCTTTGATGATTGCTTTGCAGATGAGAGGCTGGGGCTTGGAAAGGAGGGATAGGAAATGGAACAGATAGAGTCTCATGGCTGTTTCATGCTCCCCTAGGTCAGGGGGCCGCTGTTGGAAGAGTCCATCAAGTTTGTTCAATGCCTGAATCAGTTGCAAAACATCTGACAATAAGATTGAATGATCAGGATGCATTGTACTTGTAAACTGATTTGTTGACTTGAATCCCCTTGGTATAACTACTCAAAGATAGTAATAATACAAAAACATGTTCACAGTTCTGAACCAGAAAATTTAGGGGTGGGTGGTAAGAATCTGCATGTCAACTTTTATTGTTTAGAGCTTGCACAGTGTGTGTGTGTGTGTGTGTGTGTGTGTGTGTGTGTGTGTGTGTGTGTGTGTGTGTGTGTGCTGGTCCTAGGGCTTGAACTCTGGGCCTGGATGTTGTCCCTGAGCCTCTTTTGCTCAAGGTGAGCACTCTACCACTTGAGCCACAGCACCACTTCTTGCTTTTTTGAGTTGTTTATTGGAGATAAGAGTCCCACAGAGTTTCCTGTCTGGGCTGACTTTGAACCGCAATCCTCAGATATCAGCCTCCTAAGTAGCTAGGATTACAGGCATGAGCCACCAGCATCTGGTGACAAACATCCTATTAATCCTGAGACTCCACCCAGTAGAGTTCACCTTATACTGGTCACTTTAGATAACAATGGCTGAGTATGGGTCTCTTTCCCTCTCTGATGGTAGAAGATGTTTTAAGCATCAGCAGGTAGCAGACACTCTGATAAGAGTAGCCAAAAATCCTAAAGGTGTTTTTTTGTTTGTTTCGTGAAATGTCCAGAATTAGACATTTAAAAATTTTTTAAACTATTTTATTCAAGAAATAATATCCAACATGTATCATTGTAGTATGTTTCAGTGAAAAAGTATTGAGATATGTGATATTCTATAGATCTATAATTCTATATTCTTCTTTTTGGATTACAATTCTGTACTTCATTTGGTCAGTGTTTTCCAATTGCAGCAAATCTCCAATTATTTTACTTATATATTTTCTCTTTTCCAAACATTCAGCATTAACAACCTTTTTTTTTTTGTTTTCTATGATTGCTATTATTTTCTCATCTCAATAGCCTCATTGTGGCATTTCAATATTTATACAAGAAAATTTACCGTTGCTGGTACAGTTTAGCATATCTTGAACATGCAGTTGACTCTACCATGAATGTACCAACATAAACGTGAAATAATTAACATAATGTATACAACACTGCACGATAAAAGTTATGTCTAAAAATGAAGATAACACCAGGTTATGAAACTAAAATATTACCATGTTTTAAAATCATGTCATAAAATAATGACTATCACTACTATAAAATAGTAATATAAAATTATGGTGCTGCTGCCCACTTTTCTTTGTAGATAATTTACTTCTTGGGTGGGGGAGGGGAGTGTAGTTGTGGAGGTGGGAGGGAAGGGAGGGTAGGGGAAAAACAAAGGAGGAGGCAACAATGCTTGATAAGAAATGTACTCATTACCTTGCTCATGTAACTGTAACCCCTCTGTACAGTATTTTCACAATAAAAAACTTTTTTTTTTTTGTAAAAAAGAATTTACTCCTTGGAATAAGCTCTCCCCTGGGTCCCTTCCCTGGTAACCAATGGACTCTTAGATGTCCCTAAAGTCTGGGCCTCCCAGTGGCCTCTGATCTGTCAGGCCTACAGTTTCCCCCTTTTCTCCTGTCACCCATTATAATTAAGCTCTCATATCCCAAAGTATGTTCTAGCAGACAGCAGCCCTAGTCTTTAGATATTAATTATCCCAAGCTCATCATTTGCATCAGCCTTATAGATGAAAGGGAGGCCCGGCTCTTCACCAAAGTCTGCAGGCTCTTCGTGTTGCTGGATATCCAGCAGCAGCAGCAGCAGCACAATCGGCTCTGTGGTGGGGTTTTCCAGGGACCCAGGCACCTCAGTCTCTTCTTGGATGGGCTTCATGTTGTCTTCAAGTTGCACCTCTTCAAAACTTGCTTCTCCTCCATGACTGCCATCTTTGTGGGGCCCGACAGGTCTGAGGTGGCCCCAGCAGCAGGGGTCTGGGTGGCTGCCAGCCTCTGGCCCTGGCACTCTGTGCCTTTGCTGCAAGGTGCCTCAGCTGCTCCAGCAGCTCCTTCTTCTTCTCCCTCCTCTCCTGGGAGAGCCTGTTGACACTCACCTTTCTCCTGATACAGCTCATCCAGGACTCCCATCTGTTTTTTACAGAAAACAATGGACTCTTCAATGGCGTTGATGTGTTCCGGCAGCTGGCTGCATTGATGTGGAGTTCATCCACTTGATTCTGGTAGTTCACAGGTTGTGGGTGAAGCAGATTTTCAGCTTCTTTCATGGGCTCCTGTGTGTCTGGCTTCCTGTTCCCAGACATGCTGTGGTTCCAGCTCTTGGGGAAGAGGGCCTGGCGCTCCAGCTTTCTCCGGCACTGGCTGCCAGGTTGGCCAGGCACTTGCAGTGGGCCTGCTGCTCCTGCAGGTACTGGCTGAGCTTCATCCTTGATTCAGCCACTGATAGTGCTTGAAGGTAAAAATCCCACATGGTTTGTGGGTTGTCTATGTCCTCTGGGATAGTCACATCCGGGGGAGTCGCCTCCTCACCCTTTTCTTCTTTGCTCACTCCTTCACCTTCCCTAGGGAAAGCCTTGGAAGCTCAGCAGGGCCCGCAGTTGCCCCTTCTGTTGTCTTGTTGCTTCCAGGCACTTCAGTGTGTCCTGTAACTTTTGAGGGACTGTCAGGTTCCCCCAACTTGCTCTGCACCTGCTCCAGCAGCTCCAGCAGCTGGATCTGTCTCAGCAGGGGCTGCTGCAGGGCCTCCTTCTGTAATATCAGCTGCTGATTGGAGGCCCTGTGCTGTTCACAGGTGGCTCTGAGCTCCTGCAGCTGGGCCAAGGACTGGTCATGCAGCTCCTGCAGACACTGAGCTGCTTGGCTCTTTACCTCAGTCACCTCTTTCCATTCTTCAAACTTCTCCTCTTGCTGGTCCACCTTCTCCTGCAGATGTTTCTTCACCTGCTGCTCCGAGTGCAGGATGCTGAGGAACTCCTTCTTCACACTGCTCAGCCTGTGGAAGGCGTCCTGCAGCTGGGTCAGTGGATCTTTCAGCTCTCAGTTCTGCCCAAGTGTGCATCTCATGGTCTCTTTTCCGTGGTCTCGAGGATCTTGTGCCCAATCTTCACCAGGTTGATCCCATTCCTTGGCCTTCTTTGTCCAGTAGCCACAGTTGCTGCTGCTGCTGCTCCAGGTTCTGGAGACCAAAGCTCTGGTTTTCCTGTATCTGGATATGAAGTTGTTCCTCCAGGTACTCGAGCTCCTTCTGCATCTGGTGGGCCTGGGCATGCAGCTGCTGCTCAGCCTGAGATGGTCCTGCAGGGGGCTGTGGGGGTGGAAGCTCTGTAAGCTGTTTCTCAGATCCACTAGGTTGATCTCTAGGTCCAGCACCTGCCTCACCCCTCGCTCTTCTTTCTTCTCTGTCAGTTGGCTCACCTGCTCTAAGACCTGCTAGACCTTCTCCTTCTGCAGGAAGCTCTCCACCCTCAGGTCCTCTGCAAAGGTGTCTCTCTCCAACTTTAATGTTGTCACCAACTCTTTCATGTCTTCCAGTTGTCTTTCCAACTCTGTCTGCTCCTCTACTGCTTGTAACTCATGAATTTTGGTCTTCACGTCAGCCTTCTGTGTCAGGAGCACTTCCAGCCTCTCCTGCAGCTCAGTGTTCTCTTCCTCCACTTTGTCATAGCTTCTGGCCTTTTCCTGGAACTGCAGCTTCACATCATTCAGGGCTTTCATGAGCTCTAGGTTGTTCTGATTGATCTCATTCTGTGTGGTGGAGACCACAGATAGTGTCATCTCTAGCTCCGCAACCCGCTGCTGTGAAGCCTGCAGGTGGCGGGAAAGACCCTCCTGCTCCAGTTCTCATTCATTGGCCATCTGCTGCATGTGGGCCAGGGCAGATTGTAAATTGAATTTTTCTGAAACCAGAGTCTGTATTGATAGCTTGTGGAGCTCCAGCTCTATTTTCTGTGCTTTCTGTGCACAGGCCATCTTCTCATTCTCTTTCCCCTCTTGATCCTGCAGGTCTTTCTTTTCCTGCTTCAGCTGTTGGATCTCACTGCAGAGATGCTGGGTTTGTGTTCTGCTGGAGTCCAGGGCCAGGTGTTGGTAGCATCTTTCCAGATCCTCGGTGTTATTGGGACCTATGACACTCTTGACCCTGGCAGCTCTGACTGTGCCCAGAGGCCAGTCAGGATCACTGTGATCTTTGCCTGTACCCTCAGTCGAATTATAGTCCCCAGAGGTGTTTGTCTTGGGCTTCCCCCAATTTTCAGTTTTCTTATTCATCTTGGATTCAGCAGGCCCACCAGGACAATTCCTCTGCTAGTATTCCTGCAATAGTTTCTTTCCAGCAGCTAATCTGATGGTCCAGGCAGAATGCAGCCCCTCCCTCTATCCAGCCCAACCCACATAGGGGCACAGTAAGGAACCAGCTCTATCTAGTTAGGTACCTTGCTCCGATCCTTTCCTGTAAATGGAGAAGTACCTTGTGGCTTTCAGTATGGCCACCTAGCGACCTCAGAGGGCCGCTTCCTGTCTTCCTTCAGAGTAGACTTTCTCTCATCCCCTTGTGTCTGTCATGGTGGCTTCAGTCCCTGTTGCTTAAGCTGGGGCCTACTTGCTCACCTTGTCTGTGTCCCTCACCATTGAGACACTCTAGCTGTGGTGGTGGTGGTGGTGGTGGTGTAGTCGTGAGGACGATGGCACTGCATCTCAGGTGATGCCGGAGTCCAATATGGCAGAAGTAGACATTCTTAAGACTGGTGTAGCAGCTCAGCAGTGCTGTGAAAGACTTCAGACTCTGTGTGTGTGTGTGTGTGTGTGTGTGTGTGTATGTATGTGTGTGTGTCAGTTGTGGGGCTTGAACTCAGGGTCTGGATGCTGCCCTGAACTCTTTTATTTCTCAAGGTTAGCACTCTACCACTTTGAGCCACAGCTTCACTTCTGGTTTTCTGGTTGTTAGTGGGAAATAAGAATCTCATAGACTTTCCTGCCTGGGCTAGCTTTGAACAGTGATCCTCAGATCTCATCCTCCTGAGTAGTTAGGATTACAGGCGTGAGCCACCAATGCCTGGCAAGGCTTAATTCTTTCAATTTCTCTTTTCCATGATCCCTGGCTACTGACTGTTCTTCATGCTTGTTGCTTCATGGCCACAAAATGGCTTCTGTACTTCCAAAGAATCATGCTGTGACTTTCTTGCAGGGTATAGCTGCATAATTTCAGTTTATCCAAGAAGATATTCTGACCTGGGATTATCTATCACCTATGTGTATATGTACGTATGTATGTATGTATCTATCTATCTATAATTTACTTATGCTGATACTGGGGCTTGAACTCAGGGCCTCACACTCTCATTTGGCTGTTTTTCTCAAAATTGGTGTTCTGGCTTTTCTGCTGCTTAATTGGAGATGATAGTCTATCAGATTTGTCTGCCTGTCAAACTGTGATCCTCAGATCTCAGCCTCCTGAGTAGCTGGGATTACAGACATGAGTCACCAATGCCTGGCTTCTAACTTGGAATTTTAAATTAGGAGCTGATGGCAAGAAGCAGAGGAGACACTGGGGAGAGAAGCAAATAAACACAGTGACCCATAGACTCACGGAACTTGAACACTAGCAGGGAGCCAGACAGAAGCAAGTAAACAAACAAATCAAATACAGACAGGCTGCAGTAATTGTGTTTCAGCTGCTCTGTGGATCTCCAGAGACCTTCCCATATTTTCCTCCTGTTCTTGATCCAGCCAGAGTCATTTTCCATTGCTGAGAGACAAACCTGCCAGGCTCAGCAACTTCAGGTCTTAGTTGAAAACAATCGTAGAAAGAGCTGTTTATTTTATGTTATTTTTTGGCCAGAGGGGAGCATTGCCCCAGAACAAAGGCTGTCTTCCCTCCACTTTAGATCTCACGATCTGTCTGTATTTACTTTGCTTGCTTATCTGCTTTTGTTGTGTTCCTGCTCGTGTGCAAGCTGTGGAGGCCGTAGGTCAAGGAGTTCTCATGTATGAGCATAGCGCCTGACATGGTCACAGCTGTTCAGAACAGTTGTATTCCACTGAATAGATGAGTGGATGCAGAGATGGTTCTAGAAGCTTATTCTGCGATGGGACTGGCCCAGCACTCACCAGATGGCAGATAAGTGCCTTCCTTTCTCCAGACTCACTTGGCTTCTCTATTTTTATTCCTTGGAGATGAGTTGGCCCTTTGCTGAAGATGAGAGGACACCAGCAAGAGAAAACCATCACGGACCATTCCTTCTCTGAACAAGAGCTCAGCAGACAGGCCCCGCGGAGCACCAAGGGAAGCCATCATACATAATACATAGACTAGAAGCTACAGTTGTTTGTCCTATCTATGCATAGTGCCTACGTAGTCACTGGTACCCCTGGAAGGAATAGGGGAAACATTCATGACACTGGGGAATTAGCTAGCTGGCTGGGCTGTGTTGGGGCTTATTCCTGTCACTGCTTAGGACAAGGCACAGTGAGATGGCCTGCCTCTGCTCCCCAGTGGCTGGGCCCTCCAGGGAGGGTTGAGGACAACACCAGGTGTAGGGCTGCTGGTCCATAGGGCTCCATTACTTATTTGCTTGGTGGCCAGAGGCTGGACTGTTGACTGCCCCTCCCCCCCCCCCCCCCCCCCCCCCCGCCCCCACACAAAGCCCTAGGTAGCCTGGTCTTCCCCCCACATGACCACTAGAGGGAGCTAGGCGGGACCCATGTGATCTTCACAGCATCAGGTCCATTGTGTCTTACAAGCCAAAGCTATCTCAAAGTACCATGCAGATTCCCAGAGGACGGGAACTGGGCTCCACATCTGGGCTGAGTGGAGAACATATGGTATTAGAAATGTTCTTGTGACATATTTCCAAGACCCATCTCCTGCTCCACCTCACCAAAGTGGAATTAACCTCGGCCCAGCTGTCTCTCCACCTTAAGTGGGTGAGCTTCATCTACATAGCCTCCTTCCTCCTGGGCCTCCCACTGCCCTCTGCTGAACTTGAGGGCTTGACACAGAGGGTTGGTGGCTGATGGGAGCTTCAGTGAGCCTGGAGAAGAGGTAGATTGCTTCTTAGTGCCCAGGGCCCATCCAGGGGAGTGGAAGCAGCAGAGCTATTGAATTACTAACTGACAATGACAGAGGTGGGTAGTTGTCTTTTTCCTTCCTGTACATCCTGCAACCAGTCCTTTGACAAGCATGTCTCCTGGGCTCTGCCTTCCCTTCCCAGCCCATCCATTCCTGCTGCCTTGGTCCATGCCCCCCCCCCCCCCCCATACAAGGTGTCTGGATGGCTCCAGCATCCCCGTCCATGGACTCCTCAGAAGCTGGTCATGCCAGTGTTCAACAGCTTTCTGGGGGCTGGGAGCCAGTGGCTCATGTCAATAATCCTAGCTGGGGTGGGGGGCAGGGGGAGGATGGGAAGGGATGGGAAGGGGAAACAAAGGAGGAGGCTACAATGCTTGATAAGAAATGTACTCATTATCTTGCCCATGTAATTGTAACCCCTCTGTACAGTATTTTCACACACAAAAAAAAAGAATAAAACTAGTGGCACTGTTCAAAAAGAAAAAAAAAAATCCTAGCTACTCAGGATGTTGAGATTTGAGGATCACAATTCAGAGCCATCCTAAGCAGGAAAGTCCATGAAACTCTTATCTCCAATAACCAACAAAATGCTGGAAGTAGAGCTGTGGCTTAAAGGCTCAAGTGATTGAGGGCTAGTCTCAAGTGGAAAAGCTAAAGGACAGGACCTAAGCCCTGAGGTCAAGCCCCAGTACTGTCACTACCAACCCCCCCCCCCCCAAACACATACCTCCTCTGGGATTCTTACAGCATTCAGAGTGGAAGACAAAGTTTTCCTGTGGGGTACAAGACCCCACAGGAGCTATGTTTCCTCCTAGAGCCTTCCATTGCCCTCCTATTCCCTCCTCTACTTAAGGGTCATCATTACCTGTGTGATCATGTTTATGCCAGGCACATGCCATCCTGGACTTCCTCCCTCCTGCCACCACCATATTCTTGCAATGTTTTCCTTTAGATTTTCACCTAACTTTCCCCTAAACATCACCTGTGAGAGGGCCTGCCCTGCCCAGCCCTCCCCACCCCC
Source organism: Dipodomys spectabilis (assembly GCF_019054845.1). Taxonomy (NCBI): domain Eukaryota; kingdom Metazoa; phylum Chordata; class Mammalia; order Rodentia; family Heteromyidae; genus Dipodomys; species Dipodomys spectabilis. The sequence continues at coordinate 8,021,848 of NW_024870852.1, forward strand.
ACACCCGTGTTCTGGCTTTTCATTCATCACCAATGTTAATCATGACTTGGATTTGTAGTTGGTGTGTACATAATTACCCACTGTATCATCTCTACCCGGCCACCATCCCCTCAATTCCCATGACTACAAATTTTCAGGAAGCACAAATCAGTGCTGCTGAATCCTCACTGCTCACTGGAGGGGCTCATGGATCGTTTGTCGTTCAGTGAAATCTTGCTCATGGAATTTAATGGCCCAGTGACGCTTGGAAGTCACATCTTGAAGGGTAGAGTGCATTTGATTGCCAGTATCACACAGACACAGACAGACAGATGGACACAGATGGATACACACACACACACACACACACACACACACACACACACACACACACACACACATCTTTTTTTTTTTTTTTTTTTGAGTCCGGTCGTGGGGCCCTGGACTCTGGGCCTGGGCACTGTCCCTCAGCTCTTCAGCTCAAGACTAGCGCTCTACCACTTGAGCCACAGCGCCACTTCCGGCTTTTTTTCTTTTTTGCTTATGTGGTGCTGAGGAATCGAACTCAGGGCCTCATGCATGCAAGGCAAGCGCTCTACCACTGAGCCACCTTCCCAGCCCCATACACACACACACACACACACACACACACACACACACACACACACACACACACACACACACAAAATCTTAAATGCCTGTAAATTCTCCCATGAACCACTATGAGGCGCTCTACTGCTACCCCCAAGGACTCAGAGATACTGACCAGCAAAGGTACACTCCAAATCTGGAGGTGTGGCCTCAGGGAGAAAGAGGGAGGTCAAAGGAACGTTTTCTCTCTAAGCTCCCTTGGATGCTTATATATTTAAGGAATTTTTATGTTGTGAACATGACTGTATTAAAAAAAGTGTAATGTGTTTGTGCATACTTAAAGCTGTTATTTGAGAGAAAGATAATTTACTACAGAACGACTATAATGCCTGAGTATTCAGACTTGAACAAGAAGCAATAAAGTGAAACAGAAGCAATACTACTGTAAGTGATGAGTAATGCTTTATTTTGTTTCAGAGCAACTCCCCTTAATTACACTTAACTGAGGCATGCTGAAAGTGCTGGGTTATTCAGGGAACACCTGGAACAGAGGACGGTGTAAGGCTCACAGATCTCTGCATTAACACTCCATGTTCATTTCAGTTTTGCACAGCACAAGTTAGGACTTGTAGAGAGACCAACACATTAAACATCACACAATATCACTGAACTCATATTGCCAGAGCACGCACCTTGAATGTCCCCAGAGGTGCATGCACTAAAAGCTTAGTTCCCAGACCAGGGAACTGTTGGGAGGTGGTAGAAACTAGGACCTACTGGGAGATCTTTAGGTCAGGGCATGTGCCCTTGAAGGGAATGGGATCCCAGCTCCCGCCTCATTTTCTGTTTTACTTCTTGGGCACAAGATGAACGACTTGTTCCAGCAAGTGTTCCTGCCATGATGTGCTGCCTTGCCACAGGCCCAAGACAATGGGCCAGTTAATTGTGGAAGGAAATTGTCAAAAATTCTGTTCCCAAAAATCTTTCTTTTTCCTTTACAAAATGAATATCTCAGGCACTTCACTACAGCCACTGACAGCTGACTGACACATGTATGTTGTAATGCAATATTATGAAATCATCTTCATACACGTTCACTTGTGTTTTCACTCAGTATATTGGCAGCCATTGATGGATAAAAAAATGATTGCAATGAAATACTACAGGTGAGGAAGGAAGGAAAGAAAGAGAAAGGAAGGAAAGGGGGAATGGGATGAGAGAGTGATAGAGAAAGTGAAGTTGACTAGGAGACATTGTGTGTGGAGATATCATAATGACATTTCCTTTGTCCCAATACTAAATACTGTTTCAAGTACTTCCCTTACTTTTTTTTTGGTGCCAATCCTGAGGCTTGATTCAGGGCCTGAGTTCTGTCTGTGAGCTGCTTTTGCTCAAGGCTAGTACTCTACCACTTGAGCCACAGCTCTACTTCGAGTTTTTTTTTTTTTCTTTCAGTTTAGTGGAGATCTCAGCCTTTCCTGCTAGGGCTGGTTTTGAACTGCAATCCTCAGATCTCAACCTCCTGAGTAGCTAGGATTACAAGCATGAGCCACTGGAGTCTGGTTCCCTCACTTTTTTTTTTTTTTTTTGGTTGTGGGGCTTGAACTCAGAGTTTGGGTGTGTCCCTGAGCTGCTTTGCTCAAGGTTAGCACTCTACCACTTTGAGCCACCCCTCTACTTCTGATTTTCTGGTAGTTAATTGGAGATAAGAGTCTCACAGACTTTCCTGCCTGGGCTGGCTTTGAACCATGATTCTCAGATCTCAGTCTCCTGAGTAGCTAGGGTTTCAGGCATGAGCCACTAGCATCCAGTTCATTTTCTTTTTGGATATGTTGAATTTTCACCTTGCAACACTTTAGAATTCCTTTTAAATGTCTTTTCTTTCTTTCTTTCTTTCTTTCTTTCTTTCTTTCTTTCTTTCTTTCTTTCTTTCTTTCTTTCTTTCTTTCTTTCTTTCTTTCTTTCTTTCTTTCCTCTTTTTCTTTTCTTTCTTTCTCTCTTTTTTTGATCCTTGGGTTCTGCAGAAGTCTTTCATTTAGTTTCCAAACATTTGGGGACATTCATGACTCTTCAATGGTATTGTCTTCTATGTAATTTCATTGTGCTCAAAGAATATTGAGACTTTATTACCTAATGATCCTTTTGTCATTGAAAAATGTTCTTTTCCTCTGGCAATAATTTGTTTTTGTCTGCTATCCATTTTCTTTTGGTTGGTATTATATGATGTGTCATTTTTGATCCTTCTACATTGAACCCAGTTCAACTTTATACTTGAGCTGTGTCTCTTCTAGCAGGCTTTGCACAGAGGGGCGAGGTGGAGAGGATTGCCGGTAGCGCAGAAGTGAGCCTGTCCCTTCTCTGAATGGTGCTGTCCTTGGTGGCAGGGACTGGATTCCTCCTCTCTGCATGTTTGCTCACGGCACAGAGCCTGGCACCTGGGAGATGCTCAGGAAGAGCAGCACAGATAAATCGGAAGGACCTGAATATACTATGACCAGCTAAAAGTGCCTTGGGCACCAAGAACATGCATTATCCTGTTTTATTCCAAGAATCAAGGTTGGTAGTTTTAGAATGAATGTGATATCTCATCCATGTTTCTGTTCCTTTTATTTCCTCCTTATCATCACGGTATGACTACCATCTTTCCAAGATCTTTGTTTCTTCCCCAGTGATAGGGATTGAGCCCAAGGCTTGGTGCTCTATCCCTTGAGCCATGTGCCCAGTCCTGCTTTTAATTTGGTTTTCACATTAACTTTGCCCAAGCTAGCCTCAAACCTTGATCCTCCTGCCTCCACCTCCTAAATTCCTCAGATTATAGGCATGCATCACTATGGTTAGCCTTTAAAAAAATCAAGAAAGGAATTCTTTCCCAAAAGCCTATCATAAAATTCTTCTTAGCCCCTTTGTCCAGACTAGGTCACATGTCCACCTCCAAAGGGAGAAAGATTGTCATCTTGGCTTTAGACCAATCAGAATTCTTCCTCTGAGGCTAGCCACAATGGTATGGGCCCCAGATGAAATTGAGGCTCGATTAACAAGAAAGAAGGAAGAAAACTACAGGTAACCAGAAGTACCTGATACAATGGCATGGTGGGTTTGGGACTTGAAAGTAATCAAAAGGCTTCAACTCAAAATTTCTCTATACCAATGACTCAACCTCTGTGTGCCTTCCACCAAGGTAACACAGAGGTCAGCATCATTAATCTTCAATGCTTGTTGGGTGGATTAAGTGAGATAGTGGTAGAAAGCACTTGGCTCAGGGCTGGGGCATAGGAAACATTCCAAAGAGGCAGTGACTAGCTGGATGCGACATTGCGTGATCTCTTCAAGTGTCTTGCGAAGGAGGCCCTCTGTAAGATTGACAACAGAAACGAGAGATCCAAGGAGCTCCTATGAATCGCCTTGTCCCTCTCAAAGGAATCTTGACTGCCAGGTGGCACAGGTACGTACTGGTTTATACAACAGGCCTTCTGTGGACCTTCTGCCTGGCAACAGCATGGGCTCGGCCTTACAAGAGTTCACGCACCACTAGTGGCTGCCTTCAGGGCCCAGGGAGAGGGGCTGCTCTGAGCTGCCTTCAATCAACAACTTGCCACACAGGTACCAGCGGCTCACCTCTGTAATCCTAGCTACATAGGAAGCTGAGGTCTGAGGACTGCAGTTTGAAGCCAGTCTGGGCTGGAAAAGTCAGTGAGATTCTTATCTCCAATTAACCACTAGAAAATTGGAAGTGGCACTGTGGCTCAAAGTGGTAGAGCACTAGCCTTGAGCACAAAAAGCTTAGGGACAGCCCCCAGGCCCTGAGTTCAAGCCCCAGGACTGAACCCCACCCTCAAAAAAAAAAGAACCTGCCAAACTACTATGCATAATTCAGGGAACCGACCAGGGCACCTCCATGCCGCCCATCCTGCTTCAGTCTTGGGGTCAGGGTCATGATCTTCCAGGGCGTCTCCTATGCAGGACCAACCCAGGCTAATCTAGCCCTGGACTGACCTCTCTATGGAAATCTTCACACTATGGTACTGGGCTGGAATGGCTGCACCATGATTCCTCTCCCCAACCCTCCTTCTTTCTATCTTTCGTTTCACACGTCAGGCCCGCGTCATGGGTCTGAAGGTTCATCCTGTATATTTGCCTGCTTACCTTCTTCCTCCCACCCCTACGGGGCACCACTCCAATAAATCTCTTGAAGTTCTAACCCCATTTTGATGTTCCCAAAGATCTAACTGACACATTTGATTTTTCTATGCTGTCAATTCTTATTTTGGTTCTCCACCTGACTAGGATCCAGGTAAACAATGAATCTGACTTCAAAAGCTGAGCTCATCCTCGTGAGGATATTTAAGGTTAGGGAAAGCCAGGCCCCTGGCACACTGGGCCATCCTCAAGGCATCCTCAAGGTGAAGATTCAAAAGAAACTAAGGTTGGATTAAGGAAGGGAAGGAACTGCTCTGGGAAAAGGCCTTTTCCCGCTTTGGGTGCCTAGAAGACGTAGTTCCTCTCTGGTAGGTTCCCTTGGTTTATGAGTAGTTGGTAGAACTCACTTGGTAGAGTAACTTGGAAGGAATAACTAGCTGTGAGTAATTTTGTTTTACCCTTGTTCCTCTTGGCCCCAGGTAAAAATCCTCTAGATCCTCCAAGTTTCTTTGAGCTTGCTTGGCAGGTACACTTTACTACTTGAGCCAAGACTCCATCTTTTTTATTTTCTGTATTTCTTTGATAGGACTTATTTCATGCTTTATTTGAGTGGGTCTGATGCAGGCTTAGATTCTCCTATCCCTGCCTTCCAAGTAGCTGGGATTATAGGTGTGTGCTACCATACCTGGATACGCCAAATGTCCTTTATACCCTCATCCAGCATTGCCCTTATGTGGGTAGGCAAGGTCATGGAGGCTCCTGGTTCCCTTTTTTGCTATAGTGAGAGAAATGTTCAATATTAGCTGCATAAAAGACCATGTAGCTAATGGCCACAGTCTCCCGCAAAGCTAGCTGCGGCCACACCATGAAGTTCTGGCCAATGGAGATGGACAGAAGTGAAATGAATAATTTCAAATGCCAACTTTTACACTGTTTCCTGGATACAAAAAGAGATGTCTAACTGTTTCTGTTTTCATTCCTTCTTGTTGGGAGGTCTTGGGCATTATTCCTTAAGCTGGAATCACCATTTGAAGCTACTATGGTGCGGGGGGGGGGGGGGGGTAGGGGGGGGCGGGGGGAGAGGGGGATGCAGGGAGGGGGAACCAGCTGTAGAAGATGGCAGACAAAGAGAGCCTGGATCTCTGCATTGCCTCCCTGGACACTAACATGAGAGAGGAATAAAGGCCTGTCTTGTTTAGAACCCTGGTATTTTGCATCTACCTGCTCTGACAGCTGAGTCTGGACCCCAACCAATATGCAAACCCCCTGAATTCTGGGACTTGCCTCGCAGGCCCCTTTGCATTTCAACATTAGGTTATAACCTCTCGCTTCAGTTCTACCAGGAATAAATGTAGCGATGTAGTTGCCTGCCCACTATTCTTTTATTTTATTACTGAAATTGCTCAGGACCTAAGTGGGACAAGAAGTTGATTAGGCTCATCTCTCACAAGACCCTTGTGTCTGGGGTTGGCTAGCAACTGCGCACGGATTTTTAATGCCTTGCCTTAGGAATCGCCCTCAGGGGTGGAAAGCCAAGGTCAGCTGCTGTCAGTTTTTAATCATCCTGGACCATGGGCTCAACATAGAGCCTGGCACAAAATGGCAGGAAGTGCTTGCCAAAGAGGTGGATGCTTGAAAGAATTAGTCTGGGCTCAGCCACCAGTGACTGGGAGGAAACGATCAGCTCTGGATGTATTCTTTCTGTGGGAGACCAGAGCAGAAATCTTTCAACTGGAAGGAAGGGAAGGAGGGAAGAAAGGAGAGAGGGAGGAGGGAAGATTAAGGAAGAAAGGAAGGAGAGAGGGAGGGAGGGAGGAAAGAAAGAAGGAAGGAAGGAAAGGAGAAAGGAAAAGTGAAGGATGAAGAAAAGAAGAAAGGAAAAAGGAAGGAAAGGAAAGGAAAGGAAAGGAAAGGAAGGGAAAGGAAAGGAAAAGAAAGGAAAGGAAAGGGTCTTGGAGACGCTAGGACTACAGGTGGCGTGGAGCTTTCTGCAGAGACTGGGCTGGCTCCTGACATTTAGGAAGTCAAGTAGAATGGCCACAATGGGAGTTGTCAGCACAACTAACAGGAGGGCTATGGGATCCATTGGGAGTTATTTTAAGGGGTGAGGACTGAGGAGCAATCAGAGGTTACATGGGGCCCTTAATGGCTCTGTGGCCAGCTGACATGGAACACCTCTCCTGGCTGTCCAAAGAGAAGCATGGCATAAGGTGTTATGGTCTGGCCAGAGGTTGAGCTTTTCCTCAGGTTCATGGCTCTCGGTGTGGGCAGCTCAGTGGTAGGACTTGTGGGAGAGGGGTGGGAGGCTCTTAGAAGGTTGTCAGGTCGTTGAGAGGCAGGGCCCTCAGTAAACATGACAGTCATTCATTCCCCCCTCATTCATTTCCCTGCCCCCCTCCAGTGGCTTTTTACCACAGGACTTCCCCTTCCCACTCTCTGGCTTGCTGATACACCATGTCACCTTTCCCTTTTGCACATGATCTCGCCATCTGCCCTGAAGCCCTCAACACAGCTCCTGCCTTACTGTTAGATTTCTGGTCCCCAAGGCTATGAGATAGATAAACCTCTTCTTGTCTTTGGACATGATCCTGCCTCTGGTGGTTTGTTACAGCAACACAAAATAGACACACCAGGAAAGAACCCAAGCTGAGCTGAGACTTGGCTACCACCAGCAGCTTGCTCTGCTGAAGCCTTCCAGCAAAGACCTCAATCACTCTGAAACAAGTAATAAGTCCTAGAGAGGAGCTCCCTCCCCAGTTCACTTTGTCTATTTTGGGGCATATTAGAATTTTTTTCTTTCTCTCCATTTGGCTTGATGTGTCTCTCTATGTTTGTACCTGGAGCCCACTTCCCATGACATTGGAACACAGAGCAAATTCATCCCTTCTCTAGATCCACGAGCAGATCAACCCTGCTGTCTTCCTCCCTCTCTTCCTTCAGCTCAGGCGAAGCAGCAGTCTTATGCAGTCGCTTATAATCACACTTGTTTAAACATTTATTTTGATTGTCAGGATGTGAATACAACAGCACATAACTGAACCATCCCCTGCCCTCCAACGAGCCCAAAGGAGGAGCAGGGAATGGCTCAGCTCTAGATCAGCAATCAGTCCAAACTGGCTTCTCCCAGAGTGCACTTGGACAGCCCGGTCCTGTAGCTCCTGTAGCGCTGTGTGCATAGGGAGGTGGGGTGGAGGTGGGGGTAGGGGTGAGCAGGGCCGTGGGCTCACAGAGCAGGCAGGGATTGTGCAAAAGTGATCAAATAGCAGCCAGGGAGGACTCGGCCCCAGCCTGGGGTGTGTTGGAGGTCCATGTCTCAGAGCAGCCTTGGGACCAGAAGGGGCTTCTAGGGCTGAACAGCATGGGCAGGAGTCTCACATCACAAGTGAGCCTTCCCTGCTCTGTGTTCCCCAAGTTTGTGTGTGGGGGGACCACTGGACTCTTCATTCAGCCACATCGATGGACAGCATGGCTTTGATTGCGGGGAACTTGTTGCAGGAGAAGTCAGCAAGCAGTTGCTTGGTGCCACTCCGGGTGGGCAGGATCTCAAAACGGACCCGAGATTTCTCCTTGGGGCGTAGGGCTGGCACTCTGATGGGGAAAGGACACAAGTTGGTGTTGATGTGAGATCCGTGGGGTTCAGGCAGGTTGTACCTCTGTGACCCCCATCCCCTACTCTCTAGTCATGGGAAGGCAAGGTTTGTTTAGCAACCTCTAAGCTGCCTCCCTGGGGCACCTGGCCCTTCCAGCTCTGTGACCCTCTCCAGAAGAAGGTAGGGCCAACTGGTCTCCCACAAAATACTAAGCTCCCTGGGTACCAGTGGCTCACACCTGTAATCTAGCTACTCAAGAGGCTGAGAGCTGAGGATCGTGGTTTGAAACCAGCTAGAGCAGAAAAATCCATGAGACTCTCATTTTCAATGAACCACCAAAAAAGATGGAAGTGGAGCTGTGGCTCAAGAGCTAGAATGCTAGCCTTGAGGAAAAAAAAAAAAAGCTTAGGGACAGCAGTCAGACCTTGAGTTCAAGCCTCTGTACCAGCACAAAAACAACAGCATAATAAAACAACAACAACAAGAAGTATGCTGAGTTCTCAGGGCCAGCTACTTGCTGTGATGACTCGGCCCTCTGAAGAATTCAAATTTTGTGAATCCCCAGCAAATTACAAATGCAGGTTCCTGTGGTCCAACTGGCCCCTCCCAAAAGAATGAAGACCTTCCCCCTACCCCTGGCAAGGTCAAAGGGGGCTGTGTGTGTGTCCTGCCAGGGCCTGATGCCCCCTCCTACCCTCCTCCTGCCAGCCCCACACCGCTGTGCTTGGACTCACTCGATCTTGAGGTTGCCCCGGAGCAGGCCGCTGCCCTCCACCATCAGCACACAGTCCTTCACCGGCTCATCCAGGGGGTTGGAGAAGAGCATCTGCACGTTCACAGGCTTCTGCACTTGAGCCTGGTCCAGAACCTGCAGGAGAGAGAGGCTGCAGGGTCAGGAGGCTTGATCCTGGGTCCCTGCCTGACACCTGTGAGGGCTGGTCGGTAGAATGTGGAGATGGGGAGGTTGCATTGGAGGATGCAGGAAGGGGGCATTTATTTAGCCCTCCTACGTGCTTGCTGGCCAACAGCCACACAAATGGGTTCCTAGGCATTGTCCTTGTTCCATGCTAGGCATGGAAACCTGGGCTCGGAGGGAGAGGAACCTCTTGCATTGGTCAGAGTGTCACATCTTCCTTGGTAAGCTTGTAAACTCACCTCAGTTCATCCAGCAAAGGGCAACTCCTACTTCTCAGGACAGCCCCTTCTCAGGACTGCAGGCTCTGAGAGGGTTAGGTGATTTCTCATGCTACACTTAATAATGTTCATTTTCTTGAACCTCTCACTCTGTTTTAAAGCCTGAACCTCCCCTCCAAGGAGTTTCCATGGATATTCAAGATGGTGACCACAAGCTCTGGGACAGTGCAGACTCCAGCTCCTGGCCAAATCTTTTCCATCCAGATGCCAAGTCTCCCACCTCCATCCAGACCAGGCTTTTCTGATGACAGCCAGTTTGCTGATTTCTGTCTAAACTTCTGAAGTGCCTGTGTATCGTGTTGTACTCTCTCCAGGGCCCCCACTACTGGCCATACAGAGGTCAGACCTGATGAAGGACAGGGTCAGAAAAGCCAGCTGGACTATTCACAGCAAATGGCACAAGCGATTGTGCTTCTTCCAAGAATCAGCAGACACAGGGGATAAAGACAGACACTGATCACCTAACTCCTACCAGAGAACAAATGAGATTAGGGATAAGAAAGAAAATGGGCCAGAAATGGAGATGGAAGATGGAAATTATATGGCTCATGGATTTCTTTTTTTTTATTTTTTGAGGCTCACTGGAGGTTGCTGTTTATTTTAGTGTGTTTCGGGGATTTTCTTGTCATTAGTCTTCATAGCGACCATTCCTACAGTGACAAAGCGGAGCTTCACACTGATTGGATAACTTGGGAAATTCACACTCTGGGAAACAGTAGGGCCCACTTGGTTCCAAAGCCTTTGCTGTTTTGACAGGGTTGCAATACCCATCAATAATTTGTGAGTAACAGAAGCATTTCAAGGACCTGGGCATGTACAATGTCTCCCAAAGAGCTCATTAGTAGAATGACACACAATTTTATGTTACTGTGACATAACCAAGCTACATAAATGGTGCCATATTTTACCTCATTGATATTTAATTTAGTTTTTCATGCATTTGTTGCTTTCTTTATTGTTGCTTATTCACATCTCCCATGGACCAGAATCTGTAAATGCAACCCAATCAAGCCAATGAGGGGATATTGTCCTTGGAACAATATTCAGATTGTATGTCTGATTCCATGGGCTCAAGTCCCCAGTTCTAATGAACAGTCAGTGACAGATAAGAGAACGGGATTTTTACCCAAATTAGTATATGTTTGTGTAGATCACCTTGATGAGTTTTGAAATCTGTTTCCTGCACTGAGTGAGCAATATGTCTAGAGACGTAAGTAGAGGGGTATGCCCGAAAGAAGGACGGTCTGGTATGCTTTATAAAGCTGTAACTAGAAAATTCACAAAGCACACTTCCTGCCATTGTACACATATCCTAGAGTATGTCCTGATTTCTAAAGGTATTATATGTAGTCTAAGATAAGCTAGACATGATATGGAAATCCAAAAGACACAGATCAAACAAAAGTGCTGTCTCAACAGGTGAGTACAGGGCTGGAGGTGTGGCTCAAGTGATAGAATGTGTGCCTAGCAAGGAGAAAGCCCTGAGTTCAAATCCAAGTAAGGAAGTTTGAAAATATTAGATAGCGAATATAATGGAGAAAATTAACTTCATTTAGACACAAGTCATTTTAAGGTAAAATCTTTCCATCACTCAAATAGCTGCTGCCCAGGGTTATTTCCAAGGTCTAGGAACTGGAACAGACAGGCAGCCATCCTTTATGTTAACATAATGAACATTTCTTGGAAATGCTATATGAAGCAGGAGAGGTTACGTGACATGCCAGGGGACACAAAGGAACGGACAATGACTGTTCTCGTCTGGGAAGGGAATAATACCAGCCCAGAGCCATTAGCTCTAATTTCACCCCTGACCAGTGGAGGGCGCAGTTTTGCTTTACAGTCGTCGGTTATCCATGGAAACCATGCCAAGGGAACTTGGGTAGTGCCTGCCCTCCAGGTGTTTACATTTGTCAGGGGACTAATTCACAGCGCCAGTCAAGGTATGATTTGAGTTGGGACAAATGCTGTGAAGGAAGAAGCCAGAAGCTTCCGAGGCTGCAGAACTGGAGACAGGGCCTGATTTGTAGGATCAGGAAAGGTTCCCCTCTTCCCCCCTCAGCAAAGGCCCCTTGTGAGGGGGCATCCCTACCCCTGACTCTTCAGACCCCCAGTTTACACCAGGATGTGACTGACAGGGTACAAGCACCTGAGGTTAGACTCCCAAGAGTTTACCATTCTGAAGCTCAGCTCCACAGAGTGAGGAGGTACAGGTTAGTCCTGCCTGCACCCAACTTGTTTCTTAAACAGTGGCTGAGCTGTGGCCAGTGGAGGACACCTGGACCCCCTCAGCCAAAGAAGCCGCTGGACAAACATATTTTATTTATCTTACCATACAGGGAGCAAGAAACGGAGCCCTTGGATGGCCCACTTGGCAGAGGCTGGACCCCAGCAGAGCCCAGTCTTTGCCCGCCTCAGTTGGAAAGGCTTTTCTTTTGTGGTTTTGGCAGAGCTGTGGCTCACAGGGGCCAGGCTGGCTGGCTCGAGGGTGGTACCCTTCCCACCAGCTCTTACCTCCAGGGTCAGGGTGGGGTTGTCCAGGATGACGACCCGCTCCACCACCACCTCAGCCTCATTAGACACCTTGCACACGGCTGTGGTCCGGATCATGTTGTCTGACTTCAAATACTTGTCATACTGGGCATATGCGATCTTCACTGGGTGCTGGACTTCTGGAAGGAGAAGTGAGTGGGCGGGGGGGGGGCAGACAGAGAGAGAATGTGAGCTCTGTGTGGCCTGAGGTTGAGCCAAGATCAGCTGGCAGGAGGATTTGTCACCCATGCCTTGTTCTAGGTGGGCTTCAGAGCAGGGACCAGGGAGAGAAACCAAGACTCAAGCAAGCCTGACTTCTAAAAAAACCAAAGTATAGCTGCCCCTCCCAGGAAAATATTGGAGGGCAAGTTTCCTTCTCAGGGTCAGAGGAAAAAGTAGGAATGTTAACTGATTGCCTAATGGCAGTAGCAATAAGGATGGCAACATAGTAATAACTGGGAGGGAAGCCAGGGTATTGGCTAAGTAAATGCCTAGAGTCTTCCCAGCCATCTAATAACCTGGGATCCCACTGTAACAGCATGTCTAATTCCTTTCCCACCTCTGGGCTCTCCTGCCTTGAAGTCATCCTTATGTCATGAAGCAAAGTTTTTGAGTGTGTGTGTGTGTGTGTGTGTGTGTGTGTGTGTGTGTGTGTGTGTGTGCCAGTCATGGGGTTTGAACTCAGGGCTTGGAAGCTCTTCCTAAGTCTCTCTGTGCTCAAGGCTAGTGCTCTACCACTTGGGCCACAGCTCCACTTCTAGCTTGTTGGTGGTGAATTGGAGATAAGAGTCTTACAGACTTTCCTGTCCTTGGCTCGTTTTGTACTACCATCCTCAGATCTCAGCCTCCTGAGCAGCTAGAATTAGAGCCACTGGCTCTTGGGAGCAAAGCTTTTTAAGACTGTTTCTGTGTCATGACAAAACCTTCCATGGCTCCTTGCTGTCTTAGGGATAAAATTCAGGCCTTCAACCTGGCCCACCTTCGATAGGCCCAGCCTCACCTGTACCCAACTCACTTCATTAAAGAACCCTCCTCCATATTCTCTGCACAAAACAGGCCCATTTCCACCCCTGCACTTACATAGCTTTTGCCTAGGTGAAACTACCTACCATGTGTCAATCTCCCCCTCTCCCCCCCTCCCCCCGGCCTCTCTCTCCAGTGCTGGGAACAGAATCCAGGACATTGTATGCACTAGATAAATGCTATACTAGTGAGCCAACATGACCAGCTCCAAAACCTCTCTTCTGATCCCTCAGGTCACATGACTTCCTTGCTCCTCCCATAGTTTTAGGCCTGGGTATTGCCAGATGGCCTGAGAGCAAGACCTTGAGGAGGAAACTGCCTCTGCTTTTAGTATCAGAAGAACTGGTCAAAGCTGTCCCTAAAGTAAGGAGACAGGCCTTTGCAACATCTGGTCTAATCCTCTAATCCTTTGAACCTTGAGACTCAAGGAGGAGACTTACCCATAGTCACCCAGAGTGTTCACTTCACCTGCCTCCCCAACCCACCTCCCATTCCACTCCAATAGCTCTTGCAGAAGATTCTCGGGGGGGGGAATCTTTCACATGGATATGTTTGGTTTGCAGAAATAGCTCAGATCTAGAGTGCTTGCCTAGCGTGTGTGAGGCCCTGGGTCCCCTCCCCAGCTTCTCCAACCCAAAGTTCTTCCTTTGAGTTTCAAAAGGAAGTGATAATTCAACAGTTCCCTCGGGCAGTGAGAAGATTTCTGCCAAAATGTGGCCGCAAGGCGAAGCAGAGTGCAAAGGGATGCTGCTTTGTGACAGGTATAACACATCTCAATTTCTCAGCAGTCAGAATTCTCTCCAGATGGGCTGGACATCCCTTTGGGGAAACAAATAGCCACTCCACCCTTGTCAATCTGCTTTGTAAGCCCCAACTTTTCATAAGAGCCTCCAGGATTTTGCCAACATGGCACACCTGTGTTCTAATCCCACAGTACCAATCTTCCTTGGCTCCGCCTCCATTCCCTTCCCGTCTGCGCCACCCTGGGGCGAGTCACCAGACTTCCAAGGAAACCCGTCATGCCACTCACACCCTGGCAGCTGTGGGAGAACACTGGGCAAGGGCTCAAGACCCTGAGATCTATTGCAGCTCTGCCAGGATTGGACCTAAAAGGGATTTGTTGGTGGAAGAGGGGTGGATGGAGAATGAAGTAGGAAGGCAGCAACAGATGCTGCAAACGGGAGAGGGGTGGCCCTGGCTGTAGCATCAGGAAAGCAAGGTTCAAGCCCAGAGCGTTGCTTACTTGCTATGATCATCTCTGAACAGAGGCCTCACTCTCTCCGAGCCTCTGTAACATGGGTCCTGAAATCCACCCTGGTCACGTCCCTTGAGGGTGGCCTTCTCTCCAAGCTGTCAGGGTGGGACATTCCACTTCCAGCTCTTTGCTGGTTAATTCATTGGAGATAAGAGTCTCTCAGATGTATTTGTGGGCTGGCTTTGAACCTCGATCCTCAGATCTCAGCGAGTAGCTATGATTACAGGCGTGAACCACTGGCGCCTGGCATCTGCATGATTTGTTTATTGCAATGAGAACTTCTAGAACATCGATAGCCTAAACCCATCAATTGCTCTGTCCTTAGCTGCCTCACTTTGAACCCAACTAGAACCTTCTAGCTCCAACAGATGACCCCCTCTACCTTGGGTCTGTGGAGCCCCAGCAAGGACAGGGTGGGTTACCTTCCTCAGGGTCCAGGGATATTGTGGCGGAGTCCTTCCACACCTCATGCACAAGTGTGCCATTGTAGACGATGGTCCAGGCCGTCATGTTCACGGACACTGTCTTCCTGTCCCTGGTCAAGTTTTTGAGCAGCAGGGCTAGGCTGACCTCTTTGCCCACTGCCAGTACACCCATGACCTTGAACCTCCCAGAGATGCTGGGTTCTCCTTCCTCCCCGGCCAAATCTCTTGCAGATGTAGCACCAAACGATGCGTTGGGTTTAAGTTTGCTCAAAGCTTTTTGGTGCACTCGCCTTTCCTCACTGGAACCTGTGTGGGGAACAGACAGGAAGGAGCATCTCAGGATGTGGCAGCAATTCAGACCAAGGACCGCACCTCCCAGAGGACAGGGGTGACTCTGGCTCTACTCCCATGCCACCACCATGCTGCTCCCAGCACGTGCCCAGCTGCACCAGGACTCCAACTCATCCACTTCCGAGCCCCTGTGCCAGGCTGACTGAGCAGCACACTCCCCACCTCAAGTGGAAGGCAGATCTACCGTAATGGAGAAGGTCCAGGCCTTCCAGAAACCCAGAGGAACAACCCCAGTGACAGCCACAGGCTATGCAGATGGCCCCTGAGCTTCCTCCACCAACTTCTGAGATTTTCCAAGGCACCAGATGACTTCCCATAAGCATCATCCTTTGTAACAAAAGTCTCGCAGCAAGTTGTTCTCTGGTCCTTTTCCAAGCAGGTCTGCCTTGTCAGGCAAAACTGCTAGGCCATTTGAAACACAATCTTAGTCTTTATGTTTTCTTTTTCATTTTTTCTCAGATCGTTTCTCAAGTTTTTGCCTTGGGTCCAGCCTCAGACTGTGATTCACCATATCTACCTTGTTTGTTGAAATGAAATCTTGCTATTTATTTTGCCCAGAATAGCCTCAAGCAGCAATTCTCCCAATCTCTACCTCCCAAGTAGCTGAGATTATAGGTTTATAGGTGTAAGCCACTAAGATTAGTTTAGTGTTGTTCCTTCCTTTGCTCCCTCCTTCCCTTCTCCCCTCCTTCTCTCTGTCCCTTCTTCCCTTCCTCCTTCCCTCCCTCCCTCCATTCCTTTCTTCCTTTCTCTTTCTTTCCTTCTCTCCTTCCTCCGTCTGTACATCCTTCCTTTCTGTTTTGATGAAAGGAGATTTTTAAGACTTTATAAGTAACAAAAGCTGATCTGAAAAACAGTATGGATGAATTCAAAAGCAAAAAGAAAAAAGCTTGTGTTCAGAACCGATTTCATTAATTTTGTTTGTTCAAAACAGGTCTCTACATTACCCTCTCTTTCCTAAAGTCACGTTGAGAGTTAGTGAGTGACTCTTGTCTGTGCTAGATGACAAGAATTTCTAGGGGGTAGAGGTATGCCTCAGGTGGTAGAGTGCCAGCCCATGAGTCAAAGCCTCAGACCCAGAGTTTGAGTCCTACTTTTAGACTCCTCCCCTCCAAAAAAAATTTTCTCATGGCTGATAGAATTCCAAGTTTGAATAGTCTGAATTCTTCAGAGAGTCTGCATTTCAAGAATGCAAGTGCTGATAAAAGGCTGGCATTCAGATTCAGATTCAGGCTGCAGGTGCAACAGATATGACGGCAGAGGGGACCCACAGAGTGTTGGTGACAGTCCCTAAAAGGGCTCATGGGACACTAAGCTGAGCAACCACTTCCGAGCCTCTGTGCCAGGCTGACTGAGCAGTACACTCCCCACCTCAAGTGGAAGGCAGATCTACCGTAATGGAGAAGGTCCAGGCCTTCCAGAAACCCAGAGAAACAACCCCAGTGACAGCCACAGGCTGTGCAGATGGCCCTGAGCTTCCTTCACCAACTTATGAGATTTTCCACGGCACCAGATGACTTCCCATAAGCATCAGACACCTCAGGGAGCCCGTCCCATGAGTTAGATGCCAGAAGCCAGCACATCCCAAGGTGGGCAGATGAGAGCCAATGGGGATGAGATGCAGGAGGCGGGGCTGCCCCCAGGTCTGTTCCAAGCTTCCACCCACACACCCTACTGCAAGAAAGCAGCCAGATTACCCAGGCTGAGAGCTCCTGGTGGGCAGGGTTCTTCTGGATGCCCTTCCATTCTCTAGCTGGGCTGCAGGTCCACACCTAGGGCTGGTGGCTACCCAAGGACTGGAGCCTTCCGTGCCTGGGACCTTGAAGCAGGTGTGTTTGCACAATGAGACTGAGAGCTTCCAAGCCTATATAGGTCACCTGCTGGGCTTACTCAAGACGAAGCTTCCTGCTGCTGTTTTCTCCCTGTGGTGTTGCTGTTGCGCAAATGCTTAGCAACCCATTTTATGAGCTTTTCTTCCCTGGGGCCCTCCAGACAAACTGGCATCGTTAGGTAAAAGAAGAGCTGGGCAACAGCAGGCAGAGTGATATGTCGTGCTGTCATGCAGAGGCTGAAGCCCTGCCAGGAATCCTGCAGAGACTCCCCCTACACACACACACACACACACACACACACACACACACACACGCACACGCACGTGCGAGCACACACACACACACACACACACGCGCGCTCGTGCGAGCACACACACACACACACACATCTGGGCTCGTGTATCCCATCGTAACTACCAGATAATAATTTATTCCAGGGAGGTTACAGACAACCACATGAACAAGGACCTCCATGTTGTATGCCAGGCACTGTGCTTGGCTCTTGGTGAGCATCTGAATTCAACTGAAGACAGGCATTGCTACACTCATTTTTGTTGTTGTCAGTTGTTTGTTGTGCTGGTCCTGGGGCTTGAACTCAGGGCCTGGGCACTGTTCCTGACCTTTTGTGCTCAAGGCTGGCACTTTATCACTTGAAACACAGCTCTACTTCTGGCTTTTTTTGGGGGGTGGGGTGGGTGCATAATGGAAAATAAGAGTCTCACGGACTTTCCTGCCCAAGGTTGGCTTCAAACCGTGATCCTCAGATCTCAACCTCCTGAATAGCTAGGATCACAGGTGTGAACCACTGGAGCCTGGCTGTTATTCTCATTTTATAGCTGAGGAAGCAAGGGATCAGGGATCAGAAGAAAATGGCTGGAGGTTACAGTTGTAAGAGGTAAGACTGGCATTTACCTCTTGTTCTAGGTGATTTTCCCTGCTCCCAATGTCACGTTTCTATACCTCGGACATGATTGAAAATCCTACCTCTGCCTTCTCTATCGCCCCAGTGGTGTGTCAGCAGGGCTCAGCCTGGAGCAGTCACGAAGGAGGGGCCTGTGAAAAGCTGTCAGAATCAGCATGGAGCCCCTAATGTCAACCTCAGTCACAACAAACATTTATACAAAGCTAGGAGGTTATGAAAGAAAGACTCTTGCATGAGATTACCTGGCAGTAGCCATCACAAAAAACTCAGCCAGGATCACCTACTTGCAAAGAGGTCACTACACAAGTATATATACACATACACACACATATGTATGTACACACACACACACACACTCACACACACACACACACACACAAGGACATCTCTAGCAGCTGCCTAGTCAACCTTAGATCGACATCATTCCTGTAATTAATCACTGTGGCCAAAGATTATTGTCTCAAAATAGCTGATGTAATTTTGCTTTTGTCTTTAAAACTTCAGTGCCTTGACTCTGTGAATCCTGCTGTAGTTTGCTATCTATAGCATACGCCATGGCATGCATGCTCCCATTGCAATGCTCAGCTACTTGCCAATAAATACCATTATTCTTCTCACAATCTCAGTGGGATTTTTTTTAGGTCAGCAGGCTCCATATATGTTTATTGATTGAGTAGAAGGCCATTTGTTGTGGGAACAGTCTGTCAAGCCACATGAGTCTGACTGAGGCCACAGCTCTTATTCCCCAAGAGTTGTGCCTCAAAATATGTACAAATACCAGTACTCAAAAGTGTCATCTTCCTGACCTTGGCATCAGAGCATGCTCCCTGTCGGCTCTCCAGTTTTATGAACTTTGGAGAACACCAACAGCTAGCAGTTGTTCAAAGATTGTGGGCTTATTTTAGGGGGCTCTGTGAGTATCTTGATGAGAGTACTTTCCTTCACTCCTGGGAACCAACTATAGGAGTAACCATTTGGAGCATTTTAGACAGAGTAAACTCTTGACCCCATTAAGAAACAACCTTGATCTTTTTGGAGAAAATACCAAATTACTTTAGGCTATTTCTCAAAATGAACTTTACCTTCAAATGCAGAAATCTGGTCCCCCATTGAGCACTACCATGCAGCTTTTTTTTTTTTTCTAAAAACAACTTCTGAGCAACAAATGTAATTGGGCTAAAGTTGCCTTTATAATGCTGGCCCTTCCAGGTGACCCTGGTGGGGAGGCCAGAAGTTTCTAGGGCTTTGCCCTTTGCCTTCCCATGGCTTCCTTTGGCTTTGTGGGTGTGGGAGGGGTGGGCTCTGAATGCACATAGCAAGTCCATGTTCTTTTTTTGTTCAGCTGCTATTTTCTGCCTATGGTCCTGGGAGTTTAGAGGAACAGACAAATGGAGAAATCTCTCTTGGGGACTTCCCTCCAGGGACAAGTCTCTCCCTGTGATGCTTAATCACAGGGCTAGCATTCTAGTCTTGTAACCGAGAAAGAAACACAGCTGGAGGTCAGCTGGATAACAGTTACCTGAGCCCTGTCTGTCCCTTGGCCTAGAGTTGCCCTTGACACTTCTGTTCCCACTGAAAGTCAAGTGAGTGTTGGGTAGAATGGCAGGGAGCCATTCTACCACATGAGCAGAGCTAGCTGAGGGTGAGAATGTTTTTTTTTTTTGGCTCTCCACTCACCCAGTCCCAGATGCCACCACCTCATCGGCACCCCTCCTACCTTCTGGGTACTTGTACTTGTCCGTGACATCCATGCGAGAGTTGCTGCCCACCGCCTTGGTGCTGATGTACTTCCCGATGGACACAGTGTCCAGGGTGTTCTGTTTCTGGTTGCCGGTTCTGACATCAAGGATCCAGGTGCTCCTGTCCGCGTTTACCTCCCCAAAAATGAAGATCATGTCGTAATTCAGGTCCACATCCCCTTCTCGGACGGCATTCACGGAAGCAGGGCCGCACTGGAACACTCCTGGTAGCCCGGATGCAGAGATTGGGTGTTGATTTATGAAGGCGAGGCCCATCCACACAGCAGTCCAGTCCACCCAGGCCTGCTTTTCTGTGTGTGTATGGGGGCAGGGGGGAGGTTCTCCACCATCTCAACCTCCTGCCTCTACCCAGCTAAACTCCTTCCACCCCGATGCATCTGGCATTCAGCAGACAAGCCCCCATTAATGTCATTCTACAATAGCAACTATCCAAAAACCTATCTGTCCAAATACCTGTCCAGTATCTCTATCTAAGACTGGCTTAACTGTGCATACTGTGGGGGCCTGATCAAGCTGACCTACTGTGTATCCAACCTGAGCTGACCCACTATGTCACTCTGTTTTCTAAAGAGGACAGTATTCCTGCATCATGCTCCGGCAGCAGCTTCTCACAATCATTGCAAATCATTCTAACACTGGGAGTTCATTGTTTTGATCCTCTAAGCATCCAATGCTGACCTTCCTTCCCCTCCCTACTTCAGGACTTTGCCTTGGTAGCTTAGATAATAAAAAGATGGACAGACAGAGGGACAGAAAAGGCAGAATTCCACTCAGGAAGTAGCCAGTTGATTGAAAGTATATGTTACAGAGAGAAGACTATTATTCTATTTGTATTTACTTGGGTTTTTGTTTTGTTCTTTTTGTGTGTGGTACTGGGGATCCAACCCAGAGCTTCATATTTGCTAGGCAAGAGCTCTACCACTTGAGCTAAGGTGCACCCCTTGGTTTGTATTTCGTTTTTTAAGTAAAATCTTACCAGCTTTGCCTGATTTGGCTTCAGATTTGGGAACCTCCTACCTACATCTCCCCAGTAGCTGGGTTTACAGGTATGTACCACCATATCCATCTTAAGATTTAGTCTTCTAAGATCCAATGAACCATGATATTTTATTTTATTTTGTTTACTATCCCATTTCCTTTTTTCTTATTAAAAAATGCCTTTCCTATGGTTTGAACTTAGGGCCTGGGCACTGTCCCTGAGCTTTTGTCCTCAAGGCTAGTGCTCTACCACTTGAGCCATCGCTTCACTTCTAGTTTTGTGTGTGTGTGTGTGTGTGTGTGTTTTGGTGGTTAATTATAGCTAAGAGCCTCTTGGATATTTCCTACTCAGGCTGGCTTCCAACCTCTATCTTCAGATCTCAGCATCCGGAGTAGCTAGGATTACAGCCATGAGCCACTGGCACCCAGCTCTCATTTTTCTTTCTTAAAATGATGCTTATGACCCATTATCTTGATTTTGTAACTGCTAATGGTTGCAATAAAAAACCACTGTAGAAAAGAGTGACCTGGAAACGATCTGGAAGATTGTCTCTTTAGCCCCAAATCTAATATTATATCTTGCTTCTGCTAGAAGCAAGGTAGGGTGGGCTGAGGGAGGGAGGGTAAGACTTAACTTTGATTGCAAGTTCCTTTAGAATTGCTTGAATTTCCAAAGCTGTGCTTTCTAAATCCTTATAAATCTATATTGCTTTATAAATCTTTTTACTGCTGGGAAGATATAACTCACAACGACAGTAGTAGAAAAGGCATGCTGCTTTAGTGGTGAGCGGAGGAATAGGAGGGACTCCTAGAGAGCCTAGGGATCCAGCCCTGATGGCAGAGAAGGTTAAAGAGGGGCAAGGCAAGGTGGTCTGCCTGAAGGGGGACTTAGCCTGTCAGGGGACACCTGAGAGCCGAGAGACCATAATGGGGTCATAATCCTGGAGACCTGCTGTAGAGTGGAGAGGGCCAGGGGCAGCCGTAAGGTTTCTGTGTGGGGAAGGACAGGCTGTTCCCTGGCACCATAAAAGTATTACTGGCCAGAAAAGGCTTGTTTCCCTTGCTACCTGGCAGCAGCTGCCGAAGTGGGCGAAGAGAAGGCCCCATTTAAACAGCAGCCCTGAGCTGAGCAAAACTGGGAGGAGAAATGTATTATTCACACATTTTTCTTTGTTTGAATCCCATCACGCATTGCAGGGCTGGGGAGGGCTTTGGGTGGCTGCCTGCTGGGCTATAAATAATGCAGAGGCTCATGGCATAGAGCCAAGCCCAGAGCAAGGCTGGTAGAGGGGTTACCTTGGCTCCTCTCCTGTGGCGTCGCGTCCAATACCTGCCACCCATTGTACGAGGGGCCCAAGTCAGTCCTCACAAACCAGCCTTCATTCCAGACATGGAAATTCCTGCAGACAGAAGGCCACACAGTAGGTGAGTGACACGACACAGCTTCTCTGATCTGGGAGTACAGTGCCCTGGTCTTCCTTGCAAGTGTGTCAAGCCTTGATGGGCATCGTCTCACAGAAATCTGCCCAGAACTGTAAAATGGGTACTATGTGTAGGCCTTTCGCATATAAGAGGAAACGGAGGCTCAGGGTCATGGCAAAGTCAAAGTCTGGATCCAGGGATGCCTATCTTCAAAGCCAATTCTTTGCCCACCACAGTCTACTGCCTTCTGAGGAGAAGAATGAGTCAGGAGGAGCCAGGTGCCTTCCAGCAGGCACACCCACGCAGCGTTCTCTCTGCCCTGTAGGGGATACTTCTGTATTGGTGTAGGCTGAGAAGGAGTGGGGTTGGAGGCAGATGACAGGACTGGCTAAGAGCCACACAATCTGTTGTTGTCTGAGATCTGAATTGAGGAATGATGGAGACCAGTTCTGAAATATTCTTCATTAGCAGCATTGTTTCGTGTCCCTGTCTGTGGGGACACAACCCTCTGTCACTGTGGGCGCTGTCAATTAGCCAATCTAACTCATTCCATCCCTAGTTCTCTCCTCTTTTTGTCTCCATAATGGAACCAACACTGTCTATACAAGCAAGCAAGCGAACAAAAGGCCTGTAGGTTGGTTTCTGAGATGAAGGATGAAGCCCTAACAGAGAGACCTTTTGTAACAATGAACTCTGAAAAGAAAAAAGAAAGAAAATAGGAAGACAAAAATGGAAAGTGGAAAATAGAAAATATAGACCAAATAGAAAATAGAAAGTGAGTGGAGCCAGAAAGTTTAGGGGAAGTCAACCCTTGGCAGTCCAGCAGGAGGCGAGTTGCACTTTTGTAACTTTGCCCCAAGGATGGGTTAAAATCAGGGAAAAGTGCAGGTTGGTAAAAATGGAGCCAGCCAGCCTGCCCACATCTTTCTGACCTGAGAAGCTAGGAAACAAAACTTGGATTAATCAGGGAGAGTGCAGTAGGTTTTCTGAAGAATTAGGGAAAAGGAATCCCAAACTCATCTATAAACTTTGCCTACACTCCCATGTGACTCCCAGACACATGCATGCATGACAGAGACAATGAGAAATGCTGGTAGAGGTGGAGAACTGGCCGGAGATTGGAGATGCTGTCTACCACAGTGTGACAGCTTTCACGCTGAGGCTCCAAGGTGAACAAAAACAATGGAATGCAGATATATCCATGTCTCAGGTAGAATTAGTTACTCAACATGGGAATAATCAGAAAAGTGTGACTGATCCTGGAGGGAAAAGATAACCAGCAGGGATGAACCCAAAAATAATCAAGTTGTTGGAACTGTCGGACAAGACCTCTAGAAGCACTGTTACATCTGTGCTCAATGAAATAAAGGAGGAAATACGCTCATAATGAAGGAACGGAGAAGAATTCTTGACAAAGAAATAAAAAATATTAAAAAGTACAGCTAGCAGGGCACTGGTGGCTCATGCCTGTAATCCTAGCTACTCAAGAGGCTGAGATCTGAGGATCATGGCTCAAGGCTAGCCCAGGCAGGAAAGTCTGAGAGATTCTTATCTCCAATAAACTACCAGAAAACCGGAAGTGGCGCTGTGACTCAAGTGGTAGAGTGCTTGCCTTGAGCTGAAGAGCGGAGGGACAGTGCCCAGGCCCAGAATTCAAGACACACGACCGACCAAAAAAAGAAAAAAAAAAGTACAGCCAAATGGATCTGCGTGTGTGTGGTCTTGGGGCTTGAATTGGGAACCTGGGTGCTGTCCCTGAGCTATTTATACGCAAAGCCAGCACCCTAACACTTGAGCTACAGTTCCACTTTCTGCTTTTTGGTGGTTAGTTAGAGATAAAAATCTCATGGACTTTTCCTGCCAGGGTTGAATTTGATCTGTGATCCTCAGATCTCAGTCTCCTAAGTAGCTAGGGTTATAGACTTGAGCCACCGGCATCTGGCTTAAATGAAAAATTTTAACTGTAAAAATAATCATTTTTAAAGCCCAATTGTTCAATGGATAAACTTATGAGCAGAAGAGAAATGGTAAAGGAAAGAGCGAGCCTGAAGATAGATTAGCAGAAATTATCCAATCTGAAAATGAAAGAGAGAAAAAATAAAGGTAGAAAGAAAGCTAACCAAGCAGAGAAAATCGCTGCAACATAAATACTTGCAGGGGTTTACTATTTAAACATTGTAATGAACCTACAAGTCAACAAAAGCAAGACATAAAAGAAAAACAGGCCAATAAAGGCTAATGATCAGGCAGTTTTCCTATGAAACACTAATGATTACTGAACATGACAATAGCTTTAGCCTCATGACTATCAAAAGAAAATTAAAAAGACAAAGAAACGATAACAAGGATGTGTGCGTGGATGACGCTTGTTAGATGACAGAGATAAAGGCATGGGATGTTCTGCTTTGTTGTCTTCCCTTCCAGGTGGGAAAACAAGCCCTAGTGGGAGGCTAAATTGATATGACCTTTATGGAGGGCAATTGGGCAAGGTGTATGAAAGGCTTGAAAAATCTTTTTACATACTCACTGAGCCAGTATTTCCACGTCTAGGAATTTCTCTTACAGACAACTGGCAGGAGACCCAGGCATGCACCCAGAGATGCTCACCTCAGCTTTCTTTGGAAGAGCAAAAACATGTTGGCAGAAACGCTCACTAAGGAAATAGAGAAACTGGAGCACAGCCATACTAACAGACCATCAAGCCTGAGTCAAGTCACAAGTAAACCAGGAGCCAGTGGCTCACACCTTTAATCCTAGCTACTCAGGAAGCTGTGACCTGAGGATTGCTGTTCAAAGCCAGCCTGGCCAAGAAAGTGAAACTCTTTTCTCCAACTATCTATCAAAAAAGCGGTAAGTGGAGCCTTGGCTCAAGTGGTAGAGAGCTAGCCTTGAGCTTAAAAAGCTCAGGGACAGTGCCCAGGCCCTGAGTTCAAGTCCTAGGACTTATGAAAAAAAAAATCACAATCAAAATTCATTTAGTACTTACACATAAAGCTATCTGAGCTATACCATAAAGTAAGGACATCAAGTGAACATCTATTCCTAAAATTCTAGTACTCAGGAGGCCCAGGCAAGAAAATTGTTAGTTGCAGGTTAACCTGGGTTACCTTTCCTCTAAAACAAAGAAACAAAACACCCCCACAAAATAAGCCAAACAACAACAACAACCCCAAAATAAAACCAACCATACTGGCAATTAATGTCTAAAATAAAGTAAAAATGGAAAATTATTAGTTAAAAAAAAAGCAAAACCAAGTTACTGGCAGGTGCCAATGGCTCATGCCCTGTAATCTTAGCTCCCTAGGAAGCTGAGAGCTGAGGATCCCATTTCAAAGCCATCCCAAGTAGGAAAATCTGTGAGACTCTATCTCTAATTATCCAGGAAAAGCCACAAGTGGGGCTGTGACTCAAGTGGCAGAGTGCCAGCCTTGAGTGAAGAACAAACAAACAAACAAAGCAGGAAGCCCTGAGTTCAATTCCTAATACTAGAGGAAAAAAAAAAAATAAGTGAAAGTTAGATTCCAAGAATTCTGTTGTCTTAGCCATGACCAACAGTTTAGTGTATGCTATGTACATATGAAATAAATTGCACATTATTTATTTCTGTTAAGCTTTAATTTTTATAATGAGAATTACATTACTCATTACTTCTACAATTAGAAAGTAAATAACTAGTTTAAAATTATGTATATATGTAACTGATAATGGCTAACATAGTAAGTGATAGCATAGAAAGTCAAATGTTCTAACTGCCTTAGGTATTTTTCTTGTTTTTGCTTTGTTTTGTTTGGTGCTGGTGCCCGAGACTGAACTGAGGACCTTGTCTATGTGAGGCAAGCATTCTACCACTGAGATCCCCAGTCCCCCCCACCAACTCCCATATTAATTAGTTCATTAAATCCTTAACACCATACACAATGGAAATAATTACTACTCTCCTTTGACAATTCTATAAACTGTGGGAGGCAAAAATTAAATGATGGCCAAGATCTCACAGCAAGAAAATTCAGGTCCAGGTAAAAAGAACAAAAAAGGGAAATTCATCTTACAAGTATTAGTAGGGAAAGAAATAATAGCTAGAACACATAATAGATTATGTCTCATTTAAACTAATTTTATTTTTGAAGACTATTTAATGATGTAGAGTAAATGCTTATATTTAATCAAAACCCTGATTAGCCTGGCACTGATGACTCATATCCTGTAATCCTAGCTACTCAGGAGACTGAGATCTGAGGACTGAGATTCAAAGCCAGCCTGGGCAGGAAAGTCTGTGACACTCTTATCTCCAATAAACTACCAGAAACCCGGAAGTGGCACTGTGGCTCCAAGTGGTAAAATGCTAGCCTTGAACAAAAGTTCAGGGATAGTGCCCAGGCCCTGAGTTCAAGTCCCACAACTGACAAAAACAAATAAACAAACAAATGTGATTAGAGGTATGAAGAGACTTGTTTGTAGGTGTGATAGTAGTAGACAGTAGACTATATCTATTATGTGTTCTGTCTCACACTCAAACCTTGAGAAATGCATAATCTCAATTCTACAACCAATGACTAGTGAAGGCTGGTAGAAAATAGCAATGTTAAAAATATGTAAGCAATGGGATGATACATAGGTTTGCTTCTTTATTAATTTGGAAATTTCCTGTAATTGTAAAAAAGGTCATAATAAGAATTATCTTTAGGAAGACCTACAAAGTGTCTTTAACTGTTATTTTTTGTTGTTGTTATTATTATTCTTTTTGTTGGTCATGGGGCTTGAACTTGGAGCTTGGACTGTGGCTCAAGGGGTAGAGTGCTATGCTAGCATTAAGAAAAAGAAGTCAGCGATAGCTCCCAGGCCCTGAGTTCAAGCCCCAGGATCAGCATACACATACACACCATTCTCTGGTATGTCTCTGATGCTTTGTAGTTTATAAATGTGCCTGAGTTCAAATCCCATCCTCACTGTCTTCTAGTTACCTGCTTTTGGATGAGTTCAGTCTCTCTGGCCCTCTGCTCTCTCATCTGTGAGAAGGGGGGATAACTATTGTGCCTTCTTCACCATTTGTCAAGAATAAGTGGAAATGTTTTCAGATTTTGGCATATAACATTGGCTCAGCAAATTATTCATTGCTACCTAGACCACTGGTGGCTCAGCTCATGCCTGTAATCCTAGCTACTCAGGAGGCTAAGATCTGAGGACCCCAGTTTGAAACCAGCCCAAATAGGGAAGTCTGTAAGCCTCTTATTTCCGATTTACCAGCAAAAAGCTGGAAGTAGAGCTGTGGCTCAAGTACTAGAGTGCTAGCCTCAAGCAAGGGGAAAAAATAAAAGAAGCCAAGGAGAAAATAAGGCTCAGAGTTCAAGTCCTCTCAGTACCAGTACACACACACACACACACACACACACACACACACACGCATGCACACAATTCATTGTTGCTATGATTGTTACTAAGCATATTTGTAGTATTTCTTTGTATCTGGGCATTTTCATATTCTTACTAAACATTTTCACTTGACCCTTACTTTTGTTACTTTAGGCAAACCTAGACAAAGTTCCAAAGCTTGTGCTATTTGGAACACACAAAGATTCAGACTGAAGGTTTTCTGTCCAAACCTAGATGGCCCTTATAGTAGAGTAGTAATAGCAGGGCCCAGGTGGCTTACACCTGCAATCCTAGCTACTCAGGAGGCTGAGATCTGGGGATTGCAGTTCAAAGCCAGCCAGGGCAGGAAAGTCTGTGAGACTCTTATCTCCAATAAACCATGCACAAAACTGGAAGTGGCGCTGTGGCTCAAGTGATAGAGAGCTAGCCTTGAGCTGAAGAGCTGAGGGACAGTGTCCAGGCCCAGAGTTCAATCCCCACTACTGGCAAAAAAAAAAAAAAAAAATCAGAAATTTTACTCCAGGCCAAAAAATAACAGTTGATTCCATTCCCCTTCTGGGTGGATTTAATGTGGAAGCAGCATGGCTCCCGTGGGGAGGAGCCACTCTCAAGAGTAGGGTGGGCTGGAGCTGCAGAAAATAAGTAACCAAGTTGGTGAAGGATTGAAAGGATTATGGAGTCCTAGGCCAACCCTCATATTTCATTGATGGAGAAACTTGGGGCCAGAAAGATGAGGTAGCTTTCACAAGTCCCACACCGGGCTGCGAGGATCACCCTGTCCCCATAATCTCAAGCTAGTTTCCCAGGCACAGGTATTGGGGAATAGGGAAGGGAGTGGCCACTAGCTCTATTGTGTTCTGTGCAGGGATTGGAAAAGGGAGTAGGAGAGTGAGGGTGACAGGCCCTATGGGGATAATCAGAGCTTCCAGTTCTGGCATCCTCCCTCCTGCCAGGCCCACAGCAATGGCTGCAGAACCAACCCAGGCACGTCTCCATTGGACCCTACTTGCCCCAAAGATGATTGGTTATATTGGGAATACATTATTAAGGACAGGAGGTGGTGTGAGCCAGTAACCAAGAGACCTAGTTTCTAATTCCATTTTCCTGTTTCACAGACTCCTTCCTGCCTTGAGGATTTCCTTCCTGGGTTCCCACAGCATGCGCTCACTCTGAGTCAATTACTGGGCATGCCACACACTATATCCAGGCTGCTAAGCAGCCTTAGTAGCACCATTAAATGACTTCATTAGAGGGACTGAGTCCTAAGCTGTCTGGTCTCCTTGCAGTTATAGGCTTATCATAGAAGGGTCATCCAAAGGGGGCATTCCTCACAATCAGCCATGTTGTGCATCAATCAGCTCACCCCCACCCCCTTTTTTTCTGTCTATTGTGGGGCTTGAACTCAGAGCCTAGGTGCTATCCTTGAGTTGTTTTGCTTAATGCTAGCGCTCTACCACTTCAAGGTACAGCTCTCCTTCTAGTTTTTGAGTGGCTAATTGGAGACAAAAGTCTCAGGGGACGTATCTGCCCAGAATGGCTTTGAACCATGATCCTTATTTAGATCTCAGCCTCCTGAGTAGCTAGGATTATAGATATGAGACACTGGCACCTAGATATCAGCAGTGTGAAGGAAACTAGCTTTGCTCTCATGTTCAGAACTGGTTGCTATGGAATTTCAGACACCACTACCATCACCGCCATAAAAAAAAAAAAAGCCAGGGAATGGAAGAGACATTCATTAATATCTCATCACCACAAATAGCACTGTCATTAGAGAGAAAGACGGGTATGTGCAGAATGGCAGAGATAAGCGAAAATAAGCCTTCTTTCTTAAGAAGAGAATTTCTCTTAAGGAGAATTACACAAGCTTCATTCTGTGTGTGTGTGTGTGTGTGTGTGTGAGTGTGTGTGTGGTGTGTGTGTGTGTGCACGCGTGCGCATGTGTGTGTGTGTGTGTGTGTGTGTGTAGTGTGGGGGAGTGTTCAGTTATTGTTTATTTGTATTGATAGCTTTTTCTATTAAATATTTTTCACTTTATTCCATTAAGTTACACTAAGCACATTTTAGAAAAGTCAGATCTTAATCTAGGAAAGAGAAATAATAAAGAATATTTTATATAGGCCATCTCAAGGTTGAAAGATGACGTTTGCTTTCAGATTGCCTAGCCACACACATGCTTGTGAGATATTATGTCTGTGCATCCTTTGAAATGGATTATAACAATAGATTATGAGCATATGTGTGACACTTCACAAAGAGAAACACACAGGTACCTACGTGCAGGTATAAATAGTGACATCATTTTAAATTGTCAGTTGGTTATAACTTGGCATATGCTATAATTTTAAATAGTAGTAATAACCTTAAATAAATATTTTGGTATATATGTCCCACTCGATGTATGTTTTATATAATCCTCTTCAGTTAGTACCTATTATAAATTGCATATATGTGTATATACATATAGATATATTTGCCCGTGGCATATTTATATTTAACAATAAACAATGCCCAGATACAATTTTTTAAATTTTTTATCTAGAGTCCAGAATAAGCTTATAGCTTTTTATGCTGTCAGCCAAGGTTCATAAGTATAGTTTTGTTAAGAGAATATCTGTTGCTTATCTTAGTCTAGTTAAGAAAGCCCTTGAGTCATATAGGTCTGAAATGAGACATATTTATATGTCTTACTGGAAAAGCAACAGCTTCAGCTTTTTTCATCTAAAGTATTATTAGGCCTACTGGATCCTCAGAATGGTTCTGTGAACTTCGAGGAACTGTCCTTCACTGACCCTTCTGAGAGCAGCAAGCTAGAACAGACCACTGAGATGAGGCGCTGTGGCCCACACCTGTAATCCTAGCTACTCAAGAAGCTGAGATGTGAGGTTCCTGGTTTGAAACTAGCTCAGGCAGACAAACTTGAGAACTCCTAGCTCCAATTAACAATCAAAAAGCCAGAAGTGAAGGTGTATCTTAAGTAGTAGAGGGTTAGCCTTGAGGGGAAAAGCTAAGCAACAGCACGAGGCCCTGAGTTCAAGCCCCAGTACAGGCAGGAGAGAGAGAGGGAGAGGGAGAGAGAAAAGGAGAGGGGAAGAGAGGGAGAGAGGGAAAGAGGGAGCGGGTCGAGGGGAGAGAGAGTAAGAGAGTAAGAGAGTAAGAGAGCAGTGTTTCCATTCGCAAGAATGTATGGCTGGCATGTTACTCCCTTTCCTGACTCCAGTATGGAGGTGGATCCTAGAGGAAGGTGAGAACAAGAAGCTGCTCAGAGCTGGTGCTCAGAGCCCAAGAAAGATGTCCCACACTTACCATACGCTATCACTGCCTTTATCCAGGGGGTTTCCCATGGCGTCATAGTACACATCCACGCTGAGGTTTCTGTCCGTGTCATGAGCTGAGTTGAAGTTGGTGATCACGCGGGAGGGAATCCCCAAGGCCCGCAGCACTGCAAGGCAAAGACAGTGAGGATATGGAGTGTAGGGTAGAGATGGCCACCCCAGCCTCCCCCACGACTGCCCACTGACCCAGCCAGTGTACCTGTATTGAGGGTTCCGGCGAAGACCCAGCACTGGCCATATCGGACTGGCCTGAAGCCACTTTTTTTCCATTCCTTGAGAATCTCCACACTGCCATTCCAATTTCTTGGGTCCCGGCCACCTGTGTAACTGCCACTCCAGTTCCCAGCCAACACACCGTTGTCATCATTGCTATTGACCTGGACAAAAAGAAATAGCTCCAAAGTAAATCAGCACCATGCCTTTGCTACAGGAGCGATTTGCTGAATCACCAGGACAGGAGGGGAGATGAATGAAGGCCCCCAAGTAGACTCCTCTGGGATGATACTCTAACAATCCCTTAGGGACACTGATAGCTTATGAGTTTAGAGGCGCTTTGACTAATGGATAAATGTGCTGCAAGCTGACATGGAACAAAGAGATGCCACGGCTTGTGGGTGACAAGGTAGGGTCCGAAGTCTAGCTTGAAGCTGGGTGCTGGTGGCTCACACCTGTAATCCTAGCTGTTCAGGAGACTGAGATCTAAATATCATGGTTCAAAGCCAGCCTGGGCAGCAAAGTCTGTGAAACTTTTTTGTTTTTAATTAACCAGCAAAAAGCCAGAAGTGGAGGTGTGGCTCAAGTGGTAGAGCATCAGCCTTGAATAAAAGAGCTAAGGAAGAGTACCCGGGCCCTGAGTTCAAGGCCCAGTACCCACACAAAAAAAGAAGGAAGAAATGAAAGTCCAACTTGCAGAGGACTTGTAAGGAAGAATTCCAAAAGAATTCAGGCTGATCTGTTTGGAGTCCATGGTTTAACATTCTTCATTAGGGTACCAGTCTTCTAAAAAGATCAATTTAAAATGTTAGTAGCTACCTGCTGCTTGGAAAGAACAAAGGTAGGATATTGTTGTTTATTCATTTGTCCATTCATCATTTTTTCATTCATTCATTCATTCAATGAAAGATATGGTTCTAGAATAAAGAACACAACATGCATGGGAAGAACTCAAGAGGCGTGAGTTCTACTATCTTAGACACACACATGGGAATGTCAGATTTCTCAGATTATCTGTAGGGGAGGGGGTCAGAGATGACATGAAATGAGCCTTGAGCTGGTAATTGCTTAAGCTAGTAACAGGAATTTATTATACTTTCCTCTCTACTATTGGGCAGGTCTGACCTTTCGCTTAATAAAAAATTAAAAGAGAGAGCAGGGGATATGGCTCAGTCAGGGAGCACTTGCTTGGGTTTTGACCCCTAGCATGACACACACACACCCCAAGCAGGAAAGAGAAAGGCACATCTCAGGTTCTCAGTGCTGCCTTGCCACTGTCTGCTTGGTGATCATGTGCAAGTTAAGTCTCTTCTCTGGGCCTATTTCTTCACCATGCAAGACAGGGAAAGTGGAAACCTGATATACCCTCAGGTGCCTCAAAGAAGTCACATTTCTAGCCTAGGAAATGTTGTCATTTTACCCCAATTGTACAACGAGAGGCCCTGAGGTCCACTGCATCTCTTCAGAGCACCAAGAATGGTGGGGGCCTATGAGCGAGGACAATCAGGACACAGAAGGATCCTGGGCCCAGCTCTCCCTGACCCCTCAGCCTTGTGGTGATCTCGGGGACCTTTTCTAGGAGGATTTGTGCCTGTTTTCTCAGGGTCAGGCAAGCTGGGGCCTTCTCTAAGATGGAAGAGCACAGCCTCTCACCATCTCCTGAGTCACAGATGCTCCAGCCACAGACGTGGTAATCAACAGGGTCATCTCTGGCTGAAAGCTGAGCATTTCAAAGCCCTGCACAGGCCATAATTAGCTCCTGGCCCAGCCCAACAGGGAGGTCTGAAGAGAGCATCAGGGAGGTGCAGCAGAGGAAATTGGCTCGGACATAGAGTGGGTTGGCCCCAGGCAGAGAGTGAGTCGGCAGCTTCGGGAGCTGGGCTGGCCTCACCTACTGTCTCTGAGGGACAGAGTCTCAGTTTCTCAAGTGGCATTGAATTCCAGATCTCTTGGCTTTTAAAATCCTCTTTCTCTCTATGCATTTTCCTGGGTGCTCTAGTCCTCACTGATTTCAGGGCCTCAAGTTCTCTGGGCCTGTCCCTCTCATGTCCTGCAAGGCTTATTTCAGACCTACCTCACTTCAAGAAGCTCACTCCCAGCAAGAACTACAGGTATTCATCATGTTGCTGATAGGTTGTCTCATCTTACAAGAGACCAACACCGCGCCTGGTATATATGCCTATAATCTCAACTACTTAGGAGGCAGATACAGGAAGATCACAGTTGGAAACCAGTCCAGGAAAAGGAAGAAAGACTAACTCAAGAACTAAATAAAAATCAAAGGGCTAAGAGCAGAGCTCAAGTGATAGAAGGCTTGTCTAGCATGTGTGAGGCCTTGGGTTCAAATCCAAAATATCATTTAAAAAAAAGAAAAAGAAAAAAGAAACCATGACATGCCTAAACCATGAACCAAAGTACAAAGGAATGAGGGATAATTCAGGGTAATTATTGAAGTTTTTAAAAAAATTACCATGCAAGGACTGGCTTTGACTTTTAGCTTTTTAATTTGTACCTGTGAGGAGATGGGTCACTATATACTATATAGTACATAAATACTGAGTGTGAAATCCAAGATTTCTCTGAGATTGTGTGTGTGTGTGTGTGTGTGTGTGTGTGTGTGTGTGTGTGTGTGTGTGTATGAGTGCTCGTGCGCATGAGCATGAGTTTTGGTGGGACAAGGAGGCCCAGTTGAATGGCCTAGAGGCTCTGAGATGGCAGCTGTTGGACTTGTTATGGCTTGACTCCTACTGTGAGCAGGTCAGTTAGTCCCTGGAGCCTCTCTCTCCATCTAGAGAGTGAGTGGGTGTTCTGCCATCCTGTCCGGACTCTAGTGCTCTATGCAGTGGATGAGCTACAGGACAGCCAAGGAGATCAAGGCCTCAGGCTGACTAGGAGGTACGTCACCCTTCCTAGGAAGCCCCAAGAAAACAGAACCATGGTTTTGCATCCTCCTCCCATCCTGTCCCTTGCAGATACTCTAAGGACAAGGTACAGTCTCTGCTGAGTCAGCTTTGCCAAGCAACAGAAAGCACCTTGGGCCAGGCTCTTGTGACTCACGTCTGTAGTCTTAGCTACTCAGAAGGCTGAGATCTCAGGATTGCAGTTCAAAGCCAGCCTGGGCAGGAAAATCTGCAAGACTCTTATCTCCAATTAACTACCAAAAAGTCAGAAATGTAGTTGTGCTCACAGTAGTAGAGCTCTAGCCTTCAGCAAAAGAGCTCAAGGACAGCACCCAGGCCCTGAGTTCAAGCCCCATGACTGACCGGGAAAAAAAACAAAAGCAGCTTGAAGCTAGACCTGAGTCCAGTTCTGCCTCTCCTCTTCACTCACCCCGTGTCTCAGGCAAGCCTTTGAACTTAGAGGATTTGTGGGCCCTTGAGGGTCCTCTCCTGAGATGGTATACATGCCATGTGCATGCCCAGCCCAGCACTAGAGCAACCAGTTACCTCCCTCTCCTGCTACTCACCATGGCACTCAGCACCCGGCCAACATATTTAGGGTCGTTTCTGCGGGCCACATCCGTAGCAGGGTCACGGCGGAAATTCAGACTTTTATCCAAGATGGAAAGGCTGATGCTCAGAATATCTTCTTCATACTGTGCAAAGTAGAGCCATAGATTACAATAAAGAAACGGCAGGTATTGTCAGCTAATTAAGGGAACAGGTGAGACCCATTGGACTGATCCAGGGCCATTTACTCTGTGGCCTAAGAACTGAGAGGTGCTAAGGAACAGCCACACAGCTAGCCTTACGCTGAGCACTCATGTCCATAAGCTCCTATACACCCACTGCCCTACAGCAAGCGGGAGGGAACACGGTGCAGTCCACTCCCTGGCTGCTGTGGATTTGGGAGTAAGTTGCTTAGCCTTTCTGACTTTGATTTCTATATCTGAATAGTGAGGAATCAGGTCAAAGTCATCTCAGTTTCCTTTTGAGCTCTGACTGTGAACTTGAGCACATTATTTAAACTCCTGGGATATTTGTTGTACAAATAAAATACAATGGACACTGGTGGCTCATGCCTGTAATTCTAGCAACTCAGGAGGCTAAGATCTGAGGACTGACATTCAAATCCTGCCCAGGAAGGAAAGTGTGAGATTCTTATCTCTGATTAAGCACTAAGAGGCCAGAAGTAGAGCTGTGGCTCAAGTGGTAGAGTACTAGCCTTAGCAAAAAGAGCTCAGATATGAAGCCCAGGCCCTGTGTGTGTGTGTGTGTGTGTGTGTGTGTGTGTGTGTGTGTGTGTGTGTGTGTGTGTGTGTGTGTGTGTGTGTGATGTATATGTATATATAATGATCTGAAGCCATTTTCACTTTGATACTATCTCTTTATGACTTAGATATTGGCATTTGCTTTTTTCTTCTGCCTAGAATGGTCTCCACTAAGATTTCTGGCAGACTCCTTTGCCTCTGTCTGGTTCGGAATTAAAAGCTCCTTCTTATTTATTTACTTATTTTTAATTTTTAAAAGCAATACTGGGGTTTGAACTCAAGGCCTCTCACTTACTAGGCTGGTGTTCTGCCACTTGAGCCATGCCACCAGTCCTGCTATTTGCTGGTTATTTTGGAGATGTTGTTGAGTGAACTTTTGGCCTTGAATCTCAGTCCTCCAGATCTCAGCCAAAAGCTCCTTCTTAAAAAGACTTTCTCAAACCATGCCACCAAAAAATAGCAACCTCCTTCTACCTCTACCTCTACTCCTTTATACTTTAAAAAAAACTGGGCTGGAAAGGTGGCTCAGTGGTAGAGTGCTTGCCTTGCATGCCTGAGGCCCTGGGTTCGATTCCTCAGCACCACATAAGCGAAAAGAAAAAAGCCGGACGTGGCGCTGTGGCTCAAGCCGTAGAGCTCTAGCCTTGAGCTGAAGAGCTGAGGTACAGCGCCCAGGCCCAGAGTTCAGGCCCCATGACCGGACCAAAAAAAAAAAATTCACTTCCTTTTAATTAAACCAACAAAGACTTGTTTGGTTTGGCTACAGAATGGAGGCCTAGAATGGTTGGTATATGCACCTGCCTGGCTACTCCTGATAGCCCAAGGTCCCTGGCTGTTCAAGGTACATCCTTCATTTAATTGCCTAAAAATAAAGACATAGTGGAAGGGTATCCCTGAAAGTTTTCACTCACTGGGAACTTTCTGGACTTTGGTGGTAATCAAGTGCATGCAGCAAGTACATCACGCTGCATTTTTACATGAAATGAGTAACAGAAATGAGGCTACTAGTCTGAGAATCTCCCCTGGGCCTTCTACTTGCTGTATAGTGTGGTACCAATAATACTTCATTACATTGGTTGAGTGAGGTGTGTCTGTCTTGCCCACTAGATTGTGACTCCCTCCCCCTCAAAGCAGAAGATTTTATCCATTTCTGGTTATCTTTGGTGGCACATAATAGGTGGTCAATAAACATCTTCTGAATAAATAAAAGGTGAGAAGGGCAGGTAATGGGGCAAGTCTCTAAGCTTCCTGTGTTGTTGGCACATTACCTTCAACATCCTTATAACCTTTTTACCTGACCAAAGTTCCAGCCAACCATGCCAATTCGATTTGTGCTGCCCACGTAGATGATGCCAGAATCTTCCTCCACATACTCTTGTCTCTCAGCGTGGTTACTCATAAATACATCATCAGCTGTTGGATTAATAAAAAGCAGATAGCAGGGACTAGAATACCACATAGGACCAAGGAGAACAGTCTTCCCTCTCACTCCTGAAAACTAATGTGGGAGTTGGAGCTAGGACCACCTTTTGTCTGTCTCCCAATCTCCACCATAGAATAAAGTCTTGGTTGTCCTTGGAGGAAACTATGGCTGGAATAAGAAGTGAGGATAAAGTAAGAGCCTAAAAATGAGACCCAGGTATGATCAATGCTTGTTCCTTCAGACAGGAAGTGGTAGACATACTGTAGAATGGTATTTCAGTTATTGTCCCTTATAATTAACCATGCTGTGCAATATATAAAGGCTCATGTGATCCCCATAAGAGTCTCACTGGACACAGCAGGATGTCCACTTAATAAGGAGGAATTTGAGGATCAGAGAGATAGAGTGGCTGCCAGACTCACGCAGCTGGCTAAGTGACAGAGCTTCTGATCCCACAGCCTCCCCCTAATCAACCCTGAGCCCATGAAAAGCTTTCCCCCTGGCTCCTTTCCATTCTTTCCTTTGCTAAGATCATCACCCGGAGTGTGGGGTTAAAGACTCACCTTGCATCCAGGGGTTAAAGAGCAATATGAACATCCCAAGTTTCAGAGAGGTGGCCCTGCCATTGGAGGAGATCTGAAGGCTCAGCGTGTACCAGCCTATGGGCGCACTGACAGGACTGGTGATGGTGATGGCCAGGACGTTGTTATTGTTGTCCTTGAGCACGGCGTTCCAGCCACCTCTACTTGTCTCATTGGAAAGTGGGAATATAGCCTTTGTCCTGGCAGACTCTGATGGGTGAGGCCCTGTCAGAGAAGATAGAGAAGAAAGAATACCAAGTGGTGTTGGTCAGACCATGGAGGACAGAGTACAGTTCCAGGAACTCATAGGGGATTTTGTCCAACGAAAATATCCCATTACAGTGCTGGAAGTAACTGTAGGTCATAGTCTTCTTGGTTTGAAGATGATGACCTTCAGGCTCAGAGATGGGTAGTCACCAAGGGAACACAGAATCAATGGCTGAGCTGTGTTATTGAGAGCCCAAGCCAGGTGATCTCAATGGGGTCACCAGTTCCCTTGATGTGTGTGTGTGTGTGTGTGTGTGTGTGTGTGTGTGTGTGTGTGTGTGTGTGTGTGTGTGTTAAGGGGAGCAAGTAATACCTGTGGAAACTATGAAATCCATACTTTCTCCAGACTGAAGACTTCGGTTACAGTATAGTAAGATCTCGAAGGGTTGACCTCTTCGTACAAGAAGCTCCCTGCTGGAGAACATGCTTGTGTGATGCGCGCCCCGGTTGGGGTTTATCTGCCAGTTGACATTCTGGATCTCTAAAGCTGTGGGGAGGAAAGAATAACCTGAAGTCCTTGGGGAGTAGAGGGTGGTGGTGTGGGGAAACGGTGCTGGAGACCAAGAAGACAACCACAGGGTGAGAGCAGTAAGGTCACAGGCAGACTCTAGAAGGAATCCCTTGAAAACCCAAAGCCTTCTTACATAGCAACAAGGTCATGACCTATTACCATTCAGCTTTTTCCAGACCCAGATTCCCCAATTCACATGATGCACATCATGCATCTGTCCCTTCATCCAGCAAACTTCTCCTACAGGGGCCTCATCTCTGCATTCAGCATTGATGTTGCTCTGTGGATGAGCCTGCAACAGAACTGGGGAGAGGGACACTACTCTCACAACCATGAACATGGTTTGCCTGCCTGCCTGCCTGCCTGCCTTCCTTCCTTCCTTCCTTCCTTCCTTCCTTCCTTCCTTCCTTCCTTCCTTCCTTCCTTCCTTCCTTCCTTCTTTCTCTCTTTCTTCCAGTATTAGGGCTTGAACGCAGGTCTCAGTACTGTTTCTGAGCTTTTACATTCAAGGTTGGTACTCTACCACTTGAGCCACAGCTCTACTTCTGCTTTTTGTGGTTAATTGAAGATAAGAGTCTCATGGACTTTCATGCCCAGGCTGGCTTCAAACCATAATTCTCAGATCTCAGCCTCCTGAGTAGCTATGGTTACAGGAGTGAGCCACCAGTGCTCACTTGCTTGACTTGCTTTCGTGTCCCTTTATCTGTCCCTAGCTGACATTTATTATGTATTCTTTACCTTCTGTATTTACAAAGGCCTTGGTGTTAGTCTGGGTCTCTGATGCTAGAGAAGTTAGCCATGAATCTGAGCAGCATTTAGAGGCCTAGAGGTTGGGGAATCCATGGCTCAGAAGGCACTTTTAAATGCTCCCTGGAAATAGCTGTACAGAGAAACAGACCAAAGGCCCCTAAAATTCTTGGCAAGTCCCCCGAGGACAAATGTCTCAATATCCATATTCCTCCATGATTGTGGAGGTGATGAAGCATAATTGCATAGGGCTTATGAAAGATCCCACAATGTGTGAAGAATTTAGCTTGTATAGAGCTGTTGAGAAACCTTATTCCTTTGACTTGGGTCTGAGATGTTACATAATCCATTTTTCTTCAAACTGCACTGGCTTCTGTTTTCATGATGAAAAGGATGGTGTCTGGCAAACCTAGAGACCACAGAGCTCATCTTGCCTTGGTCATTCTCTCTAAACACAATCCACTGGTCTCTAGAGTGAATGAGAGATGTCTTTGCTTCTGTCACAGCCACAGAAAAGCAATGCCCCTTCCTCCCAAGGTCTAAAAGATGAGTGTCCTCCTAGCTTGGCTGGACTGTGAACTCTTTGGGACAGGAGATGTGTCCTAGATGACCCTCTTTGAAGCACAGAAATAAGATTATGCATTGGTGGCCACTATCTGTTTTCTCTCCAATAGGCTCATCCTCTTTTTTTCCCTATCAAAGCCATGCATTCTGTTCTGACTGTGTCAGACACCAACCCTCCCACCAGGGACGCCAACAGAAGGCAGACAAGATGCACTTTACATGACCCAATAGGTCAGACTCGGCATGATTGTGGTGGCAAGGATCAGAGCATTAGCTGAAGTTTACTGGGCATTGATGTATCCATCATCATCCCAAGACTTTACAGGGATTAGTCCGTGAGTGCTGTGAGTTGGCATTCGTAATGCTCTGTTTTACAGATGAGGAAGCCAAGGGATAGAGAGGTCTGAGTCAGGTCATTCACTCGTGATTGGAGGACTACAAGGATATGCCCATGAACATCCTCATCTCTGCCTCTCCTGAGGCCAAGTGTGAGCCCCAGCAGCCCTGACACTCATTTTGAAGTGTGTGCAAGGAGGAGTGTGTCAAATGATACTGACTGCATGCAGAATCCATCATGTACATCCTTGATGAAATCTGACAACTAGAATCAAAGGCTCAGAAAGACACAGCACCTTATCTGTTCTCCTATGCCGAGAAGATGGCAGAGTCCCAACTCAGAATCCAGATTCTGATACCATCAGAAATATGTATTTTATGTCTGTCTTCCTGGCTCACAACTCTGAAAACTCAGAATCATGGAAATGATGAATGTATTCTTCTTCCTTCTTGTGCATGTGTGAGCATGTGCACATGCGTGCATGTGTGTGCGTGCGTGCGTGTGTGTGTGTGTGTGTGTCTGTGTATGTGCGTGCGTGCGTGTGTGTGTGTGTGTGTGTGTGCGTGTGTGCGTGTGTGTGTGTCTGTGTGTCTGTGTGCCTGTCCTGGGCTTGAAATCAGGGGCTTGTGCTCTTGCTTAGCTTTTTCACTCAAGGCTGGCACCCTATCACTTAAGCTACACTTCGAATTCCAGCTGCTTATTTGAAGATAAGAGTCTCATGGGTTTTTCTCCCTGGACTCACATCCAACTGGAATCCTTAGATCTCAGCCTCCTGAGTAGTCACCTGCACCCAGCTATGTGAGTCTTTTTATGTTAGTGAGATAATGGTGGCTGCAGCGGGGAGGCTTCTAGATATCCCCATAATGGGGGCAGGTTGTCAAGGGAACCAACCATGTGATTCCATGTGAGGGCTGGAACTTTCAGCTCCTGATCTCTCGGGAGGGGAGAAGGACTGGAGATTGACTTATAATGGGCGACATTAATCATTAATTAAATCAATGAATCAATCATGCCTATGTAATTAATCAGTTATGTCTAGATAATGAAGCCTCCATTAAACCCCAGAAGGATAGAGTTGGAGAGCTTCCAGGTTGGTGAACACACAGACAGTCTGTGCTAATTCCACACAGTGTCAATCAGAATTAAGTTACATGGTAGGGTGCCCAGTTGCTATCCTCTAAGAAATTAAAGAATTTCTTGGTATGGGAATAAACAACACAACATAACACAAAATAACAACGATAACAAAACCAGATAAATTAGTTGGCCAGAAGCATTGGGAATAACCAGGGCTGTAATTCTAGCTTCTTAGGAGGCTGATATTTGAGGACTGTAGTTTGCAGTCAGTCCAGGAAGACAAATCCATGAGATTCTTATTTCCAATTAAGCCTCAAAAGACTGGAAGTGGGACTGTGGCTCACGTAATAAAGCATGACACTTGAGTGAAAAAAGCTATGAGTGAGCTCTGGCCCTGAGTTCAAGCCCATCTGGCTAAGTGGCTTTTTAGTTTTGCTTGAGCTCCCATAAAGAAATACATTTTATAGAGTGCCCACATCCACTGATCTGTGGCTAACACAAAATTTCACAAGTTATAACCAACGCTGACTATGTTGAATACACCTGGCTGTTTTCTCTAATTTCATGTTTTAAAAGGTGATCCAGTATGCTGATTTTACAACTTGCCAACATGTTCCAACTGGCATCTTGAAAAATATGGCTAGAATTCAGTACTCTCACGTTACAGGTCCGAACACTGAGGCCCCCAGAGCAGAAGCGAGCTGCTGAGATCACAGCAGAGTTGAGGAGCAGAGCTTGGCTCAGAAGCCAGGTTTCACATCCAAGTCATGGAGGGGCTGTGAGTCATTCCCCCATCCCTCACCCCTAGGCACAGGCATGGATCTACCTGCTGGCCAGCCCCACCTCTGGCACTAAAGAAGCATGTATCCAGCCTCCCCTTACTTTCTTTCTAGCCAGTGCCATTTCCTCTTAGCTTTCTGCCATGTTTAGATAGTTTCAGGCTCTGGGCAGTGCATGTTACACAGTTTCTTAGCACCCAGGGCAGTGAAGTCTGAGCTGTGTTGGAAGACAGAGGAAAGGGCTGCTGAGGCTCCTTGCATGAGTAGGAATGAGTCCTGAGCAGGCAAGAGTCCTTGGTCAGGGATCTCGGTATCTGAACTGTACTTTCTTCGTCTGTAGAACATAGGTAATACAATCTGAAGATCCCTTGCCCCCTGGATCCAAGGGGGATCCAAGATAGACCATCACTGGTCCCGGGGTCCCTATAAGTTGAA
Source organism: Dipodomys spectabilis (assembly GCF_019054845.1). NCBI lineage: Eukaryota > Metazoa > Chordata > Mammalia > Rodentia > Heteromyidae > Dipodomys > Dipodomys spectabilis. Next base: position 8,063,685 of record NW_024870852.1, read on the forward strand.
GGGAATCAATACCTTGTGATCGATCACACACATAATAGCAAAAGCAACACAAAAGGAGAGTTTGAGCTTTCATATGGGTGGCCAATTAAGTCCTCATACATAACCAGACACTATGCTAAGTAATTTACCTGCATCAAGTCCTTTAATAGGAACAAAAATTCTGTGATGTTGTTATGCCTATATTACAGGTAAGGGATTCCAGAGTTTTGTTAGGTGAAGTCATGTACCTCACACCACAAGCTCAGACAGAACCTGGGTTCAAGTCCAAGTTGAAATTTAATTTGCCTGAGTTAATTTGTCTGTCTCTGAGCAGCCACCCTGCTGCCAGCCAAGATGCTGTGGTGACAACGACTTAAACACAGGCCCTGGAAGCTGCCAGGAAGAGAAAGGGCTGTCCACAGCCTGCTCTCTGCCTGGGCATCATGCTGTCAGATAAAAAAGTGAGGAAAGGACTCCTCACCCCTTACTTTCCAAAGAGAGGGCTGACAACCTCTTAGACCAAGGGGCCCTCAACCTTCGCTGTGCAGGAAACTCGACTGGAGTCTGTTGTATTGGTTTAAGCTCATCCCTGATCAATCAAGTTAGCATCTGTGGCTTAGGGGAAGCGCTGGGTTTTTTTTCTCCCTTAAGCTTTCCTGATAATTCTAAGTGCGCAGTCATAGTCTTAGGCCTATGTATCATTTTACACTTAGTGGCACTCTTTCACATTAATGAGGTCACCCGAGCTGCTTGAGGGAGGTACTGGGGAAAGGGGATGGAGGAGTTCACAGTCTCCTCATGAAGGGGGAGAAGGGAACACAGATTCCTTCGGAACCCTATCTCAGCCCTACCAATGAGACTGGGGCCTTGTTCCCTCCACCCCCATGGGATAGAGATGAGATTTCCCAGCATGGGCACACACCCCAGGCTGACATTCAGGCCCTGGATAGAATGATCTCCCATGAGCAGCCATTTGAGCTGGACAAAAAGAGCACATAGATGTAAGGACTGGAGACCTGGAGATGTACTAAAGGGCCAGATGAGAGAGATGGGGGACTTGGGTGAGGGGAGGCTCCAAGTAGAAGGATCCCCCTCTATTCAAGGGAACCCAGGAGATGAGTCCATCTTCTACTCAAGGATGATTCCCTTGATGTTCCTAAGTCATTGTAAGCTGTGCTGAAAGAACGCCAGGAAGGTGGGTACCCCAATCACCCCAGGTTGTGGGAACTGAGACCCCCAGGTAAGGAACGTGCAAAGACCACTCGTCTGAGAAGAGACAAAGCTGAAAGCCAATTCAGTGTGCCTCTGGATTTGTTTTCTTAACCCTTCTACCACTGGGCCTCTCCCTGAAGTGGATCTTAGGCCCACAAAAGTCTTGGGCAGCCCCAGACCAGATAGGATCTGCCTCTGCTGAACAGCAACAGCTGTGGCCTGGGTGAGAGAAAGTGGCAGGGCCAGAGCAGAGAGGAGGCGGCTGGGCCTATGCGAACATTGGGGTGTCCAAGTCTCGAGATATTGAGCCCTGGGCTTTTCAGAGAGCATAGGGATTGCACCAGTCCAGGTGGCAAAATTTTTAGAATCCTGGAAACTATACACAGACAAGGAGGTAGGAACCCAGGAGGAAGTCCTGACCCTTCCTTGGGAGAAAGAGCCACTCATGCCTAGCTCAATGGATCATATCTGATGATGGCAGACCCACAGGTCGGGAATGGCACCTGGAGGAGACAAGTTCCTAAGCTCAGGCCAGTGCCATGTTCAGCAAAGTAGGCAAGCCCATGGCCCCAGTGAGACAGAGCCATTAGTCCTCAAAACAGGTCCAACATGCCATGCACTGGAGGCTCAGGCCTGTAATCTTAGCTACTCAGGAGGTTGAGATCTGAGGATTGTGGTTTGAAGCCAGCCTGGGCAGAAGAGTTTGTGACACTCCTATCTCCAATGAATCAGCAAAAGGACAGATGTGGAGAGGTGTGGCTCATGTGGTAGAGAGCCAGCTTTGAATAAAAAAAAAAGCCCAAGTTAGAGTACAAGATCCTGAGTTCAAACTCCAGTAACCTCACCAAAACAAACAACAGAACAAGACAAAAACAACAAAAACATAGATCCAGGTTGCTGCCAGGCAGAGGGGCAAGAGTTCAGGTCTGTACTTGAGGACTCAGCCTCTAAGAACCTTTGGGGATGGGAACAATGTTGTCCTTCCACATGGGTCCCAATGGCCATGTTCACAATCTACTGTCCTGTCTTATGCTAGGGGCACCATGCCACTTTGTTCCAGACTTCCTGAGCCTTCCATCACCATCATCCCAGCCACACTCCAGGCTGCCATCAAGGCTAACAGAAGAAATAACTGGCTGTTCTCTGATTCCATTAAGAGCCTACATTAGAAGCTGGACACAGAGCCCTCCCAAACTAATACACTTGTCATCCAACAGTCCCCTGGGGGCACAAAGCCCATGCACTACTTTTTGTGTGTGTGTGCCAGTTCTGAGACTTGAACTCAGGATATAGGTACTGTCCCTAAGCTTGTTTTGGTAGTTAATTGAAGATACAAGAGAGTCTCACTGACTTTTCTGCTGGGGCTGGCTTTGAGCCACAATCCTGAGATGTTAGACTCCTGAGAAGCTAGGATTACAGGCATGAGCCACCCAGGGTGTGTACCCACTTTTATTTTCCCATTCCCTCTGTTCTGAACATATCTAAACACCTGCCCCAGACCATGTGAATCTTGCCATCCACTTTTTACTTCGCAGGTCTACTATATCTCTAGCCCCAGCCACAATGAAGTACCTCCTCCTTTTGTCCTCCCAGCTCTTGGTCTGTATGTGTCATGGAGCCTAATGACAGGCCACCTCACATGTAACTTGCCTCTGGACTATTGTCACCAAGACTAGAGGCTTCCCCAGGGCAGAAACTGCATCTCAATCACCCCCACATTCTCCAGCACATCGATCACAGTTCCATTCCCTTAGTTACAAGTCTCATAAGTCAATTGATGCATCTGCAAACCAGCTGAGCCTACCCTGGCTGCCGGACTGGAGCTGAGCTAAGAATGCAGCGATGACCAATGCCAAGGACTGAATGGATTCACCTGCCTCTCTGTCCTGGTTTTTAAAAGTTAATTCTCTAAAGCAGGATGCCATTGGCTCATGTCTATAATCCTAGCTATTCAGGAGGCTGAGGTCTGAGCATTGCTGTTCAATTCCAGCCCACGCAGGAAGTCTGTAGATTCTGTTAATCTTTCATGAACCACCAAAAAACCAGAAGATGAGCCATGATTCAAGTGATAGAACCAATAGCCTAGAGCAAAAAAGCTCAGGGACAGCATCTAGGCCCTGAATTCAAGCCCCAGAACTGGAACAACAACAAAGAAAAAGTTAATTTTCTGTCAACCAGCCATTGTCGTCATTCAGAGGTGACTTGAAAGCATCTTTGGTCAGTTTAGCTTGGTCTGTAAGAGCGCTGTGTCTGTGAATTGTGGTCAAGAGAGACTGGACCACCTGGCATACTATTCAAGTCGCCTACTGCATGTACTCGAGGCCTGGGCATGTGCCAGGGTCCACCCTCTCCCTGTCCCAGGATCCCTCTTGTGAAGAGAGTCAGTCCTAGCAGGACCCTGGAGGTCCATCTATTTCAAGGGCTTCATCCTACAGCAGTGGAGGAAACACATTATTAGCAATGCTGTTTAAAAGAGAAGCAGGTTCAAGACAGGTGCTTCTGGCTCACACCTGTAATCCTAGCTACTCAGGAGGCTGAGATCTAAAAACTATGGTTCAAAGCCAGCTCAGGTAGGAAAGGGCATGAGACTCTTATTTCTAATTAACTACCTGAAAACTGGAAGTGGAGCTGTGGCTCAAAGTGGTAGAGTACTAGCTTTGAGCAAAAAAAGAAAAAGTTCAGGGACTTGAGTTCAAGTTCCACAACTGACTAAAAGAAAAAAAGCAAGCAGGTTCAGCCAGGTGCTAGTGGCTCACACCTGAAATCCTAGCTACTCAGGAGGCTGAGATCTGAAAACTGTGGTTCAAAGCTTGCCTGGACAAGAAAGTCCATGAGACTCTTAAATCCAATTAATAATCAAAAAGCCAGAAGTGAAGCTGCAGCTCAAAATGGTACAGTGCTAGCCTTGAGTGAAAAAGCTAAGAGACAGTGCAACACCCTGAGTTTTTAAGCCCTGGTACTAGCATCTGTGTAGGGGGAATGTAGGGGGAATGAGTTTAGGATTGCTTTTGTATTTTCCAGATGTTTCAAGCACCCAGTTATGAGCTCAGCTCTGGTGGTAGAACATAATGGAAAGGTCCTATAGTGGCTAGGACCTGGGTAGACTTTGCTACCAACTTTCTACCTGACTTTCATAAGGCCATCCCAGGTCCCTTGCCTCAGTTTCCTCCTGGGAGCTCAGGAGATGAACTGGAGGACAGACAGCACCATCCTTTTTACCCAAATGAGGTCTGCAGGGCCACAGCTTCTCCTGTGGGCTCCCAAGTCGTGCTGGCCATTCACCAGCAGGAATTGAGGAGAGAGAGAGAACATTTTTGCAACCATCCTATCCTGGGGATTTCCAAAGTAGCATCAAGCTGCGTGATTTCTTCCTGGGGTCCCAACCTCTATGCACAGTATTTTACAGCTTTGACTCACGCCTTGTTTGAGTTTGGCGTCTCTGCTGTCAACGTCCTAGGCTGAGCACCCATGGCAGGCAATAATTAGTAGCTGCTCAGCCGGGGTGCTGATTAAGAAGGGCCTGAATGAATCCTCGACAGTAACTGCAAAGCCAAAGAACCTGCACTTCTTGTTCTTTGTCACTGGCTCCCCGGGTGGGGTGCTGCTGGCGGGGGCACCAGGAGCTGGTGCTCTGTCTGCTACTGGGCTTCCGCACAAAGTCATTTTAAGCAGCCTGTTAAGTAAGCGCGTGGTTAGTTTCCTTTGGAGCATCCGGACAATGCTCAGGTTGCTGCGCTTCCACTCACATGTGGTTTCTCACTCACCCCCGCATGGATGGCTCTGCCTGACAGCTGGTGAAAGTCCTCTGAGGAGGCCCGGAAGCAGGTGCCAGCTGGCTCGCCTTTACAGGGGTGGAAGCCCCAACAAGACAAAAGCTGGTTTTCTGTCTCAGGGGCTGTGACCTCCAGTGCTGTTCAGCACCCTACTCATCATTCAGGATACATGCCAGGTCAGGTTCCACCCCTCGGAATATGCTAGAGGGCCCCAGCGGCCACTTGCTACAGAAGATACCAAGAGCCAGCCTTCGGAGATGCCAAGGCAGGCAGCAGGGGTGGCGGCTCTGGCCTGGTAGACTGGTCGGAAAGAGGGAGAGGGGAAGCGGGCACCTCCAGGGAATGCCAGGCACTTACCACTCATGATCACCTTCCTCCGCCTCTCCTCGGGCTCCGCTGGGAATGGCAGGGATGGTGTGGGGAGACGGGTGCCAGGGTTGCCTTACCATTTATAGAAGACTCTCCTACACACCCCAATTAGAATCCTAATGAGGTGGGCGAGGCACCAGGTCATTCCTGTAGTGCCTGTAAACGTTTCACTTACGACATACTTGTCACCCAATGGAAGTTCATCATGCTTGGGCAAGGCTAGCTTGGGAAGAAGAGGAGAGATGAAAGAAAGTCAAATGGCTTGCTTTTATGATTTCTTTTTTTTTTTTTCTTCTTCCCTAACAGATGAACAACTTCCTCAATGGTAGTGTTCAGGAATGATTATAGGTTTTGTCAGGACTGATTTAGGAAAGTCCCCTTTGGATCCCAGAATGAGACGTCTAGCAAAACCCAGAAGCAGAAAATCGTGAGGCCCTTTGTCAGGGTACGCCTACATGAGGGTTTTCCACTTGCACAATTGGGGGGTGAGACACGTTCGGGTCAGCATGCAACCTGGCAGAACAAAGTTTGACTCAGAGTTGGTTGCTGGTGAGACCCTGGGTCATCCCTCAGTCTGGAAGCCTGGAAGCTTTGTTTGGGCTTGGGCATAAATCAGATCCACTTTTCCCAACTCACAGAGGTGGAGGCGGGGGATGGTAACTGTGGACGACCCTGTGGATGACACCGGAGGGCACCTGAGATCGAATGGTGGGTGGATTCCGGATGAAAGGGGAAATTGCCCTTTCATGTTGAGAGATCAGAAACAGCCTCCAGCCTTCTGCCTCTCCCATGTGCCCTCCCTGACCTCTCCAGAGAAGTCACAGACCCTTTCGGGTTCCAGCTTCTACACTGGCTAAAAAAGACAGAGAACGAGAGCAAGAAAGGGGAGAGAGAGAGGGAGAAAGAGAGCGAGAAAGAAAAGGGGTCAGAGAAACTTCTGACACTCTTCATTTTTGTTTTTTTCTTTTCTTTCTTCTTCTTCTTCTTTTTTTTTTTTTTTTTTGGTCTATTTAGAAAGGGGTGTGCTTTTCTGTAGATCCTGTTGACAAGTAGCAAGGTTTTCTGTGACAGACAAAGGAGTAGTTATTTTTTTAAAGTGATGTTTAAAGGATTCTCAACCAAGCGGGAATTTCTGAGGCTTCTTCAGCCTGGGAGAGGAGTGGGAATGGAGCACCATATTGAGAAGGCTGGTGTTCATGGAGAAGGGAGGGATCTTGGGTCTTGAGAAGGTGAGCCTGAATAGGAAGATGACTTAGAAAAAAAAGTTGGAAAAGAGGAATCAACATGCTTCTGAAGTGCTTTGTATGTGTTAAGACCTCTACTAAAATACGTAGCTAGCTGTGATCTAGCACTTGAGGTAGGAGAATCACAAGTTCCAGGCCAGGCCAGGTTCTAATGAGACTCTATCTCAAGTAACTGCAGGCTTGGGATGGAACTCACTGGTAGAGCTGGTGTGGGAGACATCCTGGGTTCTATCCTCAACAGTGAAAAAAACAAACACAGATTGTATATTTAAGATACCCATCATGCTGTGCTGGAACTGTTTGTTATGTCTCCATTCTTGGACAGAGATACAGGCTGCCTGTTAGTTGTCTCTTCCTTAGAATCTAGAGGGCACCTGACCTGTGGCTAGAGCGCACACCTGTGTGGGTAGATGAATGGGTCACAGGAGGAATGGGAATAATCATCACCAATGCCACGGTGCTTACTGTGAGCAGACACTGGCTCATTACTTTTCTCATCTTTATTTCCATCTTCTGCAGTAGGCACCATTATTACTGCTATGGTAGAGAGGGACAAGCAGATTAACTTGAGGGTATGGCACTGTGAGATTCACACCATGTGTTAGTGACTCCAGAGCCCATTGGTTCAGCCTTGAAGTTGCCTGGGTGGCTCCAAAGAAGTGGCTTAGGAAACAGTATGGTGCTGCACTACTGTAATCCAGGCACTCTAGAGGCCAGCCACAAAAAAGAAAGAGGTGGCTCAGCATCATGCCTAGCAGGTGATCAAGAAGAGAGCACTGTGCAGTGTGTGGCAAAGAGCTCTGGACCCCCACAAGGAGGCTCAAGGGTGGTCTTGGCTTCCATATTGGCACCAGCTATGATTTGGGCAAGGCTTTCATTGTATGGCACAGGCTCTGCCAGGACTCCTGAGAACTATTGTGTGTGGATCCAGAGGGTCAAACAGATTCGATAGCACTCCATATACTCTTGAGTGTGGGATCAAGAGGAGGAGGGGATCCGTTGTTGTTGTTATTTTATTTTCGGTGGTACTGGGGTCTGACTCAGGGTCTTGTGCATACTAGGCAGGTGCTCTACAATTTGAGTCATTCTCCCAGCCCTTTTTTTGCTTTATTTATTTTTCAGATAGGTTCTCTTTTTTTCCTCTAGAGCTGGACTTGGATCACTATTTTCTACCCATAGGATGATAGACACACATCACCATACCTAGCCCGATGGCTTTTTTAAGAATTGTCATCATAAAGGAGATGTACAAAGGGGTTACAGTTATGTAAGTCAGGTAAAGAATACATTTCTTTTTGGACATTGTCACCCCATCCCTCCCTCCCAATTTTTCCCTCCCAGCCCCACACACAAGTTGTATAGTTCATTTTCAACATAGTGTCTAGTGAGAACCACTGCTGTGTTTGTTCACCCTTTGACCCTCCATTCCAGCCTGATTTTCGAGATGAGGGTCTCTATTTTTTTTTTTTTTTTTAGTCTAGGCTGACTTTGAACTTTGATCCTCCCTATCTCTGTCTCCTGAGTAGCTGAGATTCCAGGTATGAGCACTAAGCCTTGCTTATGATTGTTTTGTTGGCCTACAAGTCAAGAGGAATTGGACCCTACCCATTCTTTTCAATGACCTGATAAAGTAATGATCTGCCAAGGCCACTGCCCTTGAAAGAAACCCAAGGTCACACAGACATGGGTCTAAATGTTGGCTTTGCCAACTCAGAGCCTCTGTTTTCCTTGTCTGTCAAACTGAGGCAGAACTGCAGTCAGAATGAAGGAAGCCACTCAAAAGGAAGTGCTTACTGTAGGAGTGAGTATTGCCATATTAATGTCCTTATGTGACTGTACAGTAGCCTCAGTGGCACAGGTTCTGCAAGGGAACCCACATATCTCAGTATTGGTGCCTGACCGCTAGCCCTGTCATCTTTCCTTAGATTCCAAAAACAGAGATTCAAAGCCACAAACCAGTTGCTGGTAGCTCACACCTTGTAATCCTAGCTACTCAGAAGACTGAGATCTGAGAAGCCAGCCTGGGCAAGAAAGTCAGTGTGATTCACTCTTCAATTAACTGGCAAAGTCCTGAAGTGAAGCTGTGGCTCATGTGGTAAGAGTGCCAACCTTGAACTAAAAAGCTAAGGGACAGTGCCCAGGCCCTCAGGTTAAGCCCCAGTTCTGGTGTGCATAAACATGTACTGTAACTTTCCTTCCCTGTGACCTTGACTAGACTCTGTCACCTCTGTCCCTCAGAGTCCTTATCAGCTGAGCCCACAGATTCCCCAGGACTTTGGTGCAATTGCAGCTCTCGGTAGATAGGCTTGAGTCACACAGACTTGGGTCAGGGGCCACCGTCTTCCTCCTGGGGCTGCTTCTGTCCAGCCATGCTGGCTTGGAGCCTGTTTACTGGCCAGCATCAGGGCCTGCCAGGGAGTCTGCCCAGAATCTACTTAATGTGAACTGCTGGGAAATTGCACCAGAACCTTGGCTGCAGCGCAGCCCCAACCCCAACCTGCAAGCCAGGCTATCATTTGCTGACGATGTCACAATTTCAGCTAAATGATTTTCAATGCATAGGTGGAGTCACCCAGCTACACGCAGGGTGAAATTCCTGCTTGGCTACACTCGCTGCACCCCAGACTCCAGCTAAGACAAAGCAGCCAAATGTGGGCTTTTAAAGAGAAGCTAATTGATCACTTGCCTTTTTCTTTCTTTCTCTCCCCCTCTAATTAAGGGATTTAGGGCTTCTGAAGATTTCACAATACATGTAAGTGCACTGAGTCTTAAGAAGCTGGCCAGCCCAGATGATCTCCCGGCACAAGGCCCCACCTTGACAGTTCTAAGAGGGGCCTTTCATACCTGTTCTTATACCAGCCAGGCTTTGGCTGGAATCTTAATTCTTGGGGGGGGTACTTCTGGTCAAAGCCTGGCTTTCCCGATGAGCTCCACAATGGCAGAGACTTTATCCATCCCCAGCACTGCTCCTTCCCAGTGCCTAGGTAAGACCATGGCTCCCGATGCACGGACAGAACCAGAAAGTTCATCCTCATTTGAACTGAAAAGTGTCTCCGGAGAGCTTTGAACCTATTGATGTCACTGATCCCTGCCCTGCACCCACCCCCCTGCCTCTCAGCCACTCTCTGAGACCACCTCAAATGCACCTGTTTCTTCCTCCATCCAATCGTCACTCTCTCCCCTCAGCCTGCCAAAACACCACCCCCATCTTCTCTGTAAAGTCTTCCCTTGGTTAAATATCACTTATCACCTTTTCTGTGAGCCATGATTTGGAAACTTCTCACTGTCTTATCACCTCTGTGGGTCCCTTTACTCTTTAATGCCCCCTACCCATGGCCAAATACCCAAATGCAGACCGAAGGCCTTCTAGAGTATTCTATCCCCAATCCTCCCCCCTCTCCCTGCTGCCTTTTTTTTTTTTTTTGCTACATTTATATGAATACACTTATTCAATAATGTAGGTCTAATCATTTTTCCACGTGTTTATAAAACATGTCATACTGGAACATCTTCCCTACTCCTTCTGTATCTAGGCCTCACCATGACCAAGGCCTAAGTGATTCTCTTCGCCTGTGTGTTGCTATGGAAACGGTTTGGGAAGTAGCCATCAGATCTCGGTTTGGGTCTTGAGGACACAGTCTAAGTGCACGAGCCACCTTAGGCAAGTCACTGAGCCTTTCTAAGCTTGTGATTTCTCCTCATGAACATACACAGGACAAGGTCCTCACTGTCTACCTCAGAGCATGCTGTGAAGTCAGGAGATGACTTATGTGAAAGCCCTCTGACTTGCCTACCCCTGAGCCTCTGCCAGGTGCCCTGACCCAGGAATATACCCTCTCAATCTACCAGTGACATTTCTGGGCCTACCCTCAGGGCTCAAGACCCTTCAGGAAGAACTGTGTGTGTCCAGATCACTGGCTTCTCACCTTCTGTGCAAGTGTGCCAGCCTCCCCTGGGAATTGGGATGAGGCGTTACTACGTTTGCCTTTTGCAGCTGAGACACCAGAGGCTCAGAGAAAATACATTCTGAGGGAAGCATCATAGCTAACATGTGGCAGGCCCAGGATGTGAAGCCAGGCCTGGCTGTCAGTTCCTAGCTACAACAAAGCATCCATTCAGTACAGCCTGACCTCGGTGAGGCTCACATCTGGCTCTTTTGTTCCTGGTGATGGAGACATTGATCCTTCCGTCCTGAACAGGAAGGCAGGGCCCCTGAGATGCTCATATCAAAACTTTGACTTTAACAATGTCTTTAGGCCCTTATTTTCTATTTTTGCCCAATCAAAACAAAACAAAACCTTGGATCTAATTGTCCCCTCTAACTTGGTGCTGATTTCATTGATTCCCTACTGGCAGGAGGCATGGAGACTCCTAAGAGATGGGCCAGCCCTCACTGGAAAAGAGACACAAAACAAGAGGTAATGTTGAAGAAGATAAACTGTTATCAGCTAACAGGAAGTGCATTTTACTTGTAGTAAACATCTAGAAAGAGTAGCAGGTACTGATTATGAGGTAAAAGAAGAATCTAGAAAGGTGTAGGTCCTAATTATGGAGGTAAGGGAGATGTGTTTATTTGAGAGTATTTCATGTAAACCCAGAAGGGAGAGATCACAAACAGGCTTTTCTGGAGGAGGAACAGGGAAGGAACGTTTCTAACCCAATGAGGACAAGATGACAAGGGAATTTATCTAGAGTCTATAGAGCCTAAGGACAGTGGGAAGGGTTGGGAGGCCTGGCTCTGCCCAGAAACATGGCAAGGACATTTAATACTCAGGCCTTGGGTAGAACTTGTTTGTGGCATATCTAAGGCTTCTTGTCACAAGCTTATTTGGCCACTTGTGAGCATTGAGCAGGAAAAGCAAAGAGGAGAAGAAAACAGAGTCCATCATTTGTGGTCCCTGCGGTCCTTGGAGAGGCAGGTAATTTTTGTGTGTGTGTGTGCCAGTATTGGGACTTGAACTCAGGGCCTGGACATTGTCCCTGAGCTTTTTTGCTCAAGGTTAGCACTCTACCACTTGAGCCACAGTTCCACCTCTGACTTTTTGGTGAGTTAACTCAAGATAAGACTCTCACAGTCTTTCCTGCCTGGGCTGGATTTGAATTGCAATCCTCAAATCTCAGTCTCCTGAGTAGCTAGGATTACAGGCATGAGATACTAGTAACTGGCTGTGATTTTTTCTAAAAAGCCCAGCAGAGTGTCCAAAAAGAATTGAACTCATTACCTGATTCATTACCTGAAATGGTAACCCCTCTGTACAACACTGTAATAACAACAATAAAAGTATATATGCATATAAAAGCCCATCAGACAACAGTGAGGCCAAAGGACAGGTCACAGGAGTGTGTCAATTCTCAGGAAAAATCAAACCAAAGAGGCTCCCTAGCTCAATTTCTTCATCTACCTGATGAAGAAATCAAAGCTTCCAAGATAAATGATTTGCCTAGGATTCCAGCTAAGTGACAAAGCCCCAAAAGAGTGCAGCGTTACTTCCTCCTACTCCCTACTAATATGCAGCTAAGAACTGCCGGAGCCAGCGCACCCCAAGGAGAATGCAGGCTTTCCTGCTCTCCACACTCTGCTCCTTCTGCCTGCCACTGCAGCACTTCCTCCTCTCCCATGGGGCTGGGGCTGCACGGGAAGAAAATAGTTTTAAAGAGCCAATGTGGTACTCACTAGACACTTGTTGAAAATGAACTTGTGGATGGGGATGGGAGGGAAAAACTGGGAGAGAGAGGGAAGGAGTGAAGAGGGAAGGGGTGATATTGTCCAGAAGGAAATGCACTCCTTACCTGACTTATGTAACTATAGCCCCTTTGTACATCATCTTTATAATAACAATAACAATTTTTAAAGAAAATAGCTTTCAATATTATCAATAGCAGCCTGCTTTCTTATTAGTACTGTCAAGCATTTGTTCAATAATCATAAGTTGCTTTTTGTGGTTCAGCTCCCTGATCCTCCCAGTACTCCCAGAAAACAGATGTCACTCTGTGACAGGGTCTCTTTCTCTCTCTAGGTTGTCGGTTTCAGGAGAAGCAAGACACAGATCTGAAATTTAGCATTCTAAGTATTTCCTGTTCCCTTTTCCTCACCTAATGTAAAGGGCTAATAGTAGATAAGTTTCAAGAAAACATAAAGTTCAAAACTACATGTCTGCTGAGTCCTTTGTGGTACTGTAACACCTACATGCATTGCTTTGTTTTATTTTTCTGCCTCTGACATAATATAAGTTGCTGGAATATAAATGTGCTTTATTAAGAAACCTAATGGTAAGCCTAGAACTGGGGGTTCACACCTGTAATCCTAGCTACTCAGGAAGCTAAGCTCTGAGCATCAAGGTTCAAAGCCAACTTGGGCAGGAAAGTCTCTGAGACTCTTATCGTCCATTAACCACCAAAAAGCCAGAAGTGGAGATGTGGTAGAGCCACAGCCTTGAGCAAAAAAAGCTAAGCTAGAGTACAAGGCCCTGAATTCAAGCCCCAGCATCAGCACAGAAAGAAGAAAGAATGAAAGAAAGAGAGAAAGGAAGGAAGGAAGGAATAAAGAAAGGAAAGAAGAAAGAAAAGGAAAGAAGGAAGACAAAGAAAAGAAAAGAAAAAAAGAACATGAATAGGAGTCTGTGTGGTAAAATTAGAACAGTTTTTATATTTGATTTATTATGCAAATCTATGTTTATTTTTCATTTTTATAATGAACATGTTTCTATAAGAAAAACACATTTTAATTTAAAAATAGTACTATATTAACAGAAAAATGTTAATGATACAAAATTTTCATAATTTAGTATATGATCCAATTTTGATATAGCTTTATAACAAATATAGAATTTTTTAAAAATTTGTTTTGTGAAATAGGGTCTCACTATATAGCTCAGATAGAACTCAAATTCGGGATCCTCCTTCCTCAGCTTTCCTAGTGCTGGGATTGCAGGCATGTGCCACCAAGCCTGCCTCGAATTTAGCAATGTCTGAAGGCTAGCATCTTGGACAACAATATAGGGAAGTTGTATTCCCCGATTTTGTTTTACCCTATTTTTCTAGTGTCTATCATAAACGTGCACAAAATGTGTAATGCCAAAAAGAATTATTTGGGGTTGGGTCTATGGCTCAGATTCTTTCTAAAAGTGGAAAATAATATAGGATCCTCCCTTTAAAGAGTTGGAGGAGAGGGCTTAATAGGTTTGCCTACTAAATCAAGCGAAGATTTGTGAAAAGAAAATATTTGGGCCATGCCTTAAAAGGTAGATAAGTTGCTGGAATATAAATGTGCCTATTTTAAAAATAGGAGAAGTGTGGTATTCTCATGAGAGAAGAGGTGAGCAGCAGGTGGACATGGGAGAAGCTGATCTCAGGAGGTGATGGCACCTCATGCACTATGAGACCTGCCCACCATGACAGGTCATCACCAATGGCTCTCCAATGTCTTTTCAAGTCAGAAGGCCATGTGCAAACACAAAGAAGGACTTTTCATTCTAATTTGATCTTATCCCATACTGATGGAGGGAAATAAAGATGGGTGCAGCATGACAGAACTTTATGAATTAGTTTATAGCGTGGCAATTCATCAGCCACTGGCAAGATTTGACTGGGAGTTTTGGTGTTCACTAAATGGATCCATTACTAACACTTCTTCAATTCTCAACGACAAAGCAGGGATTTCCCAGCCAACAGATGTCTATCTCGGTTTCTTGCACCTATAGAGAGAGCTATAAATTTCAGAGGGCTGAAGCTTGTCCTGATACAACCTGGGTCTTTGGAGCAAAGATGTTCATAACTCAAACTGGAAGAGGGACTAGCTAAGGAGGCTCCAACCTCCCCAGTAGAGATGGGTCTGGGTAACAGAAGTGGGCCCACGGTCTGGGAAATGGCTTTGATCACTTCTCTGGAATATCAAAAGTCTGGAAAGTTCAGTCAAAGCTCTCTCTTCACAAGGTGGTCATTTTTATAGGGCTTGTGCAATGGAACATGAAAGGCTATGGAGTTATTCAGTTGAGTCAATGACAACTCAGGAACAAATAAGGAATTTCCGGTTTGTTTCTAAAAAGAATGCAACACCAGGCCTCTCCTGACTCTCCTTCCCAGCTGTAATGTGGCTGGGAAGACTTCCTCAGGCCCAGAACCACTGCCCTCAACCATCACATCTGGGTGAACTGGGGTCTTGGTGTGCTGTCAAGGCTCTGTGTGGGCACTCACTTGATTTCCTTAGGAAATGTGGGGCTTGGTCTAAATCAGAAAGTCCTGGGCCTTTTTCTTTGGCTATCACACTCTCTTGCTCTCTACACACTGATCAGCAGTATCTCTTATTAGACATGGTGACTGCCATAGTGCACGGCCACCCCCCCCCCCCCCACTTCTTATTTATTTTTGTATGTTCTCTTTAAGTAGTTGTACAAAAGGACTTCAAGTTAACAAAGCAGCTTGTAAGTACAATGCATCTTGGCCAATGCCACCCCTTCTATCATTCTCTTCCATCTTTCCCACTTACCCATTTTTCACATGCCACCAGTTTCTGACACTCTCTGAGAATCTTTGACAAGATGAACTTACTTTGTTTCATGTTCCACGCTTCAGTTTTAGAATTCTAGCTTAAAAACTAGTAAAAGAACCTTGACAAAAAGAAAAAAAAGACCTGTGCATAATTATGCATAGACTTAGAGGCAGATGCTTCTCTAGAGCAGGTGCCCAGGAACTTGATTGTGAAGGAAACACAGGGTGACTGTTCCTTGCAGAACCATTAATTTTTTCTTAGTACATATGACATTGTGAATTTCACTGGATCGCACGTCACAAGAGACCTGCTCTTTTAGGAGCTTCATTATATTTACATAGCTGCTATGTCATTATTGACTAAATTTTTTTTTCTTTAAATCAACCCCCTTCTCTTTCTTTTCTTTACTTGCAGCCCTAATTTAGCCTCATTACCAATATCCATACAAGTGTTAAGGATGCTATTTGCTAAGACAAATGGAAAGTAAACCAATAACTATTAAAATGGGTCTCCCTGGCTGAGTTCTAAGTGCCACCCTTTGGGGTCCATCAATGAACAACAGCTTATGTGGTCTCTGCATCTACTCTGTGAGGTACATATTATTCTCACCCTGTACACAAAGAAGCTAAGGTTCTTTGAGAGGTGAAGTGAGTTTTTCAACATCATAAAGCCAGTGAAGGCAAAGGAAGACCCGAAACTGCTATTGTCTGGTACTCTTTCTCCGAAGTCTGCCCTACAATGGGGAAGAAGAGTTGTACAAAGGAGACACTGGTCTACAGAGAGTCGGTGCTCTTAACCCAGCCCAATGCTTCAGTCTCCACAAAGAACCAAGCCCCAGCGTCCATTCCATTCTCATCTGCCTGGCAGAGTCCTTGTTTCTTTTGCCACCATTGAGTCTTTCGTGTCTGGCACAAACCTGATGCTTGATCTGTGACTGACAAGGCATGGCTTTGTTCCAGGGACAGCTCCCCACCGTGCTGTGTTGGTGTCAGGGCTCCTAGATTCCTTCTTAATCCTTGCTCTTTAGAGGCCTCACCTAGACTTTTCACCCAGCCTCCCAATGCACGTCTCCTTCTTGCCTGGGCAAACACAAGACTCTGCCTTTACGTGAGGCCTTGAGGATGGGTTTGCTATTTTAAGTGGTGGATTTATGACAGTGGGCCATTCATTCTGGAACACTCTGTAAGCTTGCTTTCATCTTCTCTTTTCAACAACAGATTCTAGTTGCCTAGCAGAGAGGCTCACTCAGTTACTTAGCAGACAAAGGGCACCTGCCCCTTGGCCCCTTTGCCTTAATCTCTCTAGGGAGGGCATGCTGAGGTGTGGCCTTTCCATGAAGCCAAGAGAGCAGGACTGGGACCATGTGAGGACCTGACCTTGTGATATCTCTCTGTTGTATTCTGGCTTGGGATGTCAAGGAGTGTAGGGGCAATGAGAGGAAGGCTCTACCATTTATTGTGGGCCTAGCATGTGTCAAACATTGCACTGGATTCTGCTATCTCACTTCATGCACTCAACTGTGTATACAACACAAATAGCTCATCCTGCTCATCTTCCAGATGAGAAAACCCAGGTGATAACTAAAAGTCAGAACCAAGGTTTTAGCCTAGTTTTATTGGATTCCAAATGTCATATTCTTTACTTACTGGGCTACCGTATCTCTGGATGAGAAAGAGTAATTTACAAGGGAACTTAGAAATTATCTTGTTCGGTATTTCCCAGGTTGTGTGCTCCAGAATACCAGTTCCTCAGATCTGAAGAGGAGGGGGCCAAAATATGTGGAGGAGGTTGGTTTAAATGAAAATTACATAGATGTTTCTATTGCAGGACTTCTCAGAGCCTTGAACATTCTAAAGTGCATATGAATCTCCAAGAGGAGCTGTAGTATTGTCAACACCACCCAAATTACCCAGGGAAGTGGTTCGTTTTTATGCAAGCTATCCAAGAAACCACCAAAGTTTTATCGAATAACTTGGCAAAGTACTCTGTGGAGTACCTTGGAGTCCTTAGTTTGAACTATTAAAATAATATGAAGGCAAGATAATTTCCAAAATACACCACAGCCTTACTCCTGTCCTGCCTGCCTGACTCCATTGGAGAAGCATATTAATCATTGAGAATGAAGTAAATATCTACCACTCTCCTTGGGGACCAAGCAGGCCAGAGGCCCTCTGTTCCTGTAGGATGCCATTATGTCTGGGTACCTTAACCATACACCCTTACACACACCAGAGCCAGGGTGGACCCCACGTCCAGTCCCATCCCCGAAACTCTTCTTTCTCTTGAGAAAGTAAAATCAACAATTGTCACAGGCACAGATTCCTTTTGACTTCTGTTGAAGTTGGATGAAAGGTTTCTTCAGAACAGATTTCCAGGGTGCCCAGCCCCAGAATCACCACAGAATGTCAGGGCAAAAGAGATCTTGGTAGCCAGGTCCTGGTGAATCATGCTTATAATCCTAGCTACTCGGATGGCTGAGATCTGAAGATAGAGATTCAAAGCCAGTGGAGTAGGAAAGTCCATGAGACTCTTATCTTCAGTTAAGCAGTGAAAAGTCTGAAGTGGATCTGTGGCTCAAGTGGTAGAACATTAGCCTTGAACAACAAAAAAAATCTCAGGGACAATGCCTAGTCCAGGAAGAAAGAAAGAAAGAAAGAAAGAAAGAGAGAGAGAGAGAGAGAGAGAGAGAGAGAGAGAGAGAGAGAAGAAAGAAAGAAAGAAAGAAAGAAAGAAAGAAAGAAAGAAAGAAAGAAAGAAAGAAAGAAAGAAAGAAAGAAAGAAAGAAAGAAAGAGAAAGAAAGAAAGAAAGAAAGAAGGAAGGAAGGAAGGAAGGAAGGAAAGAAAGAAAGGAAGAAAGAAAGAAAAGAAGGAAGGAAGGAAGGAAGGAAGGAGGGAGGGAGGGAGGAAGGGAAGGAAGGAAGGAAAGGAGAGAAAGAAAGAGGGAGGAAGAAAGAAAGAGAGGAAGAAAGAAGGAAGGAAGGAAAGAAAGAGGGAAAGGGAAGGGAAGGGAAGATCTTGGTGAGCCTCTGATGCATACCATGTTATTTAGGCAAGTGAAGTGGTTGTGGAAGGCAATGGCTTGCTGCCAGTCTCTTGGTCAGAGGTTCAGTGTGGTGCATCTGCTTCACCCACTAGTCACCATTTGCATTCAATGTGGCAATTATGCCATTTGAAGTGAAAAGTCAACATGTAGTGCGGGCTTGGACTCCTGGGCTTGGACTCCATCTTTGAGAGATGGTGAAGGAGGAAGAGGTCCTCATATCCCATGTCCTGCTGCTAAGAGGCCTTCACAGTAGAAACATGAGTCTGCCTGTTCAGGTTCCAGAGGTATTTGTGAGTCCTTCTCTCTGGCCATTGTACTCTTGGATGGGTCACTCCCCCTCTTTGGATCTGTTTCCTTATCTTCAAGAAGAATGTTAGGTTGGGGTGTTTCCTTCAGCTTTAAAATTCCATGTAAGAGAGCAAAGAGTCAAAGATCAAAACACTGCAGATGTCCCAGAATGCCTCAGTGCCCCTGTCCCCAACCCATTCAATCCCTGTCTATTTACTGGGCACATTTTATCTCTGGAGCGTGGAGAGCCTGTGTTCAAGGGACCCAAGGCAGGAAGGGCAGGCCTTGCTGCTGGCACAGCAACAATGACAGCTGACTTGCTGGGGCAAGAGTGGGCCTGATGGGGCTGCTGCCTGCCCTGCAGGGAGGGAGAGCCAGCTGCAACGAGGGCTTCCGGGGGTGCAGCCCTCAACCCCTGTTGGGCCTACAGCTGCAGGGAGGCCACACTTTAAGACTATAGTACTGAGGTATTGAATGGGGCACTGCATGCCTCGACAACCTAGTGCAGGCCCCAGTCAGGGACACTAGCAGTTGGTTCTCAAGCATCCAGTCTCTCTATCCTGTACCCCTACCCCTCTGTGTGTCCCTGACCAAGTGCCTGCTGTTATTCACAGCCTCTCTGCAGTCCAGCTGCCATCCTGAGACTGAGCCAGTAGGATGGCCCTGATATGATAGGATCTGAACACAATGCTTTTTGGCAAATGGAACATGACTCTCCTCTGATTGGAGATATTTAGTTGAGTAGGACAGAAGCGTCATGATGAGCAGTTGATGAACTGTCACATTCAAGAGGGATTTGTTTTGTGTTTCAAGGAAGAAGCATCTGGGTGGCAGGTTTAGTCTTCAGGTAGAAAGAAACAGTAATTCAAGGGATTGGAGGAATTGTCTTAATGCTGACAGACAAAAGGACAAAGTGGATTGACAAATGGCCCAGTGATAGTGACAGAAATGTTTTAGAGACAGTTTGCATGATGTATGGAGTCAGGATGTTGTACAAGATGGTTGACTTAAGATCCTCTTCAGTTTGCAGAGTTGAGTTGTGAGGAATGCCTGATGAAGCTGGGCACTGGTGGCTCACACCTGTAATCCCAGCTACTCAGGAGGCTGAGATCTGAGGATCATGGTTCAAAGCCAGTCTGGGCATCCAGAAAATCCATGAGAAACTTATCTCCAATTAACCAGCCAAAAGTAGAGTTGTGGCTCAAGTAGTAGAGTGCTAACTATGAGCAAAAAATCTAAGGGAGAGTCCAAGCCCTAGTTCAAGCCCTAGTACCAGGGAAGGAAATTTTTTTAAAAAGTATGTCTGGTGAGATGCTCACCTGTTCTTGACTCTTTCCTGAAAGAAACTCATAATACAGAACTCCAAACACATCTGGATGTTGAGAAACCACAGCCTTTCGCTCTCCACTGACCTCATTGCTCATTCCTCCTGTGGACCTTAGCAATAAACACCTTTTGAGGTCACGTCTTAAGATGTGGATTTCTTTCCTCAATCCTAAAACTCCTGGTGAATAAGTAAGCTCTCTTGTTTCCTGGGACCTCTGTCCTGAGGACTGGGATTTTTATCTCAGGTGCATCTTGGGGATTTTCAATATACATATTTTCTGCTTTGTTTGCCAAACTGGAATTCTTTTATATCTGTGATTGGTAGCTCATGGATTAACTCTTCTCTGACTTTTTTTTATTGTGAAAATACTGTACAGAGGGGTTACAATTACATGGGCAAGATAATGAGTACATTTCTTATCAAGCATTGTTGTCTCCTCCTTTGTTTCCCCTTCCCATCCCTTCCCATCTGCCACCCTCCCCCATCTTCTCTGATTTTTTTCATGAGATAATTACTTATTACCATCTTGGCTCTGCCTCAAGTGACTTGGGAAGCAGAATGCAAAACTGAAGTCATGTTTTCCTCACTGAGACAGACCGCTCAACCACTTTGGGCCTCAGTAGTTTTCTTATGTATAAAATGGAGACTGAGTTATTTATTCACTCAACAAATGTTTGGTTTCTTACAAGGCACAAAGCACCAGGAGGAAGATTTTCTGGAACTGCTGTGTGCACAGATTGATGGAGATTTGTCTGTGGAAAGGGTTTTTGTTGTTGTTGTTGTTGTTTGTTTGTTTGGTGCTGGTATTAGGGCTTAACCTCAGGGTTTAGGTGCTGTCCATTAATTGTTGTGCTCTCCCACTTGAGCCACAGCTCCACTTTTGTGCCTTATAAAGTGCATAAGAAAAAGAAAGAATAGTTGTATGTAACTGGAATCCAGATTTTTTTTTTCTTTGTAGTGAAGCCCCGGTTCTAGGAAAGCATTTCTTATTAACGACTGTATTTCTTTTGTGGCTGATAGCACTGCAAAAACAGGTGCCCCCAACTTATGATGGGGTAACATGCCAATAAACCCATCATAACTTAAAAATACCTTACATATGCCCTGCTCCAGTTGCTCACATCTGTAATCCTAGCTACTCAAGAAGATATGAATATCTTGGTTAGAAGACAGCCAAGTCTTTATAATAAAGCCTATGAGAATCCTATGTCCAATTAACCGGCCAGAAGTCAGAAGCAGAGGAGTGGCTCATGTGGTAGAGTACAAGCCTTGAGCAAAACAACAACAGCCAAAAACCCAACAACTCAGGAACAGCATCCAGGCTCTGAGTTCAAGCCCCAATACTGGCATTTTTATAAGAAGATAAAAAAGAATGCACCTACCTTACCAGCCTCATAGCTTAAGCACCCACTGCACTGTAGAGTATCTATTGTTTCTCCCTTGTGATTCCAGGGCTCACCAGAAGCTTTGGCTCACTGCTGCTGCCTAGATTAAGAAGGAGAATAGAAAAACATATTTTCAGCCTGGGAAAATATAAAAATTCAAAATTCTAAATATTTTATCTACCGACTATGTAACAGTTTTGTATCCTAATAAAGTAATTATAAGCCAAACCATTGTCAGTAGGGCCACCCAATGAGAGCAGCCATTCTCCTCTCCTTCTATCCATCCATAGAACAGCCTGTGCTTTTAGGAAAGGATAGAAGACAGCTTCCTTCTGTGCTTAGGTAGCTGGAAGCCTACTTAACTGCCAGGCCCTGGGAAGCTCCACGTATGCCCTACATTGAATAAGGCAGCATGCCTACTTTTCTGGTCTGAGAAAGTTTCCGAAGACAGGAAAATGCGAGGATGAGAGTCTGGGGCAGTGGTTCAATCCCAGTTACTTAGGAGGCTTAGAAGATCAAGAGGACTGAAGTTCCAAACAATCCAAGGCAGAAAAAAATCCACAAGACTCCATCTCAACAGAAGCAGCTGGATATTGTGAGAAGCGCCTGTCATCCCAACTCTGACAGCAAACATCAAATAGGCAGATCACATTGCTAGTGCATACACAGATGGGAAGTAAGGCACTAGCCTCAAAAAGAACCAGGGCAAAACAGTACTGGATGCCCCACTTGGGAAAAGAGCACCTGCCTAGCAAGTCCAAGGCCCTGAGTCCAAATCTCACTACTGAGGTTACTTAACCCATGAGCCTCCATCTCCCTTTCCATAGACGGTCATAACACAGCTGACTTAGTGCCCCACGCTGCTGTACAGTGCCAGCGAACCAGGGTTTCGAAAGCACTTTGTCAAATGAAAGGCCCCATACCAAATGGCTGGGAATCTTTTTCAGTGCTCATCTTCTGAACTTGCACTATTAGCAACTGCCATGTCTTGACGGTCTCCAAGCACGATAATGACTAATGAGATTTGGGCTGCGCCCAGAAGTGATGGTATCTGACCATTATCTATCTAATACCTTTCCAACACTTACGTTTTCTGAGTCATTTTGTCCCTCTCTCTAAATATCTGTCTAGAACAGAAGTGGAAAAGTGATTTTCCCCTGATAGCCCTCCTGTATGGAGCAACAAAAATGTCACTCAATTCCTAGGAAGTATGGTGTCATTTCCTTTTCCATTTAAGCCGCAGACATTCCTCAGCCATGGCCACCTACAAAGCTAATGAAGGTGATCATATTTCCAGACCCAGCGAGAGTAAAATCCCAACACTGGTCCTTGCAACACCCAGACACCTTGCCACAGTATCATAGATGGTGAAGATTACACAGCATGTATAAAGCCCTTGGAATTTATGACTTGTTTTATTAGTTCTTTTTTAGACCCTCCCTAGCAAGATGGCCAATGAGACACTGGTGAGGAAATCCAGTTCTAGGCAACACCATGCACATGACAAAATCACTGTTTCCATGGGTAAGACCAGCATGCTTTATTCTTCTAATAAAATCCAATAGGGTTGGTTGGTTTTGACGCAAATAATAAAGAGATTATGCAAATTCCATCCACTGAATCAATGAAAGTGATTGGTTCCAAGGGTGGACTTCTATCAGTAAGGTAGTCCTTTTCACAGAGTACTGATGACATTCCCCTCCATCCCATATGGGTATCTTCATTTTCTCCAAAGTAAAACCTGAAGTCTGAAGTCCTGAGAAGGGAAGTTCCTTGCCATAAAGTTGTTGAGTTGTCTGTAGAGCTAAGATGACAGCACTTGGCAGAAAGTAGGTGCTCAATCAATATTTGATGAATGAGTTTAAATCTACCCCTCCCTTCTCTTCTTACTACACTTGACAAGAAGCAAGCTAGATTTCTGCCAGGAGATTCTACTCTTCCTCAAACCATAGGAAGTGTCAACCCTACATTCTCCAGTGTGACAGTCACACCTGGCAACAAAGCCCTTGAAATGCGGCTGATGCAAACTGAAATGAGCTATCTGTCAATCTCCATTGCTTTTCCTTCTTTCTTTCTTTTTTTTCTGAAGCAGGAACCAATGTAGTGTGAGCTGGCCTTAAACTTTTCATCTGCTCTAAAATGGTCTTGAACTCACAATCCTCCTACCTCCGTTCCTAAGTGCCAGGATACAGGTCTGCACCACCACACCAGCCTTCAATCTCAAATTTTGAAGGCTTACTGTAAAAAAAAGATCTCACGAGTCCTTTTTATACTCATCTGCCTGCTAAAATGATCATAGTTTAGATACATTGGGGTAAATAAAATATGATATTATTTGAATTAATTGCATTTTCTTTCTCGTCACTTTTTTAATGGGGTACAAGAATGTTGAAGGTTCCGTTACAGCTTACACGTACCGCTGCTGGCAAGCACTGTAATCTAGTCTATGGAAGTTAGAGGGAAATAATTATATACTAAATTGTTAACCTTTCAATAAAGGTAAGGCATGCCAAGAAGCCAGGAAACAAAGACAAGGGTAATAATTTCCATTGCCACAAAATGAAACATTCCTCCCACTTCTCTCTCCAGTAATCCTTTCCCCAAAGTTCCAATTGCAGTCTCCTCAATCCTATAGCCTGAACTCCAGGAAGTCCCCCACCCCCAGGACTGGTAGCTGGTGGGTGGCTGGCCAGGAAACCTGGATGTGAGACATCTCATCAGCATGGCCACCATCCAAACCCCGCAGGCCCAGAGGTCACATGTGAACTGGAAAAGGGCTTTGTGTGTGTGTGTGGGGGGGGGGGGGGCCTTGAATCCAGGGCCTAGGCACTGTCCCTGAGCTTTTTGTTCCAAGCTAGCACTTTACCACTTGAGCTACAGCTCTACTTCTGGCTTTTTTTTTTTCCTGATTAATTGGAGAGAGGAGAGTCTCAGGAACTTTCCTTCCCAGGCTAGCTTCAAAGACCAATCCTCAGATCTCAGCCTCTGGAGTAGCTAGGCTTTTGTACTAATGGTGAGCAAGATTTCATAAAAATAACTACTAGGGGCTAGGAAGGTGGCTCAGTGGTAGAGTGCTTGCCTCACATGCATGAGGCCCTGGGTTCGATTCCTGAGCACCACATAAGCAGAAAAAGCTGGAAGTGGCACTGTGGCTCAAGTGGTAGAACCCTAGCCTTGCGCTGAAAAGTTGAGGGACAGTGTCCAGGCCCAGAGTTCAGGCCCCATGACCGACAAAAAAAAAAATACAAATAAATAAAAAATAACTACTAGGACTAACATTTTATAAGACTTTACAATTTATAAAATACCTTCACATGTATCATCTTTATCCCCAGAACATTATTATAGTCCCATTTGACACTGGGACATACTTGAAAGAGATTTGCTCACCATCTTACAGCTGAGAAGGAGGAAGACGTGGTATCAAATCATGGTCTCTAACACCAAGGTCCTTGATTCTTATTTCAGGGCACTCCAGAATGCAATATATGAGATACCTTGGGCTGACTGAGGGCTCTGTGCCCAGCCCTGGTCTACAGCACAGATCAACAGAGGAGGGGGGATAGAGAGAAAGAAGTAGAGAAGGAGGAAAGTCAGAGTGGATAGATAGTCCCCAGCTTACCATGGTTCAATTTACCATCAATTTACACATTTAGGAGTAAGCAAACTTTGAATTCCAATCCTTTCCTGGTCTAGTGAGGAATAGTATGATCTTCTTTTCCCATGATAAGCAGTGACAAGAGAGCCACAGCTCCCAGCCTGTGCTGTGATCACAGGAGCACACACCAGTACTCTGAGTGCACTGTCGCCAAGCTATGATGTTCAGTATATTGGGCGTAGTGTTCAATGAATTATCAATTTTCCTTACATTCAATTCATGATGGGTTTTTCAGGATGAAAGCCTGCCATAAGTAGGGGAAAATACCTTGGGGAACAACCTACCAAACGGCACCCCCTGAGCCACACTTTAATTCTTACATTGTTGCACAGAGGAGGTGTGTGTGTGTGTGTGTGTGTGTGTGTGTGTGTGTGTGTGTGTGTGTGTGTGTGCTGGTCTGGAAGCTTGAACTCAGGGCCTGGGTATTGTCTCCAAGCTTTTGTATTTAAGGATAGTGTTCTAACGCTTGAATCCTAACACCACTTCCAGATTTTTTTCCTGGTGAGTTGGAGATAAGCGTCTCATGGACTTTTACTACCTGGGCTGGCATGGACCCTTGGTCCTTAGATCTCTACCTTCTAGCTAGGATTACAAGGTGTGGGCCATGGGTGCCCAGCTGCCATTTACTTTTATCTTTATTCATTACTTCATGAAAATTTCCTTGGGTTTACTCTGTCTCAACCTCTTGTGCTCACGTGATCCTCCCACCTCAGCCTCTTGAGTAGCTGGGGCTACGTGCACGAACCATCATGTCCAGCTACTATAGAACATCTTAGGGTCTTTTCATCAAAGCTTATTTTCTTATAAATACACAAGTTTCAGCTTATAGATTCTTGTTCTAACGTATCATTTGGGCCAGAACACTATAAAATGACCCGAGATCAACCTAATGTCCTTATAACTCACAGTAAATGAGGTAGCCCGTGCAAAATCCCTGAACAGTGCCTGACCTGCTGCATGACCCCATCCCTGCTTCCCTTCTGGTTTTTATATCTTAGAATCTGAGTTATAGTTCAAGTTTTGCTTCTTATCAGTTATTTAGCTTCTCTGGCTCTGTTTTTCCCTTTCATTAACTTGATTCTATTGGCTATATTTAGCTACTTAGGAGTCTGAGATCTGAGGATCATGATTCAAAACTAGCCCAGGTAAGAAAATTTGTGAGAGTCTTCTTTCCAAACTAATCACCAAAAATCCAGAAATAGAGCTGTGGCTCAAGTGGTAGAACACTATCTTTGAACACAGGGTCTGGAACCGCACCTAGACCCTGAATTCAAGCCCCAGGATCAGCTAAACAAATGAACAAATAAATAAAAAATAGGTATAAGTGATCTCTTTTCCTATCTCTAAGATTTGAGAGTCACACACGACACAATCCAAGCTTCTTCTCAAACCTATTTAGTAACTCTACTGCTGGGTCCATTTTACAAACTGTTACAAAAGGTTTAATAGGGCAGGGAATGTGGCTTAGTGGTAGAGTGCTTGTCTAACATGCATGAAGCCCTGAGTTCGATTCCTCAGTACTACATAAACAGAAAACCAGAAGTCGCACTGTAGCTCAAGTGATAAAGTGCTAGCCTTGAGCAAAAGAAGCTTAGGGACAGTGCCCAGGCCCTGAGTTCAAGCCCCAGGATTGGCTAAATAAATAAATAAAGTACTTTGTTCTCTCCCACTAGCTAGCTGGCCTGGAACTCCAGATGGGTCTGCCTCAACTCTCTGGATACTGGGATTACAGGCATGTGCCTGTATAAACCAAGCCAGACTAAGTTTGGGCCAGCATTCTGCAGACCCTGACCACCCTCTTAAGGACCTTCTGATCCTAAGAGTTTCAAGTTTCCAATAAAGGACAGGCACTGGCTATGGGGGTAGCATGTCTTCCCAGCAAGCCTAAGCTAAAAAAAAAAGAAAAGAAGAGGAAAAGGGTTGATCTTTCTCTCATCCTGAAGTCCAAAGGAATTCCATCCAAGGCCAGGCTGCTGCTTTTCTTATTTTATTACTATTTAATTTTTTGTGCCTATCCTGAGGTTTGAACACAGGGCCTGGGCATGATTCCTGAGCTTTTTTTTTTGCTCAAGGTTAGCATTCTGCTCTACTTCTGACTTTTGGGGTAGTTAATTGGAGACAAGAGTCTCATGGACTTTATTGCCTGGGCTGGCTTCGAATAGTGATCCTCAGATCTCCTGAGTAGCTAGGATTACAGGCATGAGCTACCAGTGTGCAGCCTGCTTCTTTAATGGGTAAAGATATACAACTTCCAGCCCTTGGGTGTATTTTGGCCCTGGGGACTCCAAGCACCTCCTTGTGCTAAGGCTAAGCCCTGCCTGAGTGATGACAAGTTTTCCCCACACCCTACGTCTTCCCAAGTGCAGTCACCCTGGATGCTTGAGAGGGAGGGGGTGAGGGGAGAGGAGAGGGCAGGGCAGGAGAGGCTACATGGGAAGCTAAAGAAAGATGCATGCCCACACCCACATGGCTATTGTCTTGCTGCTGGGACTGCCAGCCCATGGCCTGGGGCCCTGGGGCATGGAGCAGGAAGGAGGTGGGAGAGGACCTTGGTGTCCCTACACCACAGAATACTTTGATGGTTAATCTCCGTTTACCCATCTCAGCTGAGTTTAAGTGTTCCAAGGCTCTCATCAGTCCTGCCCAGTGGCAGCTCTTAAATATACACTAAAGCACAAAGTGACCCATTAGTCACTACTCGTGAGCATAGCAGGGACCAAAACAGCAACTCACACCCTTGGGAAGCCTATACATGGAGAGTCTGTTAAGGCTCTAGCTACAAAGACAGAGACCCATAATCCCTTGTTCACAAGTACAGGAGCCACTGCCTACTCCAAAATGAAGATACTGATCAATGAAAATGCCTATTAATTGCCTTATGAGCCATTCAGTTCCTTTGTCCTTAGAGGAAAGACAACTCGATTTGACCTTCTGAGCAATTTCTATAAACCTCCCTTTCCATAATCTCTAAAAGAAACAAGCCAAGCCTGCCTTCCTAGGAGCTTATGTCTACTTCAGGCGATAAGACATGTATTCAAAGAATTCAAGAGAGCAGTGAATAAATGCTACACTCCAACCCAGGACAGAAATAACAGGAAAGATGGATTCTTCCTGGATAGATCAGAAAGGGTTTCACAAAAGATACCTCATATCTGAGCTAGACCCTGAAGAAGAGAATTTTGCTGGTAAACACTTTTTAAAAAAAAATCATCTTCTAGAACTCCAGTATAGGTTTCTGAAAAAGAAAAAAAAGAAATAATAAAGAAACTGTAGATTTGTACCTGAGAAGTTTCTTACAAATAACACCATTACAATCTCATGTTGGGGGAAAAATTACTTTTAAAGCAGATCAACAAAGGCAGCAAGGGCTGGGCATGTGTGTAGCTCGATCGTAAGTGCTTACTTAGCATGCACAAGGCTCTGAGTGGGATCCTTAACAAAAAATGAAATGACATAAAGTGAAAGAAGTGAAATGTAGCCAGCCCAACAAAACAATGGGGGAAAGACTTGCAAACACCCTTTATAAAAGAGAATAATCAAAGTCACGTAAGTGTCTAACATTCTCATCTTCATTAGTCACCAGGAAAATGCAAATTAAAACCACAGTGTAATTCTATACTCATCCACAAGAACAGTGAAGATGAGAAGACGTAACAAACATTAGCAAGGATGTGAAGTAGCCAGCGCCAGTGGTTCACGCCTGTAATCTTCATCACTCAGGATGCTACTTCTTGACAGCAGGAAGCTAGAGATGTCACTGTAACACCTGACAGTAGGTGATATTGCTCTGACATCAGTCATGATGTGCAGCTGGCCTCCCTTCCCTTCTGCTTTTCAGAGTTCCTGAGGATGGTTAGAACATAGTTTTAGGCAGAACCTTAGCTGCAAGGGAATCTGGAATATCTCATATTCACATGTTTCCTCTTTTTAGTTTTCACAGGTGACAGGCAAGGGTCAGTGTTGTTGCTAATAATGGATGCCTTTCCTCTTAATGGGTGAACTGAGGATCAGATGAGCAGCCTTT
This sequence comes from Dipodomys spectabilis, assembly GCF_019054845.1. Taxonomy (NCBI): domain Eukaryota; kingdom Metazoa; phylum Chordata; class Mammalia; order Rodentia; family Heteromyidae; genus Dipodomys; species Dipodomys spectabilis. Next base: position 8,092,475 of record NW_024870852.1, read on the forward strand.
GTGTCAGGAGGAAAATCCATCCTCTAGCTTTTAACATATTTGATGATTCTTAGTTTTTTACTCTATTTCTTTCACCAGACTCAGAAACTGTAGCCAACACTTGCAACATAGAATAGCTCTTCTTATTCCAGTGCTTCCAACAATGATCGATGTATGGGATTTCAGTTTTGAATTGTGTGTGTGTGTGTGTGTGTGTGTGTGTGTGTGTGTGTGTGGTGCCCAGCTTCAGTTTTGAAAATTTTAAGACAAAATTGACCAAACAAGTTGTTATTATTTTCATGGTGTATTCTAAGATGTGTTTCTGCATTGGTAACACCTGGTGATCTCTTGTTGCAAACCTGGTAGACCTAGGGCATTTCACCTAGCTTATGATTGGTCTTCACGTGTGGTAAGAGGATTTTGTCTAAGTGATGATGCTGTCTAAGGACAGCAGAGGACTCTTGGATAGTCTGCACACTGTCATGTGGCACTGCAGCTGGACAGGAAATGGAGACTTGGTGTGACTGCTGTGCTTCTCAAGTTCTAAATGGTGCTTCACGTGATTAAATTTAACTTTTTTTTTTTTTTAGAACTTTGAAGCATCTGAGGCATTTAGGGGTTATGTGAGTTTACAGTTCTGCCTGCCCATCTCCTTTATGCTGTCCATCATAAAAGTAACTAAGTAATCATCAGAGCTCTTATTTTGACTTAGAAAGTCTGTTTTTGCCATTTCTTTGATACTGCTTGCTCAGTCCAGATTCCTACAGGCTAAAGGTTCCTTTTCATTAGCATAAGTGCATGGAAATGATGTTCCCTTCTGAACCTGTGTTGAGAAGAGGCAGCTGCCCCATGAGGGTGTGCTTGTGTCCATTATAGGAGAGACAGCAGATGTGGCCTCAGTGAAGAATGCACACGTGCGATTTCACCCCTGAGTTTAGACCTTTTCCGATTTTTGCTGCTTATCACCAGAGTGGAAAGTTGCTGTCAATCATGAGGACTCTATCTCTTTTAGAAAGTACAACTCTCTTTAGACATTGAGTCTTTGGCGGGAACTAACTTATGAACTTTGGTGAAACAACTTGTGCTGATCTCATTGTATAAGTGAGCTTAGATAAATGGTAACAATAGGACTATTTGTTGCTCTCCATTCAGACTGAGAAACTGAAGTGATGGCGGTTGCTTTAGCCACTGGGGTCACATGAATTGCAGGCTGCAACACACGGGTAGGGTTGAGGTAAGCTTGGTCAAAATGTTTGCAGTAAGCAGTTTTGAACTGGAGATCACCCTGGTGAACACTTTAGCATCTTTGCTTCCATGTTCTATCCCATCTGAGCACACATGCGCGCATACAATCTTACGGGTGCCTGTGCCAGTAGTGGGGCTTAAATTCAGTACTTGAATTGTTCCTTAGCTTTTGTGTTCAAAGCTGGCAATCTACCATTTAAGCCACAGTTCCACTTCCATCTTTTTTTTTTTTTTTTGCTAGTTAATTGGAGATTAAATGCCCAGATTTTTCTATCCAGGCTGGGTACAGTCTTCAGATCTCAGCCTCCTGAGGAGCAAGGATTATAGGCATGAGCCACCAGCACCTGGCTTAAAATTACATCTTGTTTGAAGCAAATGGTTCAGAGCTGTTGTTTTATAAATTGCTCCCTGAGAAGCCAGCACAGAGCTGATGGCCTCCCTGCTGCTTCCCATGGCCTGTCACAAGTCTATCCATAAGGATGGCAAGTCCTGGTACCCTTCAGTGACATGACAGTGTGGGGCTCTCTGCCTCAATTCTTCGAGTTCTCAATCCAGGAGTTTGGGGGGGAGGGGCAGCTCAAATTGTCCCCTTCTCTGGGTCACAAAAACATAGATGCTGGTGCATCTATGCTGCACTTTCCAGAAAGAATCACTCAGATATCACTAGCCTGGCTCTTAATGTCCCTACAACTCATTGCTTGCTCTTCGAAGTCCTTTCTCTTTTTTGTTTTAAAATGGCTTGGAATATTGTAGCTATGGCATCTGGATGTACCAGTTAGAACTAAGAAGAAGTGTTAAAGGCTTTCACACCAGAAAGCCTTTAATGTGTGAGATGAACAAATCCTAGGGTGATCATCCAACCAGGGAAAGCTGGGGGGGGGGGGGTGGGAAATGTTGTGAGACACAACTTCCTCAGGTGTTGCCACAAATGAGAAAATTTTAAAAACCTCTTGAGTGTTACAGGTAAGCCTTCACCCTGATGATTTTTCCTATGAACTCATGTCTACAGGCGCTTTGGGACACAGAGCTCCAAAGACAAGAAAGCCACTCAGCAGATGAAATCATTCTTTTGGAGATTCAAAAAGCAAAACAGCCTCTTGTAAGTTTCTTACCCTGTCAGCGGATGATTTTTCCCCAGCCTGCTGTGTAAATTTTTCAGTGGGTCGATGTGGACTCTAAGAATGAATGACAAGGCACAAAGGACTTTGGAAAGCCTCACTTGTCACTTAGACTTGGAACCCAGCCATTTGGCCCTCAGGTGTCTTGCTTTTTTCTGCTGTCAAAGAAATGCTCTTGGCCTTTTTGGATTCTGATCTCACTGATCCTAATTGGCAGACCTCATTCTGAGCGGGCACCTGATACCATCTGCCATATACCTTTCAGCCTCTGTTCCTGCTGGGCTGGGATGAAAGCAGACTTTGGCTCTGTGACAGAATTCTAGGGCCTACTGGAGATATAAGACATCTCTTTGTTTCATTGTATTTTTTCTTTCTGAATTCAAGGCCTTACTCTTGTTCAGCTTGCTTGCTCAGCTGGCTGTCTACCACTTAAGCCATACCAACAATCCTGCTTTTACTTTTGGTGCTGGTACTGGACCTTGAATTCAGGGCCTGGGAGCTGTCATTTAACTTGTTTGCTCTACCACTTGAGTCACAGTGCCACTTCTGGTTTTTGTGGTGGTTAATGGGAGATAAGAGTCTCACAGGTTTCCTGCTTAGGCTGACTTTGAACTGTGAGCCTCAATAATCCCAGCCTCCTAAATAACTAGGATGACAGGTATGAGCCACCAGCACTCAACCCAACCCCGCCTTTTGGATGGTTATGTTGTAGATGGAGTGTAACAAACTTTTCTGTCCAGGCTGGCCTTGAAGTTTGGTATCCAGATTTCAGTCTCCTGAGTAATAGCTAAGAATACAGCCAATCATCAATAGAACATTGATTATTGCTCAACAGGACATCCCTCTAGGATGCTAAAGTATGAGAACATCATGGCTTCCAGGGTGCTAAAGTATGAGAACACTGTGTCTGTCTTCTAGCTGTGCCTGGGTCTCTCACACACATGTCCACAGGAAAGAGCTCATGGTCTAATGGGGCCATCTGAAACTGGTGGCTGTTAGGTTCTGTGTTTTTGGTAGAGACCATTTGCATTCTAACTTGAGGTGTTTGCTGAAGGTTCTGGGGCGGGGGAGGTTACAGCATAAAGGCCCTTTGGACCCACTTATCATGACAGATGGACCCTTAGCCCCCGTTGGAGATTCTCCGCTGTTGGTTGCTCTGTTCTGCTGAGAAGCTTCCTTGCAATGGGAAACAATAGGCCTGTAGCAGTTTGATTATTTCATGCAGCTGAGCCCATGACACAAGTAGTTTTCCTAGGCTGCTCAGGAAGGAAAAAAGAAAGGAGGCTATGCAAACCTGCATTGACACTTTGAAAACTGCAAGATTTCCTTCTGGATTCTAAGCATTCACATACAGTGGGACCCAAAAGGAGGATATTCTTAGGAGAGGAACACAAAGGCACAATACCCATGTGCATCTATCTGGTCATATAAAATAATATTTATTGAGCTGGGTGCTGGTGGCTCACACCTGTAATCCTAGCTACTCTGGAGGCTGAGATCTGAGGATCATGGTTCAAAGTCAGCCCGGGCAAGGAAAGTCCGTGAGACTCTTTCTCCAATAAACCACTAGAAAACCAGAAGTGGCGCTGTGGCTCAAGCAGTAGAGTGCTTGCCTTGAGCTGAAGAGCTGAGGGACAGCGCCCAAGCCCAGAGTTCAAGTCCCATGACAGACCAAAAAAAAAAAAAAAAGTTTTTATTGAAATGAACTCCAAGAAATGGAAACTAAAGGTTTTTTCCTTTGCTGCTGGTTTTCTTTTCTTTTTGTCTTGTTGTTTGTTTATCTGTTTTTGAGAGGAAAAGGGGGGCACAGAAACGGAAGGACAAAAAGTGAACAAATGCAGCAGTGGTACTCAATAGACACTATGTTAAAAATGAACTGCACAACTTGTGGGTGTGGACAGAAGGAAAAAATTGGAAGAGTGAGGGAAGGGGTGACATTGTCCAAAAAGAAATGACCTCATTACCTGACTTATACAACTGTAATCCCTCTGTACATCACCTTTATAATAACAATTTAAAAAATAAAAAAGATTTTTTTTAAAAAAGATTTCCTCCTGGATCAGTTTCCAGAGTATATGTTGTTGATTAGTTTGAATACTTTTTTAAAATGTGTGTAAAGATGCTTTTTGCCCCTTTTGTAAGTAATCCTTCCAGATGAAATATCTGGATAACAGGGATATTTTTAAAATATAAGGTTGCTAGATGCAGTTATAAGAATTTTGAGACAATTGAGAGAAAACAAAAGCCCCGTACTGGGGTAACAATGGGTACCAGTGAGGATACTGATGGTCTTTGTCTTTCACAACTGCTATTGGAAGCTTTCTTTCTTCCTGAAGGAAAACTGCCCTCCTGCCTTTCCAAGATGCTGGGAGCACTTTTTGAACTCCTCTGACTGTTGGGCCTATGATCATCTCCATCAGCACTGACTGCCAGACAAGCAGAGGGGATGGGGATTGCACAGTTTCAACACATCCACACAGAACACCTCCAGACATTGCCCATGCTAGGGAGACCAGTGAACTGGTGTTTCTCACAAGTGAACTATTTGTAGCAGCCTGCCTCAGGCCATCCTGCAACCAAGGACTGAATTGTGTTAATTGGATAGAACTGGAGGTTGCTGGTAGAAGCCCTTATGATAGGAGGTCATATCAAGAGCTCTGTCAATTTACTCTGCCTCAAGCATCCTCAACTGTGTGTTCTCAGGTGTGCCCCTCTGGGGTGGTACTTCCTGTATGTCCCTTCCCATTATCATCCTCCCTCAGTCCAGTAATAACCTGCTGGTCACAGATAGCTTCAACCTAACTGATGCCTCAAGTCAGAGGATAAAGATTCCTAAGGAAGAAAGCTACCTGGCTTTCAAAGACAGATCTTTATGGTGGCTAAGTCCAGGACCCCCTGAAAAGGGCATAACTAAGATCAGCCCTGCAGGTTGGCCTCACTCCATTGCAGGGGTGCTTGTGATAATAGCTTTTTTCTAAAGATACCTTGTCCAAGGGCTGAAAGGTCACTGTAAAGAAAGGAACATCAAGAGTTGAGCCTGCCTTTCCCTACTCACAAATTTGGTTAATGACTGAGTTTGGGAGCACAGATTTGGGGAGAGGTTGCCTCACTCCTTAAATGATACGAGAGGCTCATTGTGCTGACAATGTGGTGTACACTGAATACTTATTTTCTGCCTGAGAGTCTTGAATTTTTTGTAAGTATTAGGCAAGAGTTCCTACATGTCTGACCACAATAAACATCCCCAGATGCTTAGGCTAGCCAGGCAATATTATGGACAAAGATTTAATTTCTGTGAGATTTATTCATTTGTAGAAATGGGCCGATAATACTATCTACCTTCTTAAATAATGGCCAGGCACTGGTGTTCATGCTTGTAATCCTAGTTATTCAGGAGGCTGAAATCTGAGGATTGCAATTTGAAGCCAGCCTGGGCAGGAAAGTCTGTGGGGCTCTGATCCCCGGTTAACCACACACACACACACACACACACACACACACACACACAAATCCAGAAGTGGAGCTGAGTTCAAGCCCCAGTACTGGCACAAAAAAGTTATGAAGATTAAAATATATGTGGAAAAATATGTATGGGACATCTAGCTTTATACCTGGTACTTTACAGAAATTCTGTACATAATTGCTGTTGTAGCTGAGTAGCATTGTTCTTGTTCAAACTGCTGTTTATTGTTAAAGAGGGGAACAGAAGGAATGATCACAAATTTGGGTTGTGTTTCCACTTAGAGCACACTAGGGAAACTGGTCTGGCAGGTCACTTGTGAAACCAGAATCAGAAAATCTTTCTCCCAAGAAGTGACAAAAGAAAATATGAAAGTCAGCAGCTTCTACCTCGGAGAGGAGCCCTTGAGTCCAATTGTCAGCCACATCCAGGTGTGAGGTATCCTTTCAGCATCCACTGACTCACTAAACCTAGAGGCCAGGCATAGGAATGGCCAGATTTGTCATAACATCTCACACATGCGTGAGGAGATGAAGAACCAAGCCCTGGACCAGGGTGGGGAAGGGACAATAGGAGCTTCAATGACGAGGTTGAGAATCTTGAGACAAGTGAGGTATGCCCGCTTATGACCTAGCTTGGTGATACCCTCCTAGCTCCATTTTCTCTTAAAGAAACACTGAAACTTGCTGTGTCAGATCTCCTTGGGACAATCACCATGCCCTTTTCACAAAAATGAATATTAGGAAGTTCAAACATGTCCTGTCTGGGTGTTGGTAGGTCCTAGTGGGAAGGGATGAGTGAACAGAGAGGGTGAATATGGTCAAAGTATATCTTTTAAGTGTCTGGGTGAAAATGGAGGACTGAAGCTTGCTGGGACTGGTTTGGGAAGGGGAGATGGGTAGTAAGGGACAGTGCCAGAGGGGGTGACTCTGATCAAATGCATTGCATGCATACGCAGACGTGTTTAATGAAACACCCTTGTACAGCTAATTGATGCCAAGAACAAGAGGAAGAAGACAAGGATGAATACATGGAACACGGTATTGTAGCTATTCGTCTCTAACAATTTTGAAGGTTTTCTGTTTTTGTTTCCATATGAGAACTAGGCTTTCAAAACTAAAAAGTCCATTTATCTTTCTTGACAATAGAATAATTTATATTATCCTCTATTTGTTTATGCTTTTTAGAATACTGTCATTTAGAAAAGAGGGCAATTATAAGATGAAATGGTACCAACTCAATTCTTGTTTTCGTGGACTAGACAACAGAGCAACATGTCATGCTTGTGGTTCTATCCTCCCTTTCGTGATAACTTTCACCTTTTAAAAAAGCATTTCAAAACTAAAATGTGTTTTAACTAAGAATGCTTTAAAAAAAAACAAAACACTGAAACTTGGGGATCAGACTGTAATAGATGGAGACCACGAAGACAGAATAGAACAAAACTGTACCATAAGAAGAAAAAAACATATCAAAACTGAAATGTGTTTCAACTAATAATGCTTAAAAAAAAAACACCGAAATTCAGGATCAAACTGCAGGAGATGGAGAGCATGAAGACAACACAGAAACAAAACTGTATCTTAAGCAGAAAAGCAGTCAGACTATAGCAAGGGTGCGGGAAGAGCAGGTCTAGTTATTTTCAAAGCTGGCCATGGGGTCTGAGAGATGCTGTGGGGACTTGTATCTCTTGTCAAGAGAATAGCTTTCCACTCGAGGAGCCTACTCAAGCTTTAAATTGTTTTTGTTCCAGTACCAGAGACTGAAAAACCAGTGATGGAACCGATACCCCGCCAGTCTTTTATAGATAGGAATCTAAAAGCCCAGAGAAGGGACAATTAACTTGTTCAAAGTGACACAAGAGCAGACCTGAGTCTCTAACCCTTAGGCCTTGCTGCTCTTAACAAAATGGACTATGAGACAGGTTAGTTATTCATCCCAGCTTATATACAACAACAGACATGGGGCTCTACCTTCCCAAACCAAAGGAAGTCTTGGTGAGACCCTTTCTTCTTTTCATTAGGAAGTAAGGTTCAGAAGGGTGTTAAGATTTGGGGACTGAAAAATTCCCATTTCCTAAAACCCGGCCTCTTAGGATGGCCCTTGCCTACTTACACAGCACTGGCCTCTCACCTCCAGCCTCCTGAACCATTCTGGTCTGGCTCAATCTCCTTTTACTTTTTTCCCCCTTTTGAGTTTGGCCTAGGCCTGCACACTGGGCAGTTGAATGAGAGGTACCTGAACTCTATCATTGCCTGCCCAGTTGGTTCTCTGTTCCTGAGTGACCGCCACCATCATGGAGTGCCTTAGAACAGATCATTAATTTATTCTGGGGAGTCCTTGAGATCTCAAAGCTGGAAAGAAACTGTTTTTGCAGATGGCCTATATGATTCGTACAAAATCACAGACAGGATTCAAATACAAGTCCCTTAGTTCTAAACTGAGCACCTTTTCCAGTAACTACCCCATCACCTTCCCCCTCCCCCCCACTCCATTTAACTCAGTTTAAATCATCATCACAGACTTATGGAATGTCAGCCATGTGAATTTTGGGAAAAGAAAAACAGGAGGGACATACAGAACAAAAAGCAGAAATTACACATCAAAAGAAGCTAAAAGAGAAACTAGGGTGTGAAGGGTGCATGTATTATCCTTAAGAAGTGTATAATCCGCCTGTAATCCAACTACTCACTCAGGAGGCTTGGGTGGGAGGATCACTGAGTTCAAAGCATCTGGGCTATGTAACAGGTTCACAGTTGAGCCCTGTCTCAACAAAAAAAAAAAAGTTTAAGAAAGTACAAGACTAGTATATAACACAAGGCAAAATATAGGTACTTTTTTAAAAGAAGGATTGCACATGTTAGATTAAAGCAAAGAAAGTTTAAGATGCCTGAAAAAGGCTTCAGGGAGGAGGTAGCATTTAAAATCATTCTATACCCATTCTGGCTCACTTGTAACTGGTGTTTACAGGGTAGAAAGTTTCCCAGACTCCCTTGTGGCTGTGGATGGTTAGGTGGCTCCATTCTGGCTAAAGAAATATTCACAAGCTTATTCTAGGAGAGCTCCAACCCCTTCTCCTTCGTGTCTTCCAGTTCTTCCTGGAACTTGTACAATGTTTAGAGCCACTGAAGTGCTCACTAAAGAAGGCAGAGGGTGAAGATGAAAGGACCTTGCTCCCTAGATGTGATCCTTGAGCTGCCACACTAGCCTAGATTGCCTGCCCTGAACGTCTTGCTAGACAACATCAATTAATAAATTAATCCCTATTTGCTTCAGCTAACATAGCAGAACTTCTCTTTAATGCACCTGAACCCAACCCAGACTGGCTCACTGGCCTGCAAATTGCTGCGGGATTTGAACAAGCAGAGGCAGGGAGGTGTGAGCAGACTCTAGCCTAGGGAGAGCAACAGGCATGTCCTCAGCCCAGCAAGAGGGCTCTCAACTCCATTTCTGGAAATCAGAAGAAAAGCTGGCTGGGAAATGCAGGCTGCAGACAGGAATGGAAGACTGGGGTGGGTGAGGGAGAGCAGATGCTCAAAAGGTAAAAAGAGGCTTCATTTTGAAGGTAGATGTTACCAAACTAGGCTCTTTGCCCATTTCAACATTGTCTTTTGCATTGGGCAAAAGAGAATTCATTCAAGAGGCAGCCAATTTTTGAGGGGGGGGATCCTTCAGACTCAAATCCATCTCCCCAAAGATAGGTCTTAGGCATATTTATGGGGTAAAGAAACATGGTGATTGGTGGTCTGCACTTATGTAGTCAAATTGCAGGGCTCTTCATAGGATTCATGTCCAGAAACTGGTGGCCTTGGTATGATCTGAGTTTCTGGTCCCATTGGACAACTGTACTGGGGTTGATGATTTTGACCAGGTTGAACTAGACAAGGCTGTCTCCAAACATGTAAAGAAAATATCAAACAATTGTTACCAAGGTGACCTTCTACCAGAGGTTTTCTCTATCATAAAGTTAGTAGGTGTCTGTGCTTGTCTGGTTAACCAGCTTCTAAGACCAGTGATGAAGTAATAGAAGCACATGAAGTGAGAGAGTCTATTCAGGTTTTTTGTCTGTCTATGTGTGATGGTAGTGGGGCTTGAACTCAGGACCTTACACTCTCATCCACTTGGCTTTTTCACTTAAGGCTGGCACTCTACCACTTGAGCCATGCCTATACTTCCCATGTTTTGGTGGTTAATTGGCAAGAAGAGTCTCATAGACGTTCCTGGTTGAGCTGGCTTTGAATCTCAATCCTCAGACCTCAGCCTCCTGAGTAGCTATTCCTGGGAGCTGAGGTTGGTTCGTGGGCACAATGCATCAGGTGGCTGGGTGAGCTTTGAGTCCTAGGTGAGCAGGCTGAGCGAGCTGCAGCTGGAGCCTGGAGCCAGAGTGGGTGGCCTTGTTCATTCTAATATGCGGGCTGGTATTATATTTCTGTTTGCTTAGGATTTGCATAGGACACCAGGAGCCACAATGCCACAGTACCGTAAACTCACTCGTGCTCTGAAGGCCTTACTCCTACTGTGTCACTTTCCACCCACCAGCAATTACGAGACTAGCAAACCACAGCTGCTGAGCTGAGCCCAGCCCTCTGGCTTCTAAAGTGTGCCTTACCTTGACTGCAAACATGGTGGTGAAGAATAGTCAGAGATGAGATAAGAAGGCAGACCTGTATAAAAGTAAACTATTGCCAGGTGCTGGTGGCTCACGCCTATAATCCTAGATACTGTAAACACTGAGATTTGAGGATCACAGATCAAAGCCAGACTCCTTAGGAAAGTCTGTAAGACTCTTATCTCCAGAAGTGGAGTTGTAGCTCAAGTGGTAGAATGCTAGCCTTGAGCAAAGAAGCTCACAGACAGCACCCAGGCCCCATGAAAGTAAACGATGGTCTCAAGTCATGGATAGGGAAATGGAAATATGGAAGATATTCAGACTGCTGGGGCTTTGAAAAAGCTCAAGAATGATCTGACCACCAGGAGAAAGACATTGTCTACTAGTTTTACCTTTGTATGTTCAATTGGGCCTCTGTATTTGTGGCTTCTGCATTCCTGACTTCAATCAACCTCCGATGAAAAATATTTAAGGGGAAAATTGTCTGCAGCAGGTAGCTCACATTCTGTGATCTTAGCTGCTCAAGAGGCTGTGATCTGAGGACTGAGGTTCAAAGTTAGCCCAGGAAGAAAAGTATCTGAGATTTTCATCTCCAGCTTTTATCTTCCAGCAAAAATCTGGAAGTGAAACTGTGGCCCAAGTGGTAGAGCACCAGCATGGAGGAGGGAAAAAAAAAAAGCTAAGAGACTGCTCCCAGGCCCTGGGTTCAAATCCCAGTACCAGTACACACCCACACTGTTTTTTTTTGGGGGGGGTGGGGTCGGTCATGGGGCTGGAACTCTAGGCTTGGGCACAGTTCCTGAGCTCTTCAGCTCAAGGTGAGCACTCTACCATTTGAGCCACAGCACCACTTCCAGTTTTGTGCATGGTTTATTGGAGATAAGAGTCTCCTGGACTTTCCTGCCCAGGCTGACTTTGAACTGTGATCCTCAGATCTCAGCCTCCTGAGTAGCTAGGATTACAGGTGTGAGCCAGCGGCGCCTGGCCCACAATTTTTTTTATCTGTACTGAACAAGTACAGAAGTACTCTTATTATTGCCCCAGCAATATAGATAATAACTATTTACACAGTATAGTAGGTGTCATAAGTAACCTAGAGGAGAATGTATAAGTGATTTACAAATGATACACCAACTTAAGTGTTGCAGAGGTTATTTATATGCAGGGTCCTAGGGGACCCCCCCTACCCTACCCCCAGTTCCCTATCTACTGTTCTATGTGTTTCTCCCATGCAGACATGGGAGGCTCAGAGCACAGTGACAAAGCTCTGGAAAAATCCTACTCATGAAAAACAAAACAAACCAACTCAAAAACAACCTTCAGGGAACTCTGGAACCTCTGCTAGGAAGTTCTCACTGTAGCTGTAGACTTGCATCCTCAGACATTTCCACTAATGACCACAGGACATTGGGCAGGAAAGGAAAACAAAAACAAAACACAAAAAAAACAGGGGATCTGGGTGAGTCTGGAACTGCAGCTTGAATGACCACCCTGCATTTCCTTTAAGGTTTCCAACCGCCATTGAATAGCACAGCATTCTACATGCTGTGCTGTCATAGAATTGTGTTGGTTTAATAGGAAAAATTTTAACCACTCATCAGTCCAGTTAACAGTGTTCCAAGCAAACTCCAGGCAGACGACGCACTGCTTCCCTTGTGGCATCAGGTATCCATGGCAACCTGCCAGCATCCCCGAGTCCCAGCTGGAGGCAGAACTCTAAGTGATGGAAGTCATTTAAGATGTCTGAACCCAGGGATACGGAGAAGCACATCCGTGTTTTCAAAGATCATTCTTAGAATTGCCAGATCTATTTAAAATGACTTAAAAATCCATCAAGAGAGAATTGGGTAAGTAAATTACATTTAGAAAAAAAATTATAATTTTTTAAAGTGAGGGATGGGGATGTGGCTCAGCCATAATATACTTGCCTATCCATGTCCCATACCAACATTGAATAAGAGGAGGAGGGGGGGGGGAGGGGGGAAGGAAGAGGGTAGGAGAGGGGCAATACACCCAGCACATGCAGATCTCAAAGATCTCAAAAGTAAATAAAAGAGCAAAATGTGGGCTATCAGGCAGTGTATTCTCATGTATGTATGTGAGGTGAAGAAGGGTGTGTTCCCAGGATATCACTTCTACACATGCTATATAAATAGAGGGGGAAAATGGAAGGATATACAACAAATTCAATATCCATTAGTAACCCGAGGAGACAGTACTGCAAATAGAGGTTTTTTTTAATTTTTAGTGATTCTTTTTGTGTGTACATTTGTGTTGGTCCTGTGGCTTGAACTTAGGGCCTGGACACTCAGGACCCTGAGTGATTTTGCTCAAAGCTAGTGCTCTACTACTTGAGCCATAACTCTACTTCTGACTTTTTGGAAGTTCATGGACTTTTTGGAAGTCTCCCGGACTTGCCTGCCAGGCTGACTTTGAAATGGGATCCTCAGATCTCAGCCTCTTGTGCTAACTAGGATCACAGGGGTGAGCCACTGATATCTGGCTGCTTTTGCTTTTCAATGGGGATGGGGATGGAACTCAAGATGCAAGTGTTCTACCACTGAGGCCAACGGAGAATTCAAAGTTGGAGAACTTATGTGTCATATGTACCCATGACACCATATGAATTTCCAACATGTGTATCTGTCACTTTCTCAGATAAAGAAATAGTAGCTCAAATTATTTTTTTTAATTAGCAGTTTTTTTTTTGTGCCAGTCATTGGGTTTGAACTCAGGGCCTGGGTGTTGATCCTGAGCTTTTGTGCTCATGGCTAGCATTTTACCAATCAATTTGAGCCACAGCTCCATTTCTGGCTTTTTTTTTTTGTAGTTGATTAGAAATAAAAGTGTCACAGACTTTCCTTCTTGGGCTGGCTTTGAGCCTCAGTCCTCAGATTTCAGCCTCCTGAGTAGCTAGGGTATAGGTGTGAGCCACCGGTGCTATGAACAGTTTTTAGTATGGCTTAGTGACATCATGATTCGGCATCCTATATATCTTAGGAAAAAGAAAAATCTCAAAGGATCTGACAACAGCATAACATGGATGGTATAATGAACAGAGGCCGGGGAAAGATATTATAGAGAAAGACCCCCACTAGAAAGCCACTGTCCCAAATCAAAATGATGACAAGAGGAAGAAGGCAGATTGCTAACAGAGAAAAGTACAGGGCTGGTGCAGGGAAATTCAGGTTAAGTGAGGATACTGGGCAAAGTATAAGCAGCTAGGGTCTAGTCCATGCAAGACGATAAATATTGAGGGAAGGAAGTACAATTGGGGTTAAGGAAGAAGAACAGAGACATTAAGCAGTAAGAGCGCAGTGCTGGGCAGACAGTGGTAGTAGGGGGATATAGCTGAGAAGAGGTAAAACTGAAGGACTCCAGTGATAGCAGGGACAAAGGAGCTGATAATGGGCACAGTGTGGGAAGGACGAAGAGTTTTGTCTTAGACATCCTTGGTTTGAGAGATGGGAGGACTACTGGAAACAGTGAGTCTGACATTTATGATCCAAACAATCTTCTCAATCCCTTTCATCTTATCTGCTTTATTTTGTGTGTGTGAGCAAGTCCTGGGATTTGAATTCAGGGCCTGGGCACTGTCCCTGTGCTTTTTTGCTCAAGGCTAGCAATCTACCACTTGAGCCACAGCTTTACTTGTGGCTTTTTTTTTTTTTTTTTTGGTGGCCAATTGAATCAGAGTTTCATATAGTTTCCTAACTGGGCTAGTTTCAAACTCTAATCCTCAGATCTCAGCCTCCTGAGTAGCTAGGATTACAGGCATGAGCCACCAACACCTGGCTTATCTTATTTGCTTTCTAACAGAACAAAGTGTGCAAGAAGACTACCTTTCTGTAGTTTAGAATGGACACAGCAAGCCTGTCTTTAGAAAGGCCTGCTTCAGAAAAAGCCGGAAGTGGCGCTGTGGCTCAAGTAGTAGAACTCTAGCCTAGAGCTGAAGAGCTAAGGGACAGCAGCCAGGCCCAGAGTTCAGGCCCCACAACCAACAAAAAGAAAGAAAGAAAGAAAGGAAAGAGGGCCTGGGAAGGTAGCTCAGTGGTAGAGTGCTTGCCTTGCATGCATGAGGCCCTGGGTTCGATTCCTCAGCACCACATAAGCAAAAAGAAAAAAGCTGGAAGTGGTGCTGTGGCTCAAGTGGTAGAGCGCTAGCCTTGAGCTGAAGAGCTGAGGGACAGCGCCCAGGCCCAGAGTTCAGGCCCCACAACCAGACCCCCCCAAAAAAATTTTAAAAAAAGAAAGAAAGGGAAGGAAGGAAGGAAGGAAGGAAGGAAGGAAGGAAGGAAGGAAGGAAGGAAGGAAGGAAGGAAGGAAAGCCCGCTTCACAAGGCTGGCCCCTGGCTGTCCTGATAACAGTTCCCTCTAATGATAAAAACTTGCCCTAATGGATGTGTTCACTTTGTCTAGACCATTGGTGCCAACAACATGCCTGTTTTCTAGAACTCCAGAAGTTTGAGATCACCAGGCAGAAGGTATGTGATGAGTCCTTGTAACACATGTGGGCACTGAGTCAAATGAATGTGCCCGATGGGAGGAAACAGCCATCATGAGTAGTCCCAACTTAACCCCAAAGAAATAGGCACTTCTTGTGTAACTCTACAGGGTGAGGACTCTGGAAAGGTGATTCCTGCTTTCCTCTGAACTTTTCCCTACGGTCCTTCCCTCCCCCTTGTCCTTCATTTAGGATCCTTTCCCTCAAATACATCTTAGCCATGAGTACCACTAGCTGATGAGTCCTTCTAGCAAATATTCAAATCTGGGGTGGATGTGGGGACCCCCGACATGTCTTTTCCCCAGGTGAAGGGGACATGGAAGGTACATGCAAACTCTGAACCTGCATGCCTCTCTCCTACCATCTGCCCGTCTCTGTCACAGTTCCAAGGAAGATAGAACTTTTAAGTGTTTGGAGCTTCTCATAAAAAAGAGGTATCACAAAAGAGGTGTAACTCCACAATTCCCTTGGCTTGTGACAGTGCCAGGAGAGCTCTTTTGCCTACCTCAACCAAAGCAGCTGATCTCTAGAACTTGAACAAAATGCCTAGAAATGCTGCACAACTCTTTTTTTTTTTTTTTTTTGGTCAGTCATGGGGGCTGAACTCTGGGCCTGGGCTCTGTCCCTCAGCTCTTCAGCTCAAGGCTAGCGCCCTACCACTTGAGCCACAGCATCACTTCAGATTTTTTTCTGCTTATGTGGTGCTGAGGAATCCAACCCAGGGCTTCATGCATTGGAGGCAAGCACTCTACCACTGAGCCAACTTCCCAGTCTGACACAGTTTGTAATTCTGACAGCTTGGGACTCTGTGATGGTACCAGGATGGAACCAGGTTTGGGATTCTCCTGAGGCAAATCCCAACAGAGGAGACAAAGGTTGATGGTCACAAAGCCTGTGAAAGGAGGTACAGGCTGGCTTCTCCACCACTGGCCAGACTCCAAAGTAGCCCCAGTGAGCACAGATGAGTGTACAATGAGGCACTGGAACCTTTTCATCTTCATTATCCCCAAGCTGTCCAGTTTGGGAATTTGCTCCTTTGCCCAGCCAGGCCCTGGCTCCAGGGGGGTTCTCAGTCATAAGGCGTGGTAGGAAGGAGCTGACACAACAAGCAATGGTTCCCTGTGCCTCCTCTGCCCTGGAAGTGCCCAGGAAGCATCTCTGTGCCCTAGAGAATGGGGGGTGTGGCGAGGGGAGAGGGGAGTGATGGTCTGTTCATGTTCTAAGTCACAGGGTTTTTAATTTTTGCTGCCACACCTTGTAAGACATCATGAGCTGGATAGGGAACTGGGCCTGGTGAGCCTTTCCTCGTCAATCTCATTATCCAAGGAACTGACCTCCTTCCTGGAGCTGTTAACATTGCCCACATGATGTTTTTTTTCCTTTTATTCTTTCTAGACTACTCCTCCCAGGAAAGCCTAAACATCACCAGCATCCAAAGTAATCCCCTTACTCAGCTACAAATGGAAATGCTTATTGGATTAGGAAAGTCATTAGGATTAGGAAGTATCTGTCTCATCCCTGGATTTGAAAGTAGGTCATTGTTCTTCTACAATTACAGGAACCATTGCGGTCTCTTAGTCTTCATTCTTTAGCATAGTGTTACCTCTGTTTAGTCTTGCCTAGAATCTGGGTTTTTGTCTTGGCCAGTTTACTAAGATCTCTTTTCTTCTTAGTTTCGCTCAACTCTCATGTATTGTCAAACTAGAATAGATTCTCTGTAGTCCATGATAGAACCATCATAGTTCTGAATGGTGAAGATCTAGACTACCTATGGTTTATAAACCAAGAGATCACAAATAAGGCTTAAATAAAAGCAAACAATAAATCTGGGTACAGAAAAAATATTGCAAATCAAGAGACATGCACGGGTTGTGTTAGTGGTCCATCAGGGAGAAAGGACTAGGGGTTTTTTTTGTTCTTTGTTTTTTGTTGTTGTTTTTATGCCAGTCCTGGGAATTGACCCCAGAGCCTAGGCACTGCTCCTGAACTATTTTTGTATGTATACTAGTGCTGGGACTTGAACTCAGGGCCTAGGCACTAACCCTGAGCTTCTTTGGCTCAAGGCTATGATTCTTTTTTTTTTTTTTTTTTGTCGGTCGTGGGGCTTGAACTCTGGGCCTGGGTGCTGTCCCTCAGCTCTTCAGCTCAAGGCGAGCACTCTACCACTTGAGCTACAGCGCCACTTCCGGTTTTCTGGTGGTTTATTGGAGATAGGAGTCTCAGTCTCTCCTGTCCGAGCTGGCTTTGAACCGCGATCCTCAGATCTCAGCCTCCTCAGTAGCTAGGATTACAGGCGTGAGCCACCAACGCCCGGCTTCAAGGCTATGATTCTTGAACCACAGTACTACTTCCAGCTTTTCTGAGTAGTTTATTAGAGGTAAGAGTCTCATGGACTTTTTTGATGAGGTTGGCCGTGATTCTTAGATCTCAGTCTTCTGAGTAGCTAGGATTATAGGCATAAACCACCAATGCCTGGTGAAGACTAAGCTTTATCAGAAAAAGGGAGAGAATGTGTGAGGTGAAGTAACTTGTAAAGAACAGTTCTCAAGAAGCCCTGTTAATTACACAAGCTTTTTTGGGGAGGTGGGGCAGGGGTCAGTTGTGGGGCTTCAACTCAGGTCTGGACACTATCCCTGAGCCTCTTTGTGCTCAAGACTAGCACTCTACCACTTGAGTCACAGCACCATTTCTGGGTTTTGAGTGGTTAATTGGAGATAAGAGTCTCACTGGGACTTTTCTGCTGGGCTGGCTTCAAACCATAGTCTCCTGAGTAGCTAGGATTACAGGTGTGCACCATGGGTACCTGGCTACACAAGCTTTTTAAAATGCATTTAGGTTGGTGCTGAGGGTCTGTTCACACATAAAGCATAAGTGGTCGGTTGCTAGGGGGCCATTTTGAGGGGATTGTCTGTAAACAGAAAGTTTTTGGAGACTACTAGCAAGTCAGGAGAGGTCCTAGGATTGAACCTTTTGGTCCTAAGCCACATGCATTCTGGATTCCTCTTTCCTACTGAAGTTCTTCCTGTTCAGATTCCCCACCTGCTGCCAGTATAACAATGGTCATACAAGACACTGTCCACTTCTGTGCGTTTCTGGGGTTTGCAGGGAAAAGATAAGTGTGAAACCTCCATGACAAGTCCAGCCATAGTAGCTCCAATATAAAGCAAAGGAGAGTGCTTACATGTGAGATTCTGTAATCCTAGCTACTCCAGAGGCTGAGTTGTGAGGATTGTGACTAAAAACCAGTCCAGGCAGGGTTTAGCCGTTAGGGAAATGTAAATCAAGGAGTTAGAAGCATGGCTAGGTTAGTAGAGCACCAGCCAGTGAGCAAAAGCATCAGGTACAGAGAGTTTGAGTCCCAGTATCAGACCTAAAAAGAAAGAAAGAAATCAAAACTTTAAGGAAGCTGAGTGTCAGTGGTTCACACTTGTAATCCTAATTACTTGGGAGGCTGAGATCTGAGGATCACAGTTCAAATCCAGCCTGGGTAGAAAAGTCTTCATGAGACCCTTACCTCCAATTAACCACTCAAAAACCAGAAGTGAAGCTGTGGTTCAAAGTGGTAGACTGCTAGCCTTGAGCAAAAAAGTTCAGGGACTAGTGGGCACTGGTCGCTCAGGCCTATAATCCTAGTTACTCAAGAGGCTGAGATATGAGGATCACTGTTTGAAGCCAGACCAGGCAGAAAAGGCCATGAGACCCTTATCTCCAACAAACTACTCAGAAAAAGCCAGAAGTGGCACTATGACTCAAGTGGTAGAGCACTAGCCTTGAGCTCAAAAAGACTCAGTGACAGTGCCCATGCCCTGAGTTCAAGTCTCACAACCAACAACATCCGGAAGAAGATACTACTTCATATCTACAATGAGAATGATCATTAAAAAAAAAAAGATAGATATTAGCCAGGTTCCAGGGCTCACATCTGTAATCCTAGCTACTCCAGAGGCTGAGTTGTGAGGATTGTGACTAAAAACCAGTCCAGGCAGGAAAGTATGTGGGGCTCTTATCGCCAATTACTTACCTAAAAAGCTGAAGTAGAGCTGTAGCTTGAGAAAAAAAAAAAAGGCTCAAAGACAGTGAGTGCCCAGGCCCTGAGTTCAAGACAGATACTAAGAGATGACAAGGTTGTGGAGAAATTGTCAGTGGGGATGTGAAATTGTGTAGCCACTCAGAGTACAGTCTAGTAGCTCCTTGAAAGGTTAAGTGTCAGTGCATGGTCAAGCATTTTCACTCCTGCATAAACACCTAACAGGAATAAAAACACCCACCTGAGGAAAACAGGCTAGGCCTGCTCTGTACTGCTCAGTATCATACAGAACAACAGTTTCATGACTTACTCCAGTTTATAAAGCAACAGTTTTGACCTAAGCAACTCCATTTTGAGTGTAAGTGCCAAAACAGAATGAGTTTACACCTTGTTTATACAAGTAAACAACCACCATCTGTTAGCATACCATGGGGCATAAGCTGATAACTTATTTACACAAATAAAATATTAACACCTATCAGCATATCAAGTTAGATCAGGAAAACACAAGACACATGAATTTTTAAAAAAAAAAACACATTTGGAAAAAAAAGAACAGGTCTGTGAGTTTATTGAACACACAAGACCAAGGAATGCACAACCCACTTCCCCTGGAACATATAAAAGGAGGGACATCTAACATTGGGGTACAGAGTCACCCATGCATCTGTCATCAGGTTATCTGATACATGTGTCACAGGAATGACAGATGAAGCCCCTCTGTCCCCAGGACAGAGGTTTCTTGGTTCTGACTGGAATTGCAGATCTAATAAACCGAACCAGCTCTGGGCCTTACACCAGCTCTACTCCAGACAGCTGAGTGACTGGGTTGTTGTGTTAGCATCTTATCTAAAGCACCTGGAGCAACTCTCTGTATCTGTATCAGCTCCCTGCTCTTACCTTCTGCAAGGCCTCTTCGAGTCCTTCAGTATTTTCTTAGTCCTTTTGTAAAATATGTATGTGTGATACTTATATATTTCTGTATGTGTGATCAAAGAAAAAACATTTGTAATTAAGATTAGAATAAGCTAGGCACCAGTGGCTCATGCCTGTAATTCTAGCTACTCATGAGGCTGAGATTTGAGAATCACAGTTCAAAGCCAGCCCGGGCAGGAAAGTCTGTTTATCTCCAATAAACCACCAAAAAACTGGAAGTGGCACTGTGGCTTAAGTGGTAGAGCACTAGCCTTGAGCTGAAGAGCTGAGGGACAGTGCCCAGGCCCAAGTTCAGCCCCCATGACTGACCAAAAAAAAAAAAAGATTAGAATAAAAGAATGTGCTTGCCAATGGCCTTGGTTACCAAGTAACATCAGTAGTATTTAGATCATTAAAGCCAGCAAAATTAGCATAGCTTGTGAATTGTTATTTGACAAATTATTACATTGTGGAAAGACACAAATATACCTAGTTGTGTTTCTGACATAGTTTACTCATGACACCACACAAAAACTTATATATGAATACTCTTGTTAACATGAATAAGTAAAATAGTAAAAAGGTAGAAATCACACAAATGGTCACAAACTGATAAGTGGGTAATAAGTAAAATGTGAAATAGTTATGAAATGGAATATTATCTGGCAATAAAAAGGAGCAGACAACCGATACATGTTCAATGATAAATGGCCCTCAAAGACATTCTGCTAAGTGAAAAAAAAAAACTGACCACATGGGACCACTTGGTTATTTCTTTCAAGTGAAATGTACACAATAGCAAATTTGCAGGTACAGAAAGGAAGAGGAGTAGCAGCAGTCTAGAGAAATACATGCTACTGCTGATCAGAACAGGTCTTTTGATGGTGATGAAAATGTTCTAAAATTAGTTGTGGTGATGATCATAGAACTCTGTGAATATGCTTTATATATAAAAAAAACCCACTGAATTGTA
Organism: Dipodomys spectabilis; assembly: GCF_019054845.1. Lineage (NCBI taxonomy): Eukaryota > Metazoa > Chordata > Mammalia > Rodentia > Heteromyidae > Dipodomys > Dipodomys spectabilis. Next base: position 8,113,305 of record NW_024870852.1, read on the forward strand.
TACTTTAGCTGAGTGAGTTGATGGTATGTGAATTATGTCTCTACAAAACTGTTACATTAACAATAAAAAGAAGATGAATGATCATGCCTGTAATCTTCTCACTCGGGAAGTTGAGACAGGAAGATTGAATGTTTGAGGCCTATCTGGGCTATATAATGAGAAGAAGGGAGATGAAGAGGGAGAAGAGAAGAAATAGTCTAGGATCTTATTAATAACAACCAAGCACTCACAGCAACTATAGGTTAAATCATTTATATAACGGCAAATCCTTGAGTGAATCTTAAAAGTCAGCATGACATTAGTAATATATGCTATAGAGAAGGTCTCTTAGGAAAACCCAAACCTTCAGCTACAGATAAAAGGGGATCATCTAAAAAGATGTTTCAATACTACCTCCCCTAGGCTGGCTCAAATGACTCTGTAAACCAGTCTGGATTGTTCAGGAATAAAATATATGAGTCAAATCACAAACTTGAATCCTATGCTATATAACCACCAAACCCTGGGAAGTCGAAGCAGACTCCTCCTTCCTCTAGGCTGAGTCTCCGCCCAATACCTGCGTCACCTAGGTAACTGGCACACTTGGAGGCAGTCACCTCCCCTCTCCCGAGGTCACATCCGGTGTAGCCACACCTTCTTCCTTCCCTGGCCTTGATAAGTCCTGGCTCTGCTGTGGTTTAGCCCTTTTCCCTAGCCTGAGTATCACGTGCTGCTCTCTCTTTGCTCAGATGCTGATTTAATTTACCTAACAGATAGCATTGGTACGTTTTGTGTATTTCAGGCCCTATGAACAATCCATAGGTCCTTCCAGCCCCTGCCTAGGGGGTGTTATTGTCTGGTATAGTGCTCTGCTGATAACAGCAACTGAAATCAGCTCAGCCATCTCTTCAAACGTACTCAGCTCATCTCTTACTAGGAGTAAGTAGCAAACGTAAAAGACAGCCTTCCCATATTAACAGCCAATTGATAAAAACTAATAAAGTAAGGCTCTACTGATTGCAGCAACGGCAATGTCAAATGTGTCACAACTATATACCTATAGGAATCATAAAAATTTGACTGAAGCCAGACACCAGTGGCTCATACCTGTTATCTTGCTACTGAGGAGGCTGAGATCTGAGGATCATCGTTCAAATCCAGCCTGGGCAGGAAAGCCCGTGAGACTCATCTCCAACTAAACACCAAATAGAACAACTAAAACAAAAACCTGGAGGTAGAGCTGTGACCCAAGCGGTGGAGTATTAGCCTTGAGCAAAAAAGTTCAGGGACAGCACCCAGGCCCTGAGTTCAAGCCCCAGGACCTGCATACAAGAAAAAGAGTAGAGAAAGATGTAAGGTAAAATAAAGTAGGTAGCCAAAAAATGAGAACACCATGCGGTATTCAGGCAGGAAGAGAAGTTTTATTTCTGAACTGCCTGCCCCACAGTATATGGTGTAGGTGCTCAAGACCAAAAGGGGAAAGATATCCCTGGGCCAGAATTTATCTAGGCCTGGGGCTGGGAGAGGTGAGGCCATGAGGGGGAAAAGTGTGGCCACACTGGAAGCGGATGTGACCTCGCAGGAGGGGAGGTGACTGCTTCCAGGTGTACAGTTACCTAGATAACGTAGGTACTGGGCAGAAACTTAGCCAAGAAGAGGGAGGGGTCTGCCCCACCTTCCAAGGGCTGACCTTACAAGAGGCTTGGAAAAAAATTATACTAAGAGAAGTAAGCCAGACCCAAAGAAACATAGGCTGCATGGTTTCCATCATTTGTAATAACTAGAATGTGCTTATAAATCTACAAGTAAACCCAAAGGGTAGTAAAAGACAAATAATTACACTTGGACATGATTAATGAAAGAGCACCCTAAACATTCTTACAGTGGGAACAAAGGGGGATATTCTTAGGAGAGGATCACAGGGCTCAATAGCATATGATGCTTATCAAAATGAACTCAAAGAAATGGAAAGGAGGGCCATGGGGCCTGAACTCTGGGCCTGGGCACTGTCCCTCAACTCTTCAGCTCAAGGCTAGCACTCTATCACGTGAGCCACAGCGCCACTTCTGGTTTTCTGGTGGTTATTAGAGATAAGAGTCTCATGGACTTTCCTACCCATGCTGGCTTTGAACCGTGATCCTCAGATCTCAGCCTCCTGAGTGGCTAGGATTACAGGCATGAGCCACCGGTGCTAGGCGCAAGAGGATTTTTTTTTGTACTGTTTGTGGGGTTTTTTTCTTTCCTTTTTTCTTTGGTTTATTACCCTTTGTCACCTTTTTATTTTTGTACCTGATTTGAGGTGGGGAAGGGGAAGCACAGAAATGGTGGGACAAAGGGTGAACCAATTCAGCCGTGATACTCACTAGACACTGTTGGAGATGAACTATACAGCTTGGGGTGGAGGGGAGTCGGGAGGAGAAAAACTGGGAAAGAATGAGGGAGGGGTGACACCAAATTTTTTTTTCCTTAGGCAATAAAGTCACTTAAAAGGAAAAAAAGAAAAAGAATAGAGAGTAAGGGAAGGGGTGGCATTGTCCCAAAAGAAATGTACTCTTTACCTGACTCATGTAATGTAACCCCTATTCATATTACTTTTATAATGACAGTTTTTAAAAAATTAAACATACATTGGGAACATCTATGAGTCTGGCTCTTTACAAAGTTCCTCATTTGATCTTTGCAGCAACTCTAGGAGATGAGTAGTATTATTTTCCATTTTTTACAGACAGAAACAGTGGTGCATAGCTAGGTTTGAACTCTAGCTGTCTGGTTCCCAAGTACCTGAGTGGAACTTTTTACTGCCTGAATCCACATGCCTATTATACATTCCTTCCCAAACTATTCCTCAAGCACTCTCGTGTTCTGGGCACTGCCTAAGCAGTGGAGAAGGAGATGGAATCTCCACCCTCTTTACAGAAAGAGCAGAAAAACCTACAAAAATGCAGACAGAAACTGCAATGAGTACAGGGAAAAAAGGTGTAAGTACAGAGTTTTTCTAGAAGACGATTTAGTTGGTTAAGCAAGGAAATCCAGGGCTAAAGGGGGTCTTCCCCAAGGGAGCACATCAGAGCTGAGAGCTGATGGAGAAGTAGAGATTTGTGTGTGTGTGTGTGTGTGTGTGTGTGTGTGTGTGTGTGTGTGTGTGTGTGTGTGCGCGCGCGTGTTTGTGTGTGTGTGTGTGTGTGTGTGTGTGTTGCAGCCTGTGGCAGGAGGAAACGTGGCATAATCCCTCAAGGCCGTCACAACAGGCACCACTGGCTTATCCTTTTGTGCTGCCTTTCAGCCAGTGATCCTGGAGCTTGAAGGAGGAAGAGTCAGGCCTTTCACGGGGTGGGAGGAAAGGAGGAACACGGATAGTCCAGTTACTGGGTTGGTACTTACTTAACATTCTTTGCATGCAAAAAGCATCTTTGAATGCAAATATCTGCAGGCTGGAATGAGTCTGATCTGGTCTAGAGCTTGGCCACTCCTAGTGAACAGACTTTCAAACAGGCTCCCTTCCTCAAAGAGGGATATGTACAAAACAAGAACTCCTTTCCAAAGGTATTGCACCAGAGGCATATTTAGGAGGTCCTGGCGGCTTCCCAGAGTTGGATACAATCAAGAATCCAGCCACCCTCCCCTGGAAAGCAAGCTTCCAGATTCTGAGTTCTCTGTAGGAGCTGAGGAATATGGTACTTGTATTTCTTTTAGGGCCTAAAATATTTTTTGGAATAAAAAGCAGCATAAATAAACAATGTGGATGGGGCTGGGAAGTTGGCTCAGTGGTAGAGCGCTTGCCTTGCATGCCTGAGGCCCTGGGTTCGATTCCTCAGCATCACATAAGCAAAAAGAAAAAAGCCAGAAGTGGCGCTGTGGCTCAAGTGGTAGAGCGCTAGCCTTGAGCTGAAGAGCTGAGGGACAGTGCCCAGGCCCAGAGTTCAGGCCCCATGACCAGACCCAAAAAAATAAAAAATAAACAATGTGGAAAGCAAGACATATAAATATAAAAAAATCAAATTCTACATAAAAACTTTTGAATATTACCATATAAAGCCAACCAACCAAAATACCACAAATAATGAAGTGTAAAGACATATTTAAAAGTTGCTCTCTCCTGGGAGTGGGTGGCTGGCTCATGCCTGTAACCATAGCTACTCAGGAGGAAGCTGAGATCTTGTTCAAAACCAGCCTGTACAGGAAAGGCTCTTATCTCCAATAACCACCAAAAAGCCAGAAGAATTGTAGCTCAGATGGTAGAGCACTAGCCTTAAGCAAAAAAAGCTCAGAGACAGTGCCCAAGCCTTGACTTCAAGCCCCAAAATGGGCACACATGCAAAAAAGACATTGCATTTTCTGAGAAATACTGACTCTTGATTGGGCCCACAAATTAGTTAAAAGCTAGGCTTCCATTTTTGTATGTATGTTCTTTGATGTAAACCATTCCCTCCTGCACTCACCTTGGGTTCCAGGAAGGACAGCATTTATGGATAAATATCTATGGCCAAAGGTAAAACTTCCTCAAAGGAAGAGAAAAGCAAAAAACTCAGGATGGACCACCCACTAGCCAACACTGACTTGTTCAAAAGCTCCTCTCAAGTGATCATAGCAATAAAACTTCTAACAAAGTCTCTCCAAGGATGATCCTTAGAGAGGCTTTTTTTTTTGCCAGTCCTGGGGCTTGAACTCAGGACCTGATGCTATCCCTCAGCTTCTTATGCTCAAGGCTAGTGCCCTACCACTTGAGTCACAGCTCCATTATTGGCCATTTTGGTAGTTTATTGGCAATAAGAGTGAAAACTCCAGCCTAGAAGATGACATGGACACCAAGTCATGTACAGCAAAGCTTATTGTCAGCAAGCTGATAGGTTGACCCTCTCAGATAGGGACAGTGCCTGTCTTTGTGCAAGGGGGTATCTTTACAGGGCTAGGGGGCTGAAGGTGGAGAATTCCACTAGGGGAAAGGAGTACTCTGAAGTCACAGCTAGATAACATGAGATTCCAGAACTGGGTGAGGGCTAAAATTTACAGTTGCAGCCGCCTGCTTCAAGAGATGCTGTGTCAGCTAGTTTCACGAAAGGGCCATATTTTATTACAAGGCCAGAGATGGAGTATCTCCTGAGATTAAAGTCTCACAAACTTTCCTGCCTTGGCTGGCTTCGAATCTCAATTCTCAGATCTCAGCCTCCTGAGTAGCTAGGATTTATGGGTGTGAGCCACCAGTGCCCCCTGAACAGTCCTTGTTTCATGTTCATGCAGCACACAGAAAGCAGCATCGACTAAGTGCATTACTAAGCCCCAGCCTAGCAATGGAAAACAGCCCTGGAGTCTACTTTAAAAGTAAAATTGTTGTGAATTCAGTAGCAAGATTACAGAGAAGCCACACTTTGAGAGGTCAAATTGGGAGTTTTTATTAAAAGCCGGCAACTGCATGGTGGACTCCTGTCTCAAAGACCAGCAGCCAGAAAATACACTTAACACTGTCAGGAAACTGAGGCATGAAGACTGGAGAGGAAAAAAAACAACAAAAACAATACCAACAAGCCAATTCTGCTCCAGTGGACAGTTGAAGTGTGATGCCATGGTGACTGGAGAAGAAACAGGAGACAGGACACCAACACTGAGACACAGGGCATAGCCTGATGGTGCCTGAGCTGATCCGGGCCTAAATAGTCACAGAAAACTCTGGAGTCCCAGGCACGGGACTGACAGGCTTAGTAACCTGTCATCCAAGTCCCCAACCCTGTTTCCAGGTGACTTCAGGCACACCCATCACCTAGAAGGTGGGAGCTTTACTTTCCCCTACCGTGAAGACAAGATGCCAGACCTTGCCATCTATCATGTGGCCAAGATGGCACTGGCCATCCCTAATTCAAAATCAGCCAGAAAAAGTGGACTCCTTCCCTGTTGGATCTGACTGCCATTATAGCCAAGTGATAATGATGTCCTAAGGACTCTGCCATAACAAAAAGGTCTAGCCCAGAAAGTCTCTTTGCTCTCATGGGCCTGGAAGTCCATCATGCTCACCCAGGGATAGAGGACAGCTATGTGGCACTGACAGAAGAAGTCTATCCCAACAGGTGCCTGGCCCTAGACTTCTATTTATCATGCTCATGGGGCAAGGAATTTGCTCCCCCAAGTAAGAGACACCAAGAGATAGACAGCATGGATTATCTGACAAGGATTTTAAAGGAGTTTACCATAAAAGGCTGCCAGTATCAATTACACACTCTCCTCCAAATAAATGGGAAAAAAACAGAAAAACCTCAGCAAGAAATAGAAGCCTAAAAAAAGAACCAAGGAGAAATATAGAATTTAGAATCCCAGAAATACAAATCTCCTGAGGTGTTCTCCATTGTACATAGTAGATAACAAGATAGAATCAATGATAGATTAGATTAGTCAGATTAATAGAATTCAGTCAATGTGAACAAGAGAGAAAGTAGACTGGAAAACATTGTGAACAGAACTAGAGCCTCTGGGGCTTGTGAGACAACAGCAAAAAGAACAAAAAAAGCTAATACCCATATCGTTGGAGTCACAGAAGAGCAGAGCAGAGAGGGATGGAAAGATTATGTAATGGTGGAATATTTCCCAAGTTTGACAAAGATACAAACCTGTATAGCCAAGGCACTCTGCTAACTCCAGAGTGGATAAAGAAATCCCTGCTAAAGCATATAAGTAATTACATTTTCAACCACTAAAGATCAACAATTTTTTAATGGAACCAAGGATGAACTAATCTGTAGAGGAACACCACTTTGAATGACAGTCATTATTTCATCTGAAACCACAGAGGCCAGCCAGAAACAGCATGGCATTTTTTTTTTAAATGCTTTAAGAAAAGAACTGTCAGTCATAGAATTCTATATCCAGCAAAATTATTCTTTGTGAATAAAAGGGGAAATAAAACCTTTCTCAGACAAAGGAAAGCTGAAAGAATCTATTGCTAGCAGATCAACCATTAAAGACTGACTAAAGGAAGTTGTTCAAATAGAAAAGAAAACGATAAAAGAAGGAATCTTGGAGCATCAGATAGGAAAAAGGAACAATGGAGAAAAAACAGAAATAGGACATATGATGCAGTGTTCATCATGAGCTTTAAAAATCATATTTGGAGACTGAAACAAGTGAAATACTATTTAATCTCATTGGATGATACCTTAAGGCCAGGAAAGCAGAGTGTTAGCCCAATTTGCTCCCTTCCCATAGTTTAGCATGCTCCTTCCCCTTTCCACAGCTTAGCATGCTCCTTTCTTAGAAAACACTAGGCCCTTGTAGTAAAGGCAGTAAATAATCAAGCAATAAATAATTAGCCTCCAACCCCTTTGGATGGCACTTGGGATGGCACTTCTCTGGGGCAGCTACCACCATATAAGGCAACAAGAGCCCCTTAGAGTGACCTTCAGGTCTGAGCAGCTGCAGGGCCCCTTATCTACTACTTGGGCAGTAGCCATAAATCCTAATCCACCAAGATGAAGCTCCTGGCCCACACATCCACACCAGGATCTTTGCCTCCTAGCCCCTTCTAGCCTCTCCTAAACCTCTTAGGTTATATAGGTTGCCTCAGACAATAGCCAGCGCATCTTCTCACTTCTCCCTGTGAGAAAGGGTCTTGCTGGCCCCTTTCCTGGCAACAAACCTTTCTTTGTTCTCCGTACCTGGATGTCTGTGTGGTTTTCTGGCAAAGTCTAAAATACTCTAACACAAAGAGACCTAAATGCAAAGTAAACCTTCCACTTTGCATATGAAGTAGTGAAGTAGCATGTAGATAGCGTAATACTGACAGTATCCACTTATTATAGAAAGAGCTAATTTGAGGAAGTGCTGGTATTTCTCAGTGTGTCACACCTACAGACAGGATTTCTGCACCAGAGGATAGAGTAGTATTTTTTTTTTTTTGGTGCAAGTACTAGGGCTTGAACTCAGAGCCTGGGTGCCATCCTGAATTTTTATGCTCAAGGTTAGCACTCTTCCACTTGAGCTATGGCTCCACTTCTAGCTTTTTGGAGGTAATTGGAAGTTAGATTCTCATGGACTTTCCTACACAGGTTGGCTTCATTCCATGATTCTCTAATCTCAGTCTCCTCAGTAGCTAGGATGACTGGTGTGATCTGTTGATGCCTGGCTAGAATTTTACTTTGTGAAATGAAACTTACAAAATAAGAATTCACAGAGGGTATCAGATGTGAGCCAGTCAGAAACTCAGAAGGAATATGTGTCTAAAGAAACAGTAAGAATTGGGAAAGAAAAAGCAAGCAAACTCTGCAAACATTCTGTGCAAATCAGCTTGTCAGAAATTCAAAATGGAGATAGATTTGCAGAAAACATCTAAGTTGAAAGATTCCCCCCAGAAATCTCCTGTATTAACCAATGAAGAAACAGCAGCACAGCTTTCTAATCCATAATCAAAAAGAAAAACGGAAGAAAGAGAAACATGATGAATGATACCAAACTTAATACTAAAAAAAAGCAAAAAAGCAAAGACATGCAGGCTCCTGAAGAAACAGAAACGAGCACGAGACAACAAGGAAGATGACGGGCCTAGCCTTCATTTGTTTCTTGAATTAATCTCATCTATGAAAATACTCTGAAAGCAAGAAAGGAATGGATTTCATGATCATGACTAAGTCCGAGCCACTCCTGAAAGGCAACTGCAAAAACAAGCAGCGGCAAACTCACTTTTCTCACCCTGTGATTGAACTTATTAAGTTCAAGACCACCCATGGTGGTCCTGAACAGGGCTATGTCATTCTGCCCTCTGACAGAGAGATTCATACTGCTCTTTACATTTCTAAGGAAGAATTAAAGGAGCTGGACATTCTAGCTACTCAGAAGGCTAAGATCTGAAGATCAGGGTTAGAAGCCAGTCCAGGCAAAAAAGTCCCTGAGACTCTTATCTCCAATTAACCATTAAAAAGCCAAAAGCAGAGATGTAGCTCAAGTGACAAGGCACCAGCCTTGAGCAAAAGAAAACAAGTGAGATTACAGGGCCCTGAGTTCAAGCCTCAGTACACACACACACACACACACACACACACACACACACACATACACACACACACACACACAGAACCATCACCAGAGGAAAGTGGTGGTCTTTTCAGGCTTTAAGTCTGCAAGATGTCACTACAAGTGACAGAACTTCATTGTTTTCCTATGTTGGCCATTCATGGAAGGGAGAAGTAACCTAAGTATGTAAGCGTACAACCATGCTGTTCCACTTCTGCCATGTAGATCCAGAAGTATTGTAGGGTACAGACATGACAGAAAGAACTGGATTCTTCATTATGACCCTCTTGATGGTGAATGTATCACCCTTGTATGGAAAGAACTACCCAGGCTTCCTTCATTACCTGCAACAACCCAGGGTTCCATGAAATGAATTTGACTTTTCCTTGTCAGAAACTTCTGGCATGCAGTCTCAGCTTGAAAAATGGTGGGAAAGAAGTTCTCTCTTCCTCTGGCAGCCCAGGAGACACACACATCACACATACAAGGAGAGGATTCCCTTTATCCAAACAGATCCTGCAGAGAACTTGAAGACAAGGCCAGTCAGCAGTACACTTAAGTCCAAGTCATGATTTGAGCACTCATGTTAGCTTCCTTGTGAGAAAAAAATGACACCTTCCAGATCCATGAAGTAAAATCATATTTATAAATCTGGTGCGGGTGGCTCCTGCTTATAATCCCAACCATTCAAGGGGTTGAGATCTAAGGATCACAGTTCAAAGCTAGCCTAAGCAAGAAAGTCCATGAGACTCTTATCTCCAATTAACCACCCAAAACAAACCAGAAGTGGAGCTGTGGCTCAAATGGTAGAGTGCCAGCCTTGGGTGAAAAAGCGAAGGGACAATGCCAAGGTTTGAATTCAAGCCTTAGTATCAGGACACAATTTTTTTTTCAGTGACAGTTGAAAATGAACAGAGGTCAGAGAAAAAAACAAACTACATCAATTAGACAGATGGGTTTTGTGGTTGTAGGAGCTCTTGATTGCGTTTTTGTGTGGTCTGTAACTATAAAATACAGTTATGTGTTATAGTGCTTCAAAACCAAAGTTGCTAGCAGCATTTTGCTATGGTGCCTATTAATTTATAGAATGACAACAAGTATAATTATACAGTTTCATAGAGGAAATGACTGGGTGAACAGCATTCCAATAGACAAAGGGAAAAACCATGTCTCACCTCTAAGCTTAACCACTATCACCCTGGTGAGGCTGCTGAGTCTCAGATCTTCACTGCTGGGTCTCTGGCTTGGTTTGCTGGATTCCTAATTCAGCTTCTAGCATTTGATAGCTATCTCTCTTTAGTACCATTTGTTTAGTTGTTGCTTCAGAAGTAATTGTGTTTAAAAAAATAAATAACAAAGGGAAGAATGTTTTAGTCACTATTACTGATAGAAGTAACAGTGTTATATTTTGGTATGTAACAATGCAGGTTTTTGTATACACGTGTGGGGGAAGAAGGTGTGTACTGAAGGTTGAACTCAGTCCCTCATACTCTCACTTGGATTCTTTGCTCAAGGCTGCTATTCTACCACTTGAACCACAGCTCTACCTCCAGCTTTTTTTTTTTTTTTTGGGGGGGGGGGGGTCAGGGACTGGTTAACTGGAGATAAGAATCTCAAAGACTTTTCTAATAGGGCTGGTTTTGAACTTTGTTCCTCAGAGCTCAGCTTCCTGAGTAGCTAGGATTACAGGTGTGAACCAGGGGCACCCAGCATCTGTGGCTCATTTTATACTCCTAATTGGCCAGTGCTGCCCTATCCCTTTCTCCTTGCCAGCCTCTAAAAGAGACCAAAACACTAAGCAGAGAGCTCATTCTCCAGGTTCTCTTCCATCTACAGGTAGGTATGTGAGACAGCTTTGGACAAGTGCAAGACATCTTGGGTGAGGATGATGGTCAGTTCTGTAAAAGTTTTTGTTCTGGACTGGGAAGGTGGCTCAGTGGTAGAGCACTTGCCTTACATGCATGAGGCCCTGGGTTCGATTCCTCAGCACCACATAAGCAGAAAAAGCCAGAAGTGGCGCTGTGGCTCAAGTAGTAGAGCGCTAGCCTTGAGCTGAAGAGCTAGAGTTCAAGCCTAGAGTTCAAGCCCCACGATGGGTTAAAAAATAAGTTTCATTCGTGCACTAAAGAGAATCCCAGCATACCTGTTGAAGTGAGTAAACTCTGGAACACACTGGTAATATTACACGTGGGGGGTGGGGGCGAGCATAGAACTGTCTTTCCTTGATGGTGCGGTAGATGTCAGCCACTATGGTCAGTGTGGAGACTTTCCACAAACAAACACACTCTTCTTTTTCTAAATATTTAAATGTTTTATTTTCCTTTTTAAGTTTGCAGTCCGCTGGGCCGGTGTATGCTAGGTAGGCACTCTACCACCAAGCTGAACACTACCACACCCTTGCAATCATACTTCTTGGGATTTATCCAAATGTGTCAAAAACTTTTGTCCGCAAACCTGCATGTGGATGTTTACAGCAGCCTCATTCATAATTTCCAAAGCTTGGAAGCCACCAAAATGTCCTTCCGTAAGGGAATGATACCATAGAATGCCATTCTGTGCTTTAAAAAAGACATGGGTTATCAGGCCATGAAAAGATGTGGAGGAACCTTAAGCTACTACTGAAAGAAGCTGATCTGAAAAGATTATGTACTCTATGATTCCAATTATGGGATGTTCTGGAAAAAGAAAACTATGGAGACAATAAAAAAGCAAAAAAAAAAAATCAGTGGCTATGGGAATTAATAGAGAGGGGGGATTTTGTTGTTGTTGTTGTTCTGATCCTGGGGCTTGAGCACTGGGCCTGGGCTTTAGCTCTTTTGCTCAAGGCTAGTACTCTACCACTTTGAACCACACTACTTCTGGTTTTCTTTTTTTCTTTTTTTGTTGGTCGTGGGGCTTGAACTCTGGGCTTGGGTGCTGTCCTTGCACTCTTCAGCTCAAGACAAGTGCTCTACTGCTTGAGTCACAGCGCCACTTCCGGTTTTCTAGTGGTTTATTAGAGATAAGAGTCTCACGTACTTTCCTGCCCGGGTTGGCTTTGAACTGTGATTCTCAGATCTCAGCTTCCTGAGTAGCTAGGATTACAGACATGAGCCACCAGCGCCCGGCTACTTCTGGTTTTTTGGTAGTTAAATGGAGATAAGGGTGTCATGGGCTTTCCTGCTCATGCTGGCTTTGAACTGTGATCCTCATATCTCAGCCTCCTGAGTAGCTAGTATTACAAGTGTGAGCCACCAGCACCCAGCTGATTTTTTTTTCTTTTAAGATGGAGTCTCACCATGTTGCTCAACATGGTCTCAAACTCCTGGACTCAAGTGGTCCTCATATCTCAGCCTCTGAAGAGGCTAGAACTAAAGGCACACACCACTATGTGGAGCTCAGAAGACTTTTCAGTCAGTGAAAAGAGCTGGAGTGATGGTTTTCATTACCTACTTGCCCAAATCTATAGTATGTTTAACACCAAGAGTGACACCTGGTGAAGACTTCAAACTTAGGTCATAATGATGTATCAGGATAGACTGGCCAATTCCAAGAAATGTCTGGCTCGAGAGGAGATGTTAACAGGGGGTGTTATATACATGTATAGGAGGTTCAGGGGTATCAGGGCAATCGTTGCTCAAATTCACTCTGAATCTAAATTGGCTTCCAAAATATGCAATTAAAAGAAAGACACACAACACACACACACACACACTCTCACACACACACTCACACACCCCAAGACCAACAGCAATGGCTCTTGCCCCTGTACCCCTACCCTAGTCCCCCACCCATGCCTTCTTATTTCTTCTTGCCCTGAATGAAGGTTCAAAGCCCAGAGCTATAGCAGACTGTTAGTGACATGGGAACAAACCCTACCCTGTCAGGGAGAGGGCAGCTATAACAGCCTGTGTTCCAAAAGCAATACCCACAACTCCCCAATTCAGATTTCTTACACAAGAAAAAATAAGAAACCCCTGCTTCTTCAAAGGCGCCTGTTCTGTTACTTGCTGCTGTGTATCTTTCTAACTGGCAGAGCAGTCAAATTTCCAAAGAACAGATCTCAGGCCTTATTCCCCAGCCCAAGCCACTGGCCCTGTGGAGCCTCTGCTAGTGATCCCCTCCCCCTCAACTTCTCTCTAGTTCCTGTAAGGCTCCATCTCAGTTCACACTTGTATTAGGACAATCTCATCTCCTGGTAGGTCCAGACCCCTTCTTTAAGCTTCTGAGGGCTGGAAGATGTCTAGCTCAGTGGTAGAACATGTGTTTAGCATGCCTGAGGCCCTGGGTTTCATCTTCCACATCACTAAATCCTCCAAAAAATCATCAAAAGCAAAAAAAGAAAAAGAAAAAGAAAGAAACTTCTGAGACCCTCTAGGTTATTTCAGTGTTCAGACTGAGCCATACACATCAGTCAGATGCTAGCAAAACAATGTGACAGGGAACAATGACCTCAATTCCAGGTCTTCCTCCGCCTCCTCCGAGGGGAAGTAGTAAAACCCATGAAGAACCACAAGATGATACCTTAACTACATAAAAAACCCACAAATTATATATCATCAGAACAAGGCCACGTGATAGCAGGAAGGAAGGCTCCCTCAAGGAGCCCTTTTATCAACACAGACACACTCGAGTCCTCGAGTCTTCTCCAAGTAAACATCCCAGTACCTCTGGCTGTCCCCAGACAGGGTGGGGCTCAGTGCCCACACATGTCTGAGCATTCTCCCCTTCTCATGTGCTACTGAGCCAGAAAAAGGCTGACCTACTTGCTAAGCTCAACTGTATGAGCTCTGTTCATGGAATGGACCACAGAGGTATCCAAATCCCAGCAGCAGCTCAGTGCCTCTGAGCCCAGCTGCCCAAACCTGAAGTGGTGTAATATAATCCTGTGGATGCTTAAAGACACTCTGAGACCTTTGCCCTGAGCTCAGCGGACCTAACTTCTAGGTCAACCTTGAGCGAATCACTACTGTGGGAAAACCTTGGTGAACACCCCTTCTGGTGTCAGACCTTCTGCCATCTCATCTCGCAGCAAGGTCTCTTCCACCATGAACATCAGGCAAACTGGCCAACTGTGACTGCCTGCTGCCGCCCCTCCCGTCTTTGCTATCGCAGTGCTCGGATCCCTGTCCTTGGAGTCTTTCTTCATTTCTTTCTCTCCCACCCAAACATGGAACATACTGGTCTGCCTCCAAATTTCACCCTCTCTCACCCTTTCCTACTAGCCCATCCAAGCTCTTGTCTTGTCTTCTGCTCACACTTTTTCAAGAGCCTCCTGATTGGCTCTACTCTTGGCTTTTGTTGTTATTTTCAAAGCTCCAGTCCTGGAACTTGAACTCAGGGTCTGAGTGCTGTCCCTGAATTTCTTTGCTCAAGGCCAGCGCTCTGCCACTGAACCATACCTCCACTTCTGGCTTTTTGGTGGTTCATTGGAGATCAGTCTCACAGGCTTTCCTGGCTTCGAGCTGTGATCCTCAGATCTCAGCTTCCTGAGAAGCTAGGATTACAGGTGTGAGCCACTGGCATCCAGCCCTACTTCTACTCTTGCTCCCACAACTCTACTCTTCACCCAACAGCTAGAGTCCTATCAGCCAGGCCCTGCCAGTTCTCCAATGGCCTCCCTTCTCCCTTGAAGTCATTTTGATTGTCTCTAAGGTCCCAACTTCTTTTTTTTTACTGGCTCCACCTGTCCCTCCTCCACAGTGACTCTGGCCTCCTACCTCAAAGACTATTCAACGCTTTTCATCTGGACCGAATGAGTTCCTAAAGGCTTCTCTAGTTCTAAACTCAAACCCAGTGAGCGGATCAGGTGCAACACAAAGACCTTCCCAGCTCTCTTTTTCCCCTAGAGTTGTTACTCTTCTCTGCAAATGGCCACAGAGGGGCAGAAGAGGAACTGAGGCCAGTGCTGTGTGACATTATTGCCCTGATACATGAAGCCCTTCCAAGCTCTAATGGAACTCTGCTGCTCCAGGAGTGCAATGTCAAGAAATCCACTACTAACTAAGAGATAAGGAAATTGTGTCAAGGAAGCCAGACCATCCTCGGGGAGATGACAGCACAGCACCGGACAGGACCCAGGACTCAGGGAACCGTCCTCCAGTCAGCCTTATTATGGAGACCACCCAGGCACTCTCAGATGCCACGCCCAGTCCTGGGCTCTCCGACTCTGGGAATCAATGACACCAATGCTTTAGAAGTCAGACCAAAAGGCTCCACAAGGTCATTAAACTTAAGTATCCAGGGGGTAAATAGGACCTAATATAGTTCTCGGCACAGGTGTTCAATAAATGATAGTTGCAGTGTGAAATTTAGTCATGAGAGCTTCCTGACTGAATGGCTCATCCCTTCAACAATATTTTCTGGGTCTCTATGATGTACTAGGCAATAAAGAGAATACAACAACCACAAAAGATGATAGTGCCTATTGTAAGCCAGCAATACAATAATCATGCTGGCAGGGAGAGAAAGAGCAGCAAAGTTTATTTTTTCTTAAGCACTTGCTCTGCACTGGTCTTGCTGGATCTTCCAAGTGTACTACCTCATCTAGTCATAACCACAGCCCTGGGTGTTACCATCCTTGTTTCAGAGATGAGGAAAAACCTAGGCTCAGACTTTTATCGAAGGTCACATAAAGGCTTGAAATCCCCTTTCTATCAGAGTTAATGAACATAACCTTCAGGAATCCCTGATTTGCTTTAAACTGGTGGATTAATACGAGGATAAATAAGGACCTCTCCCTCTGGTGAGTTAAGGGATGCTTTCTGAAAACAAAAAGAATAAAACCTCTATTAGCAGATGCTCCTGCTCCAGCTAGAGGAGAGTGCCGGTCCAGGAGTCCAAGGCTGGGAGTTCTTGGCAGGACCCGGTTGCCAGGCAACACTGAATTCTGCATTGCTGCCTACTGAGAAATAAGATGGTTTTGGAGGGAAAATTCCTAGCCCTTGACTAAATTTTTAATCAAGTGGAACCATTCTCACCTTATCCCCAAACAACCTGGCATTTTTATTTATCACAAATTAAGATACATGGGAAAGAAACTTATGCTCCCTTCTTTAAGTCCCTTATCTCATTCACAACTTCCTCAAAGCCCCAACCACTCTCTCTCCTCCATCTGAGAGAGTTGCTGACATAGATGTGAATCTAGTTTTACTGAATACAGCACCTTGTCCGCACAGACTAAACACACACCAACAGATATTCTTCATTGAAAGAAGCCTAGAAATAGGTAAGGAGACAGCAATTGACCTGCCGAAACACAGAAACAGCAGTATAAATAAGTCCCAAATCCAACCTGACTCACAGCCCAGTGATCTTTTAAAGACACTATGTGGCCTCTTAACTGTGTAAATTGGCTGAACAACTTAAGAGGTGCCAATAGCTCACACCTGTAGTCCTAGTTACTCAGGAGGCTGAGATGTGAGGATCATACTTTAAAGCAGCCTGGTCAGAAAAAAAAACAGAGAAACTCTTATGTCTAAGGGGGGGGGGGGGGAGGAGCCAGAATTGGTAATGTGGCTCAAGCTGTAGAGTGCCAGCCTTGAGTGAAAAAGCTGAGTGACAGACAGCATGAGGCCCTGAGTTTAAGCCTCAGAACAAACACATATACAAAAAGCTCTAAGAGGTGAAAGGAGGAATGTAGGAATATAATTCCGTGACCCAGAAAGAGGCCAAAAGTCCTTCCTCCTATGGCAGGACAAAAGCAATCCTTGCACAAGATAAATAGGTAATAGTGGTAGCTGATAATAGCACTTACTATGTGCCCCATACCGTCCCTGGAACTGTACAATATTTAACTCACGACCTTAACGGTTGTGTTAGGGGTGTCCTGCTATTACCTCCCTTTTCTGAAGAGGCTAGCCTTAAATACAGGGAAGTTAAGTAACTTGCCCAAGGTCATCTAATAGCAACTAATATTTATTGAGCACTTCCCGTGTGTCAGAAACGAGGTCCAGAAACTATGCCTATTACCTCGGTTAATACTCAAAATAACCTTAAGATAATTACCATCATTATCATCACTTTCACAAGAAGCCATCGGGGCTCCAAAGGGCACCTTGCCCAAGCAGCTGGAGTCCCAGGGCTCAGGATCTTAATCACACGTTTCTTTGCAATGGGCAAGGGGAGCAAGATATAGGCTGAGAGCGAGCGGGCAGACCCAGGACTGGGCCGATAGCTGCGTGTGAGGGAGCCCTCCACTTCCCCCAAATCCCTGTGCCCCAGCCCGGGATCTCACGCCCGGATGCCCCGCGCCCGCGAGCCGCTGCTGCCCCCTGCTGCCCGCGGGCGCGAGAGCGGGAGCCCCGGCCCAAGCCCGCCCTCCTCCGGGAGGAGCTGCTCCAGACGGCCGCGCCCGCCGCTCGCGGGGGCCGAGGGGGTCGGTCACTCCGCACCTTCTGTCTTTCGGGCCTCATCTCCGCCCCGGTCCCCCACCCCCCATCCCCGCTTCCTTTCCCCAGGGACCCCGAGCTATCCTAAGGGGCACCGGGTTGCCATGGTGAAGGATGCGCCAGGCGCGCACCTGGGGTCGGCAGAGCGGGACCAAAGTCTTCCCGGTTGCCATGGTGATGCGGGCTTCCAGCAGTACTGCCGGAAGGGGCGGAGTCCGCGCGCCCGCGCGCGCTGGGGATCAGGAAGGCTGGTCCAGGTCCCTGGTTGCCTAGGTGATGTGGACTCCCGGAGTAGCGCCGGAAGGGGCGGGGTCAGGGCTTGCCTAGGCCTTTGCCCCACCGAGGCGCCTTCGGGTTTCACAGGAGCTCGTTGCTTTACTCTAAAAATGAACGATGAGAGCTCGGCTCTTCCCTGGCTCTTCGCATGAGAAGGATGGAAAGAGCCAAAGCGGCTTTTCCCGCCTCGAGTGCTGGGTAGCCCGCAGTTGCCATGGTGACGGGTGCCTGGCGGAGGATGACCTGCACAAATCTGATCCGATCAGCACTTTGGGGGTCCGCTCTTCTCACTTTCTCCCCACCGTGGACTGTAGACGGAGGTTTTACACCAAGGTCCCCTGAAGGCACTAGAGTCGGGGTTTGGAGCTAATCCCTGGACCCTCCTTGCCCTCCTTGCAATACAGCATGCATAGATGGTGAGCAGAGCCCTGTCGCTGGAAAGAACATCCGATCTTCTCAAGGTCACCTATTTTTCCATATCATGGCTATGCCATAATGTATTTAACCCCTCCCTTACACAAGCAGCACTATGTCACCACAGACACATCTCTGTATATACCTGCGTGCACATGTGCAGTTTTTTCTGTAGAATAAATTTCCTCAACTGTAATTACTGTGTCAAAAGACAAATGCAATTTTAATGTCCATGGATATGACCAAATTGCTCTCCAAAGACACGAGCAAATTTGCATCCCCACCAAAACTGAAATCCAATCATTTTAATTAGGGCTCTATCAACAGTGATGAGCTACTTGGAAAGAATATTCCAGAGTCAATGTCATTTAAGCCAATTTAATTCTTGGATCCGTTTTTATACAATATCATCAAAACTATCCAATCCCATTTATTTCATAATAAAGATTTTTTACTTCTTAGTTTGTATGTCAGACTTTACTTTGGTTCCTGTCACTGTGAGGTTTCTTACTTCTCCCCTCATTTTATTGAAATATAAATGAAAGAGAAAAAAAAAAGCCTGTCATTTAGAAACGAGCCTGCCACTGCTTGACCATGTAATTCTCTTCATGTTTTTCCAACCTCAGACAAGGTTATACACACTGAGGGCATGAAGCAGAGAAGTGTACTTTGTAATTTTTCTAAGTACAGACAAAAAAACATGGTCCCTCTGCCACCCATAAACACTCAATATCCCCCTTGCTTGCCACTTATTTACTACTTACAATTTTATCTTTGTTTTGACTGCTTTTTCCTATAGATTAGATTTTCTGAGATTTCTAGCCATGGAACTGTGTCTGCTTACTGACAGCATCTAACCTAAACCAAAACCAGCCTCCATAGACCCTTTCCAACTTTGCAACTACTATAAATTGTGAAACCCATAGTTTCCTCTTGGTGTGCACTTGCCCTTGATTATACAGATAATAAACCCAACTTGTTCAACTACAGGTATATTCCTGATGGTCTCTGGCTAAAGGGTATTGACACAAGCAAGTTCCATTTTCTTTGGTAAAATTCTGTAGGTCTGGCTGGGTGCTAATGTCTCATATCTGTAATCCTAGCTTCTCAGGAGGATGCAATTTGAGGATCAAGGTTCAAAACCAGTCCTCACAAACAAATCCTAGAGACTCTTATGTCCAACCACCAAAAATACTGGAGGTGGAGGTGTGGTTCAAGTAGTAGAGCACCAGCCTTGAGCAGAAAAAGCTCAGCAAAAGTTTGAAGCCCTATTTCAAGCCCCAACACACACACACACACACACACACACACACACACACACACACACACACACACACACAAACAAATTATACAGGTCTAAAATTTGTCAATAGCAGTCCTGTATAAATGTTTAATAACACATTTTTCATGGGCAGTTGGTTTGTATAGACTGATTTCCCTCAGCTTTTTACAATTTCCTATATCCTCGACATAGTCTTCTAAATTTTTTAAATAACAAATTTAGCAGATGCAATCCTAACCATTATCAATTTGATTTTAAATTATTTGTTGGTGTTTTTTTCAACCAATGGTAGTCTTTGTAAATCAGACAGAAGGTGGATAATTTTTTAATGTGCTTCTTTACTCAAAAACCTTCAGTAGGGCAATGATGTAGGGCATAGACACAAAATGAAGTAGAAAAAAATGTTCTGGTTTAATTGGCAGGCTTACTATACACAACCATGAAATAACTTACTGTTTAATCAGAGAGGTACAGAGCTGACTAGCCTCCATTTGCCAGATGGATGCAAATGGAAAAAGGCTTTCCAAATAAAGGGAACAGCCAAATACCAGGTGTCTGTTCATCTAGTAAATATTTAGTGAGAACCAACTTTGTGCCAGGGACTGGTGTGGGTATGGGACATTCCTTGCTTTCGAGAAGCTAGGTCCTGTGAGAGAGAGCTTTATTAAATAATCACACCAGTAACAACAATACTGTGCTGACTATTGCAAAATAACCCCGGATGGATGGGTGACTACATAACCTGGCAAGTCAAGAAGGAATGTCTTTGTGAGACTAAAAATTTCAGATGTGACTGGTGCTGGTGGCTAACATCTATACTCCTAGTAACTGAGGATGCTGAGATTTGAGGACTGCAATTCAAAGCCAGCATGAGGCAGAAAGTCCATAAAACCCTTATCTCCAGTTAGCTGGCAAAAGGCCGGAAGTGGTGGTGTGGCTCAAAGTTGTAGAGCACCATCTTTGAATGAAAAAGCTCAGGAATAGTGTCTAGACCCTGAGTTCAAGCCTCAGAGCCAACACACACAGTCTCTCTCTCTCTCTCTCACACACACACACACACACACACACACACATTCTGAGATGTGAAGGGGGAGTGGTGCTTATCCAAGAAGTTGTTTCTGACAGAGGAAAAACCTTGGTCCTTTTGAGGAGAGGAAGGCAGACCCGTATGACTAGAATAAAATAGGCAGAGGGAGGGTGATCCTGGAAGGCCCTGTCCACCTGTGGTGTCTGCATTTTAACTTAAAGACAGCACTCTAGAGAAGATGATCCAGACAGAGTGGTTTGATTCAATTACAAATACATTTTATAACATCTGTATAGAGAATGGAGTGGGTAGGACAATGCCATCAAACCACTTACAAAGAAACTACTGCAGGGAGTACAGGAATAATGATCAAAAGGGCCAGTGGCACTCATAGGAGGGAAGTACTTAGTGGAGTGTTGAGGGTAGAGGTGAGGTTGGTGTGGGAGGGAGGGGTTTCTGTAAGGCACCATCTGGTGAAATCATGAGAAACCACTGACCATGGACTCGATGCTCCCACTCCCTTTTCATTCATATGGGGATTGTCTGACAAACTTCAACTCAGATTGCAGATCTCGGGTTTAAAAAAATCACTCAAGAAGCTTTCCCTGCCAGGTGCTGGTGGTTCATTCCTGTAATCCAAGCTACTCAAGAGGCCGAGACTTAAAGATCTGTTTCTTTTTTCTTTTTTTTTTTTTGGGGGGGGGTGTCTGGTCGTGGGGCCTGAACTCTGGGCCTAGGCGCTGTCCCTCAGCTCTTCAGCTCAAGGCTAGCACTCTACCACTTGAGCCACAGCACCAATTCCGGCTTTTTTCTTTTTGCTTATGTGGTGTTCAGGAATCGAACCCAGGGCCTCATGCATGCAAGGCAAGCGCTCTATTACTGAGCCACCTTCCCAGTCCCAAAGATCTCAGTTTCAAGACAGCCCAGGCAGAAAAATCCCCAAGACTCTTACCTCCAATCAACCAGGAAAATTCTGGAAATAGAAGTGTGCCACAAGTGGTAGAAAGGGAGCCTTCAGAAAAAAACAAGCAAGGAAGTAGAGCTTTGGGTCTAACTGGTAGAGTGCTAGCCTTGAGCAGAAAAGCTGAGACAGCTCCCAGGCCTGAGTTTATACCCCACAATGGACAAAACCAAAACTAAAAACAATAAAAAAAGATGAAGACATTATAGAAGCTCAAGAATATAGATAGCTCTATCATTGCTGGGTGCTGGTAGCTCATGCCTGTAATCCTCCCTACATAGGAGGCTAAGATCTGAGAACTGTGGCTCAAAGTCAGCCCCGGGCAGAAAGTCCATGAAACTCTTTTCTCCAATTACCCATCAGAAAACTGGAAGTGGAGCTGTGGCTCAAAGTGATAGAGCATTAACGTTGAGCAAAAGAGATCAGAGATGGGCTGGGAAGGTGGCTCAGTGGTAGAGCGCTTGCCTTGCATTCATGAGGCCCTGGGTTCAATTCCTCAGCACCACATAAGCAAAAAGAAAAAACCGGAAGTGGCTCTGTGGCTCAAGTGGTAGAGCGCTAGCTTTGAGCTGAAGAGCTGAGGGACAGTGCCCAGGCCCAGAGTTCTGGCCCCACGTCTGGACCAAAAGAAAAAAGAGAGAGAGTGATCAGAGGCAGAGCCTAGGCCTTGACTTCAAGCCCCAAGGCCAACGAAAGGAAGGAAGGAAGGAAGGAAGGAAGGAAGGAAGGAAGGAAGGAAGGAAGGAAGGAAGGAAAGGAGGGAGGTAGAGAGGGAGAGAGGAAGGGAGTAAGAAAGAGAAAGAGAGAGAGGAAGGAAGGGAGGGAGGGAGTATGAGAGGAAGGGAAGGAAGGAAAACAAAGAGAGTCAAGCAAGAGCTTTAGGCCCAGTACTGGCATAAAAGAGGAAGAGGAGAGGGGAGAGGAGGGGGAGTGAGAGGAGAATGGGAAGGGGAGGGGGTGGCAGCTCTTCTTAACCCCATTTTTCAGATAGCAGTTATGCCAGGCCCTCAGAGAACCTCAGAGTTTACTTCGTAACTGACTACACATTGACTTTATTTGGAGATAGGGCCTTAAAAATGTTTGTTCGTTTGTTTGTTTTTGCCAGTCATGGGGCTTGAACACTGGGCCTGGGAGCTGTCCCTCAGATCTTCAGCTCTACCACTTGAGCCACAGTGCCACTTCCAGTTTTCTGGTGGTTTATTAGAGATAAGAGTCTCACGGACTTTCCTGCCGGGCTGGCTTTGAATCATGATCCTCAGATCTCAGCCTCCTGAGTAGCTAGGATTACAGGCGTGAGCCACTAGCAAAGATGAATAAAAATTAAATAAGGTCATGACCTCCTATTGACCTAATCCAATATGGGGAGGAAGCAGCGCCACCAGGGATACACTTACACAGAGAAAAGATTACTGTGACTATGTGGAGGAAACAGTACGAGGGTGGCTGTCAGTCTGAAAGTCAAGGACAGAAGCCTCCAGAGAAACTAAAGCTGATGGCACCTTGTCCTTGGGACTTCCAGCCTCCAGAATCATGGGAAAATTGATTTTTTTGTTGTTGCTTAAGTCACTCAGTTGTATTTTATGATGGCAGCCCTCTCAGACCATGATAAACCCAATGTCCAAACAATAAGATAGTTGGGAAGTAAATTGGAGGTACATCCACTTTGTGGAGAAAAGTTTTACAGATGGACTCAGGAAAAGACCATGAAGAGTTCCACTTAGCATCTTCTCTTTGGCTTGCGAAGGCTTCCATTGCTTTTCCAATGACTAATATTGAGCCTCAGAGTGCCTGGTATCCGATTACCTCAACAGTAGGACATCAGGGAACCATAGTAATGGAAAGAAGCTATTCATGTGAGTCTGTAGTTGAGACACATAAAAGCAAGTCTGCTCATAAAAACTTGAATTTAATAAAAGAATTTAATAGTTAGCATCCCCTAATAAATCAAAATATTGTTTTTCTGACTTCCAGCTACTACTGCTTTAGGGCAGAGTTTCTGGAAAGGAGCTTAAGCTGAATAGCAAGCACTTAACCGAGTGGAGAAATGAAGATCGAAGATCACCAAAATGATTGTGTACACTTTGGAAAATTATTTCATTTATCAAAATGAGATTCGTGGTGGTTTTTTCTTTTTAAGTAGGGAAATGATCAAATGGCACTGAATTAGAAAAATTAAGTCAAACCGTCTTTTTGGAAGCCCTCTGGGCTAGAGATGGCGAGGGCAACACACCAATCCTGGGTGACATTGACATAATGTTTATTATGCCAGCATGTGCCAGGGAGAGGCAGATCAGAGGGTGGGTTATCTGGACAGTGGCCCAAAGCAACCAATCCATCAGCAACACTGAAATGTCAAAGGAAGAGCAGGTGGGAAATGCATGCCAGCTACCTGAGAAGTTCACACACGATTTCCTCAGAGGCATCTAACTGCTAAGGAGCCCCACGTAGGCAGCACATTCTAGTGACTTCTCAGAAAGGGAGGATGTAGGGGAAGGGGTGGGGGGCTTTAGATCTTGTAGAAGTTGGGATTTTCTGATGGTGGAAATGATACCAGCCACTTAGGGGAGATAAGACAAGGATATTACAGGCAGAGGGACAGAGAACACAGAGGCCCTGGTCCCAGGTGACGAAATGACTGGAGGACAATGAGCCTGAGAGACAGTGTCAAAAAGATTAGGACCGAAGCCTGGCTCTGGTGGGTCACACCTATAATCCTAGCTACTCAGGAGGCTGAGATCTGAGGATCCCAGTTGGAAGCCAGCCTGGGCAGGAAAGTTTCTGTGAGACTCTTATTTCCAATGAACCACTCAAAAACTAAAAGTGGGGCTGTGGCTTACAGTGGTACAGCACTAGCCTTGAGCTAAAGAGCTCAACGACTGACAAAAACGAAAACAAACCCCCACAAACTTCCCCCCCTCCAAAAAAAGAAAAACAAACACAAAGGATTAGGATGTAGGCAGGAGCTTTGGGGTAGGGCAGGGGAGGGGAGGTTACCATTATCTGGGCTGTAATAAGGAGAGGAGCCATGAACTGACCCACTTTTTCTTTTCTTTTCTTTCTTCCCTTCCCTCCTCCCCCCACACACACTTGCTCCATTGTAGGGCTTGAACTCTGAGCATGGGTGCTATCCCTTAGCTCTTTGGCTCAAGGTAAGAGCTCTATCACTTGAGCCACAAGGCCACTTCCAGTTTTCTGGTAGTTAATTGGAGATAAGAGTCTCACAGACTTTCCTGCCTGGGCTAGCATTGAACTGTGATTCTCAGATCTCAGCCTCCTGAGAAGCTAAGATTACAGGTGTGAGCCACCAGTGCCTGGCTTCTAGAGAGAAGTACTAGGGCTTGAACTCAGAGCCTCAAGCTTGGCTTTTATACTCAAGGCTGAACCGCACCCCTACTTCCACTTAACTGCTTTCTAATTACAGAAGAGCCCCTGCCCTGATGCACTGGGATTAGCTGTATAATCATAACTGCTGCCTCCATGGTTCTCCGTCTTTACTAGGAATTGGTGCTTTATCTTTTGGTTTTTCTTCTTATAAATGAATGATAGGTTTTGGCCCAGAAGACGTTACACAGAATTTCTAAACAACATCATCAAATTAAATGCCATGACATGCTGACTTAGGGAAGCTGTTCATCTCTTTGTTTCTTAAAAGGAATGAAACGGTTGATCAGTTTTTGCCTCTGTGTGTTTATTTGTTATAACTGATAGAAACACCAACATTTACAGCCAGAGAATTGAACCCGCATTCTAATCTAAGTGCCTAAATACAAAAGCCGTTTTCCCGACATTGTGTTCATATTTTATTTTCTCAATTTAGACCACAGCCTGCAGGAGCAAGGACTGGATCAGTAATGACCTGGAGAAAGTCATGAATCTCTGAAATTTGACAACAGATGTCATTTGTGCCACATTGCTCACAGCACCATCGGTGCTACCTGCCATTTCAGAGAGCCTACATCTTCTTTGGCACAATCATTTCTTTTTTCCTTTTCCATGAAAGCATCAGCTTATTGTCAAAAGGTCTGACTTCTTAGCTATCACAATACTACATCTGTCCTCATCTGTTCCCATATTGGAAGCCACAAACACAATCTCTACAAGCAGGGAAACTGAGGCTCAGAGTAGACCAGGATTTCCCAGGGCCAGGTGAAGAATGATCCTCACCCGGGTCTCCAAAGCTGATCTCTTGTCACACTATTCTTGGTTCAAGTCCAACACCACTCTAAGTCCCCGAAATGTGCCAAGCTTGGAGTTACTGCCTAAGCCAATTAGAGCTACCTGGATTAGGAATGCCACACTGAGACAGATAGGCCTGAAAGGGGCTGAAATACACAATTTAGCCAGCAAAATGATGGCACAGAAGCTCCCAGAAGCAACATCTTACAAGCCCTTTCGTCTGCAGCTTCCTGATGCTTAGTTGCTGACATTTGAAAGCTTTCTCTGTAACAAATTATGCGTCCCATATTTCCCTTCCCCTCCTGTCTGTGAAGTAGCAATCAGCGTTGTCATTCAATCTTCAGGAAACCAGCCAGAGTGTGCCAAGAAGACTGCAGCTGAGCACCTGAGAGGCCTCTTTCTGGACAACATCTGGGAACACAGAAGCTAGGCTGTGCCCTTGGGCCTCCCCACTCCTGCCCCCCCTCTTTCTACATGGTGCAGAAAATGGTTCATTGCCCACAACCCATGTGTGTTTGTAGAGGGCAGGGATGGAAGGAGGTAAAACACGGAGAGCATCATTGGTCTTGTGGGATGGGGGACCAATGGATCGTCAACATTGACTGACCTCTACTTTTCTATAGGTCCCACTGAGTCTGAGCAGCCCTGCTAAGTTATGGCCTCTCTGCTATTACTTGTCCCTTTTAACAGATGGAGAATGAGAGGCTTAGATGTCACAGAACCATGCCAAGACCCACAGACAGGATTCAAAACAAATCCTTCCAACTGACACCTTCTCATTCACTCTCCTAAGAACCCCCACTCTCCTGTGCTTCCAGTGCCAGCCCCTCCCATGTGCCCTTCTTCTGGGTGGATCACTCCCACATTCTAGTCCTGACGTAGGCTGGGTAGTCATGGGGCACCATCACCCCCTCTGATGCTCGATTTCCAATGATAAAAGGACGAGATTTGGGACAGGCTCAAATCAGACATAAGCCATTCAGTATATTGTTGGAGCTCTGGCCTTGAACCATGCTTTGATGCTGGGTATAGAAGAGGCAGAGGAGCCAGGCGCTGGTGGCTCACGCCTGTAATCCTAGCTACTTAGGAGGCTGAGATCTGAGGATCCTGGTTCAAAGGCAGCCTGGTCAGGAAAGTCCGTGAAACTCTTATCTCCAATAAACCATTAGAAAACCGGAAGTGGCATTATAGCTCAAGTGGTAGAGCACTAGCCTTAGCTGAATCACTGAGGGACAGCGCTCAGGCCCCACGACTGACAAAAAAAAAAAAAGGAAGAGGCAGAGGGTCTTAACTTGTGCATGAGGGAACAGAATGCAGGTGGTTTATAATCCACAAAAGTAAGTTAATATGGCCAAGCACTATTGGCTCATGCTTGTAATCCTCACTACTGAGGATCACAGATTGAAGCCAGCCTGGGGTGACACTCTTATCTCCAATTAACCACCTGAAAACTGGAAGTGGAGCTGTGGCTCAAAATGGTAGAGTGCTAGCCTTGAGCAAAAAAGCTCAGGGACAGTGCTCAAGGCCCTGAGTTCAAGCCCCATGTCTGACAATCAATCAATCAATCAATGAGAGTTACTTGGCCCATGGTTCTGAAAGTCTTAGGGCATGGCTCCAGCACTGGGTGAAAAGTTTCCTGTTGCCTCATCCTGTGGTGGAAGGTGGAGGGAGAGAGGGATGACTCAATTCTATATAATGCATAGGCTCAGACAAAATCTAATCACTCCTTGGACGATTTCTGTAAGCAGAACTCTCCTGGCCTAATCACCTCTTCAAGTTAGCTCTGTCCATTTGGGTTTACAACACAGCAACTTCAGGAACACAGTCAAGCCACAGCAGGGGGGTGCACATGCACGGTGTCGGTGAGATGGAGAGATACGGAGGGGCGGCCACAGGTGCACCCAGGTCCTGGGTCAGGCCATGTGCCAATGGCAGTGACAACCACCCAGAACCCCTTAGCCTGGGGACAAAGGGGTGGAAGGGGCGGGAGGAGGCGGGAAATCCAGCTTGGTTGTCTTGTTTTTCCTATAAGTACTCAGAGGGGAGGCTCAGAGAAAAGGGGGTGCCGAGGAGCTCAAATCACTAGTTAGGAGCGGAGAATGAGAAGGCCCAGCTTGCTCCTCCCAAAGCCAGACTTTTCCACCTATGAAACAACAGGGAAGTGAACTGATAGTGACACCACCCAGCCCTGAGCCGTGCACACTCAGCACTGTGTTCTCTCCCCTCAGCCTCTCTTTTACTCAGGAAGAGAGTGAGCAATTCCCTACCACTGTCCAAACAAAGCACTGTGAGACATGGCCAGGAAAACCTCCTTGTTCCAGAGAAAAGTCTGAGGGAAGCTGCCCATGGAGGGAATTTTGATCCACATCAGTGGGTCTTGGAATGTGGTCACTGCCAGTAGCATCCATGTTGGACCTTGTAAGACATGGCCATTGGGCTGGGAATGTGGCTCAGTGGTAGAGTGCTTGCCTTGCATGCATGAAGCAGAAAATAGAAAAAGCTGGAAGTGGCGCTGTGGCTCAAGTGGTAGAGTGCTAGCCTTGAGCAAAAAGAAGCTCAGGGACAATGTCCAGGCCTAGAGCTTAAACCTCAGGACTGGCAAAAAAAAGAGAGAAAAAGACATGGCGATTCTCAGGCTGTGGCCCGGCCTGCTGAAGGGGAGGGGTGACACCTGTGTCCCAGCTTGGGCTGCAGGTGGGGGGTGGGGCAGACATCCCTGGTCAGACTCTGTCACATCTTTTTGGCTCTGGTTTCTGGGGATTGTTCTTAATCTCCTCTGATGCCTCTAGTTCATTCTACACATAATCAATAAGTAGCAGTGGGGGGTGGGGAGTATAGCCAGGAAAAGGCTGGATTCAAGGGCGCTTCTGTTTGGAAAACAATAAACCTGAAGCCAGAAGCAAACATCCTGCAAGAGTGTCACAGCGTGGGCCTGCTTGACCTTTTGGAGAGTGTGGAGAGTGTTGAGAGTGGGTACAAGTGGCTTCAAAACCAGACTCATTTCCGTTACATTGTCTCCAAGTACAGGTTTCCAGTGAGGATATCAGAGCGATGATTCCATGTCATTTCAAGTACATAAACAAAGGTGTGCAGCTGTCCACTTCCTGGCTCTCTTGGGTTGGAATGGAAGCCCAGTGCTGGCCCTCTTCATGCCCTTAGCTGATCCCTGACTCACGGCTCCAATCACAGCCTTCCTGCCCTTCCACAGGGCCTGACAATGCTTTCCCTACCTCCATTTCTCTTTCTGG
The DNA here is from genome assembly GCF_019054845.1 of Dipodomys spectabilis. NCBI lineage: Eukaryota > Metazoa > Chordata > Mammalia > Rodentia > Heteromyidae > Dipodomys > Dipodomys spectabilis. The sequence goes on from NW_024870852.1 coordinate 8,142,028, forward strand.
TCTTTTCAGGGCCTTTGCTCTGTCACTACACATAGCTCTCTGCTGAGATGCTACCACAGCCGACAAGCCTCCGTGGCCACCCTGACAAAAGTGTTTACCCACCCCTCCCCCCATTCTTCTGACCTTATCTTTGTTTCCTTCCACCTGACATTGCTCAATCTCTTCATCTGTTCACTATGTGCCTTCTTCTCTAGCAGGATATTTCTTTGAAGAAGATAGACAAATGGCCAATAATATAGTAGATCTTTAACACCATAGGCATTAGGAAAACGTGAGTCAAACCACGTGGTTATCCCCAAACATGAGGATAGCTGTAACAAAGAAGACAGACCATAAGTATTGCCAAAGATTGGTGGAATTTGTACTCTCATAGAGTGGAAAGTAGTCACTTTGGAAAACAATCTGTCTATTCCTCAAAAAGTCACATACAAAGCTGTCTTCCAACATAGTGTTTGAACTTTCAGGTTAATACCCAAGGGAAATGAAGATAACTGCCCTCCCAACTGTTCCAAAGAACCCCAAATTGGAAACAACCTCAATGTCCATCAGTAAACAAACAAACAAATAAATAAAAAAGTGGTATTCTATTCCATAGACCCCTATTATTTAGCAAGGAAAAAAGAAATAAAATACTGATACAGGTTCCAACACAGATGAGTCTTGAAATCATGCTAAGCAAGTAAAACCATCTATGGTAGGGATTCCATTATAAGAAGGGTCCAGAAGAGGCCCAAGTACAGAAGAAAGTCCTGTCTAGCATGGGGAATTGGAGAGAAAATGTATGGTGTGAAATGTGGTGATGAGAAAGTTCTCAGATTTACTGGGATAATTAATGGCAGCACATCTCTGTACTGAGTTTAAATGAGTAAATTTTATGGCATGTGAGATGTGAGTGTGTGTGTGTGTGTGTGTGTGTGTGTGTGTGTGTATGCACATGCCAGTACTGGGGCTTGAACTCAGAACTTCAAGCTCTTGCTTGGGTTTTTTTTTTGCTCAAAGCTAGCACTCTACCACTTGAGTCACAGCCTCACTTATAGCTTTACACTAGTTAATTGGAGACAAGAGTTACATAGTCTGGAAAGCCCAGGTGGGCTTTGAACCATCATCCTCAGATTTCAGGCTCAAGAGTAGCTAGATTACAGATATGAGAGAATGGTATCTGGCTGCATTAAATGTGTCTATTTAGTATTCTAATGTGTTCATCTAGCTTTTTCCCAGTCACAAAATGATTGCCATGGTCCAAGAATCATATCTTTATGAAACAACATTTCGGATAAAATGAAAAGGCATGTGTTAGCCAGGCGCTGGTGGCTCAACCTGTAACTTTAGCTACTCAGGAGACTGAGAGTTGAGGATAGATGGCCAGAGGCAGCCTGGGCAGGAAAGTCTGTGAGACTCTTATCTCCGATTAACCTCCAGAAAACAGGAAGTGGTGCTGTGGCTCAAATTGGTAGAGTGTTAGCCTTGAGCAAGAGCTCAGGAACAGTGCCCAGGTCCTGAGTTCAAGCCTTATGACCGACTAAATAAATAAATAAACAAAAAAAGGGCATGTGTTAGGAGTGTGCACTTCTTCCTCATTTTTTAAGACCAAAAACACCTTTGTGGGAAGTTTCCTCAGGCAGACTTCCTCACATAACTCATTAGTCTGAGACCTACCTCTTATGTCCCCTGCCCCCCTTAAAATAAAAATATCACCTTTCTGCTCAAACATCCTCCAAAGGTCTCCTTTCTTACTCAGGGCCAAAGTCCTTAGGATGGCACACAATCTCCTACCTGATTGAGGCATTATTCCTCCCCCTCATTACTGCTCTGCCATGACCTCTCTAGAAACTATGGGCTCTAAAATGGCAGATTGCAGCTTGTCTCATCTGCAGGCTAGAAGGGGGTTGGACCCCATCTCAACCTTTCACAAGTCTGCCAGTGCCTTCACTCTATGCAAGCATCCAACCCAGGGCTTCTGAAATGAAAAGAGCTGTTCAGACCCAAGAAGCTTTAACAGTATTCGGAAATAAATCACATCCATAATTTGAATTTTTGTGTGTTTAGTCAGGGAATCATTTGTATCTATTTGGTAATTTTTTTAAAGCCCGCATCATGTTTAAAATTATCTGGCATATTGGAGTATCTAAGAGATTAACTTATGATCCCAATTAAAATGTGTAATTGAGTAATTGATTTAGATTTATGATTCTACATTAAAAAGTACAAATGATTTTATGGTTTACAAACTGATTGCAACATGTAAGAAGGCATTCAAGTCACCGTATTTCAAGTGTTTTTTTTTTTTAAGTATTTGGAAAGATTCTGTTTATTAAACAGGTAATTAAAGTACCTAAAAAAGGAAAGTGACTTGACTGCATTTATGACTGCAGTTCAAAATGTTTTAATTGCCAAGTTCTCGTTCACCTTGATCATTCATTAGTTTGCTACATCTAATGGTAGAATAGTAAGATTTATAGGTTGACTCAAAAAAATTGGAAGAACTCAGCTTTAAATTTCCAATCTGAATACACTGATAATAAATCTAATGTCTGCTCTGAGTACAACTGTCCCTGTCAAGCCACACCTCTATTCCAGGGTGGCCCAGTGAGACAAGGTAGGCCAATGAGATTGGCAGCACTGTTCTCCAGGACTTGTGGAAAAGGGAAGGGCTTTTCCCCTCTTTCCTACCAGGGACTACCAGAATACAGCTGCTGTGAGGTCTCAAACAACTAGCCTATCATGCACACTAAAGAACCCACACCTGTCTATCGTCTGGGACACATATGGAGGCTGAATAAGAGGCTATATCATAGCAGTGTGAGAAGGAAAACCACTAGGTTGGAGCCTGGCCTTCCCTGACCTCTCTCTAGACTCTGGTTACTTGGTTCTATAACTCCTCTTTCCTCTTTGAGTCCATTTTGTTGTGTTTTCTTTTTTTTTTTTCTTTTTCTTTTTTTTTTTTGGGGGGGTCCAGTCGTGGGGCCTGAACTCTGGGCCTGGGCGCTGTCCTTCAGCTCTTCAGCTCAAGGCTAGCACTCTACCACTTGCGCCACAGCGCCACTTCCGGCTTTTTTCTTTTTGCTTATGTGGTGCTGGGGAATCGAACCCAGGGCCTCAGGCATGCAAGGCAAGAGCTCTACCACTGAGCCACCTTCCCAGCCCCTTTGCTGTGTTTTCTAAACATACCCTGACTAGTAGCAGGAGTCAATTGGGTACAGTGGGTTGAGCCTGCATTTGTATTTATACACCCATGAATTCAAATCCTGCCAAATGCTTGTGGTTGCAAGCCCTTGGACAATACCCCTCCTTACTTTTCTTCTGAAAAAGGGCTTTGGCTCTTCCTTGCAGATTCCTAAAATATGAGGTCTCTAGAACATTGTCAGTCCTGAATAAATGGGTACACTCAGCATGCTGGGATGTTGGGGATAGACCAAGAGCAGAGTCCTTCCCTGAGGGATGTGAGCACCTTCTTTTTCTTTCTTATTTATTTATTTATTTTTATTTTGTCGGTCGTGGGGCCTAAACTCTGGGCCTGGCCACTGTCCCTCAACTCTTCGGCTCAAGGTTAGCGCTCTACCACTTAAGCCAAGTGCCACTTCTGCCTTTTTCTGCTTATGGGGTGCTAAGGAATCGAACCCAGGGCCTCATGCATTGCAAGGCAAGCACTCTACCATTGAGCCACCTTCCCAGCCCTCTCTTTTATTTTTGTGTGTTCACATCTATCTGTCCCCAAAGTAATGAGGAGCTGCAAGTCCCTTCCTCCCATCCATTAACAATGTATAATCAGTGCCATTCCCCTACTCAAGACTCCAATGTTGGGAGTGGAGCTGGAGCCCAAGTGGCAGAGCTCCAGCCTTGAGCAAAAAAAATCCAAAAGACAGCATCTAGGCCCTGAGTTCAAGCCTCAAGAGAAGCAGACACACACACACACACACACACACACACACACACACACACACACACGACTCCAGTGCATTTTTCTCCACGAGTAAGACCCCCAGAACTCCTTTGGCTTTTGTTGTAGCTCTTTGTGTCTCGGGCTTATTGTATTCACAACAGTGAGAGCAACTCACAGACACCCAGCATAAGAACGCAGCAGATACTTAATGAATGTTGGATGAATCAATCAGTTCCAACACAAGCAAAGCCTTTAAAACTTTCCTCTTGTCTATTTGCTCATATATAAAGTAGGGACAGTAGAAGCCTGCTCTTGGTTGCTTTTTCTTGCCCATAAAGGCCTTTGATCACCCATCCTGCCCCTGGGATCCGGAAGCTGTTGGTAACTGAGGGGCTTTAAAAAATCACAGCCAGCTCCCAGCTGATGTGACAGCATCCATCACTGGCTTCATTCCACCGTCTTGGCTTTGCTGGTGACTGAGCCTGAGCTACACCATTAACTCTGACGCTTCACTGGAGGGCTGTTCTGTACTGCTGGTAATGAGATTTGGCAGCTCTCTTCCGTTCTCTACTGGGGCTGGAGCTGAGCCTGTGGTTCCAGGCATCTGATTAAATTGTCCTCTGGATTTGTCTTTAATTCTCAAACATGAATAAAAGCAAATCATTTGGGAAGCCATTTCCTTCATCTACCTCTATACCCGTTAGAAATGTGTTCAACATAAGTAAAAGAAAAACTGACTCTAGGGGCTATCGACCAACAGGGGTTTGTCCAAGCTAACAGAACAAGACCAGAGGCAAGTAGTCATTGGTTTGGGTTCATCAGCTCAACTACGTCGAGACACACGACTAATTCTCTTGACCTTTAGTTCATGGTAATAAGATGGTTGCCACCACGCTAATCATCACATCAATATTCAAGGCAGAAGAGAAAATACAAATCAACAACAAACGCATTCCAGAATCCTCACTCTTATCCCACACTCACTGTGGCAGACTTGCGTAAGTCTCCTTAGCCAGAAGTGAGTCACCGGGCTGCCCTTAACTGGAAACGTAGGGAAGAAGTCTGTTGAGATGGTCTTAGACTCATGCCATGGATCTGGGCACACAGTCTTCCTGGGGTTTCTGCTTCGATTTTCTTCAAAAGCAGCTGCTGCTCTGCCTGGGATTAATTAGCTCTTGAAGTTGTAGACTTCTGTGTGTTTATCCATCTATGATGTTGGCTGGGACTTGTAGTCTTCTGAGACCCAAGTAAGATTGTCTAGAACGGTTGGCTCCAAGCTCCATTTAAAATCCCCTTAAGGTATCTGTGCATTTCCAGGTCTGGCAAGGGGGATGGCCAGTTCCAGCTCTGAGCACCTGCCTTTCCTCAGCTGTATCTCCATATTAAGTTCTTGTGGATGCTGCCCCCCTCTGCCCTTCGCCAGCCACTGCCTCCCTCGACATCACCACCACCCTCCCCAGCCAGAGAAAAGAAAATAAATCCCTCCAAAACATTCCCAATCCTAGCAGACTTTAAGAAAGTGTGGAGTCATGGGGAAGAGGTGCATTGTGGGGTGGGCACTTCTGCAAGAACAAAAAATTGCATTTGCAATCTGGCTCTTTAATCCCCCCCCCACCTCCCTCCTCAATCCTCAGACCCCTCCTTACCCACTTGAAGGGAAACCAAGGGCCTAGGAAGTAGTAGGCAGCTGCCCTCTTCTTCCACTTATGGCTTGATGAGGGACACATAGTTTATTAAAATTTTCACCCTCACACATTGTTGTAGACTGTGCTGAGTTGCATGAGGGGAAGACATACAGCTTGGACTTCCCAATGGACCTTCCTGGTCCTTTCCTTCCGTCTTTTGCTGGCTTAGACCTAGAGGGTTGGTTTTCAGTCTTTTTTTTAAAGATCTTTAGTCTTTTCCAAGCAATTATTCCACAGAGTTCCTATTAAGTCTAGGTGACCAAGGCAGGTCTGTTCATGGCAGCCCCAAAGCATCATGGAACCTGGACATCAAGGAACATAGGGTGAAGTCCTCAGAAACAGAGGGTCTTGGAGACACCATCTGGGACTCTCCTCCAACTCTGTGGGCAGGTGACTCAAAAAGTGGGCCTTATAATCAGGAAGTTGTGGGTTTACATGTGATCCTGTGTGATGTATTTAAGTGGCAATACCCATCTGAGCCTCAGTGCCCTCCATCTATAGACGCCATCAATCACTAGCATTTTTCTCTCTTCCCTCACGAACAGAGCCCTGTTTGGATTACATTTGATTTGGGGGCAAACAGCACTATTCTCAAGGGTTGGATCCATCTTGTGGTAAGCTGTGAGTGGTAAGATTTATCATGAGCAGAGTCCCTTCATCAAGGACTGGTGAGAGGGAGCGGAAGGCCCAGTTCTCCTGGGTGTCTGAAGAACTTGAAGTCCATTGAGTGAAATTCTCATTCCTAATGCAAGAGAAGAACATTGTCCTTTTTATTTTTTATACATCCCCTTCTTCCTGCCTTGACCTTAGTTTTATGAAAGTTTAGCAGCTGTTTTACAGCACTTAGACAGATGACAGATCTGTGGCCCAAGAGCGACCAAAGCGTATCCCTTAGCTTTGGATGATCAACAAAACATCCCAAAATGTAGTGGGTTAAAGTAACAAACACTTATTTCTTAGGATTCTGCAGGTCAGAAATATGGGCTAGGCTCGGTACAGATGGCTCATGGACTTTCCAAGGCATCGTCCATGTTCTTCCCTGTTTGGCATCTCCATGGTGATAGTGGAGTGTCTCTCCATGTGTGGAGATAACTCAGCCTTGTTCTTATGCAGCAGCATTTTGAGAGGACAAGAGGGAGCATTCAAGGTCTCCTGAGGCCCTGAGAGGGGGATCTTACTTCCATTGCATTTACTGTAGTTTGGAGTCTGAATGTTCTCCAAAGGCCTATATATTAAAGGCTTGATCTCCAGCCTGTAACACTATTGGAAGGTGGTGGACACATTAGGGGGTGGGGCCTAGCAGGAGGAAGTTCGGTGATTGGGGATGTGCCTTTGAAGGGAATATTGGTACCAGATCCCTTCCTTCCCCACCCCTCCCTCTCTCTCTCCCTTTCCTCTCCTTCTCCCTCTCCCCCTCTCTCTCTCTCCCTCTCTCTCTCCCTCTCCCTCTCCCTCTCCCTCTCCCTCTCCCCCCCCTCTCTCGCTTCTGGCTGCTCTGAGATGAGCAGGCCTCCTCCACCATGAATTCCCACCAGGATGTACTGTACCATCACAGGTCCAAGTGACCATAGGCCAAAACCTCTGAAAGCATAGGCCAAAAAAAAGAACCCTGTCCTCCTGTAAAGTTTATTACCTCTTATCACAGTGACAGAAAGCTCAAAACAACAACAACTCACATGACCAGGCTAGATCCAAGAGGTGAAGAAATAGACTCTTGTTAAGGGGCCATTTACAACTGACCACAAAAGACAAAAAAATGACTCTTCTTTCCAATTAATCATCGGGGGAAAAAAACGCCAGCAGTGGAACTGTGGCTTAAGGGGTAGAGCATCGGCAGTGAGCAAGAAAGCTAAGGAGAGTTTAAGGTCGGGAATTTAAGCCTCAATACCCCCCCCCCCCACGCCTCCTACTCAAATGGTTGAACAGAAAAAGCCTGGTTACAGGTGACGCCCTTAAACTGTTGTAACAATGCAGACCTGCCTTCCTTTAGCCTTTCTTACAGGCTGCAGTGGAATTGTTTATCTTCAGGTGCATGGTCTCTTACTTGAAGCCCAAGGGACTCCTAGTGTCTACACTAGAGATAAGAACAAAGCCCACCCTTTAGACTGTTGGGAGATGAGAAATACACATAAGGCACTAGCAGGAGAGCTTCTGGGATATGTGCGCAGTTAAAGTGAGCAATTGTGGGGAACTAGCTCATCCCCCAAAGGCCTCATCTATTTTTTGGGGGGGTGGGTCATGGGGCCTGAACTCTGGGCCTGGGTACTGTCCCTCAGCTCTTCAGCTCAAGGCTAGTGCTCTACTACTTGAGCCACAGTGCCACTTCTGGCTTTTTCTGCTTATGTGGTACTGAGGAATCGAACCCAGGGCCTCAGGCATGCAAGGCAAGCGCTCTACCACTGAGCCACCTTCCCAACGCCTCATCTATTCTCATACTAAACATAACCCATACCCATGGAGGAATAAGGATCTTTGGATCTTAGGCCCAATTACCTACTATCCTGACTGGCAACATCAGAAGGCTCTGGAAAAGATATTTGTTGGACAGATTGTTTATGCATTGAATGATGATGCAACATTTATGGAGTGCCTAATCTGCCAAGCTCTGTGCCAGACATCCAGGACATTCCTGGAACAAGACAGACGGGAGTCCTGTCCCTTAGCACTCAGCATCTAGCAGGAGGGGAAAAATCAGCCAACCCTCTGCAGGTGATCAGTACAAAGCCAGGGACACCCAGCAGGGCTGTCAGGGGAGAGAGTGACAGCCCGGAGTATGGTTGGCTTCGTGGGTATTGCAACCTGAACAGTCATACAAGGCCTCAAACTTTGTTTAGTGCTTTGCTGTCACTGTCTGAGAATTCTTAATGAGTTTGGAATGAGCGTGCCACATTTTCATGGATAAATCGTGTATCTAGTCCTGTCTGGAATGAGGCCTACACTGAGCCTGGGGATGGGGGTTAGGGGGCTGCATAGACCAGGGAGGTTGTAAAGTACTGAGTTTCAAGCAAAGAATACAGCATATACAAGCCTGAGAGGTAAGGAAGTGCTCAGAATGTTCTAGAAAATGTACTTTGTTCCAGATGAGGGCACAGAGATAATGCCAGAGAAGGTAGTAGGAGCCAGGCTGTGAAAGGTCTTGTGAGTCTTCCATGCTCAAGAATTTAGACTTCATTTAAAGGCCATAAGCAGGTATCCATGGTGGTGAGGGGACTGTAGGGGGACAAGACTTGTGAGCCAGGCTGTTCCCCAAATCCAGGCAAAGCAGCAGGGAAGCCTTGGCAGATTGGAGTATCACTTAGAAGGTGAGTGTTTATATTCAGTGATGGATGGAATGCAGAGGGAAAAATTGTGCCAGTGTCTGCATTTGCTCAGCACGTTCATAGAGTTGAGAACCCAGGGAGCTATTCCCAGGCCTGGGCATGGCTCCCTTCAGATGCTGGCTTGTGATACATCCCAGCTTCAGCTGGGAGAGATGAACTCCTGCCGGTAGGCCCTGTTTTCCAAAACACAGGCTGCAAACGAGCTGTCTGCCTGAAACTTTAATATGTTACAAATGACTGTGGAGCCAGACTTTGCCTCCCCTCGGATGCTGCAGAAACGATCCCTCCCTGGGTGTGGGAGAGGATGGGAAGGAAGGTAAAGGGTCACTGCCAGCATCCCAAGGTCAGACTGTTTCGTGTCAAGTCCTGGAATCTGAGCCAGAAGGACAGCCGCTGTGGTCCCCTCTGAACTCCCATGACTGACGGGGAAACAAACCCTGCAAGGGAGAAGTGAACTGCTTAAGGTCACAAGATGGGATGGATGGAGAATCCAGGGCTACTGACCCCTGTCCTGGAGCTCTGCTTCAGGACTCCCATGAACCCTTACCCTCCCTTTCCCCAAGGGGTTTGAAAGGCACCCAGCACAAGGTGACTGCAGGCTTCAAGAAGCTTCAAGAACCAAAAACCTTACATCAAAATGCTTTAAACCAAGGAGTTCTTAAAGTATGGTTCCTGGACCAACCAGCAACATTGACCTTAACAGAGAAGTTGTTCAAAATGCACATTCTTGTCTTTGCTTACTCAATTAGACTCACTGGGGGTGGGGCCGGGCCATATGTTTTCTCAGGGATATTGATGCCCAGTCAAGTCAGAGACCCTCTGTTCACTCAGGAAAGATGTCTAGGATCTCATAAAACAAGAGTCGTTTGCATTAGTGACTCCATAACTTTAGAGAGAACTCACCTTCCTCCCCGCATACACACCCCACACACCCTTGCCATTTACACAATGGCTGCTCCACAGATAACTCCACCACAAACTTCAGGAAGCAGCAGAGACAGCAGTCTCTTCCAGACCTCTCTCTTAATCATAACAAAACTTTTCCTAGAAATTACTCATACACCTCATTGGCCAGAATTGTGGTCATGTGCCCTTCTAAAACCAATCCCTGGACAGGGAAAGTGTTTGGGTTAGTCTGTAGGAATCTCTAGCTCCAGGGAGGAAATATAGTCTAATAGTAAAAGCAGAGATTCTGAGTCTCTGAGTCCTTCCCCCTTCAATTCTGGTTCTACCATTTACATCTTGGTCAGGCCACTGAACCTCTGTGCCTCAGGTTCTCATTTATCACATGGGTATAACAATAACACCTACTGGATGCCCGTGGCTCAGGCTTCTAATTCTAGCTACTCAGGAGGCTGAGTAACTGAAGATCAAGATCCAAAGTCAGCCAGAGTAAGAAAAAGTCCTTGAGACTCTCATGTCCAATTAATCATCAAGAAACCCAGAAGTAGATCCATGGTTCAAGTGGCAGAGTACTTGCCTTGAACAAAAAAGCTAAGGGACAGTAACCAGGTCATGAGTTCAAGCCCCAAGACCTGTGCCCATATTAATTAATTAATTAAAGTAATAATAACACCTGCCTCGGGACCAGAGCTGCAGCAAGTGCTTGTATAAGGCAGGCATTGGGACAGCACTCCACAGTTTATAATACATAAACTGGATGCTAGTGGCTCACACCTATAATCCTAGCTACTCAAAGAGGCTGAGTTCTGAGAATTGCAGCTCATAGACAGCCTGGGCAGACAAACCTGAGAGACTTTTATCTTCAATTAACTACCAAAAAACCAGAAGTGGATTGTGGCTCAAGGGATGGAGAACCAGCCTTGAGCATAAAAAACTAAGTTGAGAGTAAAAGATGCTAAGTTCAAGCCTCAGTACTGGCATACAAAAAAAAAAAAAGCCAGCATACAAAGCATCCCTCTCTCCCATGAAGTAGGCGAGCTTTCGGGTCCTCTTGTGTACAAGGTATAGCAGGCCCATCATCTTGACCCTCCTGAGAGAGTCTCTCAGTGGATGACTGTGGAATCCAGCTTTACTGGCTCAGATGGTGAGCAGCACATGCCTGGTAGTGTGGATCTCCAGGAGGGAGTTTCCTCCCTCCAGTCGCTGATAGGAACAGGAATATAACTACCCAGCTCCCTCTCCTCGCCAACAGGATGACTTTGAAAACACTGATGGTCCAAAGTTCTGCTTTTCTCCTTCCCTTGTCTTGCTGCCACATCTGTCACTAGCTTTCTTATTTTTTTTTTTAATTTCTGGGAATGGTTCACAGTGAGCCACTTTCATCAGAATCCCTGTCTCAAGGTCTGCCAGGGGATTCAACTTAAGATTCCTCCATGAGCTCCATGCTTCCCTCTCATTGGACCCAGTGTGGAGATGAGAAAGCCAATTGGAGAAGTGATGCGTTGGAATTTCCACAAGTACGAGCTCTGGGTGAGCACTAGGATCTAGAAGGCCTAACTTTTATTTTGTGTGTGTAGGTTGGTACTAGGGCTTGAACTCAAGGCCTCACTCTCTGGTTTGGCTTCTTCACTCACAGCAGGAGTTCTATCCCTACATCCACACCTCTACCGGAAGGTCCAACTCTCCATGTGCATTAAAAGGAAAGATTGAAACTCCTGCTTTGGCCGAGAGCAAAATCCATCTCTACCTCCAGAACCCAGTGAATCTCCTGCAAACATTTATTTGCCCAATGTATGTATCTCCCCAGAAAGGCATGTTGAGGTGCCTAGGTCTTGGCATTATCTTCCCTTCAAAGTGATAATACTGTCTGATACCACCATCAGTTCAGTATTTCATGTTGGCCACATCCTAAGTGCTGAGTTTGACTATAATTGCAGCAGGCAGACCATAATACATTTATTTAACATATCTTGGGTTAGGACCTCTTGCATGCATTTGCATGCTATTTGCATCTAATTACTTGGGTCTGGTAAAGGAAAAAAAACTAACAGATGAAGTTCCTGAGTGGGTCATGTAGAAAAGGAGCTGGGACTGTCAAGCTTGTGCCTGTCCGAGGATCTGCACAAACATCAGGGATGAGCTAATTTCTTGCCTGCTGTGATGACAACACTTCTCTGGGCAGGAGCTGTGGCTGTTCTGTTCTCCAGTCACCAGAGATTCACCTTACCTAGGCCTCAGTGATGCCCACTTTGTCCCAACCCCTCTCCCCTGCCCACACATGCACACACACATGCACGTACGCACATACATTACTCCAGGCTGCAAGTTCCACAAAGGCCAACAGCAGCTCCAATGGTCACTGTGGCAAAAAGATGCCTAAAGCACTATCAGTTAGGTAAGTAAGTGACTGAATGAACGAAGAAATGAATGAATTTTCAGGATCGAGTTCATCTTTCCAAAGCCTGGTTCTGATCCTGTGCCTCCCTATGAACTACTAGATGTAACGCAAGGACCTTTCGTGGTATATTCCAAATGTGAGTGTGCAAACAACTGTACACAAAATGTTCCAGGCCTCGACACTCATGATCCTGAAATAGAGGTTTGAAGGAGTAAAGAGGTGAACAATCTTTTTTCTTTCTTTCTTTTGTCTGTTGTGGGGCTTGAACTCTGGGCCTGGGTGCTGTCCCTGAGCTCTTCAGCTTAAGGCTAGCACTCTACCACTTGAGTCACAGTGCCATTTCCGATTTTCTGGTGGTTTGTTGGAAATAAGAGTCTCACAGACTTTCCTGCCAGGGCTGGCTTTGAACTGTGATCCTTAGATTGCATCCTGAGTAGCTAGGATTACGGGCGTGAGCCACCGGCAATCGGCTGATGAACAATCTTATTTATATATAATCACTCTGCTTCCCACTTTTTCTAGGTCCAGGCCCTAGACCAAGTGCCAGGATAAGGAGGCTTGGAAACAGTATAGAGACCATTTAGGGTTACAAAAGGCAGGAGTCCACAAAGTTAAGTTAGGATTTTTCTGAGTTTGAGGTCACCGTGGTTTCCTAGCAGGGCCCTGTCTGCATTTCCCCAACCTTCCCAGCAGGGGGCAACAGCATCCCTGGTTACTGGCAGCGGAGCTGGTGCAGCTGTATCTAAGGAGCATCACAAAGTACAAGCCAGGTTTGGATGCCTGTGTCTCACTGTTGGTAAGTGTGGAAGAGGGTGTGAGTGTGTGATTGAATGCACACAGGTGAGAGTACTCAGATTGAAAATGTGTGCCAATGCTGTCCCTACACAATTCCATATACTGAGTTCATACTCTGCCCAGATGTGTGGGGTACAGGAACAGGTGTGGCCCTTGCTCTTATAGAGCCAAGCTAAAAAGAGACAAAAAAGAAAAAGCAAGAAAATAAATAAATTGATGTAACAGACTAATAGAGATCTGTAGGAGGTAGGTGGGGTCTGAGTTAAACCCCTCTCTAAGGAAACAATGTTGATACTGAGACCAGGGCTAGAAGGAATCAGCCAAGCAGAGACAAGATCCTTTCTGGCTTAAGGAGAAGAGGGCAAAGGTCAGATGCAGTGATGTCTTGTAGGAGTTTTAATTTAATACTAGTGATAGGAAATCCTCAACAGCTAACTGATCTCATGCTTGATTTACATATGTTAAAACATTTCTAAGCCAGGCATTGGTGGCTCACACCTATAATGCTAGCTACTCAGGGGGCTAAGATCTCAGGATCTGGGTTCAAAACAACCCCAGGAAGTGGAGATGTAACTCAAATGGTAGAACACCCGCCTTGAGGGAAAAGCTAAGAGAGAATGCCCTCAACTTGAGTTAAGCCCCAGTGCATGCGTGCTCTTCCTCTCCCTCCCCCCCCCCCACCACAAACACAAAGTTTCAGATCTCAGGTATGACTGTGTAGCTGGCAAAGGGCCTGGCCTCATCACATTTTGGAAGTAGAGAAGAGGCAGGGGCAGATTCTGGGTTATCCACATGAACAGGGCTGTACTGGGGGCATCTGGATTTTTTAATGCCTGCTTCTGCCTGGAGTCTCTCTGGCTGGGCTCCTGTCCCATGTGACTGGCTTAGGCCTCAAAGCCATCTTTCCTCCCTCATCTGTTTTGAGAGAGAAGCTCTGGAATCAGCTGCCTCCAACTCCCTGCCTTCCAGGCTCACCAGAGTCCTGCACAGTTCAGGAACAGAACATTTTGCTTGGATTTTCCAAGGGGACTTTTAGTCCCAGGCAACAACCTCTCCTTCTCACTTAGCCTCCACGGGAGAGAAACCTGGGCTATAAAAACCACCTCTCAAGCCTCCTGCTCTTAGAATCCAGACACCATACTTGGAGGAAGCTCCAACTGGTGAGGAGGTCTTCAACAGCTTCAAGCCACACACTGGGGAGTGGCTCTAGATCCAGCTTGGCTCGGAGGTAAACTGTCAGCCACACCCTGCCCAAAGTCTTCTTTTAAATGTATGTTAAATGGTTCTGTCAGGTTCTGTTGGTTATACAATGGTAGGTAACTAGAGTGAGCAACCTTGAATCTCAGCCTTGTCTTTACCAGCTGTGAGAACTTAGTTAAGTTCACCAGCCTGTCTGGTCTCTGTGCTCTCCGCTGTGGAAGAGGATAAAAATAAAATGAGGATAAGCACCCTCATGAGAAATCAGGAACACCAGAAAGCGGGGCTTACCTATGCAGGGTCTGAGCCTGGGGACGTAAGCCTGAAGCCGGGGGTTCATGCCGTGTGTATTCCAGGGGCTTTGTCTAGTATTCTTAAGCCCTCGTTAGGTCCCAGATGGAGACTGAAGAAATGGTTAACACCGGAGGCTCAATGCTTCCTCATTCCTAATCCTGGGAGATCTACTAGAAGGGCTGCTTCTGGGGATTTGGCCTGGTCCCACCCTAAGCCGGCTGATCAGTCTTGGCCTACGTGGGACAGCTGCCTCCAGTGCGAGGGAACCCCTGAATGGTACATCAACCAGGACTTGGTTGAGGAGAGAGGAATCAAGCCCCCAAATATAGCTTTCACCTTCTCTCAGCTTCCTCCCCCTTCGTCCCTTGCAAACCTTACCTATGACTTCCGGGCCTCCCACCTTTCCTCTCTTTTAACCAATCAAAGGGCTGCAGAATTCCACCTATGATCCTGGATCCCACCATCCCTCCTCTTCCAACTGAACAACTTCTCTGCTGTGCCATCACCTGACTTTGTGGAATCTCAGCATCCCTTCCTGCTAAGGGGGCCCTTCTTACAGAGTTGTCAGAGATGCTACTTACACAGTAGCTGACTCTTCTAGCAAGTACTAGAAGGTTGGAGGTAAAGAGAATCCTGAACAAATGGCCCTGAAGATGGGAACCTCAAGAATACTGCCTGCTCTTCTGCACCCAGGCAGGTCTGAGCTGGCTGGTGGTGTGGCCACCACAGGAGTTGGGACCACCCACGGTGTGTGATGGTGGCTGTTGCTAAGCAACAAGCTTCCACTCAGGCCCTGAGCTCCCAGGTCAGCCACCCACCAACTGGCCTGCTATTCCCGGATGCGGGGGCTGCCCTCCTAGATTTCTCCTCTTGATTAAGCCTGGTAGGAGGAGAGGTCATAATGGGCTTTGTGGACTCCATACACCCTGAAGAAGCAGGTCCAGACGATACTGGAATAAGAATTCCCAACTCATCACCAGCTTGAGGAATCAGAGAAGGAGAGGGCTTTTCCAAGACACAGGGCAAATCAGTGGTGGCAGGTGGGCTCTAGAATCCAGATCTTTCTCCTAGTTCCCATTCTGGCTGAAGAGATGATGGAGATGACCTCTGAGCTCACAGTGCGACCTGCTACTCCTCCCCCATCTCAACTTCCTCACCCACCTTCAGTGTCCTGAATGCATCCCTGTAAGGAGTGAAACTCAGAAAAGGCTGGACACCAGTGGCTCATACCTGTAATCCTAGTTACTCAAGAGGCTGAGATCTGACAATCACCATTTGAAGCTAGCCCAGTCAGCCAAGTCCATGAGACTCTTATCTCCAATTAACCACCCAAACCAAGCCAGAAGTAGAGCTATGAGTCAAGTGATAGAGTTCCAGCCTTAAGCAGAAAAAGCTAAGGGACAGTGTCTAGGCCTTAAATTCAAGCCCTAGCACAGCCCTCCCCCCTCCCCCTGCCACCAAAAAGGAAAAAGAAAGGACTTTCCCCAGGTACCCAGCAAGGGCAGACGCCAGGGCTCCTGTCCCCTGTTCCCTGTGGGTTTCTGCTGTTCCTCTTTATCTCAGGGTGTGGTTGGGAAGTCCCATGGGCAGAGACCCACACATTGCCAGTTCTGGAACAGACTTTACAGCAGCCAGTCCGCGCTAATGCCCGCCCCCTTTCAACCAGCGCCCTGAGGACCATCTTTCATCCCCATCACACACAGCCTGAGTAGTTTCCTGGCCTTTCTCAGGACTGAGCATAAGATCTGTGGACTCCGCATTCATTGCCTGCCTCCTCTTCACTCTCCCGGAGCAGGGGCCAGACCTATCTGCTCACCATTGCCAGCCAGGTGCTGGCAGGTAGGCTTGGTGACAGGAAACATGTGGGTGACACTTCTAGACACCCCTAGTGAGGACATTTGTTACCTTTAATCTCTCAGTGCCCAATCTGCCCGTCCTAGCAGCCCCCTGGGAAACCCCGGTCATTTGCTTTGTTGTAGGGAGTCTCAGCTATCTGAAGCTGAGATCTGAGAATTGTGATCCAAAACCAGCCTGGACAGAAAAATCTGCAAGACACCCTCTCTATTTAACCAGAAAAACGCTGGCCAGAAGGCATGCCTCAAGTGGTAGAATGTCAGCCATGAGCAAGCAAGCCAAGTGAGCCTGAGGCCCTGAGTTCAAGCCCCAGTACTGGTGTGTGTGTGTGTGTGTGTGTGTGTGCGCATGCGCACAATACACTAATAATAATAACAATAATAATAATGGTAGCATTTATTAAATGCTTTCTGATTGCAAGGTGTGCTTCTAAGTACCACATACATTACTTGTGATGCAGGAACTTCTGCATAGCTCCAGCTCGTTTACAGAGGGTAAAAGTGAAGCTCAGAGATAGAGGAACTTGGGGCTGGGAAGGTGGCTCAGTGGTAGAGCGCTTGCCTTGCATGCATGAGGCCCTGGGTTCGATTCCTCAGCACCACATAAACAAAAAGAAAACCGGAAGTGGTGCTGTGGCTCAAGTGGTAGAGCATTAGCCTTTAGCTGAAGAGCTGAGGGACAGCGCCCAGACCCAGAGTTCAGGCCCCACAACCGGACCCCCCCCCAAAAAAAAGAGATAGAGGAACTTGCTGGCAAATGGCACAGTGGGATTTGAACTGAGACAGACTCCCGAGACTTTATATTTTAAAACTACCCTGTAGGTGCCTGGCTGTAGGTTGGTTCCATGGTGGTGGCCAGAGACAGGTTCAGCTGAAGGAACACAGTGAGCAGCCATGTCAGTACTTACAGCTGCAGAGATTGTTAGAGGTAAGGGGGCTGTGGTGAACTCCATGGTGCAGGTGGGGAAACTAAGGTACACAGAGGGAAAGTGACTCTGAGGAGCACACGGTGAGAAAGAGCAGGGATGTTTTTTGTGGCCCCCAAAAGTGGGGCTTGAACTCAGGGCCTCAGGCTCACCTACGTTTTCACTCAAGGCTGGCATTCTACCACTTGAGCCACAGCTCCACTTGCAGCTTTTGCTCATTAATTGGATATAAGAGTCTCAGGGACTTTCCTGCTCCAGCTTGCTTCAAGCCATGATCCTCAGATCTCAGCCTCTTTAAGTAGCTGGAATTACACGTGTCAACCACTGTGCTTGGCTCGGTGAGGGGATTTTCTCAAAATCCCTGTGGGATCTCTAACCTCTGTCGATTGTGTAAGACAGAGCTTGGTTTCTTTTCCTCTCTCTGATGTAAACCATGCTGATTCAATAATCTCTCGAGCAATAAGGAAAATGCAACGGGCGAAACATTTGTTGTGTAAAATTAGTGAGTCCTGTTTCTAGCATGAGTGCTGACCTGAGATAATTGCCTTTATGCACAGAAACGTAAGAGAGGCACCTGAAAGCGTTTTCCAGCGCCCAGAAAGGTTACCTTCTTTAAAAAATCAATTACCTATTCCCACTTCAGAGAAAACACTTCACAGATGCATTTTACATTCTAAGTAGAATTCAGTGCTCCCGGCTGAAATCTACCTGAAAATTCTTTTCAGAGACTGAGAGGCCAGTCAGAGGCCCCCAATTACCTCGGCTATCGACGTTTTAGGGGGCCGATTGTGGTGGCCGTCTCAATAATGAACTATTGTTTTTTTTTTCCTCCAGAAAACACAATGTGTAAATAAGCTTTAGATTTCATTTCCCTTCCCCATGCCTGTTCTGCTATCAACCTAGCCTTCTGTACGTTCTCCTGGACCCAAGTGCATTTCCTATCTCACAGGAGTCAGCAAGGAAACTGGTTTATGTATCTGCTCCACCCAAGCGTTGGCACTAGACGCACGCAAGCTCAGACTTCGTTGTGTCCACTTTTGGTTGTTTTCTTGCAGTGCTGGGGATGGATGCCAGGGCCTTGTGCATGTGAGGCTAGTGCTTTACCACTGAATAAAGGCCCCTCTTTCCATCACTTTCTTATTGTGCAAAATCAGGTACTGATTCAATAGCACTTGGCCTCAATAACATAGAAACCAGATCGCTAGGGTTGAGTGCGACAGCATTGTAATGAGCCATCCCAGGCAGCAGTGCTTTGTACAAAGGCAAAGAAAGGTGCGGGTGCTATTTGTGTGTGTCTGGGGTAGGGAGAAGGGATTGCATGGATTGAACTCAGAGCCTTGAGCTCTTGTTTGGCTTTTTCCCAATCAAGTCTGGTTCTCTACCACTTGAACTGTACCTCTTCTTCCTGCTTTTTGCTGTTCAACTGGAGATCAGAATCTCATGGACTTTCCTTTCCAGGCTGGCTTTGAACCATGATCCACAGATCCCGGCCTCCTGAGTAGTTAGTATTATAGGTATGAGTACCTGGATTCCAAGGGAAGCTAATATCTTTCTAGCACTTCCTATGAGCTTTGGGCCTTGCCCTCCTCATAGTCCTAGCTGGTGGGCAGCCAAGTGAAGGGTTTAGACTGTGGAGAAGAGCAGCTATGTTCAAATCCCAGCACCACCTCCCACCAGCTGGCTGTTTGGAGGAGGAAGTGACTTCCTTCAAGTTACTTCTGGGCCTTGTTTTTCTCATTGGTAGAATGGAGTTACCCATGATGCCTCCTGCCCACAGTGGATGCTAGGAATGAGTAAGCTAGTAGTAGTAGAACCTGCCAGTTGCTGAGGGAGGCACCATGTCCTTGTTGCCAGGTGATGTGGGGGGAGCAGGAAGAATTCTGGGTGAGGGTGTGAGGGAATATAGCTCCACTTTCAACTTGGGGAGGGACAAGCGGTGTTAAGGGCATAATTAGGTGAAGAGCAGGCCCTGGTGGCTGAAAGGCATAAACATGTCATTGGTCCTGAAGCAGGAAGGGGGATGGGGAACTGGTGTCACCCCTTTTTTCAGGAGGAGAAAAGGACAAAGGGTATATGATGTTGCTGCCCCCCCCCACCCGTGTGTCTCCCATTCGGGGCCTCAGAATTTGTCATCTCTTGGCTCAGCAGGCAATTCAGCCAGGCCCACCCTCCAATGTCACCTCTACAGGGAAGCCAACCTCGCTCTATTTGCCCCTGGACTCTGAGGACTCTGTCTCGAGTCCCATTGCCTGAGGGATGCTGTTGTTTATTTCTGTCTCCCTGAAAAGAGTGAGCATTAGATGTCAACAAAGTAGAAACTGAAAAAAAAGGAAGAACTAAGTCCCCAGCAGCTGGCCTGGGCATGGTTAATAGAAGACCCTCAGGGACAGTGACCACCACCATGGCGCTCCATCCACCTTTGAGAAGGAGTGGAGTTCTCAGTGTGGATTGCTTCTCTGATGCTCTTGTCAGGTAATTAGCAGTGTGAGTCTGGTAGGCAGAGGATGGACGGCCTGTCCTGAGGCACTGTGGGTACGAGAGGCCCTGAGCCACTGGCAATGCCCACTGAGGCAGTTCAAGCCCTGAGTTCAGTACGAGAGCTGGAGGGCCAAGGTAGCACCTGGAGACTGGAGCGTGTACAAGCAGGTGGACCTTCCAGCATCACCAATGGCCCGGTGAGGCTGAGGCCCCAGGCAACAGCATCAGAGACATACCAGGACCCGAGCTCCTCCCAGCTCTGGAGCATCCATCCATGCAGGCTTCTTTCAGAGCCAGTGGGCCGGCTGAAAGGGCGGTGGGCACTGTCAGGGCAATTAGGGAGCACAAAGCTGAAGGGCTGGCTGCCTGGGATGTGGCCCGGGGAAGTTTCCCTTGGGCAAGCACATAAAGGCCCTGCCTGCCCCTCTCACCCCTGCCTGGTGCCAAGTTATATAATGTGTTGATGCGGCAAGTGGCATCTACCCAGCTCTCTGAGAACTCTGCATACCGCAGGAAATGAGCCTCTGGAGGATGAGAAGGTGACCCAGATGGCCTGCCCAATATGCGTGCATGCACACACGTACGCACGCACACATGCACAGCATAGCTCACACATGCGCAAGTGCGCAAGGCAACACCCCCCCCCCACACACACACACCATGGTCCAGGAAAAAGCAGAAACGTAACGTCAGAGTCGGCACTCAAGAACTCTTTACTGAGTACCTCCTATGTGGCAGGTGCTGAGAGCATAAGAGAATAAGGCAGAAGTTGGAGAGCTAGTAGGAAAGGCAGAGCAGACACATGATACATCGGTGGTACATTATTAGATGGTGATATATACTTGGGAGGAAAAAAATGGAATCAAAGCTAGCAGGGAGGACAAGAAAGGAGACATAGGATGGGCAGAGGAAGCATTTCAGAAGCATGAAGAAATACAAACACCCCCAAGTCAGAATATGTGGCTCCTCAAATAGTACAAAAGCCTGGTCACGCTGGGCCAGGGTAAGTGGGGGGTGAGGAACGACAGCAGACACTCAGGGATGAAGGGCCTTGTTTTTCTGGTCAGGACTTTGAATTCATCCTTAGAGAGAGGCATCGGCCATCCGACAGGAGGGCGATGTAGCCTGTCCCTCCATACATGGAGGCGGCTGTCTTATCAACAGACAAAGCCAGGGCTCCCCGGCCTCTTAGGCCATAGCAGGAAGCCATGAAACAGGTGCAATGTGCCCATGGAATTGCAGCCTCTGTAGATGCTCTCACTCCTCTTCATCCATGCCTCTGATCTGAGCTGTGCTTCAGGGGGCTGCAGGCAGAAGAGTTGGGAGGAGAGTGGACAGGAAGATCCCCTCCTGCTATCAGCAGCCTGAGGTCCAATCTAGGTAGACAGGAGGGGAAGAAGCAGCTGACAGGCTGAGAGGGGCCCAGGTACTGTGTGGTGGCCAAAGGTCCAAGTCCTAAGTGGACCCTGGGGCCAGAACCCTGTCTGGACCAAGCTCATCATCCTATTTTCCTCCAGTTTTTTTATTTGATAGTTCCCTACTGACAAATGACAGAATATAGAACCATCTACCCTTTGCCCAGACTCCCTAGCTTTTAGTGTTTTGTATTCCCTCAACAGAGAGATGGATAGATAGATGATAGATAGTTAAGAAGGTATAGGTAGATATATCACCACAGTATACCTCAAAATATATCCATCTAGGAGCTGGGAAGGTGGCTCAGTGGTAGAGTGCATGCCTTGCATGCCAGAGGCCCTGGGTTCGATTCCTCAGCACCACATAAGCAAAAAAAAAAAAAAAAAAGCCGGAAGTGGTGCTGTGGCTCAAGTGGTAGAGCGCTAGCCTTGAGCTGAAGAGCTGAGGGACAGTGCCCAGACCCAGAGTTCAGGCCCCATGACCGGACCCCAAAAAAAAAAAAAAAAAAAAAAAAAAAAAAAAATATATATATATATATATATATATATATATATATATATATCCATCTAAACAAAAGGCATTCTTCCATAGACCTGAAAGACCCCATACCAACATCATAGCAGTGTTTACCATTGTGATGACACGGTCATCATACAGCCCAGATTCTAAGTTCACCAAATTATTGGTAACAGGTGTTATCAAGAATAGCTGTTTAGGGCTGGGAAAGTAGCTCAGTAGTAGAGTGCTTGCCTTGCATGCATGAGGCCCTAGGTTCGATTCCTTAACAAAATAAACAGAAAAAGCCAGAAGTGATGCTATGGCTCAAGTGGTGGAGCTCTAGACTTGAGCTGAAGAGCTGAGGGACAGCGCTCAGGCCCAGAGTTCAAGCCCCATGACTGACCAAAAAAAAAAAGAATAGCTGTTTCAAGCTGGGCACTTGTGGGTTCAGACCTGTAATCCTAGTTACTTGGGAGGCTAAGATCTGAGAATCCCAGTTCAGTGCCAGCCTGAGTGGAAAAGTCATTAAGACTTTTTTTGTTGCCTGTTGTGGGGCTTCAACTCTGGGCCTGGGCACTGTCCTCAGCTCTTCAGCTCAAGGTGAGCTCTCTACCACTTAAGCCACAGCGCCACTTCCAGGTTTCTGGTGGTTAACTGGAGATAAGAGCCTCCAGACTCTCCTTCCCCGGGCTGGCTTTGAACCATGATCCTCAGATCTCAGCCTCCTGAGTAGCTAGGATTACAGGCCTGAGCCACTGGCACCCAGCCTTCATTAAGACTCTTATCTCCAATTAACCAGTAAAAAGCCAGAAGTGGAGCTGTGGCTCAATGAGGTAGAGCTCCTTTTTTAGCAAAAAAGTTAAGCAAGTCTTGAAACTCTGAGTTCAAGCCCCCAACATAGACAATAAATTAATTAAATAATTAATTCAACAAGCAGTTTCATTTGCAATGTTTTAAATAAAAGATGGGTTTGGTTTGGTTTGGTTTGGTTTTTTACTGTTTCCATGAAGGAACAGACTTTGTGTGGTTGCTATATTCCTTCAGCTCTGATATAGAAGGACGGTTCTCCACTGGACTCTCCCCCCCACCCCCCAACCTTTGTTTCTTTCCATGACACTGATGTTTTTAAAAGCACCAGCCCAGCTGTCTTGTAGAATGGCCTCAATTTGGACATTGTTTCCTTGTGATTGGGTTTGGCTAAACATTTGGGGCAGTCCCCCAAGGAGGTGAGGTTCTGTCCTCCCCACTGGGTTATATAAGTAGGCACCATGCCAGCTGTCCTACCAGGAGTGGTGTTAAGGAATCATTTGATTAAAGTGCTTCCACTAAAAACTTGGCTTCTTCTTTGTAACTCATAATTCATCTGTGTGATTGCTTGGGCGTAATGTTTGAGACGTGAATGTTCTCTTCCCTCATACATTTGAACAAAGTAGTTTACAGCAGTTCTTGATCTCTTGCCCAAATCACTTACTGCACCAATGGCTTGAAAATAGAGATTTTCAGGGTTGAACATGTAGCTTCACTGGTGAGGCCTTGTGTTCAAACCCAAGTACCAGTCTCTAATCCTAGCTGCTTAGAAGGCTGAGGTCTGAAGATTGCAGTTCAAATCCAGCCTGGGCAGAAAAGTCTGTGAGACTCTTATTTCCAATTATTCAGCAAAAAGTCAGAAGCAGAGGGGTGACTCAAGTGGTAGAGCACCAACCTCGTGAGAAAAAGCCAAGCAAGAGCATAAGGACCTGAGTTTAAGCCCCAATGACTGACCCAAAAAAGGGAAGGGAAAGGAAAGGGAAAGGGAAAGAAGAGGAGAGAAGGGGAAGGAAGGGAGGGAGGGAGGGAAGGAGGAAGGAAGGAAGGAAGGAAGGAAGGAAGGAAGGAAGGAAGGAAGGAAGGAAGGAAGGAAGGAAGGAAGGAAGGAAGGAAGCTGTCTTTTCCTCCACTTCATTGCTTTGCTAACTATGTCAATAATTAGTCCTCCAAGGGCTGTGTCACTCAGTGGTAAAGCACTTGTCTATCATGTGTAAGGCCCTGGATTCAATTCCTAGAACCTCCTCCCTACCTACAAATCAGTTATTCAGCTAATCAAGAGGCTAAGGCAGGAGGATCCGGGAGACTTCAGCTTCAATCCTCAGTAAAACACAGAGACACAAACACACACACACACACACACACACACACACACACACACACACACAGACACATACACACACACACACACACACACTTTCTCCAAATACGTGGAGAGCTGTTTTGGGAAGCTCTTCTGGTGTTTTTTTTGTTTGTTTTGTTTTTTGATTTATGTTTTGGTTGGTTATGGGGCTTGAACTCTGGGCCTGGGCATTGTTCTTCAGCTCTTCAGCCCAAGTAGTGCTCTACCTCTTGAGCCACAGCGCCACTTCCGGTTTTCTGAGTGGTTTTTTGGAGATAAGAGTTTCATGGAGTTTCCTGCTTGGGCTGGCTTTGAACTGAGATCCTCAGATCTCAGCCTCCTGAGTAGCTAGGATTACAGGTGTGAGCCACTAACGCCTGGCCTCTCTTCTGGTTTTGATTAATGTTTCATAAAATTTCTTGGAATCACATAGTGTTAGTACTCTAGTCTTTCTCAGAACAGTTTTGACTTTAGGGTTATGTTGGAAATGATCTGCTCAACTTGAGGGGTCTTGGGGGGATAGAAAGGTAGAAAAATGAGGGAGGGGGGTAACAAGTTAGGCAAGAAATGTAATCACTACCTTACTTATGTAACTGTAACCCCCCTTGATGATAAAAGAAAAAAGAATTATTTTTGTGCAAATACTGGAACTCAGGGTCTTGAGCTCTTACTTGTCTTATGCTCAAGGCTGGTACGCTACCACTTGAGCCACAGCTCTACTTCTGGCTTCTGGCTGGTTAATTGGAGGTAAGAGTCTCACAGACTTTCCTGCCCAGGCTAGCTTCAAACTGTAATCCTCAGATCTTAGCCTCCTGAGTAGCTAGGGTTACAGGCAGGAGCCACCAGAGCCCGGTTTAATACTATTTTTTCTAATATTTAAAATTCCAATCAATGATTGCTTGCATACAGAGTTACAATTGACTGTTGATTGATTATGTATCCAGCAACCTTGCTTAACTCGATTCTGGCAGCTTTATCTTTATCTAGTCCTGGGGCTTGAACTCTGGGCCTAGATACTGTCCCTAAGCTCCTTTGCTCAAAGCTAGCACTCATCACTTGAGCCACAGCTCGATGTCCAGTTTTTTTCAGTTATTAATTGGAGATAAGAGTCTCATGGACTTTCCTTCCTGGCTTCAAACTATGATCCTCGATCTCAGTCTCCTGAATAGCTAGGATTATGGTTGTGAGTCACTGGTACCCAGCTAGTAGTTTATTTATTAGGAAAGATTTCCTACATAGGTTATTATAATATATAGTTTTTATCTCTAATCTCATGCTTTTCATTTCTTTAACTTTATTTCTTTCCTGATTGCATTGGCTAGAGATTCCAGCACAATGGTAAATGGTAAGAATAGACATTCTGTCTTATTCCTAATAGGAAAGTATCAATCTTTACTCATTGAGTATGATGTTAACTATAGTCATTCTTCCTCCGCCTCCTCTTCCTTCTCCTCCTCTTCTGCTTCTGCTTCTGCTTCTGCTTCTTCTCCTCCTCCCCCTCCTCCCCTTCTTCCTCCTCCTCTCCTTCTTCCTCCTCCTCTTCCTCCTTCATTATTTTCTCCTCCTCCTCCTCTCCTTCCTCCTCCTCCTCCTCCTCCTCCTTCTCCTTCTCTTCTGCTTCTGCTTCTTCTCCTCCTTCCTCTCCTCCCCTTCTTCCTCTTCCTTTCCTTCTTCCTCCTCCTCCTCCTCCTTCATTTTTTTCTCCTCTTCCTCTTCCTCCTCCCAGGCTCAAGGAAGAACAACTTTGGAGGGAGTTGAGACCTTATTGGAAAAGCTGTAGTTCAGCCACTGGAGAATGGAGAAAGTGGGTGATTTCGTTAGTCTGGAGCCAGTCTAGAGCCGCAGGTAAGCATGAGGCAGTCCCTCAGCAACTTCCTTTGGCAACCCGGGGCCCAGGCATGCTGTAGAAATCCAGGAAGTCCAGTGGGGACAGAGGCTTCAAAGGACTCAGGCCACACCTGGCCTCGCAGAGAAAGCACGACCGGTAGGACTCTCATTCCACAGACAATTGCAAGCTTTCCAGGGACTCTGGATTCAAGCAGTCTGCATAAAGGATACTGACTAGACTGGACCTGTACAACTGTGGGCAGACCACTCTGAGCTCATAGCTGGGCAGTGTCTTTCCAGTATCTTCTAGTGAGAGCTTTAAAGATATATTCTGTTACTTACTACCAAGTACATGTTGAAGAAATACTTGGAACTGAGATGAAATAAAAATAAATGAACTCAGATGGGTAGGTTTCCTTTTCAACCATCCTCCAAAGCTCAAGGGAGAGTTAGGGTATAAAAACTTCAAAGAGCAGCCCTGGGAGGCAAGTTTGGGCCCTGAGAGAAAAGAACTGGCTAGGTCCTGGGTACAGGCAACTAGCTCTCCACTTCTTCCAGGCATCCATGGCTAATCATTTTTTGTTCTCAGACTACTGCCATCTGATGACCCAGGAAACACAGTACGGTTTTCTGTGCTAGAACTAGGGCTTTGTTGCCAGTTCACAATTTCCATAGGTACCTATAAGCTACCTTCTATCCACAGAGCTAGGGCCAGACCACACATCTGGAGATTCACTTCCCCAGAAACAAAGTTTCCACACCTGAGTTCCTAGATTGGCTCTCTTTTGGTGTGGTTCCCCCTGTGGTAGAGTGGGGTGTATACTGGGTGCTCAGGAAACATCTGCACAAATAGGGAAGATGGATCTATATGGATCTATATACATTGTGACATTGAATCCCAGTGTTCAGCAGAGGAAGTTTAGTAAATGCTCAAGGTAGGCAGAAAGAAAGCATAGTACACACTTCGAGGCCCCCTAAAGAGCTCACCTCAGGATAATTGACCCAGTGATGATATTCTTACCATCTTCTCCATCTTAGAGAAGACAAAGAAACCCAGAGACATTGAGTAAACTTCCCAGGATTGTACAGGAACTGGCAGATCTGAGATGCTAACCTAGGCAATATGAGCTAATCAAAGCCCAGCACCAGGTGGCTAACAACTGTAATCATAGTTACTTAGGGGGCTGAGATTTAAGGACTGAGGTTTGAAGCCAGCCTAGGCAGACAAATCCAAAAGATTCTCTCTCTCTCTCTCTCTCTCTCTCTCTCTCTCCCCCTCTCCCCCCTCTTTCTCTCCTCCCTCTCTTTCTCTCCCTCTCTCTCTCTCTGCTTTGTTTTGTTTTTGTCAATTGTGGGGCTTGAACTCTGGGCCTGGGCGCCGTCCTTGTGCTCTTCAGCTCAAGGTGAGCACTCTACCACTTGAGCTACAGCGTCACTACCGGTTTTCTGGCAGTAAATTGGAGATAAGAGTCTCATGGACTTTTCCTGCCTGGGCTGGCTTTTAACTGGGATCCTCAGATCTCAGCCTCCTGAGTAGCTAGGATTACAGGTGTGAGCCACCAGTGCCTGGCATCCAAATGATTCTTATGTCCAATTAACCAGCAAGAAGCTAGAAAGGAGGTGTGGCTCGAGTGATTGGGAACCAGCCTTGAGTAAAATAGCCAAATGAGAGCATGGGGCCCTGAGTTGAAGCCTCAGTACCTACACACACACACACACACACACACACACACACACACACACACACACACACACACACACACACACACACACGATACAATGGATCCTCTCTGGCTATGATGAGCTAATTTAGTTATTGTTCATTCTTTACCCCACTCCCTACTTTTGAAACTAGGTCTGCGGGGCCATCATCTTTTATTGGAATAAGCCAGAAGCACAGCTGATGTGATGCGGCAGCTAGCTGCCCAACCCAACACCCAGTCTCCCCTCAGCCGTAATGGGAAACACTGGTGCCTTTGCCCCCTGGCCTCCAGACGTAGTCATGTGATTAACCTTCTAGCCCATAAGATGTACGTGGAAGTAGAGTATGTGTCTTCAGGGCAAGTTCTTCTAAAGGAGGAGGCAGACTCCTTCCTTCCCCTCACCCCCCATCCCTGTCTGCCTTTTTGGATGAAGATGCAATGCCTGAGGCTCCAGCAGCCACCCAGGTCTTTGAGGTGACCTTGAAGATGGAAGATTTAACCTTGGTTTGTGGGAGAGAAATGGAGTTCTGTCTTGCTTTAGCTACTGCTCTTTGGGATTTCCTGTTTTCCCAGCAGTGCCTAATCTTCAGATTCTGGCAAAGTGATTATCCCCATGTTATATAAGTGGAAACTGAGTCCTCAAGCCTCAGACCAACTGGATGTGAATGCAGGTAGAGCCTGGCACAAAACCACTAGCTACAGGTGTCTCTCTGGCATTGGGCCTGAGTCAACATTAGTAGGAGGGCAGCAAGGCCCTGCCACTGTGGGAGACAGGAATGTGAGGGTTTTGGCATCATCCTTGGCCTCCTGGCTCAGGGTAACTGTTTGCTGTGTTCTGACCACATCAACATCGACTCTGTGCCTGGGCCCTGCAGCATGTTGGCTGGGGACCCGGAATGTGGTTATTAAATTCCTCGGACTCTGGTCTGCCCTCAAGGAACCGGTAGTCCAGGCAGAGGCAATTATTGGAGCTTTTGCAATAGGGAAGCGCTTATCGTATTATGTGGAACAGGATGAGGAAGCCTCATCCCCTGGGAGGGAATTAGGCCTGGAGAGCAGCAGCAGCAACCTGAACTGGGCTGGGAAGGCACTGTTCCCACAGCCCAGCATCAGGAGCTAGCAGTGTTCCATGTAAAAGCATCTGGGAGCCAAGATCCTTGAGAAGCTGCACTGAGCCCAGGACTTCTCAGAGCCTTGAGCACACGCAGGGGCACGGAAGAGAAATGTGAAATACATGATGTGATTGTCTGAACTTGGAACCCAGGAGCATGCCACAGGATGTCTTTCTCCTAGAACAATATTACAAGTGGATATTATGTAGGGGCAATTTACTGCCTTCCAGATCCTTTGATGAAAATTATATATGCACTGTCTCATGAATGTGCAGAAAAATCTGTGAAGTCCATCCTAGCATTGTTGTGTGTGTGTGTGTGTGTGTGTGTGTGCACACGCCAGCCCTTGGGCCTGGAACTCAGGACCTAGGCACTGTCCCTTAGCTTTTTGCACACTTCTAGTATTCTATCACTTGAGCTATAACTCTACTTGCAGCGTTTTTGAGGTTAATTGGAGATGAGTGTCATGGGGAAAGTCCATTGCTTTGATCTGCAATCCTCAGATCTCAGCCTCCTGAGTAGCTAGGTTTACAGGCATGAGCCACTGGTGCCTGGCTTTTGTCATAGATCATGAAATGGAAGCTCAAAGTTAAAATGTCCAAGGCCCAGAGACTAAAGGAAGTAAAAAGTGATCATCCAAATCCTTCTGCTCCCTGAATCTACTACACTTCTAAGCCCCAATACCCAGCTCACAGCCCACCATGGAACTGGAGTCAGGAATCCATTGCTTTTCTGTCCTTTGCTTCTTCTAGGTTCATGACCCATTCAACTTGGTGGTGAGATCCTCCTCCTCCCTACTCTGCCTCTGCATTGTCCTCTCATACCCCTGGAGCTGTGGCCAAGGGATCAGCCAGGGATAAGAAAGAACCTCTGGGCCTGGTTCTTGCCCACTGCTGCCACACACAAGGGGTCAGAGTCATGCTTAGGGACCTGAACTGGACTCATCCGTTATCATTGGCTCTGCTCCTGGAAGCCAGTCCTGGGCCACTCTAGGTGTGTAGCTCCAGGCAATTTATGAAAAAGAAAAATAGAAGATTTCCAGGCACCTGGGACTCATGCCAGTAATCCTAGCTACTCAAGAGGCTGAGATTTGAGAATCTTAGTTCAAAGCCAGCCCAGGCAGACAAATCTAAGAGACTCATGTCCAATTAACCAGCAAAAATTAGAAGTGGAGGTGTGGCTTAAGTGGTAAAGTATCAACCTTGAACAAAAAGGTAAGCGTTTGAGGCCAAGAGTTTGAGTGCAAGCCCCAGTGTGTGCGCATGCGCATGCACACACACACACACACACACACACACACACACACACACACACACACATTATATTGTGACATTCTGATGAAAATTATATAACATTCAAATTTTAATGTCCATAAATAAAGCCCTATTGGCATATAACCATGCCATTTGTCTACATATTCCCTATGTCTGGCTGTGGATTACAGCAGTAGAGCTGATAGCTGTAGCAGGTCCTATGGCCATCAGAGCCTGGTTTACTTTTTTTGCACTTGATAGAACAAGTTGGCTGATCCTTGGTCTATATGAAAGAAATCAATCCTCAGTAATATCATTATTCACATCTGGCAATTTCCTTCTCAAGTAGCTCAGGGGGCAGCTGGAATGAGGCAGGCTATGACTAAGCCTTAGGAATGGAGCAGACGGGCCGGGGTGGGCCAGGCCTTGGGGGCTCTGGGCTCCTGTCTTGCTGCTGCGCTCTGCCCTGCATGACCCCCAAGCAAGTTCTACTGGGATAATATGTTCTCACAGAACAGGATTTCATCCATCTGTTGAATGTGGGCGGTGGCCATGTCAGGCACTGCCTAAGAACAAATGTATGTTTATATATATATATATATATATATGCATATAAATATTTATGTATCTATATTGTATAAAACTGTGCCAGTGATCAAGTGCCTTAGGAAAAATATAGCGCATTAGAGAGACGGTGATGGTGGGGAGGATCAACACAGAGTGAGACACAGGCATATCTATGTGTGATAGAAGTCCTGGGTGGTAAGTGAGCCTGAGGAATTACCAGGAAGAAGACCGAGGACATCCACAGGCCAAGGAGAGGGGTCTGGAGCACTTCTGTTGCCATGGTAATTTGTAGTGTCCCAGCCCAAAGCATGATCTGTTCTGATTTTGATAGAAATCTCTGTGTAGAGACTTGATTGAGGGAGTCTCAATGCCGTAGGACCTTCTTTGGGGGCCTCAGATGTGGGGGCAAAGACCACCTGGGCAGCCGCAATGCTATTTATGTTGAAAAGCCAGAGAGGCTGAGGGAGCTCAGAACCCCAGCCACTGAGGAAGCTTTTTTGTAAATATTTCTCTTTTTAATCATTTTTATTGTGATTGTGATTACATAAACTTCACAAATTTCACAGTATTGTGAGATAGTGATAGTTAAAGTCACAAACACATTCTAACCTCCATGAGGCAAATTGTCATTATTGTGGTCTATAAAGTTTGTAATTCTATCGGGTGGTACATACATTTCTTTCCTTTTGCTTAGTGTAAGCTGTTTCCTCTTTCCCTCTCATTCCCTCCCTCCCATCGCTGCCCTTGAGTTGCTTAGTTCATTTTCATCAATGTCCAGTGCAGCTGATGGGCCCCTTTGTTGTATTTTTTCCCATTTCCCTCTGATTCTGCGTCCTCCTCCCAGTTTCCCTCAGTTGTGCACATATATACCATATATATGGTCAACAGCATGGGGTCATTTAGTAATGATAGGACA
The DNA here is from genome assembly GCF_019054845.1 of Dipodomys spectabilis. Classification (NCBI taxonomy): domain Eukaryota; kingdom Metazoa; phylum Chordata; class Mammalia; order Rodentia; family Heteromyidae; genus Dipodomys; species Dipodomys spectabilis. Next base: position 8,173,195 of record NW_024870852.1, read on the forward strand.
AGATGAGTGGAGGTCCTTTGTTTCTTGAGTGCTGTTTACTTTTCTCCTTACTTTTTTTTTTTTTTTTTTGCCACTCATGGGGCCTGAACTCTGGGCCTGGGTGCTGTCCCTGAGCTCTTCAGCTCAAGGTGAGCACTCTACCACTGGAGCCACAGAGCCACTTCTGGCCTTTTCTGCTTATGTGGTGCTGAGGAATCGAACCCAGGGCCTCATGTATACGAGGCAGGCACTCTACCACTGAGCCACCTTCTCAGCCCTCTCCTTATATTTTGTATTTAACATCCACATATCAGGGAGACCATGTACCATTTGTCTCTTTGCTTACTTCACTAAAATGATTTTTTTGTAGTTCTCTCCATTTGCCTGCGAATGCCACTATTTTGTCCTTTCTAATGGCTGCATAATATTCTATTACATATAGGTACTGCAATTTTTTTATCCATTCATCTATAGTGGGGCATCTGGGTTGTTTCCATATTTTGGTTATTGTGAACAGTGCTGCAATGAACATGCAACTGCATGTGTCCTTGTAACCTGGTTCCTGTTGCTCAGGATAGATGCCAAGGAGTGGTATGGCTGCGTCAGAGGGGAGGTCTACATTTAGCCTTCTGAGGACCCTCCAGACTGCTTTCCAAAGTGGTTGTTAGTGTACATCCCCACCAGCAGTGCAATATGGTTCCTCTTTCTCTGCATCCCCTCCAGCATTTATCACTGGCTGAATTTAGGATGTGGGCCATTCTGACTGTGGTAAGGTGATCTCTCAGGGTTGTTTTTGTTGCATTTCCTTTACAGCCAGGGATGATGAACATTTCCTGAGGAAGCTTTTAAAGGGCTGCAGTTGAGCATACCTAAGGCAGGGCAAGACTCAGATCAGGCAGCAGGGTAGACTCAGCCTGGCTCCTCAGTCCTCACCTCCTCCAGGAAGTCTTCCTGATGTCCCCTAGTTGTCCTGGGGCCTTCTCTGGTGGCACATCCCCAGGAGCTTGCTTCTTCTCAAACCTGGTCCACTATGCGGTTGTACCTGTCTGCTTCAAGTCCCTCTTCTAGAGCACATCCTGGTTGGTGGCAAGTAGACGTCTGGATGCAGGTACTTATCAAGGCATTAAACCAAGGACTGGACAGCTGGGAAGTGCGTTGTGTATTTGGAAATGTAATCAGTGAAGTCCCAGATGGTTATCTCCTCCCATTGGCCTTGTTCAGTATTTTCTAGATCGTTTTTTCCTGAGTCTGAATGACATTATCTCTCATCTTTGGAGCCTGATGCTTAACAGATCCTATTACAGAGATAAATCCGAAGTCTACACCAGCCACTCCCAAACATACCACACTGTGAGCCCCTCCAAACTCCTTCACTTCTGAATCTTGCACTAATTCCATGGTGCAGGTTTGGGGGAGATAAGTCACTGAAGTGGTATCCACCATGTATCTTCCATGAGAAAGCTTTGGTTCTGCTACCTAGCCCCACCAAGCAGGTGGATGAGAAAATGAAGTCAGAAGGGTCATCTGCCTTAAAGTCAAGGAGTGAGCAAATAGCAGAGCCAGCGGGTGTAGGTGATGCCCCTTCTCACTGGGCCAATCAGCAACTGAGTAAGAATCTAAACCATCTAAGAGGCTATTTTCATTGCTGTTCACTATTAATAGTCCAATGGGCAGACCATCTGTAACCATGACTACTCTATACCCATTAGAAAAGAGGATGTGGCTAAAGATGTCATTTGTGGGAATGTACAGTGGTAGTGTCTGAATTTGGCACACACACAAAAATATAACAATAGTCAGGTGCTGTGACTCATACCTACAATCCTATTCAGGAGGCTGAAATACGAGGATCACACTTAAAAGCCATACTGGACAGAAAAGTCCATGAGACTCTAACTCCAATTAAGCAGCAAAAATGCTAGACTGGAGCCATGGCTCAATTAGTAGAGTACTAGCCTCATGGCTCAAAAAGCCTGGTGAGAGCCATGAGGCCCTGAGTTCAAGCCCCAGTACTGGCACAGAACAAAACAAAAAAAGTTATTAAGACAGACCCCAACAATGTTACTACAAATCCAATGAAATTAAACACTGAACTCTATATAAAATTTTTGTATATTTGTAGCAACGTAATAGCCAAAAAGTAAAAACCACCCAAATGTTCAAGTGTTGTGGAGAGCTAAAATGTAGAGGAAAACTTGGTAACAGAAAACATAATACTGTGAAAGAAGCCAGCTACAAAAGGTTGCATGTTATATGATTCCATCTATATACTGTGAGAATTGGCAAATCCTGGGATACAAAGTAGATTGACAATGGCCAGGGACTGCAAATGAGGGTGAATACTTGGGAAGTGACTGATAATGGATGTGAGTGTTCTTTTTCAGGTGATAGTAGTCAGATACAAACTCTGCCATTATACTAGAAATCCACTGTATTGTACACTTGGAAAGGGTCATTTACCTCAATAAAGCTATTAACCCAAACTAAACTTATTGGTTGTCTTCAAGCTCAGCTCACTGACGAGCCAAGCACAGAAAAATCTTGTACAGACAGGAAACTTTGTTCCCAGGAGCCATTGGATCCCAAACCCTGGGTCTGGAACATAGCAAGTTCACTCCCAGATTGGGCAAGAGGCCTGTTTGCATCTTTTCCTCTAACACACATTCCAGTGTCCTGACTCTGATTTAGGTTATTCCTTTTCCTGGACTCACAAATTTCCTTGGAAAAGGCCTGGAATGATGAGCTTCACTAGCTTAGCATGATTCCAGTAGAACTGGCCTTACTGGGCCCACTAGATCCAGCCTTTACCTCTTTGAAGGTAATATTATCACCTCCACAACACATCTGGAGATGGAGGTCCAGTGAGGCTGTCTGCATTCCAGATGGCAATGGCGGAAGTCCCTGTCCACCACATACTCTCTCAGCCATCCTGATTTACCCAGGCTTTCCTTTTCTCATCAGCAGGACACACATCACAACAATCAAGCAATGTGGTGGAATAACCCGGTACCTAACTTTTTAACAAATTCCAGCAGAACCTGGCTTTCATTGACTCAGGCAGGAGATGTGGGCTGTGTGCTTTCTTCCTCATTCCCAATCCAACCACTATGGCCTGAGCAGAGCAGAGCACTCTTTCCCTTCTCTCTGCACATGGGCACTTTCCCCTCAGCCTCGTCTCATACAGCCCTAGCCTCTCATATACCTGGCCTTCCTGCTGTGCTGGGCATGTCTGGTTTCTAGTGTGGACCACCCTCAGGGGGCCTCTGATGTGTTTGGGAGGGACCACCAATGTTTGTCCAGTCCCCCTCTCCCCCAGCAAAGTGTGGTGGCATGAATTCAGACAGCGCCTGGCCCATCTGGAATGGGAAGACCTGTGTTGAAGGACATGGGACAGTTTTCTGCAGCATGGGAACAGAGGCAGGGAGAGCCCTTCCCTTGAGGGACTAACCAAATGGGATTGTGATGCTATGCCATGAGCTGGTTTCGCTCCTCCCAAGCAGGTGCCAACAAAAACACAAAACACAGGTTTCCAATCACATATGGCTTCTTTGACCCCATCAAATAACTTTATTCACACAAACGTCCCTTAATTTACAAAGCCTCAGTCATTCATACATTAGGGGATCCACAGTGTTCGAGGAACTTAAATATAATGTATCATATCAACCCAAGTAAACCAAGTACAAAAAATATTCATATAAAGTTGTTCACACGTAGGTCCTAGATTACCAGCTTCTGTGCAAAAAAGAAAATAAGAGAAAACAGATTAACTAGTATTTGAAACTAACCTGTGCCTGCCTTAAACCCTCCCTCACAACCAGATCTGCCCCACATAAATCAGGAGGCCACGGGAATGCTCTACCCAGCAGATGGCAAGAAGCTCCTGGGGCACACCATTTCTTTAAAAAGCCCCCCAACAGCTTCTTTCCTCCTATGATCTTGCCTGGGAAAAACAAGTGTGTGTGTGTGTGTGGGGGGGGGGGGGGGAGAGAACATGTAACTTCAGGTACCCTGTGCAGCCCTGGGGGAGGAGGGCCTCAGGCAACTGAGGGCAGTGGGGTCATCCCTAAGTGGGGGCTGTGGATCCAGCACCCCCGCCCCACTTCCTGCCAAGAGCATTCTCCAGACAGGAGTCCCTGACCTCAAAGCCGGGGTGGGGTCAGGGTCTGAGGCAGTTAGTTATCTCTGGGCCTCAGCCTCCCCAATCTGCTGGCCTAGAGAGATGAATAACGAAGCTTCCCTGTTTGGAGGTTGCTGCACCTCCGACTCCCAGCAGCTAAGTGTGGGCCAGCTAACCAGACAGATTTGGGGGTGGCGAGGGGAAGAA